>NC_053140.1:36349745-37681346 GCF_016808335.1 Panicum virgatum | reverse complement strand
GAGATCTTGCAAGGGAGTAGAGGGAATCGTCCTCAAGGTTGTGAAGCTTCAGATCCACGTCCTTGTGCCTCCAATCAGTTGTTCCACCATCCTTGGTTAGATCCTTCTATATTCGAGTTTGCAGCCCTAAATTTTATTGTTGTCCAAGACAATGAAATCTTGATGTATGTGAGCCTCTAGTGTTATCTAGAGAGGATAATGTTATAATCCCACAAGCATAGTGAAAGAAGATTTGGCTGATTTGGTCCCGTAATTTTTCCTCTGATTTAGGGTTTTCCACTTTAAATTTTGGTGTCTCTGATGCTACTGCGATTTTCTCTACAATATGCGTGATGCATATGTTGCCTGTGTGAATAGGTTGACATCTTGGGCTGATTTCCGCTGCCACTAACCTGCTGCGTTAGTGTGGTTTTCCCAACATGTACAACTATACACCCTATGTTTGGGTAGAGGCAGTTTACGGTTCTGCGTTGCTTGTGCAGCCAAATACGAGCCCGTATCATGAGCATAACCTGAACAGCGCAGTGTACTATTAGTATGGAGCAGAACTGAATAACCAATACAATCTCAGCCAATGTAATACAAGGTTGCCAAAAATATTAGATTTCAAGTCAGCACATATACTCTGTTTTGTCAGTTGTACAACAGGAAATCATCTTAGAAAGTGCCTATAATTTGCCGCACGGAAGTGTAGGTGCCGGTGACGGCTACGAACACTCCGATGATCAGGAGCCGGTGATCGCCGCGATCTCGATGCGGCGAATCCCTTGGCCTTGTAGATCTTAAGGAAGCAGAGGCTGGGGAATATGACTGTCGCCATGACGCTGAGGAACGATCCGATGAACGACATGAGGTAGCCGAGAACGGCACCGTCGAGGCCACCACCGCCGTGCTGACAACCACCACGGTGCTGATGGCCACCCTCGCCGGCCCGCTGCCGCACGGCACCGAGAACTTTTCCTCGATCGCCGCCGTATTGGTGCCGCCAGCAGCGCGTACTTGGCCAGCGGGTTGATCAGCGTCACAGGATGGCGACCTTGGTGTAGAGCTTTCCCGAGGGCAGGTTCAGCGTGACCTGCGACTGCACGTCGTCGCCGTAGATCATGTAGCCCAGCATCGCTGTGAGTCCGTAGTTGACGCTGCAGAGCACGGAGGAGATGAGCAGCACCTTGGAGAAGTGCTTGTTGTTCCTCATGGAGGAGTAGATCGTCGGGAAGACGGCGTGGCCGGTGAAGCAGACGAAGTAGAGGCCCAGCGAGGTCGGCAGGCCGCTCAGGTTGAGGACGCTGGTGCTGTTCCGGTGGAAACCCGGTTCCGGCGAGGCCGGCCCAGACCAGCGACACCGTGAGGACCGCCGACGAGACGAGCCCGACCGCCGACACGTAGGCGAGCACGCCGAGGTTCTTGAGCCATGTGGTGGGCAGCACGACGGAGCGGCGAGCGCGATGAACAGCTGCTTCCCTTGCAGCCGGTAGCCGAGGAGGTCCACGGTGGCGCCGGGGAAGAGCTTGTCGAGGTTGTCGCCCTCGAGGACGAGGAAGCTGATGGCGACGAGGTAGAGCTCGACGTACATGAAGGCGGCGACGGCCCTCCGGCCGGCGGACCCGAAGGCGAAGGCGCGATGTCGGGGTAGCTGGCGACGGCGGCGGGGTCGGCGCGCATGCAGCGCTCGATGAGCGTGCCGGTGTAGTAGCAGATGGCGCCGACGAGGGCGAAGAGCGCGAGGCTGAGCCACCCGCCCTGCGCCACCGCGTACGGCATGGAGAGGACGCCGATCCCGGACACGGCGTTGGTGAGGTTGAGGCACGTCCGGGAGAAGGACGCGCCGCCGTAGGACGGGAGCTGCGCCGCCTCGAGGGTCCTCGCCTTTTCCGGGCAGGAGCGGCTCGGTGAGCGTGCTCACTGGCAGCACCGCGGCGCGAGCGTTCTTGTCCTCCATTGCTGATCGATCCGCTGGGTAGAGAGCGATGGACAGTGGAGACGGGAGAGGATGGGATGAATCTGTCAGAGCAGGGTCGTTTGTGGAGCAGCAGATGGAGGTCTAGCTAGGTCCCGATGATGATCGAATTTATCGAGGATCTCAAGGCTAGTTTGATGGAAGAAGCACCGAGTGTTCAGCTATATATGAGCGCAAAAGCTAGCGTGCGTGTGGTGAATGAAACGAAGCTTCCGACGACGCCTGTAGTGATTGGCTGCGTTGCTATCGCAGTCTCGCAGTCGCAGACTCCTGCCCACGGTGCTGCATTGGGCCACGTGTCCAAGGTGAGAAACGTTACTAGCCATGCACCTGCATGTAAATCCAAACGGACAAAGGCAGCCCACCTGCTCCTTCACGTTTCACTCACAGTTCACGTCGAGTGAGAAGAAATATGTATAATCCAAATTCAAAACTAAAATAAAATATTCGGAAGCAAAATAAAATGTTAAAAAAAAGTATAATTTGAATACAAACGGACAATATTGTTTCGAATAAGAAAAAATCTTCTAAGAACAAACTAAAATGTTTCATAATGAGATATAAAGAACAAAAAATGTTTAAAAACATTATCTAAACGTAGTTAATCTTGATCAAGTTTTGAAAGATTCTCCATGTGAGGAACATGAATATGTAATTGGAATTTTATTTTAACGTACACTTATTTTGCAACCTGTATTTTGTTTATATGCAAATATATTGTGGAACAAAATTTGAAGTCAGCTAGTCTCAATGTGTTTCATGGCATTGAATTCTATGTCACATCATCAATTCTGCTAATAAAACGAGAAGAAAAGAAGGAAATTTCATGGGATGAAATAGTAGTTTCGACCCATGAACTTACCCGATATATAGTTACCTAAATCTCAGCTAGGTACATAGCTAAACAGATGACAATCGCGCTTAGAATCAAACACGATGTGGATAGGTTTAAGCAAATCAACAATAGTGAAGTTCCATAGTCAAATAGGATGGCCATCGCATAACCAGATTCACATGGCATCAATTGACTAGTCCGGGACACAAAGCTAAAAAGTGGAAGAAACAAAACTTTGGTCTGCAATACAACTTAAAACCTGATGAACATAGAAGGCTGCCACATGAGCAGCAATTACACTGATTCTGGAATTCGTTGATGAGCGAATCAACGATTTATTTAGCCATCACTAGCTGACGAACCGTAGACACCAACAATACTAGGGAAAAACCCCCCGATTGAAACATCTTCAACTACTATAAAAATTGGAGATGATTGTACACTTAACGCAGATGAAAGCAACATTACATACTGGAACAAACAAGTCATCTCAATGAGCTTACCTTGGAGCATGACACCAGCAAGGAACAAAGCAAGCATCATAGGTGCCGCTCGACAAAAATAAATTTCCCCGGCTGACCGTGGCCACGGGAGGCTGGCAGACTCGGCCTCGAGAGCTGAACCGAATCATTGGTGGCTCACACTCTTGATAGACACGCGCGGCCCCAACAGTAGCTGACGATCGAGAGCCCCGTCATCGGCGGAGAACGACGCGACCGCCACGTACGGGCGCCGCCGGGACCGCCGGGACACTCGAAGCGGCAAATATGATTCGCGTGCTCGTTCCTTAAATAAAAAATGAAGATTCGCGTGCTCCTTCCTTTAAAATAAAGATTCGACTGCTCGTGTCCCTGTCGCCGGGTTGTCGTACGTTCGGGAACTAGTACGACATCTTATGCGCAAAAAAATGTGATAGCGAGCGAGACAACTGCTCACTGCTCCCACCATCAGTATCCGATGTTTAATAAGAATAGGAATCGAATTAGCTGCTGATTGACTGACAAGGAATCATTAAAAGAAATGAAAGGGTGGTGCTTGTTAAACAAAGCAGCGTCGAGCGGCGAGCCGAGCTCGCGGCGTGTCGGGTGCGCCCCCCGCCGACTCATGCATTTTTTAATCTTTTTTTATTCCCCCCAGGGCCCAGGGCTCATGCTTGCGACCGTGACGCGCTGACGTGCACGCGCGCGGAGTCGGGCGGCGTGCGTGGCCGCTGTGGAAAACGTGGGGTTACTGTGTGCCGAAATTTAAATTTAGTGATAGGTATATTTAAATTCAGTGATAGGCACACCTGATGACTAGGCATATTTTAAATGCGAAATGTTTGTAATTATGGAATGCTTAGAGCATGTTCTAGAAACTCATTTTATTCTAAGAAAGGAAAAATAACTTGCATCATGGTCACCTAGTTTCCAGCCGAATAGAAAAATATTATATGATACTTGAGAAAGTTTTTTTATTACAAAGGTGAGGGAAATGCACCCGATGCTGAAATTACGGTTGACCGTAAGTTGCAAAAGTTAAGGTCCATTCCACTCACCCTCTCTCCTCTCTCTTTCCCATTCCTTTCTTCCTCCCTCTTCTCTTTCCCTCTCTCTCCCTCTCCTCCCAGATCCCATTGGGCCCGATTGGTTGCGTCTGGGCGAGAGGAGCTCCATGAGGTAACCGTTGCCGGTTGCTCTGAACTCGAGGCTCCCGAACCAGATCACGTATCCTGCTGGGAGCGGATCCGAGACGTCCATGGGGAATGGGTTGGATCTGCTCGCCATCCCTGGGAGATCAAATGGGAACAAAAGAGAAAATGTCACGCAGTACCCCTACCTGGCGCGCCAACTGTCGGCGTCCTGACCTGGCGGTCCGGACCCAACTAGTGATGATGCTGCGTGTTTCCTCGTCCCAGATGTTGATGCAAGAGGCAACACAGTAACACACGAGTTTTACCCTGGTTCCGGCCGCGGGGCCGTACGTCCAGGCAAGAGGGTGTGCGAGGGCACTGTATTATTTTGCACCGGAGGTGCCTGTAGTAGGGGGTACAGGCGAGGCGAGAGAGGGAGGAAAGCTCCCAAATCTCTGCTAGAGGAGAAGTTGATTGAGGCGAGTGCCAATATTTGGTGCTCAGTGGTGCTGAGTGTTGCGTTCTATCGAATGGGTCTGATCGCACGACCCCCTTAAAGGAAGCCCGCCTCCTCCTTTTATAGACATAAGGAGGGACGGTGTACATGCGCAGGGGATCGTGAAAGTCGTCGTCTCTCCCCCGAATCGCGGGGGTGCAGTGGTTGAGCACTGTGGAAGTACACTGTGGGGCATGTCGTCGGGCGTGACAGTCGTCCTGGATATCGTCCTTGGTCTTGCGGAGATCGCGCCGGCGTCCTACCAGCCCCAGCAGGCGGCGTGGTCGTCGCTGTAGGTGTAGGGTGTTCCGTCTTCCAGATGTAGCGTGGCGGCGTTCCTTGGGTCCTGCAGGCCAGGGTCTTGCATATTATATGTGCACTAGCGGTCCCGGACCCCCCCTGGGCGGAGTGCTAGCGCGTGCACTAAGGGGGTCCGGGAGTGACGTGGAGGTCCCGGACCCCTCGAGGGGGAGGTCCGGGCCTCCGGCTGCTAATGCTGAGCATCGCTCCTTGGGGAACACGTGGCGACGCCGGATCCCTTCCCGAGTAGGGGACGGGTCCGGGGCCGTAGGTGTGGTGAGGTGGAATTCGGACATCAGGTGTTGGTAGAATCGTAACGGGAACTGTGCCAAGCATGTCTCGTACCGCGTCGCAGGTTCCCACAATATTGCACACAGCGTCCGGGATGGTGGAGCAGAGACCGGAGTTGGCGGACGGGACTCCGGTCACAGCTACTGTGGGGAATGACGGCCTGATGCCGTCTGTCCTGGGCGCTGTGGAGGAGTGGTTGGCATTTAATGCCTCCGTACGACGGGCGGGTGAGCAGAAGAGCCGTTTGTCCTTTACGTCGAGGGGTGGCCTCAAGCGAGATGGAGATGATTCGCCCTGCTCGATGGTAGGTTCGCTACCCTCGAGCGAGGCGGAGACGCGGGGCGCGGTCGAGGGTCTCGATGGGAGCCATCGAGCGAGACGGAGATCACCCCGCGAGTCCGAGGGGGGTGCGGATGGGCCGCATGCTGGGCTTTTTTGAGTCATTTCCTTTCTTCCAGATTGGAAGGAGGCCGTAGGCCTTCGTGGGCTCAGTTGCCTAATATGTGTTTGCGTTTTTAGGGTGATTTGAGTACCCCGATTAGGGTGTCCCTAATCGTGGTCCCCGACACCATCGTCGGTTCAACCGGTGATACTAAACTGCCCGCCTAAAAAACTAGCCGTTACGTGTACGGGCAATCAACCGATGCTGCGTCGGTTTAACCGGTGAGTGTAGTTGTCCTGTGAACTCTGAAAAACCAACTCTCTGGACAACTGCACCGACGTTCACCAAGATCCAATCGTCGGGAGGAAGTATCTTGTGCTTAGGAGGAAGAATGCTTGTTATATCTCACTATCTATTTGTCTTTATGCCTCTTTATCAAACTTTATGCAAGAAGCATATCGAATAATGTTTAAGTAGCTGCATATTTTGTATTTGAAATGCTTTGTACTACTACCAAGATGGATCCTTCAAATGCCTCTTTATCTAACTAGCATGGCGGTATGGGACTAAGGGCTGTTTGGATCCAGAGGCTGAACTTTAATCTCTGTCACATCAAAGAGAATTTTACTATTTTGAAGTATCAAAAAATTCCAATTATAAAAATAATTGCAGAACTTTAGGACTAAATTGGGAGATGAATCTAATAATGTATATGAATTCATAATTAAATGATAGTTACCATAGGATCACTATTATAAATTATGAATTAATTTGACTCATTAGATTCATTTCGCAAGATAGCACTTATCGCTACTTACTAAAAAGAGGGGTCACTTTTTTTCCTTCGTCATCCCACCCCTTGTACGTCGCCTGTCGTACGTCGCGTGGCCCCTGCGATCGTCGTTCCGCCAAACAAGGTTCATCGTGGGGCATGCGATCGTCGTTCCGCCGAAAAGGTCATCGCCTTCCGTCTGATTGGATCGCCGCAACTCCCACCATCCCACCACACGGCCCACCGCACCGCCCAGCCGCGGGGCCGCCATCCGCGCCGCGCCTCCCGCCGCCCCACAGCACCGCGGTGCCCCCGCCGTGGTCGGTGGATCCATCGTCCCCGACACGCGCTGTGGCTCCTCCGTCCCGCCGCGCCGTCACTCTGCGCCGACCACGAATCACCCGACGAGTCCCCCGCACCATTGCACATCCAAGCCTGCCCGCCGGAGCTCGATCCCATCTTGGCCGCCGCTCCATTCCCTGCTGCTTTTGAGTACTCCTGCCTCGCTTCCTCTCTAACCGTCCGCCGATGCTCACCACCATGCATCCCGCCGCTGGCGTGTGTGCAGCGGAAACGTTCCATGCGGACCACCTCCAGCAATGAATGGGCGATTCCCCCATCGAAGCAGAGGAGTAGGCCTCGTGCCTTTCCGTCGGCGTCCTCACTGGTTAGTCCTTTTTGGGGCGGTTTAGAGGCGACCGGCGAGATGGCATCGCAGTTGGAGCAATAGTGGGTCCATCTCTAGAGGACACCACCCCTCTGCTAGGTGACCAGGACCTCGTATAGTTGGATCCAGGGGCGCCATGCGTGCTGCTCCATTCAACAGGAGCCACGCCCATTAGCTGTTTCACAGATGACTTCAATCGCAATCGCGAGGTCACGGTGAGATGTAGAGACAGTTCCTTGCTGTGAATTGCACTTGCCAAATACTCTGCTCACCATTTGTTTGGCAAAATGCCTCACTGGACCGTCAAGTTGGATGCTGCTGCAACTTGTTTATTTCGGTCCCAGGAGCAAAATTTGTCTACTATTGCATCCCTGAAGGCCTGAACACGATGTGTACCAATTTGGGCCGGGAGGAAGTATCTTGTGCTTAGGAGGAAGAATGCTTGTTATATCTCACTATCTATTTGTCTTTATGCCTCTTTATCAAACTTTATGCAAGAAGCATATCCAATAATGTTTAAGTAGCTGCATATTTTGTATTTGAAATGCTTTGTACTACTACCAAGATGGATCCTTCAAATAACATCATTTAATAGGATTTCCATCCTTCTTTCTTGCAGATTCATACAGGTACCATGTCGCAAATGGATGACAATGAGTCTGCTGATTTATATCTTCAAGCACTACTCAGCTATATAGATTCATGACCAATGGTAAATATATTTCTATCTTCCAATCCTTCTGATGATTTATATCTTCAAGCACTACTCAACTATAAATCCATAAATTCTGCAGTTCATGTTCTTTAATGAGTCTTTCATGTTTTTTTGTTCTATTTCCATCTATCCACTTAATTTTTGCACTTTTGCACGAAGAAAAGTTCCATTCAATTCTATCCACTCAAATTCCTGCAGTTCTCCTGGCCAATCTTATTTTCTGGTGTGCATAGTGCATGCATGCAAAAGTTTCTGGATAAAAACTTTCCGGCCAATCCAATTGAGATGATGTGCTTTCTTTCAGAAGTTTCTGGTTAAATCTTTCTAGGGCACCCAATTAATATGAAGCGACTCCACCACTGTTTTGTGTTAAACTCTAAAATTATTATAGATCAAAGCACCTTGTTACATATTCCTGTAATTGATTGCATAAGCACGCTCCTTTAGTCCTTGAGTTTGATCATCTGATCAGAGAGTTGCTGGCACCGGCGTTTGCACGGCGACTGACACCGTCCTGAGCTGCACCAACCTGAGCGCCCTTTCCATCTGCGGGCGATCAACATCGGTCCGTGGGCTGGGTTTAATCTAGAACAGATCAGTCATCAAACATCGATCTACATGTACGTGGTTATGATGTGGTCTTTAGTTATCCTGTTCAGTGCATGCTACCATATCAATTTGCAGTAGACATAATTCAGTTTCAGGATTCAGGGATTCATTTTTTGGCAGGAATTGCATTCAGTACTTTGTTCATGTTTTTTGAAGAACCTACTTTGTTCATGTCGTTACATGTAACTTCAGTAGGAAGATGCCTTCATTGTTTTAAAAAATACACTATTTTCATGTATTAGTGCATAGATATGCATTTGTTTGAAAGATAGAGTTTGAGTTGGCATATGCTGCTTCTTTGTTTCTCTCTACTGTCAGCAAATGAACTTTGTGTTCCAGCAATTTATAATCCCCACCCCTAGCTGCGGCACATTAGGGTACCTCAGGATAGCGGAAGGTGACAGCGCTAATGAGGACCACGCCTTCACTTACAATCTCGCGCATCGCCGCCACTAAGCGTTTGCAGGGCTTTTATGAGTACAAGATATCCATCTTCCGTGCATGCATTTGGATAATTAGTGAAAAAGGAAAACAATGGATAGAGAAATCTAACATTGGATAATTAGTGAAAAAGGAAAACAATACATAGTAAATAGTTCTTAGAATGTATGTACTACTTGAACACAGTTGAAATTTTTGATATTGTTATGATTCATGTTGTTCTATTTTAAGAGTATTTGTCCATCCTTTCTCAATTCGGATGGCTGGATATGCGGACACCAATCTTATACACCTTGTCGTGGCTAGATAAGTAGATATAGAATCTATTGCTCAGAAGTTACCTGGCCTCAACTGGATCAATTATATTATTTTAACAACTTCTACGCTACTATCTGCCATTGGTATACCAGGATTTCCTGTAACTGAGACGGTTCACCCCCTGCGGTTATGCAGTTATGCAATCTCTGCTAGCTGGCATAATGTTTCCAAAAGCAATCAAGGTTACTTATACTAGAAAGGTAAAACAATTGATGCCGCAAATTGATTGTAAGTTTTTTTACTGTGCTGGATTAACCTCATGGTTTTTCCATGCTTCATGTATGCGTTAAAAGTTTTTTGGGTTGCATGTGGATATCAATGAGCAAGAAAATATCACGTGTCGCACATAGGTTGTGTATTGCTGTGAAATTTTTTTTCTATCCGTAGCAACACACGGGCATAGACCTAGTCTGTCAAAAAAATTATAAATATATTTATTTAATATTTTTAAATAGTAAGATTCTTTTTATTTGACAGGGCTAAACCAAACAAAACAGGGTCTAAAATAAATGGCGGGGGCACGGCTGCAATGTACTATGCTGCATGCAGGGGCACCAGCAAGGCGGTTGGGCCTGCTGCAAGGCACTGTAGCTATTCAGCCCATCAAGGGAGTGCCAACGTAAGTGTTGCTGCTATGGTTCAGCCAATTCTAGCGTTTTTTCTTTTCCAGTTCTTTCTTCTTTTCTGTCGCAAAAATATTTCTTAAGAACATATTTATTCATCGATTCATGAATCAAATAATTTATCTTGAAAATGTAGATGATGAGTCATTCAATTTTATTTTCGCACTATGGTGTTATACCTATGTACGTACAATTTGCCTATATATGACATACCATACTGTTGACATGTACATTTAAAATGGTTATATACGTTGTTGTTCCCGATTAAAATTATTGATTTCTGACCGTTATCAACATCCTCCCGATCGAAATATTTCATTTCTGACAACTCGTATATCTGCTTTCATTTTTCCAATCCGTTTTCCCGTTCCCATTTTTGAATAAAAAATATGGAAACGAAAATGGTTAGAGAGTTTTCCCGACCGTTTTCATCCCTAGCTGGGGTGGGGCGGGGTCGAGGATCGTGTATCCAAAAGTTACTCGTTCTCTCCGTCCTAAAAAAACATATTATTCTAGAAATTCTAGAACAAATTAATATGGAAATAAAATAACCATATTTGCCTTTGTTTATTACTCATATTTGGTATTAATTGATTCTTGAATGCACATGCAATTTCTAAATAGAATAAGATGAGTTTTCTTTAACTAATTTTGAATCCTAGAATGATTTGTTTTTAGGACGAAGAGAGTATATGTTGTGATATGTTGGTTCTTATTTTAGCCGCACTATGAAAATATAATTGTAATACCAGAATACACGCCCACAAACTCACAACCATACGGATACATATACATACCCATACGCGCAAGCTAGACCTAGAAACTGTACACACATCAGGCCAGTCTCAGTGGAAGTTTTACGGACACAAATATCTAGACTGAAAACTAAATAACCGTGCCATATGAGTTTCATGGTGATGAAACTCTCCTCACATCCTATGAAACTTCATTCTTCTCATTTCTTGCCATGTCAGCAAAATTGATGATATTTAATGTCATGAAACTCTCCATAAAATCCTCACTGAGACTGGCCTCATGCGTGCATCTGAAGATCGATGAAGTTGTACCATAGTAGGCTGTGGGCCCATGGCAATATCATTGTACCATCGTGCACGTCGTCCAGGACAAGTAGAAATATATTTAGATCTCGTTCGGTTATATGAAATTTATTCCGTACTAGAAATGATAGGTATAAAAAGAGATTCATGATAGATGTAAGAAAAAAAATCAGAATTTATTACAGATTGGAAACTAACTGCAACAAAATAGACTCAATCCATAAGTTGAGAGACGTGGAATCAATTATGGTCTTTTGTTGTACCTATTATAAATCTATTTTATTAAAATTAGTTTTTGACTCAGAATAAATTCCAATCTTTTATTGTATCTATTATAAATATTTTGTTGTACTTATTATTTCCGGTCTAGAACAGATCTCGTGTAACCGAACAAGGTTACCTGGGATAATCCCCCATGAGACACCCAAAGCTCAATTCCAGGAATCCGGGCCGATATACGCCGCACCCAGCTGCAACCACACCCACACGCGAACTAGCCTTGCTTCTCGTGACGTGTTGGTTCCTGAGTTAGGGCCGCACACTTGTGCAGTAGGCAAAGGCTTTTCTGTGAGCAGCCGGAAGACCTGGGCTCGAAATCCAGTTGCTACCCAGTTGTGTGCTAACCTCCTTAGAAACTAGAAATGGTCGCGGCGTTGCCGCGTATGGCCAGTGTTTGGACTATATTTTCAGATTTTCAGACTGCTCTCATCATTTCTAATCTTTTATCTTTACTGATTGCATGATTTCTGATAAGCCAACTTTAGGTGTTACAACCATGCTTTGTATATTTAAGAGTATTAAAAAACATGATTCTCCACAGTGCCATCATTTAGAGTAGACCTGATTCAGAAATCTTAACCATATGTATGGAGTAGATCAAATGATTGAAATAGAGAAATATTATATTTGTGATAGGATTCATTGCATGAAAAAAATATTAATACCATATACGAACATGGGACAGAGAAATCAAGCTTTGTAAAGTAATTTCAATTATAGAAATATCTCCTGAATGCTTGTATCTGGACAAATATGTCCAAGATATATCTTGGTGACATACGTCCAATATAAATAAGATAAAATGGCATGATCTACATATTATCAATCTGAAACATATGATTGACCATTTTGATTTTTATGACATATTCTACTTACATCCATTACCCATCAAGTTCATTGGTGGGGTACAATTGCAAGAAGGTAGATTCTGAATAAGTCTCTGAACGTCCACTGAAAAGAGCATATCTTCATAATAGGGTCTGCAATATCTGACATTGCAGGTTAACAACCAGAAAGTCCAAACATTTTGTCAGAGCAAAGCATTTGAATTAGCAGCTTAGGAAGAAAAATACAATGATCTTCGTTGAGATATTGGAAATTAACTTCAACAGTGATGATGCACCTATTCAAATGTGATAACACTAACAGGAATAGATATGTAAGCCGCGAAAGTACCTCCAGGAAAGTTGTTCAATAGCACTTATGGTCCATGGGAAGTTTAATTTACACACACACACACACACACACTTTTATGTGTTACCTTCTCATGATCGCAAGTATCCCAACCTGAATGAAAATGAAACAGATATCAATCAAAATAATACAGCTAGTTACAGTACTTGGTTATTCTGGTAGAGGTCCTGATTTCAAGTTCCACCTCACACAGCTACTGCTCCTGTCCTCCAAAGTTGACAGTAGAATTATATGAATTGTGAACTAATTTAAGAACACATTGCGAAGTGCATTTGAGCTATGTATTATGAATTTATGATTGTTGGAGGCCCAACTTGTGGAAATTGCACGAAAAGCAAAGACAATGAGGTCTGTTACCACATCAAGAGCTCTTCTCCTATATATAGAAGAACTTGAGCTTCAGCCATCGATATCATGGCATCACCTTACACAAAATTGTATAGCGGTTTGATTGCCGCCAATATATCAAATTGAACATAATCATATATTATCAATGGGAGACATGAGAAGTATGCTAATACCAGGATATGTCCAGGATATGTCTGAAACACACATTAGTTTAATCTGCGTCAAAAGTTAAATTCATGTCTGAGAATTTTTACCTTAGGCAAGGATACTAACCTTCTTTCATCAGTGAGATTTCCTTGTCAGGTGCATATATGGACAATTGCATTCTTGCTTCTCAGCATGTTCAGAATCTGTCATGTGGATTTTCAGTGTTGACTAATTTGAAGTCCGAACTGTATTTAAAAAGATGGATGATACATGTCAAAGCACCAGGCAACAAATCTTGTGCCATTATTTAACTACGGTACAGATAAAGACAAAGCTGTTGACAACACACGCTCTTCGACGCAACTCAGAAAAAACTTGCGCTAGGATAGTTAAATTGTAATATATAGAAAAGTGGAATAATGGTAGTCACAATGCACAAAAGCTACAATAACATAACAGATAGTATCATACAATCCCTCAAGAGAGCCAATTTAAATCACACCACATCTGAATCAAACATCTGCATATGAGAACTCCACCCCAGACCAAACCACAAAGGTTATGGTTTCAGTATGGACACCTGCAGATGAGAGAAGCAGCTGCTGGATAACAGTGTCAAACGGCACTTCCTGTCGGTAGGTCTTGACCTAGCATTACAGAAACAAGGAAAACATATGAGCTAGCATTACAGAAACATATAACTAAAATACCATGATCTAATCTAAATAATGGTTAAGCCTGAGGAAGACCAAGCACTTGTCAAAGTAAATGATATGCAATTGTAGGAATGTTAAATGGCATCTTATAAAATTGCTTACACTGGTTAAAAGAAACTGTGAAAAGAGATTTCAAACAGCAATAACAAACTGAGTCATAGCATCATTTGAAAAGAATTGACTGCTTCACTCACGCCGCAGAAGCCTCAAATCAAACAAGTTACTTCAAAACAATAATACATTGGATGTGATATCTAGTTACTCAGTGGCGGCAATAGGTTTATTGGTTCGATTCTGCTAGCAAGCATCCTCAATGTCTTCAGAAGAGGGACCTTGTTTGTCCTTATCACAACAAACCCCTCCATCCAATACAAACAACATAAATCTAATCTGGCAAATAAACTGAATATAAGAGAGATCTCAGATGGCTCAGTTTAGTGGGATAATCGGCATACAGATCAATCTCAATTTTCAAAGATAGACATGTGATTTGGTCTGTTGAGCTTGAATATTTCCAAGTCATCACAGCCATCTGATTCAAATTTCCATCTAACCACAAAAGCAACAATAAAAGTACCAACAAGCAAATGTGCAGCAAAGTACATGCATGATTATTCAACCTCAGATCGTCCTAGTTCATGAAAATATCAACAGATCAGGCAAATATTTACCTATTCTGCAAGCATCAGGTCATCAAAGGCCAAGGTCCACTAAAAGAATAATAATAACATAAAGACAGGAATGAAAGACAAAACAAAACGTGTCAGATTGAAGTATTATCAGCACCATTTTGGAAGGAATCAGATAGGGATAACTGTACGTATTTTACTTGTGTTATCATCATTCACGCATCAAATTAAATCATCGAGCACATGGTGTGCATGGTTCATGAATGAGGCATGCTCGACTGCACATGGAGCTCCGCCGCGGCCGCCGCCCGCCGGGTCCGCAGTATTCACCGCCGCCGGATCCGCCTGTGCCGCGCCCGTCCCACTGCGGATCCGCCACCTACGGCCGCCGCCGCCCACGAACGGGGCCGCCGCCAACTGCACACGGAGCTCCGCCGCGCCTGCCGCCTGCGGCCGCAGCATCCGCCGCTGCCGGATCAGCCTGGGCCGCGCACGTCCCACAGCGGATCCGCCACCTGCGGCCGCCGCCGCCCGCGAATGGGGCCGCCAAGAAGCGGCCACCACCAAGTGCGTCGAGGGAGGGAGGCGCCGGGACGTCGCGGCCAGCCGAAGGCGAGAGGCGGGGCGGAGCTGGAGGCGAGAGGCGAAGGGCAGAGGCCGGCGGGCTCTCGAGGCGGCGGCAGCGATGTTGAGGAGGAGGAAGGGAAGAGGAAGAGGGAAAAGGAGAGAGGACTGCGGTATGATTTCGTAAGAGACTGAGGGCTTTTTGAAAAATGACTGGGATTTGCCCGATCTGGACCGTCCGCCTGGCCGATCCGACAGCCGGGAACGGCCGGCGACGTGGCACGCTGACATCGCACCTTTTGGTGCACGAATCGTAGTATAGAGATAACAGTGCAGAGGATTCCGCATCCACACCATTGAAGCAAGATTACGCGTGAGGTTCCTGCCTGTTCCGGGCCAAGGAAAAATTTCTCGTTGGAAAAAAAATCTGAGAAAATCGATAGGGTAACCGGTTCGATATAAATTCTTGGTAATTTTGAACCCGTATTTACCCTTTACCTTCTAGGCCACATGTTTTTTCATTTCTAAGTATTGTGATGTCTTGTTTTTCATATTAGATTGTTTGGAGATAATCTAAACATAGTGTAGCATTCATTTACAATTACCGAACAACAATCTCAACCTGGGTACACCATATTATATTGCTTTTGGAGATAATTGTAAATGAATGCTACACTATGTTCTACACTATGTTTTCATATTAGCTTTGATGCAGCTCATCAAAGATTTGGTTGGCTCTGTTTATTTGGTCAATCTGGGTATTCAGATCCACATCACTGTCCTGAAAAATGCATCCACTAAGTCGTCCATTGCAGAAAGCAAAGTCAAGCTACTAGCCGCATATTAACATGTTAATCCTCAAAACCGCATTACAAATCTCTCATTTCCCCAACCCAACAAACAAATCAAAGAATCATTGTGCACCTGCTTGCTACCAAAACTGTGCACCTATATCTGCCATCAAAATGTGCCCGCAATCTGGTGCAGGGAGGTGCAGGTCCCCACGACGGCGACGCACACTCCGACCGCCAGTATGCCGACGATCGCCGCGACCTCGGCGCGGCGGACGCCTCCTCTGGGCACGTAGATCCTGAGGTAGCTCAGGCACGGGAACAGGACGGCCACCGTGATGTTGAGCGAGGACCCGATGAAGGACATGAGGTAGCCGAAGAAGGGCACCGTGCACACCGCCACCACCGTGCTAGCGAGCACGGCGGTGCTTGTCGGTACCTCAGGACTGGGGTACCCCCTCTTGCTATGTCAAGACTCGTGTAGTTATCCGTAACTACGCCCTAAGGAGCTGAGCAGCCGGATCCCTAGGGTCCGGCTCCATCTCACCGGACCAACAGCCCCGGACCCGCTTCCCGCTCGGGACAGATCCGGTGTGACCACGTGTCCTGGAGAAGAAAACGCTCAGGGCCAAAACGGCCGGGGGGCCCCGGACCCCCATATACTATCCGGACCCCTCTCTGGGAGGGAACAGACACCCCGCCTGGGGGGTCCGGAGCCGCCACGTGTCCGCAGACGCAGATACGCGCGCGGCTACCAAGCTTCCTCGGGAAGACTTGGCCACCTACCGCATTCAATGCGGGAGACGTTAAGAGCGCTCTGCCACAGCAGAACCCGAGGAGACTTTCGCCAGGCTGTACTGTTGACCGCGCGTTACCAAGGTACACTGTGCAGCCGCTGGCGCCACTCACACCGCGCACGTCAGTCTGCTACACTAGTTAGACACAACAACTCGGCGACGGAGTATCATAACGCCTACGCGGTAGACCCAACAGTCTACGCCGCAACCTACACTGCCTCAACGGGCCTCTCACAGATGGGACGGGAGAAGACTCCCCTCGGTCAGAGCATCTACAAGGCGATGAAGCGTATCTGGCAAGAGAGGCTGCACCACTGTAGCTCCATTAGTGCCTATAGTATACATCCATGTTGGACCCACCTGTCGGGGCCCAACACCTGTGTACGCGCCCTCCTTGCTCTATAAAAGGGAGGCGCCCGTTGGAGAAAAGGTCAAGCAAAAATAAAGACTTGGCGCCAGAGGATAGACCCATTCATTCCTAGTGCAATATACCACACAGTGGATGTAGGGTATTACGCTCCGGCGGCCTGAACCACTTAAAATCCGTGTGTTCTTGCGTTCTTGCCCGGAAGCTAGATCGGCCTAATAGCTTAGCACTTCCCCGACTACTCCCCCTCGTGGAAAAGGCGGGTGCGTTCCGCCACCCGGCTGTGGGTGCCCCCAAAAGCTCCACGACATTTGGCGCCGTCCGTGGGGACGTGCAAGCATTGGCTAGATCTCCAAGCTTCTAAGGCTGAGCTCATCCTCTGCAACAGTGGCGAGAAGATGAAAAGAGGCATGGCGGCACCTACGCCACATGTCACTGCGCTGAGGCACCAGCGCCCTCGGTGCGGCGGTGCACGGCAGCGACGCCTGCTGTGCGTCGCCACTGCGACGCCTCAGAGCCGGCACGGTGGTGCGCGGGGGCGACACCTATTGCGTGTCGCCCTGCGCCATCTCAGTGTCGGCTCAAGGCTTTCTCTCAAGCAACCGCCAGGGATCCCCGGCGGTGGCGTGATGTTGGCTCAAGGCTTTCTCTCAACACGAAGCCTGGAGCCAACCACTGTCGCCCGGGGGAAGTTGACCGTCGACTCCTTCCTCCCCAGGACCGAGTCTCTCTCGGTGCTGCTGCAGGCAGGACTCCGCCACTAGGCGCGGGGGCCAAACGCCAGCACCAAGATCGAGCCGGCGAACGACCACCCTTCTACACGCTCCGTGCTCATCCAAACGAGCACCCAGCTCGAGATGAGCGGTCATCGGGCCGGCTTCCGACGGCAGACGGCGACAGCTGGCAACGGCAGGGCCACTCCCATTCAAAGCCAAAGAATTTGTTCCTATGCCATATGAGCGTAGGACAATTCTTGTGCTGGGAGGAGCTTTGCAAGCTCCCGAGGTGATGCCGGATGATGCTGTACAAGCACGTCCAGGGCACCATCGCCCCAACGACTCAGGAGAGCCCCCAAGATGGCAGCTCCACTACGGCCAGCAACGTGCACGCCTTATGGGGCGACGGCTGTAGGTTATCACTAGATAGGTTTGAGTGTGTTTCTCCTTTGTAATGATTTGGTGCCTACGTGTGGTCCAGAGCGGTAAAGGTCCGCCCTTGTAAACCCGATCTCTGGCTTCATCGCACAAACAGGCGACACCAGCAAGTGGTCCAGAGCGGTAGAGGTCCGCCCTCGTAATCCCGACCTCTGATGTACACAACGAGTCAAGCAATAAAGGAGATTTGCTTTCTCAGTCCTATCTTTACTTTAACCTAATAGCACTTGTTCGTTCAACCTGCGTGTTTCTTTCTCCCGCACGGAGTTTTTTCTTTAGTGGCTAACAATCCAAATTGAGTTGCTAGCTTGTGGTCAGGTTGGGACACCCATTCTAGCTGGAAGGCAGTTCGGACCCCTAGGGACCTGCTCAGGAGAAGTGGTGCCCGTATCCTGAGGTAGAGA
The DNA here is from genome assembly GCF_016808335.1 of Panicum virgatum. Taxonomy (NCBI): domain Eukaryota; kingdom Viridiplantae; phylum Streptophyta; class Magnoliopsida; order Poales; family Poaceae; genus Panicum; species Panicum virgatum. Next base: position 37,662,880 of record NC_053140.1, on the reverse strand, counting down.
AGTTCTGCGTAGCTTAGCCTGGTAATGTACCCTAAGCCTACGTACTTCGCAGCCCTGTTACGAGTCCCCTAGTATCCGAGTCTGCTATCCGTAGAGGTCCCGGGCTCCTTTCTAGTATAAGGCCTGGTTTCCTACACCTTGCTACAAGACCCGGTGACGTAATTCATGGGATCGTCAGCAACGCTCCAAGTCCACTCCGGTGGCCCGCTCCGGCGGAGACCGCTCGCCACGGTCGCTCCAAGTCTACTCCGGTGGCCCGCTCCGGCGAAGACCGCTCGCCACGGTCGCTCCAAGTACACTCCGGTGGCCCGCCCCGCGCGGAGACCGCTCGCCACGGTCGCTCCAAGTCCACTCCGGTGGCCCGCCCCGGCGGAGACCGCTCGCCACGGTCGTTCCAAGTCCACTCCGGTGGCCCGCTCCGGTGGAGACCGCTCGCCACGGTCGCCTGAAGCCGGGTCCGGGGAAGTAGTGCTTGCTCCTTGGGCAGTTCGAGGTCCGCTTAGCTCGGTTTCGTACCCTAAGCCTGCACCTTCGCCGCCCTATGGAGAGCACTCTAGTACCTGAACCTGGCGACAAGTGCTACGGCCTTGAAGGGGTCCGGAGCACCCGCTCTCGACATGGGCACGCCAACGCAATCTGCATTGCGTCATGATAATGGCCCACCTGCGGGTTCGTACCTCTCCCGAGGTGGGCCCGGGGGCTACTGTCGGTACCTCAGGACTGGGGTACCACCTCTTGCTATGTCAAGACTCGTGTAGTTATCCGTAACTACGCCCTAAGGAGCTGAGCAGCCGGATCCCTGGGGTCCGGCTCCATCTCACCGGACCAACAGCCCCGGACCCGCTTCCCGCTCGGGACAGGTCCGGTGTCACCACGTGTCCTGGAGAAGAAAGCGCTCAGGGCCAAAACGGCCGGGGGCCCCGGACCCCCCACGGGGTCCCGGACCCCCATATACTATCCGGACCCCTCTCCGGGAGGGAACAGAAACCCCGCCTGGGGGGTCCGGAGCCGCCACGTGTCCGCAGACGCAGATACGCGCGCGGCTGCCAAGCTTCCTCGGGAAGACTGGCCACCTACCGCATTCAATGCGGGAGACGTTAAGAGCGCTCTGCCACAGCAGAACCCGAGGAGACTTTCGCCAGGCTGTACTGTTGACCGCACGTTACCAAGGTACACTGTGCAGCCGCTGGTGCCACTCACGCCGCGCACATCAGTCTGCTACACCAGTTAGACACCACAACTCGGCGACGGAGTATCATAATGCCTACGCGGTAGACCCAACAGTCTACGCCGCAACCTACACTGCCTCAACGGGCGTCTCACAGATAGGACATGAGAAGACTCCCCTCGGTCAGAGCATCTACAAGGCGATGAAGCGTATCTGGCAAGAGAGGCTGCACCACTGTAGCTCCATTAGTGCCTATAGTATACATCCATGTTGGACCCACCTGTCGGGGCCCAACACCTGTGTACGCGCCCTCCTTGCTCTATAAAAGGGAGGTGCCCGTTAGAGAAAAGGTCAAGCAAAAAGAAAGACTTGGCGCCAGAAGATAGACCAATTCATTCCTAGTGCAATACACCACACAGTGGATGTAGGGTATTACGCTCCGGCAGCCCGAACCACTTAAAATCCGTGTGTTCTTGCGTTCTTGCCCGGAAGCTAGATCGGCCTAATAGCTTAGCACTTCCCCGACTACTCCCCCTCGGGGAAAAGGCAGGTGCGTTCCGCCACCCGGCTGTGGGTGCCCCCAAAAGCTCCACGACAAATCTGCGTTGCGATTCATGAGCGAATCAAGAACATCGATCGGTGGGCGCGTACCTGAGATCATGTTGCTGAGGTTGAGGCAGCTCCGGGAGAAGGAGGCGCCCTTGTCGCGACGGAGGAGGTGCTGCGCCTCCATGCTCGCGGCATCCTCGCCGCCGTCCTTGCCCGGAGCGAGGAGGGGCTCGTCGAGAGGGCTCCCCTGCCCTGCCATTGTTGCCGGCGTGCACGCCTTGCTGGAGACGGCAAGATCAGGTTCCCATAGGGCAGATAGAATTTTTCCTTCGAATCTAGAAGAACACAGCAACAGATTGAAGAGGAGAGTCCGGCCGGCTTGGAGGTTGCCCCCTGTAGATTTTGCACGCAGGGCCACCGTTTAAGCACTAACGCGCATGTGTAAAATCAGTCGTAATCCCGTTTAATAAGCGGAGGTGGGTACCATCGGCTGTAAGTAGTTTTTAATTTAGCTTCACCACGTTTTATCCCTTCAATTAGCCCTTAATCCAGAACACCTTGCTAGCAGGTGTTTCTTTTCTTTTGAGAATTTTTGCTAGCAAGATTTGTGAACTTGAAATAGAAAGTCGTAATGGGTGGTGGAAATTTGTCGGTCACCATGAAAAATGCCATCCAGTAGCAGTGTTCTCCAATCTCTAAATAGAGAATCGAAATTGAAGATGTATAAATTTGGACCATTCTGTATATCTCCTTGTCAATTGATTAAGATTTGGTTTTCCTTGAGTCACCCTATCATAGTCATTGGATCTAAATCCAACTGTCCAGATTTACCTTCTCTCTTATCTTTTTCTCTCCTCCCACATCCGCTCATCTTCCTCGCAAATCGTCTTCTTTGCACCTTCTACGCGACCCTCCGCTGCCTCTGCCTCCCTCTCAACTCCGGCGGCATCCCTCTTCCACGGTCCAACACTAACCCATTTAGCTGAGACGCCCCCGCCGCATTCACCCCCCGCCCCCCCTCACCCAGATCCTCGACCGCCCGGCTTCAGCGGCGCCCTCACCGCCTCCGCTCAACTATCGTCTCTCCTGCCTCCACTGCCGGCCGGTGAGCCGCCTGAAGCTCCCTCTACAAGGCACCGAGGGTTGCCCCAAACCCCCATAACCTATCCTTAAACCATCATCTTCATTCAATTTTTAGTATACATCTTGGTTATTGATGGATAAGTAAGATTTCAATCGATTGATGAGTAAATATGATATTATAAATCATAATAAGCTTTACTGCTCCCATTTTTTATTCTCCAGAGTTGATCAATCACCCCTCCAATCCGAGCACTCACTTTGAAAATTGTTGTGCATCTTTGTGGACATTTCCCTTCTAATGAAACGAGTCAGGTTAGCGTGTACTGTTGGAAAATTCTCCACATGATAGGGGCAAATGAGGAGAGTAAATGTTCATTGTAAGCAGCCCCACATGTAAGGGAGATATAGCCTAAGATGTGGACCAACCTTGAGTACATTTAGCACATAGTGAAGGACCGGACAGGCGACCATAAAATTTCTCTGAGAGAACAAGGACTATGTCCCGAATTCAACCCGACACACCTTTCTTCTAACTGCCAAGGTGACATAAGACAACTCGTGACGAGCTCACCCTAGGAACGGTTAGAAAAAAAACTCGACGCAAAACGGAAGCACGCGAAAAGCTATCTACTTGCACAACACAAAGCGGAAGCACAGAATAATCAGAGCACCGAAAAAGCTTTTCCAAACTGATTCGTAAAAGAGCTTTTTTCAAAGAGCATGCAATGATTTAACAATAATTAGCAAAGCTCAAAACAGGTGGAAGCAAAGCTTGACTAAATAGCTAATTAAGAGTCTCACCAAAATGATTAGAACTAATCGCTACAAAAGAGTTCTCTTAATTGAACATGCAAAGACTAACAAAGATTATCCAGCACAAAAAGCTAAAACAAGCAAGGACTAACGGAATAAGCAAGATCAAGTACTAAATAACACAAGCTAATTAACTAGACCAATCAGAGAGCATGAATTAAATAGCTTGAGCAAAAACAATGCAAACCTAGCCTTGATTTCCTTTTGTCCTCGTGCTGCTTGAACTGTGAGCATGCGTCTGACTTCTGTGCCTGCCGCCAGGGAACGACCGGCCTGCTGCCGTGGCCTGCCGGCCTGCTAGCGCACTCATTGGGCTGCCTGCTGCCGCAGGCCTTGGGCTGCCTGCCCCGTGCAGCCTCTCGTGCTGTGCGCTGCGTGCTGTGCCGAGCGCTCCGCGTCCCTCGAGCCGGCCCCGCATGTACAAATTTATCCATCTTTTTACTGGAGCTCCGAACGACACGCCACCTTCACGACTTCGCTTCGTCTCGACACAAGCTTCGCGATGACGTCACGTGCCCTCCGCCCAAACCGGTCAAACCCGTCTCCTCCGGTTTTGAGGTCAAACCGGTCAAATCCTCTCGCACACTACCGCACGACGTAACTGACTCCCCAGTTTTGAGGTCAAACCGGTCAAACCGCCGATGTCGAAGCGTGTCCGACATCCCGCCGAGTCTTGACGCCTTCAAGTCGTCCGCGCGCGCCTGCCGCACGGGCCGCCTACTTGGCTCGCCATCGTCCTCGCCGACTTGGCCGACATCGTCTTCATCACCATGTACTCTTGCTCTTCCGTGCACCGTGTGGACCGTCCATGGCTCCGCACGGCCTCCTCGGGTCTCTCAGTTCAGGCCTACTCGTATTCACTTTTCACCTTCTTGGTCCCTCGGCATGAACCTTTCGCTTCTCCAAGCCTACTCGCGTCTATCCTTCACCACAGTCCTTCAGCATGATTCTTTCGCCTGACCTTCACCACGCGCCGTCGACCGCCATGCCGCATTCTACACCTGTACATCACTAGCCAAGAGATACATCAAATCCACACGATATTGTCAATCACTCATCATCCAAAGGTGACCACCATTGGTCCTCACATAGTGTGCTGGCTTACAAGAGAATAAAGAAGCCTATGGAGGGAGAGAGAGATATTTCAGAACAGAGCCTCCAAAAGGAGAAGAGAAGAGAGGGAAGAAGGAGATTGGAGAGATCTTGCAAGGGAGTAAGAGGGAATCGTCCTCAAGGTTGTGAAGCTTCAGATCCACGTCCTTGTGCCTCCAATCAGCTATTCCACCATCCTTGGTTAGATCCTTCTATATTCGAGTTTGCAGCCCTAAATTTTATTGTTGTCCAAGACAATGAAATCTTGATGTATGTGAGCCTCTAGTGTTATCTAGAGAGGATAATGTTATAATCCCACAAGCATATAGTGAAAGAAGATTTGGCTGATTTGGTCCCGTAATTTTTCCTCTGATTTAGGGGTTTTCCACTTTAAATTTTGGTGTCTCTGATGCTACTGCGATTTTCTCTACAATATGCGTGATGCATATGTTGCCCTGTGTGAATAGGTTGATATCTTGGGCTGATTTCCGCTGCCACTGACCTGCTGCGTTAGTGTTGTTTTCCCAACATGTACAACTATACACCCTATGTTTGGGTAGAGGCAGTTTACGGTTTTGCGTTGCTTGTGCAGCCAAATACGAGCCCGTATCATGAGCATAACCTGAACAGCGCAGTGTACTATTAGTATGGAGCAGAACTGAATAACCAATACAATCTCAGCCAATGTAATTACAAGTTGTCAAAAATATTAGATTTCAAGTCAGCACATATACTCTGTTTTGTCAGTTGTACAACAGGAAATCATCTTAGAAAGTGCCTATAATTTGCCGCACGGAAGTGTAGGTGCCGGTGACGGCTACGAACACTCCGATGATCAGGATGCCGGTGATCGCCGCGATCTCGATGCGGCGAATCCCCTTGGCCTTGTAGATCTTAAGGAAGCAGAGGCTGGGGAATATGACTGTCGCCATGACGCTGAGGAACGATCCGATGAACGACATGAGGTAGCCGAAGAACGGCACCGTCGAGGCCACCACCGCCGTGCTGACAACCACCACGGTGCTGATGGCCACCCTCGCCGGCCCGCTGCCGGACGGCACCGAGAACTTTTCCTCGATCGCCGCCGTTATTGGTGCGGCCAGCAGCGCGTACTTGGCCAGCGGGTTGATCAGCGTCATCAGGATGGCGACCTTGGTGTAGAGCTTTCCCGAGGGCAGGTTCAGCGTGACCTGCGACTGCACGTCGTCGCCGTAGATCATGTAGCCCAGCATCGCTGTGAGTCCGTAGTTGACGCTGCAGAGCACGGAGGAGATGAGCAGCACCTTGGAGAAGTGCTTGTTGTTCCTCATGGAGGAGTAGATCGTCGGGAAGACGGCGTGGCCGGTGAAGCAGACGAAGTAGAGGCCCAGCGAGGTCGGCAGGCCGCTCAGGTTGAGGACGCTGGTGCTGTTCCGGTGGAACCCGGTCCCGGCGAGGCCGGCCCAGACCAGCGACACCGTGAGGACCGCCGACGAGACGAGCCCGACCGCCGACACGTAGGCGAGCACGCCGAGGTTCTTGAGCCATGTGGTGGGCAGCACGACGGAGGCGGCGAGCGCGATGAACAGCTGCTTCCCTTGCAGCCGGTAGCCGAGGAGGTCCACGGTGGCGCCGGGGAAGAGCTTGTCGAGGTTGTCGCCCTCGAGGACGAGGAAGCTGATGGCGACGAGGTAGAGCTCGACGTACATGAAGGCGGCGACGGCCCTCCGGCCGGCGGACCCGAAGGCGAAGGCGCCGATGTCGGGGTAGCTGGCGACGGCGGCGGGGTCGGCGCGCATGCAGCGCTCGATGAGCGTGCCGGTGTAGTAGCAGATGGCGCCGACGAGGGCGAAGAGCGCGAGGCTGAGCCACCCGCCCTGCGCCACCGCGTACGGCATGGAGAGGACGCCGATCCCGGACACGGCGTTGGTGAGGTTGAGGCACGTCCGGGAGAAGGACGCGCCGCCGTAGGACGGGAGCTGCGCCGCCTCGAGGTCCTCGCCTTTTCCGGGCAGGAGCGGCTCGGTGAGCGTGCTCACTGGCAGCACCGCGGCGCGAGCGTTCTTGTCCTCCATTGCTGATCGATCCGCTGGGTAGAGAGCGATGGACAGTGGAGACGGGAGAGGATGGGATGAATCTGTCAGAGCAGGGTCGTTTGTGGAGCAGCCAGAGGGAGGTCTAGCTAGGTCCCGATGATGATCGAATTTATCGAGGATCTCAAGGCTAGTTTGATGGAAGAAGCACCGAGTGTTCAGCTATATATTGAGCGCAAAAGCTAGCGTGCGTGTGGTGAATGAAACGAAGCTTCCGACGACGCCTGTAGTGATTGGCTGCGTTGCTATCGCAGTCTCGCAGTCGCAGACTCCTGCCCACGGTGCTGCATTGGGCCACGTGTCCAAGGTGAGAAACGTTACTAGCACATGCACCTGCATGTAAATCCAAACGGACAAAGGCAGCCCACCTGCTCCTTCACGTTTCACTCACAGTTCACGTGTCGAGTGAGAAGAAATATGTATAATCCAAATTCAAAACTAAAATAAAATATTCGGAAGCAAAATAAAATGTTAAAAAACAAAGTATAATTTCTGAATACAAACGGACAATATTGTTTCGAATAAGAAAAAAATCTTCTAAGAACAAACTAAAATGTTTCATAATGAGATATAAAGAACAAAAAATGTTTAAAAACATTATCTAAACGTAGTTAATCTTGATCAAGTTTTGAAGATTCTCCATGTGAGGAACATGAATATGTAATTGGAATTTTATTTTAACGTACACTTATTTTGCAACCTGTATTTTTGTTTATATGCAAATATATATGTGGAACAAAATTTGAAGTCAGCTAGTCTCAATGTGTGTTTCATGTCATTGAATTCTATGTCACATCATCAATTCTGCTAATAAAACGAGAAGAAAAGAAGGAAATTTCATGGGATGAAATAGTAGTTTCGACCCTTGAACTTACCCGATATATAGTTACCTAAATCTCAGCTAGGTACATAGCTAAACAGATGACAATCGCGCTTAGAAATCAAACACGATGTGGATAGGTTTAAGCAAATCAACAATAGTGAAGTTCCATAGTCAAATAGGATGGCCATCGCATAACCAGATTCACATGGCATCAATTTGACTAGTCCGGGACACACAAAAGCTAAAAAGTGGAAGAAACAAACTTTGGTCTGCAATACAACTTAAACCTGATGAACAATAGAAGGCTGCCACATGAGCAGCAATTACACTGATTCTGGAATTCGTTGATGAGCGAATCAACGATTTATTTAGCCATCACTAGCTGACGATTCGCGTGCTCGTTCCTTAAATAAAAAATGAAGATTCGCGTTCTCCTTCCTTCCTTTAAAAATAAAGATTCGACTGCTCGTGTCCCTGTCGCCGGGTTGTCGTACGTCCGGGAACTAGTACGACATCTTACGCGCAGAAAAAATGTGATAGCGAGCGAGACAGCTGCTCACTGCTCCCACCATCTGTATCCGATGTTTAATAAGAATAGGAATCGAATTAGCTGCTGATTGACTGACGAGGAATCATTAAAAGAAATGAAAGGGTGATGCTTGTTAAACAAAGCAGCGTCGAGCGGCGAGCCGAGCTCGCGGCGTGTCGGGTGAGCCCCCGCCGACTCATGCATTTTTTAATATTTTTTAATCCCCCCAGGGCCCAGGGCTCATGCTTGCGACCGTGACGCACTAACGTGCACGCGCGCGGAGTCGGGCGGCGTGCGTGGCCGCTGTGGAAAACGTGGGGTTACTGTGTGCCAAAATTTAAATTTAGTGATAGGTATATTTAAATTCAGTGATAGGCACACCTGATGACTAGGCATATTTTAAATGCGAAATGTTTGTAATTATGGAATGCTTAGAGCATGTTCTAGGAACCCATTTTATTCTAAGAAAGGAAAAATAACTTGCATCATGGTCACCTAGTTTCCAGCTGAATAGAAAAATATTATATGATACTTGAGAAAGTTTTTTATTTCAAAGGTGAGGGGAAATGCACCCGATGCTGAAATTACGGTTGACCGTAAATTGCAAAAGTCAAAGTCCATTCCACTCACTCTCTCTCCTCTCTCTTTCCCATTCCATTCTTCCTCCCTCTTCTCTTTCCCTCTCTCTTCCCTCCTCCCAGATCCCATCGGGCCCGATTGGTTGCGTCTGGGCGAGAGGAGCTCCATGAGGTAACCATTGCCGTTTGCTCTGAACTCGAGGCTCCCGAACCAGATCATGTATCCTGCTGGGAGCGGATCCGAGACGTCCATGGGGAATGGGTTGGATCTGCTCGCCATCCCTGGAGATCAAATGGGAACAAAAGAGAAAATGTCACGCAGCACCCCTACCTGGCGCGCCAACTGTCGGCGTCCTGACCCGGCGGTCTGGACCCAACTAGTGATGATGCCACGTGTTTCCTCGTCCCAGATGTGGATGCAAGAGGAAACACAGTAACACACGAGTTTACCCTAGTTCCGGCCGCGGGGCCGTACGTCCAGCAAGGGGGTGTGCGAGGGCACTGTATTATCTTGCACCGGAGGTGCCTATAGTAGGGGGTACAGGCGAGGTGAGAGAGGGAGGGAAGCTCCCAAGTCTCTGCTAGAGGAGAAGTTGATTGAGGCGAGTGCCAATATCGGGTGCTCAGTGGTGCTGAGTGTTGCGTTCTATCGAATGGGTCTGATCGCACGACCCCCTTAAAGGAAGCCCGCCTCCTCCTTTTATAGACACAAAGAGGGACGGTGTACATGCGCAGGGGATTGTGAAAGTCGTCTTTCCCCCGAATCGCGGGGGTGCAGTGGTTGAGCACTGTGGGAAGTACACTGTGGGGCATGGCGTCGGGCGTGGCAGTCGTCCTGGATATCGTCCTTGGTTTTGCGGAGATCGCGCCGGCGTCCTGCCAGCCCCAGCAGGCGGCGTGGTCGTCGCTGTAGGGTGTTCCGTCTTCCAGATGTAGCGTGGCGGCATTCCTTGGGTCCTGCAGGCCAGTGTCTTGCATATATATGTGCACTAGCGGTAGTGGGGCACGTGGCGGTCCCGGACCCCCCTGGGCGGAGTGCTAGCGCATGCACTAAGGGGGTCCGGGAGTGACGTGGAGGTCCCGGACCCCTCGAGGGGGAGGTCCGGGCCTCCGGCTGCTAATGCTGAGCATCCCTTCTTGGGGGACACGTGGCGACGCCGGATCCCTTCCCGAGTAGGGGACGGGTCCGGGGCCGTAGGTGTGGTGAGGTGGAGTTCGGACAGCAGGAGTTGGTAGAATCGTAACGGGAACTGTGCCAAGCATGTTTCGTACCACATTGCAGGTTCCCACAATATTGCCACAGCGTCCGGGATGGCGGAGCAGTGACCGGAGTTGGCGGACAGGACTCCGGCCACAGCTACTGTGGGTAATGGCGGCCTGATGCCGTCTGTCCTGGGCGCTGTGGAGGAGTGGTTGGCATTTAATGCCTCCGTACAACGGGCGAGTGAGCAGAAGGGTCGTTTGTCCTTTACGTTGAGGGGTGGCCTCAAGCGAGATGGAGATGATTCGCCTTGCTCGAGGGTAGGTTCTCTACCCTCGAGCGAGACGGAGACGCGGGGCGCGGTCGAGGGTCTCGATGGGAGCCATCGAGCGAGACGAAGATCACCGCGCGAGTCCGAGGGGGGGTGCGGATGGGCCGCATGCTGGGCTTTTTTGAGTCCTTTCCTTTCTTCCAGATTGGAAGGAGGCCGTAGGCCTTCGTGGGCTCAGTTGCCTAATATGTGTTTGCGTTTTTAGGGTGATTTGAGTACCCCGATTAGGGTGTCCCTAATCGTGGTCCCCGACACCATCGTCGGTTCAACCGGTGATACTAAACTGCCCGCCTCAAAAACTAGCCGCTACGTGTACGAGCAATCAACCGATGCTGCGTCGGTTTAACCGGTGAGTGTAGTTGTCCTGTGAACTCTGAAAAACCAACTCTCTGGACAACTGCACCGACGTTCACCAAGATCCAATCGTCGGGAGGAAGTATCTTGTGCTTAGGAGGAAGAATGCTTGTTATATCTCACTATCTATTTGTCTTTATGCCTCTTTATCAAACTTTATGCAAGAAGCATATCGAATAATGTTTAAGTAGCTGCATATTTTGTATTTGAAATGCTTTGTACTACTACCAAGATGGATCCTTCAAATGCCTCTTTATCTAACTAGCATGGCGGTATGGGACTAAGGGCTGTTTGGATCCAGAGGCTGAACTTTAATCTCTATCACATCAAAGAGAATTTTACTATTTTGAAGTATCAAAAAATTCCAATTATAAAAATAATTGCAGAACTTTAGGACTAAACTGGGAGATGAATCTAATAAAGTATATGAATTCATAATTAAATGATAGTTACCATAGGATCACTATTATAAATTATGAATTAATTTGACTCATTAGATTCATTTCGCAAGATAGCACTTATCGCTACTTACTAAAAAGAGGGGTCACTTTTTTTTCCTTCGTCATCCCACCCCTTGTACGTCGCCTGTCGTACGTCGCGTGGCCCCTGCGATCGTCGTTCCGCCAAACAAGGTTCATCGTGGGGCATGCGATCGTCGTTCCGCCGAAAAGGTCATCGCCTTCCGTCTGATTGGATCGCCGCAACTCCCACCATCCCACCACACGGCCCACCGCACCGCCCAGCCGCGGGGCCGCCATCCGCGCCGCGCCTCCCGCCGCCCCACTGCACCGCGGTGCCCCCGCCGTGGTCGGTGGATCCATCGTCCCCGACACGCGCTGTGGCTCCTCCGTCCCGCCGCGCCGTCACTCTGCGCCGACCACGAATCACCCGACGAGTCCCCCGCACCATTGCACATCCAAGCCTGCCCGCCGGAGCTCGATCCCATCTTGGCCGCCGCTCCATTCCCTACTGCTTTTGAGTACTCCTGCGGTCCTGCCTCGCTTCCTCTCTAACCGTCCGCCGATGCTCACCACCATGCATCCCGCCGCTGGCGTGTGTGCAGCGGAAACGTTCCATGCGGACCACCTCCAGCAATGAATGGGCGATTCCCCCATCGAAGCAGAGGAGTAGGCCTCGTGCCTTTCCGTCGGCGTCCTCACTGGTTAGTCCTTTTTGGGGCGGTTTAGAGGCGACCGGCGAGATGGCATCGCAGTTGGAGCAATAGTGGGTCCATCTCTAGAGGACACCACCCCTCTGCTAGGTGACCAGGACCTCGTATAGTTGGATCCAGGGGCGCCATGCGTGCTGCTCCATTCAACAGGAGCCACGCCCATTAGCTGTTTCACAGATGACTTCAATCGCAATCGCGAGGTCACGGTGAGATGTAGAGACAGTTCCTTGCTGTGAATTGCACTTGCCAAATACTCTGCTCACTATTTGTTTGGCAAAATGCCTCACTGGACCGTCAAGTTGGATGCTGCTGCAACTTGTTTATTTCGGTCCCTGGAGCAAAATTTGTCTACTATTGCATCCCTGAAGGCCTGAACACGATGTGTACCAATTTGGGCCGGGAGGAAGTATCTTGTGCTTAGGAGGAAGAATGCTTGTTATATCTCACTATCTATTTGTCTTTATGCCTCTTTATCAAACTTTATGCAAGAAGCATATCCAATAATGTTTAAGTAGCTGCATATTTTGTATTTGAAATGCTTTGTACTACTACCAAGATGGATCCTTCAAATAACATCATTTAATAGGATTTCCATCCTTCTTTCTTGCAGATTCATACAGGTACCATGTCGCAAATGGATGACAATGAGTCTGCTGATTTATATCTTCAAGCACTACTCAGCTATATAGATTCATGACCAATGGTAAATATATTTCTATCTTCCAATCCTTCTGATGATTTATATCTTCAAGCACTACTCAACTATAAATCCATAAATTCTGCAGTTCATGTTCTTTAATGAGTCTTCCATGTTTTTTTGTTCTATTTCCGTCTATCCACTTAATTTTTGCACTTTTGCACGAAGAAAAGTTCCATTCAATTCTATCCACTCAAATTCCTGCAGTTCTCCTGGCCAATCTTATTTTCTGGTGTGCATAGTGCATGCATGCAAAAGTTTCTGGATAAAAACTTTCCGGCCAATCCAATTGAGATGATGTGCTTTCTTTCAGAAGTTTCTGGTTGAATCTTTCTAGGGCACCCAATTAATATGAAGCAACTCCACCACTGTTTTGTGCTAAACTCTAAAATTATTATAGATCAAAGCACCTTGTTACATATTCCTGTAATTGATTGCATAAGCACGCTCCTTTAGTCCTTGAGTTTGATCATCTGATCAGAGAGTTGCTGGCACCGGCGTTTGCACGGCGACTGACACCGTCCTGAGCTGCACCAACCTGAGCGCCCTTTCCATCTGCGGGCGATCAACATCGGTCCGTGGGCTGGGTTTAATCTGGAACAGATCAGTCATCAAACATCGATCTACATGTACGTGGTTATGATGTGGTCTTTAGTTATCCTGCTCAGTGCATGCTACCATATCAATTTGCAGTAGACATAATTCAGTTTCAGGATTCAGGGATTCATTTTTTGGCAGGAATTGCATTCAGTACTTTGTTCATGTTTTTTGAAGAACCTACTTTGTTCATGTCGTTACATGTAACTTCAGTAGGAAGATACCTTCATTGTTTTAAAAAATACACTATTTTCATGTATTAGTGCATAGATATGCATTTGTTTGAAAGATAGAGTTTGAGTTGGCATATGCTGCTTCTTTGTTTCTCTCTACTGTCAGCAAATGAACTTTGTGTTCCAGCAATTTATAATCCCCACCCCTAGCTGGGGCACATTAGGGTACCTCAGGATAGCGAAAGGTGACAGCGCTAATGAGGACCACGCCTTCACTTACAATCTCGCGCATCGCCGCCACTAAGCGTTTGCAGGGCTTTTATGAGTCACTACTACAGATCGGGCCATTTGTCCCGGTTCCAAAGGACTATTTGTCCCCGTGCAGCCTCTCGTGCTGTGCGCTGCGTGCTGTGCCGAGCGCTCCGCGTCCCTTGAGCCGGCCAGGCAGGGCAAATTTATCCATCTTTTTACTGGAGCTCCGGAAGACACGCCACTTTCACAACTTCGCTTCGTCTCGACACAAGCTTCGCGATGACACTATGTTGACACTCCTTAGAGCCCCAATTTACGTACCGCAAGCATACGGATCGTGATAACTTTTCCCTTAGAGTACTCCCCCAAGGTTTATCAATCCGTGGATCGGAAGCGAACCGACTAGGGTTTACCATCTAATCTATCGAACATATCCTAAACATGAAGCGAAGATTGCATATAAATTAAACACTTGATAGATATGAATGAAGCATAAGTGTTCATCACACCCACAACCGTAGATGAGATAACACAACCAAGGAGCTAGGGCCTATCGTCTCTAGGTACAGTTCTAGTCAAAAAGGTGATCAAAACATAGATTGCATCTCAACTAAAGTTACACGAAATCATCTCTCAGAAAGGCATATCGCAAGCGGCCTACTTTCCCAAGGTCGCTGGTGCGAGGTGCGTGTTAATGCCTAAGGTTTCCCAAAGCTTTACCCCAAACGCCCACCAAGTGCTCTTACTCGAAGCTCCTCCTCTTGGTGGCCGCGCAATGACTCCCATGGTACTCGCCATCGATCCTATTCCACATCATGTCGTCGCTAGAATGTTTCCCTCCGCCATGCTGTCACCACACCGGGGTAATCAACCAACTAGCTAAAACACGCTACCTCAACGTATCCGCAAGCTATAGACTAATCACCACGAATAGATCTGATCTTACTATGAACATATGGATGCATCACATATGAGAAAGAAATAATGCATTGAAGTAGACCAAAGTCGAGACAACTAGAATAAAGAGTAGATTGATATCACCATCGTGTGTACATACCCCGACGAATGTTGGGGATGACTCCCGAACTCCACCATGGCACAACCTCGCAGGGAGGCCATGGCGGCTAGGGGTGGCCTAAGCCATCTCCTAGGTACCCTCGAAGACTCGCGGCGGCCATCAGCCTCCTCCGGTCTTGGCCCTAGGTTTTCGTTGAGTTCTGGGTGGATTGATTCCCCGAGTTGAATAAGGTGCGAGCTATTTATAAGCCGAGGAAGCCACCAGTCGAAGGGGAGGCCAAACCGCCTCGGAAACGGGCTAGGCCGGCCGGCCTACTCTCTTTCGGGACCGCCTCGGTCTCCTCTTTATCGTGTAGACTCCTCGCATCTTCTAGAGTTTATGTCCTTCACGATTGCACCCCTTTGGACGTCGTTATCTTGGAGATATCTTCGAGGAAAGGATAGGATAGGGAATCATTCCTTAAATCTTCATTTGCTTTGCTTAATACCGAAGTATCTTGATCTCATCTTCGTGGGCTTGGTCCTTTGGGCTCTCTTGGAGGATGGATGTGCATGAATGGGCTTCGAATCAACATGGGCTTTGGTCCTTCCTTTGGGCTTTGGCCTTCGTCTTTCTCCGTGTTAGCGCTCGATCACGGGCCTCGTCATTTCATACTCCAAAATAGGCCAAAAACCTGCAAAAATGAAGTTCCTCCAAAATATATGTGCAAATGTGAAAATGACCAATAATTAGGCTGGGGTTAGTACGGTTAGTGATTTTGATATTAAATTCATGCAATTATCAAGGATAAACAAGGGATAAAATGGTTACTTAAGGAGCGCCAACACGCCACGTGCCCTTCGCCCAAACCGGTCAAACCCGTCTCCTCCAGCTTTGAGGTCAAACCGGTCAAATCCTCTCGCACACTACCGCACGACGTAACTGACTCCCCCGTTTTGAGGCCAAACCGGTCAAATCGCCAATGTCGACGCGTGTCCGAACTCCCGCCGAGTCTTGACGCCTTCGAGTCATCCGCGCGCGCCCGCCGCACGGGCCGCCTACTTGGCTCGCCATCGTCCTCGCCGACTTGGCTGACATCGTCTTCATCACCATGTACTCTTGCTCTTCCGTGCACCGTGTGGACCGTCCATGGCTCCGCACGGCCTCCTCGGATCCCTCGGTTCAGGCCTACTCGCATTCATCCTTCACCGTCGTGGTCCCTCGGCATGAACCTTTCGCTTCTCCGAGCCTACTCGTGTCCATCCTTCACCACAGTCCTTCAGCATGAATCTTTCGCGCGCCATCGACCGCCATGCCACATTCTACACATGTACATCACTAGCCAAGAGATACATCAAATCCACACGATATTGTCAATCACTCATCATCCAAAGGTGACCACCATTGGTCCTCACATAGTGTGCTGGCTTACAAGAGAATAAAGAAGCCTATGGAGAGAGAGAGAGAGAGATTGATTTCAGAATAGAGCCTCCAAAAGGAGAAGAGAAGAGAGGGAAGAAGAAGGAGATTGGAGAGGAGATCTTGCAAGGGAGTAAGAGGGAATCGTCCTCAAGGTTGTGAAGCTTTAGATCCACGTCCTTGTGCCTCCAATCTGCTGTTCCACCATCCTTGGTTAGATCCTTCTATATTCGAGTTTGCAGCCCTAAATTTTATTGTTGTCCAAGACAATGAAATCTTGATGTATGTGAGCCTCTAGTGTTATCTAGAGAGGAACATGTTATAATCCCACAAGCATATAGTGAAAGAAGATTTGGCTGATTTGGTCCCGTAGTTTTTCCTTTGATTTAGGGTTTTTCCACTTTAAATTTTGGTGTCTCTGATGCTACTGTGATTTTCTCTACAATATGCGTGATGCATATGTTGCCCTGTGTGAATAGGTTGACATCTTGGGCTGATTTCCGCTGCCACTAACCTGCTGCGTTAGTTAGTGTAGTTTTCCCAACATGTACAACTATACACCCTATGTTTGGGTAGAGGCAGTTTACGGTTCTGCGTTGCTTGTGCAGCCAAATACGAGCCCGTATCATGAGCATAACCTGAAGAGCGCAGTGTACTATTAGTATGGAGCAGAACTGAATAACCAATACAATCTCAGCCAATGTAATTACAAGTTGTCAAAAATATTTGATTTCAAGTCAGCACATATACTCTGTTTTGTCAGTTGGACAACAGGAAATCATCTTAGAAAGTGCCTATAATTTGCCGCACGGAAGTGTAGGTGCCGGTGACGGCTACGAACACTCCGATGATCAGGATGCCGGTGATCGCCGCGATCTCGATGCGGCGAATCCCCTTGGCCTTGTAGATCTTAAGGAAGCAGAGGCTGGGGAATATGACTGTCGCCATGACGCTGAGGAACGATCCGATGAACGACATGAGGTAGCCGAAGAACGGCACCGTCGAGGCCACCACCGCCGTGCTGACAACCACCACGGTGCTGATGGCCACCCTCGCCGGCCCGCTGCCGGACGGCACCGAGAACTTTTCCTCGATCGCCGCCGTTATTGGTGCGGCCAGCAGCGCGTACTTGGCCAGCGGGTTGATCAGCGTCATCAGGATGGCGACCTTGGTGTAGAGCTTTCCCGAGGGCAGGTTCAGCGTGACCTGCGACTGCACGTCGTCGCCGTAGATCATGTAGCCCAGCATCGCTGTGAGTCCGTAGTTGACGCTGCAGAGCACGGAGGAGATGAGCAGCACCTTGGAGAAGTGCTTGTTGTTCCTCATGGAGGAGTAGATCGTCGGGAAGACGGCGTGGCCGGTGAAGCAGACGAAGTAGAGGCCCAGCGAGGTCGGCAGGCCGCTCAGGTTGAGGACGCTGGTGCTGTTCCGGTGGAACCCGGTCCCGGCGAGGCCGGCCCAGACCAGCGACACCGTGAGGACCGCCGACGAGACGAGCCCGACCGCCGACACGTAGGCGAGCACGCCGAGGTTCTTGAGCCATGTGGTGGGCAGCACGACGGAGGCGGCGAGCGCGATGAACAGCTGCTTCCCTTGCAGCCGGTAGCCGAGGAGGTCCACGGTGGCGCCGGGGAAGAGCTTGTCGAGGTTGTCGCCCTCGAGGACGAGGAAGCTGATGGCGACGAGGTAGAGCTCGACGTACATGAAGGCGGCGACGGCCCTCCGGCCGGCGGACCCGAAGGCGAAGGCGCCGATGTCGGGGTAGCTGGCGACGGCGGCGGGGTCGGCGCGCATGCAGCGCTCGATGAGCGTGCCGGTGTAGTAGCAGATGGCGCCGACGAGGGCGAAGAGCGCGAGGCTGAGCCACCCGCCCTGCGCCACCGCGTACGGCATGGAGAGGACGCCGATCCCGGACACGGCGTTGGTGAGGTTGAGGCACGTCCGGGAGAAGGACGCGCCGCCGTAGGACGGGAGCTGCGCCGCCTCGAGGTCCTCGCCTTTTCCGGGCAGGAGCGGCTCGGTGAGCGTGCTCACTGGCAGCACCGCGGCGCGAGCGTTCTTGTCCTCCATTGCTGATCGATCCGCTGGGTAGAGAGCGATGGACAGTGGAGACGGGAGAGGATGGGATGAATCTGTCAGAGCAGGGTCGTTTGTGGAGCAGCCAGAGGGAGGTCTAGCTAGGTCCCGATGATGATCGAATTTATCGAGGATCTCAAGGCTAGTTTGATGGAAGAAGCACCGAGTGTTCAGCTATATATTGAGCGCAAAAGCTAGCGTGCGTGTGGTGAATGAAACGAAGCTTCCGACGACGCCTGTAGTGATTGGCTGCGTTGCTATCGCAGTCTCGCAGTCGCAGACTCCTGCCCACGGTGCTGCATTGGGCCACGTGTCCAAGGTGAGAAACGTTACTAGCACATGCACCTGCATGTAAATCCAAACGGACAAAGGCAGCCCACCTGCTCCTTCACGTTTCACTCACAGTTCACGTGTCGAGTGAGAAGAAATATGTATAATCCAAATTCAAAACTAAAATAAAATATTCGGAAGCAAAATAAAATGTTAAAAAACAAAGTATAATTTCTGAATACAAACGGACAATATTGTTTCGAATAAGAAAAAAATCTTCTAAGAACAAACTAAAATGTTTCATAATGAGATATAAAGAACAAAAAATGTTTAAAAACATTATCTAAACGTAGTTAATCTTGATCAAGTTTTGAAGATTCTCCATGTGAGGAACATGAATATGTAATTGGAATTTTATTTTAACGTACACTTATTTTGCAACCTGTATTTTTGTTTATATGCAAATATATATGTGGAACAAAATTTGAAGTCAGCTAGTCTCAATGTGTGTTTCATGTCATTGAATTCTATGTCACATCATCAATTCTGCTAATAAAACGAGAAGAAAAGAAGGAAATTTCATGGGATGAAATAGTAGTTTCGACCCTTGAACTTACCCGATATATAGTTACCTAAATCTCAGCTAGGTACATAGCTAAACAGATGACAATCGCGCTTAGAAATCAAACACGATGTGGATAGGTTTAAGCAAATCAACAATAGTGAAGTTCCATAGTCAAATAGGATGGCCATCGCATAACCAGATTCACATGGCATCAATTTGACTAGTCCGGGACACACAAAAGCTAAAAAGTGGAAGAAACAAACTTTGGTCTGCAATACAACTTAAACCTGATGAACAATAGAAGGCTGCCACATGAGCAGCAATTACACTGATTCTGGAATTCGTTGATGAGCGAATCAACGATTTATTTAGCCATCACTAGCTGACGAACCGTAGACACCAACAATACTAGGGAAAAACCCCCCGATTGAAACATCTTCAACTACTATAAAAATTGGAGATGATTGTACACTTAACGCA
This sequence comes from Panicum virgatum, assembly GCF_016808335.1. Classification (NCBI taxonomy): domain Eukaryota; kingdom Viridiplantae; phylum Streptophyta; class Magnoliopsida; order Poales; family Poaceae; genus Panicum; species Panicum virgatum. Next base: position 37,643,590 of record NC_053140.1, on the reverse strand, counting down.
GATGAAAGCAACATTACATACTGGAACAAACAAGTCATCTCAATCATGAGCTTACCTTGGAGCATGACACCAGCAAGGAACAAAGCAAGCATCATAGGTGCCGCTCGACAAAAATAAATTTCCCCGGCTGACCGTGGCCACGGGAGGCTGGGAGACTCGGCCTCGAGAGCTGAACCGAATCATTGGTGGCTCACACTCTTGATAGACACGCGCGGCCCCAACAGTAGCCGACGATCGAGAGCCCCGTCATCGGCGGAGAACGACGCGACCGTCCACGTACGGGCCCGCCGGGACACTCGAAGCGGCAAATATGATTCGCGTGCTCGTTCCTTAAATAAAAAATGAAGATTCGCGTGCTCCTTCCTTTAAAAATAAAGATTCGACTGCTCGTGTCCCTGTCGCCGGGTTGTCGTACGTCCGGGAACTAGTACGACATCTTACGCGCAGAAAAAATGTGATAGCGAGCGAGACAGCTGCTCACTGCTCCCACCATCTGTATCCGATGTTTAATAAGAATAGGAATCGAATTAGCTGCTGATTGACTGACGAGGAATCATTAAAAGAAAGGAAAGGGTGATGCTTGTTAAACAAAGCAGCGTCGAGCGGCGAGCCGAGCTCGCGGCGTGTCGGGTGCGCCCCCGCCGACTCATGCATTTTTTAATCCCTCCAGGGCCCAGGGCTCATGCTTGCGACCGTGACGCGCTGACGTGCACGCGCGCGGAGTCGGGCGGCGTGCGTGGCCGCTGTGGAAAACGTGGGGTTACTGTGCACCGAAATTTAAATTTAGTGATAGGTATATTTAAATTCAGTGATAGGCACACCTGATGGCTAGGCATATTTTAAATGCGAAATGTTTGTAATTATGGAATGCTTAGAGCTTGTTCTAGAAACTCATTTTATTCTAAGAAAGGAAAAATAACTTGCATCACGGTCACCTAGTTTCCAGCTGAATTGAAAAATATTATATGATACTTGAGAAAGTTTTTTTATTACAAAGGTGAGGGGAAATGCACCTGATGCTGAAATTACGGTTGACCGTAAGTTGCAAAAGTCACGGTCGATTCCACTCACCCTCTCTCCTCTCTCTTTCCCATTCCTTTCTTCCTCCCTCTTCTCTTTTCCTCTCTCTTCCCTCTCATCCCAGATCCCATTGGGCCCGATTGGTGCGGCGGGGCTGCAGCCAACTTGCCGGCGGCGGGGCTGCAGCCAACTTGCCGGCGGCGGGGTGCCGCGGTGGCGGCGGGGAGGGTAGGGCATGGTGGGGAGGCCCGGGGGCGACGGGGAGGCACGCCGCCGCGGGAAGGGCGTCGCGCGGCAGCGGCGGGGAGGCTCGCCGGCGGTGGGGTGCCGCGACGGGGAGGCTCGGGCGCGGCGGGTTGGCCTGGGGGCGGCGGGGAGGTGCTCCACCATGGGAAGGGCACCGCGCGGCGCCGGCGAGGAGGCTCGCAGGCAGGGATGCTACGCGCGGCGAGAATGCGTGCCGCCGGCGGCGGAGGCGCGGCGGGCCCGCGGCGGAGGAGGCCCGTCGCGGCAGCTCGCCGGCCAGCTCCAGGCAAGTGTTTTTTTTTTCTGTTTTCTTTTTTGTTGCAAGAATTCTTTACAATTTTTTTCATTTGGATTTTTCTTGGTTTAGGATGCAATTTTTTTTATCCCAAGTCTTTTTTTGTTTTGGATGCAAAAAAAGTTATCCGAGCTTTTTTAATGTAAAAATTTTCTCGTGAATTTTTTTTAAATTTGTTTTTCAAAATTTTCTCTTTCAATTTTTTTCTCATCAAACTTAAACTTTTTTCCGCTCTCGACTTTTTGGTCTTAGAAAATTTTTTATAAAATTTTTTATCAGAAAATGACAAAAAAATTACTAAAAAAAACAGTCGAAAAATCGACCGTACGAATACTAGCGGGCCCGGAAATGCTCCCGGCGGATCCAGGGTGTCCCCCATGCTTTTATTACAAGGTGACAAGAAATGTTCCCGTAGCACCACTAGTACTCCTAATAAAACCGAAAAATATACTAATAGCCAACATTCTCTTATATCCCCCCCCTCCCTCCTATCTGTCTTCCGTTAGATAATTAGCTTGGCGCTTTTTTCTTTTTTATATTTTAAAAAAATAAAAATTTCAAAAATATATGTCCGTTTTGAAATATTTCAAAAATACCCCCGGTCGCCCCCCATAGGGCGACAGGCCCTAAGTGTAATTTTTTTCTTCAAATTTGCAACGAGGTCCCTGGGACAAAAAGGGGGCCTGTCGCCCCCCAACGGGCGACAGGGGGCCTGTCGCCCCCCCTCGGGCGACCACTGGGCCCAGCCCACGGGCGCGGCAGGGGGGCCTGTCGCCCCCCCCCCCCCCCCGCGGGCGACAGGGGGGGCCTGTCGCCCCCCCTCAGGCGACCGGGGTAAGCCCCCTTATATAAGATGCAACCCCCCCTTCCCTCCTCATTTGAGCCCGAAAATTCCACCAAAAATCCAGAAAAAAAGAGAGGGGTGAGGAGAAGGGAAGCGGCGAAGCCCTGTCGGATTCAGCACTTGTGATCTGCAGGTTAGTACATTTAGTTTATATATTTTTCTATTTAAGTACTACGCATTTAAGTAGGAGTAATTTAAGTAGGGGTGAGTAATTTAATTTAATTAGTGCTATAGTAGAACCATTTAAGTAGGAGTTTAATGATACTTTAGTTTGTAGTTACGTACTAGTAAATTAGTTTAGAAAATTAGTACTACGCATTTATTATTACAATTGCAGTACTATTAGAGACGTGTTTATAAATTAATTATGGTTTAGAATAGAATTTGGCATATGCAGTATAGAATTTGAGTGTCATCACGTAGTTATGAATACTTATACGTTGTAGTTGAATTTCATACTTAGTTTTTACGGATTATTGAATAAGGTAGTGAAGTAAAGAGTATAACTCGATAAGTATTATGTGATATACAGATATGTCGAGTAAGATGCAGTTTTAATTATTTTATGGTGACTACAATGTTATGTATGGGCCAAATGGAGTAGATCTTTCTGCCTTTAAGTGCACATCTAGCGCCATAGATAAACCTCTGGAAAGGAGTTTTGGTTCCATATGTAAGTGGCTGCAGCATGGGTTCCGTGTTGATCCGTTGAGCGACAGGTGAGGTCTCCGGATGTTCTCACCTACTCCGAGGGCCATGTCCGTGCCCAGCAGAGGGCTAAGAGGGTCGGACGCCCTAGGGGTGGTTAGATATATCTGATGTTTATTTGTAATGAGATAGCTGTGGACCGCTTATTTGTATCCGATGTTTATGATTGTGCTAGTTTACTTGTCATTTGTTTCTATACATATTATTGATGTGAACTTGTTATGTTTGTGGGTTCCATAATGCTCGTGAAATAAGGGAAGTTCTTTCGAATTTTTTCCGTGATTTAATGAAGGACAAGTTAGGTGCGGTAGGAGTTAGCGGCCGAGATCCTGCCGACGATGATGACGACTACACGCTCGAATAGCTCAAAATAGGAACCATAGTGTATCTAGCTGCGAGTACGAGATCACAGGTTGCCACTGCTCAGCACGGCGATCACGGGTTTCCAAAATGTCGCATTCTTTGCCCAGACATACGTGACATGTTTAGCAGTGCCCTTCCACCATTTCAAAAAGATGTGACAACACGGCAACCAATCCAGCTCACCTTCAAAGCAGTCTCTCTGGCGAGGACGACGAACCTGTCATTCTACAGCGCAGGTCTGTGGCGTGTAGTGGGGAAGGCGGCATCTAGGCGCGATCGACCGAGCGGCATCAATGCAGCGCTGTGAGTCTGCATGCACAGAGATGCATCGAGTAGTCATTTCGAGAATCGAATCTAGCCTTTTTAGTGTTAGGTCAGCTAGCCTCTTCACTGTGTTGTCATGTAGGCTTTTTAGGTGTATTTACACTCCACACTTTGGGTATCAGACCTTTGTGCGCCTATAAATACTCCGAAGTTTGTGAACTCCCAGCAGCACTTAAACACCAAAGCTCATTGTATACCAAATATCTAGAGGTGAGTCTAGCGGGAAGAATTACTACGGTTTTGGGAAAGGAAAAGGTGGAAGAAAGGGAGACCCCATAATATGGGAGGGGCCTCTTGGACCTGATTCCTTTCCGGAACCAGTGTTTGAGTTTCCGCCACAGCACAAGAGTGAATTTACCAATGAAACTCCTCTTCGACAATACGATAACCGTAGAGAACCGTGGCCAAAATGCAGACATGGTGAGGACTGCTTAGTGCAGATGTGCACCGACGGGATGGATGGCAGTCGGCATTTCTTTAAATGTCCACACGCATGGGTAATACTCGGTTCTTTCATTTCTTTATCTTCAATGCGACACCTTACATGAAATTTATTTTGCAGTCTTCCGATGCTCCAGAAAACTGTGGTTTTATTAGGTGGGTCGATTCTGCACCAATTGATTATGTTCAGGAGTTCATCGAGTACCTCCAGATAAAGATCTTTGATATGGAATGCAAGGTGAACCATTATGAGGAAGTGAGCGAGGGTAACAAGGACGACGAAGTTGATGATACCAGTAATGCTGCCGGTTCACAGGATGAACCATGCACTATTCCTTGCTGCAACTACCCTTGTCACAAGAAGAAGGGCCCTGCGCCTCCGGCACCACCGCCTGCACCACCTGCAATGGGTGGATACTGCGGAGAAGGCTCAACACAGTTTGCTACGTGGGGGTACGGCTACTAGGACTACCCTAGTGGTAGTGACATGCTGCATCGTTGTGTTTGTTCTGTTTTTTTTTTAAATTTACCTAAGGTATGTTAGGTTAGTCCGGAATCTATTTACCGTAGTTTGCAATGGGTTCTTCCATGCCACTGCATGTGTGATGTGTGTTTCATTATCGTTGTATTATGATGTAAAATTTGATGGTTCACATTATGTAATGCATTTCTTAGTTCTTATTTCTTATCGTTATATTAATTAAATGTGTGCTTTTTAGTATTCTAGTGACATGTTTATACTTCGATGCTCCATTACGACTAAGTACGATTCAAACTCGACATTATGTACATGTCCAGTGAATGCAAGTTAGGTACGAGACATACATACAAGCATAAAACAACATTAACAATACTAAATGCGAATATATCTTAAACCGATGAACATCATATGTTATAGATCATGGCATGAAATCATCTAGGCCGTCATCCCAGTTGACAGATGGTGGTGCTGCAGGTGGTGTAGTATGGCTCGACGAACCTCTTGGCTTTCCCTTTCTCTCTTTTCTGGATCTACGTTCATGTACAGGGGGAGGAACATCATGTGTTGGAGGTCATGGTTTGGGGGGCATGAAGTCATCCATGTCGTCATCCCAGTTAATACAAGTTTGTGCTGCAGGTGGTGCAACATGACTTGACGAACCTCTTGCCTTTCCCTTTGTCTCCTTTCTGATTCTAGGTTCATGTACAGGGGGAGGAACATCATGTGTTGGAGGCCATGGTTTGGCGGGCATGAAGTCATCCATGTCGTCATCCCAGTTAACACAAGTTTGTGCTACAGGTGGTGCAACATGACTTGACGAACCTCCGGGTCCAGTTTGCGGAGTACTATCACCAGAAGATCTTATCCGCCTCCTTCGTCTAGGTTGCGGCATAAGTCCACCACCAAAGATACATACCAATTTACGGGAATTTGGTATCGTTTTGTTAATCAACTCCGTGTCCTCGGGGTAATCCTAGCATATAATTAAAAAAAATGTTACTGTTTTATAAATATGGATTCGAAATGACGGACGAGATTACAACTGAATGAGAGTTACCTTAATGTGCATCTCATACACCTCTGGCCGCATCCATATCTTACAAGAACTTTGTAAGAATCCAATGATATTAGGATGATTCGCTAGTTCACATACTCTCATGTATATCTTCCGACGTTCAGCAGGTGTCCCTTTACATCTTGCGTCGTAATACCTCGAAATAATGTGAAATCTTTAAACTCTACTACTTTGGACAATACCATCTCTATCGTACCATCCACTAACGGATCCAACTTCTTACTGATAACAAGATGGGTCATGATATCAAGTATTATACTAGATTTTTCTTCGGTCCATGAAAATCCTCCACAATTGGAGGCAGCCATTGTCTTATGCTGCAATATCAATAAGGTACTTTCATAATTCTATTCTAATTCATAATTAATTTTAAAATAAGTCTGTAATAGTACTGAAATTGTAATACTAAACGAGTGTTCTAAAGCACCAAATCTAATTCAGCTAATCCGCTAATTAAATTAAATTTTTATACAATATCAATGGATTCATACGGAAGTTACCGGTAGATCACAAGTACGCAATTCGGCAGAGCTTCGCCGCTTTTCTTCTCCTCACCCCTCTCTTTTTTCCTGAATTTTTAGGCTCAAATGACAAAGGGGATGGCGGCATATGGCGGCCAGGGCTTATATAGGGGGAGGGGACCCTGTCGCCCCTGGGGTGGGCGACAGGCCTTTTTTTTTTGCCAGGGACCTCGTTACGAATTTGAAGAAAAAAATTACACTTACGGCCTGTCGCCCTATGGGGGGGCGACCGGGGGATATTTTTGAAATATTTCAAAACAGACATATATTTTTGAAATTTTTATTTTTTAAAATATAAAAAAGAAAAAAACGGCATTAGCTTGGATATCTATAATCCATTAGCGGTCCAGTACCAGGCCCAAAACAGCCCACCAAAGCTGGCCATTTATTTCTTTTAGTCCGTGCCACTTCAACGAAAATAAAGGTGTCATAGACTCATAGTGGAGTGTTAATTGCACCACGTGCAGCTGACGTTCAGCATGAAGTACGCATCATGAACATCAGATAAACTATATCCATAGTCAAGTGCTTATGTTAGCAACTTTTTTCTCTCTCTCAATCTCATTATATACTTTAAGCTAATGATGTTCACTTCTATTTTAGAAAAAAAAACATGACTAAAAGCAGAGCGAGTATATTCAGCATTATGAAATATCAGTTTCCACATTTGTTGAAATCTAATTCCACACATTTGAAATAAACTAATTCAACATTTTGTAGGTAATGTTGAAAATGGTGCATTCAATTTGTTGATCTTTTGTAAAGAACAAGTTATATAAAAATATATTCAAATTGGATCTCATTTTGTTGCATTAATTCTAAAAAGTAGGTTCAAACAGAAATTAAAATAAGTACATGGTTTGAAAGATAAGACCATTTGAATGTCCGGTTGACAACAAATATCACTCTCCACGGTTGTAATCCGGCGTTGCCACTTGTCTCCCTTTCCTCCTCCTTTTGGGACGCGGTTGCTCGCTTGGATGGATGGCGCAGCCTGGATGTTGGATTAGCTCATGAGCACAAATTTTAAAGCGAAAGTTAAATAGTTATCCGCCTTCCGGAAGATGCATAGGACTCCAAAGTCAGCCCAACAATAGCCCAACACTTACCAGCCCATAAGGCCATGATCCAATTGTTCAAGAGCCAGGCAGCGGGACACACAAACACGACGATTCATCTTCCGTTTCTGCAGTTCGTCCTCTGTTGATGATAAAAGGACTGGTTAAACTAGGTAAAAAATCCTTTTATCTAATGGTTGACAAATTGTTAAGATTAGAGGTGATTCTTCCGGTTTCAACTGCAACCGTGGAGAGATTTTTTTTTCAGCTGTGAGACTTTGCAAGACACGCCCACGAAATAAAATGGGAGATGATTATCTACGAAGTTACACGATCATTTATGTTGAGAAGGAATTGACAGAAAAGATTAGTTCTCTTGACATATTGAAAGCTTTTGATTTAGGTGGTCCCTCGCAGAGGCAGCTTCAAGTTGATAGAGATGTAATAACCATGTAAGTCTCTTGTGCTCCAACATATCACATATGCATATGCTACCTTATTTTATTATCACTAAGAGCTAATTCCTCAAAAAAAAAATCTTTAAGAGCTAATTAGTAGACAATTGTATGCTGCAACTCGTGCTGATTTACTTATTTTCAATGCTTTGTTTGAGTTAGTATATGTGTTTGTGTATGTATCGTGTCATATTTTTGTCACTCATGCTCATGACTGTTTGGCCTCCCATGTATCCAAATCCTGGCTACGCCCCTGAGAGGAGGGGAGGGGATTGGAGGGAGAGAGAGAAAGAACCAGACGGGTGATATAGAGGCCACCGCGGTGCGCGATTGGCAGATGGCGAGGGGCACGGATTGATGATGTGGATGCCGTCGGATCGGGGAGCGAGCAGGCAATCTTGATAGGCTGATTTTTAGGAGCGGGTGATGGCATCACCCACCCGTAAAAATAAATTTCCAAGGGCAGGTGATACCCTCACTCGCCCCTACAAATTATCACCCCACCCGCCCCTATAAATTGATTTGCAGAGCGTTATAATTTTTTTATTTTGATTTTTTTGTTTAAATGAAAATATATAGAAAAACTTGTAGAAAAAAGTGAATCTTTTTTTACCATAACCCTATTGTGACAAACCATGTTTCACCGTATATAATGATTAAGAGTGTAAAATAATAATGTATAACTCACCCACATTACATACAACTCAAGACTCACTTTGTGGTTTTCACACTCATAATCACCATATGCACTGAAATATGCTTTTAATATTGTTTCTAGTTCTATAGATCACGATAAGTTTATGGTACAAATTTTATCTTTTATAAGTATGCCTTTTCTTTTGAATTTAAAAAATATAGAATAAATTTGAAAATCATTCGTAGGGACAAGAGATGGGGTGACCCGCCCCTACAAATGGCTTTTTTAGGGGCGGGCCACCCTCACCCACCTCTAAAAATGCTTTTCCAGCGGTGGGCCGGTTGCTACAGAAATCCCGCTGCATTTGTAGCAACGGGTTATATTTTGATTTGAAAAATCGGGACGTTACTACAAATCGTTTTTGTAGTATAAATCTATTTCGGGGTCATGCCGTGACTCATCCCTGAAAATGCATTTCTAAAAGCGGGTGACGGCTTGCACCGTGCCTAGAAATAGATTTGCAGGGTGGTCCCGTTACCTGCTCCTTAAAAAGCTATTTATAGTGGCGAAGAGCATGAGAGAGTACCACACCTGCCCCTACAAAATGTTGTTTTAGCTGCCCCTTAAATTTTTTTAGTAGTGGTAGTAGTGTTGGATGAATTTTCCTCCTCACATTTTTTTCTTCTATTTAATATCTTCTTATATTTACGTGTATTTTATATAATGAATTTTTTCTACACCCGCGTAGCTACTCTCATCATCAGTATACCACCGTGCGTATATTCGCACACTCATTTATCACTTTGAGTATGTTCATATACTCACTCTAAGATACTTCAAAGGATATATATGAAAAGTTTCAAAAGCAACCCTATTTTTAAATGTATTATGATTATACCTTATTACTACTATATGAAAATAAGTATGTCCACATACTCTAATGGTTACATACCCAATGTATATACCATCATAAATTTTCTAGTATGATCACATACTACACGTACATAGTCTTCATTGGATGAGATATGCCATATATATAGGGGCCCAATCCCTCTTGTTCTCTCAAAAAATTAAAATGATGCTTCATCGGCATATGATGCCTTGATGTCTCTGCTATGGAACAAAGAATTGACACAGCAAATGATACTAGATTCAATTACTTGTTCCTTGAATATTAGTTAAGGCGGGTCCTGAGGAATTAGGGGCCCAGGGCGAAAGTAAAACATTGGAGCCTTGGGGCCCTTCAAAAAGATCAACTCCAGCAAACCCTCTAAACATCCCTCTATCCCAAATTTAGAGGGTTAAGCCAAAAAAATGCACTCCAGCGACCCTCTACTACATCCTAGGGAGACATCCAAAATTCCCCCTCCATCCTCCATTTCTAGGGGTCTCTATGGAGTCATCTATTATAAATTGGAATTTGAAGGCTATTGCTGGAGTTGAAATAAATTGAGAAGTCCCTAAAAAATAGAGGTGGTCCCCATTTAACATTTACAGGGTCTGATTTAGTGACTATTTCTGGAGGTTCTCTAAGTGGTAATAATATCAATAAATATCTATGTGCATACAATATAATAAGATACAATTGTATTAATCTTTTTTACATTTGCTCGAAAGTTTCTTTTATCATTTCTTGATGCGTAGTCATTGATGATTATGACTATGCTGAAAATTTAATCAAATAGTTATTGAAAGCAAAGCTAGCGCAGAGCTGTAATTGTTAGGTCAATTTACAGAAATATTATGTATTATTAGGAAGGACTCTCCAAAGCCAAATATCATCTATCCATTATTATAATGTCCAAACCCCAATCAATCGATTATCTATCTATTTGAATGAACGCACTATATTGATCTGCTTGTCATTCATAAATCAAAGATAAAAATACTAATTTATCTAATTGTCTAGATCCGGTGAGGATCAGGGGCTTAACCGCTTAAGGTAAGGCAAAATAAAAGCGAAATATCGACTCATCTTATGCGGTTGCTGCCTTGATTACCGGCTTTGCTTTGCTAGCAGCCTGCTTGCCTGCGGCTCTAGCTGGCACCGGCATGTTCACTACACGGACTGGCGGAGGGTCTCAGGCTCTCAGTCTCGCAGGCATTGATGTGCTATGCCAGCATGCAGCGTTGTTTTTTTTTTCGTTCACGGAGCATGTAGTGCAGCGTCATGTATACTGCTGCGTATTGGTACTGCAAGTATACCAGGGGCCCCGTGGTTTCAGAGGCCCGGTGAGGGACCGAAGCCGACGACCAGAGGGGGGTGAATGGGAGCCGATCAAAATTTCTTCCGAAATTCAAACCTTCGGCCTATATCAAAAAAAAATCACCCAAGCCCTCAAGCGTTCTGACCAGAGTTTGGAATAGCTATGGAAAAACTAAACCAACACAAAAGGCCTCGAACGAGCGAGCGAAACCACGAAGCGAATCGGAAGCGAATCGGGAAAACTACAGAACTGATCTGCCTGGACAGGTCTGACCGGTGTGCTGGACCGGTCGTGTCTGTCCAAAGTCGAGCAGACCGGTCTTGCCTACCGGTCTAACCGGTGGCACCAAGATAACCCCGAAAACTTTGATTCAAACGGTGAATCTCAACCAAACGACCACGAAAATCGATGAAACTTGGGGGATAGCTTTGCCCCTACCCCGTGAACATATCCCCAAGAGATCTCGTCCTAAAGATCAAAGAATCTTGAGAATTCGAGGGGAGATCAAGAAGGATTGGGGTTTACTCAAAAACTCAATAAATCCAATTCAAAAGAGCTCGTGATTCCAGAGGGTTTGGGACAGGATTAGAAGCACGAGAATCACAACAAAGAGCTCGTAGAATCCTCGCAATCATGTGCACCAAAAACGAAATCGAAATCCATCACACAAGGGCACAAAAACGAGGGGATTTGATTGATTCAAAAAGCCCAGAGGGCATAAGGAGGATGGGGCCTCCTTTCCCAATCAAATCCAACACAAGGTCTCAACAATCCATGGACAAAATCTACTCTAAAGAGAGGAACGGAGGGAGAGGAACACATGGGTGGCGGCCTGGGAGATAGAACAATTCACGGACGAAATACAAAAGCCGCCATTAACCTAACACAAGTGAAGGGGTATTTATACCCGCGGGTCCGGTCAGACCGGTACGCTGGACCGGTCAAACCGATTGGTTAGACCGGTCAGACCGGTTGGCATGCAGCACCCCCTGTACACGATCTCATCCGACGGCCGAGGTTCTTTCTTCGAAACGAAGTCTTCTCCGCGATGCCGCCATCTTGATGAAGATTAGGTCCGCGGTTTTGAAGGGTCCGCGAAACCAGGGTAGGTGGCCGGTTTTGAGAAAACCGCCAAAACCTCACGCGCGGGAAGATTCCCGCCTCCACGCCGTGGCCCTAGACGCCGTTCCCGCCTCGGCCTTCTGACGGCTCTAGACGCCGCCTGACGCCCGTCACCTCCTCGCCCGCAGCGAGGCCCTAGACGCCGTCGACGCCCGTCGCCTCCGTCAGTCCCGAGACCGACACCGGTGCCTCCACGACTTGGCGTCTTCAACCGCCGTCCGCCTCCTTGGTTTTGTGGCGCAAACCAAGAAACCCGCCTTCCGTCGCCGCTTGCGCCCTCGATCTAGGAGTGGACGCCACAGCTGCCGCCCGGTCCGAGCTCCGGTCCCGGCTGCCCTTCACCGCCGTCCATCGCACGGTCCATCGGCCACAGCACCTCCACGGCAGCTCCCTGTCGACACTTGACGCCCGTGTACCTGCAATCCAAAGACCAAGCGCACGATCACACCGCACGATTGACAATTCACTCATCACAAGCCGGGTAGAGTACTCAACATTCCTCAATCTCCCCCTTGATGAGTGCATTGTCAACACACCACAAACAAAACAAGAGAAGTGAAACCAGAGAAGAACAAAGAAGCATGAAAGAGAAGAACTCAAGCAAGTGACAAAAAGCTCAGAAAGGCAAGAACAGTCACTTACTCAAGCAAAGATCGATTCCCTAGGACAAGGGCAATGGCTCGACGCAATCGATCAAAAGCCAAAACATGACTCCTCAAAGACAGAGGTAACGTTCGACGCAGTCATGCTGAAAGTGGAGGGAAAATCAGGAGCCAAACAGAACAGAAACTCCCAAAGCAAAACTTTTCCCTCTCACAAGTGCAACTCTCTAAAAAATGATGCACTCTCAAGGCCCTGTGCACAACAAGTTTTTCAAAAATCAAACAAGTCTCCCCCTTGTTTTCAAAAATCAAACAAGTCTCCCCCTTGTTCGATCACTTCTCCCAAAATTCTCCCCGTTGTTGGCACATGCACACATCAAGCCTAAAAAGACCTAAAGCTCCCCCTGAAGCTGAGACTCCCCCTGAACAGTTGCTATGCAATGAATGCAATGCAGGAGGTGTAAGTGAAAGCATTCAGGGATACAAGGATATGAGCAACATCTAGTCACAAGCACGTGTGCATCCAAAAACAAGACCTGCATCTAGCTCAACAGGGTATATCAAATCAGTCTAGAGCTAGACAAGTTCAGTTTAGGAGAAATAAAAGCATCACCCATGATCTAGCACTAACAAGTAGGAAATGGAAAGCAGTGCTAATCAAACTCATACAGGTGAGCCAAACCAGCCAAAAACAAGTTGCCAACATCCATTTTTCAATTAAATTTATAGCAATCAATTCTTAATGCCAGGGGTTGAAAGCTTGTCATGCTTTACTTAGCACTGAGGCCAAGCCTATGTCAAAGACAATCAGAAACTTAAAGCACTCATTTCAGTCATGCACAGCCTTGCCCGGGTTCTCACAAGTGCAAAGTGAGCCGTCCCGAAAGCTCGATCAGTGCGACAAGCAATCCCACCTGGATCTTTTCAATCCATTTCAAGAACAGTTCAAGCAATTTTATCAGATTTAGATCATTTCAAGTATGAATTGCTGAACAAAAGGCTACACTAGCATGAATAAGATAGCAAAGCATATCAACACACCCTAACATGCTAGTAGCCAAGACAGGGTGATCATGTTTTCAGATTTTCAAATCAAAATAGCTTAACTCAGATGATGTCATATACACAGTGGAGCAAGCTATACATGATCAAATTTATCAACTCACACTAGCAGGCACTAGAAGATCATAGCAATGTATACAAGAATGCTAGTGCAAGTGAGGCAATGCAAAATGCAAACATGTACAATGCATATGCACAATGCAACTAACCAAGCTAAAACTAAGAGAAAGACAAAGACAAGCCAAAAGCTAGGCAAATGAATCACTCAGCAAATACATAGGCTCAAAAACACACAGGACTTGACCAAAATGGATCCAACTGAGTACCATAAAAAGGTAACAATCAGAAAACCACAAGTCTATCCTGGGAAGAAATCGTACAAGTCAAACACTTACATACCTCGGTGAAGATCCCGCTGGACCTAGAGCATAGCAAGCTCGAGGTCACCTCCCCAGCGTCCTCAGCGGGTCCACCTCCTGTTCGACCAAATCCATGTAGTCGAAGTAGGAAGGGGATGGAGCCTGGAGCCGGCGCAGTAACTCCAGACCATCATCAGCACCTGAGGTAGATCTTCCCCTCAACAAGTGATACCTAGCACACAAGAGAAGCTAGGACACAAGAAGATAGCAAACACCAAAGATCCAGAGCAAAACTCAAGCAAATGGTTAGGTGTTAGTCAAGCCACATGCAAGGGTATACCAAAATACACTCTAGAACATATCAAGACAAAGGATATCCCTAGAATAATCTAAAGGCACTCAACAACATGAACCAAGACAGCAAGACTATATGAAGAAGATACTTGAGCTAGCAACCAGAACTAAGGAGCAAAAGCTATACAAGCATGAGGGGACTGGACAAAGCACACACCCTGAGCTAGCAAGAGTCATGACAAAATGAAAATCACAAAAACTAGCATACAGAGTGACTAGTCCACCAAAGCACAAGCACAGACCTAGCAAGCAAAACAAGTAGAGATGTAGAATCTACAACAAGTCACACGCAGAAAATGTACAAAGAACTCAAAAGACAAACTCAAATGTACATAGGATACAACAGCCACCATGGGCTATCCATCAGCCTTGGAGAACCATCAAGTCTTGATCAAACCTGCATAAGACCAAGATCCATGGAGCACTTGTTCTCCAGGCCTCCAACCTGCATCACCATCGAGATAAAGGAGGAGCAAACGTCTCGACACTGGGGTTAGCAAAGTGAGAAGCAAACCAGTGACGAGCCATTTGCTCTACAGAAGGGTAAGCAAAGTCAGGCAAAGCGTATCCCCTGTCTCGTCTACCGCGTGACTGACGAGCACTACCGCGAGGAAGGCGTGGAGCCTCAAAACCTCCTCCAAAGCCTCGGTCCCGTGGTCCATAGCCGTACTGAAAACGACTAGGAGCACGGCCGGCAAAGAGACCACCCGCTGGAGCACGGTAACCACCACCGTCTCCCCGACCTCCACCTACACGGCGCGCCCTAGCATCTTGCCTACCACCACGCCGAGAAGGACCATGCACCCGAGTAGAGTACATGTCCGCGTTCCGTCTCTCCTGCTCTCGCCTCACAGCCCACTTCCTCCTAAAGCAAAACTCCTCCAGGTGACTTTCCCTGTCACAGAACTCGCAGTGGTACCTCACCTCACGCTTGGGAGGTGGAGACCTAGCCTGCGGACGGGGAGGAGCAGCCCCCTTCTTCTGGGCAACCTGGGCTGCGGCAGCAGGGAACGTGTCGAGGGGATTCCTCAGCTCATTGGGCTTTGGAACCCAAACGTGCTTCTGTGGAGGTGTTTTTTGTGGTTCTTTCAGCACACCATCCAAGGGGTCAACAAGTGAAGGCTGCGTGCTCGTGCTAGGAATGTTTCCAGCAGCCTTGCCAATCTTACCATACAACATGTCAAAATCTGACTTCGTGTATGTGTAACCGACCCCAAACCCATCACCACGCTTGAACTGCTTAATCATCATGCCCAACTGCGGCTCACTGCTAGAAACCCAACTCAGAATCGCCCTAAGATAGATATTCTCATTCTCCAAGTTGGCTTTCTCTACCGCAAGACTATCCAGATCAGCAATCAAACCAGGGCAAACAGAGCAGTCAATAGGTGGGCTATACTCTACGACCTTAGTCTTTCCAAAAGACTTGATCAAAGCGTTCTTCTCATCTAGCTCCAACCTAAGCGTGGGACAAAGCTTACAAGCACCAAGCAAAACTGGCCTAGACTTCATCTCCTCTAGCTCGCACATAACAGTAGCAAACTTGGACTGCAACGAAGCTAGATCGGACTTAAAAATAGGACACTCATCGCATTCAAGCACATCGCTAACAATTGGAGCGTCCTTAACCAGTTCTAGTTCATGCTTGGCCTTAGCGAGCTCATGAGACACGTCAGCAAGCGAAGTCTTAGCAACATCTAAGTTCGCGACGTTCTCATCATGCTTGGCACGGAGAGCAACAAGATCATTCATGTGAGATATGCAGCCAGCGCACTCATCTTCACTACATTTCTCCCTAGCACAAGCCAGCTCAGCCCTAAGCTTTCTATGCTCTCTAGCTACTTCCTTAAGCAGCCTCTTCTGGTTGTCGAGAGCGGCGTACAACTCCCTAACCTCTGTATCAAGCAGGTCGATCGTGGAGTTTACCTCTGAATCGCTCTCGGATCCAGGAGAAGAGCCAGAGTGCGTCGGTGTAGCATGTCCACCCGAAGACGCACGAACACCATCGGCTTCGCCCGCCATGGTGCAGAAGCTCTTGCGCCGACCGGCCGCCAAGCAAAGGCCGATGAAGCCGGTGGCTTCCTTGTCCCGCTTCTTCTTCTTCTTGTCGTCGTCGTCGGAGGTCGGTGAAGAAGAACGGTCGGTGTCGGAGCTCTTGTCGAGGTCGCTGAGCTGCGCCAGGAAGGCCTTCTCCCTCTTCTTGGCCTTGTACTGGAAGCGCTTCTTGAGCGACTCCTTGTCGAAGCGTCCTCCCCGGTCACGACTGCGGTGCTTGTGGCGCCGACGCTCCTTGTTGGAGCCTCCCTCGTCGCGGTCGCGGTGGCGGTAGTAGTCGAAGGAGTTGTTCTGGCCACCTCCGGACTTCTTGGGGCAATCGGCGATGAAGTGGTTCAGATCGCCGCAGTTGTAGCACCCGGGGTTCTTTTTCCTCTGCCTGTTGTGGTAGACGCGCTGGAACTTGCTGATGAGGAGGCACAAGTCGTCGTCGCCCAGCGTCTCCAGCTGCTCATCTGAAACAGAAGGCAAAGAGGCAAGAGAAAAGCCAAGAGCAGAGTTAGCGTTAGAGTTCGATCCACCGGGGCCAGTCACAAGAACAACACTTTTGGAAAGAGGGGCACCATTGAGCTTGGCTCGTGTCTGGTTATCCACCTCTGTGGCCTTGAGCTTGCTGAAAAGCTCGCTCACCGTCAGAGTCTCATAGCCAGCAGACTCAATGATGGTGTTCACCTTGAGATCCCACACAGAGCGGTCAAGTGCGTAGAGCAACTTGAGAGCCTTCTCGTTCTCTGTGTACTCAAGGGCATCAGCAGATCTGTTCGCATTGACTTTGTTCACAATTGACTGGAAACGACTGAACATCAAGTCAATGCTCTCACCCGGCTCCTGTGTGAAGTTCTCGTATTCACGCCGGTGAGTCTCGAACAGTCTGGCCTTCACCTGAGGTGTACCCTCATGGTAGTTCTCAAGGCACGTCCAAATCTTGTGGGCTTCCTGAAACCCTGGACGCGTGAGAACTCCGCACGAGAAACGCCAGCGAACAAGGCATTGACAGCCTTGGCGTTAGCATCGTGCTCAATCACTTGGAGAGGAGTGACCTGAGTGGCACGCACCACGTAAGCCTGGTTCTTGGTAATATCCCAGACCTCGGCTCCCATGCTATGCAAGAAGGCTCTCATGCGAACCTTCCAGTAGGCATAGTCCTCGCCGGAAAACACCGGGATCTTTCCAAGACTCGCCATGGTCGCCAAGTGGTTTTCGAACCGGTTAAGGTACTGAAAATCTCAACCAAGCTCTGATACCAATTGAGGGACCGAAGCCGGCGACCAGAGGGGGGGGTGAATGGGAGCCGATCAAAATTTCTACCGAAATTCAAACCTTCGGCCTATATCCCAAAAAAAATCACCCAAGCCCTCAAGCGTTCTGACCAGAGTTTGGAATAGCTATGGAAAAGCTAAACCAACATAAAAGGCCTCGAACGAGCGAGCGAAACCACGAAGCAAATCGGAAGCGAATCAGAAAAACTGCAGAACTGATCTGCCTGAACCGGTCTGACCGGTCGTGTCTGTCCAAAGTCGAGCAGACCGGTCTGACCGGTCTTGCCTACCGGTCTAACCGGTGGCACCCAGATAACCCCGAAAACTTTGATTCAAATGGTGAATCTCAACCAAACGACCACGAAAATTGATGAAACTTGGGGGATAGCTTTGCCCCTACCCCGTGAATATATCCCCAAGAGATCTCGTCCTAAAGATCAAAGAATCTTGAGAATTCGAGGGGAGATCAAGAAGGATTGGGGTTTACTCAAAAACTCAATAAATCCAATTCAAAAGAGCTTGTGATTCCAGAGGGTTTGGGACAGGATTAGAAGCACGAGAATCACAACAAAGAGCTCGTAGAATCCTCGCAATCATGTGCACCAAAAACGAAATCGAAATCCATCACACAAGGGCACAAAAACGAGGGGATTGAATTGATTCAAAAAGCTCAGAGGGCACAAGGAGGATGGGGCCTCCTTTCCCAATTAAATCCAACACAAGGTCTCAACAATCCATGGACAAAATCTACTCTAAAGAGAGGAACGGAGGGATAGGAACATAGGGGCGGCGGCTTGGGAGATAGAACAATTCACGGACGAAATACAAAAGCCGTCATTAACCTAACACAAGTGAAGGAGTATTTATACCCGCGGGACCGGTCAGACCGGTACGCTAGACCGGTCAGACCGGTTGGTTAGACCAGCCAGACCGGTTGGTTAGACCGGCCAGACCGGTGCCAGGGACCGGTCAGACCGGTTGGCCTGCAGCACCCCCTGTACACGATCTCATCCGACAGCCGAGGTTCTTTCTTCGAAACGAAGTCTTCTCCACGTTGCCGCCATCTTGATGAAGATCAGGTCCGCGGTTTTGAAGGGTCCGCGAAACCCGGGTAGGTGGCCGGTTTTGAGAAAACCGCCAAAACCTCACGCGCGGGAAGATTCCCGCCTCCACGCCGTGGCCCTAGACGCCGTTCCCGCCTCGGCCTTCTGACGGCCCTAGACGCCGCCCGACGCCCGTCACCTCCTCGCCCGCAGCGAGGCCCTAGACGCCGTCGACGCCCGTCGCCTCCGTCAGTCCCGAGACCGACGCCCGTGCCTCCACGACTTGGCGTCTTCAACCGCCGTCCGCCTCCTTGGTTTTGTGGCGCAAACCAAGAAACCCGCATTCCGTCGCCGCTTGCGCCCTCGATCCAGGAGTGGACGCCACAGCTGTCGCCCGGTCCGAGCTCCGGTCCCGGCTGCCCTTCACCGCCGTCCACCGCACGGTCCATCAGCCACAGCACCTCCACGGCAGCTCCCCGTCGACACTTGACGCCCGTGTACCTGCAATTCAAAGACCAAGCGCACGATCACACCGCACGATTGACAATTCACTCATCAGAAGCAGGGTAGAGTACTCAACATTCCTCACCCGGGAAGGCCCCCACCCCACCCCAAAGGGCCGGGCTGATATAAGTTCTAACATTATGTTCATCCTCTTGGAAAATTCATTTTTGTTATATCCTTGGCAAGAACATCTATGCAGCGCTGGCTTCGATAGGATAAATATCTTTCACTTTCATATAAGTAAAATGAAAATAGTAACTAGATCCTTTTTGCATTGTTGTATTCAGCACACATACAAAGCACAACATGTTCTTGCACTGTTGAATTTGGCACACACACAAGTAGCACATCTTCTTGCACTGCTATATTCAGCACAAGCAAGCAGCACCTGTTCTTGCGTTGGCACACAAGCAAATAAGACTAATTTGGACTTATTTCTTCCTCTATTATGCATATGAGGCCTTGCAGGTTTCAGAGAATGTACCTCACAACAGTTTGATAATGAACACTACCATGCCTATTAGAGGAACAGGAGGATCAAAGAGAGTGACGGCAGCTCGTGAACAAGGCCGACATGATAGATTGACCTGCTGAGGACAAAAACGAACTGCATTCAACTAAGGAAGGTCACCAAGATATAACTACAAATAAATGCACCAGAAGATGAATTGACTGGAGAGTGGATTTTATGAACACGGGGACAGGTGCCCATGCAGCGATCCAACCATTCGTTCGTGTCTGCCTGGAGATCCGTGCAAAAGCAAGTTCTCTTTAGCGATAACCTTTGGGACTTATTGCATCAAACCATCTGGGGTGTACGGCGTCCAGGATGAACTTTATTTTGAAACTTCGAAGCATCATTCGACCCACTACGGATAGTGGAGCAGAAAAGATTGGCATGTGCCCACCCACTATCTACGAGTAGTGGAATTCAAAATTCGATCGACTGCTGTACACGCAAACGTTGGCTCGGGGGCTCAACCGTGTATAAATATGGTTCGACTTGATTTCGTATGGGCAAACATCGTAACCAGTTATTTAGACATTGTACCCTACTTGCGAGCTGCCTTCTGAAGAAGTTATCCATGGAGTGATTATCTGTTGTCAAAAACAGTTGTATCAACATCCGTTTTGAAAAAGAAAATCATAGATCATCCATGAATCTCCCTTCGTAAGTAACTCTCTTTATCATGCAGTGATGGGTCGATTACCGTCATTGTACGGGTGCTGTAGTAAAAAACAACCGCCCCCCAGTAGCAACGACGCCTGATTGGTGCGATTATCTGTTGTCAAAAATAGTTGTACCAACATCCGTTTTGAAAAAGAAAATCATAGATCGTATGTGCCATGGGCAGTTTAGCATAATCTTATACCTGTTTGCAGTGATGTGGATCGTACGTGACATCGGCTCCCGCGAACATTCTGGCCGTCAAATGAAGGTAATCTTCCAGGTATACGTGGGAGTTTAGTATCTCTTGCAATATTAGCAGTTACTCTTTATTTTTTGTTGTTTTGAAAGTATATGGAAGAACACAAATAATAATTCTCATCAGATATTACTGACCGCCCAGTCTGCCGGAAGGAAATGGTGAAATACGGGGCAGCCCATCGTTTGATGGATTGTTCTTCCATGACATAGTACCAGCATAATATTGCATTGACAGTCTTCAAGTCTAGCTCGCTACCATTGCATATTTCATCCTTTAGCTGCCTAAATGTGATCGAGTTTCATATGGAATTTACCGCCCACATCAACAGCTAGACTGCGCCAGTTTTAGAAAACGATGATAACAAAGTAGATTTTTTATACGAATAATAGAAAATTTGTTATAATGTGCTGTTAATGGATTAGTAATATACCTCTTAAGGAACTCCGCGCGAGAGTTAGACAGGACCCATTCGTAAGTTGCACGTGAACCGTTCGAGTCGAATGGATGAAAAAAAGACCTATTACTGAATGGTGATGGTCCATGCATGGCATGCATTCCGATAGACCAGCACACGGATTCCCTAATTGCATTTGAATGTATATTAGCATGTCTGAGTCGGCACCATTAATAAGTGCAAAGGTAGAGGTAACTTGCCTCTAGCGTTAATCATCGCTCGCTCGATTTCATGGTCAGCACCTACACCCCTGAACATTTGTCCCTAATGAAAACTGACTAAATGGAGTACCTGTAGGCTTCCGGTTGGACCAGGCCGTGTCGTACAGTACCGTTGTCGAACTCATTGGATGGTGATACGGCCCACGAAACATCCTGGCTGGTGTGAAAGCTCGGGCCACTGGAACTTCGAGCCCACTTGCCAGGTTCACTGGGATTCCTTCTAGTAATGCTCCATGATTGCCTTCAAATTAAAAGGGAACTGAGGTGTGGATGCTAAAATTTGAAATGTGTGTACTACAAACAACTGGTTGGAAGCCAAAGTGTTTGTGTGAGTAATGAATAGTGTAGTTACCTAATCCACTTGTAGAACCAAAGGTTTCATGAACCGAAGATGTTTGTGCCGGCAAGCCAATCGTAAGTTCCAGATCATCTTTCTGGGATGGAAGTTGCGGCGCCTGAAACTCTAGGAAAATGCAGAAATATTAGTAGTAAAAGTCCAGAAATATCTGCAGATGAATAACTTTTGTAAAACGAAGTAGCAAAGATGAACTGACCTATGTTTGTAACTGGGGGAGGAACAATCCTTTTGGCTTGTGCGGTACCAGGTGTTGCAATCCGAATGTTCAGGTCCAAAGGCTCATCTGCCAAGCTAGGAGCGCCGGACGCAACAGCATAGTTAGCATCAGTACAATGTGTTGATGACATTGCAGGCTCCGGTGTATCGATAATTTCTATAACCTCTACTTTTTGTTTCTGAAAAAAATAAGACAACAAGATGTTAATCCGGCAGACGTGTCTACTTGATGCGGAATCATGGATTGGTGACTGCAATTCCACTTTATGTAGAGTAAAAGATGGTGACTGCAAGTCTGAATCTTTGGACTGCATAAGTTTTGAACGGTAGGATGAGGACTGCACTTGAGCAATCGACTCTGCCTGGTCATTGCGCGCAGTTTTTGTGCTTTTTCCTCCGATTGAGCCGGCGTGAGTTGAAAAAGGACCATCTGGTGCGGAGATAGTCGCATGCTGAATGATGATAGCATCTTGGCAGAACTACAGTAGGATGACAAAAAATAAAATATGCAACAAAAAATGAGAACACAGATTAACCGAATGACGAACCGCACCTCAAACCTGCCGTAGTCTAGTATTTTCCTTCCGGCTAATGCAGTTCCACTGGATTTGATCAGTTTGCCCATTTCTGCAAACATGAAATTTTGCAGCCTCCAATCAGATGCTTGCAGAAGTTTTGGTGGGCAAAGTGTGGTCTTTTCGATGAAAAGGGCCTACATTTAAGCAATGTTGTTAGGCATAGTCCAGAAAAATTTGGGATTCCGAGCGACATTCTTTGAGAATGATCGTACAACTAAATTGTAGAACAAGAATGCAACTAGATAATGTGACGGACGTGCACTGCGGATCTAATATGTTTCTAACAGCATGTGTTGCCCCAGACAGAATCTCATCTCATCAAGGACGAAAGAGCACCAGCCGTACTCTTTCACATGAGAAAGATCTGAAAGAGCAACCTGAATGCTTGGGTGAGACGGGCCACAGCGGCCGTGGGGAGCTAGGAAATACCTTAGGGCGAGGGCGATGAAAGCCGACAAGACCCCCTTACTGGACTCCGGTGACACAGGGCCGTCAACCAGCTTCTTGAATGTACACTCCAACTCCGCCGTGGTGACAGTGCGCTGAGTGTTGTGCTGGAGTACTGCTGCTGGTGATCGATTGGGGATTCAACCTTCAGCCGCAGGTAGCCCATTGGAAGCCCTGTGAGGGAGTGGATTTGTTTGCGTGTGAGCAATGCTCGGGCGCCTCGACGGTCGGATATGGTGGAATCGGCGACATTGATCTTGCAAAGAAGCCAACAATAAAACTTGCGACTCATTTGGGTGTGTGACGAAAGGTGAAGAAGACACCCAAAACCATGATCTATGACATCTTAACGCTGCTGGTTCTTGAGCTGGTTTGCAAACTGCTGGACCAATGGGAGGCTAAAGACAGTCCAGAAACCTTTTTCCTTGCCATTGTTGGCTTTTTGGGTGGCTACAAATCTCACGAAACTGTTAAGAGGTTCTTCCATCTTTGGGAGGGGATCGGAATGGGCCGCCACTGCTGTGGTTGAGATCGGCTTCGTGAGGCGCTAGTCAAGAGACATTAATGGAAGAAGCGGTAGTGCAGCTGCGGTAGTGCATTGTGGGCCATAAGACGTCACATCGCTTGTAGACAAGGGGCTCTGCGGCGAAAGATTTATAGACTGATTCCCTTTCTGCTGGCTCATGCAGGTCTCCACATGGCTGTGTAAGACCCGTTTTGCAAATAGTGGCACCACGGTCAGTGAGTGTGGAGGCGCATGATTAGGGATTCTGGTGTCGACGGTGTTGTCGGACAACTTCGTAAATATGAATCCCCGTCCAGTATACGAGCCATGCACAACACAATATTGGCACCTTCCTCTTCAAGAACACCTCTAACATGTGCTAGTGTTCTAGCGTTATGCACCTTCATCGCCACTATGAGCTGTTTCTCTATATTTACCTGCAACAAGGTGATAGTTAAATAACAAACTATTGGGACAGCTAATATCCGGAAACGTAAGTTGGGTACCCGGTCATTCTGCCGTGATATAAATGACAACTTCCTTGCAGTGTTGTACATAGATGTTGTGCCTCCATTGTCAGCCGCACCGTGCGGCATTATTGTGGTATTTGTTTCTTCTTAAACGATGACGACCGATCTGACATAGATGTATACAGCGAGGACTTGGCCATCAGCAGGCCTTCCCCGGATATATACTGGAGAAGGGGAACAACCTTTTCTGACGATGACGTATAGATTCAGCGCATGCTACTTACGTTTTGTAAAATCAGCGATATGTAAATCTATAATTTCTATAAAAACATTTTCTATAAGATATGGAAAACACAAAAACTGAGTAGCTAGGTACATACTTGCAAAAGAAGCGTGGAGCCCGTTGTTCCCATGATGCACCTCTTCATCCCCAATGCACTCTTTCACTTGCCGAGCCCCGTGTGCTACCTCTTCGAGTATGTAGTGCGACCAGTTGTACTTGCGGATATCTGGAAAACATATTCGTGCGAAGGTCCGGGACACAAAACGAGACTCATAAACAGAATGACAGCAGCTACGCGTGTAGCGTCCACAGCTAATGTGTCGCCTGGGTTCCACTTGTGTACCAGTACTCTAAATGCATCTTCAACGATGTACCCGTGACCGTCACCATGACGGAGGTACCTGCTAATCACATCAACTACCTTCTTCTCGCAAACAACTTTACTACCTCTAACATCCAGTTTTCTCCGGAGAGGCCAAGAATATCACGCACAAGACCTAACGATAACTCCATGCATGGGGGGCTGACCTTCGATCGTAATGGCATTTCGATCCTGGTCAAACTTAGACATAAGCCATAGACCAAAACTGGTGTGGTCGTCTGTGAGGTTTGGGAATCTAAGTAAACCTCAGAACCCTATCGACTCGATAATAACACAGGCATTTGTAACTAACCTGTCCACAACTGAAACAAACTTGTAGTTCTCCTTAATCTGGCAATGGCACCTACTTTTAACCAACGTGGCTGACTCAAGAACTGCTCAGGGTGGTGATCTAAGATGAGAAGATCGCCAACGATGCCAGTTCCATGGCTGCAAAAACGTAAACACGTAATGTTAGAAAAAAAACAGACCGGGCTACCTGGTAACGTTCAAAATAAAAATTTGTTGTACCTGCGTGTCACCATCCATCAGTATAGTGTATACTTCCTACATGTGTTGCAAATGGCCCGCCCATGCAATGCGGCTGCTAGAACAGAGCGCTATCTATCTCTGGATAGTGCTCGCACAGTTTGCCCACGACTGAACTGTCGTAATGCGGCTGATGACCACTACAACGTCCACTACAGTCGGCTGCGCGTCTGCGGTGCACCCCCTACTGCGCACCTGCCTACTCTACGAGTAACTCTTAATCCCATCAACATCCGGTTTGGCTGGTGAGGGTGTGTTAGCGTGTACAGAAAAAGGGTCCACGCGTCGCGCAGCTAGGGCGCGCGCACCTGACCTTGTGTTCACCGAATACTTTCCCAATTGACTGCTGCCAATTGTCCTAGCCAACCTGGTGACCACATCTAGATCGAACTGCAATGAAGGTAGTTCCTTCTTTCTCCAAAACTATGTTTAGTGAGGCTGCAGTAGTGATTTAGCTACGTACTTTATTTTGCTAATTGGCAGACGTTGGCATAATGATATGTATGGGGGTCTGTAACTTGGGTTGTGCTACTTGTACTGTATCTGTAACATGTATGGACCTGATTTTGCTACTTGGACATGTGACCAATGCAATGAATCGGATGATGTATTTTTGTTCATCATTTGATATCCTATCTCTTCAACTTGTGATGAACGTGTCTACTTTGATGTTCCCTCTTCCTGGATCATTCTTTTGCGAACACTTTGAATTTTTTTTGAGATTATTGTGAAAACTTTGAGGGCTGTAATGACTGCAGTGGCTTCATGGGCTACATGTTGTTACAGGCCTTCATTTTTTTATGTGAAAATGGGCCAAATCACGTGAAATATGAACCTTAAATGTTTCTTCCCAAAAAGAATGTGGCCTTAATAACAATGGGCTTTAATTGGGCTTAGATCTAATTCACACTAAATGGACTTTGCTACAATTCTGAATTTGAGTTTCGTAACAAATTAGATCAGAATCATCATAATTGACGCCATCACCATTTTTAATGGCAGCAACTTTTTCGGAATTTCTATTCATCTCTCGGTTGCTGCGATTCCTTTAAAGTTTGTGCCATAGCTGTTGAATGAATATGTTTTTTATTTGTTGGGCTGGCCCGTTTTCGTTCATCATTATATTTGCTCGTCAGCTCAACTGCACCGTTGTGTTATCTTCTCATCTGACGACGAACGTGGAAGATGAGAAGGTTGGGTCTCAATGAATTGATTGAGAAACTGCAGCTAGCTAGCAGGTAGAGCTCCAGCAAGGTTGAGCCGCGGGATTGGGTGCGCTCGAGTTCAAGCCTCGAACCTTTCGCACTGAACATGCTAGTAGACAGATGAACGTATACCAAAAAGAGGTTATGGCTCTAAACCCCAGCAAGGCCATGGGCCTGTTGCCCAAGTAAGTGATGGATCTTGTGCAGGGGGCAACATGCTGTGCGGCAGCGGCACATGCCGTCATGGGTGCAAGCCGAGTAGAAACTAGGGTGCTCACCGTGGAGAGTGTGTGCATTTGCACAGGCAATCTGCAGGCTGTTAGGTGTGGTGCAGTGCCATGATATCCGACTCCTGTGCAATGGCCTTATGTTTCATTCTATATAAGTACTGAATCTAATGTTTGTACGGTTGTGATTCAGCTTATAATGTTGTTCAGCTAGCAGTTTTCTGGCAAAGAGATTCTCATGACTCAGATTT
Source organism: Panicum virgatum (assembly GCF_016808335.1). Lineage (NCBI taxonomy): Eukaryota > Viridiplantae > Streptophyta > Magnoliopsida > Poales > Poaceae > Panicum > Panicum virgatum. The sequence continues at coordinate 37,617,000 of NC_053140.1, read as the reverse complement.
CAGTCTTTGCTATCTTAATTTCATTAATCAGTAATAATATGTCATGTGTGTGTTCTCTGTTAAGTATTTTGTGTGTCCCCTGTTCAGTATTGTGCGCCCACTGTTCTGTAGCTGCTCAATTCTTTATGTAATTTTATTTATCTTTTTGTGTTTTTATGTTGTTGGTTCGAGCTAGCTGCTAGTTACCCATCGCCAATTCATCCGCTTCTCTATATGCTTCTACCCTCCCTTGCTACTTTTTGACTCTCAAGTATTTAATTTCCAATGCTGCTTCTTTTAGATTCATACCAAAATCGCTTCATGAATTAGCTATGCATTCATAACCTATCGGCTACATGAATTTCCAGTTAGATATTCTTAGTTAACCTATCATCTACAAGATCTCCAGCTACAAGAGGCAATATCTGTTACTAGTGAAGTAATGAGTGATTTATGTCGACGTTCTCACTCAGTTTTCTATTATTTTCTTATTTTTTGTATTTGAGTGATAATGGTGTGGATGCATCAACCACTTTTTATGTTTGCTATATTGGTGATGTGTCAAAATTTTATTGGTTCAAAAAGTGATTGATATATAAACACAAAATCACCCAAATGACAAGTAGCAAGTCCAAAATTTTATGACGCTTTCTATCCTACACATGGCACTTGTATAGTAAAGCATGCTAAGTTTTTGTGAAGCTTTTGAGGTTTAATAATGATGAAAATTGAGTTTCATTAACTAGTGATGGAAGAAAGACCGTCAGAATATTTATGACAAAAAATATGTTCTCATCAAAGAACAAGATTAGCGACGCATGCACTACTCGATTTTAGGGCTAATGCCACGGAGTCCACGGCAACAACACAAAATTTGTTGCATTAGATAGGTGGTCTTGCAACCATTTTGTATTTCCGTTGCAAAAAAAAATGTTACTATTGCAACCAATTGAAATATAGTTGTGAATGGCTAATATTATTGCCACATTTGTTTTTTGTTGTTATAACTTTATTTTTTGTTGCAACATGCGAGGCTTTTTGCCACAAAATTCTAACTTGTTGCGAGTAGTAAAGGATATTGCAACTAATTTGCTGCGTTGCAATAATTCCTCATGTGCGTTGCAATACATTTGTCTATATTGCAACAACCGATTAAGTGGTTGCATGAAGATGATTCTTTCGCCACCGATTATATCTGTTGCTATATGCTAGTTTGATATGTTGCAATATATATTAATGTATAGCAACGTATATTTAGTTGGGCCAAATAGACGTGTGGCATGGGCCCAAGGAAAAACAAAAGAAGGCACGCAGCAGGGTTTTGATCGCAGCAGCCAGAAGACCTTGATCCATCGTGATCGATCGAGGGCTAGGTATCGGCGACAGGCGGCCGGCAAGCGTGGGCTACTGGCAAGCGCGGCAGGCCGGGCTGCCGGCAAGCACGGGCGGGCGGGCGGGCAGGCAGCAAGCGCGGGCGGCCGACAAGCGTGGGCGCGGCCGGCAAGAGCGGCAGGGCGGGCGGCATCCATTGCTAACGCGAGCTAGTGCGGCCTGGCAGCGGATCCTGAGAGCGGTCAATGTAGAATATGTGAAAGTCATCGGGTCACCAGGGTTTTCATGACAGTTGTGTTTCTGAATCAGTTTGAGTTCACAATAGGTCTTTTAGTTTGTTGAATCAGGTTTATGCTAGCATATTAAGATTGTACTGAATCAATATGTGAGTGCATTTTAGCAACATCAATTAATTTTGGAGCCGCTCTTTTTCTCTCATATTAAGTCATCAGTGAATTGCAAAAGGGATCTTAATCCTTGTGTTTGTTTCAGTGTATCTTTGCATTTACATGTGTGCAGCATCTGGGTAAAAAAAAAAGAGATCTCCACAACTTGTATGTGCTGTGTGTGCATCAACAGATGACCACATCAAAAGGCAATATTTAAAAACCATGTAACGAATTCAAAAGGGAGCATCAAAGGCACATAAATATTTCTAGTATTATACTAGATTGGGTTCATATATGCAGACCCTAACTGACCATACACACATATGTAGCGTAGATACACTGTAGCTAGGTAGATATGTCCTCAACTACCATATATAGAGATAAATACACCCTAACTAAACTTCATTTTTATTTAGCAGCAGGCAGCTGCTTCAGGGTGGCATGAGCTTGTCACTTCATTTCTTAGCATCAGGCAGCTTCTCCAGGGCCGCATTGAGCTTGTTACGGAGGTCCTTTATCTGCAGCTCGAGGGAATCATACACTTCCTCGCACATTTCTTCCACCTTCTCCTCCAAAATATCAATGTTGAACTGCAGCTCTTCAAGAGCTTCACGAAATCATCAACATAGTATTTTAGGTTTTGAACCTTGTCAGCCAATATCTGGTAGTTTCCTTTCAGAACCCACAACATGCACGTTATATTAGTCAAGTCAATGAATCAAAGAATAATATAATCAAGACACTATTCTGCATCACCTTTTTCTTCTGAGAGGTCCCCTGGTCTATGGTTTTGGGGTTCTTTCCCTTGGCCAGGTTCTTGCCCATGGATGCACCTGCCTCGTCAGCTGTCACGCCATCTTCTTTTTGGTGCACACCTAAAACATGCACGATTAGCTACTAATATGATTTGGCGAGGAGATAAGATGCTTGCCGAGTTCAATGTTTGATGGTGTGAGAGAGGGGGTTTTTCCTGGTTTCAAGACACCTATGCCTGCTGATTTCAATGTTTGGCAAGACTATGCTATGTGATAACTGGCAGGAATTAATCACCTTCTTTTTGTCAGAGGTACCCGGACCTGTGGCTTGGGACTCTTTCCCTTCTCATAAAGTTTAATGATGGATGCACATGCCTCATCAACTGACACCTTCTTCTTTTTTGTGCAGACCTATAACACGTACAATTAGCTACTAATGTTTGGCAAGGCTATGCATGCTGATTTACATACTCTAATAGGATAAATGTAATTTTATTGGGACACCGGATATTATTGCACGAATTTGGCATGACATAATAACATATAGAAGAAAATTGGCAAGATTATGGTACTGAAAACTGGCAGGAATTCATCACCTTCTTTTGGGGGCTCTTTCCCTAGTCGAGGTGTTTGCCAATGGACGCACCTTCCTCATCGGATGAGGATGAATCCAGATAGATCCACACCTTATTCTTCTTTTTGGTTAGGACCTATAACATGCACAATTTATTCAGTCAACCTAAATGATATCTATTTAAAATGCAGGCATATCATCTTTATAGCTTAGTAGTTCAGAATAACAAAGACTTCAGAATCTAATGATTTCCACCAATTTATAAACGATTCATGTAAGTTATACGCATATTTTTTAAATCATAGTGGCCATACACACAAGATACACCAAAATTTGGGGTGGAAGTCCAACTAACAGAATGTAGTGTCACACAAAAAGAAAACTGATAAATGTCCAAGAAAGCAGCAGCACATCTTAACAGAAAAGGCATGAGTCGATACACCAACTAAGCAGGGAGATAAAGATACTGCTAATATTTGGTAGCTCTGCAAATAAAATGATTCATAACGCATTGAAAAATAATCTACAAAAGTTCTAACAGTGCAGAGAGCAGAGTAGCAACACATCACGTGGGCAGTTACCAGTTAAGAACATATATAACCAGTCCGAAATTTTAATTTGTGAGTGCACCTGGAGAGAAAGAAAAGAATGCCACTGTCCATAACGCAATGCAAATTGAGGAACTGAAATTATTTGAGAAACAGCATGCTTCCTATTAATATGGTCAGACAGACCCAAAACTAACGGATCATGAATAAACCAATCTAAAATTTCTATCAGCAAAACATCTTGAATAAAATCGATGGCGAGCAGAACATGCACTACGGGAAACGGCCAGTTTGCCGTGTATCCAAACTTTTGCCGTGTGCAAATTTTCGAACACACGGCAAACAGTCCGTTTGCCGTGTGTCGAGCAAAAAACACACGGTAAACTGTTTGCCGTGTGCTCAGATCTGGGGCACACGGCAAACAACCCCCCCACCCCACCAACCCACCCACCCAAACACTTAACCGGCACCACCTCCCTACCTCTCCTCCCTCAGATCCACCGCCGCCCCCTCCTGGCCTCCACTCCTGCCTGGTCGCCTCCCCTCCCCTACTCTCCTCTCCTCCCCTCCCCTCCCCTCTCCTGCCAGGCCGGGCGGCCCCTCCTCTGCCTCCCCTCCCATCCCCCCTCTGCTCGCCCCTCACCGGTAGTGAGGAGCAGCGGCGGGGCCAGGAGCGGCGGCGGCGTACTGGGAGCGCCCCCTGCCGTCAGCGAGCTCCAGGCGCGGCGCGAGCTTCGGCTCGAGCTCCGGCAGCTGCGGCGGACGGCGCAAGGTCCGGCAGCCCCCTCCCGGCGCGGCCCTCTCACGGTGCGTTGGCCCCTACTCCTCCTCTGGCGCACGGCCCTCTCCCTCTCCTCTCCGGCCACCGGATCTGCGGCCCCTGCTCCTCCTCCGCCGCATAGCCCCTTTCCTCTCCTCTCCTGCCGCCGGATCTGTGGGCCCGGACCCTCCTTCCCCGGCTGGAGGCCGGATCCGGCCTGCCGCCGCTAGAGCCACCACGTGCCGGCCCTTCCCTTCTTCCCCGCCGGGAGGGCGCACTGGGGGACGGCGACGGCGACGAACTCTTCCTCCGGTGCTCGACGTCGATGGTGGAGGGGGATATGGCTCCTGCGGCGGCGGCTTCTAGTGGTAGCGGTGGTGGCGGTCTGTTGGTGGCAGCAGCATGCGTCGGCCGGCAGGGCAGTAGCGGCGGGGGTGCGAGCGGCGGCAGGGGTGTGGCCGGGCCCAATTTTTTATTTACTGTTCATTTATTTTACCGTGTGTCGGAAGCTTCGCCGTGTGCCATGAGCACTTTACCGACACATGTATGCCGTGTGCGCATTGCCGTGTGTTGCACACGGCAAAGCTTTTGCCGTGTGCAATATGGGCTTTGCCGTGTGCCCCAGGCACACGGAAAACTACTCGATTCCGGTAGTGATGGCATGGTAACTCGAATCACCCCTTCTTCGGATCCGTGGTAACTCGACGCTTGTGACCATGGCGCACCTCAGAGGAGGCGTCTCCTTCGCCGGCACGGCTCGCCGCCTTGGAGGAGCCGCCAGCTTCGCCGACGCCATGATGACTGCGGGAGAACCGGCCCTGCGCATCGCAGCGGCGGAAGGAGAGGGGTTGGCGACAACGGTGTGCGGTGGAATCGGAAGGAAGAATGCTGACGGGGGACTCATGGGCACAGGAAGGGTTTAGGAAAAATGGGATGCGATGACCCAACCTTGGGCCGGCCCATCATCATGTATATAGTTTATGCTGTACACAAACCTTATGAGTATTTTAGAAATGTTTATAGTTTCATAATGCAAATATTAAAATGGTCAACCTTAAGCACATATCTAGTTTATGATATACAAACTATCCTATGCTTGATTATATATGCATAATTTAACTTGGTCAAACTTGATCGGTCACTTCAAAGTAACCATCATATTGCATAATTTGCCAAGGTCAAATTTAATCGCTCACTTCAAACTATATCATAAAGCTTGATAATGCATTATTTGACCTGGTCAAGGCTAATACTCACTTCAAACTATCATAAAGCTTGATTATATGTTCATAATTTGACTTGGTCAAACTTGATCGCTCACGTCAAATTAACCATCATATTGCATAATTTGCCATGGTCAAATTTAATCACTCACTTCAAACTATATCATAAAGCTTGATAATGCATTATTTGACCTGGTCAAACTTTATCGCTCAGTTATTCAAAGTCTCGTGAACCTTGCATGGTACCCATACTAGCACATAGTTAGACAGTAACATTCATGATCGAGCTAGATCAGCCTCGTGAACCTTTTACCCATATCTATATATCCTATATATATATATATATATATATCTATATATCCTATATAGATGGCACCCACTAACTATTACTCTTATAATGCAAGGTGTCTACATCATTCGTCACTAAATCTCCCACTAACTTGCAATCTACTACGTGCAATACTTTTAATCTTTATTCTACTAACGTAAGGCTCGTTAGGCTCGCGAGCCAAACCACAAAAACACAGTACAAGTAAAAGCAAGTGAGCGACAAACAAAAAGTACTTATAATTTTAACAATGGAGAATATAATAATCATCCACGTGGGTGGCGGGTGGCATCACATGGTGCGCGGCAGCATCCACGTGCTTGGTCAAATGGGTCAAGCCAATTTTAGTTTCTGGCTTGAAAAATAACTTGGCTCATTATGGCTCGCGAACCGGCTCGAGCTGGCTCGATATAAATTGAGCTAGCTTGTTATATAAAATGAGCTGGCTCATTAATTATAGAACAAGCCGAGCTCAAGCCGAGTCATTAACGAGCGAGTCGAGCGAGCCAGTGGCGAAGCTGTGTGTACTTGACGGGGTCCGACGACCCCGATAAAATCTGCAAACTCCTTTGTATAGGATAGTTATACTAGTATTTGACCCCGTCATCTTAATGAGGCCGACCCCGGTGGCAAGCTCGGCTGGCTCCGCCCCGGGAGTGAGCTATAGCGAGTTACGAGTTTTTCATCCACCCCTAGGTAGATCCTATGTGGACCCATGAGAGAGGTGAAGCTTGTCATCAATTTTTTTATTGTGCTATAGATTTGATAAATGCATATATTTATTTTTTGACAATCGAAAGTTTGGCTAGACTTCTTTTATTTTCCATATATTTTACTAAACTTGTTAATTACAAAGCTAAAACATTAGCCCACTAAAACCCCTGCGCGCGCGTCCCTCAATTTTTCCAGATAACTGCGCTTGTTCCCTCCTAACCCTCCCCTCTAATCCCTCCACCCTGCGCCAGATCCACCCTCCATATTTCCCACGACAACAAAAAAATCGGACTTCCAAAAGTATCACAGTACCATCGTCGCCGCCAGAGAGACCGCGAGTTCTCGTCGATGGCGTCTCCTGCTGCTCGCGCCGCCGGCGACCAAGGAACCCAAACTGCTGCAGGCGCCGCCGGCGAGGAGGGCAATCCTGCTGCTAGCGCCGCAGACACCGACGAAAGACTCCTGGCGCACGATCCGGCGGCACCCAAGACAAGAGAGATCGTCTTCGTCCTGATCCAATCCAGGGACTCCAGAAAGACTAACGCAATATTGTTTGATCCTCCACAAACCAGGTACACTATCTGCTAGTTATTTGCCATTTTATTTCGCCTAGGGTTTGCGCCAGCAAAATTTTCTGGGCGTCCAATACTAGGGCTTTAGAACTATCTAAATTCGTGTGATCTTGGTGATTTCTTGTGCATATGGTACCACTGATCATTTTTTTGGTACACTCATGGATTATTCTGTTCCAGATAAATCCTCCCAGAAATTGTATAAATTTTCCCACACTAGGATGAGTATAAATTTGCAAAAACATGTGTGTTATCATACTGCATCTAATTGTTGAATATTCCCTCACTGGGACTACTATAGGTTTTTCTACATCAAAGATATAGTACATATCCTCCCAGATTGTGAGTTTGTAGTCAATTAGATACTCATGTAATTGTTATTATCTTCATATGATTAGACATATTTCTAATCTATTTTTTTTCTGTTTACACCCTAATTGTCAAATTTCGCAGCAAATTCTTCAAACATAATACTTGCATTGTATATGCTCAACTATAGTCTCCTAATTAATCTTGTCGGAATTAATTTTTTTACAGTCTTACAGGCGAGATCTGAACCTGTAGTTGTGCACATTATATTATTATACAATTGAAAAGTGAGCTAAATGCTTAGCTGAAGGTCTGGAACTATAATACTCTTTGCCACAAATTATGTGCACATCTCTTTGAACAAGTTATAGATGAAAGGTACAGGCACTGCTCAAAATATTGCGGACATATCTTTGAAGAATCAAATGCGAAAGGGTTATAAAGTGCAGAAAATAACATCTTTAATACATGCAGCAAACTAGACTTTTCCTTGTACACATAACTATCTGAACTACTTAGATTTAGAACTATCAGAACTACTTAGATTTATAACGAGCTGATTGTGGTAAGTTAAAAAAACAAATCCCTTGTGCCAGCAGAGAAAGTCTTTTCTTAGAGTCTCTCTGGTACTTAATTCGGGTGATGTTAGATATTAGGCATACACCATATAGCAAGCCTTTGTGAGTACAGCCTCAAAGGCATGGAGAGGAAGAGAATAAAAAACTACAAGCATTTAGGGAAGAACTCTTGGCACAATTTGCAAGACGTACAGAAACCCATTAGTTCAGGTAAATCAATATTTAGATATTGATTGAACCGATCAAAATATTGGAATGTGATGTGATAAGTTCCATTGACTACTTTTTTTTCCTTTGCAGACTGCTGCAAGAAGCATTGACCAAAGTGAAGATACAGCAACATTAGAGGGAGGGGTCATTTTGATCCATGCCACTACAATGGAAGGGTCATTTCTAATGCAAGTGAAACACAATCATTTCAGGTAAAAAAATAGATACTGATTACACTCATTGTATTATTCGAATCTGAGCAAAGTTCCTTCCACATTTTTTATCCTATGCAGTCTGCTGAAAAAAGTGTCGACCCAACTGAAGCTATATGCACAATGTTGAGAATAATGTTACTTCTACTCCGAGTAAAACCCCATCAGCTCAGGTAAAAAAAATTAGATATTCATTACACCCATGACAATATACGAATATCAGCTTAGTTCCTATCACAATTTTTTGCTATGCAGACTGCCGCCAGAAACACCATCCCATGAAAAGCAACACCAAACTTACAGAAAAGTGCTGCCAAAACTCAAGCTTCTAAGGTGACGCGAAGTGTCTCTCAGAACAACAAAAATTATATTTCTATACCACTTATGAATGCTGCTACCAAACGTGTGTGGACAAGAAGCCAAAAGGTATGAAATGCAAATCTCATTTCTTCCAATCGCACTATACATATGATGTAGATAGCTCGAGTCATTAACCATGCTAGCTACCTGCATTTTCTCAACCTGTGTATAAATTCGGATTATAGCTAGATAGTTGAATTGTGATCTTAATTTCATTCTCTACCTCTGGATTGACACATACAGAATCCCACCACTTGTTATTTCCATGAAAAAATATATATTTTTCCTTTACATAAAAAATGCAGCAAAATGTATGACACAAAGGAGGTTATTTTTATTTGCCTAAGCCTTTACTCTACAGTATGATATGATACACCACTATAGTCACAGTAAAGCAACTATCTGATCAATGTTGTGCTGATATGAGTTTCTATCGAATTTTAAACCCTTTCTATATGCATCCTATCTACTGCCAAAAGATGAAATGTATCAGCTATGACAATGTGACAAGTAATTACTGATTATAAAATAAACTAATCAGCATTTGTTATTATTGAGACAACATATGTGCGTGAGACTTACTACTGAAATTTGCAAATGCATATGATTCTTTTCAATTCAGCAGGAAACTTAAACTTCGATGGGATCACTCGGACTTGGAGTCATGCCATTGTCGATACAAGGTGTTATGGAATATCAGACAATGTTTTCTGCAGCCTACTTAGGATGTGATTGTGTTCACACGTGCACAACACTCTGTTCAATTTGGATCATGTATTCGCCACTTTACATACTATTTTCTTTCTCATGAACTATTTAGAATTCGGATAATGTACATGTACTGGGCACGTATAATGATGGATTCAATTCATATTCATGCTGATTGAGTTCTAAATTTTTGTCTAATTGTTTTCTTATCCAAAAAAAGGTTCATTATCGAAGATATATCAAATGCATATTCCATTGCAGCATATACCTTTTATGTTGCAAAAAATGTATGAATGCAACAATTTTACTTCGTTGCTACAAGTTATTGTCACAATTCTATTTTGTATCGATACATCTTATTGCTACCAAAGATAACTAATGCTATAGTAGTTAATAATATCGAACAATATGTTGTTGCGACATCATTTTTTTTGCTGCGAACCACATTTTGGTTGCAAAAGTAATTGTTCCTACCGTATATGTTTTCGAGGCAATATAATCTATTACAGCGAACTAATTTCTGATGCCATAGGATCAATCGCAATGTAATAAATGTGTGGCAATATAATCTATCGCAACGATGTTGGTCGTGGTCATATAACATGTTGCCACAGTCGCAGTCTGTTGCAATTCACTACTATAGCAATGCCTCCTTGTGCTTGTGTGGCAATACATTGTGTTACCACGACATCAGCAGTAGCAACAACTCTATAATGAAACGCTTCATTGCGTGGCAATTACAAGTATTGCAATATGCCAACAAAAATTGTTACAATGCACCTATTGCCTCAAAAGTAATTGCAACGGGTTGCAACAAAAGTTCTATTGTAGCCATTTAAACTTGTTGCAACTATATTAGGCCTATTGCAACAATTTTTGCACTGTTGCGAAGCCCCAAAATCTAGTAGTGATGATAGGTGACAAACGGGTGTCACAACTTGCAAACTGTGACGTAATTTTTAGTTTTTTTGACATAAATGAAACATGAAACATCATAGAAGGCAATGATTCTTGTACTAGACCACATTACACATTTCAGAGACTGAACACTGATTGAATATCAAGAGGAATGAATGGATGCCGCATGTTATTATTAGATAAAAAATGAAGACATCACAGCCTGAACATCTAGTGGAATAAAAGTTTTATGGGTTGCAACACTGGATCCATTGAGCTTTAAATAACAAGAACCTTTTACCTAAGTGCATCGAGCTCCCTCATCAGTCAATATCTGATATCCTGCTAGAATACGTGCACCATAATGCTATTGTTAGCTTTAATTTCTCACTAAACAGTCATACGCGCACAACCCACACCATTCAAAGTCTACCGGACTTGGGGTTCCTAAGTATAGTGCAAATAGGAATAATGGATTGTTCAAGATAGATGCAATTGATAGTGGGTAATAATCTAACTTGCAATTTATAGGCACTACAACACATAAATTGATAGTGGGTAATTGTTTATAATAGCATGCTTAATTAGATAATCTCCAAGGGAGCCCAAATCTTATTAGTTTGGAAAAACATTAGCTCCAACAGCAGCCCGATTCGATGGCCAATTTTTCTCTACATGCCCAATATATTTAATTTTCTCACCACTCACACTCGCTCCCAATCAGTGAAATTGTGTCGATGCCTACCAATTTTTTCGTCCTCCTGCGTGTTTTCTTCCCCGAACGATAGGATACACTCCCATTGGACACCATGTCCAGCAATGGCACCAATTTGCAACATGAATAGATAGAACCTACAACATCATATATGAACTTTTGCTACATCAAAATTATTCTGAACTAGCTTATAGTGTCAAACCGATTTTGAAGAAAAATCCCATTGAAATATGGGGTACGTTTCGTGCAACATCGATCATAATAATCCAATATCTCATCGTAACATTTATAAATCAAACATGCGATATCTGCAAACAAAAAAATGCAACATCAGTGGGGAGGAAATCACCCATATCGCAACATCATCACATATCGTTCCTTGAAACATCTCAACTAATCTTTTGTAATATGAGAAAACCATCAATTGGATGTTTGGAACTTTCGATAGAAAACGGAGGGTGGAGCTGAGGATGTGGCCGCGCGGCAAGGCACCATGGTCTTGGGTTTTGTGCTGTGTTGAGAGAGGCGCGAATAGTCTGGAGGCGTCGGGAAAAATATTTGATGAATGGATGTGTGGCCTGTCTACAACCACATAGTGTCCGATTTGATTAACTACGCCTTATCATTTTTTCCCAACTGCACGCTATTTTCCTCTACGCCCCGTCTGTTTTTCTCTCACAGGCGTACAAGGCTTGCATCCTACACTGTGTCAACCCGCCGACTGCTCCGCCCTCCGTCATAAGCGACACCACCAACATCTTCCACTGCAGCACCATCGAGTTCATGCCACCAGGATCAACTTCAACTAATATAGGAACTACCTGTCCACAAAGGAATTCTAGGGTTCTAATTTTTATCTACAAATATAAGGTATATATATTCTGAGTATGTTAACACCCCAGATAATTAATATTAATTCACCATGCCTGAAATAGGTGTTGCATGTCACATGTATCAACAAAATTGAGACGGGCATCATGCACCCATATAAGGGCTCCAGGTCAGGGGGCCATCTAATTAACCAGACTAATCACTACTATAGAAAGAGCCTTTAATCCTTTACATTTGTTCCAGCAAACATTGGACCCGGGACTAATAGCCCTTTAGTCCCGGTTCCAAAAGCTAGGGGGACGAAAGTGCTAAAACTGGGACTAAAAGTCCATCTTTAGTCCCGGTTGGTGGCACCAACCCGGACTAAAGAACACTTTGGTCCCGGTTGGTGGCACCAACCCATAATAGCCTAGCACAGTAAAGAACAAAGATGATATGGGTTGTGAAAAAGGCCTGTCACGCCTTGGTGTTCGATGAAGGTGATATTTTATGTTCCTGTCACCTGCTCATCATTGGTGACAGACAGACCTCTAGCATGCCCGTCAAACATAGTTGTTATTGGTTTGCAACTACGGGAATGCTTGCATCCGGCCGTCTGAAGTCAATAAAAAAATTGGACGCTTGCATCCTCTGCTTCTCCTATTCGACCACCCATACAGACCAATGCCAGCGCGACAACGGTGGAGCGGGACGATGCGCAGCGCGGCAGCGGCATGATGCGGTGGTGCAGGGCACGGTGCGGCTACGGTGGGGCAGCGATGCGCAACGGCAGCGGTGGTGCGGGCGCGGGCGGAGCTTGCCGGCGAGGTGGCTGCAGATCACCGCTCCCCGCGCGCAGCTTCCCTACGCAGGAGAGGAGGTCCTCCTCGGGGCGCGGCCAGGTGCGAGCGTGGCGGAGCTTGCCTGCCGGCGGTGCTATCGGCGGTGGGCTACCGCTCCCTACAGGTTTCCCCACGCAGGCCAACGGAGGAGCTCCGAGCGGTGTCCATGGCAAACAACTCTTGGAGGTTGAAGATGATCAAAGGATGTGGCGAGCACCGAGTGGTTATGTTGCAATAGGTATCTAATGATGTTGCAGTAGAAATTTTTGGAATGTTACATCTGCTTCATATAGATGTTGCAAAAGCAGATCTAGATGTTGTGTTGTTGCATTTATTGCAATGTTTTATCTAGATGTTGCAAGTGCTTAATCTGGATGTTCCGCCTTCAACGAGAGATTTGAATGTCCCATGCAACATGAAACAAATGTTGCGGCGGATTTTTTCCTCGTCATCAATAGATGGCTAACAACATTTTTTCAATATTTTTTGATGTGGCAAATGAGATTTTTACATTACAGACGTGTTTCTTCTATGTTGCGAATGTTACTATTTAATGTTGCGTTGGAGCATCCGATGGAAAAAGTTTCATCGGAAGTCCGGGCGCTAGCAAGCCCGTTCAACTACTGCAGCTGGCTAAATTTTTGTGTGTTTAAAGTTGGACTTCCTCCTGGCCCTTAAAGGTACTCCCTCCGTCTCGCAAAGACGATTCATTTAGCTTCAAAAATTTAATTTGTCCAACAAACACTGTTCATTTGGATTGTAATGAAGTTTATCTAATTAAAACAATGCTAAGTACTAATAAATTATTATGTAGAGAAAGGTATGGATCGGAGCCTATCAAATATGTTAATTTCTATTTCCAATGCATTTACATTTGTTAATGATCTTAGGAACAATAAACAGTGCGATTTTCAATCACAACTACTATAATTAATTAGGGGTAACATGATCATTTCTCACTATTAGTATTGTTCTGAAATTTTCTAAACGAACAGTCTTTCTGGGACAGAGAGAGTATGCATCTTCCCCTATCCAAATGTTTCCTCCCTTCCTTCCTCTCCCCTCCCCCCTCCTCTTTGCTCCTATTTGTGAGAAGTTGAGTTTTGCATATTCTCTCAAAATCTTGGTATATGCGATGTATTTGAATGTTAGATATAGGTTTTTCTGATCTACCAATGCCATAGATCTAGTTTGCTTCTATGATTTTTTCTGATCACATGTTGTGTATTGTGTGTTCATCCATATCAAAGTGTTGTGGTGTCGTGGAATTCATTTGTTGGTAGAAGATGGCTATACCAAATATTGGCTGGGCTCTTGGATTTAGCCAGGAAGCAAGCCTCCCTTGCAGTGGGTGAAAACAGTCACGCGTTTTTGGCAAAAAATCAAAGACCGTTATGGACCATATGCACTGCCCATCACCCGTCACCTACTACAAGGATTTCATGTAGTGTTAATCACTTGGTAATATAACCTTACTTTGTTTAATCCTAATTGTGTAGGTAGGCGATCATTTAACCTAATGACTTTCACCAACCTTTAATAACAAACTATCCTAATAAAAGTATCAAGGTCCCTTTTATTCAGGGACGGACCTAGGTCTGATCAGGGACAGATCCAAAAGCTGAACGTTAGGAAGGGAGAGGAGGGCTCATCACTTTCCCATATTCCTCCTCCTTTTCAACCATGGCTGGAAGTTGTAGGAGGGATGAGAGCTTCATAGAGGTAGGGGGGTTTTGTCAGCCCAGGTGGATCTACCACTAGGCCCCCTGGGCGCCTGCCCGCGGGGCTCCATAGTGACCAGATGTGCATGCTGCACAATTCGGTTGGGCAAAAAAGAACTGACCACTGCTTTTATTTGTGCCTATCTAACTTAAACTGTCCTAAGAATCTCAGGATCTTTTATACTTGTGGACGGCCAGAGTATCTTATGAAGATGAATGATTAAAAATGAGACACGCACACATCTTCAGCTAGGGTGTAGCAGTTAAGTTCTTCTAAAAGGAAGAAAATTGTGATAACAACATGCGCTAAGTCTGAATGCGCTGCATTTATCTTGGAAAAAGGATATCATATTGGAGTTTTTAAAATTATTTCTACCAAAAAATATCAATTTATCTCAATGCTATTTCCTACCTTTTTCGGAGGCGGCAAAGGTGGAATTTGGGGGCAATTGCGGTGAGGTCTCGCTCCCCTTGGCCGGATTGCGGGGGGGGGGGGGGGGGGGGGGGGGGGACAGCCAAGGGCAATGTGTGGCGGCCATGTCTGGCTTAGGGCCTGGGCTTGTGCATGTTTGATGGTGCCGGCGACTATGCTTGGCCTGGAGATGCAGGCAAAAGCCAGGCCAGCAAGCCGGCCATGACGACAATAACACTCTCTAGCACCATTTCTCTCCTTGTAGGTGTTGTCACTATGTTCTTCCACCCTCGATGTCCTGCAGCTATCGATGGATCTTCGAGTGAAAACACAATCCTGGCTTCCTAGATGAGACAGTGACAGCGCCTTTGATGTGTTATCTTCTTCTTGGAGCATTTCCTTGGAGGTCCTTCCATTTGATTTGACTGAGCTCAGCAGCATCAGACAATTTGAACATAAAAAATCTAAGAAGACAATTGATATGATGGTTTGGTACTGCAATAAGACTTCACAAGGAAGAAAAAATTAAAGCTTAGTCTCCTAGTTTTCTTCCATTGTTTTAGTTTTTTTTCTTGTGTTTTCAAATTCCTCATTTGAGGTTTATAATCTAAGAACTCTGGTAAGTGGTAACCCTTGGGTATATATATTGAGCATGTGGATATAGATGCCCGTTTGTCCTTTATCTAGAAAAGGTCCTACCTTTTTCGTTGGTTCTGTGGGAAACAAACATTTACCGGTAACAAAGAATAGCCA
Source organism: Panicum virgatum (assembly GCF_016808335.1). Classification (NCBI taxonomy): domain Eukaryota; kingdom Viridiplantae; phylum Streptophyta; class Magnoliopsida; order Poales; family Poaceae; genus Panicum; species Panicum virgatum. Next base: position 37,601,299 of record NC_053140.1, on the reverse strand, counting down.
GAGGAAATGATGAAACCTATAATCTTAGTAACTTAATTTGCTTCTTTTTCGGGCTGCTAGGGAAATATTTATTTTATTTTCAAAGTACCTTGAATCAAACATATGTTATACAATCTGATAATGCCTGTATGGTATGCCTTCCATGCCTTTAAGGTAAATAAAAACACACGATAAAAATCACAATTTCAATCCAGTGCGAATCAATAAATTTCATATTATGGTGTTCTTTTTTGAAAAAAAATATGTGGAGATTTAACGGTGACCGTAATTATTAATTTGAATAGACGCACTAGGTGAAACTCAAATTGAACATTAATTGTATAGAGATACACAACAGCAGCAACATTTCCTGAGCAAGTCATACCAAATGCAGATCACAACAGCATTATTTAGCATCTTCAGTGTATATATTACTAGCTAGTACGATTGCTGATACTATTAATTCTTCCAATGCTACTACTGAATCCGAACAAAGATAAATGCAATTACGGCTAGCTCCATCAGGGGTTGCATACAATGTGCAAAGACCATAGTGCATGGTAGACGGTGTCTTTTTAATTCTGGCAATCAAATGGGTCATTACGAGAAAGATCAGAAGCCACTTCATATTTCCAAATGCCATAACCTTGACCTGGCAATATCACCAGCAGTTCAACGCCCTTGTTCAGTGAGGCCAGTAAGCTTAGCGTACCATTGACGTCACCCTCTGAAACTGAAATATTTGGATCTTGTAAGATGCAGATTTTCTGAAGTACCTTTGCTCCTTCCAGAATAGATTTGAGGAATTCGATCTCACAATTCTCCCATCGGAATCCATGAATTACTACCATATTGATACTTCCCTTGACACACTCAACTGAATCAATTTCACTCCAGAACTCAGAATTCCCATCCTTGCTATTGGCTCCACGATCTGGAATAGACTGTCATAAAGGAGGACGCAAGCAAAGTGTATCAAACAGTGAATTACGTATGGTGACTTGAAAATTACTAACAGAAAAGAAATCACTATGGCTTGATGTGCACTGTGTTCGCTCGAGATGGGCATATGATGATGCACAACTTTTCTACTTCTCGTACACCATTCATGCTCTCTATTCTCTTTGTCAATCGTGTCGTGCCACCCAGAGCCCATTCTTGATCTTTGTGCTCGCCCTGCCCTGCCCACCCTCTTCTTTCAGCCACACTACGGAGGCCGGAGCTCCAACAGAGTGCCGTTGGCTTGCCACCGTATGGCCATGCCGCCTCATCCTTCTTTCTAGAACCCTATCCCTCACCCAGACCCGAACCCTAACTTTTCCTGAATCTTGCAACAAAGGACTGTGACCGAAGAAACCTATCAAGTATGGAAAATTAACGATTTCTTCAATTACCCGGACATGCAGAGTTTCAATGTTTGGGAAGCATTGAAGGAAGCTAGAAACCATCCTTGCTTTATCGCGAACTCCAAATTGAACGGACAGTGCCAATATCTTGACGCTCGGAACCACTGCATCAGCCGCAACCTTCTTACCAACCTACATTGTATTGCCCCAAATTTAATAGATTTAGATAATTAATCCCTTGACACGGAAATAAATAATAGTAGCTAGAAGATGATCGGAACCTTAATGACCGTTTCTCCAATTTGCAGCTCGTGACAGGTTGGATTGAGGAATCCCAACGCCTGCAGCACGGAGGACGCACTGCCGATCTTGATCCTCATGCTGCGACTGCCGTCCCATCTGCAGGCGCATGGTGACGCTGACGTCTGGTGGATGATGATCCGCTCCAGCAGCGGGGCGGCGACGACGGCGAGCTCCTCCGCCACGGAGTGCCAGAGCACGACGCACCCGAGGCTTCGGTTGCTGAGGCGCAGCTGCGCGGGCACGCCGGCGCTGAGCACGAAGACGAGGGTCCTAAGCACGGGGCTACTCGCCAGCACGCGCTCGAGGTCCTGCTCCTGGATGATGCTGCTGCCGAGCACGAGCTCCCGCAGGCGGGGCAGCGCCGCCGGGACGGCGGGGGCGCCGGACGTGTCGGGGAATCGCCAGTCCGAGATCCGGAGGCGCTGGAGCGAGCGGCACTCGAGGAGCGCGCCGGGGAGCAGGTCGAGCTCCGCCCAGGGGATGTTGTTGAGGACGAGCTCCTGGGCTCCCTTGGCGGCGAGCACGCGGACCCAGCGCCGGAGGACGTGCTCGTCGGCGTCGCGGAAGTAGCACGTCAGGCTCACGGAGCGGAAGGGACCCGGGTGGGCGCGCATTGCGTCGGAGACGGTGGCGGCGACCGCGCCCACGTCGCTGGGGTTGCTGAGGATGAGCTCCATGTCGTCGAGGACAAGCGGGTTGGAGGCCCAGAGCCGGCGCCACCGGGAGGAGAGGACCGCCGTGCGCGCTGCCTCCTTGACCGGGAGGAGGGAGACGATGCTGGACAGGACGTCGTCGGGCAGGCCGCTGATGATGTCCGCGCCCCCGTCGGAATCCGAGGCGGTGTCGTCGCCCGCAACGCCGCTGGATCTCGCGGAGAAGCAGGAGAAGAACCTCCTCATCAAGCCTGACGACGGGCAGCCCATGGTGGCCGGAGTCGCGCGGGCAGTGAGGGAAAACGGGCTGTGGAACTGTTGTGCGTGTGTGTGCGCGGGCCGCTGCTGTGCAAGATCAGGAGTCAAGCGTCCTCGGATTTTCAGTGAGGGAGACGACTGGCAATGATTAGAAGTGGGCCAGCGGAAAGTTCAAGCAGGGGAAAGTGTACGTTTTGTAGAGGTCATTGTTTATGGGTATAAGCTGATGACATTAAAGCCCCTTTGGCTGCTGCCTTTTCTATAGATGTGTAACGCTTAAGCTTGGAGCCTTGGAGGATATCGTGAAGCTTTAATTTATAAAGACGTTCTCAGAGCAACTGATGATTACTTCCATGGGGCATTCCAGAGAGAGAAAAATATGCAAGTACTATACAACAACAACAACATAGCGTTTTTTCCCAAGTAAGTTGGGGTAGGCTAGAGATGAAATCCGAAAGAAATAAGTTCAAGGTTCAGGCACATTGATAGCTAATCTCCAAGCGCTCCTATCCAGAGCTTCTCTTTAGAAATATTCCAATTCTTAAGGTCTCTCTTAACCGACTCATCCCACGTCAGTTTAGGCCTACCTCTACCCCTCTTTACATTATCGACCTGCTCAAGAAATATTCCAATCCTTAAGTATGTGTTGAAAGAACATGCTCCTCAGAGCAGCTGTTGCTCAATGAATGGAAGAATGATCATCGATTTGGTTGCAAAGTCTATCAACATTCGTGGTTCTGTGCGAAAAGGCCTGTGGCCTAGTAGTTACAAGAGTCTCAATAGCACATGAGGTCCTGGCTTCGACTCCCTATGGGAGCAAATTTTCTAGGATTTAACGGTGTGTTTGTGCTTTCAGTGGTAGGCGACGTTCGCGTCGACAGCGGAGCGCCTGTGGTGATTTTGTCAATCTCGAGGATTATATTTGCCGGCTCAGTCTCTCGGAGGTGCTCATAGAGATAGGATTGCGTGCGTGTATTTATAGAGATGAGTGCGCGTGTGTTTGTGACGAGCGTCTGCGTCTGTACTGTGTTTCTCAAAAAAAAACATTCGTGGTTCTGTGAGTTATACCTTCAAGTGTTATTGGCTGGTCGATCCACGGAAGATTTGTTGGCGGACTTCCAACACATGAGATGCTTTAATTTATAGTGCCTGTCCATTGCATTCGTTTTTCATGCATGCAGATGACAGAGCTGGTGGAATTTGACTGTCACTAGCTAGAGAATATAGGCAAGACAGTCTCTCTCTCTCTTTTTTTTCCTGGTAATGAGTGCATGTGCGTGGTTTGCTAGCTTATTGTTAATAAAGCATATCCTGAAAAATTATTTCAACCGTGACTAAGGCCCCGTTTGGCAGGGCTTCGGCTCTTCCAAAAACAGCTCTGGCTCTGGCTCCTCAGATGGAGCGGCTTTTCTGGTAGAGTTGGAGCCGTTTTAGAAAATGTTTGGCAAAACAGCTTCACTTGTTAGATTGATGTGTAAGCCGCGTGAAGCCACGATTTCATGGCTTCACCTTACCTGTGTAAGCCGCCGACGGCTTCAGAACCGGCTTCACACGTGAAGCCGGTCCTGAAACAAACGTTTGGGAGGGCTTCACCTGAAGCCGCTCGTGAAGCCGCCGGTGAAGCCCTCCCAAACGGGGCCTAATACTTACCACAAATTAAACCACACTGCCTCTGTACCGGATTTTAGAACCCAATTTTTTCAAAGAGAAGCTCCGTTATAAAGATAATAAAATAAAAAGTCTATACATTAGTTGCCAACGACTGAGAAACAAGGTGTAATTAAGTTGGACAAAAAATATTAATTGTATTCGGCAGATAAATATGCATGGATGCCAAACCAAAAGTATCTCATAATGTGGCAAATAAGCTAATACATAGCCCACAAGAGATTGAGGCAGTGCATGCATGTGTATCATCAAGCACTGCTACGCAGAGGACGGGTCGTGCATAAAAATATGCATAAAACAGTATAAAAACCTTCCTTGATTCCAAACAACTATTAATAATTTCGAACATTTTTGGATTATTTTTTTTATCATTTTTATTCCGTGTGGTTCCGAGATATAGTCTAACCATGCATGCATTTTGGAGCATTTGCAATACTTGAATGGCTATATGTACTCGAACATGCATATGATGACTTAACTTATATTAGATAGATTTAGTTCACTACTAGGATCTGCTACACTCAAAAAGAGTCCTGTGTTTTTTTGCTCTTTCTTGTGTATATATATTCTTCACACTAGGGAAATGTCCACTATGGTAATGAGGGACAATATCGACGGCTCACAATCATTTCTATTGTTTGGAGGACAATCCAATGCCATGTCGCAAATCAGAGTAGTGGTTAGCATGCAATCAGTTAAGGTAGGGCTCTAGGTGGAGCCTCAAAGGTCTCCAAACATAGGTATCCCTAGGTAGGTGTGGCGGTAAAACACAGACAATATTTAAATAAATTTATTTTTGTAAGTTATTGTCTTCCTCTATCCCTACACTTCAGCAACAATGCCCAACTTTAGGTTTGGTATCTTGAAGCCCAAATGACCATTCTGTGAGAGCACAACTAATTGATTAGTTCAATTATTCATCATATCAGCTTTAGTAGTGCATGGCTTACAAGAATAAGAAAAAATCGTGACTAATGACTGGCAGAATTATTTCCACCATAGTATGACTTCAAATGGACTGCTGAAATGGTCGTACTATTGTGTGGCAGCATGATCTCATGGTCACATGATTCACAAGGTATGAACTGCTATAAAGCATAAAAAATACTACTCTATATTATGAAAATTACTACTCACAATTACAAAAATACTTCTCCAAATTGTGAAAATACTACTTGAATATGAATAGAATACTACTATGGAATTATAAAAAGATACTACACTATATATAGCATGCATCTGCCTTGCGACGTTGAAGCGAATGATAATTTCTTATGCTTTGAAAATTACTACTACTTACATTATTGCATTCCTTGTACTAAAACCATTCTGGATATTGCCCCAATTGACGTAGCCATTAGGAAAAATGATTCCTTTTTTTATTTTTTAAGGAATCGCTTGTGCCCTCCAAATCTCACAAAGTTAATTTTAAACCCAGGGAATATATAACTTCCCTGCACCTTCTTTCTCATTTTATCCTCTCTCCTCGTACTCACTGCAACCGAGAATCAAGACCCTCTCGCATCCCCATCACCACTATTCTTATGGTTTGCCAGCGAGCGTTGGATATGATGGTCAGTCCCTCCTCTCCTCGATGCAGTTTTGATTTCTCATTTGTTGTTTTCTCAGCCACAATGCAGTCTTGATTTCTCATTCGAATCGTTGAATTATTCTGACCTATGCGTAGCGGCTGTTACCTATCCTCGTGAAGAATTGTGGCGCGGTGCCAGCACACGCTGGCCGAACCACTGGCACCCTTTCCCCTCATGCTCTGCCTGACTGCCTCTGCCGTTGGCACATCCGTGCAACCTTGACAGCCATGGGGAATTGGGGATGTCGTTGCCAAACTCAAGTTGGGAGGTTCTGTTGGCAATGAGATCCATTTTTAAGGTATATCATTTCCTTTCTTGGTTCTTTGATTAGATTGTTCCATGTTCAAATGAATTATTCAATTCGTTTCTCTCTAGATCTGTTCTTGTGTGCCCTCGATTCCAAATGCACACTAAGTTAATTTAAAACCTGATAAGGGGTTACCAACACGGCAAACCTGACCATACCATCTTGAAATACGCCAAGCAATCTGACACGATCATTTCATGGCAAGCTCACACTACACCAGAATCAAGCCCGCCAACTCCCGAGCTGCCACCGCCACCCCCCGCCGCCGCCGCCGCACTCCACGTCCCGCCCCGCTGCCGTAGTCGACCTCCGGCGACGCCTCCGCCCAGAGCTCAGGCCCTGACAGTCTCGCCGGCCCGCGCCGCCTGCCTCCGGCCCGCGCCGCCAGCCGAGGTCGCTGCCGCCCGCGCCGCCCCGACCTCGGGGCCCGTGCCCCGAGCCCCGAGCCGCCCCCGATCCCGCCGCTCCGAGCTCGGGCCCTGACCCGCCGCCCTGAGCCGCACCAGCCTAAACCCCGGCCGCTCCCCCCGCCGCCCCGAGTCGCCGCGCCCCCCGAGCCCCGGCCGCGCGGCCTTCCGTTGCCGAGCCGGCGCTACCGAGCTCTTGGAGAGGCCCAGGCCGGAGCTCCCGCAGCGGCGAGGTCACGGCCTAGCCGGCGACCGCCGCCCCCTCCGGAGGTAATTTTCAAATTTTTAGTTAGTTTAATTAGTTTCCTTAATTAGTTTATTAATTTAGTTAATTATTTTTATTGTGCACTTTAATTAGTTAGTTGAATACTTAGTTTATTTAACTTAGTTTAGTTAACTTAGTCGTTTTTAGTTACTTTAGTTAATTGTTTGTTTTATTTTAGGTAGTTTAGTTTATTTTAGTAAGTTTATGCAATTAGATTAGTTATACTTTAGTAGTTTGATTTTTAATACATGTAAGTACTGTACTAATTAATTTTTTGTACTATTTTTGTTCATTTTAGTAATTGTACTTACTTTATATACTAATTATACTACTTTTAATGACATCTACTGATTGATTTACTCATTTTAATTTCAGGAGATTGTTGGCGATGGCGGGGCGCGACAGAGGTCTGATGAGGTCACTCACAGACCTATTGGGCGGCAGATCTACCGAGGTAGGTGAGTCCTCTCAGAGGACTGGACGGACAGGCAGGAGAAGTCGGAGGAGTGGAGCGGGTTCGTCAACGCGCGACGCCGCTGAGGGCTCCGGCACGGCTGCATGTGGGAGGGCTGGGAGGAGGAGCAGGAGCAGGAGAGGGGCTCTTCTTGTGGAGGAGGAGGAGGAGGAGGAGGAGGAGGCCGGTGCTGAGGAGGAGGAGCAAGAGCAGGAGAGGGGCTCTTCTTGTGGAGGAGGAGGAGGAGGAGGCCGGTGCTAAGGAGCAGGAGCAGGAGAAGTTGGAGGAGGATGGGGCGGACGAGGAGGAGGAGGACTTGGGCGTACCTGCCATATGGCAGCGAGGCCCCTCGAGGCTCCCGGATCGTCCGATACCTCTAGAGCACCGACCGGTCCTCCGACCTGACGGAAAAAGGTAAGTAAGTTTACAAGATTTCAATACGTTTCCTTTTGATATATTCAAAATCACAATTGGCAGTAATATTATCTCTCAATAACTTGCGTAGGACCTTTGAGATAGTTGTTCTAGGTGTTGCTCACAACCGCATGGCCAATGGCATCCTGGGACTCCTCTGCAAGCGACACTACCCAGGCGCCATGGATATTGCTGGGGTACATCAGCCAGCGTCTTCGTGGGAGCACTACATCGCCGCACCGGATGGACTAGATGAGGAAGGCAGGGCATTCGACACCAAGACGCACCGGGTGTTGAGCGAACTATGAGTAAGTCTTCATGGAACTACATTTACGAATACATCATATTCATTGCACCGGGTTTTGAAATAATGACTTTGTTCACATTTTTGTGCAGGATTTCTACAGATGCGAGGAGGGAATGATGCCCAGAGCAATGCAGGTGGCTAGCAAAGCTTGTTACAAGCTGGTGGCGGATATGTTTTACGAGGCGCACATCCAGGCCATCATCGACTACAAGGCCAGGATCGAAAAGTGAGGATCTACAAAGGACCTGCGAGAGACATCAGACTCACCCGGGAACAATACTTGCGGGTAAATACTCAATCTTAAGGAGTTATCAACTATGCTCCATTTGTTCTTCTTAAATGTATTAGATATTGATGATGTACAGGTGCCTCCATGGTGGATTGCCAATGATTATCCATGCTGGGAAATGATAGTGGACCGGTGGTGCTCGCAAGAGTGGCTAGAGATGCACGAGGCTACCCGGCAGCTGTGTTTACTGATGCCAGGTGCATCGCACCATCAGGGCAACCGTAACCTCATGGCGTACGTGGCTAGATATGTATATGAATCAATTTCTTTATTCTAACGCTCAATTCTACATAATTTCTAATCATCTTCCTTTTTTCGCAGTCGGCATCACATGGTGGTGTGCCTTGCACCCAAGTCCAGGCATACTGTTTGGCCCACAAAGGAAAGGCGACGTCCGATGTCACCTTCAACCCGCAGGATCCGCCCAAAGTGTACAGCAATGCAACCGTCCACATCCGCCTCAGTGGGTACACCTCGATGGCACAAGATGTTCATGGGCCGGAGTTTGATGCGATCAATGAGCCCATTGATGAAGAAGTCGTCATGAGGGCGGGAGGAGGCAAGAAGCATGGACGGTACTGGTTTGGCGATAGCTTAGTCGACACGGCGACTACTCCCACTCTCTCGCAGATTCGAGCCATACGCCCACGGCCAGACACTACACAGACTCAGATTGAGGCTGTCAAGGTTATTTCTGTTTCATCCGTCATTCCTCCGTTTTTATATATATTCGCTTTGAATTCTAACCCTGGGATCAAATTCTTTAGGCCCAGATGGAAGCAACCTTCCAAGCACGGCAGGAGGCGGGAGAAGAGAGGTGGAGGGCCAAGTGGGACGACATGCAGCAAAAATTGGATCAAACTCTAACATTTATGCAAAGCCTGGGCTCGGCGATGGGTGTTTCGCCTCCACAATTCCCTCCGACCCCACTTGTTCATCGGGCAGAAACTCCTCCTACCGTAAGTGGCTTTGATTCCTATCGAGTTTCATTCGTCTTAGTGATACATCTACAATAATTTACAACTTAGGCTAATGCTTGTAGTTTCATTCTTATGTAACTAAATTGTTATGCCTAAATTTGAATGCTTGTAACTTAATTCTTATATAACACATGCAATATATATATTCGCTTATGTGCAGAATTAGTCGGCGGCATCCAATGATGGGCCAGTGAATCCTGACTTCTCGCCTCCGGTGCAGCCGCCTCAGCAATTTGTGTGGCCACCGCCTCAGCAATTTGTGTGGCCACCGCCTCAATGGGTGGCTTGGATTCAGCAGCAGCCGTCACCACCGCAGCATGGTTGGTCGCCGACGCCTACATGGCCGCCCCCGCTGATGTGGCCGCAGCATCCGCCACCGCCGCCTCCGCCGCCGTCGGCCCCGTGAGTTGTATGGACTTCATTTCTAGGAACATGTATGCTAGCTTTACACTTGAACTTATATGGACTTGATTTGTATGAGCTTGTATGAACTTGTATGGACTTGACTTGAACTTGCGGTTGTCAATGAACGAAACAATAGTTTATTTGCATTTGTGCATTTCTGGATAATATCAAATGCCTGCGATTCTTCTTGGGATACATGAAATGCTTATTGTGATATATATAAAATGCTTGTAATGCTTGGGGTACCATATACGTAATAAATAAAAAAACAAATAGAATCTGAGCTCTTTGCTGTGTGCATTTACCATGGCACACGGCAAAGAAGCCCGCAAACAGTGCCAGCGACCATTATTTGCCGTGTGCAAATACCCTGGCACACGGCAAAGATTCAGCCTTTGTCGTGTGCCAGGCCGGGAAAGCACACGGCAAAGATCCTTGCCATGTCATCCGGCCGGTCGCCCGAGAAATTTTGCCATGGGTCACCCTTGGCACTCGGCAAAGGCTTTGTCGCGTGCCCGAGAAGTTGCACACGGCAAAGGCTGGCTTTGCCGATGCCTATTTGCCGTGTGCCTTTTGCCGTGTGCGGCACACGGCAAACCCTTTGCCGTGAGCTTTTAGAGCTTTGCCATGCCCGGCAAAGGGGGCGTCTCCCGTAGTGATTTGAATATACTTGAAACCTGGCAGTTTTTTGCTGATAATTGCTACTAGTTTTGTGAGTCAACAAAAAGTACTATCAAATAATCTTTCTATTTTGATACGATATACTTAAGTTTTGCTATTGTTTTCACTATAAAATACATGTGAATTTAGTTAATTTTCATTGGTTTTCCAGGATTTTCAGATCTTCTCTCTGCTGCAAATTAAATATAGGGAACAATCGTCCATGGTGCAAAGTGAGCCGGTGGCGATGGTGGATTGGACAGAACTACAGTCAAAAGCTTCCACGGCACAATTGAAGTGTCAGCAGTAGAATTAGCTTGAAGCAGAAATAATGGAGTGAATTTGGAGATGAAATGTAGAATGTATGTATTAGGAGGGGTGGATTAATAATAAAGATCTGTTTGGCTTGGGTCCTAAGTATGCCGCGCCGCAACACTTCAGCACGTTGCCTACGCTTAGGTCAGCTGTTTTTCCATTCATTTTGATGCCACGAGTTGCCAAAAGTCTGGCGGACAATTTGCCAGCCAGAGTTGTGGCGCAGTGCGGCCAACTCTCGTTATAATCTAAAATAAAGGAGAGGAACGAAGAAGTTAAGCAATAGACAGATGCCATTAATCACATATAGTTCACATTTGAACCATATGGGATAATTTTCACCCATTTTTTCATGTTGTCCCATCCGTCATTGCGAAATAGTCTAAATGCAACAGTTTGGACTTCAGAACCTTTTGAGATAGTATATATCTTTGATAGCTCCACACTCCAATATATCAAATAAAGGCTTATCTTCGGTAGATTTAGTTAGCTTCTAATCATCACTTAATATATAGATAGAGATCTACACCACTCGTATCTAAAATACGATATCCGAGATATATGTCTCCTATCACAAGGCAGCTAGATTAATTGTAGACCTTGTCCTTGGTTACCCAAGTCGACAAACCCAACCTGACTGCCCAAAAATGGGTCTGCCTAACCTGATCAATGCATTACCTGACTTAGGTTGAGATTTTCAGCTCGTAATGCATCATTATTTTTCAGGGAACCCTATATAGCTTCCGTGGATTTTTTTTCTTTTTAAACTTTCAATGTTTGAGATCCATGCTACAGTGATGGATGGTTAAGATGAGGTAGGGAGCAAGGGGGGGGGGCACACGGTGCACCTGACCTCTTCTATGAAATGTTGAATCAGCATAGCATATCAAAAATATCGCATCAAGCCTTCCTAAAAAATATTTTACCTTATTTAAATTGTTATTAAGAAAAAATTAACAAAAACAACCTGATTTTAATTGTGCTTGGCAGACAATTGCTAGTTTTTATAAGTCAATAAAATGCAGCTATCAGACGATCCTTCTATCACTACCGGAAACTAGTACTTCACCGTGAGACTCAGTATTCGCCGTGTGCAAATCGCGAAAAGCTACTTTGCTGTGAGCCATATATAAAACACACGGCGAAGATGTGGCACACGGCAAAGCCACATCTTTGCCATGTGGGACAGGCCGGCACACGGCGAAAAGGGAGCCACATGCGTCGTCCGTCCACTGACGCTAATGGACGTTGACGGCCGCACAACGCCATCTTGCTTTGCCGTGTGCTCGAGGCCATTGTTGACGCTCACTAACGACCATTTTCAGGCGTCAACTTGATCAGAAAATCATAAGAATTTACATTTCTTACACGCATCTTTATCCAATAAAGTCTCTAAACCACACTTCACCTTCTAGAAAATGCAAGTTGTGTTTTTGAGCTAATATGCAGGTTGCAAGCACACTTTGGCCTAATATAAAATCACAGAAAATATCAGAGCACAGATTTAGGCTCAAATGGACAAGTGTAACCTAAGAACCGAAGAAAATCCACTAAGACAGGCTCTACCCCAATGTCTAGACAAGAGGAGGCCCAGACAAGCCTAGCAGACGAAGGATGGGGGCGGTTGGCGCCACTGGGTGGCCGGCCGACCACCCTAGTAGGCCGACGGCCTAGTGGGCCCCACCACCTTACTCCTTCGACGTGGCAGCAGCTCATTGGCTTCCCATGTCGGTTTTGCAAGGAAGAGGTCGTGGCTCCCTGCTATAAATACAAGGGGGGTAGAGTTTAGAACACACACACCACACTCACCTCTCTTCTCAAGTTCATCTTGCATAGTCTTTAGGTTTAGTGGAGTTTCGGAGAAGTCTAGGAGTCATCGAGTCGCAGGAGTTGCTCGAGTTCTGGTATGGGTTCATCTCTAGCTCTCTCTTGTAATATTCGGTCATTTGTAATAGAATTTGACTATGGTTACCAATATATGCTCGAAGTATGTTCTGAGTTATCGGATATATACTTCTTGATCTGGTTGCGTTATCATTCGATGTTTACATTGCATGATCGCCCTGTGCTTGCAATGGTTAACATATCGGCCTTAGAACTCTATCAACCGCTCCAGTATTCGTATGTTTTCTCTAGTGTGATGTCTGTCCATCCAGAGCGTGGGGGCTCCGCGCGGGACACTAGAGTATCGCTTACTAGTGTAGACATGGTGTCTAGATTAGCTAAGTGTTGCTGGCTGTCAATTATACTCACGGTTTGTAGAGGTAGCCGGCAGGTGGTGATGGCCCTGTTCGAGCCCTAGTAATCCTCCATGTTCGGTATGGGGGGTAGGAGGTGCATAAAGCCGCCGGGGTGTACGGGCTTCTCTCGTTACTTCGATAGCGGTCTCCCTGTTGTGTATTTTGATCTCTGACAATCTAACCATAAGATAGCATAGATATAGCTAGCCTAGCACAGTTGACTCGAGCTCTAACTTCTACCTTGCTCCCATCCTTTAGCATCTTCTTTTATTTTATTTTGTTTTACCTTGAGGGTAGTTGTGTGTGTGTCACACTACCTCCTACCATGTTATATATCTTACCCCTGTTTATGCAAGAGAATATCCAATTTAGATAAAGTTCATCAACTAGTTTATATCTCTTCACTCACCGTCTTCCCTGCGAAAATATAAATGACACCCCGGTATACTCCCGGGTAAAATGCTATAGCGGTATTCCGTGCACTTGCGGATTTATTCTTGGTTCATGAAATACCTGCCACCCAAATTGGCGTCTGCGGGCGTCATCGCTGTTTTCCCGGTGGTGATGCTGGTAGGCGCCAACAGCCATCACACGGCAAAGCCTCCTCTTTGTCGTGTGCCATAGGCCAGCACACGGCGAAGCCTCCTCTTTGCCGTGTGCCAGAGAGCACCACACGGCGAAGAGATCGCCACGTGTCCCGTAGCTAACGGCCGCTGGACGCTGTGTGGCTGTCATTAGGCACACGACAAAACACGCCTTTTGTCGTGTGCCGTCACTTTCGCACACGGCAAAATAAAAGAAATCTGGCGAATCCATGTACGTGGCACATGATTACAAACGTTTGGTGCAATCGTTTATAAATTGTATAAAATCGAAACGTAGTTGAAAAATTATGAAATTTGACATGATCTCATGAAATCATACATTGAGTCTATGGTAAAAATTTGGTTGGATTTTTCCCTTTTTTCACAAACGCTGCTTACAAACTGGAGTTTCTTTGGAAAAGACCCATAAAGTTTGGAAGATTGTAGTTACATTTGTACGCGTAATGATTTGCAAATTATGATTTGTGTTCAAATTTTTTTCTATAAGCAATACACCACATAAAGTAGGTCATGCTCAATTATGGTAATATTTTGGATTTGTTTGCCATTTTTTGAATTTTTTTAGTAATATTGGAATTTAAGTGGGAATATTGAAATTGAGCTATATATGCATAATATAATGCAAATTTTTTCAAAGAAGCACTTTCATATGATATGTTTAGTCAATTTGGTAATATTTTTCAATGTACATTCCATCAAAATTTAGTGAAATATGTTTCAAAAATAAATTAGTTGAATTAATGAATATGGCTATAATAAAAAATATGAGGTTTGCCGTGTGCCATCAAAAGTGATCCTTTGTGGTGTGCCCTATCCATGGCACATGGCAAACTTTTGGCGGAAATAATTTTTTGGGCAAAGACTCATTTAAAAAAAAATTGTCGCGTGTCTTAGATCGGGCACACCGCGAAATCTCCAAGACTTAGCCATTTTCAGACCACCGCGTGCCTCTCACTCTCACTCACTCTCTCACTCTCACTCCCTCTCACTGCATTTGCCCTGCCGCCACTGCCGCCCCCGCCCCCGCCCCCGACGCGTCGTGAGCCGGCGCCGCCCCGCACCGGCGCGGACCTGGCCCGCCGCCGCCCACCCCGCCCCCTCCCCTCCACCCCCCAGCGCGGTCTCGCCCGTCCCGGCTGTGCCGCTGCCCTGCCGCATCCCGACTGGCCCTCGACGCCATCTGTGAGTGCACTCTCAACCCCCTCTCTATATGTTCATTTAAATTAGAAATTAGTTACAAATTAGTAATGTATTGGAGTAATTTGTGATATTATCTATATTAGAAATTAGTGATTTATTGGAGTAATTTGTAATTTTATTTGTATGCGAGTTATTTAGCGTCAAATAATTGATGAATTTGTTCACAAAAAAGAATTGAATAGAATTGAATGTACTAATGCTTGTAATGATATCAATTTTTACCCAGTTTTTTGCTGGGTAGCATACGATGACCTTGAGCTTGTGAGCTACTAGGAATGTGTTATTTGTGTCATGTTGTTATGCTTCTCATACTTGTCATTGAAACCGTGTGATAATTTGATGGTTGGGCTGGGTGTGTCACATGGTTCTAGGGCTACCATGAACCTCTTTTTTACTACATGTGATGTTCGTTATGGTTCAAGCTCAAGGTCAAATGATAGGCAACATATCTGAGGCAAATCAGTACTTCAATACTTTTGTTGAGATGGACATCGATGGTTTTCGAATGGTGCTATTGAAATTTTGAATTGACATAATTTTGTTAATTAGGTTGGGACGAGGAGGAGAGAGGAGGACGAGGAGAAGGAGGCCACACCGCGCATGCACAGCACTCCCACTCTCTCCCAGCTTCGAGCGAGGAGCACGAGCAGTAGCCCGGCCATACGCCCACGGCTGTCCGTGTCACAGCCCCAAGTGCGGGAACTTTAGGTTATTTATGATTTATTCATCATTCGCTTATTTTTTACATATATTTGCTTTGCATTGTAACATTGCGATGAAATATTGTAGACCCGAATGCAAGCGCAACAGGAGGCGTCCGAGGCAGCACTAGCCGAAGAGAGGAGGATACGACAAGAGAACGAGGCGAAGTAGGCGGTCGAGATGGCCTAGATGTACAACTACATTCGAGGTATGTCTGTCCAAATGGGTATTCTCATCCCACCGATGCAATTCCCTGTGGTTGCTGCTCCTACTCCTCCTCCGGTGAGCAACTTGACAACCTTGTAGTTTCATTTCAAGTATTAGATACTTAGAGAACTTTAGACTTAGATACTTAGAGAACATATAGACTTAGACTCACTTAGAGACTTAGGGAACGTAGAGACTTATACTCACTTAGATTATAACTTGAGAACTTGGTTTTTGTCTCACATGCAATCTACTCTCTTTCTTTTTTGCAGAATCGATCAATCGGCGACATCGAATACGCCAGAAATGTCGCCAAGCATCTCACTGACGCTCCCCCACACACCAGTTGTTCCCACCTCAGCTCGGCGGCCCACCATCGTTTGACGACCCACCTCAGTCATAGACTTGTTTATTTCTGCATTTATGGACTTGTGAACTTTTAGATATGTATTTGTGAGCTTCTGGATATGTTGTGAACTTGTAGACTTTGCATTGGACTTTGTGATGCTATTTGTGGCTAGTTGTGATATATATAATGCCAGTGACGTTTGTTATGATATATATGTTATGTCTGTGATATATGTTTGAGTGGGGTCCTTTACGTGAAAAAAAACAGGATTTCTTTGGTCACTTTGCCGGGTGCTAGGGCCATGGCACACGGCAAAGTAACCATTTGGGCCGGCCTGGGAGAAGACCTCGTCGTGTGCCATGGCCGTGGCACACGGCGAACTGACCAAGCTTTGCTGTGGCACACGGCGAAGCCTTTATTTTTGCCGCTCTGCCGCTGGGCCCCTCCCCACGGGTTTGCCATGTGCCACCTCCTAAGGCGCACGACAAAGTCATTATCTTCGCCGTGTGCCGGAGCCCGTGGCACACGGTGAATTCATCCCGACGCCGCTGATCAGTCCGCCAGCATGCTGTCTCTTTACTTTTTTTTCGCCGTGTACCTAGATATACACACGACGAAGGTGTTTGTCGTGTGCCCAAAATATGGCTCATGGCAAACTAGGCATTTGCCGTGCCCATGGCTGCCATCGGCGGTTCTCCGTCGGCCACCTTCGGCGAAGACTTCGCCGTGTGCCTGAGAGGCTTAGGCGTGAACACGGCGAAGTCTCGAAATCCGGTAGTGTATTTGAATGAATACATCAGTACTTATCTTTTTCTAATGCTAGCTCTCTTTGTACAATACAATTTAATTTATCATTTTCACTTGTTTATGCTAGATATCCAGAGATCTCCTCCCTATTGCCCTTGGCTCGTGGCCTATTTTTTAAACACATATATCCTTTTTTCAGTTACAAGATCAAAAATTAATAAAAGAATCTTGCTCAGAGCAGCAGATATGGGAGGATTTAATATCCCTCTGGCCCGCATCCAATCATATCTCAGTGCCTGTGGTCGGCCCAGAAAATCCGCCCTCAGTCCCGGGTCCCGAGCACAGGGCACACTACTAGAAAACGGGTTTTGGGCACCGGCTGAGAAAGGCCAAAGGCACCGGTTTCCCAACCGGTGTCCCGCAACCGCGACCATTGGCCTCTACTTAAGACACCGGATTTTTCAACCGGTACCTTAGGCCTCCATTGGTACCGGTTGGAAATACCAGCTGGTACCAAAGAGGCTGTCTCGCTGACGTAAGGTGGCAGCCCCTTTGGTACCGGTTGGTATTTCCAACCGGTACCAATGACTTTTTTCCTTTTTTTCCCAAATCCAGTTTTGTTTGTTCTATTTATTACTGTTTATTCTTTTATAATTGCTAAACGCACTCAAGCTCTACAGTACTCTACGTTCATTGGTTGTTCGTGTTCGTTTTCAGAGAATATTTGAAACTAACTAAAAGTGAAATGCGAGCATATAATTAAGCTAATTACATGAACTAATATATTTACAAATTTACAAACATCAAGGCATAATGTTTAAAAATATTTACAAATGTACAAGTCGTGTTAGCCGTCCAACTACTAGTCCCCTCAGGATGTTGATGAAAGTCCTCTATCGATGTGACCGTCGTGGTAGAACTCGCCTCTAGGATCCAAGATCTCGTTCAAAATGAATCCGGCGAGCTGCTCGCACACGGCGTTGATCCGATCAGTAGAGTAACATTCATCCCCCATTTGAGACATCTATCATTTAGGAAAAAAGCATTAACATTCTGTGCGTTAGTACAATTATGAAAATATACTAGTGAACGGTTTGGACGTACTCTCGTTTCTTCATCAGTAGCCTTCCCGCATGGAGTCATGATGTGCAAGTAGTCGCATACGTAGTACCCGCACCAATCAGTTCCTTGTTGTTGTCTCGCACACTTAAGGAGAAACAAATAAATTACTCAATTTAGAACAATTTGGGATTATATACTTAACTAGACAAATCTTTATGAATGACCATACCGGATAATCCATGTTAACGTTCAGTTCGGGCCTCCATTGACCACGTCCTTTGTTATTTTTCACAAATTTTTTCCAAACCCTACGCTCAAAGTTAAGTTTGATATTCAGGAATTGTTATTAACAGAAAAAAGATTTGATTGTGCAAACTGAACTTACCTGTTCAAGGGGTCTATGATATGTTGGATTGCGGAATATGGATTTCTCATTGAGTCAAAGACTATAAGATTGCCGGTCTCTACGGAAAGTATGAGTAAAATCCAATGATAACTGCAGATATAGATAGGATATATACATAACTGTATTAGACAACTTATTATTTATTTAGTAATATAACAGAGGTTTGAGTCGATCAAGGCTTACCCAAAGTTGTATGGTATGAATATATAGGATTTGTAACTTTGCCTAGTCAACGAATCGTACATGTTTTCGCACGTTTCCTTGTAACTTTCGTTGATCAATTTCTGGTTGATTAGCAAAGGAGACATGAAGCCGATCTGATGGTGCCATCCATGTTTTCGGCTTCTTTGGATCTCCTGTCTAAATGATGCAATACAAATTTTATAATGCACACATATAATTATGTTCTTGTTAACAAAAAGTATTAATGTAGAGGTAAGTGATACTTACAAAACCCAAATGGTGATGATAGAGGCGTCGAGGGCTTGTCGATGGTAAATGTGATATAAATTTTGGAAGTACACCCAGAAGTCGTCCTCCCCGCGGAAGAAATCATGGTCACGATACTTGACTCCAAACATTTTTCCTTCGTCTTTCGCCATTCGCAGGTACCATCTATGCAAATTGAACATCTGCGTGCCTAGACTTTTCTCCTCTTCCTCAGTGACAAATGGTTTTCCATGCTGGAATGGAGTAATAGTGCGAGCGACAGGGATTTTTGCCTCCGCATGCCCCGTTGCCTCCTCTAGCGTTAATCCAGTTTCAGAAAGAAATATTGCGGCCTGTAGGTCCGCCTGGAGTTGTACGTCCGTCGGGTGTAGGAGTGGCAACCCTGGCACCCGGAGGGGCTCGAGTTCTTTTTGTTGTGTGCCAAGCTGAGGAATGGTCTTGCCACATTTTTTCTTCAGATTTCTCACCTTGTGTGCCTTTGTCAGAGTACGATCATAGTCCGAGGGTAAGCTTTTCGGTTTTGGTGGGTTGTCTAGGTTTGCGAGAAGCTTTTTCCCTAGTTCTAGAGGTACCTTTTCCCTCGGCGGGGGACTTTAGGCTTCAATTGTTCTTTTATATATCGAGCAGTCTCCTCTTCCAACTCCTCAGCGGTTTTCTCGTAGGTTAATTATCTTTCGACCATTTTCTGCTTCTTCTTCTTTCGACCAATTGCTAAGTTATGGAGAAAAATAACTAACCTTTTTTGAAGAAAAAAAATCGCCTCCCCTCCCCTCACTCAGCTGCCATGAACAGTGAGTTCACGGCAGCTTGGAGGGGGGAGGGGTTGGGGTATTTATAGGCGTGGCTCAAAGGCACCGGTTGGTGCTCAACAATCGGTGCCAAACAAAAGGCATAGGCACCGGTTGATGTTACTAACCGGTGCCTTTGTTGTGGGCACGTGGCGGCACCGGGCCATGGCAAAATCCGGTGCCATTGTCCACCCTTTAGGCACCGGTTGGTTCCACCAACCGGTACCTATTCCTCCATGTGCTTTTGGTACCGGTTGGTGGCACTAACCGGTTCCTATATTGAAGTTTTGGTACCGGGTGATGCTTTAACCCGGTACCAAACACCTTACCTTTGATCGCCGCTGGCCAAAGGTACCAGCTGTTTTTGCAGCCGGTACTGATGCGTGGCATTAGTACCGGTTGCAACAGCAGCTGATACCTTTTACCAAGACATTTGGCCTGTTTTCTAGTAGTGGCAGGAGCACACGAATTCCGCGGCCGCCTCGCTCCCACCTCACTGCTGTCCGCGTGACTCTATACATGCGAAGCCTGCTGAGAGCTTGAGGGAACTCTCCCCTTGCTTGCATCTCCGCCGGATCCAGTAGCATCGCGACGGCACCTACAGGGGGCGACGGCATCATCAGCAACCTACCCGACATCGTCGTCCTCTCCAGCATCGTATCCCTCCTCGGCTCCTTCCATGTTCCAATCAAGTAGCAGGCAGTGCGCACGGTAGTGGAGATCTGATGACTACGTGTGCAGGGCAGGCCCTGAACTACGTGTGCTGCTTCCGCGACATCGACCAGCACACCCCCTCTCCGGCACTGGATCTACGGACGTGCCCGCCGGCAAAGGCATACACGTAGAAGCTCTCTTTCTTCATCAAAGGCTCACAGATCAGCGCTCGTTCTCCTCAACTATTAATTCCTGTGTTATCAAGGTACAGTATAAACATATCGATTGGCTTTACTGTTGTGTTATTTGGGGAGAATGTTAAGTAGTCTATGTATGGTGGTTCCAAGCGTCAGGGATGATGACGCTGTCTCTCAGATCCATCTTGAGTCGATCTGTGCCTCTGTGACTTGCCTCCATCGATGTTTCACACAAGCAATTGAAAAGCTATGTGTTCTGGTAATTAAAGAACTATGTACTTCGCGACGTTTATTTGCTATAGGCTTCAGTGTGTGTAGGGCCGGTCTATTTAGCATCCCGGGTATTGAATAATATTTAACACTCACCGAAATTATGGTGCATTGGTTTGTGGGTAGTAAAATCCCTAAGGTGGGTGTATTTAATGAATAATTGGACATGGAGACCCCTTGTTTGTCGCGGCTGTGGTCTGCATTAATGTATTAAAGCACTTTTGACTGCCTAGAACGTCAATAAAATACCGAATGACCACTGAACATGGCGCCATGCAGTGGTAATTGAGCTGTTTTCACGTCACCAGCTCCGGAATAGTAGGAAATGAAAGAAATGAAATGCAAACGTGTCTACGCATGAAGTAATTTCTGCATTTCTGCAGGGGGCAATGTAGGAGTACGCATGAATTTCAGCTCCTGACAGCAGTCAGGTAGTAAATTTCGGATACAGGGAAAGTTAATTTTCACAACAAGCAGTACATGGAATTTTGAGAGAAGTAACATTGGATGTTTTTTATGGCTGCATGTCTGTTAGTATTTTTTTGAAATCCAAGAAGTAATGTCAAATTATACAAATCATTTTAAAAAAAATAAAATGAAATTTCTCATAGTTTGTACACAGAAGTAATTTCCTGCATGCTGGCCCGCAAGATGCACGGTCACGATGCAGTAGTCATGAACCATGATCTCTATGCTTGCTATGTTGTGCATGCGAGCATACGGCCTACATGGAGGCTTTATGACCTTAATTTAAAATTGCACATGGAGACATCTTAGGGTGTAGTTATTGGTTATTCGCTAATGTGAGAGAAATTTCAGGAAGAATATACGGATGTGTTTGGAAATTAAGTCAATAGAGAATTAATTTCTACTAATTATCTCAAAATGTAGTATTGCTGTTCAAAATAATTTTCAATCATAAAGAAATAAATTTTAAATATTAGAACAGTATTTTCATAATGACTTGATAGTAATATTCTATCAATTTCCCTAGTCTCCACCATCTATTACTCGATTCTTTCATTACAGTTGTGGCCACATGAGTCCCGCCACCGGACATGTGTTTGGCAAGCATATATGGATTGGTTTTCTCTATCTCAGAACGATCAGACATAGTTACGGGTAGTAAATAAATATATGTTTGTTCATCCGAGACCTATTTCTGAGGCAACAACATGAGTTAGGTTACTGTAGAGGGTGGGAAGTTGACTGCTATATTTGACTAAGCAAATCACTCCATTTTGATTTTTTGTTATTTAAAATTACATTAATTTAATTTAGAAGTAACTTCTACAACTTAGGCAAGTAATTTTCTATGAGAAATTAAGTTCATAATGATAAATACTTGAACAAGTAATATATTGGAGTAATTTTTTTAAAAGTTAAGAAGTAAATTAATGACGACATCAATCCAATAATAGAAAGGCTATTTCTGTTACTATTACTCCTCCAATTCTACGATAATACTCTTTGAGATTAATAATATTACTACTCGTATCAATACTTAGTTAGTTACTCGTTTTTTTGCGGCCCACGGCGGAGCGCCGCTTGGTCTCCGGCGGCAAGAATATAATTTACGGTGCGTTCTTGGTAGGGTAGTAAAAATCAAGTGTTTTCTGCTTTTAATGCAGTTTGCCGCTAGTCTGGTCATCATCTCTTGGTTTGACGTGGGTCTGGACTATTTAATATAGTTTGAAAGTCTTGCATGTTATTTTGAGCATTGGTTGACCAGTAAAAAGTGAGGCATGATCGTGTTGTTGCGCGGTGCTTTTGTTAGGAATGTGCTGATGGAGTATAACTGGAATATGTGAAAGTAAAAAAGCTACGTTAGAGTTATGTGAGTCGTGGCAGCAAAAAAAAAAAGATTTTGTTCCATGCATGTGTGCACTCAGGGCTTCCTTGTCCGTATCCGGCTGAAGTATAAATTGGAGTGTGTACAAGCAAAAAGTAGTATTTCACTGGTCATAGCGCAGTAGGATATGAATAATATTGGGTGCTCCCATCTAGGCGTTATGGACGAAGCCTCGACATGATCCACACTACATGTTATATATGGACAGGGATTTGACGAGTCTAGTTAGCCTTAAAAACACGTGCCGCAAAAGATAAATATTATTAGTATGATCTTAGAAGTAATTTAGTGATTAGTAGTATGATCATCGGTATAAACTGAAATATGTGAAAGTAAAAAATCTACGTTAGGGTTATGTGAGTAGTTACATGCATCTAAATTGACTAATAGGCGATCTGGATGTAAAACTATGCTGAATCCATTCATGCATCAGTAAATTTGTTCTAAATGTGGTCAATGAGATGATTGTAATCATTAGTTTTCTCCTGTTAGGAAGAATTTATTAGGGAGGAGGGATGTGAGGATCTTCCGGATTTGCACCGATAAGAACTTATGATATGAAGAGTCGTCTGTTTTTATTTCAGTAAATGATATATTGGTATGCACGTGAGATGTATGCGGTACAATCAGACGAGTGTGTTGGCAGGTGCAATGCACAAGAAGCCTAAAACTTGCGAATGTTATCCCAACAGCTAATGTTGCAGCTCTCGTCGCATGAGCTCAATTCATGGTGCTGGTGACCTCGTCGTCATCTTCCGCCTCCTCGCCTCCCTGCCGAAGAAATCAGAAATGATGGATAAGAAAAATTTGTTTGTTATATGCCTCTGGTGGATAGTAAGAAAGTATGCATAAAGAAACATGACTAACATGTAGATGCCCAATGAATGAGTTGGTGTCCACAACATCAAGGTCAGATTCCTCACCATCGATGAGGCACTCCTGAAGTGCCTTGACATCTGGTGGGTATGGTGGCTGGTCCCTCATAAAGTGCTCATAGCATGCCGCACTGAGATGCTTGACGTACTATGCCGCACTGTGATCCATTGGTAACATATGTATAGGGAATGGGTGCGCGCTGGGGCAATGGTATCACTAATGAGGTATTTACGGTGCCATGATTTGTGTGCTTGGTGGTTGATGTCATTTAGCACATCATCTTTTTACTACCCACCGTGGAGAATTGAACTACCAGATGACATGTGGTCGTACTTTGAAATGTGTGTGTGTTCGAAAATTTTTGAAAAAAAAACAACTAATGCAACTAATGCACGAGATTTGATTGCTGTGAAGATATGCATGTGGTATCTTTTTTTCGAATTTCAAACACAGCTTGCCGTGCATTTAGATGCCGAGTGACTGCATGTAATGTGCATGGATTCCGTGTTTACTGCACATGCCTAAAATTTCGCAATGCAGATTAAGTTAGCTGTATATTTAGTTGACCGGTGAATGCATGGATCGGATAAGTAAAGTGCAGTAAGGTTATTTGGTCGCAGACAATTAAGATAAAGTAACAACACACGTCTTTTGTGGACAGTTCTAGGCCACCGTAAATAGTTGCTCCCAGGACTGTGAAAAGTATGCCCAATTATTACTGGATGTAACTTTTCAATAGCATTTATGAATACAGAATCGACTCGTGAGGGTAATAATTATCGCATCGCAGTGGGATGTGGATTTTACTCGTCGGAGCAGGTGCAGAGCCGCCGGGGTGTTGAATACTATTCAATACCCTGTGTGTAGAATAGACAATAAGTATATGTGTGTGTGAGTGTGTGTGTGCTTACGCCAAACAGTATTTTTCACGATATACTAGCAAGGTTAGGCTAGATTATTAATGATGATGGCCTAGGAGTGGACATACCGGCTGGGGATTTGGATCGATGGACATTTGTAGTACTTACACTAGAAGACAAATCTAGGACCACGATATATAACTACTTGGGAAAGATAAATTCAGGGCAAAATTTAGAGAATACACACACGCACTCAACTGGATAACTAATCTGTCACTATGGCATCAGGTATGAAATAAAAGATAGTGTGTTGGTGTGACATGGTGGCGATGATGCCGTTGGGGCTCTAGGGGAAGGAGAAGAGTGCACAGTGGGGCGGAGCATAGAGAGAAACCAGAATTGTTGGAGAAAGAGGAATAGGTATAGGTATTCTTGACAATACGAAATGGCTGGAAAAGTTATGCATCATCATCAGTCAAGTGATGCTCATACAATAGACAGAGTGCATCAAGTGAATTTATTTTATTGTCAGCACCTCCTTTTTTTTTTTGCTCAATTTTCATTATCATCAGCACTACTATATACATAATTAATTTACTGTTTGACTCACTATGTATTGGAGATTATGTTCCACATGGACTCACTAACAAGAATAGTTGAGTTTTTGAATGAAACTGATTTGGTCGAGTGTGTGAGGTATTGATGATGTAGTAATTCATGGATGGATGAAATCTAGCCTGTATGAAACATGCATGCTTGAGATTTACATCTTACAAGCTCAAAATATTTCAATTCCAGATTGTGACATAGATGGTTCACTGAAAGTTCTGGCCTCCCTGAACAAGGAATGTCGTGCAGTGATTATCTTAGCAGCTCAAGATGGGTGGACGCTTGAGATGGCTTCTGATATTTCTTGATGGTCACTTGTGCAAGAGAGTTGAAAGCACCTTTTGCACCATCGCTTTCGCACATTTTGTGCATTATTCCTGTGTTATTTAGATTGCTTTTATCTTTAGTTGAATCTAGTAGCATTATTGAATGAGCTAGGTAACTATCGGTGCATTTCTCACTATAATTATAATAAGATTTACTAAAGACTTCTTAAATATATGTTGTAATCTTTGGGAATCTTTGCTGCTGTTGTCTAACTAATTGGATGTTTAATGTGGAATTCCATCCATTGTATTTGTCCAAGATAATTCTTGGATTTATTTTAATTTTCAGGTCTTATTTTTAATTAATGTTTAGAAACAAGAGCATATGCTGCATATTAGAATTTATTGAACATTGACGTTCTATAGTTTTTTATTTACCTTGGATGCATTATCAAATTAGCAAGTTAAAGTCATCTATTATCATGCATTATTTCATCTGACATAGGGCCTATTTGGTTCGGCGTCGGCGATGCTTTTGAGCAGAAGAAGCAGAACAATCCCGCCGAACGGGTTGCGTCTAACGTGCTTCTGCCCGCCGCCGCCGCAGCAAAACGCGGAACATTGAACTACGCGCGGCAAAATCGCAGAAGCGTGCTCTGGCTCGCTTATGGCTTATAAGCCTCGCGATTTTGTGGGTCACGATCCCAAACAGGCCCATATGTTATCTAGTTAAAGCCATCTGTTACCATGCAATATTTCATCTGATATATATTTAATTCGAGGTACTTCTGAAATACAATATGATTTTTCTTTGTTACAGTGTGAAGAAAGAAGGAAAGATACTAAGATACATAATCTATTTTCGGAGCCATCATTCTATCTTCAGAGGTAATTACTACATATCTGCATACCATTAGAGTCAAATGCATGGACTTACACTATACATATGTTAAGGAAATGTTGTGCCACAAATTGATCTCTGTAGTGGATGACATTAAACCCAGTCTTCGCTTAAGCTCCAGTTTGGCTATCTTTACTTGGGAACATTGCATCCTTGTCACACTTGGTTTGAATCGAGATGCCACTTAGTAAGGTTCACAATGTAGGATTTTAAATTTATTTACATAATTCACATACTTATGCTGATTTTAGCATAATTCAAAATTGAAAGGTAATCATTATATTTTTTTTTCTATGGGAAAAACTGTTAGGCTAAACAGTATAAATACTAATATGTGAATAATTTCCTACTTTCAGTTAACTTTCCAGGATTTTACAGCAAATAGAATTTCCAGGAAGCAGTTTTCAGCAATCAGTTCTACGCCAAAATGTAAGTAGTCCACGACAGTTATTGTACTATTGTGTTGAATGCTGACTGCAATATAATTAACTGAAGTGTTTACTACTTGAGCGAGAACTGCTTTTCTAGTTTCATGTGTAGCAAGTTCATTCTGGGCAAAATTTTTATATGCACCCAGATCAGCAAAATTTTGTTCCACCATTTGCCATGATATGATGCAAGTATCTCCATATGCTTGCTTGCTCTAATCATTCTTTGCTATTGACGATTGTTCCCTTGGCACCTTCTGGACCGTCCATTCTCATCCCAAAACTTGCATGGGGTTTTACCGAGGTGCATCATGTACTTGTTACAACCCTTCCTTTGTGGGGGCAGTAATAACATATGATCCTATGTTGATCCTATCTAGCAGTGTTTCAAGATTAAATGTAGTTTCAGATACAAGTGAAAATATCATACCGAGGAATGCCGCAGTTCAATAAGTAGATATGGATTTTATCATAAAGTAGATTCCAGCAAATAAACTAGCTTATTAAAGTACATGTCAAGGTATATAGTGATGATGCAGGTGAGATGCATGGGCAAGTCAAATTGTCCTGATAGTATAGTCACTTTCTGCAGATTATCCAAGCTTAGAGTATTAGAATTATATCCTGATATTAACAAAAAAATACTTAGATTCTATGAATGTGCCCTTATAACTAATAAGAGTAGTACCACATCTACCCTAGGAGATAAAAAATAAGTAACAAAGTCATCAGCTACAAAATATTTTTGGGGAAGAACTAAACTGTGACAACTTAAAGAAGGGGACAAATAATGAAAACTAAAAGAATTTTGTAGGATTACATTGTATAGAAAGTATTCATGCATCTCTTCGTTTCTAATAACGGATGCACCCCATAAAAAGTTGGATTAATCCTAGGGAATTTTGGTGGTGCTCTAATAACCCCACTTTTGTAATTACCGGTTTACTGTCACCTGCATAAGATGATGTCTCATTATTTCCTTCAATCCTTCTTTGTTACTATTAGTAAATATTGTTTATTTTCCCTCAGATTTTTTTAACGAACAAGCTAAAAAGTTATCAATTATATACTAAAAATTAAAGACCTGGATTAGGTTATAAAACTAACACACCTGCTCCTTTATACAATTAAACAAAGAAATGTTAAAAAACTAATAATAAATAGGTGTCAAACACTACTAGAAAACGGGCCTTCGGTCGAGCACAAAAGTACTAGTTGCCATATCACCCGGTACTAATATATGCATCAGTACCGGTTGCAATGGCCACTGGTACTTTTAGCTCGGACCAATGGATCAAGGAGGCTAGGTAGAACTTTTGGTACCGGGTGATGGCACAGTCCGGTACCAATGATCAAGAATTGGCACCGGGTCGTTTCACAGCCCGGGACCAATCTGCATGCTGATTTTTGGCACCGGTGAAAACTATCAACCGGTACCAATGGCCGATCTCTCGCTCCAGATATTTTTAAGTCGCTGCTGCCGACTCCTCTCTTATCCTCTACTTCTCATCTCTCTCGCTACCTTATCCTCTAGAGAGCCGGCCCGTGGGGTGCGCGGGCCGCTGCGCCGCCGCCGCCACCACCACTGCGTAGGAGCACGGGCAACCGGCCGCCGCTGCCGCTGCGGGAAACCGGCGGGAGCCGGCCGTGGGAGCGGCCGTGGGGCGCAGGCACGCGGGAGCCGTGCCGCCCGGGCTTGCCAACGGCCTCGCCGTCGTCGTGCCTCAAGCAACCCAAGGGTCAGTGGAGCCATGGCGAAGCCTAGCGGCGGCGGCGGCCTCCTAGACCTAGAGAGGCAGTACGCCTTCCTCCTCGACCGCCGCGCCGGTGCGCTCGCGGCCCTCCTCTTCTTCCTCTGCTGGGCCGCCAGCGGCGCCCTCACCTCCTGCCTCGGCTTCTCCGTTGGATGGAAGGTAGGGATTGTGACATATTTTGCAGATAAAGGAGACGAAGGTCACCCGGCTCTGCCACGAGAAGACCGTCCTGGCCGTGAACTGCATATGGATCATTTGGATTTTCAGTACTGCTATGAACTGCATGCATGCTACGACTGGTATGCATGACTTGAAAATTGAAATTCTTCAGAGCTTGGATTGAGATGTATATGTGCCTTGCCCCCGTAATCGGCGACAATTTGTATCATTTCTCTACTACTAGTATGCTGATTTGGTACTATGTGGAATTGTATTGAGTGTATTAATCTTGTAATTGATTCTTTGAATGATTTGTGAGATTTATAGAATTTGTATCGATTGATTTAATATTTTGTGGTTGATTCTTTGAATGATTGTTGGCACTAGCTAGAACGGAAGAAGATACAGGAACAGGAGAGATTAGAACCGGAGAGGATACAGGAACGGGAGAGATTCAACGGGAGAGGCAGCTGTTGGTGGTACCGGTTGGTCTTTCCAACCGGTACCAATGGATGCTTAAGCCACCGGGTGAAAACCCCGGTGTCCTAGACCGAGGCCAATGGTCTCGGTTGGCGGGTATCGGTTGCAAAACCGGTACCTATGGGCGTTTTCGACCGGTTCTCATGGGTTGTTTTCTAGTAGTGAAACATATATCAAATACCTAGTTGTATATATTAATGATATTGCTTCTTTATACAATTATTGCTATCCCGCCTCCTTCTATGCCTAAATCCTGGTTCCATCCCTGTAATGCTCTCACATACCTTCTCTCTGTTCGACAGTGTACCCTCTTGAGCAGGCATCAACTCCGAAGATCCAGGCCAACCATGGAAAATGGCAGTAACAATGTGGCAAATGGCGCTGGTGCCCCTCCCCTTCAACGACGCCGTCGCGAAGACTTGCGCATACTTGTTGGGCCCTTCCATTATGATATCGCAAAAGATGATCGCATCAGCAGCCTTCCCAATGGAGTCATGCAAGACATCTTCAGACGCCTCCCTATCGGAGAAGCCGCCCGTGTTGCTGCTGTGTCCCGTCGCTGGAACTCGGTATGGAACTCGCTGCTGTCACCAATACGTGGCCCATGATCACTGCTCATGAAGGTTCCTGAGAACTGCCCATGTCGCTTTAAATTTTGCATGACGCTGCACACACAGTGATGTTTTCTTTCTGTTGGCACAATCAAATTTGGCATTCTGGTAACAAGGGCATGATTTCACAGTGAAAATTTGTTGGATGAGTAATTATTTTGTTGATTTGGCCATTAGGATAGTCATTGTTAACACCCTGGTTATGGTATGATTAGCAATGAAGGTGGACCATGTATGATCAATAGAACTAAGAGTTCAAGCCAGTCAGGAATCAGGAGCTTAACTAATAAGCAAAACCCAAGTTACATTTTTTTTAGATAATGAGCAACCCAAGTTACATGCACATTCTGTTACAGAAAGGTGATAAAAGCTCTTTTTGGATCCTTCCCAACTAATTATTAGAATTAGCTAGCTAACCATTAGCTGGGTGCGTTTGGATCCATCAGCTAAATGCTAATTTTTAACATGAATAGACCATGATACCTCTATGGCTTTTGGCACCAGAGTGAGGGCCTCTATTTTTTTGCCGCCAGGTCTGTTGCATTTGGCGCAAGTCCTGATGCCCTCTGCTCCTTAATTATAGCCAGGACTACTGCATGTTTTTTTTACCGCCAACAGAGGAGCAGGACTCATAAGATAGCAGTATGCTATTCATTTTTTTTTTACCGCCAACACATGCAACAAAGTAGTTATACTTTTTGCGCAGACACATAACAGAACACTCTATTCACATTCAGATTGGAGAATAAAAGCAATGAGTATGTAGGAAGTGTTCACAGTTCGTATGTTTCAAATAAAAAACACAACGTATATTGTCCATACAAATAGGCTATCAAAATCACTCTCTCGTAGGAAATAATACATTAGCAAGTTGGTAACGGAAAGAGTTCATGTTTCCATCTTCATCCCCTAAGTGATTGTAGGAAGCAGTGGTACCAATGAAGAGGACGATGCCATTAGCGCATATAGTCATCTGTATTTTCACTTTATCGAATAAAATTATGAAGTGCCACGCATGAGAGGATTATTTTGGTTTCCTTTTGCAATAGGATAACTAGATAAGTTCAAAAAAATCCACCACTTCATCATCTTCAAAACACCAAAAGAGTGCTCGATGATGTTACGGAGCAAGGAATGTAAATAATTGAAATGCTCCCATTTACCACCTGGTCTTGGACCTTGGGAAAATTCAGACAAATGGTACTTCGTCCCCCCCCCCCCCCCCCTATATGGTGCAAGATATCCTAGCCGATTTGGGTAACCCGAGTCAACAAGATAATTTTTTTTCTAGAATCAAATAAGAGAAAATGAGATCTCATATACAATCTTTAGGTATACATATGAACCTGCAAGAAATGTAAATAAGTGCACCTGGAGGAGGATACGAAAACTTGTCACCATATTTTGATATTGCATCATTGAAGAATCTTATGTCATGTACTGATGCCTTCCATCCCACGACAACAAATGTGGATCTCATATAATAGTCACAAATATATAGCCACTACATTTTCAGATATATATCCATGACGGCCTGTATGTTGAATTAGCTTCGAAGATGAAATAACAGGTATATGTGTCCCATCTATCACGCCAATTAATGCAAATGTTGAAATATGGTGCGAAACGAGACCTTTGAAGTCTAGGATGTATGGTTCTGAATTCTGGATCTCTAGATTTGATAACATCCGCAGAGAGCAAGAACACACTAGGCAAGACTTCCTCAAATTTGCTACTCAGTCTCGGCAGACCTCTCAAAGCAATTTTTAGATTATTGCGCTCGTTTTCTTTGATGTTGTCAATCCCATATGATGACACATTAGCGGATTGTATAGTAGGTAAAATAATTCCCTACTCATCCTAACCATATTGAAGCAAGAAGTTGGATTGTCAAGAGTCTTCATCACCCATTCATATCCAGACAGACCAGTTTTTATCTTTTTGGTTTTGTTCATAAAAGTAGCTTCATAATACGTACCAAAGATACATGATACAGTATCAAGTTGTTGAATCTGTCTCCAATTATCCAAAATACTAACCGTTCCATCCTCAGTGCATGTCTAACCGGTCAGTGCAGGCGCATTGCAAGTGATGATTGTTTGCCATCTGCGCGTTCTAACACTTTTGTGTGTTGACCGGATTCGTGTCAATAATATGTTTAGGAATTATAAGGATGCGTACACATACATAGCAATAATATTGTGAAACACGTTGTCAACATCGTGTCACCCCTTTATCTCTATCAAAAATCACATTACAAGGACACAGTGAAACATGTGAGAACACAAGATATTTATTTTGGATCGATTGATTTATTTACAATAAAGATGTCCCTCGTATATATATGCTCGGAACTAAACTTAAATTTAGAACATACGTAAGTAATATTATGAAACTCCTAGTAAATATACTTCATAGGCATTCTAAAGTAAGGCATTATATTCCTTGGTATTCTATAATGACATTCTACATATGTAAGTACTATTACTAAGATTTGTTATTATAATCGAACAGCATGTACAAGCTTAGCATAAGAAGAGACGGGCCACACAATCCTAAAAGGATGGAACATATGAAAATCAGAACTCGTTTCAAGATAAAAACATGGTCACTTCATTGTTAATTATGCATTAGGCGGTGCAGGGAGCTCGGGCGAAGCAGGAGGCAGCATAGGGAGCTCAGGATGGGCAGATCCAGGGAGGGCATGCCGGATCTGGGGAGGACTCAAGGCGGAGGCCGGTCCGGACGGAGTAGGCGGGGTGCGGGGGTCGAGCCTGGCTTGGGGAGGAGGAGGAGGGCCGGAGCTCGAGCGCACTGGAAGGCGGGCAGGAACGGGGAGAATGGCCAGTGCGTGGGGAGGGGCCGGAGCTCAAGAGGAGGCTGGGACTTGAAATTTCGGCAGCCTACTGGCGTCGCACGCGAACAGATAAAATTTTGCAAGTCCCGGGCCTCCTCTCGTTAATATAGAGGAGCCATTTGAAAAAAAATGTTAATAAAAAAATATGAAATTAGTGCTCTAAACTTATTGTGACATGCAGACTTAAAAAATATAAAAACCACATTTCAGTGTATATAATGGTTAAATGTGTCCAAAACACAATATATAGCTAACCCACGCTACTATCTCATACAACTCAAGAATCTTTTTGTGTTTTCAACACTCTTAATCATTATATATATTGAAATATGTTTGTCATATTTTCTAGTTATATAGGTCACAATATGCTTATGGTACAAATTTCACTTTTTTTATATGCTTTGCTATTGTTTTTGAATTAAATGAATTTTTTGAATAAATTTGAAAATCATTTGTAAGGGCGGATGAGGCCTCACCTGTCAGACCCGGGCCCACGGAACTGTGCACACCGCATATATAAGAGGAAGATTCCGGATACACACAAAGAAAGAAGAAATTGTAATCCTCCTAGGACTCTACTTTGTAATCCTCCTAGGACTCCTACCTTGTAAACCGACTAGAATTCCACCCCCGGACTATATAAAGGAGGGTGGGGTACCTAGATCGGTATGAACCAGCGCAGGGCACAATATATCAAACCACCACACAGGACGTAGGGTATTACGCTATTTCGGCGGCCCGAACCTGTCTAAATTTGTGTCTTGTGTCCTTGCGTTTACCTTCAAGTTCCAGATTCGGCGATTTGCTCCCAATCATCTCCTATCTTGGGGCATCCCAAGGTAGGCGAGCGGTAAAAATATCGACATCACCTGCCCCTACAAATCCATTTTAGGGACAGGTGACGCTCCCATCCCTAGAAATGATTTTCAGGATTGGTCCCAATGATTATATAATCTTATTATCCTAATAAAATAACAAAACTTCGTCCAAAAGTTTTGATGCAAATGTTGCCCCAAATAGCCAAAAATATATACTCCTGTATATGTGTATATATGAAGAAAATTTAATTTAACATATACCAATTAAAAAATTAAAACCCAACCTATTATTGTACTACTAAAATTTAGGAAAAAAAGTATCATGCATATGCGTAAATATAGAAAAAATTAAATCAGATCTTTTTCTCTTTACACCATGGATCTAGAAAATTATTTACAAAGGAACCAGCGTAAAACATAAAGATCAGGCCCAAATGATTATATAATCTAGTTATAATACTAAAAAACAAAACTTCATCTAAAAGTTTGAGGGCAAATGGAGCCATAAATGGCCGTAAATATATGTTTCTACGTATGCTTAGATATTGGAGAAAGTTAATTTAACATATACTAATTAAAAAAATCAAAACCTGTCTATTATTGTACCACTAAATATTTTAAAAAAAACTATCATGCATTTGTGTAAATATAGAAAAAAATAAATTCTTCCTCTCTCTCCTCCATGGATCTAGAAAATGATTTACTTGGGAATGAGGATAAAACTTATAGATTAAGCCCAAATGATTTCATAATCATGTTCTCCTACTTAAATAGAACAACTTCATCCAAATGTTTGATACAAATAGAGTCTCAAATGGCAAATCCACACCACCATGGAGATTTAGATCTAGCTTGAGGCAAAGGGATCGGAGCTCCATTTGAGCCTTAACTACTCAAAAAGCAAAGAAAAGATATGGGATTAGCATCAACTTACCTCCAACTCGAAGAAAATCAAGTTTAAAACCTTGCCTCCCTTTTTTATTTTCTGGATTTTTGGGCACCACCTCCCCCGAGCAAACAATGGGTTGTCGGGAGGAGGAAGAAAATAGCACCTAGATTCTTATGGATCATTTTTAGGAGCGGGAGATGCTATCACCTGTTCCTAGAAATGGGATTTTTAGGGAGGGGTTCCCATCACCTGCCTCTAAAACTAGGGCTTATTTAATTCGTAGGCGCGAGTGATGATGTCACTCGCCCTGAAAATACATTTTGAGGGGCAGGTTACTTTTGACCTGTCCCTGAAAAAATAGGGGTGTTCCTACAAATCATTTTGTTAGTAGTGTTAGTAATAGGAACTTTTTACATCCGCTAGTGTAGGTTGCTTGTATTCCACATGCAACCAAACGAGACTTTTTCCCTTCATATTATGAAGTGTTGTAAGTTGGAAACCAAACACACCTAAATGTTTTGGTATAACAATTCCTAATGCCTTATTCGGATTTTCAGAATTATAATAATCCTCTCCCATTCGTACCAATTAAGAGAGACTAAAGAAAAAATAATTCATTTTCACTCTAAACTATAATGACTTGTGAGGGAGTGTGTTTATCAAAAAAAACTCTTTAAGATTTTTTAAAATCCACTTAAGATCTATATGATTTCTCTAAATCGTGGTTTCACACGTATTAGCATCACTAAATAGGCTTTGTATATTATGTCTTTGAAAACAATGACATCTGAACATATGTAGCATGTTCAACTTTGAACCAAAGTTGATCGTTACAGTGCAACAGTATATGGACTCTTCAGAGCATCTTCAAGAGCACCCTATTTGTCGGTGTTTACCGCCAAGCCTGCTCAGGGATACCCTTAGCAGTAGGATTTGTAGGTAGGGATCGACGGCTCTGGAACTCGATGGTGCAAGGAACACAAGGATTTAGACAGGTTCGGGCCGCGAGTTGCGTAATACCCTACGTCCTGTGTGGTGGTTTGTATTGCCTTAGGTGTAGATGATTGTTTGGAGGGGGTCCCTGCCCGCCCTTATATATCCGGGGGGACATGATTACATGGAAAGTCCTAGCCAAGTCCTAGCCGAGTACAGTTGGAGTCCTACTACAACACAATCGGGTAGTTTCCTTTGTACTGCAGCTAGTTCTATGTCTATTCGGGTAGTTATAAAAAGAGGTAAGGTACATCCATGGGCTATCCCTTACTCTAGAACATTCTATGCCTATGAGTAGTCCCACTGCCCTGGGTCTGACAAACCCCCGAGCTCTTCGTAACCGAGTCCTACAGGTGTCGAGTACTTGGCTGGGCGTCTTCGAGTTCTTCGAGTAGTCAGAACATCCTTCTGGTTGCTTCTGACTCTTCCTTCAGATACGTCGAGTAGTACTTCAAGTACTTTCGTTTGCTTCAAGGCTGCGAGGTGCTCAAGCCCCCAAAATCTTGATCATATATGGTGCGCAAAGTACTCGCGCTCCATATGGGGTAGCCCCCGAGCCTTAGGTTGAATCGTAGAATCATGCTGAGGGCCACTTCAGTCTTTTTCTCCTTCTTTATTTTTCAAAAAATTTGAAAAATAAATCTCTGATACATATATTCCGCAGCCCCCGAGTCTTAAATTTAAATCACTCCATTTAGATTTAAGAATCAATGTAAACTCGTGGCAAGAACTGAAAACTTCCCTGAAAAGAAAAGAGTCCGTTGGCATCCTAAATATTCACAAAATTGCCCCTGAAGACCATATAAAGTCGGTTGAAAACTTCCAATGATTTTACCCCTTGAACTCCTGGCCGCCGTCAAACTCAAATTTCGCATTTGCCTTTTGTCAGTCAAAATCCAAAAGCCCCTCTTGTAGCCCCCGAGCCAAAACTCGTGACTTTGAGATGGCTCCCAGGAAGAACAAATCCAAAGTTGAGGAGGGAACTGTCGCCAATATATCCACAAGTTGGCGTAAAAGCAAGATGTCTGAATCACTGGTCCGAGAGTTGGAGAATATGGGTCTCCTCCAAGAACAAGGCGTAAGCCAATGGCGCGCTGGTGAAGGAGAAGATTACCCCATGGAAGGTACTCTTGAGACCGTTATGTTTCGTGATTTTGTAGAACGTGGTCTCACTCTTCCCGTGTCAGAATTTTTCTATAGACTTCTTCAGTTTTGGGGAGTTCAGTTACACCATCTCACTCTCCAATCCATCTTTTATCTTTCAATTTTCACTCATTTCTATCTTTTCCAACATTTCTTCTTCCTTGTTCCAATCCCTAATGCCGCCAATCCCGCCGTTGTCAGGGGATGTGAATTAGTACTCCGTCCTGAGAACCGAGGCGAGTACTTGACTTATGATCCGGCGGATCAAGGAGCCGAATGGAAGAAATTCTGGTTCCATGTTGGGAACTTTGAATCCCTACTTCCAGAAAGAACTGCTGGTGTCCCCCAAGTCCAGGAGAGCTGGTCGAGTAGAGGACCTGGTGGCAAGCAAGTTGAAGCCATTCTTCGTGCGATTGCCATTATTAAGAAAAAAGGAGTCACTGGAGATCATGTGGTCTTCTCGTTTATTAGTCGCCGGACACAGCCTCTCCAGCTGCGAAAGCATCCTGCCTTTAGATATGAAGGTACGCAGGATCCCACTAGGATGTCCTCAGAACCATTGGCTCATTCTAAAGTGATAAAGAGATGCTGCAAAGTACTCGATAACTTTGACAAGTCTTTGACGCTTCCAACACTCTTCTCGGCACAAAATCCCCCCGAGAATGCCTGGGTACGTGCTTTGGATACCATGTCGAGTACTTGTAGTTAAACATTTTCGATCTTCTGTCTAAGTATTGGCTTCTTTCTGCAGAAGAATTATAAATCCTGGTATTATATGCCTCCGACTTCCGCAAATGCTGATTCTAATGACAGCAAGAAATGGAAGGTGGCTCCCGGATCAATGTTGAAGAGGAAAGTTCCTCGTCTCAATGTCGTCCAGTAAGTATATAACCTTTTGCTGATTGTATCCCGTTTGCCTCAGCTTTCTTATTCAGAATCTTTGCTTGGCTAGGGTCCAACATCTTTTGGCGCTTGAAAAAGATCAGGTCCAAAACTTCCGCAACTGGGTGTCGAGTGGTTCGGAAGAAGCTAGTCGATCAGCCTTTGATTCTCCTGTAATCGGGTTGATCGAGAACCCTACTGCCAGTTGCCCGAGTGTAGACACAGCTGAGAAACCAAGCGAGCCAAGTCCTGAAACATCTGATACTTCTGCGGCTGCTGAGGGAGCTTCCAAA
The DNA here is from genome assembly GCF_016808335.1 of Panicum virgatum. Classification (NCBI taxonomy): domain Eukaryota; kingdom Viridiplantae; phylum Streptophyta; class Magnoliopsida; order Poales; family Poaceae; genus Panicum; species Panicum virgatum. Next base: position 37,564,149 of record NC_053140.1, on the reverse strand, counting down.
GCTGGTGGATCTGGGAGTAGTGGAGCAGAAGGGTCAAAAGGTCCTTCCGTTCGACTGGTACCATCCCAATCTATGCCTCAGTCAGCCCAAGAAGAGCTGGAAAAGGAACTGTTTGATGATCCGCTGTTGTCTCTAGACAACATGAAAAAACTTGCAGATTGTATGCAGTGGAGCTTTAAATTCACCAAGGTGAGTCTTCTGCCACTATTTGTCTTCGTCGAGTAGTTGTTGATATCTGACCAGATTCGCCTTGTATGTCTCAGGATTTAGCCAATCAATCTTTCTTAAAGTCTCATGCTCTGTATAAGACTGTGGACAACATAAAGGTCTTGGAGGATCAGAGAGCCATGATTGCCAAACGTCTGGATGAGTCCCTGGCGGCTCGTAATAAGCTCTATGAAGCAAATCAACAGCATCATCTGGAGATTTGTAATATGAAGCTCCAGATCAAAAATCTTGAAGAAGAAAAATCAAGGTTGTAGGAAGAAAATTCCAAGCTTCAACAACAAGTGCAGGCTGCCCAAGCTTGTAAGTACTCGATCTTTTTCCTTGATTCTGCTTGGTCAGTAATAATTACTAAAAAACCTTTCCATCAGGTTCTCTAGAAGACCATACTCGACTGGTTGCAACAGCTCAAGCTCTTGTTGATTTGGTCGATGAAGGAGGGTCGTCAAATAGCAAATCCTTGGTAGAGCGCTTGGAAGAAGCGCCCCAGAAGATTTTTGATGTCTTGACGACTACTTCCAAGAATTATTTAACCCATATGATAGGAGTTGTCAAGTCGTACTTGCCTCAGTTTAATCTGGCTCTGATAGCTAAAGGAATAGCTCCCAATTGCTCTGATGAGAAATTCCGAGAGTATTGTAAGGAATTAGAAGTGAATGTGGAGGAAATTCTGAAGAAAATGGCAGAGTAGACTGCTTGTAACAACTCTTATAATCTTCAGTGAGTTTTTGTTGTTGTTCATAGCTTGTATCCTGTTGCTGTATCTTCAGAAGCACAATCTGATACCGTAGGATAAGTGTGAACTAGTCGACCAATCAAGTAGAATACTCGCATGGAGTAATCCTTAAAGTTAATCGGTTAGGATGAGTCCCGTTGGACAATCCAAATTTAAAAAACTTGTAAAGATACCCATAAACTACTCGATCAGGCGAGTAGTGTGTCCTTACCGAGTACTGGAGTAATCCGTAAGACAAAACTGTTAGGTATGAACCCCGTCGGGTTGCCCAAGACATAAATGTCATAGGGATATCCAAGGCTTACTCGAGCAAGGCGAGTAAGGTGTCCTTTAATCAAGGACTGGGGTAATCCTTAAGGCAAAATTGTTAGGTACGAACCCTGTCGGGTTGTCCAAGATGTAAATGCTAGAAAGATATCCAAAACTTACTCGAACGAGGTGAGTAAGGTGTCTAACTTGTAGACTGTCACACCCTGAAATTTTTGGATTTCAGGATGTGATTAAAATTTAAAAAATAAATCAACAATTTTCTTATAATTTTAAAAATTTTCCAACATTTGTTTTGTTCACAGAGAATTTAGTGTAAAAGAAAATAAATATTGGTTGTTTTCAAATTAAATGATGTTGTTCTTCTGGTGATGCATTCATGTCACATGCATAGTGTTGTTGAGTGTGAAAACCTTTCACAACGTGTTCTATCATCAAAAGTTCTTCCCGGGAATTTTCCGGATTTTTCTGGATTCTTTTCCCATTTTCCCTAGAGCAAACTCTAATTTTCAGAGGTTCTTCCAAATCTTCTCATGAGCTCAAAATATTTTATTTGAGTTCGTTAGGTCCCAAACTATTTCTAGGATTTTTCCTAGAATTTTCGGGCCATTTGGAATATTTTTCGGACTTTACATATGAATTCTAGATTTTTCGGACTTTGTTTGGGAATCCCTAAAATAATCTTTTCCCCAGAATCCCACCATCCTCCGCATTCATGCATCTTCGGTGAAATCCGACACCACCCTAGTGCTCAGCTCGTCGTCCTCTTCGTCGTGGTGTCTTCCTTCTCGCGAGTCGTCGCCATTTCGCCGTCGACCCCGTGCCTTCTCCTCGACAAGTTCACCGCCCCAGAGTTTCGATAGGTAGCAAGGGAGCTCTCCGACCCTTTTTTTTCCTCCCCTTCTCGCTCCTGCGCGCGCCCGCGCCCGCCGGCTTTGCTCCGCCGCCGCTCGCCGCAGAGCCGCCTCCTACCGCGCGCAAAACCCTATCCTCCGCCGCCGCGCCGATTGGAGCTCGGAGCCGCCGCCGCGTGGCCGTTCTGTCGCGCCCCCGCCGTCTTCGAACCATCTCGGAGCTTCACGTCGAGGTAGAGGAAATCGCCGACCCAACTCCCTCTCCCCGGCCCAGTCCGCCAACCCCCTCCCCCTTCCTCCTCTCCTCTCTCTGCCGCGCGGGGCCCGCCTGTCGGGGGCTTCTCCTTCCTCCCGTCCGAGCGGGACTCCAACTCAAGGAGTCCGGCCCGAACACGCCGCGCCGCGCCCTTCCTTGGCCCGCACGCCAAGGCGGCCCTGCAGCCCCTATAAATAGCGCCCGCGACCCCCCCCCCTCTGGACCCCTTGGAAGCCGCGGTCGCAGCTCTCTTCCGCAAACCCTAGCGCCGCCACCACTAGAGCTACACCCGAGCTCAGACTCGATGAGAAGCCGCCGCTCCGCCACCTCCCCTTGACGCCCGAGAATTCCCGGAGATCCGCCACAGGGTGAGCAACGTCGCGTTCCCTTTTTCCCCTCTCTCTCGTGTTCCCACACTGCCTCAATCGCTCGCCGGAGCGAGTGCCCGCGCGCCGCCGAGGTGCGCCCCGCTTCGATCACCGTAACCCCGAACCGATGCCCTAGATGAGTTTGTCATCACCTCCGCTTGCTCCCAGTCCAAACGGCGTTCGGTTTCGTGCCCGGACAGCCGGGATTGGCCAACGCCGGCGACCCGCCAAGCCAGCGCCGAGTCGCCAGCTGCTCCCCTGTGCCTGGAGCCGCGCGACCAAGCCGAGCCGTCGCCCGCCAGCTGAGCCTAGCCGCCGTCCGCCGTTGGATCGAGATCCAACGGATCCAATCCACCAGAACCAAGCCAGATCTGAGCCATCCTTGGCCTTTTGCAAAAGAGCCCCTCAGTTTATAGGAAATCAACCCGCAGTCCTAACTAGTTCAAAAGTATTCACAAATCAGCCCTGTTTCTTCTGTTTTAAACCTTGTGCTTTTACAAATTAGAACCCGCCGTCCAGGACCCTTTCTTTTGCAAGCTAGCCCTTGAAGTTTAGGTTTAATTTTGTTTTAGTCCCTATTTTCTTCAAATCTAGCCCCTGGAAGTTCTGTTTCTTCGCAAACAAGTCCCTGGTGCACTGTTTTAACCATAACTTCTTCGTTTTAACTCCGTTTCCATCGATTCTCGCACTCACGTGATCCTTGCAACGTGTGTGATAGCTTTATGACCTTGTTATCCTCTGTGAGCACAGTTTTCTATGTCTTGCAAATCTTTTCCGCTAGCTCTTAACTCTATAGTTAATCGCGACTAGATCCTTGAAGCATCGCTTATCCCATAGAATCGCCGTTTTAGTTCTATTTTCTGCGTTTCTTGCACTCTCGTCATCGTAGTAGTGAGCCTTATCCTTTAGTATGATCTTTTAAAGCTTTTCTTTTATTTTGGTGTATTGTTCTTAGATGTATCTTTGTGTTTGCTTTGTATGGTTGCTCGTTGATTGCTCCGAGTAGATGGATCGCTGTTTGAAGATTGAAGATCAAGAGTTCCAAGTGAGCAAAAGCTGAAGAGCAGTAAGAGTAGCTTTTCGTTGGAGAAAGGCAAGTGACCCTAACCATCTTTCTATCTATGCTTATTTATAAGAGTATTGTGAATTAATTGGAACATGGAGAACCACCCAAGAAAACAGTACAACCACAATACTATATGGCTCTGGTCTTGGCTGATTAATTAGAGACTCTAGCTTGTGACAATCTTACCGAAAGGGCAAGAGGGGATGCATCGACGGGGTATAGCTCGGTCCTCTTGGGACAATTGGTATTGTTTAATGGTCCTTTGGCAAGGTACCACCTCATTAGGATAGTGTTATGACTGCTTTGACTTGAAATCTTAGCAGATTGTCATAGGTTAGGGAATCTTTGTAAAGGCCTCGTAGCGTCCCTATGCAATCACACCTCGGAAGTGTGGTTTTGTGCCTAGCTAGCACATTGCGTGGTTGGGTTCAAAGTTCTTTGGAACTTTTACGCGAATTGTGGTGAAAGTGTACAACCTCTGCAGAGTTAAAACTAGCCGGTTAGCCGTGCTCACGGTCAAGAGCGGCTTGGACCCTCACATGATTAATAAACTTAAAGATGGATATAAATCACATTCTGGTTATTTCTTGTGGCCATGCTGAGTACCAACCAGAAGTGTACTCACCCTTGCTTACTGCTGCTCAGAAGGAAAAGTTGCTGTGAAGTCTTTTGAAGATGATGCTGAGTTCTAGGCGTACGCAACCCCCAGTCGATTGCCTGTGAAGTTTGGAGTCTGCGTTTCTAGAATAAGCTGTATAACTCTGATAGTCTTTTATTTGTTGTTTTAATTCTCTTTTACGTGATACTGTTACTGATTATTCACTTATGATGTCTCTATATGTATGAAACTTGATCCTGACATACATATAGCTATGCATTCGGTTTTCTTCTTAAAATCGGGTGTGACATAGACTAGAGTAACTACTAAGATTGACCTATTAGGGCGAACCCCGTCGGGTTGCCCAAGATGGACAAAATGTAGTAGTATCCATAACGTACTCGAGCGAGCGAGTAGTTTTCCATTGGCATCAATGCTGGAGTTCCTCATAGTTGACCTGTTAGGATGAACTCTGTCGAGTTTTCCAAGATGGACAACTAGTAAAGATATCCATTCACCTTCTCGAGCTAGGCGAGTAGGTTGTGCCCTTTAAGGGAAAGGATGCGGCTTGTGTAGTTGTTCTGATGAAAAACTGTGTAAGCTTATCCCGGACTGGTGATGCTGTCAGATTACCTTTAATGTAGTCGATATGTCGATAGGGATCCTCACTTTATTAAAGAAAATCAACTGACACCACTAGTCTGCTTGGATCAAGGAAAAAACTTACGCAAGTGCTCAATGTTCCAAGAATTCGGTACCTCATTGCCATCTGCATCAGCGATTCTATATGAACCTGGTCTTGTAACCTTAGTTACGATGAAGGGACCTTCCCATTTGGAATTTAACTTGTGCAGTCATGTCTCGTCCTGAATCCGGCGAAGTACTAGATCTCCAATGTTGAAGGATCTTTGGTGAACGTTGCGATCGTGATAGCGTCTGACTCTTTGAAGATATCTAGCCGATTGAGTTAAGGCGTTGACTCTGGCCTCTTCGACTGAGTCTAACTCAAGCTGTCGAGCTTCATCTGCTTCTCCTTCTTGATAGGCTTCTACTCTTGGAGATTTTCACATGATATCAGCGGGTAATATAGCCTCTGACCCATAGGTAAGGAAGAAAGGAGATTGTCCAGTTGCTTTGCTAGGCTGGGTTCGCAGCCCCCAGACTACATGAGGTAGTTCTTGAATCCACTTGCCGCCTTTCTTGGTGTTGGCGTCGTAGAGTCTTTTCTTCAAGCCGTCGAGTACTAAGCCATTGATGCGCTCAACTTGACCGTTTGCCCAAGGGTGAGCCACGGAAGCATATTTGACCTCGATGCAGGAATTATCACAGAAATCCCAAAAAGATTGTGACGTGAAGTTCGAGCCAAGATCTGTAATAATGGTGTGAGGAAAACCAAACCGATGGATAATGTCGGAGATGAAGTCCACAGCTCTATCTGATGAGATCTTGACAATGAGCTTGTACTCGATCCACTTGGTGAACTTGTCGACTGCTACCAGCACATAATTGAATCCTCCTGGAGCGACGGTTAATGGTCCGATCATGTCCAAACTCCAACATGCGAACGGCCATAATGGAGGGATTGTTATCAAGTTGTGTGCTGGGACGTGAGTCTTCTTGCCAAAGAATTGGCAACCAGGGCACCGTCGGACCAGGTCTTCTGCATCCGAGATAGCTGTTGGCCAGAAGAATCCTGACCTATACGCCTTGCCGACTAATGTCCTTGATGCAGCATGATTGCCGCAAACTCCTTCGTGTATTTCTCGAAGGATGTCTTTGCCTTCTTCAAGGGTAACACACTTCATGAGGATGCCTGAAGCGGAGTGCTTGTATAGGTTGTCGCCGACGAGGACGAAACCCTTGCTGCGCCTGGTGATGCGGGCAGCTTCAGTGCTTTTAGGATCAACGTGTGGTGGAAGCTTGAAATCCTTGATAAAATCAATAAACTGAGTTCGCCAATCTTCATCAATCATCAGCACTTCTCTGATTGTGGCCGGGGCCTCCGTGTCAGTGGCTTGTTGGCTTTGTTCCTTGACTGATGGGTGGTGAAGTTCATGGACAAAAACTCCTGGTGGAACAGCTGCTCGAGTGGACCCAAGTTTGGAGAGGACATCAGCTCCCACATTGTTATTACGATCGACATGGTGGATTTCCAATCCTGAGAACTTGTTTTCGAGCTTTCTGATTTCTGCAACTTATGCGTCCATTGTATCCTTGTTGACGTCCCATTCTTTATTGACTTGTTGAACGACGAGTAGAGAATCGCCGTAGATGAGTAGTCACTTGATGCCGAGAGATACTGCTAGTCAGAGGCCGTGTAGCAATGCCTCGTATTCAGCTTCATTGTTGGAGACCTTGAATAAGATTTGGAACACATACTTCAATTGTTCTCCCTTGGGAGAGATGAACAAAACTCCTGCGCCGCCTCCATCGATCTTTAGTGAGCCGTCGAAGTACATCACCCAATGCTCTGGAATGTTCTGGGGTGCTAGAATTTGGATTTCCCACCATTCAGCCAAGAAGTCGACTAGTGCCTGTGACTTGATTGCTGTTCTTGGTTTGAAGTTGATTTCTAAAGCTCCCAGTTCAACTGCCCACTTTGAGATACGTCCAGTGGCATCCCGATTGTGGAGTATATCCCCCAATGGGAAGTCAGTTATGATTGAGATCTTGTATTCGTCGAAGTAATGCCGGAGCTTCCTGGAGGTGATTGGAATTCCATACAGAAGTTTTTGAATTGATGGATATCTAACCTTTGATTCAGATAGTACTTCGCTGATGAAGTAGACTGGTCTCTGAACACCGTAAGCGTGGCCTTCCTCCGAGCGTTCGACTACTATCGCCGTACTGACTACATGGGTAGTCGCAGCGATGTAGAGGAGTAATTCCTCACCGGGTAGTGGAGCTGTTAGAATCGGCGGTGACTGGAGGTGTTGCTTGAGATTCTCGAGTGCTTCCGCGGCTTCTGTAGTCCACTCAAATTTATCTTGTCGCTTTAGGAGTTTGAAGAAGGGTAATCCCCGTTCGCCAAGCCTGGACAAGGATCGATTTAAGACTGCCATGCAGCCTGTAAGCTTCTGGACGTCTTTGATGGTAGTTGGGGCATCCATGGCCATGATGGCATTGATCTTCTCTGGATTAGCATCAATTCCTCGGTTACTGACGATGAATCCGAGTAGTTTTCCAGAGGGTACACCGAAGACGCACTTTGTTGGGTTGAGCTTCCAGCGGAATTTTCGGAGGCTGTTGAAGGTCTCTTCCAGGTCAGTAATGAATTGATCCTGCGTCTTCGCTTTGACGACGATGTCGTCAACATAAGCTTCCACATTGCGATGTAGCTGGTCGAAGAAGCACAGCTGTATCGCGCGCTGGTAAGTAGCGCCAGCGTTCTTCAACCCGAAGGACATGGTCATGTAGGCGTATGCCCCGTAAGGGGTGATGAAGGCTGTCTTGATTTGGTCTTCTTCTTTTAGGGCGATCTGATGATACCCTGAGTAGCAGTCGAGGAAGGATAACAGGACACATCCTGCTGTCGAGTCGATTAATTAATCAATACGTGGTAGCCCGAAAGGATCCTTCAGGCAATGCTTGTTTAGATCAGTGTAGTCGACGCACATCCTCCACTCGTTGTTGTTCTTCTTCTGGACGAGCACAAGGTTGGCCAACAAATCAGGGTGGTAGACTTCCTTGATGAACCCAGCTGCGAGTAGTTTTGTCAGCTCTTTCTTGATGGCTTCTCGCTTGTCCGGTGAGAACCGCCGTAACCGTTGCTTTTTTGGTGTTGCTTTATGGTCGACCTTCAAGGCGTGCTCGATCAACTCCTTGGGCATTCCTGGCATATCCGCTGGTTTCCACGTGAATACGTCTCGGTTGGCCCTAAGGAAGTTGGCGAGCTCGAGTTCCTATTTGTCACCCAGTCCTGCTCCGATGATGGCTGTTTTGGAGTCGTCTCCCTCTTGTAGCTGGATAGTCTTAGTGCCCACACCGTTGGTTGGTTTAACCGATGATTGGCTTGGCTTCTTGGAAGGCATCGACTCCTTGAGTGAGAGTTCTTTAGCAGCGGCAAGTATTTCGCTGACAGAGCTAGGAACCCGGATAGTAGAAATATGATCTATTGCTTCCTTGTCGCACTCGAAGGATTTGAGGAGGTCTCCCCGTAGTGAAAGGACTCATGTGTTGCCTGGCATCTTGAGGAGCAGGTAGACATAGTGTGGCACTGCCATGAACTTGGCTAGTGCAGGTCTTCCCAAGATAGCATGATATGAGGACTCGAAGTCAGCTACTTCAAATTTGATGTACTCTGTCCGGAAGTTCTGTTCTGTACCAAATGTGACTGGGAGGGTAACCGAGCCAATTGGAGTAGAAGAATTTCCGGGGATGATGTCGTAGAACGGAGCCTTGCTTGGAGTAAGCAGACTCATATAGTTGAGGCCCATCTTTACCAATGTGCTTGCAAAGATTAGATTGAGCCCACTTTCACCGTCGATGAGTACTCGAGTAAGCTTGGAGCCCTGAACGACTGGATCGAGTACTAGCGGGAACTTTCTAGGTTCAGAGAAGCTGGTCCACTGATCCTCTCTGGAGAAGGCAATGGGGACCTCGCTATATTTGAGTGGCCTCTGAATTGCTGGTTCGACTGAGAGGATCTCTCTGAGTAGGAGCTTCTGAGCTCGCTTGGAAAAGCTAGAGTCTCCTCCAAATATGACGTTGACGACATTTTGCTGTTGTTGAAAACCATCACGGTCTTTCTTGTCGTCTTCATCATCTTTGTCTTGTTCTTTCTTTGGAGTAGTTGCAGGTGTCGACTGGAAGAATTTGCGCAGTATCGTGCACTCCCACATCGAGTGGTTGCTCTTGGGGTGGATTGGACATCTTTCATTGTGAAGTATCTTGTCGAACTGGTCCTGTGGTTTGTCGCCCTTCTTACCACGCGGTGTGCGATCCATGGTGCCGACAGTGTCGTCAGGCTTACGCTTACGCGTAGGATCTCGCTGGTTGCTGGGCCCTCCATGATCGTTGTGGCACTTCCCGTTATTGTCGTTGTTGCGGCGGGGAAAGCGACTGTGTTCTTGCTCCTATTTATCGGCCCAGCGCTGCATCATGTCTTGTAGATCTACCACTGTTTTGGGCCGATTACGCCCAAAGTCGCGGTATAGTGATTGGACGGTGATGCCGCTCTGGAAGTAGTCGATGACGTCGTCGTCGGCGACGTTGGGGATGGTGGCTCTTGTGTCGAAGAAGCGCTTGACGTAGGATCTGATCGACTCGCCTTGTTCTTGCTTGCACATGGACAAGGCATGTCGAGTAGCTACATGGTGTAGCGACCCTTGGAAGTTGTCGATGAAGGCCTTCTTGAGGTCATCCCACGAGTGAATGGACTCGCGCGCCAAGCTTTCGATCCACGTGAGGGGTGCTGGCTCCAGGGCCATCGGGAAGTAGAGGACCTTGGTGTTGGTGTCTCCACCTGCAACACTAACAGCGGTCGAATATAAACGTAACCATTGAGCAGGGTCTTGCTTACTATCGTACTTCTGGATGTTTGTCGGCTTGAAATCCTTTGGGTACTCGACGTTGTCGAAGACACTGCTGAGGGCAGGGAAACGATCGGAGTTGTCTGCAAGCTGTGCTCTGCATTTTGCGTTGATGATGTCCCGTGTGTCCACGATGGAATCGGCTACCTCTTCCCTGTTGTTCCCACGGTTGTTGTTGTTGCGGTTTGGCCGAGGGCCAGGAGCTTGATTTGCTTGTGGTTGGCCACCTCTGGGGCGATGACTACTCGCAGCTTCCTGATCTTCTTGGTTTCTTCGGTTCTGCTGCTGTTGACGCTGGTGGCCTCCGGGGGTACGGCTTGCTTGAGGTATTGCTGTTGCGGTAGCTCTTGATCGCGTACCGTGAAGCGAGGACAGGGGGTTCTGTTTCTCGAGTTGTTCAACAGCATTTTTGGTGAGATTTATGACTCGTTCCAACTCGGGATTCTGGGGCATCGTCATGAGTCGCAGGGTTGCTTCTGTCATTGCGGCGATCGGTGTTCTGAAGATGGGATCCGTAGCATTGTTGAATTTGTTGTTGAGGTTGCGTGGCGGGAGATGAGCACGTTCGGCCGCACGAGTCCTGCGCACTTCTTTACGTTGATTCCTTTCCCTGCGGGTTGTACGAGTGACTTCGTCTTCATCAGCTGGAGCGTCCTGGGTCAGGTTGTCTGCTGAGATCTGATCCAAGGCTTCGTTTGGATCATGGTGACTTGGAGTACCTCCGGGCTGGATGATTACCGGAACCAAACGCTCGTGAGAGAAGCTTTCCAGGTCAGATTCATAATCTGCTAGGACAGTTCCACCGGAGCCAGTTTCCCTCTCAGTTTCGAGGGGAGTGCCGTGTTGAAACGGGAGATCATCAATGCTGGCGACTTCTCGCAGGTTGTCGAGTAGTTCTGCGAGAGTATGATCTCGGCAAGATTTGAGTTGCATCTTAGCCAGCGCATTGGTGATGAAATCCAGGCTGTCTTGGGATGACTCGACTGGATCTGGATAGACGTCAAAAACGGGTGCCTCCCGGCTAGCGGTGGCTGATTGGTTTTCGACGTGAAGTAGGCGATCCAAGCTATTTTCATAGGAGGATCTCATCATCTGTTTGTAAACAGACGATGAATTGCACAAACCAAAGACGGGTTGTGCGATAAGAGTCCCAATCCGAGTGAATTTCGGTTTGAGATCAATCTGAGTCCGAGTAGAACTCGAGTTGATTTCGAGTTTTGGCTCGATCTCCTTGGCAAGGTCGGGAAGCAACATAACGCCGCGATCATGAGATCTGGCGAGCTTGTTGGAGTCTTCCGACGTGGAGCTCTTCGTCTTGGGAGAGTTGGTTAAGATGAAGGTGACGCCTCTGGGAGGCGTCATGGTGCTGAAAGCGAAAGTGGCCATCGAACTCGCCGATGAACTCGCCGAGTCCTCTATCTGGCGCGCCAGCTGTCGGTGTTTACCGCCAAACCTGCTCAGGGGTACCCTTAGCAGTAGGGTTTGTAGGTAGGGATCGACGGCTCTGGAACTCGATGGTGCAAGGAACACAAGAATTTAGACAGGTCGGGCCGCGAGTTGCGTAATACCCTACGTCCTGTGTGGTGGTTTCTATTGACTTAGGTGTAGATGATTGTTTGGAGGGGGTCCCTGCCCGCCCTTATATATCCGGGGGACAGGATTACATGGAAAGTCCTAGCCGAGTACAGTTGTAGTCCTACTACAACACAATCGGGTAGTTTCCTCTGTACTGCAGCTAGTTCTATGCCTATTCGGGTAGTTACAAAAAGAGGTAAGGTACATCCATGAGCTATCCCTTACTCTAGAACATTCTATGCCTATGAGCAGTCCCGCTGCCCCGGGTCTGACACTATTTCTCTTCCCCATCCTTATTTTTTGGAAGAAAAAAATCAAAAACTACTCTACAATAGTTTCCCATCCTAATTCCCCATCTCCTAACAATTGGCAAATTGGATTCTCTTGTGTGTAAAAATACGCACGCCTCCGTCGCTCCCCATCGTCCCTCCCTGTGACTTTTTTTTTGTCACGTCGTCTTCTTCTCCGCACCATCCCTCCTTTTGCGATATGGATCCAATCCATTATTTTGGTGTTTCTCACGTTAGAATTTAGCGTTTAATTTCTATGGCCATCGCCGTTGCCGCCGTCGTTGCCCTGTCCGCCATGGACTGCGCCCGCCGCCACTTCTTCCCGCACCGATTCCGTTCACCACGGTGCATCACCGGTGCAAGTAAGAGGTAAAACGAAATTCTCTCGTCGTCCTCTTTCTTTTCCTCCAAATTCCAAGACCTCTCGTGTCCTAAATTACTGGCAATCTAACCTGCAAGAAGCTCATGTCTGCCAACCATGTCCGCCAGTCATGGAAGTTTCTCGTGGAATTATCCTTGTGTGGTCACAACTTCTCATTTTTTGGAATAAAAATATGAAACTATTGGAGATAGACTCCTTTTGTCTCCCTGTACCTATTTGGAGAGTTGGCAAATAAGTTTTGGAGAAAAAAATATTAGAAACTCTTGGAGATGCTAACTATCCAATAAGTTCAAATACAATCTAGTTTGAGAAAAATATTATAATATAATATACGCGCTGAATAGTTTTTTCGTCTCTCGAATACGCAGAAGAGCTGCACATATTAAGAAAAATTTGCAAGGGGTGTAGGCCAGTCCCAATCTCTCAATTTTGAGATGGATTTTTTGGGGGGGGTGGGGGGTGAGATAGAATGTTGGATATCTTTTTTACCTTCTTTTACATTCATAACGAGAAACAATTTTCACTGTTTTTGAGCTATACCTATGTTCCCAAGTCGAAACCCTAGGCGGTTGGCTGTCTTGGCTGATCCGGTGATCCCCACTCGGCCACTCCCCACTAGTCCCCAACCTCCCAGCCCCCACACGCCGCCGCCGCCACCCCAAGCAACAGCGGGCTCGCTGCTCGCTACTCCCCAACTCCCCAATCCCCATTCCCCAAACCAAAAGCCTCGCCCGGTCGTCCCGTCCAGCCGTCCCCAACGGAGCAATTGGACGCCATGGAGCGGCAGCCCCCGCCGCCGCGGATCACAATGGAGGCGATGCTGCACGCGATGGCGAGTGACGGCGCGAGCGCGGAGATGTTGAACCCCGGCATGGACTACATTTACGGCCTCCTGCACAGCTTTCTCCCCTGCCCGCCCGTCTCCGCCGCCGCCTCCTTCTCCGTCCACTCCTCGCCCCCCGGCGGCGGCTCCGAGGACCGCCTCAGCGCTCTCCCCGACGCGATCCTCCGCAACGTCGTCTCGCGCCTCCCCGCCAAGGACGCCGCCCGCACCTCCGTGCTCTCCTCGCGCTGGCGCCCGCTCTGGCGCTCCGCGCCGCTCGTACTCGTCGACGCCCACCTCCTCCAACCGGCCGGCGGCGAGGACGCACCGCTGCGCGCAGGCTCAGGCTCCGGCTCCGGCTCCGTCACCGCCGCGGTGTACCGCGTCCTGGAGGCCCACCGGGGCCCCTTCCGCTGCGTCAACCTCACCCGCAGCTCCATGGGCTCGCACCGAGCCGAGCTCGCGCTCTGGCTCCACCTCCTCGCCGTCAAGGGCGTCGAGGAGTTCGTCTTCGTTAACCGCCCCTGGCCGCTCGACTTTCCCCTCCCCGCCACGATCTTCAGCCTCGCCCCCGTCAAGCGTCTCTACCTCGGGGCTTGGAGGTTCCCTGACACCTCGGCTCTCCCGCGCGGCACGGCGTTCCCCCACCTGCTTGAGCTCGGCCTCTGCTGCATCGCCATGGAGGGCAGGGACCTCAACTTCCTCCTCGCCAGGAGCCCCATCCTCCAGACCCTTGTGGTCTACTTGAGCCAGAAGGATGTGAACCTCCGCATCATCAGCCGCAGCCTGCGGTGTGTGCAGCTGTGCGTGTCCATTGTCCATGACGTCTCCGTGGTGGACGCTCCGCGTCTGGAGCGGCTCCTCCTGTGGGACACGGTAAGCGTTGACAAAGTTCGCACCAGGATCAAGTTCGGCCATGCACCCAAGCTGCGATCTGTGGGATACTTGATGCCTGGAGTACATGTTCTTGAGGTTGGCAACACCATCATTAAGGTACTGTTCCCTCATTTTTCCCTTCCTTTCAGCGATGATTACTAGTTTAGTTTCATCGATGCATCAAAGATTGTGTGGAGTTCATTGCAAAATTGTATGAATTATTGCAGGCTGAGACAAGGGCAAGCCCAGGAACCATCGTCCCAAGTGTCAAGACATTGGCCTTGGAGGTGCATTTTGGAGTTCGCAATGAAGCCAAGATGATTCCCTGCTTCCTCAGATGCTTTCCCAACATAGAGACACTGCATATCAAGGTGAATTGAACCACTACTTGGTTATATTGGCGTGCAATTGTATCACCTTCATTTGGTTGCTGCTGAGCTGTATGATCCAAGATCCATTACTAAGTAGCTGAACCATCAATTGATTTGGTTTGCAGTCTGAGGAAACTGATCAACCAGCTGGTAAGCTCAATCACAAATTCTGGAAAGAGAACAGTAGCATCGAATGCGTGCAGTCACACATCAGGGAGATGGTTTTCCATGAGTACCGTGGGGAGCGTAGTGAGCTTGCCTTCCTGAAGTTCATCCTGGAGAATGCGTGGGTGCTGCAGGAGATGGTCATTTTATTTGTCGAAGGTAGTCTCTCTTCAGGGGACAATGCGGCTGCCAAACTGATTAAGGATCTATTATCTGTGAAAAGGGCTGGAAACTGTAGACTGGTGATCTCCGAGAGCCCTATCCATCGTGGTGGTAGTCGTTGGAGCAGCCAAGTAGCATCTGATTTGGATGTTGCTGACCCTTTTTATTGCTGCTGCTGAACCCAGCACGACTGTATGTCTCATGGTCCAAGCTAGAATTGTCTACAAGTATAGTGTTCTGTTCCGAGTAACTGTTTCAGACTGTTGGCATGTATTTTTCTGAAGACAGTGCAGGTTCCTAGTAGCACATGTAGCATGAGAAGCATAGTGCTGAAGTTTCGCAGAACTGAGACTATGTTGATGGTTGATGTACTTGATAATTTGGTATTACTACCCTTGTGATCCTATGGTTATTCTGGTTTCTTTTATTGTGATGTGAGCACCATTGCGGTGATGCAAGCTATGTTGGTTTAGCATAAATTCAGATGCTGGAAGAAAGAGTGCTAGTTGTACTTTCTTTGCGGCAGTCTGTTTAATCAGCCTTCCAAACCTGTGGGTTAAGGCTTCTAACTTATTATGCTCCTTGTTGCTTCAGATTTTCATCATGAAGCATTTGTCATTTTTCTGTCTTTCAAATGTCGTTCACTCTGCCTGTATTTATGAATCTCCTGTTGATTTTACAACTAACTAGTGGCCTAGTGGGGGCCTAATTCCATGCAGCTCTGCAGTATACCACCATTTTAGGGTCTCGTATCTATTCAGTGCTGGTAACTACTATTTTTATTTGCATGTTGTGGGTGTGTTTAGTTCCTCTCTTTTGGAATTTTGAAAAAGAATCTTTTTATATTTGATGTATTAAATATAGACTAATCAAAAAATTAATTACAAAACTCGTCTGTAAATTACGAGTCTAGTGAGCCTAATTAATTTATAATTAGCAAATGTTTACTGTAGTTTTACTATAGCAATTTAGTGGCTAATCACGACCTAATTAGGTTTATTAGATTCGTCTCGCGATTTACAATCTATTTGTGTAATACAATTTTTTTTCAACTACATTTAGTATACCATGCGACGTTTTACAAATATTTTGGAATTTTGAAGTTTGGATCTAAACGAGGCCTGTATTTGGTTTGTTCTAAGTCAAATTTAGCAAATTTTGACCAAATTTATAGGAAAAAAATAATAACATTTACGATACCGAATTTGCTTCATTGAATCCATCATAAAATATATGTTGATAGTGCATATGTTAGATAGTATAGTTGTTGCTATATTTTTCTAGACAAAATAGCCAAAATGGTCCTCACACTTTTTACAAGGGGTCAAGTTCGTCTCAAACTTTCAAAAGGGTCAATATGGTTCCTGAACTCACGTTTTTGACCCAAACGTGTCCCTATGCTGATGTGGCGCTGCAGAGTGTCATGAGATGAATGTTAAATGTCCATTTTGTCCTTGATACTTAGAACTTCTTGTGCGGCTCCGGGAACGTCCGGGAGCCGAGCTCGACGCGGCGGGGCGTTGGCGCAGCGGACGGAGGATGCCGGGGGAAGCCGCGTGTCAACGCCTCAACGGGGCGCGTCGTCGTCGTCTCTGAGCTGGGAGGTTTACGGGGAGGAGATCCTCAACACTCAACAGGCAGGGCTGCCGTAGACCCCGAGCGCCGCGCCGGCGCCAGCGGGTGGAGAGCGCGGGGCTGCGGACAACACCGGGGAAGGGACACATCGTGCTCGACAACTTCTCCGTGTCCGCGGCCGGCGCGAAGCTGCTCGACGGCGCGTCCAGCCTGCTGAAGCAGCTCGCGCTGCGGAAGCGGAAGCTCCCGGGTGCCGCGGGACATCGACATGCTTCGTCTCGTGGACCAGGAGGTCGCCAGCGACTGCGCACGGCCGGCAATCGAGGCGGTGGTCGCGGCCGACGAGGAGCTCACAGCGCTCCGCGAAGAGCGCGATAGGCTCGAGGCCTCTAGCTAGCGATGCCGAGGACGACGACCGTCTCGCCGAGGTGTATGAGAAGCTCAACCTCCACGGCTCTGATGCCGCCCGGCCCGGGCGCGCGCTTCCAAGATCCTTGCGGGGCTGGGCTTCGACCAGGCCAGCCAGGTGAAGGCCACCAAGGTCAGTGGCGGTTGGAGGATGCGCATCTCCCTGGCCCGCGCGCTCTTCATTCAGCCAACCTTGCTGCCCTGTTCCATATGCTTGCTTTGCTACGGTAGTATGGTTTACCCTTGCTGTCCACCACCCATGTTCAACTCATCTCTCCCCATCTTTTTGTTGAATGGTAGTGTCACATAAACAAAAGACACACAAGTAACTGCAAACATGGGTTTCCAGAGCAAGCAAACTTTTACATCAAGAACACAGTCCTGGAACTTCGGCTCATTCCAGTGGAGCACAAGTCTTCCCTCAGACCTGGCCAGGTCGTGATGGCTTATGTCTACCAGTGTAGGGAAGATCCTAATCTCTCCACACAATAATAGATCCAAGGATAAACATCGAGCCGAGGTAATTACGCAACACATGTCAAAAGTCGTTCAGGAATCACAGGTAATTTCCCAACATAAGTGAAACTTTTCTTGTGAACAAGGAAATGAAATTTCAGAAGACGAAATCAAAATTCAGAAAGACTATAGGTAACTCTGATCATAAACAAAATTGGCAGAAGTCCATGCATGACTAAACCAGAAATGAAAACAATGCAATTTCCCAATATTAATTATATATTGCTCCTATCAGATCCAACCGTATACCCATAGAATGATGGAATTTCGATCAGCTACTAAATTAGGCCCCCATCGCAAAAAGTCTGGAAAGTAGACATGTTAATACAGTCTTTCCAAGGGACCAAATAGCATTGCTGACTTCAATGCTTACAACAATTCATGACTGTCACCATAAAAGAAACACCAACAAAGTATAGTGAGCAAGTTGGATATTCTGAGACTGCAACAGAATCAAGAATAAATGCTCTCGAAATGGTCATAAATCATGGAATATGTAGCCAGCTTGAAGTTCATCAATTAAACGGCTCTCCCACGGATAGATCAGATGCTCTACGGAAGGACCAAAAGTTCTTTACATCAGGCCCCAACAGCAACACCAAGCATTTGTCGGCTGCCCATTTACTTCCACCTATAGCCCCCAGTTCGTGAGTTATCCTATCCACCTCTTCCGCTGAAGCAAATTTCTCTGTGGTCAACACCAGCAGCAAAGCCTGCAGCTTCTTCGCATACTTGGCGATGATCTTTAGGAATTCAAACTCACTTCGGTCCCCTCGGAATTCATGGATAACAATTTTTTCGACGGTTGACTTCAGACATTGAATACAATGGGCTTCGCGCCATGACTGCCTGTTGCTTCACCATCTACAGCAGACTGCAAAATCAGGGAGGAATTCAGGCACAGATTAATCATGCACCAAGCATTCTAATGTCAGCAATCGATGATGTGATTGCCAATGACAAACGGGATGAATGCATGTACGTCACCTCAATGTGCAGAGTATCAATGTTTGGAATGCATCTGAGGAAGCTAGGCAGCATATTGACCTCCTTGAAGAATGAAGACACCAAAATTTGCCTTTAAAGCCAAGATCTTGACACTGGGGACAGAGGAACTTGGGCTTGTTGCCTTTGTCTCAGCATGCAATGCAATATACAAGAGGAAATTCTATGGATCACTGAGAAACCAACATCATCGAAGTTATTCGGGCACACAAGGAGGGATAGAGTCCGGAACGAAGTTATTCGGGATAGGGTCGGGGTGGCACCAATTGAGGAGAAACTTACCCAGCATCGGCTGAGATGGTTTGGACATGTCCAACGAAGGCCTCCTGAGGCGCCGGTGCGTAATGGGGTTCTTGAGCGGGTCGATAATGTAAAGAGGGGTAGAGGTAGACCTAAACTGACGTGGGATGAGTCGGTTAAGAGAGACCTTAAGGATTGGAATATCTTTAAAGAGGTAGCTTTGGATAGGAGCGCTTGGAGACTAGCTATCAATGTGACTGAACCTTGAACTTATTTCTTTCGGGTTTCATCTCTAGCCTACCCCAACTTGCTTGGGAAAAAAGGCTATGTTGTTGTTGTACTGAGAAACCAACATGGGTAAATAAAACTTCCATACTGAAAGATATGTCAGACTAATACATTGATGACAACGTTGGCAATCTGCAGTTTGTGAACTCTTGGCTCCAAGTAACCAAGCACACGCAGCTCAGGTGCTCGATCAATCTTGATATTCATAGGCTCAGTACCAGTTTTGCAGATCACAGCTAACATGATTCAGCATTGATTGATTTCTTGATGAAAAAGCAAATTAGATCAGAGCGCAAACAATGGTAGTATACATCTCATGGAATAAGCTCTCCAAACAAATTAAACTGGAAATAGCATCCATCCAACATGCCAGCAAGAGACTAGATTATCAAAAAAGGCCGGTATATGTGTTCAGGTGAAGGATGATACTAGTGAAATAACACTGAAGATGACCAACAGATTGCAGGTGTGGATAGCACAACTCAAGCACCAGTCAACTGAGTGTAGTTAAAGTTGAAAATGAAGTTTAGTTGCAATAAGCAACTGTACCTACCAAGAAAAATGGAATTGCAAAACTTGTAATAGTTTTATTCAGAAAAAAGCAAATGCCCCACACCAAAACAGAACTTTGACAGTAGCTGGTCAACAGCAGGGAACAAAAGAAACACACGGTGAAGTATGTTAGGTCAAGAGTGCAAAAGTAAGAACATCATTGAACAAACAAATGGTGAGGCAAAACAGCACGACCACAGTTTTAGCTGCTCAGTCTGCAGTTGATCAATAAGCAATTGCCTGATCAGAACCTGAGCCAGGCCAATCACCTATATATGCTAGCACTGGACCTAAACATAAGCTTTATTCATCCATTTGTCCTAATAAACTCATAATTGGTCAAGCTCATGAAATGAAAGGTACTAAACAAAAAGGCACCAGCAACAAATAAAATTGTCCATAAGCAGTTCATCCGCAACCTATATCTTGTCCATAAATGTAGAACTGGTTTTCACTCCTGATGATACTCCCTCCGTTCCAAATTGTAGGTTGTTTTGGCAAATCTAGATACATAGATTTTGCTATGCACCTAGATAAACACTACGTCTAGATGCATATAAAAAATTATGCATCTAGATTTGCTAAAACGACCTACAATTTGGAACAGAGGGAGTAGTTGACTTTGTAAGAATTAACAAAGATAACCCAGAATGTATAATGAGCTAGATATAAATGGTACCCTAGGATGAATATAACAAATTCAAAGGGAAATCCTGACAAAGACAATAATGCTTAAGATTTAAGAAATATATTGCCTGACATGACACCAACTTAATATTCTTTGACAATCAAGCCACAGAAAGCAAGGTAATATCATCAAACGTAGATGTCTAGATAACATAACAAGTAGTGATGGTCTTCTGAGCAAACCATCATTCCATGAACTTCGACACTTCTGGGCTTCTGGCACACATGGCAGTTATTATCTTATATAGCTTCAGAACAGTAATATTTCCCTAAAAAGCAAGTTTGATCAAGGAACATATAACCACATAGTCCAACAGCCTAAAATGGTTATCGTCTAATTGACCCTATGATACGTTCATACATACTTCACAGACGTTTCCAAACTGTCTGACCCCCCTTCTTTAGTGAAGCAGAAGAACTCTTGTCCATGTTCTGAATCAAAAGGGTCATCAGTCGAAAGATCAGATGCCTCGTGGAAGTTCCAAGCATGCTTAGGCCCCACAAGCAGAATGGTACATGATTTAGACGCCCACTGTGGTCTAGCTAACTCCCTCAGTACAACTTTCATGTCATCCACTGAAAGTAGTATATCCTTAGACAAAACAATGGTCAGGTTCTGCAGCTGATTCACTCTCTGCGTTAGGTGCTGAAGGAATACCACCTCACTTAGATCCCCTCGGAACTCATGAAGAACCACCTTCTTGGTGTGTGACTGCAAACATTCAATGGGAGAGAGCTTCGAGAGGAACTCGCCATAGTGCTTGCCAGTTGGCCGATCAGTCATAGCAAACTGCAAAATCAGTAAACAAAGCAATTACAGAAGCACAATGACAGATATGATGCATATGCCAAAACAACTGCATCATCTTGCGCTTTGCTACCTCCACGTGCAGGGTCTCAACGTTGGGAAAACATCTGAGGAAACTGGACATCATCCGGACTTCAGTGAAGACACGGAAATCCACCCTCAAGGCTAAGATCTTGAAGCTTGGGATCATGAAGCTTGGGCTCGCCTCTGTGTCAACCTGCAGTACAATTCAAGAGTCAAGAGCATGCACAGCTAGTCATTGCATGATCATGCACATGAATATCACATCATAGCACAGCACCTTGATGATGGTGTTTCCAATTTGAAGCCGGTGGACTCTAGTATCCAAATACCCAAGCACCTTCAGCTCAGGAGCAGAAGCAATCCTGACCCTTATAGTCATAGGTGGCTCGTCGTCAGAGCCAGACTCGTCGTCAGAGTCGGAGTCGTCGAGTAGACAAGAAGTAGTAGTAAGCCACATGAGGAGCCGCTCCAGGCGAGGCGTGTCCACCACCGCGAGCTCGTCGGCCATGGACAGCCAGAAGAGCACGGACCGGAGGTTTTGGCCACGAAGGCGGACATGCTGTGGCGGGCCGCAGCTGAGGACGAGCGCGAGCGTCTCGAGCGTGGGACTGGAAGCGAGTATGTGGTCGAGGTCGCGGTCCTCGATGCGGGTGTTGAGGAGGACGAACTCCCGGAGGTGGGGGAAAGCGCCAGCGCCGTCGGGAAGGCAGCGGGTGTCCGGGAACTCCCAGAACCCGAGGTAGAGGCGGCGGAGATCGGCGCAGCGGAGGATGTCGTTGGGGAGGGGCATGTCCATGGGCGGCGGCGGGTTGACGAAGAAGAGCTCCTGGACGCCCTTGGCGGCGAGGAGCCGCGGCCACCGGGCGAGCTCGCGCTCGTGGTCGAGGCTCCCGAAGAAGGAGAAGGTGAGGCGTACGGTGCGGAACGGGCCGGGGTGGGCGGCGAGGAGGTGGTCCACGGCGGGGACGGTCCTGCGCACGCCGGCGACCACGAGGTGCACGTCGTCGAGGACGAGCGGCGCGGAGCGCCAGGCGCGGCGCCACCGCGGGGAGAGCGCGGCGAGGCGGCCGGCGTCCTTGGCGGGGGGGCGGAAGGCGACGACGCGGAGGAGCGCGGCGGTGAGCGTGCCGGCCCTGGTGGCGGCGCGGGCGGGGAGGCAGGCCATGGCGCATTGGCGGAGCACGTCCATGGTGGCCGGCGCCGGCTCGAGACGAGGGTTTTGGCCGGGGGTGGAGGCGGTGGGGAATTGGTTGGGGGTGGAGACGAGACGACAGCCGACAGGGTGGCTGCGAGCGCCGTGCGCCCGTGCCTGCCACTGCCCAGTGCCCACTGTTGGGCCGAGGTGAACCGGGGTCGCTGCGAGCCTCTTTGCGTTGCATAAAAATATAGCAGTTAAAATTGCAACTTGAAGATCAAGAGAGTTTTTTTAGAAACACCAAATACTCCATCTGTTCCATAAAATATATGAATCTAGAAAAGACAAAACGACCTATATTTTGGGACGGAGGGAGTATTTTTGAATGAATGAAATACACATTTACATTAATAGGAACCTCTGCCCTTATCTTCACAGTTTTCGCACCCTAAAACAATAACTCGCACACAGATACTTCAACAATAGAAATGAATATTACCAGCTAGCATAAAAAGCTAAGAACTACTGGTCGGTTTCACAGAAAGCAAACAATCGTTTATCACTTTACTGCCACCTCATCAGCTCGTCCCTGAAGAGAAACTAGCATTGACAAACATGATCACCATCTCCTGCAAGGTCTCCGCATTCTCCTGTTGAACTTGCACAAAGAAATCGCAAGTATACAACCTTTATTTATCAGCTTTAACTTGATGCGCAAATCCTAGAATGAGATGAGTCATATGGGAATTCTCTACATTTTCCACCCCAATTTCTATCGATGGATAAAAGTCATATTTTGAAATTTCAGTTGTCTTCTAGTTTCCATATGCTTGTTGATAATGACATTATGTTTCATTTTCGTTAACTGTGTAGAACCCCTGATGTAAAGAAAGCATGACTCAGTTATTTGTTTTTATGTTCATGTGCTTATGGAGGCGCATGTGGTATCGATTATCGAAAGCTTCGGAATCCTCTTGCTACCGTCCGCTGCAGCCATGCAGGCTTTGCAGCAACCAGAAAGAAAAGAACGTTTTCGGTTTGATGTATAGCTTGCCCCAGTTTCATCTTGGGCGTTTTGCCTTCGGGTGAGTTCACACATCTCTTTCTGCCAAAATGTTCTATAGATAGGAAAATTGGTAAAGCTTTTTGACTTTATGCAGTTATTAAATTGATGGTTTAGCAGGAAAATGAAAATCTGATGGGCGTATGCAGAGAAACTTCTTCAGTTCTTGCTGTAGATCAAAAGCTCAAACACAAGCTCAGTTGCATGTATACATATTGGACTTCATCTCCATGTTCTCCTGAAACTAAATCTGTGAGGGTTTTTTTTAGTGACATGCAAAGAAAAAGGAAAAAAATGCTACCTAAACTGTCAGAGTAAACATATGTTAAATTAGAGAAGAATTCCAATTTAGTCAGTGAAACTCCATTTATGGAGCACATAGCAAGACCTGTAGTAAATTCTACTTCCCTTCTCAAGCGCAACCCATCGCCTTGATCTGGCAAGTGGAGGTCACACAACCACAAGGCCAACAACCTGTGTCAGGAAAGCCTAGTCCCTAATCTCACCAAGCAAAACAATAGATTCCAGGTCAAACATAAACCTAATTACACAGCATGTCAAAACTTGGTCAAGGATATCTAGAGATATTGGTAGCATGAATCAAAGCTACAAAAGAGGAATCACTAGCACAGACCCTCCTCATCACCAAAGCATGGAATTGTGTAAAACTGTAACTGCCACAAGATAAAATTATGGTGGAAGATATATAACCAGAATTCAGAAAATACCATAAATAATACTCATTAGAAATGAAATTGACAGAAGTCCGTGCATGGATAAACCAATGAGTGCAATCAGCAGGCCTTGGAACATCCCACTGAGGAAGATAAGCATGACAATTCACAAAGCGATGTAATACCCCAATAATAGTTACCACAGCGAAAGGGGCAAATCTCATCAAACATGTAAGGATAGATCATTTAGTAGCGCTAGTAACTTCAACACTTACGACCATTTGTGCTAGTTGAAAGTTGAAACATGCCTACTTCCAGAAAAGAAATGCTAAGACACAGCAACAGAATTGAGAGAAAATCATTTCCTCAAGGTTTACATCACAAAAGATGTAGCCACCTTCAAGTTCATCACCAAAACGGGTCTTTAACTGATAGATCAGATGCTCTAGCGAAGTTCCACGTGCAATCTAATTTAGGCCCCACCAGCAACACTTCACATCCTTCAGCTGCCCATGAACATCTTGTTAGAGCTCTCAGTTGGCTATTCACTTCGTACAACTCGCCCACTGAAGCGAATGTTCCTTCAGTCAACACAAGCACCAAAGTCTGGAGCTTCCGAGCACGCTTGGCAATGAACTTGACGAATGCGAACTCGCTTTGTTCCCCTTGGAATTCATGGATAATAATTTTGTTGATATGTGACTTCACGCACTTGATAGGGTCAACCTCCTGCCAGAACTTGGCGTGGTGCCTGCCAGTGGCTTCACCATCTTTAGAAGACTGAAAAATCGGTGAGGAATTCAGTCAGTGAAGGACTGTAGCAAAAATATAATTTTTCCAAACTGTGAAGGAAGCTGGGTAGCAAATGACAATTGAATGAGTGAGTGGAATGTTACCACGATGTGCAGTGTCTCAACATTGGGAAAGCATCTGAGGAAGCTGGTTAGCATATTGACATCCTTGGAAACACCAAAATTCAGCTCTAAAGCCAAGATCTTGACACTTGGGACGATGCAATTTGGGCTTGCCTTTGTCTGAGCCTGCAATGCAATAGAATGTTTATGGACCACTGAGACGTGTAGATCAAACTTTCTTACAGAAAGAGATGAAAGGCACTACTAGTAGTACATTGATGATGGTGTTGCCAATCTGGAGCTGGTGAAGTCGTGGATCCAAGCGGCCAATGACACGCAACTCAGGTGCACCATCAATCTTGAGTACCATACGCTGTCGCTGACCAATCGTTTTCCAGAGGATGAGCCGCTCCAGGTGTGGAGCATCCACCACTGCGAGCTCATCTACCACACCCACCCAGAGGAGCATGCACTTGAGGCTTTGGGCGCGGAGGTGGATGCGCTTGGTCATACTGCTGATTATGAGCGCGAGGGTCTCCAGCTCGGGGCTGCAGGCAAGCATGTAGTTGAGGTCGTGCTCACTCATTCTGCCGCTCAACATGCTGAACTCCTTGAGGTGGGGAAAGACGTCAGCGCCACGGGGAGCGCTGGCGGTATCCGGGAACGTGCAGGTTCCAAGGAAGAGCCGGCGGAGCGAGGCGCAACGGAGGATGTCGGCCGGGAGCCGGCGGAGCGAGGCGCACCGGGTGATGTCGGCGGCGCAGCGCGGCAAGGGTGGATTGTCGAGGAAGACGAGGTCCTGGACGCCCTTGGCGGCGAGGAGGCGCGCCCAGTCGCCTAGCTCGCGCTCACCGGACGTAAGAGAGCAGTGGGAGATGTGGACGTCGCGGAAGGGGCCCGGGTGGTCGGCGAGGATCCGGCCGACTGCAGCGTCGGGGCGCGCGCGCTCGCCGTCGGATGCCAGGAGGAGGTCGTCGTCGCGGAGGACGAGCGGGGCGGCGCGCCAGAGGCCGCGCCAGCGGGAGGCGAGCACGGCGGTGCGCGCGGCGTCGCGGACGGGGAGGCGGGAGACGACGTCGCGGAGGAGGACGTCCGGGAGGGCGCTGATGCGGTCCACGCCGTCGGCGGCCGGGTTCGCGGCCGCGGCGGAGGAGAGGGAGGGGGCGGCGGGGCGGTAGCCGGGGAAGTGGCCGCCGGGAAACGCGCCCCGGATTTCCTCGATGTCGAGCAGTGTTCACCTTACCGGCGGTAAATCGCCGGTTACCGGTCATTTTTACCGTTACCGCTACACGGCGGGGTGACTGCCTGGAGAGGGTAGTGACTAGTGAGGTGGTCGGTGACCTAGGGTTTGGAGCTGCCTTGCGCCGTGGGCCAAAATGTTGGAAGCGTGTTTCTCGCGGGCCCATGGACTGAATTGTCTGGTCCGAATGCTCTTTATTTTTTTGTCTGGTCCCAATGTTCTTCATGCATTTATGTTGCTTTGCTGGCACCAGATAGCATGGGAGTTGGCATCGCACACTGACCGACTGGCCACCGTTGTTTTGTTGCTGAAAGCCTGAAACTGAAAGAATAAAAGGATTACGTGCTCAAATACTAATCAAGCAAATTTGGATCGGTAAGATTCCTTGCTCCGTTCACAATAGTTATTATCGTTTTAGCCGGCTTCGATGATGATAAAGTATGTATATGGTGTTTGTCATTTGAGAAAAATCAATTTATTTTAAATGGGGTGATTCATCGTGAGTTGACCCATAAGTTTAAGTAGGATGATCCTATATTTAATGTTGAATAAATTACATCCATCATGCAACAACTTATATGGTTGTACTCTCTCCGTTCTAAAATGTAGGTCGTTTTGACTTTTCTAAATTCATATATTTTGCTATGTACCTAGACATATGTTATATCTAAATGCATAACAAATACTATGAATCTAAAAATACCAAAACGACATATATTTCGGAACGGATGGAGTATTATTTTTGGCCCAACTCACATATACACCATGGATCATCATTCAACTGTAATACTTGGTTCACAAGTATTAAATTTAAGGTGGTTAATACTTGGTTCCAGCTTTCCTAGCACCTCTAATTCATAATTTCTAGCTCTATTATTCCTAAACGCAGTCGGCCGATAGATTGGCTGGCTCGTGTCAACAAATGCGGGCACATCTTGGAACACTGGTAATTGAGCATTCTATTTCTCTTTTGTTGGAACTGGTGACAATACTAATATGAGAGGGTGCCCTAGGGTGCTTTTCCTGGTTGTGCAGATTCTAAACTTTGAACCATGGCTGAATGGCTCACTGTTGATCCATATTACTTATTTTGTGTTGTTGGGTGCAACAGGAAAATTGCAGTTGTCGGCTATGTATATAACCGAAATTCAATAGTGATGTGATTTATTTATATATACAACAAAAAGTTTAATGAGTAAATTACACCTCAGGTCTCTAAACTTATCCTAAAGTTTTACCTAGATCTCTAAACTCTCAAATCGTCCATCTAGATTCTTAAACTGTGTTAAATGTTCTATCCGAGGTCCCAAACGCGCCATGTGAGCACCCAAAACTGACATGGCATGCCAAGTGGGCGCCATGATGTCAAACATTTAAAAAAACACGTGGAGTACCTTAAATTTGCTCGCGAATTCACCTGGCTGTCGAAGAAGAAGATAAAGACACGATATACTATAGCGTTCTAAATTTACTGAATCTGCACTTACACTGAACCCGAAACTTGCAGCCATCAATTCTCCAGATTTCATTACCAAACGATGAAATCTCCCAAAAGAAAAATTTTAGCTCCGACAAATGTCTACAACTTTTGTTTGAGGCACACCTTCAAATCCTGCCTCTAACATGTCAAATTAATCTGAAATTGAGAGTTTCAAACTTTAGTTACAGCTCAAACCTGCCATATTTGGTTCCAAAGATAAACCTCCTGCTAACCTCCGAAGTATAGAGTTAGTAACGTTTAAATCCCTATTTCTATATTTTTAAACCTCAAACGCTTAATTGTTTTAGCTCCGTTCTTGTTCTTGTTGCAATAGGTTTGTATCGACCTAAGCTACGAGATAGAGAAGACGTCTATTATGGCACATGTTTTAAAGATGTAATTTAATATTAATTGAACTAATACATAATTTAATGTATTTTCGAAATAAAAATTAATTAGAGTTTTAAATTTGTCGCACGTGCGTTTTACCAAAAGTGTTAGGCTACTATTGTGGCTGAGCAAATCTATTATTTTTTTATTTGACCAACAAATGGAGCCTCCACGTTCGCTCTCAAAGCCTAGAAATTCCCACATTAATCGGAGAAAAATAGAAAAATAAAAATTACCCACCACTGCCATTACGATAAAAATTAGCCTAAAATACCCATGTGCCTAATTAAAAATCACCCACCAATGCCATTATAAAAAATTAAATATAAAATATCATTTACTATGTATCAGTTACAAATATATACTATTAATAAAAACTAAAACTAACAACAATCAATCAAAATAAAATGAAAATAAGAATAATTATCTGCGTAATATTATTAAAGCTCAACAAATCAAATTGTTATTATAGGTAGATCATAGTTGAATTGTTTTAATCAACAATAAGACATAATTAATAATAATAAACATGATGATGTATAGTAAAAAAATAATATAATATTTAAGTAAGGACACAACGACATACAAAATTTTTAAATTTTCAATACTAGCCGCGCAAATGCGCGGGCTAACATCTGGTTTAGAAATGCGGCCTTGCAAAAAAGATAAAAAGTTCATGCGGCGGTATTTTAGCCTAGCTCCATCTGCGAGAACAGTTGCTGAACTCGTGGACCAACAAGCCGCTGCCGAAATCCTCCTCTCTTGTTTACCGCGACGAAATCGAATCCCCCATTTCCCCACCGGTCTACCACCGCCATGGCCGCCATGGCCGCCGGCTTGGCCTTGCTTCGGCAAGCGATCATGAACCGCATCCTGTCCCACCGTCCCGAGCTCGCCGTCACCAGGCGCGCCACCCTCCACGCCGCGGACGGCGACAGGTCCGAGGGCGAGGACCGCATCAGCGCCCTCTCCGACGACCTCCTGGGCCTCGTCGTCTCCCGCCTCCCCATCGACGACGCCGTGCGCACTACCGCGCTCTCCACCCGCTGGCGCCGCATCTGGCACGGCGCGCCGCTCGTCCTATGCGACGAACACATCCCCGCCTCCACCCAAGATGAGCGCATCGCCACCATCGACCACGTCCTCGCCGCTCACTCGGGCCCGTTCCAGTCCGTCGACCTCGCCTGCTGCTTCGCGAAGAAGGAGCGCGAGCTCGCCCAGTGGCAGCGCCTCCTCGCCGCCCGCGGCGTCCAGGACCTCACCTTCGTCAGCCTACCGGGAGAGTTGGGCCTGCGCCTCGCCCCGGACATCCTCCGCTGCGCCAAGCTCCGCCACCTCTGCCTTGGTTTCTGGACCTTTCCGGACACGGCCAACCTCCCCGACGGCGCGGGCTTCTTCCCGCACCTCGAGGAGCTTGACATCCTCTACACCAAAATGGAGGACCGGGACCTCGACCACATGCTCGCCTCCAGTCCGGTGCTCAAGACCCTCACGCTCGTCTGGAGCGGACCCCAGCCCAACCACATCAGCCTTCTCAGTCCGAGTCTCCAGTGCACACTCATCGTCAATTCCAGGGTGATGGATCTGGCATTGGTGGATGTCCCATGCCTGGAACGGCTCATCCTGCATGGTAATTCTACTTCAACCTTGAATGGCAGTTTACCTCTCAGGATTCTTAGAGCACCTGAGCTGAAGGTGCTTGGCTACTTGAATACCAGAGTCAACCAGATTCAAATTGGGGACATCATCATAGAGGTGCTATATGAGTTTTCTCGTGTATGATTATGTAAGTACTTGGTATACATGTGCCTTATTGATGGGTTTTTTTAAAACTTTTTTTTGAAGGCTGGCACGAAGGTAAGCCCAAACACCAAGGTCCCAAGTGTCAAAATCTTAGCAGTGATGGTGAATTTGCATATCTTCAAGGAAGTCCAGATGCTGTGCAGCTTCCTCCGATGCTTTCCCAACATTGAGATACTGCATTTGGAGGTAACAATTCGTGTAGCAATTCATTTACTTGGTATTTTTCATCGTTGTTACCATGGTTCTTCTGTAATTTTGTTGTCTACCAATATCTGTAGTCTGTTGTAGCTGATGAATCTAGTGACATGCCAAATGCCGAGTTCTTTCAGCAGCCCAGTCCCATTGAGTGTGTGCAACACATCAAGGAGGTGTTTCTCTATAAGTTTCAAGGTCATCAATGTGAGATGGCGTTCCTTAAGTACCTATGTCAGAGAGCAAATCAGATGCGAAAGTTGACACTAGTGTTGTGTGGTACAATTCTTGATTCTGTGGATATGATCAAGGCTCAACTGGGTGATCTAGTTATTCCATCACTGGCTAGTGAAGCTTGTATGGTTTTGCTTCTGGAGCCTGTAGTGGAGGTAATGTCCTTCAATTATGCATCAGATCTTTCTATCCATGATCCATTTGTTTCTGATCATGGGAATGAGCTCTTCATTTCAATGAAGAGGGAGAAGAAAGTATGGACAGAACAAACGCCAGTTCAACATTGTTTCACGACACAAGCTGTGCAGGGAGGAAATGATACAGAGCCTATAACTGAAGAAGAGGCCTTGGGCCGTGGCAAAAGGATGAAGAAGCCCGTGAGGCGAATGGATCTGTGAAGACCTTGTAATGGCCTGCGCCAAGGTCGATGCAATATGGATAGTGGATACTGGAGAGCTCGTGAGAGAGGGTATTGTCGATGTAATGAGCTAAACTCAGACCCTAGCTTATATACCAATTTCCCTTTCAGACTCTGTTGTTCGTGACTTTCTCTTGAATTCTACCGAATGCCGATCTAATTGTCATGTTTTGTGTTTGATTGATCGAGATATCGTGACAATGTGAAGGAGATCTTCAAGGGAGTACACGATGTTAACTGAACAAGCACCAATGCAACACGGGTGAAGATGAATTCATCAGTTTTAATGACTGTAATCTGAATGACTAGGTGGTTATATATTTCAGGATCTAAGTTTGATTGTCATTCAGATCATGAAACAGAAGATATGAACTCTACTGCATAGCATAAGCATCAATTTCTGCATTACGATGGCCCCCTTTAAGAATTTATGTTACCTTTATGAAGTTCTTTACTCTTTACTACATCGCAGATACATGTGTATGATGATATTCCTTAATTATATATGTGGTTCGATTCTGAAATATAGTGACATTTGCACACTATATTGCTTAAACTGTATATACTTATGTTAGAATTTCCCTATGGAAATTATTCCGTACATTCAACACAATGCATTTCATGCATAATTATGTGTCTAGGTTGTTCACGCATATATCTATGAAGTGCTTCCTCATTAGTTTTGTGGCAAGGTCCTGATTCCTGTGTTGACCTTCTTCTGGTCTCTCTATGTGTATGTGTTATGGACTTCAATTGTTTATTTCCTGTTACCAGAGTTAATACTCCTATCTGTGTTTATCTAGTTCTTCGTTGAATCAGCGCAGCAACAAAAATTTGGTCATGTATGACAGACATCTGTGTTTTAAAATAGAACTGTGTTGCTATATGACTTCAGTTCTGCTTTCTGTTGTGTAAAAAAAAATGTAGCTTGTTTATGCTTGGGTGGTGAATATCTGTTTTTCTTTACCTGACATACATTGCTTTTGCTTGTCTCTGCATGTCCTCTCAAGTCTCAACTTGTTGCCTCAAGTAAGTCTTTCTAGACATGCTTTTTGATAGGTGCTGTGCTGCTAGCACGTCAACTGATGCATACTCTGCTTTCCAGTATTCTAGCTTTGGCACAGTTATACACCTATCACGTTATAACTTCATCTGTAAACTTTTTAGCTTGGTACACTTGCCAACCTCTCTGTTTGTTTGCGAATTATCTTGTACTTGAATATGCATGATGGACATTTCAGATAATGTACATGGGCTCGTTCTAGGATCTGCAGTTTCGATGGTCTTTTTTATTCAATCCTATGCCACATGATTTTCATCTATGTTTCTCAAATGCTGATATAAATAAGTGCTGATCAAAATTCTCGGCTTATGTTCTCATCATACTTGGGCATTCCCATTAAGATAGTAATCAGTGTTGACTATTGAGCCATGTTAGAGCATATCCAAGAGCTCTTGTATCTATGAATAGCTAAAATCCTGATATAGCTATTATGTAAAATGAAATCCAACAGTTTCTCCAAAATCCAAAAAGGAATGCTAGCGTTCAGCGCTATGCAAATATGCCCAGCGGCACCCCTTGAATAGAAAACAAAGATAGAAGACGAGGTAGATAGAGTTTCTGTTGGATGAGAGTTTTTTTGTCTTCTTTTTCTATTTTTAGATAACTCACCCAAGATAAAAGAGCTCTTGGAGATGCTCTTAGTTGTAATCTTCAAAGCTTTGTTCTCAGTGAATTTCCGATGGATAATAATGTGTGGTTCTTTCTTTTATTTATTCTGGTCTTCCCCACAACATAAATATTTGAATGTTATTTGTTCTTTTTTTTTTATGTTGAACTGTAAAGTAGTTGCAGGGCGTGCCCTGATGAATGCCAACAATCATGCCCTGTCTTCCATGTGATTTGGTCTTTAGCTGATGAGCTCATCGCATGCTTATGTTACTAGTCACTTGGCAAGTGATGGATGTCCATGTTGTGCCTGAACTATATTGCTTATCTCTCAATTTCGTCTCAACTTGTTGCTTCAAGAAAGTCTCCCTAGCCATGCTTTCAGATAGATAGGGATCCTGATAGGCTTTCCAAGCCTGTCAACCTGCCTATACATGCTCTCTACTTTTAGATATTCTAACTTGTCTCAGTTTGTTCTTTGTAGATTCCACCTAATTTTAAAATTTTTAACTTCCATTTCAGCCATCCTTCCTGTAGGCTTGCCTTATCTCTTACTCTGCATACCGAACGTTTTCAGATAACCTGTGCTATTGCTGGAATAAGCAGTTTGGATGGTATCTTCAGTTGAATTTGTTTAAACAGCTTGTGCTGCATGATTTTTGGTCGATGCTTAAGTACTGACACAAATAGATGCTTCTCTTCCTATTGAATTCCTTCACTGGTGTTTTTCCTTTTAAATTCCTTCAGACGTTGAATGCTAGGTTTGGACTGTGGACAGCTAGTAGCAGAGAAAAATGCTCTGCCGAATCTTGAACGACGGTTACCATGCCATGAGCCCATCTGTTGCTGATATCCTGCCATTATACACTTGTGGAATGAAAGTGGACATCTATGTTGCGTGCTCTGAAAGATGCATGGTGGCAAATAAGCCTCTTGACTGATTTTTTTTTTTTGATAATTTCCTCTTGACTTAATCAATTACTATACTTTGGACTAACATTTTTGATGGTACACAGTTCCCGTTCAGTCTTTTGCACTTTGTGCTCATTTGATGAGGCAGGCGGCCGCAGCCTATTGCCACTGAAACACATGCCTGCAGATGAGGATTCAGGAAGTGGAAGCTCCTTGGAAAGTTGGAATCGTCCCCGCTTGGACGCCGACCGCCGTCTCGGTACTAGTTCGGCACATATGCGGCGGCGGATCCGAGTCGAAGGGGAGGGCCCACCCGTCAGCGTGAGGTCGAGGGTTTAAAGCTGCCGGGGGAGTCGCGTGCTACCCTCTTGGACTTGGGTTTGGAACTGCCGAGCGCCGCCGCCGCCGCCGCCGCCGCTCTCCCCTCCCTCTCCTTCCCACCTTGTCCGATGCAGCACCCCTTCCCCCTGCGCGCTTCGTTCGATCGCAGCGACGCTCCGCGTCATCGTCGCGCCGCGGGACCGGCCGAGACGATGGACGCCCCACTCCTCGCGCCGCGCCCGCCGGCGCGGGGCTCGCTGAAGGGAGCGGCGGACGAGAAGATTGAGGCCGCCCCCGCCGCCTGCTGCCGCTTCTGCCTCGATTCCGGTACGGGCCTATCCCTCCCCCACCTCGTTCGTTTCCGCTCGCGGTCGGGCTTCTTCCTCGCGTCTCTTGATTAGCCGGCCGGGTTTAATTGTGTTGGAAGGGGTTGTTGGTAGCTAGGGTTTAGTTTTCGAGGTGATCGATCGTGTATTCGTGTTATGCTCCTGTTGCTGATCGTGAGGTTCTTCCTTCAATCCTTCTCTTGGTTACGGTGCAGGTGGTGAGCTGATCTCGCCCTGCATGTGCAAGGGGACGCAGCAGTTCGTGCACCGCTCTTGCCTTGACCACTGGAGGTCTACCAGGGTAATGCACTAATGCCTGCTCATTTGCCTTATTGTTTTTTTCATCTCTGTCAAATTCCATCCACCTATCGCGCCTCGTTTCTGTTCTGACGCTTTTAAGTTTCTAAGCGAAGTGTATATAGAGTTGGAGCATGTACGACAATATGCTTTTATATTCTTAGGAAGCTTTTTATTAGTTAATTCCAATGTAAGCAGCCTACTCAATAAACTCTTAGGTGGCAGCAGCTTGAATGTATGCTACCATGTATACGGGCTTATGGTCAGTAACTTTTGATGATGAAGAAAGAACGGGATAATTGCTAGCTACTATAATCTCTCATCCATTGTTTGGTCAGCAAGGTAGCACTAAGTTTTGTTGTCTTGACGACGTATGTATATCCTCAGGAAGGAACTGCCTTTTCACATTGCACAACATGCAAGGCGCAATTCCATCTACGGGTGCAATTTCTCGAGGGAGACGGGGGCCGTAAAATGAAGTTCCGTCTGTTCGTTGCAAGGGATATACTGTTTGTCTTCCTTGCCATCCAAATTGTGAGATCACCTTTTTCCTCATTTGTCTCTGTTGCTGTTTATTTCATTGTCATATTAGCGCTATTATAGACTACAAACAGATTGCATATGTATGCTACTTCTATTGATGAAAACAGAGTTATCCTTTGTTAGTTTAATTGAGCATGTACTGTTGTGAGTTCATCATGCAGACCTTATCTTATTGAATGCGCTGTGCAAGGTACTTGTGACAGACATTTCATTTGCTCTTCTTTGAATTTTCAGGCCGTTGCTGCCATTAGTGGTGGGGCATATTGGCTGGATAAATGTGGGCATTTCAGGAACAGATTTGCTGATGGGTGGGTTCACATGCTTTCAAAGCATCCTGTGCCCTTTTACTATTGTGTTGGTATGTATCTTCTCCTTCAACTGCAATTACAGTTCTAATGAAGTTTGATGTTGTCTGATAATGCAGTGTGTACCCACTAGCTGAGTGCTAGGCACTCACTAAATATCATATATATTGTAGACATATATCAATTTATTTAGTAAATTAGGTTTTCTCTGCTGTAATTAATCCTAAACTCTTATCTCACAATTTTATTTTCTTGTGCAGTAAAAATTGAAAAATATATTCATTCGAATTCAAACATGTGATGTCAGGAAATTGTGAATCCTATCTCCTTCCAAAATCAACACCATTGCAATTATCAGGCAACCATAGCTTTTTAGATCGCATTTTTAACAGATTTATTCAAGTACAGGATGTTAGTATCTACTTCTAACAAGATTTCTACTGATATCTGTGCCAAACAAATTGGTTCAGGTGTAGTGGTGTTTTTTGCACTGGTTGGAGTTTTTGGGCTCATATTACACTGCTCGACGTCCCCATCTTCCAACAATGATTTTCCATGCTTCGCTAGATCCTCAAACCGCAGATCAGATTCATCAGACGATGACGATGACTTTACTGTTGTTGTTATCATTGTTATTGTTTTTGCCATCATCGGAATTGTGTATGCCTTTATTGCTGCAACTATTGCTGTCCAGCGGATCTTTCAACGACACTACCACATACTTGCTAAGAAGGAGCTGACAA
This sequence comes from Panicum virgatum, assembly GCF_016808335.1. Lineage (NCBI taxonomy): Eukaryota > Viridiplantae > Streptophyta > Magnoliopsida > Poales > Poaceae > Panicum > Panicum virgatum. Next base: position 37,528,902 of record NC_053140.1, on the reverse strand, counting down.
AGGTAACCTGGTTAGAGGCTCTAATCTATCCTCACCATTTGACTCAAGCTTCATTAACCAGTTCACTTTTTGGTGTGCAGGAGTATGTCGTGGAGGACCTCCGGGGGGGTTACACACCACCAAAGCTGGACCCAGAGCACGAGCAGCGCTTGAAGAAGCTGCAGCTCATGTAGCTGCTGCTTTTGCAACTCATAACTTAGCATGATTTGCAGCAGTTGAAAACTTGGTTCAGTTATCCTGATGGATGTCTGCTGCAATATAAATAGAGCATGGTTAGCATCTAAAACATTAGCGTGATGTATAGAAGTGGAAGGGAATGTGCATACTGCAGATTACAAACTGAATCAAATTGATTCAATCTCATTCTTTTTCACTAGAAATTAATTCCCCTGCAATATTTTGTCCCATATGTTTATCACATTATGTTCTACAAATTATGCATCCTGCTATGCTCACTTCTGTAAAATTATCTATCATCAGAATTATCTGTGAACTTTTATTTTCTCTGTAGAAATCCAGTTCTGCATTTTACAAACAAGCTTGGTTCTGTGGTATGCTCATGACCATGAGGAGGAAGGCTCTTTGTGATATCATTTCTTTTTCTTCAATTGCATGATCTTGAATTCTTGAAAAATTAATGAGAAAAATAATCTTATGTTTAAGGGCCCAGTCCTAACATAGAAAAGTAGTTGCTCAGTCTAACTCGGCATTACTTCTGTGGCCAGGCCCAGGTACCTGGGGTTTAAATTTTAATTAGGTTGAGACTTTTTTTTAGATTACACAGTACAGGGTTTAAATTTTAATTAGGTTGAGACTTTTTTTAAGATTACACAGTACAACTCAGACATTCACAATGCACGCACACTCACACTCCTATGAACACATGCACATAAACCATACCCCTATGTCACAATGCGCGCACACTCACACTTCTATGAACACACGTACGCAAATACTACCCCTATAAGTATCTTCGAAGACTGAGCCAGTAAATCCTCGAGATTGACGAAGTCACCATAGGCGCCTCGCTGTTGACGGGAACGTCGCCTACCGCTGAATGCACAACGCCGTTAAATCTTAGAATATTCACTCCCATGTGAAGTCGAATCCAGGACCACAGATGCTACCAAGGCTCTTGTAACCACTAGGTTACAAGCCCTTTCGCTAATTAGGTTCAGACTACGGCACAAAACTTTGTTAGCTCAAGCGCTGGTCCTCTCCTTGTGTTAATGGTTAAACATGAAATCCGGATCAGAAATACTGAGATTGAGCAACATCAGGAGATTTCATGTGTAATCCCGACAAGGAGTTTGTCCCTCTTAGTGTTCTGATGGCAAAATAGCTAAAATCGTACCTAAATTATGGGGCTCGGTTTAATTTGGTCTCTTAACTATGAAAACATTCAATTTAGTCCCTGAACTACTCTAACTAACCCAACTCCATCCTTGAATGTGACGTAGTCTACTCCAGTCTCCAGTCGTCCTCGGTCAGTTTGGGGTGTGAAATACCTTTTTTACCCTCTATCCATAAAGCATGTTTAAACACGGGTAGCTTCTAGCCCGCATCGAGCTGCTCCCTCCCCTGCCATTCATGACCTGTGTGCTACCTAGGAGGGGTGATGACCTAGCTGGAGAGGGAGTGGTCAGCTCGATGTGGGCTGGAAGCTGCTTGTGTTAAATCTACTATATGGATAGAAGGTAAAAAGTGTATTTCACACCCTAAGCTAACTGGGCGGTGATAGGAGGAGATTACATGGCTTGCCACATTGGATTCAAGGACGAAATTGAGCCAGTTAAATAGTTCGGGGACTAAATTGAATATTTTTATAATTTAAGGACCAAATTAAGTCAAGATTCATCAGGGATGATTTTAACTATTTTGTCAATTTCTGATATCACAGGCATGCACAGCGCAACCATCAGCAGTATCACGTGTACAGTGTACTGCGGTTAGCAAACGACAGGGAACACACGCACAGAAATATGGGCCCAAGAGCCACCGGGTTCGGACATTTGGCCCAATAACGCCGAACCCTAAGCAGCTCAGCTAAAGAAGCGGCCGCCGGCAGCAGGCAAGAACTCGGCTTCACAGTCCACACTAGCCGCCACTTCACTTCGCTCTCCAAACCAAAGCCCTCACCGCTCGGCTCCGCCTCCACGCCGCCGGCGAGCATGGACCTGGGCGGATGGCGCATTGCAGGCATCCAGCATATCCGGCCCTTCAGCGGCGAGGACGAAGGTACGGACAAGGCGCTCAAGTTCGCGTACGGGTCCCTCTCCCTCCCGCCCCCGCCCGCCACCCCCGACGCGCCCCTCGCCGCGTGGTCCGGGGCCCCGGACGACGGCGTCGACCGCATCAGCCGCCTCCCCGACGAGATCCTCCGGAACGTCGTCGCCCGCCTCCCCGTCAAGGACGCCGCGCGCACCGGCGCGCTCGCCTCGCGCTGGCGCGGCCTGTGGCGCTCGGCGCCCCTCGTCTTCGCCGACGCCAACCTCCTCCAGGGATGCAGAGAGAACCCGCTCTGGCGCCCGGGGCTCGAGGACACGCTCGGCGTCACCAACGAGGTGTCCGACATCCTCGCCGCGCACCCGGGCCCCTTCCGCTGCGTCCACATCACGTGCTGCTACTTGGACATGAACAGGGAGAAGATCAATGTCATGTATACTAATCTCTGTATATTGGACTGTCTTCGTATTTGGGCCATGGGTTGTGTGAGTTGTAATGGCCATGGGTGTGGGGAGTGCGTGAGATGTTGCGGCTGCGACCGCATATATGAACCCGTGTGACCGGCGTGTTTTGAGCATCGATGAAATGAATTAACTTCTTCGTGAGCTATCTCTTTCTTCTTCCGTGCTCCGCTTCTCTCCCTTCCGTGCTCTACTTTTCTTCCCAAAACTCTCTTCTACCCTGGATCTCTCTCTTGTATCGTGATCATCTCGAGCTCGCGATCGGGACATCACAATTGGTATCAGATTCAGCCTATCCTTGGCGTGCCTCTGTCCAGTTTCGCCCTCGCCGCCTCATCCCCGGTCTAGTCCGCCTCCCCGGCGACTAGATCCGCCCCGCCGCGAATCCTTCCGATTCCGGCGTCCACGCCCCGCCCACCGACTCCCAGTCGGCGGCGGCCACGCAAATCGCCGGTTAGCCGCTCCGGCGCCGTCGACCATCACGTTCCCTTGCGCCGCTTAGGATTTTAGTTTGGGGATTTACCTGTTCTTCGCGCGGCAGGGCGTACGAGTTCACCAGGGCTCCTAATCGACAAGCTGCGCACACCCGCCAAGTGTGTGACGCCATGACGGAGATGGAAGATCACCTCGCCAAGTTGTTCGACGAAAAGTTCAAGTCCCTCTTCGATCAGCTTGAGGCGGTGGCCACCGTGAAGACACAGATCTCAGAGTTGGACGCCAAGCTCACCGATCAGGCCGGGCGCATCGAGCAAGTACAAGCCAAGGTCGACCTGACGATGACGTCGGTTGCGAACTTGCAGCAGGAGCAGCTGCAGGTCGCTCGTGCTCTGAAGACTGCTGCGCCACCGAAGTTGCAAATCCACGGACGCGACGGCGCTGGGCTGATGGGAGCGCATCCCATGTACCCACCGCCACCGGCTCCACAATACCTTCCTTCTCAAGTGGTGTTTCCCCCTTCCCCTGCTGCTACTGATCCACATGTCTCTAGTTCGGATCCGAGTGCTCTTCCAGGGGCAGGTTCTTTGGTTCCTTTGGGTACTCATCTATTCATGATGTTGGGGTCGAGGATTCAGTGCCCAAACGTGTTTGGCTTCCTAAGATGGATTTTCCAGTATTTGAAGGGTCTGATGTCCAAATTTGGCTGGATAAGTGTAAATCCTACTTTTCCCTGTTCCAAATCCCTGATGCATTTAGAATTACTGTTGCTACTATGAATTTGTCTGGTCGTGCATCTCACTGGTACTAGGCTCACAAAGGATACTTACGGAGTTCAGTCATGGGAACAGTTTGAACAGTATGTACTCTCTGAATTTGAGGTGAACACTCACAGGGATAAGATGATGGAATAGTTGACTCTGAAACAGTTCGACTCTGTTGCTGATTATAAAAAGCAGTTTGAGCAGTTGGTGTATCACATAAAGTTGTTTGATAAAACCGTCAGTGAAACCCTTCTAGTGTCACAGTTTGTATCGGGACTTAAGGATGAATTGCGCCCTGCAGTGGAGATGCAGTTACCTGACACAATGACTAAGGCTGCTACTCTGGCTGCTGTCCAAGAATCTCTGTTGAGCAGGAATATAAAGAGTTTCACTAAGTCTCCCTCCTCCAAGGCAGTTTCTCCTCCTGCAAAGCTTGATACAACCTCTCAGTTTTCTGCTGGTGAACTTTGGAAGGCTAGACAACTGAGGGAGTTCAGGAAACAAAATGGCTTGTGTTACAAATGTGGCGAAAAGTTTGTGCCAGGCCACAAATGCAAACAGCCAGCTAATCCAGAGTTAAATTTCATCGCTGTGGAAGATGGGGGTGATGGCGGTGTCATATTGTCTGATGACCTATTGGATGTGCTGGAGTCTCCGTAGAATATTTTTTCACCTGAGGATGTGTTGGTTTCTCTGAATGCCATAACAGGTGCTGAGAAGAGCAAACTGATTAAGTTCAGAGCCCTCGCTTCTAACCAAGTGGTGCTGCAGTTACTAGACACTGATAGTTCTCACACTTTTATTAGTGCTAGAATGTTTGATAAAGTTCCTTGTACCCTGGTGGATATTCCTCCCATTGAGGTCAGAGTTGCGAATGGCCAGACAATTCTCTATTCTCAAGTGGTGCAGAACTTTAGCTGGTGGATTCAGGGCACTACTTTTACTGCTGATGCTTTGGTACTTCCTCTTGGTGCTTATGATATGGTACTCAGTATGGACTGGCTAGAGAAATTTAGGCCAATGACCTGTGACTGGCAGGAGAGATGGGTGCAGTTCCACTTACAGGGCAAGCTGATTAAGTCGCAAGGTGTCGTGCCTCAGTCTGACCCTACTATTTCCAGTATTTCTGCTGAGCAAGTGGTCAAAGCTGCCAAAGGCAATGACATATGGGCTATGGCGGTTTTGCAACCTGCCCTTGAGCAATTTTCTGACACTATACCCCCTATTCCTGCTGCCATTAAAATGCTGATCAGCCAGTATGATGAGGTGTTCAAGGATTCTAACTCACTGACTCCACAAAGAATGTATGACCATGCTATTTCACTACTTCCCAATGCTGCTCCAGTAAATTCCAGGCCATATAGATATTCACCACTACAGAAGGATGAAATAGAGAGGCAGGTCAATGAGATGTTGTCTGCTGGTTTAATCACACCAAGTATGAGTCCCTTTGCATCCCCGGTTCTCTTGGTTAAGAAGAAAGATGGTTCCTAGCGCTTCTGTGTCGACTACCGGAAGCTTAATGACATTACTGTCAAAAATAAATTTCCCATGCCTATCATTGATGAGTTGTTAGATGAGTTGGCTGGTCCATGCTACTTTGCTAAGTTAGACATGAAGTCAGGATTCCATCAGATTAGAGTTCTTCCTTCAGATGAGCACAAGACTGCTTTTAAAACACATCATGGCCACTTCCAGTTTAAAGTGATGCCATTTGGCCTCACCAATGCTCCAGCCACATTCCAATGTTTGATGAATGGTATTTTTGCTAAGTACTTGAGGAAGTTCGTGCTCATTTTCATGGATGACATCCTGGTCTATAGCCCCACTCTTGAGGCACACATGGAACATCCGAAACTCGTGTTTGAAGTCCTCAAGGAACACAAGCGAGTGGCTAAGTTCAGCAAGTGTACTTTTGCCCAAATAAAGTTGGAATACTTGGGTCACATCATATCTGGTCAGGGAGTTTCTACAGATCCAGCCAAGCCAAGACTCGAGCAATGATGCAGTGGCCCGTTCCTTCTAATGTCACTGAACTAAGAGGCTTCTTGGGCCTCACAGGTTACTACAGAAAATTTGTGAAGAATTATGGGCTGATTGCCAAGCCGTTAACTCAGCTGTTGAAACTGAAACAATTTGCCTAGTCTCCTGAGGCACAACGATCCTTTGACCAGCTCAAGGAGGCTATGGTGTCTACTCCTGTGCTGGCACTTCCAAATTTTGCTGAGCCCTTTGAAATTGAAACAGATGCCTGTGACTCTGGTGTTGGTGCAGTGTTGTCTCAAAACGGTCATCCTATGGCCTTTTACAGTAAAGCCTTGGGGGTCAACAACCAGAAGTTATCAATCTATGAGAAAGAGTTTATTGCTATTTTGATGGCTGTGGATAAGTGGAGATGTTATTTGCAGCGAGGTCAGTTTGTCATCAAAACTGATCACAAGAGCTTGTGTCACTTACAGGACCAAACACTATCTACTGATTGGCAGAAGAAAGCAATGACAAAGCTAGCTGGCCTACAGTTCAAGCTTCAGTACAAGAAAGGCTCTGAGAACAAGGTAGTTGATGCACTTTCCAGAGTCGGACATGCTATGGAGTGTTCTGCAATTTATGGTGCTACTCCCATCTGGCCGCAGGAGGTGCTTAACTCCTATACTAATGATGTGACAGCCCAGCAACTACTTACTGAATTGGCTGTTGTTAGTCCAAATGCTGAAGGGTTTTCACTGCAGCATGGTCTTATCTATAAAGGCACTACGTTGTGGGTGGGCAACAATACTGCCTTGAGAACTAAAATTATAGCTGCATTTCACTCTACAGCTGTGGGGGGTCACTCTGGTGTTCAGGCATCATATCAACGAGTGAAGAAGCTGTTCTTTTGGCCTGGACTGAAACAAGAGGTTGATTCATTTGTCAAGCAGTGCTCTGTATGCGAGCAATCCAAGCATGAACACTGCAAATACCCAGGGCTATTGCAACCACTTCCAATTCCTGAAAATTCTTGGCAAGATTTGTCAATGGATTTTGTGGAGGGTCTTCCCAAGTCAGACTCTCTCTCTGTGATCATGGTTATTGTGGACAGATTTACTAAGTTTGCTCATTTCTACCCCCTTAAACACCCATTCACTGCAAAGACAGTGGCTCAAGTGTTCTTTGACAATGTTGTGAAACTACATGGGGTACCCAAAACTATTGTATCTGACAGAGACAAAGTATTCACTGCAACATTCTAGAAGGAGTTATTTGCCTTGCTGGGAACTAAGCTGCAAATGAGTTCTGCATATCACCCTCAGACTGATGGCCAGACTGAAAGGGTTAATCAGTGTCTCGAGATGTTTTTGAGGTGTACTGTTCATGACTCTCCTAAGCAGTGGCACAAATGGCTTGGTTCAGCTGAACTGTGGTACAATACTAGTTACCACACAGCTCTGAAATGCACTCCCTTCAAGGCACTGTATGGTGTTGAGGCCAACCATGGAGTTGTTCCAGTCCTCAATGCAGATGGTTCTTCTGAGGCCACCGACTTTCTGCAAGACCGCCAACTCATCTTGGCTACTCTGAAACAAAATCTCCATAACGCCCAGAACAAGATGAAGTCATATGCTGACAAGAATAGGACTCCCCGGCAGTATCAGGTTGGGGACATGGTATATCTCAAGCTGCAACCTTATGCTCAGACTTCTATCGCCAATCGACCTTTTCCCAAGCTGGCATTCAATTTTTTTGGCCCATACAAGATACTGGAGCGCATAGGCAGCGCGGCTTACAAGTTGGAACTACCTGACACTGCTCTGATTCACCCTGTCTTCCACATTTCACAGCTGAAGTCGTTTGTTCCTGATTTCACTCCTGTGTTCTCTGATATATCAGCCTTGCCTCGGTTGGATACAGTGGAAGTGGTTCCTGAAGCTATTATTGATTGTCGCTTGGTGAAGAAAGGGGACTCGGCTGTTACTCAAGTTCTGATCAAGTGGTGTGGACTTCCTTCAGACATGGCTACCTGGGAGGATTATTATGTGTTGTAGGCTCGCTTTCCTGCGGCACTAGTCTGGGGACCGACTGATTCTTGAGGGCGGGGTGATGTTATGTATACTAATCTCTGCGTATTGGACTGTCTTCGTATTTGGGCCATGGGTTGTCTGAGTTGTAATGGCCATGGGCCTGGGGAGTGCGTGAGATGTTGCGGCTGCAACCGCATATATGAACCCGTGTGACCGGCGTGTTTTGGGCGTGTTTTGGGCATCGATGAAATGAATTAACTTCCTCGTGAGCTATCTCTTCCTTCTTCCGTGCTCTGCTTCTCTCCCTTCCGTGCTCTGCTTTTCTTCCCAAAACTCTCTCTCTTCTACCCTAGATCTCTCTCTTGTATCGTGATCATCTCGAGCTCGCTATCGGGATATCACAATCAAGGGCTGGCTGAAGCTGGTCACCGACAAGAGCGTCCAAGAGCTCGCTTTTATCAACCGCCCGTGGCCGCTCGACCTCCGTCTCCCCACCACGCTCTTCAGCTGCACCTCGCTCACCCGCCTGCACATCGGCGCCTGGAAGCTCCCGAACACCGCCACTCTGCCGGACGCCGTCGCCTTTCCCCACCTCCAGGAGCTCTTCCTCACCCTGATCACCATGAAGGATCAAGACCTCGCTTTCCTGCTCGAGAGGAGCCCCGCCCTGGATGTACTCACCATCATCGCGAGCCAGAGGGACGTGCGCCTCTGCTTGGTGCCTTGGTCAGCCGCAGCCTGCGGTACCTGCAGCTGGGCATGTCTTCCTTGGGGGACATCACCGTGGCCGATGTTAGAAATCTAGGCAATTTTCGGTATATTTTAATTCCAAAATTAAATGTATAAACTAGCAATATTTCTATGACTTTAAGGAGTAAAATAAAACATGTGAACATGTTTATACTTATCACACATATAAGCATAAACAATATAAATAACCAAAGTTTCAGGGAGTACCCTAAAGCGGGGCCGTTGCCGGAGGCATTGGCTGCGCTGTTACCAACTGGAGTAGACATCTACTCGGTTGGCCTCAGTCGAAGTAGTCGAACTAAATCGGTGCAGGAAGAAGTTCGCAGTGCAGTCCCACGAACGGTCACAAAGATGTAGTCGACGTAGTCATTCGGCCACCAGAATGTAGTCGACGTAGTCGTTCGGCTCGTCCACCAGGAAGTAGTCGTACAATCGGGCAAAGCCTTAGTATTTTTGAGCAGTCACGCTAAAGCGTTACCCAAAAACCTGATTGCCCGCCTATCCCGTGCAGGATCTCAAGGCGAGCAAGGTTTCGGAGGCCTGCTCACGCTAATTCTGTGCGCGCAGAAATTAGCGTTGGGGAACTCAGTTGTTGCAACTGGAGAGGGAGAAGAGAGGAGCCGAGTTGCCTCAGTGCTCTGGTGCAGGATGGATGAGGGGAATGGCACTCCTTATATAGTGACTCAGGTGCTCAGGATCGTTGAACCTGGACACCATCAGAGTCATTTAGGTGATGCAGTTATGGCCATTAATTACAGATTTAATTGCACGTTTAATCGCACGATTAATTGCTGTCAACGGCAAAATAGCCATCACATCGCACCGCGCCACGCCGCACCGCACCACACCGCACCGCCCGTCCGTCCGGCCCGCCGCGCCGCGCCGCGCCGCGCCTCGCCTCGCCTCGCCTCGGCCTCGGCCACGGCCACGGCCATGGCCCGGCCCGGCCCGGCCCGGCGAGGCGAGCGAGCGCGCGCGCGCGTGTGGTTCACCGTCCTCCTCTTACCGGCTTCACAAGTGGTGTACAAGAAGTCCACCTTTTAAGTCGGTTGAGATCCTCCTCAATTCCCGGTACGGAATTAAACATTGATTCCCTAGCATTAATAGTGGGCTTTAAATTCTTTTAATGCTTTAGAATAAATGGGCCAAGCCCATTACTCCAACAATCCCCACCAAGAAATTTAAGCCACACTAGAAATACCCTCATTCTCTCATTGATATACCAGTATTCGACAGAGACTGTTAAGTTGAACTTCCATCTAGGACAAAGGCTACACTTATTCACAACTGTGCAATGGACTATGCCTTGAATTGCCAGTTTTGTGCAAACAAGTTTGACCAGAGCCCTACACTGGTACTAGGCTGCAAAAGCATCCCCGCGGTTTGGAGCTTATAAGTCATACTCCAGGCCCTTCATGAGTTTCTAGAGAATACCCAATTCTCATAGACCATGACCAGTGGTCAAACTCATATAGGTGTGTTCCTTTCAGATGTTCTGTAGGACAACATCTTTGTTTCAAGAAAACAACTCATTTGTTTAAAAGAAACCACCTGGCACACATTAAGGTATAGACCAACCTGCCATACAGATTAGAAGAGAAATGCACCTTATACACGGAATGAGCCCTTTTCACAAAGGTTCTCTTCTCACAGTCAGACTTTAGTTTGTTTCACCATCCTAATTCACGGGATCTCCGATCACATAGGACAGGTTTCCACTATAGAATGACTCACGTGGGTCTCAAGCCCAATTCCATAGATGCATTGTCTATCACATTTCGTGAAAGACCCTTTGTAAACTGATCTGCCAGATTTTTAGCCGTCTGAACATAGTCCAGGGCTATAACTCCGGAGTTTCTCAATTTTCTGACAGATTTCAACCGCCTTTTCACATGTCTAGATGACTTCATGTTATCCTTTGAACTATTCACCTTGACAATTACTGTTTGATTGTCACAGTTCATTAGGATTGCCGGTAACGGTTTTTCAACTATCGGCAAGTCCATAAGGAGCTCACGAAGCCACTCAGCCTCAATAGTGGCGGTATCTAATGCTGTGAGTTCTGCTTCCATAGTTGACCTCGTTAAGATGGTCTGCTTGCAAGACTTCCAGGAAACAGCTCCACCACCAAGTGTAAACACATATCCACTTGTGGCCTTTATCTCATCAGCATCAGAAATCCAATTTGAATCACTATACCCTTCTAGTACCCTTGGGTACCCGGTGTAGTGAATTCCATAGTTCATTGTCCCCTTCAGATAGCGCATTACTCTTTCAAGACCCTTCCAATGATCATCTCTCGGGTTTGAAACAAACCGGCTCAGTTTGCTTACAGCAAACGAGATGTCAGGTCTTGTAGCGCTCGCTAAATACATTAATGAACCAATGATCTGAGAATATCTCAGCTGATCTCGCATTATCCTTTTGTTCTTTCTAAGAATTAAACTGGCATCATATGGTGTTGAGACAGGTTTATAGTCACTATAACCAAAGCGACTTAACACCTTCTCCACATAGTGAGACTGTGTAAGAATCACCCCACCATTGATCTCTTTTACCAGCTTTATATTAAGGATAACATCAGCTTCTCCCAGATCCTTCATCTCAAAATTTTGAGATAAAAACTCTTTGACTTCCTTAATCACATTAAGGCTAGTGCCAAAGATCAGTATGTCATCCACATACAAGCACAAAATCACTCCTTCAGCCCCACCATAGCGATAGTACACACATCTGTCAGCTTCGTTCACAACAAAGCCGGCAGAGGTCAAAGTTCTATCAAACTTTTCATGCCACTGCTTAGGCGCTTGCTTGAGACCATATAAAGATTTTAACAACTTACAAACCATTCCTTCTTGACCCTTTGATACAAACCCATCCGGCTGATCCATATAGATCTCCTCTTCTAACTCTCCATTGAGGAAAGCCGTCTTAACGTCCATCTGATGAACGAGAAGACCATAAGAGGCTGCCAAGGAAAGTAACACTCGAATTGTGGTCAATCGGGCAACTGGTGAATAAGTGTCAAAGAAATCTTCTCCTTCTTTTTGTGTATAACCCTTGGCCACAAGCCTAGCCTTGTACTTTTCAATAGTACCATCTGGCCTAAGCTTTTTCTTGAACACCCACTTGCATCCAACCGGTTTACATCCATAAGGACGTTCAACGACCTCCCAGGTTCCATTAGGCATAATAGAATCCATCTCACTCCTTATTGCTTCCTTCCAATAGTCAGCATCAGGAGATGAATATGCCTCTTCAATGGTTCTGGGTGTATCATCTATGAGGTATACAATGAAATCATCACCAAAAGACTTTACAGTCCTTTGTCTCTTGCTCTTTCTCGGAGCATCATTGTTATCCTCCTCAGGATTTTCTACAAGTGTATGTTCATTGTGTTCTATCGGCTCAGCAGAGCCATCATCCTTGATGAACTCTTGCCTAGATGAACTTGTTTCATCTCTCATGGGAAAAATGTTTTCAAAAAATGTAGCATCTCTGGACTCCATTATAGTACCAACATGCATGTCAGGTACTCCAGATTTCACTATTAAAAATCTATATCCAACGCTGTGAATAGCATAACCTAGAAAGATACAATCCACAGTTTTAGGTCCAAGCTTACGTTTCTTGGTTATTGGCACACTCACTTTTGCCAAACAACCCCATGTACGTAAGTATGACAGTGTTGGCCTTTTCTTCTCCCATTCCTCGAAAGGAGTTATCTCTTTATTCTTTGTAGGAACACGGTTTAGGACATGACATGCAGTCAATATAGCCTCACCCCACCATTCCTTGGAAAGTCCCGCTGTATCTAACATGGCGTTAACCAAATCCGTTAGAGTGCGGTTCTTTCTTTCGGCAACCCCATTTGACTGAGGTGAATAGGGAGGCGTCCTCTCATGAATAATACCATGTTCCTCGCAGAATAAAGTAAATAAATTTGAGAAATACTCGCCACCACGATCTGACCTAACTCTTTTGATCTTTCTCTCAAGTTGGTTTTCTACTTCAGCTTTATAGATTTTAAAGTAGTGTAAAGCTTCATCTTTTGACTTCAACAAATAGATGTAACAAAATCTAGTACTATCATCAATCAAAGTCATGAAATATTTTTTACCACCTTTTGTCAACACTCCATTCATTTCGCACAAATCGGAATGAATTAATTCTAAGGGTGCCAAGCTCCTTGCCTCCGCGGTCTTATGAGGCTTACGAGTTTGTTTTGATTCAACACATACATGACACTTAGAATTTTTGACAAAAGTGAACTTTGGAATTAAGCTCAAATTAGCTAAGCGCATCATACAACCAAAATTAACATGACAAAGCCTCGAATGCCAAACATTTGTTTCATCAACGTTAATAACATTGTATGCAATTTTATTACAAACATCTGACAAAGAAAGACGGAACAAACCTCCGCTTTCATAACCTTTTCCAACAAAAGTACCAAACTTAGACAAGATACATTTATTGGACTCAAAGACTAATTTGAAACCATCTCTACACAGTAGAGAGCCGCTGACTAAATTCTTCTTGATGGTGGGGACATGCTGCACGTTCTTCAGCTGCACGGTCTTCCCCGAAGTAAACTTCAGATTTACCGTACCAACACCAAGAACACGCGCATGTGATCCGTTCCCCATCAGCAAGGAGGAAGTCCCGCCGGTCTGGTAAGAAGAGAACAAAGAAGCATCAGCACAAACATGAATATTAGCACCAGTGTCAACCCACCACTCGGGTGAACCAAAGACTGAAAGAACAGTAGGTAATAAATTACCGTACCCCGAAGTTCCTCCAGGCTCGCTAATAACCATGTTGGCGGAGTCGTTGCCTTTGCGGTTCGGACACTTTGCAGCAAAGTGATCCGTACTAGCACACACATAGCAAGCTCCCGTCTTCTTCTTCTTCTTAAAAGTGGTTGTCTTCTTAGTCTTTGGTTGGTTCTGCGGTGGCTTTTTCTTGTTCTTATGGGAGTTGTTCTTCTGAACAAGATTGGCACTTGAAGCACCAACAACTCCTTTCCCACGTATGTCCTTTGCTCTCGCCTTCTCCTCAACATCAAGAGTCCCTATGAGTCCATCTATTGTGAACTCCTGTCTCTTATGTTTTAGAGAAGTAGCAAAGTCCCTCCAAGAAGGTGGCAGCTTAGAGATTATACCTCCAGCCACAAACTTATTGGGTAACACACATGGGGACTCTTTGCTGCAATTTTTGAGATCTTTTGCCAGAGTATGTATTTCATGAGCCTGTTCCACTACAGAACGGTCTTCGACCATCCTGTACTCAAGGAACTGCTCCATGATATACAACTCACTCCCAGCGTCAGATACTCCATATTGAGCCTCAAGAGCATCCCACAAAGCTTTGCCAGTTGGCAGCCGGATATAAGAATCCACCAGGTTATCACCGAGAACACTAATGATCAAGCCTCGAAAGAGGATATCAGCCTCATCGAACGCACTCCCTTCCTCTGGAGAGAATTGTTCAGGCTTACCCTCTTTCACATGGATCACTCTCGATAGTGTTAACCACAGTATAAGCCGCTCTTGCCAACGTTTGTAATTTGAACCATCAAAAGGTGATGGTTTGATTGATGCAGCAAAGCTAGATACCGAAAGCCTATTAACACAATCAGGTTTTTGGATTGTTAGAAATCTAGGCAATTTTCGGTATATTTTAATTCCAAAATTAAATGTATAAACTAGCAATATTTCTATGACTTTAAGGAGTAAAATAAAACATGTGAACATGTTTATACTTATCACACATATAAGCATAAACAATATAAATAACCAAAGTTTCAGGGAGTATCCTAAAGCGGGGCCGTTGCCGGAGGCATTGGCTGCGCTGTTACCAACTGGAGTAGACATCTACTCGGTTGGCCTCAGTCGAAGTAGTCGAACTAAATCGGTGCAGGAAGAAGTTCGCAGTGCAGTCCCATGAACGGTCACCAAGATGTAGTCGACGTAGTCGTTCGGCCACCAGAATGTAGTCGACGTAGTCGTTCGGCTCGTCCACCAGGAAGTAGTCGTACAATCGGGCAAAGCCTTAGTATTTTTGAGCAGTCACGCTAAAGCGTTACCCAAAAACCTGATTGCCCGCCTATCCCGTGCAGGATCTCAAGGCGAGCAAGGTTTCGGAGGCCTGCTCACGCTAATTCTGTGCGCGCAGAAATTAGCGTTGGGGAACTCAGTTGTTGCAACTGGAGAGGGAGAAGAGAGGAGCCGAGTTGCCTCAGTGCTCTGGTGCAGGATGGATGAGCTGGAGAGGGAGAAGAGAGGAGCCGAGTTGCCTCAGTGCTCTGGTGCAGGATGGATGAGGGGAATGGCACTCCTTATATAGTGACTCAGGTGCTCAGGATCGTTGAACCTGGACACCATCAGAGTCATTTAGGTGATGCGGTTATGGCCATTAATTACAGATTTAATTGCACGTTTAATCGCACGATTAATTGCTGTCAACGGCAAAATAGCCATCACATCGCGCCGCGCCTCGCCTCGCCGACGGCCACGGCCACGGCCACGGGTCCACGTCTATTGCTAAACTGCGAACATTATTCTATCAGTGATGGAGTTTGGAAAATGTTAGAGGGGACCAATCTTTGAGGTGCATGCTTATTTTGAAGTGTTTGATAGTAAACAAATGGCGCCAACATATAGTTTTTTTTAGGTAGTTTGTAAAATGAGTGATACGGGGGCGTGGCCTCGCCTCGCCCACGGCCATGGCCCGGCGAGGCGAGCGAGCGCGCGCGCGCGTGTGGTTCACCGTCCTCCTCTTACCGGCTTCACAAGTGGTGTACAAGAAGTCCACCTTTTAAGTCGGTTGAGATCCTCCTCAATTCCCGGTACGGAATTAAATATTGATTCCCTGGCATTAATAGTGGGCTTTAAATTCTTTTAATGCTTTAGAATAAATGGGCCAAGCCCATTACTCCAACAGCCGACGCTCCTCGCCTGGAGAGGTTCTTTCTGCTGATGACGCGTCGCATTGGGGGCAACAAGTTCTCGAGGATCAAGATTGGCAACGCACCCAACCTGCGCTTGCTGGGATACTGGCCCCCGGGACAGCACGAACTACAGATTGGCAACACCATCATCGAGGTACCAATATATAAATGACACTCCTAATTTTCATTCTGTTTCGTTTTGTAGTTGTCCAGGTATCAAATGTGTGATCTTAATTTCTGATTCGGTGGTGCGTTGCATTTGCACATTCACATCACAGGCGGGCACTAAGGTGAGCCCATGCACCATCATCCCAAGCGTCAAGATCTTGGCTTTGCAGGTGCATTTTGAGGTGCGCAATGAAGTCAAGACAGTGCCTGCCTTCCTCAAGTGCTTTCCAAATGTTGAGACGCTCCATATTCAAGTAAAACTTAGCAACCTTGCTTGTTTCATTTGGCATTTTACATCAGTGTCGCCACGCCCACTAGCTTTCTAGCCTTATCAAATAATTTGTTGCCACCAGAATCATAACCACATGTGCCTTGATTTTATTTGCAGTCAGTGAAAGTCGATAGGCCTACTGGGAATGTCAGTCTCAAGTTCTGGCAGGAGGCTTGCCCTGTTGGATGTCTCCAGCATGTGAAGAAGTTAGTTATCCATGGATTCCAGGGGAAAGACTGATGAAGCTCGGGTTAGATCCATTAACTTAGTTAAAACATCTGAAGTTAATGGTTCTCTTTTAATATCTCATCAAAAGGATCATAGTTTGGATAATGAAGGCAATGAAATTGAATCTGATGTAGACATAAGTGATTTAAATGTTTTTTGTGGAGTCGAGGGAGTAGATGTTGTTGGCGATTACAGTGATGACGTGAGTGTTCACAGTCAAGCTGCACCCCATCACACTACTGAACATCAAAAAAAATGCAAGCATGCCCAAAAAAGAAAAAAAAGGGCTGTACATCTCAAAAGAATTTATTTCCCAATGAGAGGAATTTTTTGGAACAGTAGAGGTTTAAGGGATTTAGCCAAACGAAACTTTTTATATGACTTATCTCTCGAGAAGAACCTCGATTTCATTGCCTTACTTGAAACTTATAGAAGGGATTTTTCAGATGAACTTCTGAATTCTTTCTGTGGAAATAGAGAGTTTACATGGCAATGGAACCCGCCAAATGGGCGCTCTGGGGGAATTCTCGTAGGTTTCAACTCTCAAAATTTTATTCTTCAAAATCAGTTCCACGGTGAGTTTTTTTGTCAAACTGCATTTAAAGAACAAATGTGATGGCTATCGATGGGCTCTTGTGGCAGTATACGGAGCTGCACAACATGAGCACAAAGATCGCTTTCTCGCTGAATTTGTCAATACATGTTCGACTGAATCTCTACCACTGATGGTTGGGGGTGATTTCAATATTATCAGAAATCCTTCAGAGAAAAATAATGATCGTTATAATAGTAGATGGCCATTGCTTTTCAATGCCTGTATAGAGACTTTGAATTTAAGAGAACTAGAACTATCAGGTCGGAAGTTTACTTGGGCAAACTCAGCGGAACACCCAACTTTCGAAAGACTTGATAGGATTCTGGTTAGCACTGATTGGGAACAGAAATTTTCTTTGTCAATGGTCGAGGCCTTAACTAGAGAAATTTCAGATCATACTCCACTTTTGTTGGATACAAATCAAGCGTCTCACAGAGGTAACACACCTCTTTTCAAATTTGAATTAGGGTGGCTCGCTAAAGACGGTTTTTTTGATTTGATAACAAATGTGTGGAAAGCTGAAAACAGAGGCACATCACCATTACAGAGATGGCAAAACAAGATCAGAACGGTCCGCAGATATCTGCGTGGATGGGCAAAAAACCAAGTAGGACAAAACAAAAAAAAGAAAAGTTTCCTCCTCCAACAGCTGGATATCTTAGATAGAAAAGCTGAATCCACGCTGTTATCACCACAAGAGTTGGAACACAAACGTGTTTTGTCCGCGGAGCTTTCTGGTTTGCTTAGAGAAGAGGAACTTTATTGGTTCCAGAGATCTAAAGCTACCAGACTTTTGCAAGGGGACGCAAACACGAGATATTTCAACTTGTAGCTAATGGTAGACATCCTAAAACTAGGATCTTTCAGCTAGAACAAGATGAGGGGACTATTGTAGGTCATGATAATCTTAAAACTTATATCACAGAATACTACAAAAAACCTTTTTGGAGAGCCAGAGCAGAATGATTTTTTTCTAAATGAGGACACTACAGAGGACATTCCTCAGGTGTCTCAAATAGAAAATGAATTTCTCTGTGATGAGTTCTCTGAAAAGGAAATTAGAGATGCGGTGTTCCAAATGGAACACAATAAGGCACCTGGTCCAGATGGATTCCCAGCAGAGTTCTACCAATTTTTTTGGGAAACTATTAAGGCTGATCTGATTCAGTTGTTTGTAGAATTCCACAGGGGCGAGTTGCCTTTACACAGTTTGAACTTTGGTGTGATTACCCTACTACCCAAAAAGGAGGATGCCACCAAAGTGCAACAATACAGGCCGATATGTCTTTTAAATGTTAGCTTCAAGATTTTCACAAAAGTACTCACGAATAGATTATCCGTTGTAGCTCAAAAAATAATCAGACAATCTCAAACAGCTTTCATTCCAGGACGGCACATCCTAGAGGGAGTGGTCATTCTACATGAAACAATTCATGAAATGCATAAGAAAAAGAAAAATGGGGTTATCTTGAAACTTGATTTTGAAAAAGCATATGACAAGGTGAAATGGCCGTTTCTTCAACAAGTGTTGCGAATGAAAGGCTTTTCAACAACTTGGTGTGCTTGGATTAATCAAGTGATAACCAAAGGTTCGGTAGCCATAAAAGTAAATGATGATGTAGGGCACTACTTCCAAACGAGAAAAGGAGTTAGGCAAGGAGATCCTCTTTCTCCCATACTCTTTAATATTGTTGTTGACATGCTGGCAATATTAATTGAGAGAGCCAAAGAAAACCAGCAGTTCAAGGGAGTAGTTCCGCATTTAATTGATGAAGGTCTTTCTATTTTGCAATATGCAGATGACACAATTCTCTTTATGGAACATAATCTTGAACAGTCAAAAAACCTCAAACTTTTACTATGTGCTTTTGAACAACTGTCTGGCCTCAAGATTAATTTTCATAAAAGCGAATTATTCTGCTTTGGGGAGGCCCAGGCTGTCCAAATGGAATATGAACAAATCTTTGGTTGCAGCCAAGGTATGTTTCCGTTTTGATACCTAGGAATACCCATGCATTACAGAAGACTTCAAAATTCGGATTGGAAGAGAGTTGATGAAAGATTCCAAAAGAGGTTAAGGGGATGGAAAGGGAAGTTTCTTTCTGCTGGTGGAAAGCTAGTCCTTATTAACTCTATGCTTAGCAGCTTACCTTTATTTATGTTTTCGTTCTTTGAAGTTCCTCGTGAGGTTCTAAAAAAGCTAGATTTCTATAGATCTAGGTTTTTTTTGGCAAAGTAACGAACATAAAAAAAAGTATAGGCTGACAAGATGGAGTGTCCTGTGCTGCTCAAAAGACCAAGGGGGTTTGGGAATCTTAAATCTAGATGCACAAAATAAATGTTTGCTAAGCAAATGGCTTTTTAAGCTAATAAATGAACAAGGGGTGTGGCAAACTCTGCTTAGGAGGAAATACCTTCGGTTCAGATCTCTTACTCTGGTTGAACACTTGCCTGGAGATTCACACTTTTGGTCGGGTCTCATGAGTGTCAAATCTGAGTTCCTGAGATGGGGCAAATTTAAGCTGGGTAATGGGTCTCATATCAGATTCTGGGAAGATTCTTGGCTTGATAATGAACCTCTTAAAAATCAATACCCGACCCTGTATAACATTGCCAGAAAAAAATCTGCATTAGTCAGCCATGTTCTAAGCTCGACTACACTAAATATCTCTTTTCGTAGATCTCTAGTGGCTAACAACTTACTCTTATGGCACCAACTGGTGGCTAGAGTAATGGATATTCAGCTACAAGATCAAAGTGACATTTTTGTGTGGTCTCTGCATCAGAATGGGTTTTTTTCAGTGCGATCTATGTATAGGGCAATAACAACCACTAATATAATACCTCATAATCATATTATCTGGAAACTTAAATTGCCTCTTAAGATTAAGATTTTTATGTGGTACTTGATTAAAGGGGTTACTCTCACTAAGGATAATTTAGCTAGACGGCGATGGAAAGGGAGTTTAAAATGTTGTTACTGTAATCTTAATGAAACAATACAACACCTTTTTTTCGATTGCCACAACGCTAAATTCTTATGGAGACTGATAATTGTTGTTTTTAATTTACCAATGCCGTTAAATGTGAATCATATGTTCACTTACTGGTTAAATGGGCTGAGAAAACAACATAAATATCAGGCCTTAGTGGGAGCATGTGCAATCTTATGGGCGATCTGGCTAACGCGAAATGACATTACTTTTAACTGTGCGCAAGTTTCTTCTTCTCTGCAGGTGTTGTTCAGAGGAACTTATTGGATCCGGTTTTGGGCGCTGCTGCAAAAAGAAGAGGAAAGGCCGCTGGTGTTAGAGGGGTGTCGCACACTTGAGTGTTCTGCCATGGAAATCTTCGATTCGAATGGATGACCTTTCATTAATCGAATTGCCTATGTCTAAGTTTTTTTTAGTCTCTTTTATTTCTGCTACTCTGTTTTGTCTCGCTCGGACGCTTGTTGCTGTGTGGTTTGTGGTTTTGAACAGCTATATGTATCAATCGATACAGAAGCTGGAATATGTTTAATATATATTCTCAATTCTAAAAAAAATGGATTCCAGGGGAGCAAAAATGAGCATGCCTTTATCAAGTTCGTCGCAGAGAGAGCATATGCACTGAAGAAGATGGTGGTTTTTTTGTGCCTTGAATCTTTCTCTTCTTCAAATTGTCTCGATTCCAAGATGAGGCCTTTTTGCACTGTCAAATGTGTGAGTAAGGACATCAAGGCGATCCAGTTCAAACTTCGAGCCATTCCTACTCCCTGGAGTTTCCGCATGGCAGCTGATGTTTCATGTATGGACCCTTTTGACCATGCAAACACTGTCATCTGAGGTAGCAGCTGTCTGTGTGAACCTAATCAACTAGTTATGTATGTTTGCATGATTGCATCTGTCTAAATATTGGGAATGTTGCGACTAGCATGGACTGCAAGTGTTTAAGCCAATTAGTACCAGTCTTCACCTTGCAAAAACCTACGATGTAGCGTAAACTTACTACTATCTGGGAATTATAAATTGCTACCAAGTACATTTCATCTTAATTTACGCTTTTTTGTTATGTTTGTTTGCTCTTCAATATATTTATTGTTTGGTTGATTGATTGTTAATTCTAACCAAAGCTACCAATGCATTTCATTTTGGATTTGTTGTATTACAAATCTGTTACATTGTGCAGTTATGGAAGTAGGCTGATTAATTGCCATGCATTATTTGGACATGCTTGATCAACTCGCCGTTCTGCTTGGATTATGTATATAATCTGTTTCACATGCTGATTTGAAGAGCAATAAGCAGTGTGGCTTGAATAACATGCCATTATTGTCTTGATGCAAATTTCTGTGATGTTACCATCCAAAGATTTATAATCTATATGCTCTGCATTGCATTGTTGTTCTAAAACTAGCAGGGCAACCCATACGTGACTGCATGGCAAGTCAGTATTTTTCTATGCTCTGTTAAAGTTTTTTTTAATATTTTCTGCTTTAATTTGCTTGGTTTCCTTATGAACATGATGGAATTTATTTTCTCCTTACTTTCCCCGTCAACCTATGATGAGTTAACCATCTGTTAAATGTTGTTATGCACACTTAACCTGTTCTGACTATTTTGGAGATTAGGCTGATAGATTTTATGATTAATTTAGTCGCCATAGATGCCATACCATTGAACAGAGAGATTAGAAACTACCGTACCATATGGATCAAACATGCTGTAGTGTTGATGTGTTGATTACCCTTTTGATATACTGGCTAGAAGGTTATTATGAGGTACATAATGCAGGCTTTGCTTTTCCGAGAAGTAATTAGTGTATTTTCCTTCTGAAGTTAGAGAAAATAGTGTAAACATCAAATATATTAACTCAGTGAGCTATCATTTACTTATGATGCTAGCTAGCGTATGGCTTGATTTAGAAAGAATATTTGGTGAATTATCATTTTAATCGTACTAATCTTGTTATAGAATTTCCTTTTAAATGCTCCATACAACCTCATCAGGCATCACATTCGCAGCCTGCAAATTGTGAGTCATGGGTGATTATGCATATTATAATCTATGATCAGAATTATATGTGAACTTTCATAATTTCATGGAAAAATCCAATTCTGTTTATATGAGACAAGCTAAGTTGCTTATGAATGCTCATGGAAATGACAAAGAGTGCTTTAGTCGTGATATCATTTTGTTCATTTCAAGAGCTCGAACAATTCTGACAATCTGATGAATGAGCTCATGTTTAGGCCCTAAACTTGGTCCTCACTGATCCTCCGCGTTTAACCACTCTGTTTTTACTAGATACTTGTGCCCTTGCCAGGAGTTTCTTTTCCTTTGTGTGCTCTTTTATTCACTACCTTGGAAAGCAGAGTCACAAAACATATTTTGGGTGGCCAAGGCATGTCTATTCTTACCAAAACTATCCCCATGTTTTATGACTTCATTCCTGAACCTTGCTTTCAAAGCTTGTTTCATGTGAGTGAAATTCTAGCATGTGAATTCCTTTTACCCTGTTAATTTGATTAAGTTTCCCTAGCCAGTTTTTGAATGTGCCATTGTGCCACAAGCCCTTGAATTTGAGGATGCATCTAGTATTCTAGGTTGGCATTAGATACTGCAAGCACTTTTAACTTGAGGTTCACATAGAACGACCTTTTTCATGAGCTGGCCGGTTCTTGAGCTGCCATCTGAACCTGGGTCTGCTTCTAGGTCTTGTTTAATTTAATTCATCTGGTTACTAGTGTTGTGCTTGAGCTTGGTACACTGTCCATTTCATAAACCTGTGCTCTTGCTGGAACCTACAGATTGGTTGGTATGTTTCAGTTTAAGTTTCACTGTGCTGATAGCAGATGCCCGGTCAATATGGTATGTGCTGCTCTGCTCTAATTAAGAATTATTACTGCTGCTTTGTGCGCGGCACGCACGTGAGGTTTTCGCTTCTCCTGGTTCACGTGCTGTTTTTCTTTTTTCTGCTGATGATCTTGTGAAGGCAGTCTTATTTGTTTGTAAGCGATTTTTATCCTCCCCACCCCAGTATGAATGCTGATGATTCTTCAGAAATGGTGTGGGGCGATCAAAATAGACTCGACGCGATTAGCCAGCATCTTGGATATGATCTTACGGACCACATTGCACAGACCGATCGGTGTGAAACCGACTGCCATTTTTTTCCATTGCCAGTGTGAATGACAGAGTGGACATGAAAATTGCAATGAAAACCAATTCATTTGTGTCACCACCGATAACGAGGAAAGTTTTGACGCGTCCATTTTTTTGAGGAGGAGCTAAATCACAATCGCCTGATCTCATTCTTGAGGAAATGAACAGAACGAAATAACGAGCGAACTGAGATCAAGGATCTTGGCTCCTCACTTCCCGAGCCCATGAATAAGGTCATGCATGCTCTCAGGACGGGTCTTTACTGCAGTTGGCTCTGGTCACTGAAGCATGGACCGGGGCCCACACGCTAGTGACCCAACTGACTGGTCACTAACGCGTGGACCTAAGCCCACACGTTAGTGACCCAACTGCCTGGTCACTGACACGTGGACCCAGACCCGAACATTAGTGACCCAACTGTAGAGGAATCACTTCTGCTCTTTAGGTTCCTCAGCGAGTAGCGCCAACCGCAAAATGATGCACGTGTTGTTTTGTTTTGGTTTTACTTTTTTTTTTTGGTCTGCTGATGAAGTGTTGTGCCGTTCTTGACTTTATATGTATGAGCGCTGTCCCGGATGAGATGGCTCGCTAGAAGTCCGATTTATACTCTCCGAACTATTGTAAAAAGTCCGATTTTGAACCTTCAATTACAAAACTGGATAAAAGAAGTCACCCAACTATTGAAACCGGGCAAATTTGACCTTTAGGGTGATTTTGAAGGTGGTTTTGTATTAAAAAAATAAAAAATTCTAATTAGATCTAAAAAATCAAAACTAATTGATTTTAAACCAGATAAATATAAAACTAGTTCCAAAATTTTTCTTAAAATATAATCTATCTATTATTTCTCTATTTGAATCTTAGTTAAATAATAGGAATAACTACAAGCAGCCAAATATTATGAACATAAAAAGTTGGATCTGAATAACTGACAAGTATCGTGCCAATAAATATATTATATTTTTTAAAAAACTTTTGATACTCATTTCATATTTCTTATTTAAAATAAATTACTTATAAGTTTTTTTAATTTAATTTTGAATATTTTAATTATCACAAAATGGAAAACCACCTTCGAAACCATCTAAAGGGCCAAATCTATTCGGTTTCAATAGTTTGATGAACTCTGTTATTTGGTTTCGTAGGTGAAGGTTGAAAATCAAATTTTTTTGATAGTTCAAGGGCGTAAAGTGGATTGTTCCCTTTCAAGAAATTTGCAATTGAAGTGTACCAAGCGAAGAATTGTGGCCCGTCTTACAGATTGGAGTTGAGTGGATTTGCCGATGGGAAGCTATATGGTGAGATTTCCCCTGCTTAGAGTAATGCCATCATGGAATGGAAGAGTATGAGCAGCTGCGGCGCCTATCTCCTTCTAGTAGTCAGTCCCCATGAATAGAATAGCCGGGCAATCATGAAATTGATAGAAGTGACTATGGTCTCGTAGCATGAATGCATGATGCGTTGGCAGACACTACTACCTCTTGTCATCTGTTAGCTAGCTAATGCATTGCAAGTATTATGTACTTGCCAAGTTACATGTACTAATGCTAGCAAAGTATACACTGTATTCATACTGTACAGGAATGTCCGTTGGTGCTTTGGTTTTTTTTTGAGGGGGTTCTCACACTCCATTAAGTAACCAAATAAGAGTTACAAACGCCATCTGGCGGATCAAAGAACCATACATGCCGACCAAAAGAGCTAGCTAAGGTGCTTCTCGCCAGAACATGTGCGTCGTGGTTTGCTTCTCATCGCTCGCTCGTGGACGAACTCCATCACCAGGAATGCCTTTGCGTCTTCTCTGAGTTCTTGTATAATTTGGCCATAAGCTCCCATAGTGGACTCTCCTGTCATACACCGTATTGCGTTGGCGCAGTCACTCGCCATACGAACCCAGTTGAGTGAGAGGTCTTTTGCTAGTGCCAAGCCTTTTCTGAGGGTCAAGACTTCCATTGTCTTTGGGTCAATAATTTCTCGCATTGCAACAGACTATGCTCCCATAAACTTTCCAGATGCATCTCTG
Source organism: Panicum virgatum (assembly GCF_016808335.1). Lineage (NCBI taxonomy): Eukaryota > Viridiplantae > Streptophyta > Magnoliopsida > Poales > Poaceae > Panicum > Panicum virgatum. The sequence continues at coordinate 37,503,885 of NC_053140.1, read as the reverse complement.
ACAACTGCGGCAGCTGAAGCCCCTCTTGAGTTTATGGATAAAGCTGCATCAACATTAATTTTCACTATCCCGCCAGGAGGTGGAATCCACCGCGGCACCCTGGCCTTGCTTGCTGTGATCCGTTGGTGCTTTGGCGGCAAACCATGAATAATTCATGGCTGCATTCGAATTGCAGAGATCCCCATCCCCCGTTCACCTCGGCCTAACAGTGCAAACCACGAGGCCCAGTGGGCAGTGGCCTGGCAGACACGGCGCCGCAGCCACACCCACACCCTGTCGGCTGTCGTCTCGTCTCCACCCGACCACCCCCAACCAATTCCCCGCCGCCTCCACCCCCGGCCAAAACCCTCGTCTCCAGCCGGCGCCGGCCAGTCAGCCACCATGGACGTGATCTTCCAAGGCATGGCCTTCTTCCCCTTCCGCGCCGCCACCGGGGCCGGCACGCTCACCGCCGCGCTCCTCCGCGTCGTCGCCTCCCGCCTCCCCGCCAAGGATGCCGGCCGCCTCGCCGCGCTCTCCCCGCGGTGGTGCCGCGTCTGGCGCTCCACGCCACTCGTCCTCGAGGACTTGCACCTCGCGTTCGCCGGAGTGCGCAAGATCATCCCCGTCGTGGACCACCTCCTCGCCGCACACCCCGGCCCGTTCCGCACCGTACGCCTCACCTTCTCCTTCTTCGGAGACCTCGACCACAAGCGCGAGCTCGCCCGGTGGCAGCGGCTCCTCGCTGCCAAGGGCGTCCAGGAGCTCTTCCTCACCAACCTGCCGCGGCACATGGACATGCCCCTCCCCGCCGACATCCTCCGCTGCGCCGAGCTCCGCCTCCTCCACCTCGGGTACTGGGAGTTCCCGGACACCCGCTGCCTCCCCGACGGCGCTGGCGCCTTCCCTTACCTCCGGGAGTTCGTCCTCATCAACACCCGCATCGAGGACCGCGACCTCGACCACAAGCTCGCTTCCAGCCCCGCGCTCGAGACGCTCTCGCTCGTCCACAGCTTCGGCCTGCCACAGCATGTCCACCTTCGTGGCCAAAACCTCCGGTGCGTGTTCTTCTGGCTGTCCATCGCCGACGAGCTCGCGGTGGTAGACACGCCTCGCCTGGAGTGTGTTGGTGATTGGACCTTCGGGTCAAGCCCTCACCCTCGGAAATGCTCCCTAACTTGTTTGCAGGGCCCCAACGAGAGGAAGCCAATCATACCCGAAGGTACCGGATGAACACTAAGAAGGGAAAGCTCAAAGACCATGACCTTCGGTACGAAGGATATCACCTTCTGTAGGCCGAAGGTGACGGATGGCTGCCCAGAAGTGCAAGCGCAAAGACCAATACCTTCGGTGGCGAAGGATATCGCCTTCGTCCGCCCGAAGGTGACGAACGGTTGCTCAGAAGCACAAGTTCGAAGACCAGGACCTTCGGGTAAAGGGATCAACTTCGGGAACGAAGGTGACGGCTGATTGCTCGTTGATGGAACCTTCATGGCTGTGACTCCCGGAGGTCCCCGAAGGAAGTGAAAACCTTCGTCAGTTGTAGATATGTGTGTGAAACATGAATATGTGAGAAGGTCAGATTTGTACACCTAGAATACGTGAGAAGGTCGGATTTGTACACCCCTTACCTTGTAATTTTACCCCGAAGCCGGGTAAAAGTGAGCTGTAAATGAGTTGGGAGGGGGCAATTTAGGAAAACCTGGCCGAGGGCAAGGGGGTATAAATAGCCCCCTCTCTCCATAGTGTAAAGGGTTGAATTTTCTGATCATTATTGGAGAATTCAGCACCTTCTTCCATTGCCCTTTTCATACTGTTCATGCTCCCTGATTGGGCATCTAAGAAGCTAAGATCCCAACAGCGGCGCCCACCGTTCCAGCTCGAAAGACAACCCACGATGGTCCCAGCGAAGAAGAAAGCCACCGCTGGCACCACAAGCACCTCCACTGAGCATGGCCATATCCTCGATGGCCCTCAACCGCAGCTCGAAGGAGCCAACCCTCGAATTGAAGACATCACCAACGAAGCTGCTCTTCATGGAGACCCGGTTGATAACACTGAAAACACCGAAACTCACCAACTCACAGAAGCAGCACTCAAGCTCAAGGCACTTGAAATGAAGAAAAAGAACATCGAAGCTCAGCTTGCCACCAAAAAGAGGGCACTGGACCAGGCAAACAAGCTAGCCGAGGCCAGGCGCAGGCTAGCAGAGATGGAGGCAGAAGTTGAGAGCTTGCAGAGGGCATACCAAGAAATGCCCGAAGGTTCCTCCCAGCAAGAAAACCACGTCATCCTCCAGACAGCCTTCGCTCACAATGAAAACCAAAGGCCACCGCCGGTCAACCTCCCATTTGACCCGACCTCGCCACTCTCAGTCGCTCTGCAGCGAACTTCATGGCCGCTTGGCTACAAGCCCACACAGCTCCCCAAGTACAATGCTACAACAGATCCAACTCAGTTCCTCATGGCCTACGAAGCAACCATCGCCTCGGCCGGAGGTGATGACTCCACCATGGCCAAGTCCTTCGTCATGGCCTGCAAAGGTTCTGTGGCCAACAGGTACTCGTATTTGCCTCCGCAATCAATCAACAACTGGTATCAGCTAAAAGGAAGGCTCCTCCAGGACTTCTAGGGCTTCAGAAGGCTCAACACCAACACTGTAAAAGACTTCAAATGCCCCAAGCATGACCGTGAGCCTCTCTATGACTACTTCCGGAGGTTCGTCCAAAAGAAGGCTCAAATTCCAAACTTCCCAGAGAAAGATGCGATAGACAAATGCATCGAGGGTCTCCTGCCTGGCCAGCTTGCTTCCCACCTCATAAGAGAGTCTCCGAGGACTCTAGAGGAGCTGTATTCAGAAGCAGAAAAGTACGCGAAGTCAGACGCTGACCACCGCAGAAGGGTCGAGCAAAGAAGAATCATGCGTCATGCAGAAAAATACAACCAGCAAACATGGCAGCAAGAGAAGCAGCCAGCTCACCAGCTCATCTTACCTCTGGAACCTTCGCATGAAGATGAGGATCAGATAACCTTCGATCCCTTCATAACACCGCCAGAGTCGGAACCCCAACGCTCAAACGACAAGCAACCTTCGTCCGGGGCACGAGGCAGAGGTCGCGGCAGAGGAAGGGGCCGAGGTCGCGGACCTTCGCGCGAACCCAAAAAATTCTTCTGCCACTTCCACGGGTCTGATTCCGACCACAGAACAAACCAATGCCCGGAGAAGAAAAAGACCCTCGACAGAATGGAGTCCGAGAAAAAAGCCAAGCTAGTTGGTCACACTACATGGCCTCAGACTCCACAAGCTCCTCAACAAATACAGTATACACAACCTTCGTTCGCTCCACCCCCACATTTACCCAATCATACCGCCCACCCATGTTTAACTACAACTACAATCACAATTGGCAGCCACAGCCAAACCCACAAACGCAAACCATTCAACCCACCACCCAAGCTCAACCAACTCAAGAACAGCTACCACCACCCCCAGTCCACCCACCAAAACAAGAAAACCAAACCGCAAATAACCAACCCGCGGCACTACCATCCTTCGGTACGATCATGCCCATCTCCGGAGGTTCCACCCTGGACTTCGAAAATAAGAGGCAGCGCAGGGACTACTTCAGGCAAGTCCATTGCATCGACTACGAAGGTCCAACCAAGAGAACCCAGTGGTCACACTCTCCGATCACTTTCTCCGAAGAAGATGTCAACCTCATCAGCTACCCACACATAGATTCCCTCATCATCGTGGCAAACATTCAAGGCTGGAGGATTGGCAAGATACTAGTTGACACTAGAAACTCTGCAGACATCATCTTTTCCGACACCTTCAATAAGATGGGTATCGACCGAAGCCTGCTACAGCCTTCGGATATCCCCTTAATGGGATTCGGAGGAAAAAGAGTGAATGCAATCGGCAAACTGTCACTCCCTGTGTCCTTCGGAGACACAGCTAACGCAAGAATAGAGCACATCACCTTCGATGTGGTAGAGATGCCCTACCCATACCGAGCAATCATAGGAAGGGGGACAATCAACAAGTTCGAAGCTATCGTTCATCAGCTGTACTTGTGCATGAAGATTCCAGCTCCCGTGGGGGTCATCACCATCCGCGGAGACCAGCAGCTTGCACGGGACATAGAGCGGGGATACACCTCAGGCCAGAAAAATGTCCACAACCTTCGGACTGAATCTAAGCCTGATACCTTCAAAGAGCAGCAAAGAGACAGCGAGAAAGCAACCTTCGAGGAAGACTGCGAAGTAAAGAAGGTCCCCCTTGACGTACACCTACCCAACAAGATGGTAACCATCAATGCAACCCTTGAGTCCGAGGAGGAAAAAGAGCTTCTTGAGTTCTTCCGCAAGAACCAAGATGTCTTTGCATGGTCCGCTAGTGACCTACGGGGCGTCAGCAGAGATATCATTGAGCACCGCTTGGATATCAACCCAAACATCAAGCCAAAGAAGCAAAAGCTTCGCAAAATGGCAGACGAAAAAGTCGCAGCGGTCAAGGCCGAAGTCCAAAGACTGCTAGATGCAAATGTTATTCGAGAAGTCAAATACCCAACATGGCTGGCAAACACTGTGCCGATCAAAAAGAAGAATGGCAAATGGCGCATGTGCATCGATTTCACTGACCTCAATAAAGCCTGCCCGAAGGATGATTTCCCACTGCCAAGAATCGACAGAGTCGTCGATGATGCTGCAAATAGTCAGCTAATGTCTCTGCTGGATTGTTTCTCCGGATACCATCAAATTTGGATGAGGAAAGAGGACGAAGAAAAAACAAGCTTCATAACTCCCTTCGGCACCTACTGCTTCGTGATGATGCCCGAAGGATTAAAGAATGCAGGACAATCCTTTTCTAGAATGTCTTCTGTGGTCTTAGAGCAGCAACTTAGAAGGAATGTCCTGGCTTATGTTGATGACATTGTTGTAACCAGTTCAATAAGAAGCAACCATATGGCAGACCTGGCCGAAACCTTCGCAAGCTTAAGAAAAGCAGGACTGTCCTTGAACCCCAATAAATGCATCTTCGGAATTCACAAAGGAAAGGTGTTAGGATGCCTAGTGTCCACCAAAGGCATCGAAGCAAACCCCGACAAAGTAAAATCTCTTTGGAACATGGAGGATCCAAAGTCCATCAGGGACGTACAGAAACTCACAGGGCGGATAGCAGCCCTAAACAGATTCATCCCCCGCTCTGCAGACCGAAGCTTACCATTCTTCAAGGTCCTTCGCAACGCAAACAAATTTGAGTGGGGCCACGAACAAAGCAAAGCCCTTCAGGAACTCAAAAAGCATCTCCAGAACATGGTCAAAATGACCCCACCTGACCCGAAGAACGTGTTGCTCCTGTACATCGCAGCATCTTACTCTGCTGTCAGTGCAGCGCTCATCCTCGAGAGAGAAGTTGGAGGAAAGAAGCAGCAGCTACCTGTCTACTTTGTATCCAAAGCTCTTGCAGGCTCGAAGCTCCTATACTCAGAGCTAGAGAAAATTGCATACACAGTAGTCATGTCTGTTCGGAAGCTACAACACTATTTCGAAGCTCACAAGATAATCGTGGTCACAGATCAACCTTTGCATGACTTGTTCAGCAACAGGGAGGCCTCAGTCAGAATTGCCAAATGGGCTTTGGAACTCTCGGAGTTCTACATTGACTTCGAAAGAAGAACAGCCATCAAATCACAAGTACTGGCAGATTTCATTGCCGATTGGACATCCCCAACCTTCAAGGAGGAACCTTCGACTGAAACCTGGATCGTGCACTGCGATGGGGCCTGGTGCAACGACGGAGCGGGTATTGCGGCAATCATAGAATCTCCTTCGGGAGCAAAAACAAGATACGCAGCACGGCTAATCTTCGGCAACCACGAATCATCAACCAACAACACCACCGAGTACTAAGCCTTGCTCCTGGGCCTTCGCAAAATGAAAGCCCTTGGCCATTAAAATTTCATAGTCAGAATAGATTCGAAGGTTGTCAGAGACCACATAAAAAAGGACTCGGAGGCCAGAAAACCAGAGCTCATCGAGTACCTCGATGCCGTCAGATCCATGGAAAAGTACTTCAAGGGCTTCGACATCGTTCACATCCCGAGGCACATGAATGACGAAGCCGACAAGCTGGCAAAGGCAGCATCAAGAAAAGAGCAGTTACCTTCGGATGTATTTTTCGAAAAAATCACAGAACCCTCAGTCAAGCAGAAAAAAGAAAAACAAGTTTCAAACATCTCAGCCGAAGATTGGAGAGCACCTATAATGGAGTACATTCGGGGAAACATCGAGCTGCCAAATGAGAAAGAGAAGAAAATGTTCCAGAGAGCGAGAGGCTATGTTATCTCCGAGGGAGAGCTGTTCAAGTCGGGCGTAACCAGCCCATGGTTAAAGCGCATCTCCACAACCGAAGGAATCGAACTCCTCAAGGAAATTCACTCCGGGTTCTGCGGATCCCACATCGGCTTCAGACAACTTGTCTCCAAAGCCTTCAGGCAAGGATTCTTCTGGCCAACGGCACTGAAGGATGCTCAGCACATAGTGAAAACATGCCAAGCAAGTCAAATGATGGGTCCGAAGTCCTCAAAACCTTCGGAGCCAACTCAGCTGATACCTCTGTCCTGGCCTCTTCAAAGATGGGGAATTGACCTAGTGGGACCTCTACCAACAGCTCAGGGCAACTACAAGTACGCAACAGTTGCCGTCGAGTACTTCACAAAGTGGATCGAAGCCAAGCCACTAATAAACATCACTTCAGAAACAATCAAAAAATTCTTTAGGCAGAACATCATCTGCAGGTTCGGGGTCCCAAGGGAGATCACTGTAGATAACGGCAAACAGTTTGATTCACAGCTTTTCAGGGAATTCTGTTACAGTGTGGGCACGAAGGTAATCTTTGCCTCAGTGTACCACCCGCAATCCAACAGGGCCGTCGAAAGAGCCAATGGCATCATCTTCGGCAGCATCAAAAAGTTCCTATTTGATCAGAAAAAGGGCAAATGGGCCGATGAACTCCCGAAGGTCAGCTGGTCCCACAACACATCAGAATCAAGAACCACAAAGTTCACCCCATTTAGGCTACTCTACGGTGCCGAAGCAATGACAACCGAGGAGCTAAAAAACCGAAGCCTAAGGGTAACCCACCAAGTTGAGGCCATCCCCTCGGATGACAAAGACCTCATGGAGCTAGACATCCTACAAGCCTCGGAAAACATAGAAAAGTATCAGCAAGAAATAACGAAGTGGAGGGACAAGAAGGTCGTAAAAAAGAGCATCACAGTCGGAGACTGGGTCCTAAAAAGAAAGCCAAACGCAGAAAACTCCGGCAAACTTGAATCCAAGTGGGAAGGGCCATTCCTAGTAATCAAGTGCAACAGGCCAGGGTCATATCACCTGTCTGACGCCGAAGGCAATGAGCTGCAGCATACTTGGAATGCGGACAGCCTTAAAAAGTACTACATTTAAGATTGTAAAAAGGTCGCATCGCGAAACTATAAGCGATTGCGGACCTTCGCAAACTCTTTTAGTTCTTTTTACTTTGTAAAAGGGCCGTACTCTTTTCCTCACAGGGGGAAACTCCACACCGGAGGTGAGGTTTTTGACGAGGCGGACCCATTGTAAACCATTTCAATGAAATGAAATTCCCCCCAAACAAAGTGTCATCTTCGCCGAAGCAGCCCAAATGGCAAGCTTCGGCAAGCATCTATATGCTTCACAAAATAATAAGTTAGCAAAGTATACAGAATCCGTAAACTTTGCATACTTATCGAAACAAACACCAAGGGGCTTCGACCTTTAAAAAGGTCCGAACCAAAAAACCTTCGGCACAAAAGTCACAATAAGTGCCAAGCAAATGCCAAGGGGCTTCGACCTTTAAAAAGGTCCGAACCAAAAAACCTTCGGTACAAAAGGCACAACAAGTGCAAAACAAACGCCAAGGGGCTTCGACCTTCAAAAAGGTCCGAACCAAAAAACCTTCGGCACAAAAGGCACAATAAGTGCAAAGCAAATGCCAAGGGGCTTCGACCTTTAAAAAGGCCCGAACCAAAAAACCTTCGGCACAAAAGGCACAATAAGTGCAAAACAAATGCAAGGGGCTTCGACCTTCAAAAAGGTCCGAACCAAAAGACCTTCGGCAATAAAGTCCCAAAATGTGCAAAAAGAGCGCCAAGGGGCTTCGACCTTTTAAAGGTCCGAACCAAAACACCTTCGGCAAATTAGACACAAAAAGTGCAAAAAGAATGCCAAGGTGCTTCGACCTTACAAAAGGTCCGAACCAAAAAACCTTCGGCACAAAACAGAAACTATCCCAAAAATGCCAAGGGGCTTCGACCTTTCAAAAGGTCCGAACCCAAAATAACCATCGGCACACATCATTCAATTTACCCAGCAACGAAAAGAACAAAACCCTTCGAAGACAACAGCGCGCAAGAAAGGGGGGAGACATTTTTTTCACAAAATACAAAGTTTCCGCGCGTTGCCTCGTTTAGCAAAAAATCATCCCTCTGGGCAACGACTCATTAGGAAGGGGGGAGACATTTTTTCAAGAACCACCCTAACGAGCGTCGCCTCGGACAACAGCAAATTACCTCCAAAAAGATCCTTAGGCACATCACAAGGCACCTCGAAGGATGCACATCACAAGGCACCTCGAAGGATGCACATCACAAGGCACCTCGAAGGACGCACATCACAAGGCATCTCGAAGGATGCACAAAAACAGCACCTCGAAGGATGCACATCACAAGGCACCTCGAAGGATGCACAAAAACAGCACCTCGAAGGATGCACATCACAAGGCACCTCGAAGGATGCATTCAAAAGAGTCATCTCAAAGGATGCCCGACCAAAGGCATCTCGAAGGATGCACATAGAGAGGGAGCCCGAAGGATGCGCAACAAGAAGCCCCGGGAAAAACAATCCCGAGAGTATATACACTTCTAGAAGCAACGCGAAGCTAACATTCGAACCAAAGAAAAAAAAGTTACAATGAATCACGTCCGGACCAGCACAAGTATTCTGCAACGCTGCATCCGGGACGAGCAAGGCTGAAAGCCTCCCAGCTCATCGAAACCCTAGCGTTGTTCACATCCTGCAGCATAGGAATATTTACAAACAAGTTCTAGAGCCCCCAAAACAAAAACCTACAAGCCATCTGAAAGAAAGCTTACCCCCGCCGCAGCAGCCGCAAGAGTCCTAACAGCGACCTTCCCTGAAGGCTCCCAGAAGCGCTCGAAGTATGCAATCTTGACATTCTGAATCCTGTCAACCTCTTCGGACAAACCCTCGTAGGGAACGTACTGAAAGTCCCCTTCGATCTTAGAGAGGTCAACGGCGCATGCACGGAGAAGGTTCCCAATAAGCCCCTCGAAGGAGACGGACGCTGCGTTATCATTCGCAACGCTCATCACCTCCCCGAGGCCCTCGAACTCCGATAGCAACCAGTCCAAAAGTTGAAAGAAAACTTGGGGACCTTCAGCCGGCTCAGACAAGGGCAAAGGCTCTGCTCCAAGGGCAGCAAGAGCCTTCCTGTACTCTTGGTACACCGCGTCGGCCCGAGTGGCAACCTCCGAGAAAACCCCCTCGAGCTCCGCCACCCTAGTTTGAATCGCCTCCAGCTTACTAACCTTATCCCTAAGAGCTTTCTTCTCGTTGGCATCATCCTCTACCGTCTTCCGAAGGTTTTCAAGAAGCTTCTTGTTGTCCCTCGCTGCCGCCTCCAGCCTGGTACACTTACCCTTCAATTGTGTGTTCTCATCCCTTAGAGCGAGAACTTCCGCCACAGCCCACCGTAGCTTCTCCGATAGGCTCAGCTTCTCAGTGGCGCTCTTGACCCGAAGGTCCACGTCCACCTTGGCCTTCTACATCAAAATTCGGCTAGCATGGGCAAGCTTCTTGCTCAAGTCGGCCACGATGAATGCAGCATCGGAAGTGGACGTTTCTGCCACAGCTGCATTAAACTCTGAATCAAACACAAAATGACCTTCGGGGACACCAAAAATTGAACAAAAGCTAAACAAAATAAAACCCTGCCTTACCATTCTCAGGGGGAGAATCCCGGAACGGCCAGGCCCTTGCATCAACGCCAAAAGTTGATTCATCGACGCCGACACAACTGCGAAGGAAATAAAAAAGAGAGACCCTATAAGATCACAAACAAACCAAGAGCTGTCAAAACCAAGGAAACAAAGCTTACCGGCTTCATCGAAGCCCATCCCCTCCAGAACATCCACCTCCCTATCCGAAGGTAGAGCCGAGACTCCGCCTGGGAAATCCCCGCCCCTGAGAGAGAGCAGCATCTCACCAACCATGATCTCCCCCTCCTCGGCACCTGCCACAAGGGAAGGTGTGGCGACCGCCGTCGTCGGTGCTGCATCCTTCGGGACACCAACCACAGGCCCAGTAGGCCTAGGCTCAGGCGGCATCGGAATGTCAGCAGGTTTGGCCCCAGTCTTGACAAGACTCTGAATCCTCCGGCGTTTCGTCGTACCTTCGGAGGAACAGTGAAGGTTAATCAGCGCTCTCGCCACCTCAACCCGACAGCCGGAACCAAAAAGCATGGTCCCGTACTCATCGCTAAGATCATAACGGGATCTAAAATGCCTCCCCTCGGGAACTACAAAATCCCCGCCCACCGTCCCCATGAGCTCTTCCATGAATGAGGGCGTATTGCTGTCGCCCAAAGAAACCTCCTCATCTTGCGCCTTCCTCTTGGCGCTCTCAGCCCTCGCAACAGAAACCCTCGTGCTCGAAGGTTTCCGACCACGCCCGCGACCTCGCGTGCCAACAGCCCCGGAGCTCCCCGCCTCCTCCACCTTAGCCTTACCTATGGACTTCGACCCAGTAACCTCCGAACCAATGTTCCCCGGCGGAGTCATTCTTGGAACGGCGTTTGCCGGCACCGGCCGAGCCTCGTAGGCCATGCCCATCTCAGCCAAACACCGGTTCAACCGAAGGTTACCGCCACACACCTCCAACAAAGAATGATACTCCTTTTTGTTCCAAGGACCCAGTATCTTCGTAGCCTGTCGCTCCAGCTCACCCACAATAACTTCGTCACTGGAACCTTCGGGCCTCCGAAGCCCAAAAACCAGATAAGTCACATCATACTTCAAACTAGCAAAGTGCTTGCGCTCGAACCTCGATGGAGACCAACCAGCAGCCAAAGGCCAAACCTTCGTAGCCAGAAACTCCTCAACAGCATCCCTGCCACCACAAACTTGGCAAGCCGTCATGAAGGCTTCCAGACACGATTTGAAACCCGGCCCACGCTTGCTGAAGGCAGGCTGATAGACGTGATCGAACATCTCAATGTCCGAAGCCAGCAGATACTTCTCCTCGACAGAACCTTCGGGATTCGGGAAGCCAATCTTGGCGTAAAACCAGTATCCCAACCAGTTCCCTTCCCACTTGTTCTTGTAAGCCGTCAAGAGCATAATCTTCTCTAGGCCGGTCCTTTTGTTCGGCTTGCGAGGAACGAAGGTGCAACAGCCGTTCTGAACCTCGCTAAGCTCGGCATCATCATCTACATAGACCTTACGAGGCTGACAGTGCAGCTGAAAAAGCCTACAAAAGGCATCCACAGACACTTCCCCTCCGAAGGTCCGCACCACCCACAGAAACTTGGCCAATGCAACAATCCAGTTCGGGGTAAAGTGGTGGAGCTTCACGTTAAATGGCTCCAAAAGCTTCGGCACAATTGGATCCATCGGAAGCCTAAGCCCCGCTGTAAAAAAATCCTTAAAGACCACAACCTTGCCGGTCTCCGGTACAGGAATCAATTCTGCCCCTGGAGGGCGAAAAACCCCCTCGGCGAAATAGGCCATCGAAACGTAGAAGTCTATCGTGCTCTGAGAAACGACAGATGACTCGAAAAGCAAAGTCTTACGTTTCTCCGGAGCCATTAGTTCCGACACGTCTGCGGACACCGCCGAAAGGCTCTCGCTGGACTGCTGCTGCTGAGAAGGTTGAGAACCACCCGCCTCTCCTTCGGGAGCTGGACCAGAGTCTGCACGAAGCACCGCCCTCTTAATGAATGCCATATCTACACAAAAACAAAAAAAAGGCAAATTAGGAAAAAGGGTTCAAACGAACCTTCGATCAACCTCGCTGTTTGCTTAGTACGAGCCATGAACCACAAATCTATTTACACCGAGGAAAACGACCAGATTGCCCATGCACGAAAACGGAACCTTCGAAAGAAACGCTTTATAGTGGAAACCACCGAAGGTAAGCAAAGCTCGAGAGGGCACAGAATTTACCCCCCCTCCTCCGCTTATATAGGCGAGGGAAAGCAATAGTACCAATGGTAAAATCGAGGGGTCAGCCGCCCAAGCGGAGCAATAGGAGCCTGACACATACACCACCAAAACTGACCGTTGCAGCCGACGGTTCGGGAGACGTTTTTCCTCGGGAGTTTCCCGAAGGTTACTTGCAATCTTCTTCTTCAACGCGGGTTCGGACCGTCGGCTTCGGACCTCGCCCTCGAGGGGCTACTATTGGGGATTGGACCTTCGGGTCAAGCCCTCACCCTCAGAAATGCTCCCTAACTTGTTTACAGGGCCCCAACGAGAGGAAGCCAAGCATATCCGAAGGTACCGGATGAACACTAAGAAGCGCAAGCTCAAAGACCATGACCTTCGGTACGAAGGATATCACCTTCTGTAGGCCGAAGGTGATGGATGGCTGCCCAGAAGCGCAAGCGCAAAGACCAATACCTTCGGTGGCGAAGGATATCGCCTTCGTCCGCCCGAAGGTGACGAACGGTTGCTCAGAAGCACAAGTTCGAAGACCAGGACCTTCGGGTAAAGGGATCAACTTCGGGAACGAAGGTGACGGCTGATTGCTGGTTGATGGAACCTTCATGGCTGTGACTCCCGGAGGTCCCCGAAGGAAGTGAAAACCTTCGTCGGTCGTAGATATGTGTGTGAAATCATATGTGAGAAGGTCGGATTTGTACACCCCTCACCTTGTAATTTTACCCCGAAGCCGGGTAAAAGTGAGCTGTAAATGAGTTGGGATAGGGCAATTTAGGAAAACTTGGCTGAGGGCAAGGGGTATAAATAGCCCCCTCTCTATACAGTGTAAAGGGTTGAATTTTCTGATCATTATTGGAGAATTCAGCACCTTCTTCCATTGCCCTTTTCATACTGTTCATGCTCCCTGTTTGGGCATCTAAGAAGGTAAGATCCCAACAGAGTGGCTCCTCATGTGGCTTACTACTGCTTGTGGACTTGACGAGTCTGGCTCCGACGACGAGCCACCTATAAGGGTCAGGATTGCTTCTGCTCCTAAGCTGAAGGTGCTTGGGTATTTGAATACTAGAGTCCACCAGCTTCAAATTGGAAACACCATCATCAAGGTGTTGTGCTGTGATGTGATATTCGTGTGCATGATCATGCAGTGACCAGCTGTACATGTGCTTGATTCATGAATTGTACTGCAGGTTGACACAGAGGCGAGCCCAAGCTTCATGATCCCAAGCGTCAAGATCTTAGCCTTGAGGGTGGATTTCCGTGTCTTCACTGAAGTCCGGATGCTGGCCAGTTTTCTCAGATGTTTTCCCAACGTTGAGACCCTACACGTGGAAGTAGCAAAGAGCAAGATAATCCAGTTGTTTTTGGCATAATCATCATATATTTTGCAGTTTGCTATGACTGATCAGCCAACTGGCAAGCACTATGGCGAGTTCCTCTCGAAGCTCTCTCCCATTGAATGTTTGCAGTCACACACCAAGAAGGTGGTTCTTCATAAGTTCCGAGGGGATCTAAGTGAGGTGGTATTCCTTCATCACCTAACGCAGAGAGTGAATCAGCTGCAGAACCTGACAATTGTTTTGTCTACGGATAAGGACATACTACTTTCAGTGGATGACATGAAAGTTGTACTGAGGGAGTTAGCTAGACCACAGTGGGCATCTAAATCATGTACCGTTCTGCTTGTGGAGCCTGAGTTTCCTTGGAACTACGAGGCATCTGATCTTTCGACTGATGACCCTTTTGATTCAGAACATGAACAAGAGTTCTTCTGCTTCACTAAAGAAGGGGATCAGACAGTTTGGAAACATCTGTGAAGTATATATGAACGTATCATAGGGTCGATGACCATTTTAGGCTGTTGGACTGTGGTTATATGTTCCTTGATCAAACTTGTTTTTAAGGGAAATATTACTGTTCTGAAGCTATACAAGATATCAACTTGCATGTGTGCCAGAAGCCCAGAAGTGTCGAAGTTCGTGGAATGATGGTTAGCTCAGAAGACATCACTACTTGTCATGTTATCTAGACATCTATGGTTGATGATATTACCTAGCTTTCTGTGGCTTGATTTTTGAAGAATATTAAGTTGGTGTTATGTGAGAAAATATGTTTCTTAACACTTAGGCATTATTGTCTTTGTCAGGATTTCCCTTTGAATTTGTTATATTCATCCTAGGGTACCATTTATATCTAGCTCATTATGCATTCTGGGTTATCTTTCTTAATTCTTACAAAGTCAACTATCTTTAGGACTGAAAACCAGTTCTACATTTATGGACAAGATAGGTTGGATGGTGCTATGCCATTTTGTTTAGTACCTTTTATTTCATGATGAGCTTGACCAATTATGAGTTTATTAGGACAAGTGGATGAATAAGCTTATGTTTAGGTCCAGTGCTGGCATATATAGGTGATTGGCCTGTCTCAGGTTCTGATCAGGCAATTGGGGCTTATTGATCAAATGCAGGCTGAGCAACTAAAACTATGGTCGTGCTGTTTTGCCTCACTATTTGTTTGTTCAATGATGTATTAGTTTTGCACTCTTGACCTAACATACTTCTTCTATGTGTGTTTCTTTTGTTCCCTACTGTTGACCAGCTATCAAAGTTCTGTTTTGGTGTGAGAAGCATTTGCTTCTTCTGTTTTTCGTGATATCATTTTTCTTGGTGGGTACAGTTGCTGATTGCAACTAAACTTCATTTTCAACTTTAACTACACTCAGCTGACTGGTGCTTGAGTTGTGCTATCCACACCTGGAATCTGTTGGTCATCTTCAGTGTAATTAAACTAGTATTATCCTTTAACTGAACACGTATACTGGCCATTTTAGATAATCTATGCTCTTGCTGGCATGTTTGATGGATGTTATTTCTAGTTTAATTTCTGGTGAGAGCTTATTCCATGCTAAGATGTATACTATCATTGTTTGCGTTCTGATCTAACATGCTTTTTCATCAAGAAATCACTCAATGCTGAATCATGTTATAGCTGTGATCTGCAAAACATGCGGCATGGTGCTTGGTTTTATGCTAGTTGTTTGTTGGTGATTTACTTGCGACTGAACTGGAGTACTTATTGCTAAATCTTGTCGCATGAGCAATGTCCAGTCATGAAACGTAACCCTGCATGTAGGTTCAATTCAATTGTATCTCTGGCAGTCTGCTACTCCCTCCGTTCCAAATTGTAGGTCGTTTGACTTTCTTTAACTTCAAGTTTGACCACTCATTTTATTCAAAATTTTGTGCAAAATATCAATTCTTTTGTTGTGGGTTGCTTTATCAATATAAGATCTTCAAGAATGACTTGAATTTGACAATGTTTGCATAATTTTTTTGAATTAGATGAGTGGTCAAACTTAGTGTCAAAAAAGTCAATCGAACTACAATTCGGAACGGAGTTAGTATCTTATTAGAAGAATAATTCGCATGCTGCTTTTCTTTTCCTTTTTTCCCTTACACTAAATTTCCATCGCGTGCTGATACTCTAACATATACTTTGGAATAAATTAAAACTGATATGCATTGGAACAAAACCGAGTACGTCCTACTGTACTTCTACACCTACTTATAAAGAGTGGGCCGTTTCTGCAGTAATTTGACTTTTGGTCTGTCTTATAACAATAACATGTGGGCCCGAACGCTCCTTTTCCTACCTGCCTCCGACTCCACCTCGTACCACGCTCATCTCCTTGTTTGTAACGCGCTCCTCTTCCTATCTGCCTCCGACTCCACCTCATACCGCGCTCATCTCCTTGTTTGTGCGGCTCAAACAGTCAAACTCCAATCCCATGCTGTAGGAAGCGAATTCAGAGGAGAAAGAATAGATCATAATTAGGAGGACTAGGATACCGTCAGCAAATGGGATGCGCGGGTTGCAGGGCCATAGTGCAGAGGTGTTCCATGACTCCATCTCTTTCCTGATCATCCGCCTGCCTCACCTCCTCCATCAATGAATGAAGGCGAGATTATATTGACAGAAAGGTTGAAACCGCAGCAGTGCTGGGCATCATGCATCCTGAGCCTCAATGCCCCAGCTTTTCGTGTCTCCGGGCGTGGCCATCATGCATCCTGGACTCCTGGTTGGCGCAAGGTCTGGACGCAGCAGACGAGGACTTCCCAGTGCAAGCTCCGGAGACGGCCACCTGCAGGCTCCTCTAGATGCGGCAGAGCTGTCAGGTTGAGCTCTATCGGCTTCAACCTACTCGCATGTGAAGAGATTTAATTTCAAGGGAGAATTGAACTACAGAAGGGGGATTGACTATTGAGAACGAGATGTCTGTCGAAGAGGAATCGAAGGGAGCAGTGCCTGCTCTAGAGATAAGATTTCCACAATCCCACTCACGTGTATTGCAAAGAAAAAACATATTAGTTCTTGGATACTTGAACACAGTACATATGTTTCAGGTTTCATGATGCTGTCGTCATTCTTTGAAATACGCAACAACGGTTTACAATTGGATGTTTGCAATCAGAAGTATTTTATAGTGAAATTCATAGAGGGTGAGTGTATGTGTGTGTACGTGAACGTATGCATACATAGTACGTCCTTTTATAAACATTTATGGGCATCATAGTCACATATGTTCCTACGATTGATAAAGAATCTATATATAAATCTATATTATACTCTAATGTTGAGAGCTAACCATCGAATAATCTCACGTTCCACCGTCAAAAGATACTTCTTGCCATAGATAAATTACAAATTGCTCGACTCTGCGCGTCTCTTGATCTATAAGTGGTCTCTTCTATTCGCATTTAAAATATGTCTACTTTTAACCTATTATTTTAGTTGTCTAAAACATAGCATAAAAATACATATTCAATCACACTTTTATATATAGCATTTGGTGTTATAGTGTGAACATGGTGTTTGATCGTAGCAACGCATGGGCATTTTGCTATCTATGCTAAAAGCTAAATGCCAGTGAAAGATCAAATATGATGCGAACACATGTCAATGCGAACCGAATTTTTTGCTGATCAGTTCGTGTCTTCTGACTTCTTTGGTAGTCGATCGGCGGCGGACAGTTCAGGCAGCCGAATTTTGTGTCTCACACGACCGACTTCTTATGGGCCCGCGAAGGCTGGAAGCTCGAAACCCTAGCCGCCGCTCCTGTACGAACTCAAACCGCCTTTTGGCCATTTCCCCAAACAGCGCCGCTTCGCCTGCGCACCCACCCCAACCAAAACCCTCCTCGCCTCCGGCCTCCCCGCCGGGCGCCGGCCATGGACGCGGTCCGCCAATGCGTCTTGGGCTGCCTCCCCGTCCCCGCCGTCACCAGGGCCGGCTCGCTGTCGGCCGCGGACGACCACGACGGCGAGGACCGCATCAGCGCACTCCCCGACGCGCTCCTCCGCGAGGTCGTCTCCCGCCTCCCCATCAAGGACGCCGCGCGCACCGCCGTGCTCTCCTCGCGGTGGCGCCACGTCTGGCGCTCCACGCCGCTCGTCCTCTACGACGCGCACCTCTTCCCCTTCCGCGGTGATGAAGCGCGCGCCGCGGCCATTCGCCGCATCCTCGCTGGCCACCCGTGCCCGCTCCGCACGGTCCACCTCGTCTACTGCTTCTTCGGGATTCATGAGCGCGACCTCATGAAACAGTGGTCGCGACTCCTCGCTGCCGGCGGCGTCCAGGACCTCGTCTTCATCAGCCAGCCGCCGCCCGTGGACATGCCCCTCCCCGCCGACATCCTCCGCTGCACCGAGCTCCGTCGGCTCTACCTCGGGTTCTGGGAGTTCCCGGACACCCGCTGCCTCCCCGTCGGGGCTGGCGCCACCTTCCCCCACCTCCGGGAGTTCGTCCTCCTCAACACCCGCATCGAGGACCGCGACCTCGACCACATGCTCGCTTCCAGCCCTGAGCTCGAGACCCTCGGCCTTGTCGTCAGCTACGGCCTGCCAGAGGTCGTTCGCCTTCGTGGCAAAAAGCTCCAGTGCGCCCTCTTCTGGCTGTCCATGGCGGTGGAATTCGCGTTGGTGGACGCGCCTTGCCTGGAGCGGCTCATCATGTGGCATACGTGCCCTCCTGGATTTGATGAGTCTGATGACGAGCCACGCATGAGGGTCAGGATTGCTTGTGCACCTGAGCTGAAGGTGCTTGGGTACTTGGAGCTGGGAGCTCACGAGCTTCAGATTGAGCACACCGTCATCAAGGTGATGCCTGAGGATACAGTATTCATGTGTATGCTCATATGTTTCATATCATGACGACTTGTTCATGTGCCTGATTCATGGATTGCATTGCAGGCTGACACAAAGTTGAGCCCAAGCTCCATGGTCCCAAGTGTCAAGATTTTGGCATTGACAGTGAATTTTAGTGTCTCCACAGAAGTTCGGATGCTTGCCAGCGTCCTCAGATGTTTTCCCAACATTGAGACCCTGCATGTGGAGGTAAGAACAATGCACACTCAATCTGTCGATTCGTCATTCTCATAAGATCAACCATAGTCATCTGATGACATGGTTCATTGATTTTGTAGTCGGCTATAGCTGACAAACCAACTGGCGGGCACTATGCGGAGTTCTTTTGAGGAGCTCAGTCCAATTGAATGCGTTTGGAACCACATCAAGAAGGTTGTTCTCCATAATTTTCAAGGGGACATAAGTGAGATAGCATTCCTTAAGTTCATAACGCAGAGAGCAAATGAGCTCCAGAAGTTGACACTTGTGTTGCCTCGTGAAGCACTCCTTGAAGCGGGTCAGGATCTAGTGAGAGCTCTAGCTATTCCGCTATGGGCTAGTAAAGCATGCACGGTTTTGCTTGTGGGGCCTATAGTGGAGTATCGATGACCCTTTTCTTTTGGAACATGAGCAGGAGCTCTTCTGTCTCGTCGAAAAAGGAGAATACCCGTGTTTATGGCTCTTTTAAGTTCACCTTTTATGGACTAGAAATTGGTTATATGTTTCAGGATTTAAATTTACCTTTTATGGAAGTAATACTGTTCTAAAGAGAAGATATCAACTGGTATGCATAGCGTAAACCTCAATGCTAATAGTGCAACGGTTCAATCAGGGGATTACTAATCTATCTCTACTTACCATTCTATCTAGTTCATCATAGGTATCTGAGTTTTATGATATTCCTTAGGTTTCTATGGTTTGATTCTGAAAGAATATTCATGAAGTTAGACATGAGTGATCATTTATTCGTGAATCCTGTATTATTTTTGTTAGAATTTCTTCTTTTTAAAGTTTGAATGTTTGGAGAATTGAGCAATTTTCTGGTTCAGTTTGAGGCCCCCATATGAGCTCAAACCTGGGTGCTTCTCTCCCGTGTTTGAGTTTTTAATTTAATTTTATGTTTTTCTTCCAAAGGCTTGTCGCATTGATTACATTTACAGATTGCAAATCATGCACCATGGTTGACTATTCATTCTTCTATATAAGTCAAGTGCCATTAGAAGTTTTCTGTCAATATTTTAGTTTCTTTGAAGAAATCTAATTCTGCATTTATAGAAGACAAGCTTGTGTACTTGTTTGCTTCATCCAGCTTAGAATGCCAAACCAAACAGCCTGCTTTTGAAATGGTCTGGAGGAGCTTTTGCTGGATTATGAGGGATTCTATTGTCAGTGGTATGACATATATTATACCATTTCATTCGTTCAAAAGCCAATCCAAAGATAGTTGTTTAGAAGCAGCTTCTCGTCAGCATCTTTCGAAAGCCACTTTCATTCAGCATCAGCCCAAACAAAACAGGCCTTAGGGTTTTTTTACAAAAACATCATGATGATGATACAAAAGGCCTTAGGCTTAATTCATGATACCATTTTCTTTAGCTTGTTGCACAAGCTTGACCAAATATGACAAGTTGATGAACATGCATCAGTTTTAACTTATACAGCTATGTTTTTAAAGCGGTAAGGCGAGGCGAGGCGATCCACCACCGCCTTATCGCCTAGGCGGGCTAAGGCGGGCTAAGGCGAGCTAAGGCGAGACCTTAAGTAAGGCGAGCCGCCACCGCCTTGTCGCCTAGGCGACGCCTTGAAAACAGAGTTATACAGTCAGTTCGCTTGGCTGGCTGGGTCCTGGTCCAAGTGCTTGGCTTGATCAGGTCCAGACATGGTAGCTCCAGCGATGAGCTTGGCTGTGGTTGGCCTGGCTACTTGTTTGAGTGTTGATTTACTCCTTACTGTTGAAATGAGTGCAGTAACAGAATTTTGTAGTAACTTACGTTTTTCCAATCGTGTTTTTAGATGCAAGGACTCATACTTGACCACCTGTACATCTTCTACGCATTCCTATATTCTAGTTCTATCAACATAGCTTCATAGTTAGCATTTAGCAACTACAAGTAGCATTTGTGATGTAGGGGTTTTAAGAACTAGCAGTGGCTGCCATCATGTAAATGAGAAACAACTGTTTTTGCATTCCATGTGTTGATCATGAAATATCAATAGTTCATTGCTCGCTGACATTGATAATTACCCTTTTTGGAATGCTGCTGGAAATGCACTACCGCCCCATTCTCTCCATGCAGGTGGGTGAAATATTAGCTTGTTCAGGTGTGAATGCTGTTTTGGTGAAATTAAGTTAGTGTCTTCATCAGGGTTAAGTTTGAGATGTATGGGGCTGGGTTTATACCAATGTTCGAGAAAACGTTAATAATCGTACGTTTACTCGCGATTAAACGGTAATCGGACCCCAGCGCATCGTTTATGGCCTATGCGGCGATAAAAGCGCTGGGCGCGCCTAGAGGAGGCTGGCGGCCGGCGCGGGGAAGAGAGGGAGGAGCGGCGGGCGCAGAGGAGGCCGTCGGCGCTGGGGAAGAGAGGGAGGAGCCGGCGCAGAGGAGGTCGGCGGCCGGTGCGGGGAAGAGAGGAAGGAGCGGCGGGCCAAGAGGAGGCTGTCGGCGCTGGGGAAGAGAGGGAGGAGCCGGTGCAGAGGAGGCCGGCGGCCGGTGCGGGGAAGAGAGGAAGGAGCGGCGGGCCAAGAGGAGGTCGTCGACGCTGGGGAAGAGAGGGAGGAGCCGGCGCAGAGGAGGCCGGCGGCCGGTGCGGGGAAGAGAGGGAGGAGCCGGCGCAGAGGAGGCCGGCGGCCGGTGCGGGGAAGAGAGGAAGGAGCGGCGGGCCAAGAGGAGGCCGTCGGCGCTAGGGAAGAGAGGGAGGAGCGGCGAGCGCAGCTGCGCAGAGGAGGCCGGCGACCGGCGTGGAGAAGAGAGAGGGAGGAGCGGCGGCTGCTTGGGTATCGTGATGGGGTGGTACGACGCGGCTGTCGGGTATCTAGGGTTGGTATGGTCTTTAGATGGGCTAGTGGGCCACTAGAATAGTGGGCTGTGCTGGGCTGTTGAGGTGTTCCTCTTCATTTCTCATTTATTCTTTCATATATATGCATCTACATTACTTGTAAATCCAAAAATTAATATATATTTTGAATAATAATAATAAATTCACAAACGATTAATCATGTTTAATCTACGTTTACTCAGCCTAGGCGCTAATCAGTGGCCTAGCGCCCGTCTAGCGCCTAGCGCGCGTTTTCTTGAACCTTGGTTTGTACTAAGTTTACAATCCTTTTGTGTGCCGTGATTGGTGGGAGCGGGAAGCTTATTACTATTGCAAATGCCAAATGCAGTGCTGTTGCATGCAGCATGCCTGACCAGGAATCTAGAACCTGCAACTCTATTCGTATAGTTTCGATTTTCTTACTCATCATTTGAGAGGCTATGAGCATACTCTTACAGTTTAGCTATTCAATCTCAAATCGGATGGGGCGTTTGATATTTAATTGCGACTGCAGGCACTACTGTCAAATGCATAGATGATTAGGGACGTGTACATTTCAAACTTCTTGCATGGTAGTTTGTAGTTCATTACATAGTAGCATTTTTGTTTGAGGCTGCATATCTTCATGTATACTCACCCTTCTCTTCGGGCTGAACATTGCAGTAGTCACCATCTAACAATGCCCAGATGCAATTCAGTTTTCACTTCACACACATGGCACCTTATTTGCCTTTCTGTTGATCATACTTTTTGAACTAGACAGGAGCTCTTCCATTCCATTAAAGAGGAAGAATGAATAGTACACACACCAGTACAATATGGTGGAAACAACAATACACCTTTTGAACACTCCCTGGGATGTGGTTATATGTTTTAGGATCTAAGCTTGTTTTTCTGAGAATTATTCCTCTTTTCAAAGCTAGGGAAGATATCAATTGGTATGTGTGTGCTGAAGTTACCTGTATCATGGTTGACTTAGAGGGCTATTGTCACTTATCATGTCACCTAAGAAGTAAGAACATCATAGATGTCTTTGTTGACTGTTACCTTTAGCTATATGTGGTTTTGTGCTGAAATATTGTTTTCCTTTGTGAATTTTGTTCCATATATTGAGCCCTAGGTACTGCATTTATTTCCTGCATATAATTCATCTTGATTGATTATTATATTTACCTATGAAGTAGTTGCATCATCAAATTGATTCTGGACTTTTTAATCACTTTGTAGAAATCATGTTCTGCATTTGTAAGAGATCAGCTAGGCTGTCAAATAAGTCTCATTATGATGCTGAAAGCTCTACTTATGATATCTTCTTAAGCTTCAATATTTATGGCTAATTGATGAGTAGGGTTACCCATGTGTAACTTGTAAAGACAGCTGGCTTGGTCCTCATTACATGTGTGGTCATGTCCTGGCCCATCTTGATGCTTGATTATGTGCTTCAGGCTGGCTAGCTAAAAAACTGAGCCTCCCCGCTTAGGCAGCTCTCTTTGTTTCTTTGGTGAAAGAGAATTTTTGCTCTTTGCTTAGTTACTAGTCCTTTGCTTCTGAATAAAACTATTACCAAGTTTTATGACTTCATTCCTTGGAACCCTTGCTTTCTTAGCATGCTTCCTTTTTCTTTCTAGCGTGTTTCATGCATTCACACGAACAGGTCTCTAGTTGAATTGGTTTGGTGGCTCTAGTAGGGTCCTGGACTCCTATGAGATCGAATTTTAGGTTGGAGTTAAAAAATCCCATTGAAATGACCAGAGTTCGGAGAGTTTTTTCGATCGAGAAGCCGGTTGCTTCCTCTTAATGAAACACAGTGGGGCTGCCTTACCTCTCCGGTTGAGGTTTTTTTTTTTTGTTATGCATTTAGGTTCATATCTGTATCTCGGACTGTAGGCATCGGTAATGGCAGGGCTCAAATTTTGGCTCTGGTAATGTTGAGGCTTCCTTTTTTGTGTGAAAAAATGACCATTAGTTGATACATATAACTAGGAGTGGTAATGGGTCATGACTCTAGTAATCTCTTCACAACCCAATATGGTTTAATTTTTTTTAGTTCAAAATTGATTCTCTAGGCTAAATTATAAGGTCATTTACCACCCCTATGTATAACGCATCCACAAAGACAAGGCTGCCAGCTGCATGTTGGATGGTGGGATAGTGGATATTGACATATTGTCGCCAATCTTAAGACCACTCCTATGGTCAGTGTGACTATTATAGGAGTGGCATGGACATTAAATTTGCTAACATGTACCAATAGTATGAGAAGAGAGAAGAAGAGTGTCATGAAATGTGAAAGGAGTGTCATCACCATGACACTCCACTGACACAGGTTCTCAAGTTTTTAATTTTAGTAACTGTATCGATGACACTTCCACTGAAACTAGTCTAATGGCCTTAATTTTGATGGATTGGTGGTGCCAACATGGCCAAGGTGTCGAGTGGAATTCACTACAGCGCGCACCTTGCATGGGAGAGAGATGAAGTTAAGAGCGTGGCGTCGTTGCGCATTGGTAGAAATCAGCGAAATGTGAAAAGGATCGGTATGCTCAACGCCAACCCCATGGCAAGCGCACGCATGGAGATTTTGGAGAGGAAGGCTTAGTGAAGGAGAGGTGGTCCTCACATTGGTCCTCACTTTTCTGTTGGCTGTGACTGGTGCTGATTTGCTGGGAGAAAAAAAGTACTAATGGCTGGTTGGTGGCTAGTGCTGATTTAGTGTGAGAAAAACATTGTTGCTGGTTGACAGCACAACAGAGCGAGCAGCCGTTTGGGTGAAGTTTAATATGTTTTGAACAAAGGTAAAGGTTATAGCGAGGGGCTTTTGATGTGAAGCCGGAGTGATCCAATGTGAAGCAGGGAGATCGGGGGCGATGGCAGCTAGGAGTGGCATGGAAGTCGCGGAGGAGCTCCGCCTGAGCGTGAGCCCGACCGGAGGGCGGAGGAGGCTCGTACGACGCGCGGCTAGAGGCCTTGCTGCAGGAGGCGTGAGAGCCAAGCTTCGCTCGGATTCGGTCAAGCGGCGTGCGTGTGAACAGCAGAATTCTTGCACGGTGAGAGTAAGACTAATAATTTAGTCTATTGCTGGTTGCAAAAATTTTTACGGCTCATTTTTCATTCCACTTGTATAGTGATTTAGCTCTCTATCGTTAATATATGCTCCACTTGTCTATTTCATAATTTTTTTTTGATTCTCGTGTCAAAACTGACTGTAAGCTTACAACCCCTCCCTCCCTCTCTCCTCTTCTCTCTCCTCCACCTCATCATTCAATCTACTTTTAATTCATCATAATACTTGCTCTGAGGGGACAAAAGTCTGAGAGCAAATATTATAACAGACTGGCTAAATGTTGAGGTGGAGAAGAGAGAGGAGAGGTAGGTTGTAAGCTTACAGCCAGCTTGGACACAAAAATCAAAAAATCTTGTGAAATAGACATGTGAGTCTTATATTAATGATGAAAGATTAAACTACTAGTTATCTGAGAGGTAGACTATAAAAATTCTTACCGCCAATAATTAGCTGTATTATTAATTTTACTCTCATGCGGTGATGCCATCGAGTCCATCGAGTATTATTAATTTTGCTCTCATGCGGTGATGCCATCGAAAAAAGGGCACGGCTCAGGAACGGCCGGCGAGCCGTGGCGACCAAGCTTCTTGTTTCTTTCATGGTACACAAGCTGCTCTACGCTCCTCATAGCGACGGACTGGGAGACAAATTCCTAGCTTATGAATTGTTTGGTATGGTTTATTTTAACTAAACAGGGCCAGAAATTGAGGAGGTAAGAACAAAGAGATCATTTCGTAGCTACTATGGCGCTGTTTAGTTCAAAAAAAATTTAGATTTTAATACGGTAGCATATTTCGTTATTATTTGACAATTAATATTCAATCATAGACTAATTAGGCTTCAAAGATTTATCTCGCGTGAAATAGTTAAACTGTGTAATTAGTTATTTTTTCAACTGTATTTAATTTTCCATGCATGTGTCTAAAGATTCGATGTGCCGGGTACGGAATTTTTCGAAAACTAAAAAGGGCCTATAAGTGCTACATCTGCATAAAGATAAGGTTCATCCACGAGGAATGTTGATGAAGAATTAAATTGACATATGTCACGGTTAAGGTCTTGTTTAGTTCGTGAAATTTTTTAAATTTTTGTACTATAGTACTTTCGTTGTTATTTAATAATTAGTGTCAAAGGACTAATTAGGCTTCAAAATTCCGTCTCGTTGTTTACTGTTAAACTATGTAATGAGTTATTTTTTTAATTGTATTTAATGCTCAATGCATATGTCCAAATATTCGATGTGATTGGTAATGTAGGAAATTTTTTGGGAACTAAACAAAGATACTCCCTCCGTCCCGCAAAGACTGTTCGTTTAGAAAAGTTTCATACATACTAGTAGTAGTGGAAAATGACTATGTTACCCCTAATTAAGTATAGCAGCTGTGATGGTAGACTGTGCTATTTATTTGGTTCCATAGATTCTCAATAAATGCAAATATATTAGAACTAGAAAAGTAACATCTATATAGACACTTGATTGGTTCTATGCTTTTCTCAATACATTTCTTTCTTGGTATTTGATATTGCTTTAATTAGAAGAACTTTACTACAATTTAAATGAACATTTTTTACGGAACAAAATTTGAAAGGCTAAACGAACCGTCTTTGCGGGATAGAGGGAGTAAACGTAACCCGAGGCAAAGATGAGAGATCAAAATGCCTAGTTTGCCCCATCTTAAATTATAGTAACTTTTAGAATTAGTTAAAGTTAAAATATTTTTTTTTGTACAAATAATATTTCTAAAAATAATTATTTTTAAATAGAAAACATTGTGACAGTTGAATTCGGTATGAATAAACTAATATTATTTTTATATTATCAATGTTTATAATTTATTTATCATCTATAGTTAAAGTTCAAAAGGTTTGACTTGAAAAAAAATTGAAAATAGCTATCAACATTTTTGATAAATAAGAGAGAGTAAGAGCATCTCCAACAGCCTCTCTAAATGGATCTAGCTAGCTAAAATTTTGGAGAAACCGAGAAAAACAACATCCAACAAACTAGTAATCCCACTTGCCTCGCCACCAGAACTGGGAAAATGAAGGCTTCGTAAGCTAAAATTCTTGAGCCGGCCTCGCTCGGCATTTGGCTACTCCCGCGCTGCTCGCCCTTATCGCGTGCCCGCCCATGTAGGCGAGGACGACAATGGGCTCCGGGAAGGTGGGGTCCCAGACGAGCTCATAGGTGACGCGTCGGGCGGGCCTGTGGTGGAAGAGGCCTGCGAGCGACTTGGGCAGCGGCTGCGGCAGAGAGGAGGAGGTCGGCGGCGGCGGCAGCTAGGGCGGTGGCATCAAGGATGGGCTGGCAGTGACCTCGGCAACATCGAAGGTGGCAGCGACCTCGGCCATGAGCGGATCCGCCGACGGTGACCTCGGCCATGAGCGGATCCGACGTCCTCAAGTTCGGTGGCAGAGGACCAGCGATGACGGCGGCGACCTCAGCCACGAACTCTGAGCGGCGGAGCAAGCGGCACGGGGCGCTGAGTGGTCGGCGGCGGAAAGCAAGTGAGGAGAAAGAAGATAAAGGAGTATGACACGTGAGGTCCACCTAGCAGAATAACTTTTTGACCGGAGCAGAGGATCGATGAAGAGGGCATTGGATCTCCACTCTTTGACTATTAGCTATCTAGTCATTTGACTAGCTATTTATCTAAGATTTTTGCACAATCTCTTGGGTACCTGTCGGGTGCCATAACTATGGGGCACCCTAACCCTGGGCTAAAACGCGCGTAAAACATAATTCGGCACCCGGGTCGGATCCCTCCCGAACTCGGACGTCCGAAGCCTCTTTTGGTATGGAAAGCTCAAGACACGGTTGGCCCACAGCCCAGCACCATGATTCGGCCCCTCTAAGGCCTCGCTGATCGAAGGCGAAATCTCCGCCTCGCTCGAGGGTCGCCCGTCTGGACCCCTCGATGCGAGGATGATTTCCGCCTCGCTCGAGGGTCGCCCGTCGGGGCTCCTTGATGCGAGGATGATCTCCGCCTCACTCGAGGGTCGCCCGTTGGGCCCCCTCGATGCGAGGACAGACTCCGCCTTGCTCGAGGCTCCCTCGGCTTAGCCCTCCGCGGGGCCTCGGTGTGGGGGAAATCTCCGCCTCGTTCGAGACCACCTTTGGCAGACGGAAGCTACGGCCCAACTACCCCGCTGGACGGGACACATTTATTCGCCAGCAACTCCGCGGCGGGGGCGGGTGGCGGACGGTGTTAGGCGGCGTTAGCTGGCGTTAGCCATCATGCCACACAGCGAACGTGACCGGCGTCTCATCAGCCTGCACCCGCCACTGTGCTGCTATTCCCGGTGCGGGGCGGGAATGTGGAACTCTGTGTGGACTTGTCTGACACCCCCCGCCACTATGCCGCCTACCCCTTGTACTTTTCCTCTCCGCAGGACTTTCAGAGGGCATGGGTGGCGACCCTCGAATGCAGTACGGCTCTTGACCGGGGCAAGACTTGGGCGGTGGCACCCTCGACGCCTCACCTCATCCGATGTGGGGTTCTGTGCACTTCTACAGCCATCACCACACCGTTGACTGGCGCCACAGGACAAGGTCGCACTCCGGGCATGGGCGGAAGGATTCTCAAGGATGATAGCCATGGCTTGCGCCATGCCCCACAGTGCTCGACGACAGGGAGGACCAACTGTTCTCCCCCGGACCACGGGGGGAGAAGTAGACGCCCTCACTGATCCCCACGCATGTAACCCTACTTCCTTAAGTCTATAAAAGGAGGAATGGGAAACGGATCGAACAAGGATGATGAGAGCTCTCGCTCATTCCTACACACTCACACCACACCGGATATTGGCACTTGCCTCAATCAAACCCCTATGCATCAAGGGACTTGGAAGCTTTCCTCCCTCTCTCGCCACAGCTTGTACCCTCTACTACGAGCACTTAGGTGCAAGTAATACAGTGCATACCCCTTTGCTGGACGTACAGCCTCGTCGGCCGAAACCAGGTTAAACCCGGTGTCATTGTGTTTCTTCTTGCATCAACCATCTGAAGACAGGGACACGCAGCATATTCACTAGTTGGTGCTAGACCACGAGGTCTGGACACCGACAGTTGGCGCGCCAGGTAGGGGCCGCTGCGTGACAGCTCTTTTCTGTTTGCCAGTTGATCTCCAGATGGCGGGCAGACCAAACCCGTTTCCGATGGGCGTGTCGGATCCGTTCCCAGCCGGGTACGTGATCTGGTTCGGGAGCCTCGAGTTTCGGGCAACCGGCAACGGTTACCTCATGGAGCGCGTCCCACCCAGAGTCAACTCCGACTTCCCTACACTACCATCACGACATCAGAGCCGCACGGGTCGATGCGCGCGGCCAGTGCGCGCCGAACGGCATAGGGTGGCACCCCCACGCGGGTTGGGGCGAGCGTGCCACGAATTGGCACCACGGGGGGAGACGCCGCCCCCTCGCCGGCAACACCGACGGCGACACTGACAGGAGGCGCGTCAAGGCCATCGCCCCTCCCTCACGGGATGCGGTCCTTTGTCATGACCTACGCGTCATCTTTCAGCACCGACATGAGCGTGTACGAGGATTTGCCTAGGTATCATCTGCTCTCGATACGCAACCTCATCGCGTCTACGCCCGACAGCTCGTACCCTGGCTCCTCGGACGAGGAGTCTATCATCACACGAGGTCGCGTGAACCCGGAGTGGGATTACTCCGGGGTCTGTGATCTCGAAGCTTTCTTGTCATTTCAGGCCGTGGCGGACTATTGCCTCGCCTGTTCTGACGACTCCAGCGAGGGGGACTACGATCCAACTCGGGAGTGCTTCGTCGCTGTGATAGGAGAGCCCAGCGACGACGACAATGTCGCGACTGACGCAGCCCGTGCCGCGATGGCTGCGGCGGGTCCAGCTGTGGCACCTGGCCCATCCACTCCGGAAAATGTGGCGGAGCTGCAGGCGCAACTCCGAGAGCTTGAAGCCAAGCTCGACGAGGAGCGCCGGCAAACGCAGAAGCTGCACCACACGCTCGAGCGAGCACGCACCGGTCACGGAACGGGAGCTCGTTAGTCGGGATGTGTTGCCCGGGAGCAGATCCTGGCGGAAGGCCGCGAAGGAAGCCCCCTGGCGTTACCCAGGGCCAGCCAGAAGATCACCGCGGCGGCACTCCTGATCCGCGCAATGCCCGAGCCGTCTACGCCCGAGGGCCGCAACCTGCGCAAAGAGGCGCAGGTACTCCTCGAGAAAGCTGCAGTGCAGCAGGTCGAAAGTTCTGCGTCTTGGCTATGCAGAACCGTGAGGCGACGCGGCAGGACCGTGAGGCCTCGGTGCATACCCCGCCGGCGAACAAGGCGAAGGCACCCTCGGTACACGATCAAGTCAAGCCGACTCCTGTAAAGGACTGACTTCGGGACACGCGCGGCAACGTCCTGGATGGCAACACCCGCAACGTCCTAAACCAAAAAAAGGAGGATGGTGCCGTTCACGGCTACCACCCTCGACGTGGTGGACGCTATGATTGCAGGGAGGATAGGAGCCCATCGCCGGAGCCTCCGGGCACCCGTGTGTTCAGCCGTGAAATCCGCGCCGCTCCTTTCCCCCTGTGCTTTCGGCAACCCACCATGCTCACCAAGTACTCGGGGGAGACGGGTCCCGGGCTCTGGCTCAACGACTATTGCCTGGCATGCCAGCTAGGCGGCGCGACTGACGACGCGGTCATCATCCGCAACCTTCTTTTGCACCTCGCAGACTCTGCATGAACATGGCTCGAGCATCTTCCGGCCAATCAGATCTACGACTGGTCCGACCTGGTCAAAACTTTCGTGGGGAACTTCCAGGGCACATACGTGCGCCATGAGAACTCCTGGGAACTTCGAGGGTGTCGTCAGCAACCTGACGAGCCCCTGCGGGACTACATCCAGCGCTTCTCCAAGTAGTGCACTGAGCTCCCTAGCGTCAAGGACTCTGAAGTCATTAGTGCCTTTCATCTGGGTACCACGTGCAGGAATCTCATGCGCGAGCTGGGACAGAATCCTCCCTCCAGCGTTTGTTCGACACAGCGACCAACTTCGCCTCTGGCGAAGAGGCAGTTGGTGCTATCTTTGACAACGAAAGGGGCAAACGCAAGGTGGACGCGCCCGCAGAGGGCAGCAAAGCCAAGGAAACCCCGAAGAAGCCCAAACGGGGCAAGAAAGGCAAGAAGAAGGGCATGCCTAACCAGCACGGTCAGGGGCGAGAGGAGGACTCTGATGAGGCCCTCATTGTCACCCCCGACGGCAAAGGTCCTCGAGGCCCCCCTCGAGGCGGCAGCCTATTCGATGATATGCTCAAGAATACATGCCCCTATCACAAGGGCAGGGTCAATCACACCCTCGAAGAGTGTGACATGCTCCGCAAGTACTTCAACCATCTCGACCACAAGGACGAGGCCAAGAAGGAAAAAGGGCGAGGACGACAAGGGTGGCGACGGCTACCCCTCGGTGGAAAACGTGTTCTTTATCTTCGGCGAGTCTACGGCGAACATGACCGCTCGACAGCGCAAGCGGGAGTGCCGAGAAGTCTTCTCCATCACTAAAGCTACGCCATTTAACCTCGACTGGTCGGAGGACACCATCTCCTTCAGCCGCGACGACCACCCCGACTACATCCCGAACCTGGGTCTATACCCACTCGTTGTCGACCCCATCATTGGCAACACCAAATTCTCCAAGGTGCTCATGGACGGGGGCAGCAACCTCAACATCCTGTATGCCCACACCCTCGAGCTCATGGGGATTGGTCTGGACAAGCTGCGCCCCAGTGTGTCACCGTTTCATGGTATCGCGCCGAGGAAGCGAGTTCAACCACTCGGGTGTAACATCCCGAAAACTCACCAAATTAAATCGTGCGCTAAAATTGTTTTTCGTCGTTGAGCTCGACTCCTCCTAAAACCCCGAACCCCAATTCCCAGGATTTCTCCTGAACAACTCGACACCCGAATTCAATTCACGTCCCATCCATTTCCCACCCAGTGCGACGCGTCGCGTCCGACCGCCGCGAATCTCGCCCCTCTTTTTCCCTCTCTCCTTTTTCCTCCCTTCCCTCCTGGCCGCGTGCCCATCCCCGTGGCCCGCACTCGCGTGGCGACACCACGCGTGGCCGACCGCGGCCGCAGTCGCCGCTGGCGCGCACCGCCCCCCTCCTTTTTCTTTTCCCTCCCTCCCATTTTTCTTTTCTCTATTCCTTTTTCCCTTTTTCCATTTCTTTTCCCCCTTTTCCGTTTTTCTTTCTTTTTCTCCCTCTCTCCTTCCTTTCTCCCTCTCCCTCCTCTGCCTCGCTCCCGCACGCCCCGAGCGCCGCCGTGCCCGGCCCTCCTCCCCGCGCACGCCCAGCTCGGCCTGTCCCGCACACCACGCCGCCCCTCCGCGCTCGGCGGCTCCCCGCGCCCACGCCCCGCTCCGCTGCGCAGCCGCAGTGCCCCGCCCCGGCCGACCGTGCGCCCGCGCGCGCACGCACACATCGCGCCGAGCCGCGTCGCGCACGCGCACCCCGTGCCCGCGCCGTGCGCCGGTCCGTACCCCCGAGTGCCGCCGTGCCCGCCCGCAAACCTCGCCGAGCCGGCCACCCACCTCCACCGCTCCACCGACCTACTCGGTCTATAAAAGCCCCCCTAGCGCCGCTCCTCCACACCCAAACCGCCGCGGCCACCGCCGCCTCCTCTCCTCAGTGCCAGCGCCGCCGCCACGCTCCATTAGCGCCGCCGCCGCTGGCCCGTGTCGCCCCGCTCCCTCGCCGCGCCCCAAGCCGAGGTGAGCCGGGGAATCGATCCCCCACACCCCGCTGCCCCTCTTTCCCCCTACTCCGAGCCGCCGCTGGACCCCCAAGCCGCCGAATCGCCGGCGCCGAGCGCCGCCCTCCCCATCCCCTGTTCTGGTCGGGGGGTAGAAGAAGGAGGGGCATTTTGCCCAAAACCCCCTAGTCTTCCCTGTTTTCTAAAGAGAACCCCCTCTCCTTATAAGCTTTTTCCTAAAAAGGCCCTTCTGTTTTCCCTTTTTGCAAATAAACCCTCCTACCAAACAAAATTAATTCCAATTAGGTCCCTGCTCTTTCCAAAAGTGACCCTAACATTATCAAAAATTACCATCAAGCCCTTGGCCTCTCAAAAATAAATACAAATAAGCCCCCGGTTCCAGCTTAACCCCTAACTCTCCCTGTCACCTATCATTTCATGTAACAAACGACCTCTGATCAACCCGAAACTTTACCACGTCTCTCATAACCAAATCTTGGCCATGCCATTAGGAAACCACTCGAAAATATTACTCCGTACCCCATATTTTATGTGTTCCCGATTCGAGCTCAACGATAAAACTTTTATTTCTGTGTCTTGATTGTGTGCTTGTTTGTTTGCGTCGTAGATCACGGTGTGAACAAAGGAGAGCCCACTAACGAGCAGTACTGCGAGCAAGGGAACGAGGATCAGTTCCACGACCCCGAGCCCGAAGGACAGGACTTCCCCGAAGGCTACGAAAACGGTAAGTTCAATCCCATCCTTTGATGCATGTTTCTGTCCTAGTTTTTATAAACATATCCCAATGGCCTGCTTTATAAAATTGCATATGTTTGGCTTGCATGAAAAAACGGTTGGATAGCCACCCCTTGATTTGTGATAACCGTTCCTTGACCACCTAGATTAATGTCTGATTTTTGCTTGGACATTAATCGATATTAGAACGCTTAGGTCTTTACTCATAATACTATTTATTTTATAAAGGAAATGTGTGCGTATGGGATGGGATAAATGTGGTGTTTTTGAAAAGAAAGTTTAGACGGGATGGATGGCAATTCTACGGATTTGCCATTTGCTGTGCTCGTGCCAATGTGGGAGGGCAGAGAAGGGAGATATCCATCTTGTCGTGTCTAAGGACCGAGTTGGTGTGTCATCTCACCTGACTCCACTATCGTGCAAACCACTCGACCGTTGAATGGGCAACGGCGTAGCATAAATCCCACTAGTTGGTGTGATAGCCATCAGGAGGGCTGAGAGCAACGGGTGACCAAGGAGCAGGGATATGCTCAGTGTGACTTATACCCCGGTTATACCTCGGAGTTAGGTCGATGACCCCTTGGTGAATCCCGTGATGGCTTGTCAGGCTTAGCTAAGGTGGGTAATGGCTATGTTGGGATCTACACCGGCACGACGGTGTTCGAGTTGTGGTATCCTACTTGTGGGTAAAGTTGCACACCTCTGCAGAGTTAAGAATCTATTCGAATAGCCGTGCCCACGGTATTGAGCGAGTTATGGTGTGGTCACATAACTAGTGTTTTATTGGGATGGGCTGGTGTGAGTTGTTTTGGAATTGTGTCCGGCAGTTGTGCCGTGTGCTACGACGGACGGGGAGTCCGGTAGCAGTTTAAAACTTGAACTCCGTGTTACTACAAAAACTGATTTTTCCTACAAAGGTTTTCTATAAATGAACCCCTGCATAAAGTATCGTTTTTTGGAAAAATTAAACCGTAAACTGATCCTTGATTTACCTATGCATATTATTCTGATATAACCCCCTCCGTGGGTGTGGTTGGACTTGCTGAGTACGTTTGTACTCACCCCACTCTTACTTTTTACAGAAGAAGACCCAGACTTCGTCCAGACGACGCTGAGTAGGGTTATCGTTCTATACCCAACCTTGCCTGTGGAATCGGCCCTGTTCGAGATGCCTCTACTGTCGCAATACTCTGAGCCCGTGCTAGACCCCATGTGGTTTGCGGTATGGTGTTATGTCGTAGCTTGGCTACTTATTATTATTATCTGTATCGAGTGTCCTCCAAGGTTTGTACGGTTTTGAACCATCTGATGTAATAAATGTGGCATCAGCCTCCTGGGACTGGTGTTTTGTATCACATTTAAGTCTTCTCTTATGAGGGGACACTTCAGGTGGTATCAGAGCCGTAGGTTGGCCGTAGGACGTGACCCTAGGAGCGAAATCCTATTTTAGATCTTTTCACACAAGATTTATTCCTTCCTTAATCCTTTTTCCACACAAGCACTCACTTCTGGTTCTTGCCTTGTTCCAGATGGCTGATAATGGATGGATTGGCGGAATCTGTTTCGCAGAGCCCGGCTTTCCTAAGTTGTTGATACTCAGCCTGAAACGCATCGGAGTTGTGGATCCGCCAGAGTTTTGTTACAGGGAATACGACTCCAAGGGCACTCTTCGGTGTGACCTGATGATCTTCATAGCAAGAAGCACCCGCTACCCTGATTTGGACCCTTGGTTCATCTCCACCACTGGTTTCCATTTCCCGGATACCTATCGGAAAGCCGCCCGTAAAGCCCTGCGATGGCTCCGAATGATCTACAAGCATCACCTTCAGCAGACTCCTATGGGATTCTTTCCGCCAACTGAAGGAAGAGGACGCACCTGGATCGCCCGGTTGAGAGGACTCGGAAGGGAAGAAGAATACCTGGAAGACACAATATCCCACCTATCCATCTATCTCACCGGCCTGGATGAGCTCTATCGCGAGCAAGCAGCTCAACTGAAGCAACAAGTCTGCAGAGCAGAAAAGGCAACCCAGGAGCTGGATGAACAACGGACGAGAACCGTACACGCCGAGTATTCCCTGGCTGCCCTCCAAGTCCAAATGGAAGAAAAAGAGGCAGAACTGGAAGAGCAACAGGCAAGAGCCACATGCGCCGAGAATTCCCTGGCCGCTCTCCAAGCCCGAATGCAGAGGTACGAGGCTCGCTGGGGAATAGGTGGGTGGATAGAGGAAGACGAAGAAGAAGAACCCGAAGAGGCTCAATGGGATGTAGGCATCCAGACTGAGGAAGAAGAACCCATGGAAACCCATTGGGATGTTGGTACTCAGACTGAAGAAGAAGAACCCGAAGAAACTCACTGGGATAAAGGAACTCAGACCGAGGATGACATGATGGATCAGTATCTCCCACTGAAGAAGCGCCCCCCTTAGGATAGAGGAAGAATCCCCATGATAGGAGTAGCACCCAAGCTATAACCTTTGCCCTTAATAATCGTGTAACCATGCAAACTGTACCCCACCATGTTGTAATAAATATCATCTACTCCCTTGGTGAACCCCAAATAGTTGTGCAAGTTTTTCACCCTATCTTTGTTTTCAGATGGCTGAGGAAGGTTGGACCCAGGGCGACTGCCAAGCTGCACCTGGCTTCCCCAGCCTATTGAACAACGCCCTGGAGAGCCTTGGCGTCACGGAACGCCCAAGGTACTACAGCAGAGAGTACGAGCATCATGGTACCCTCCGCTGCAGGGTGATCATAGTCATCGCCAGAAGTGAACGCCACCCCGACATCCAGTCCTGGCGAGTGACCGCTACGGGATTTAGGCACCAAGACACCTATCCCTTGGCCATCAGAAAGACACTCCGTTACCTGTGCCAGATTTTTGAAGAACACCTAGCACCCACACCAATGAGGTTCTTTCCGCCGGCCATCAGAACCCCTGTTTGGGAAGCTCGCATGAGAAGCCTGGAACGGCGCCGCCTTGAAGAGGACCCTCTGTATCAAGTAACTAACTACCTAGCCGCTTTGGATCAGCTCTTCGATGAACAGGCCCACCTACTAAGGGAGCAGACCCATCGTGCTGAGCAAGCTGAACTCGCGGTGAGGCTCCAACAGGTCCGAGCAGCCCAAGCCGAGGCAAGAGCCGCGGCCGCGATCAGCAGTGAGGCAGTTGCACAGGAGAGCCTCAGACAAGCCCGAGACCGGCGCCTGCAAGAATGGACCAGAAGTGGGACACCAGTTCCGGCCATCGGAGAAGACCATGTTCTACTCGGGACGCCCGTCATAGGATGGGGAACGCTATTTGGAAGCCCTCGAGCCCCACCCGAGAACCCCGAAGGGTCTACTGATGTTGGAGAAGTTGAAGCTGCTACGCAACCCCAAGAGAATGGGAACTTAGAAGACGGCGAGCAAGGACTACTCGCACGTACCGCCCCAGAAGAAGGCTCGCCCTGCGAGTAGAATGTCTGACCCTACCCTATTGTTGTACCCTTCTAGCCCCTTTCGGTTTAAGTTGTATCCCTAAGTTTGAACTTGTACCCGGACGAGTAGTACGCGTTCTAGTCGTGTCCCCGTGTTGTACCCTGCCTCGCTTTAGTAAAAGTTGCTTGTTTGCCTTGTTGTGTGCATGCCTTTCGGCAGAAGGTTGATTCTGCCTTGTTTTACGTACTAAGCAACTTAAACATCACCTAATCTTAGTCCCAACCCACCTGTTCTACAGATGGTTTCCCGAAGCGTTACGAGGGCCTCCCGTGTCAGGGACCCTGCAGCTGCTGATGCAGGAGTACGACCTAACGGGCAAAACCATCCTCAGGAAGAACAAGAAGTGAGTCAGGGCAGAGGAGAAAATGATGATGCACAGCTGCCACCACCACCACCACCACCCTTCGTGGACCTGGCACAAATAATCCATAACCAGACTCTCATACTGGAGGCACTGGCCAATGCTCTAGTGAACAGGCAGCCACGAGAGCAGACCTTTAATGACAAGCTGACAACTTTTCTGAGGGCCAAGCCACCCACTTTTGCCAGATCCAGCAACCCCTTGGATGCAGATGATTGGCTCCGCGTGATCCAAAGGAAGCTTGAGCTGTTTGGGTGCCAAGATCGAGATAAAGTCCTTCTGGCAGCACATCAACTCACCGGGACTGCCTTAGCCTGGTGGGAAAATTACTGCGCTGCTGCCAGAGATGCCTCCACCATCACCTGGAATGAATTCGTGAGAGAGTTCCGCCATTATCACATCCCCTCGGCCACCTTGAAGCGCAAGGCAGATGAATTCCGCGCACTTCAGCAGGGGAGTATGTCGGTGGAAGAGTATACCCACCAGTTTATGGAGCTGGCTCGCTATGCACCAGAAGAAGTGAACAACGACGAAAAAAAGCAGGATATGTTCAAAAAGGGACTAAACCCAGAACTCAGGACCCTGCTCACCCCTCAGATCTATCCTGATTTCAACACCTTGATGAACAAGGCAATCCTTACAGAGAAGGCTAAGATTGATGAAAGAAAGGATAACAAGCGCAAGTTTCTTGAGAGCAAGTCACGCCAGCAGGATCGTTTCCAGAAGCCCAGAAGCTTCAGCTACAACGCACCAAGGTCCCAAGCCCCAATGCAGTACAGAACTCAGTCTCAAGTGACAGGACCACGGGCCCCTAACACCCAGCTCAGAAGCCAGAACACAATGAGGGCCCCGCAGAGTAATGCAAGCCAGGTCACCACCAACAACAGCAACGTGAGGGCCTGTTTCAACTGCCGAGAGACAGGGCATTTCATCGCCGACTGCCCTTATGCCAAGAACAAGCCGGCTACTTTAGCTTTTTCCAACACAGTGAACGGACCCAAGCCAGTGCTGACCGGTGCCAACCGAGTGCCCCTCCGTGGCAACAGCAACAACAACAGCAACCAGCAGAGGCAACCCCAGCAGTCTTTCAGACGAGCCCGCGTCAACCACATCGACACGCAGGAAGCTCAAGGAGCTCAGGGCGTAGTGCTCGGTGAGTACCTAGTCAGCTCAACTCTTGCAACAGTACTGTTCGATTCTGGAGCATCACACTCATTCATATCCTCAAGTTTTGTGGAGAAACATAAAATACCTATGTTGTCGACCGAAACCCACCGGCGAGCAACGACGGGCAACACGAAGAGCCGGGAGGTTGCTAGGGTGCTAGAGGCACTGCTCCCTCGTCGACGGCCCGCAATTTCCATCACGCGTCCGGAGGATGTATGAAAACTGGGCGTGCCACCTGACCTATACCCGATCAGGAGGGTGCAGACGTGCTCCGAACAGTTTCCTGCATACAAAGACACATGTAAACGTAAGTCCGAGCCGTGGTCGGCTCCCCGGGATGACTCTTGCATCGGCTTTGAAGAGCCGATCGAGTCCCGGTGTCAGATGGGATCTGATTGTATCCAGATATGATAAATAGAGCAAATCACTATAAAACTGCTTCAATTAAATCTAATTGATCTAATCCACGATAGTAACAGCTTCACTGCTAGATCGGAACATCCTACACGTGACTAGGCCTAGCGAACATAACAGACAACTAAACCACAACCCAAAACAGAGGCCTAAGAACTAGCAAGAGCCGATTCCCGGAACAATCCCTATCAAGGCTAAGATAAAGCATCTACTACGCCACCGGATCATCCAATCCGTTTGCAAGGCCTAACCTAGCAGATATTATGCCAACTCTTAAGATAAGAGCAAACCGTAACAGATCAGATCTACTAAACATGAAAGAAGCAGGGTGTTGCCCCTGTGCGACTAATTCTATGTGATAAGAACTAGCAAGAGATTGAAGCGTGACTGCACAGAGACAACATGATATTCGCAGATGATAAGCAATGAAGCACAACAGATCTACTAAAAGCCATGCTACGAACATCATGATAACTAGTACTACTCTCCATCAAAAACGCTTCAGTACGAGTAATACCAAGGTAAAAGCAAGAACAATACTGCCCTGATCGCATGAAGCGATCAGGGCAGCATGGCACTTACTTGGGTGGAACACTAGGATTAGGGGTGGCGATGCGCCGAGAGTTGTTGTTTGCGAGTCGTGATGACGCTGTCCTCATGAATAACAAAGGATACATATTTATAGTCCGGAGACTTGGGAAACAATCTAAACTAATCTTGTCCCGATTGGACTCTATCTCTAATCTTAAAGATACACGGCCAATGTGGCCCAGACGCTCACGCAGAAGCCGATTTACAAGCCTTCCTCATCTTTTGCTTTAGGCCCATCTTGATTTCGACCCATAAATTAACCCTATTAATTTATGGCGATAACAACCTACAGTACTACTAAAAACACCCCTATTAACCCGGACACCCGGAGGAGACATCAGGTGTCAACTGGGTTGTCTACGGGTGAGGATCAATTTAAGTGGGGTAGAGTTTCTAGCAGATCTAGTAGTACTTAAGTCAGAAGGGATAGATGTGATCCTCGGAATGGACTGGCTAAGCAAACACAATGGCCTCATAGGTTGTACGGACAAGGTAGTACATTTAACAAACCCAGAGGGAGTCCGAGTGACCTGTCACACCCGGGAAAGTGGAGCAAACCCGATGGTATTCAGTATGGAAACCAAGACCTTGGAAGAAGTCCCAGTAGTGAATGAGTACCCCGATGTCTTTCCGGAAGAACTTCCCGGTATGCCACCAGATAGGGACGTAGAATTTGTCATTGATCTTGTTCCTGGAACCGCCCCCATAGCCAAGAGACCTTATAGAATGGCAGCCTCCGAGTTGGCGGAGTTAAAGAAACAACTAGAGGAGTTACAACGGATCGGCTTCATCAGGCCGAGTTCGTCACCTTGGGGAGCCCCGGTTCTATTCGTCAAGAAGAAGGACGGGAGTATGAGGTTATGTGTGGATTTCCGGGCACTAAACGAAGTCACCATCAAGAACAAGTACCCCCTCCCCAGGATCGATGATCTTTTTGACCAGTTAAAAGGAGCCAGGTACTTTTCCAAGATTGACCTGAGGTCCGGCTATTTTCAGCTCAAGATCAGGGAGAGCGACATTCTAAAAACAGCTTTTGTCACCCGGTATGGGCAGTTTGAGTTTACGGTGATATCTTTTGGACTGACAAATGCACCTGCCTATTTCATGAACCTCATGAACAAAGTGTTTATGGATGAGTTAGATAAGTTTGTCGTAGTCTTCATTGACGACATACTTATTTACTCGAAGAGTATTCAGGAGCACGAGCAGCACCTGAGGGTAGTTTTGGAAAAGCTAAGAATGCATAGGCTATACGCCAAGTTCAGCAAGTGTGAGTTCTGGCTGGAGAAAGTGGCCTTCCTTGGTCATATTTTGACCGCCGAAGGAGTAGCCGTGGACCCCAAAAAGGTCGAAGCAGTATCCAACTGGCAGCAACCAACCAATGTCGGTGAGATCAGGAGTTTCCTCGGATTAGCTGGGTACTATCGAAGATTCATTGAGGGATTTTCCAAGATAGCCCGGCCCATGACAGAGCTGCTGAAGAAAGAGAAGAAGTTCACCTGGACGGAGTCGTGTGAAAGGAGTTTCCAGGAGTTGAAGCGAAGATTGACGACAGCCCCAGTACTAACCCTGCCGGATATTCATCGGGGTTTTGTCATCTACTGTGATGCATCCCGACAAGGGTTGGGTTGTGTGCTGATGCAAGACGGGAAAGTTGTTGCATATGCTTCCCGCCAGCTCAGGTCTCATGAGCAGAACTATCCGACCCATGATTTGGAACTTGCAGCCGTAGTGCATGCTCTCAAAATTTGGAGGCATTACTTGATTGGAAATAAGTGCGAAATCTATACCGACCACAAGAGCCTGAAGTACATTTTCACCCAGCCCGATTTGAACTTAAGGCAGAGAAGATGGCTGGAATTGGTCAAAGATTATAATTTGGAAATCCATTATCACCCTGGTAAGGCAAACAGTAGCCGACGCCCTTAGTCGGAAATCCTACGGACCCAAGAATGACCATTTACGAGAGGAAATGGCACGATTAAATGTGCACGTTGTCCCTCGAGGCTCCAGTCAAGTGCTGAACGTCCAAACCACTCTAGAAGAAAGAATCAGGAAAGCCCAAAGATCGGACAAGCGACTGATGGAAATCCGGAGGCAGACCGGAGAAAATAAGGCCCCAGACTTTAGAGTGGATAATAGGGGAACATTATGGTATAAAGATAGAATTTGTGTGCCCCAGAAGGGAGAATTCAGGCAAATAATCATGGATGAAGCCCACAACTCAGCTTACTCCATTCACCCAGGATCCACCAAAATGTATATGGACTTGAGACAGAAATATTAGTGGAATGGGATGAAGGCAGATATTGCACGATTTGTCGCCCATTGCGATACTTGCCAGAGAATCAAACTGAACACCAGAAGCCGGCAGGATTGTTGCAACCCCTACCCATCCCGGTTTGGAAATGGGATGAAATAGGAATGGATTTTGTGGTAGGTTTGCCCAGAACCCAGAAAGGACATGATTCCATATGGGTAATAGTGGACCGACTCACTAAAGCGGCTCACTTCATACCTGTACGGACTAACTACGGCGGAGAGAAGCTAGCCAAGCTTTATGTGGAAAATATAGTGAAGTTGCATGGTGTGCCCAGTCGAATTGTTTCAGATAGAGGGACCCAGTTCACCTCTAGATTTTGGAAGAGTTTGCATAAAGCCATGGGCACAAAATTGGATTTCAGCTCCGCTTACCATCCGCAGACGGATGGCCAGACAGAAAGAGTAAACCAGATATATGGAAGATATGTTGAGAGCAGGCGTCCTCACTTATGGCAAAGATTGGGAGCAGAGTCTACCCTATGCCGAGTTCTCGTACAATAACGGGTACCAAGCAAGCTTGGGCATGTCACCGTTCGAAGCCCTCTACGGAAGAAAGTGTAGAACACCACTGAT
Source organism: Panicum virgatum (assembly GCF_016808335.1). Lineage (NCBI taxonomy): Eukaryota > Viridiplantae > Streptophyta > Magnoliopsida > Poales > Poaceae > Panicum > Panicum virgatum. Next base: position 37,461,966 of record NC_053140.1, on the reverse strand, counting down.
GTGGTCAGAAGTTGGAGAACGTGCCCTAGTCGAGCCCGCACTCATAAAAGAAGCAGAAGATAGAGTAGCCGAGGTTAGAGAGAAATTGAAAGCAGCCCAGTCCTGACAGAAGAGCTACGCGGACAAGAAAAGACGGGAAATTTGTTTCAACCCGGGGGATTTCGTGTATCTCAAGGTATCACCCATCCGAGGAACCCGAAGATTTTAGGTACAAGGAAAATTGGCCCCTTGGTACATTGGACCATACCGAGTTCTGAAGAAAGTTGGAGCAGTAGCATACTGTATGGAACTACCAGAAGAAATGTCAGATATACACCCAGTATTCCACGTCTCGCAGCTAAGAAGATGTTTGAGGGTACCCGAGGCAGAGCATGTGCCAGTAGAAACAATAGATCTACAGCTAGACCTACGATATCAAGAAGTACTGGCCAAGATTCTCGACACAGTCACCAGGAGGACTAGAAACTCTGAAGTTCGGATATGCAGAGTCCAGTGGAGCAGACACGGAGTAGAAGAAGCGACGTGGGAGCGCGAAGACGCTCTGAAGAAGGAATTTCCCCATCTCTTTAGGAACCAGCCGAATCTCGAGGACGAGATTCATTTTAAGTGGGGTAGGTTTGTAACATCCCGAAAACTCACCAAATTAAATCGTGCGCTAAAATTGTTTTTCGTCGTTGAGCTCGACTCCTCCTAAAACCCCGAACCCTAATTCCCAGGATTTCTCCTGAACAACTCGACACCCGAATTCAATTCACGTCCCATCCATTTCCCACCTAGCACGACGCGTCGCGTCTGACCGCCGCGAATCTCGCCCCTCTTTTTCCATCTCTCCTTTTTCCTCCCTTCCCTCCTGGTCGCGTGCCCATCCCCGTGGCCCGCACTCGCGTGGCGACACCACGCGTGGCCGACCGCGGCCGCAGTCACCGCTGGTGCGCACCGCCCCCCTCCTTTTTCTTTTCCCTCCCTCCCATTTTTCTTTTCTCTATTCCTTTTTCCCTTTTTCCATTTCTTTTTCCCCTTTTTTCCCTTTTCCCTTTTTCTTTCTTTTTCTCCATCTCTCCTTCCTTTCTCCCTCTCCCTCCTCTGCCTCGCTCCCGCACGCCCCGAGCGCCGCCGTGCCCGGCCCTCCTCCCCGCGCACACCCAGCTCGGCCTGTCCCGCACGCCACGCCGCCCCTCCGCGCTCGGCCGCTCCCCGCGCCCGCGCTCCGCTCCGCTGCGCAGCCGCAGTGCCCCGCCCCGGCCGACCGTGCGCCCGCGCGCGCACGCACACGTCGCGCCGAGCCGCGTCACGCATGCGCACCGCGTGCCCGCGCCGTGCGCCGGTCCGTACCCCCGAGCGCCGCCGTGCCCGCGTGCGTGCCTGGCCACGCCGCGCGCCGCCCGCCGCTAGCACCCTGCCTTGGCCCCGCTCGCCTGCACCCATGTGCCCGCGCGCCTGCCCTGCCGCTGCCCCGCTCTGCTCGGCGGCATCCACGCGCACGCGTCTTGCCCCCGCCTGTGCCCTGCCGGCGCACCGCACGTGCGGCCCTGTGCTCGTGCCCTGAACGCCGCCGCGCCACCCGTCGCTGCGCGACGCGTCGCGTCGCCGGCCCCGCCGAGCGGACTGAGCGCTGCTGCCTGTGCCGCCTCGACGCAGGGGCACGAGCCGAGGCCGACGTCGGCCACAGCAGCACCCACGCCGCACGCCGCCTCGCGACAACCCAACGCGGCCGCCCGCCATTAATCCCGCCCGCAAACCTCGCCGAGCCGGCCACCCACCTCCACCGCTCCACCGACCTACTCGGTCTATAAAAGCCCCCCCTAGCGTTGCTCCTCCACACCCAAACCGCCGCAGCCACCGCCGCCTCCTCTCCTCAGTGCCAGGGCCGCCGCCACGCTTCATTAGCGCCGCCGCCGCCGGCCCGTGTCGCCCCGCTCCCTCGCCGCGCCCCAAGCCAAGGTGAGCCGGGGAATCGATCCCCCACACCCCGCTGCCCATCTTTCCCCCTACTCCGAGCCGCCGCCGGACCCCCAAGCCGCCGAATCGCCGGCGCCGAGCGCCGCCCTTCCCATCCCCTGTTCTGGTCGGGGGGTAGAAGAAGGAGGGGCATTTTGACCAAAACCCCCTAGTCTTCCCTGTTTTCTAAAGAGAACCCCCTCTCCTTATAAGCTTTTTCCTAAAAAGGCCCTTTTGTTTTCCCTTTTTGCAAATAAACCCTCCTACCAAACAAAATTAATTCCAATTAGGTCCCTGCTCTTTCCAAAAGTGACCCTAACATTATCAAAAATTACCATCAAGCCCTTGGCCTCTCAAAAATAAATACAAATAAGCCCCCGGTTCCAGCTTAACCCCTAACTCTCCCTGTCACCTATCATTTCATGTAACAAACGACCTCTGATCCACCCAAAACTTTACCACGTCTCTCATAACCAAATCTTGGCCATGCCATTAGGAAACCACTCGAAAATATTACTCCGTACCCCATATTTTATGTGTTCCCGATTCGAGCTCAACGATAAAACTTTTATTTCTGTGTCTTGATTGTGTGCTTGTTTGTTTGCGTCGTAGATCACGGTGTGAACAAAGGAGAGCCCGCTAACGAGCAGTACTGCAAGCAAGGGAACGAGGATCAGTTCCACGACCCCGAGCCCGAAGGACAGGACTTCCCCGAAGGCTACGAAGACGGCAAGTTCAATCACATCCTTTGATGCATGTTTCTGTTCTAGTTTTTATAAACATATCCCAATGGCCTGCTTTATAAAATTGCATATGTTTGGCTTGCATGAAAACACGGTTGGATAGCCACCCCTTGATTTGTGATAACCGTTCCTTGACCACCTAGATTAATGTCTGATTTTTGCTTGGACATTAATCGATATTAGAACGCTTAGGTCTTTACTCATAATACTATTTATTTTATAAAGGAAATGTGTGCGTATGGGATGGGATAAATGTGGTGTTTTTGAAAAGAAAGTTTAGACGGGATGGATGGCAATTCTACGAATTTGCCATTTGGTGTGCTCATGCCAATGTGGCAGGGCAGAGAAGAGAGATATCCATCTTGTCGTGTCTAAGGACCGAGTTGGTGTGTCATCTCACCTGACTCCACTATCGTGCAAACCACTCGACCGTTGAATGGGCAACGACGTAGCATAAATCCCACTAGTTGGTGTGATAGCCATCAGGAGGGCTGAGAGCAACGGGTGACCAAGGAGCAGGGATATGCTCAGTGTGACTTATACCCCGGTTATACCTCAGAGTTAGGTCGATGACCCCTTGGTGAATCCCGTGATGGCTTGTCAGGCTTAACTAAGGTGGGTAATGGCTATGTTGGGATCTACACCGGCACGACGGTGTTCGAGTTGTGGTATCCTACTTGTGGGTAAAGTTGCACACCTCTACAGAGTTAAGAATCTATTCGAATAGCCGTGCCCACGGTATTGGGCGAGTTATGGTGTGGTCACATAACTAGTGTTTCATTGGGATGGGCTGGAGTGAGTTGTTTTGGAATTGTGTCCGGCAGTTGTGCCGTGTGCTACGACGGACGGGGAGTCCGGTAGCAGTTTAAAACTTGAACTCTGTGTTACTACAAAAACTGATTTTTCCTACAAAGGTTTTCTGTAAATGAACCCCTGCATAAAGTATCGTTTTTCGGAAAAATTAAACCGTAAACTGATCCTTGATTTACCTATGCATATTATTCTGATATAACCCCCTCCGTGGGTGTGGTTGGACTTGCTGAGTACATTTGTACTCACCCCACTCTTACTTTTTTACAGAAGAAGACCCAGACTTCGTGCCAGACGACGCTTTGTAGGGTTATCGTTCTACACCCAACCTTGCCTGTGGAATCGGCCCTGTTCGAGATGCCTCCGCTGTCGCAATACTCTGAGCCCGTGCTAGACCCCATGTGGTTTGCGGTCTGGTGTTATGTCGTAGCTTGGCTACTTATTATTATTATCTGTATCGAGTGTCCTCCAAGGTTTGTACGGTTTTGAACCATCTGATGTAATAAATGTGGCACCAGCCTCCTGGGACTGGTGTTTTGTATCACATTTAAGTCTTCTCTTATGAGGGGACGCTTCATCGGGCAGATTGACCTGCCCGTCTGCTTCGGCGCACCTTCAAATTTCCGCAAGGAAGTACTCACCTTCGAGGTGGTTGGGTTTCGTGGGGCGTACCATGCCATACTCGGACGACCATGCTATGCCAACTTCATGGCAGTCCCCAACTACACCTACCTCAAGATGAAGATGCCGAGTCCGAAGGGTGTCATCACCGTCGGCCCATTGTTTGAGCACGCCTACGAATGCGACGTCGAGTGCGCGAACGCGCCGAAGCTCAGGCGGAGGACGAGGTCCTCGCGGCCACCCTCGACAAGATGGCAAGCGAGGCCTTGCACTCGACGCACCAGCATGCAGGCAGCTTCGAGCCAGCTGAGGGTATCAAGAAGGTGCCCCTCGACCCAAGCCATCCCGACGGCAAGGCGTTGAGGGTCAGCGACACCCTCTGTAGCAAATAGGAAGTGGTGCTCGTCGACTTTCTCTGCGCCAATGCCGACATCTTCGTGTGGAGCCCCTCGGACATGCCGGGCATACCGAGGGAGGTTGCCGAGCACTCCCTTGACATCTGACCCAACTCCAAGCCGGTGAAGCAGCGCCTATGACGCTTTGATGAGCTTAAACGCCGGGCGATCGGCGAGGAGCTGCGAAAACTTCTGGCGGCCGGATTCATCAAGGAGGTATTTCATCCCGAGTGGCTAGCTAATCCTGTATTAGTTAAGAAAAGGAACAGAAGCTGGAGGATGTGTATAGATTACACTAGTTTAAATAAAGCATGTCCGAAGGTTCCCTTTCCTTTGCCACATATTGATCAAATCGTTGATTCAACTGTGGGATGTGAACTTTTGTCTTTTCTTGATGCTTACTCTGGTTACCACCAGAACAAGATGAAAGAGTCCGACCAACTTACGACTTCTTTTATCACTCCTTTCGGCATGTACTACTATGTCACGATGCCCTTTGGCCTTAGAAACGCCGGAGCTACATACCAGCGGTGTATGCTCCACGTATTCGGAGACCATATCGGGCGGAACATAGAGGCATATGTCGACGACATCATTGTAAAATCCAAAAAGGCGAACGACCTAGTCGCCGATCTCAGGATCGCGTTCGGTTGCCTAAGGGCCAAAGGGGTAAAGCTCAACCCAGAGAAGTGCGTGTTCGTGGTGCCTCGAGGCATGCTCTTGGGTTTCATTGTCTCCCAGCGAGGCATCGAGCCCAATCCTGAAGAGGTCGAGGCCATCAGACGGATGGGACCAATCCGAGACCTGAAGAGGGTGTAGAGGGTCATGGGTTGCTTTGCAGCCCTTAGTCGGTTCATCTCATGCCTCGGTGAGAAGGGCTTGCCTCTGTACCAGCTCTTGAGGAAAACCGAACACTTCACATGGACCCCCGAGGCTCAAGAAGCCCTCGATAGGCTGAAGGCGTCACTTACTCACGCCCCCATTCTAACACCACCGACGGACGGCGAGCCCCTCTATATAGCTGCGATGACCCAAGTGGTCAGTGCGGTGATCGTTGTGGAAAGACAAGAGGAGGGTCATGCTCTGCCTGTCCAACGACCGGTGTACTACATCAGCGAAGTACTATCCGAGACCAAAATGCGGTATCCGCAGATCTAGAAACTGCTATACGCAATAGTCTTGGCTCGGCGCAAGCTGCGCCACTACTTCGAGGCCCATCCCGTCACCGTGGTCTCGTCTTTCCCCCTGGGAGAGATAGTACGCAATAGGGAAGCCGAGGGTAGGATTGCCAAGTGGTCAGTGGAACTCATGGGAGAAACCCTCACGTACGCGCCTCGCAAGGTGGTCAAATCCCAAATTCTAGCTGACTTCGTTGCTGAGTGGACCGACACCCAGCTGCCCCCACCACAGATTCAAGCAGAATGTTGGACCGTGTACTTCGATGGGTCTGTGATGAAAACCGGCGGCGGCGCTGGCCTCCTTTTCATCTCACCTCTCGGAGAGCACATGTGATATGTGATTCGCCTACATTTCCTAGCGTCCAACCACATGGCGGAGTACGAGGTGCTCCTCAGCGGCCTTCGCATCGCCATCGAACTCGGCATCAAGCGCCTCGACGTGCATGGCAACTCACAGCTTGTCATCGACCAAGTGATGAAGGAGTCCAGCTGTCACGATCCAAAGATGGAGGCATACTACAACGCAATGCGCCACCTCGAAGACAGGTTCAACGGCCTGGAACTCAACCATGTCCCGCGTAAGTACAACGAGGATGCGGACGAACTGGCTAAGATCGTGTCAGGGCGGACCACCGTCCCCCGAAACGTCTTTGCCCGCGACGTTGCCAAACCCTCCATCAACTTCAAGGATCCAGAGGAACCGGGCCCCTCAACTGCCAAGCCCTCCGACGGGAACCCCTCGGCGGATGAGGCCGAGCCTATGGAGACAGAAACCGAGATCTCCTCGGCAGACGGGGGTGAAGCCATGCAGATCGATGAGGCTCCACTTTCGCAAGACTGGCGCGACCAGTACCTCGACTGGATCAACCGAGGGGTACTACCCTCGGATCGCGCTGAGGCGCGACGTGTCGCCAGGCGAGCCAAGTCCTTCGTCATGATCGACAGAGAGCTCTATAAGCGCAGCCCCTTGGGAGTCCTGCAACGATGCATCCCTATCCCCAAGGGAAGGGAGCTGCTTCGAGATATCCACGCCGGAGTCTGTGGCCATCATGCGGCGCCACACACCCTCGTGGGCAACACGTTCCGACAGGATTTCTACTGGCCAACAACGGTCGCCGATGCCACAGAGATCGTGCGAACGTGTGAAGGTTGCCAGTTCTACGCCCGTCAGAGGCACCTCAAGGCTCACGCTCTGCAGACCATTCCCGTCACATGGCCCTTTGCCGTGTGGGGACTGGATCTCATCGGACCGCTGCAGAGAGCGCCCGGGGGCTACACCCACTTGCTAGTGGCGGTGGACAAGTTCTCCAAGTGGATCGAGGCACGAACCATCGCCAAGATCAAATCCGAGCAAGATGTACAATTTTTCACCGACGTAGTCTACAGGTTCGGGGTTCCAAACTCAATCATTACGGACAATGGCACCTAGTTCACAGGCAAGAAATTCTTAAGGTTCTACGATGAATTCCACATATGTGTGGATTGGTCGGCTGTGGTGCACCCACAGACAAACAGTCAAGTAGAATGTGCCAACGGCATGATCCTACAAGGCCTCAAGCCAAGAATCTTCAACAAGCTGAAGAAGTTCGGCCGAAGATGGCTCACGGAGCTACCCTTGGTCATCTGGAGCCTGAGAACAACCCCGAGTCGAGCCGCGGGGTTTAGCCCGTTCTTCCTGGTCTATGGCGCTGAGGCCATCCTCCCCACTGACCTGGAATACGGGTCCCCGAGACTCAAAACCTACCAAGAGCACCAAAGCCAGCAAGCCTGCGAGGACTCGCTGGACCAGGTGGATGAGGCTCGAGACGTGGCGCTTCTACACTCGACGCGCTACCAATAGTCTCTGCGATGATACCAGGTGCAGAGGGTTCGACGTCGTGACCTCAACAAGGGAGATCTCGTGTTGAGTTTGCGGCAAGACAGCCGAGTGCGCCACAAGCTCATGCCGCCATGGGAAGGCCCATACATCATCGCGGAAGCTCATGTCGTGGTGAAGTCTACACCAACGCTTGGAACATTCAGCAGCTATGTTGCTTCTATCCTTGAAACTCCAAGTCATTTGTACATACTTTGTACTCGTATCTTATGTTTCTCGGGATAATAAAGAAGTATGCTTTACTTTCGAAATTTCTTGGGGAGTTGCCCGAACCCTTGGGGGCTCGGACATGCGCACAACACTAAGTGAGCCTCGGCTTTGCCCTCAACAAAGCCGAGCCTCACTCGGGGGCTACAATGGGGGGAAACCCCCAAAACGTCCCCAAAAGTGTCATGTTTTTATCGAAATTTTTTTTGCTCCTAAGACTTTCGAGCACTTAGAACAATGGACGTAGGACGTAAACAACTTTGGCATGGGACCGGCCGAGCCGAGGGGTCGCCTACGCCTCTGGGATACGGCATCCCCACTCACCTCCCTGTGCCTAAGCAGTTTACAAACGCGGCAATCCTTGCAGAAGTTTATCTAAGTTGCGTTAAGATAATGTCTTTACACAGCAAAACAAAAGTAAGGCAAAATCCTAACTCATCTACTTGGGCTTCGAAGCCCAGGCTATCTACAGGTCGCTGCCTCCCCCCTCGTTGCGCCCTTCCTCTTTGTCGTCCACGGCGTCGCGGAAGAGGTCATCTTCGAAGAGCCCGGCAAGGTGGTGACAGCACCTTCCGCACCTGTGTCAGCCTGCTCCATGGCCTCGATCTTGTCGTCATCATCGCCGTCGGGGATGATGTAGCCTGTGGCTAGGTGCTCGAAGTCCATGACGTAGTGTGTCGAGACGACGCCGAGGGTCTTCTGGACGCCGAGGCGGAGGACGCCCTTGAGCCGCTCAGTCACCCGGTCACCCAAAGATCTCAGGCAACTGACCAACGAGCTGCCCGACTGGCCGCCCTCCCCCATCGGCACCCTGGCATGCAGCTATGGCGGCTTCCTCCAAGTCATCGTGGTCCCTCTGCAGGGACGCATACACGGCCTGGAGGGCTTCCTTCGCCGCGGTCTCCTCCGACACCTTCTTCCGCAGCTCTGGACACAAACAAGAGATAAGTCCCGGCAAAACCCATTACACTAAGCTTAACCATGGTACTTACCCTCAATACATTTCCTCCCCTCTTCTATCTTTGCCTTCGCAGCAGTGAGGGTAATCCCGGCGGTGAGGATGGCGCTTTCCTGCCTCTCGATGAGGGCCTCCTTCTCCGTGAGGGAGATGGCCTGCGCATCTCGAGCCTCCTCTAGCCACGCGCACTGGGCCGCCCTTGCCTCAAGAGCCTCATCCTTCTACCGCAGCGCAGCGTTGAGCAGCTCGACCTCTTGGGCCTTCTGCCCCGCCGCGGCCCCCTGGGCGTCGCGCTCCTCGGTGGCTCATGCTAGCTCCTCCTTCCGCGCACGGTCTTGCGCCCCCCAGGTCGGACACCAAGGTGTTGGCCTCACCCAGCCTCTCGATCAGAGTGGCGTGCTCTTGTTCAAGCCACTGCACCTCGGAGTGTTGCTGGGCCAGCTCCGCGCTCTTGTTGCGCGAGATTTGCCTCAGCCGCTACGGGTGGAGGGTGTAAGCGGAAGATACACAAATAAGATCGGAAATAGACGAGTCCCGGGGAAGGGAACTTACACTGCTGATTTCGAAATCCGTCGTCTTGTGGAGCCGAAAGGCGTGTTCGAGGGCGGCTTGGATTTGGGAGTCGACTTCGTACTGTGCCTTCCAGACCTCCACCTCCTCCTGTTCGCTGCGATTAAAACCCGAGGCGCCCCCGTGCTGGACCATCACCCACTCGGCTCCCGTGGGAGTCCCTTGCCCAGCATCAAGGCCACCCTCGAAAGTGGCAGCAACGCCGGTAGCGCCGGGGGTGATGTTTGGGGTGACCTGCTCCGGGTCCTCGGACTGCCCCAACACCCTCGCCTCCGGCTCGTCTTCCGGCGGGATCATCACCACCGTGACCACCTCTGAAGCGGGCCGCAGCACTGGCTGCACCACCGACTCAGCTACCGTGGCTCCTTCGTCCCTGGCCTCCGTGGGTGTAACACCCCGTGTTAATCGATGCGCTAATCATGTGTTTAACTCGCTAATTATGGACCTAAGCAATGTCATTAGCGTTAATCGAGTTTGCGTGTTAAACATTGACTTAGCTAAGTTTGATCGTGTTTTTCTCCCTGATTCGAGCCTCGAATCAACTTTCGCCCAAAACAAAAGTTGTAGATCCTCTCTTCCTCTACAACTTCTATTTTGACCAAATTTCAAGTTCCTATATGAAATTTGGAGTTTCAACTAGTCAAAATCGAGTCAAAATCGTTCAAATGTGTCACTGTTTCTTCCTGTGCTGTCACTGTGCTCGTACACCGCTCATACCGGCGTTGTGGCCGCCGGCGAGCTCTCCACGCGTCGGCCGGCGCGACGATCGACCGCCAAGCGAGCCCATGCTTATCCAGTCCCGGTGCCATCTCCGTTTTCCCCTCCCCTTCGTCTTTTCCCTCGAGCTCACGCCGAGCAAGCCGAGCAGAGCCCGCTGCTGGCGCCGCGCCGGCCAACTCTCGCCGCCCCAGCCCGATACCACGCACCTGGAGTCACTCCACATCGCCCTCCACCTCCTCCGCCTATCCACGAACTCGATCGAGTTTCTTCCCAGCCGAATCGGCCCTGCGCCGCCGAGGCCACCATTAAAGCTCCACCGAAGCTCCGCCCTCGCCGTCGATCTTCCCTCTCCGGCCATCCCCCGCCTCGAGTGCGGTGAGTTTCCTCGCGAGCTCTTCATCCTCCCCGACCTTTTCCCCCTCGAATTTCGGCGCCACCGCCGCAGGGGCATCGCCCCGTCGCCGCCCCTATCCTGCGCCGCCGCGGGCCGCTCCGCGCCCGGGCCTTGCCGCGCCGCCGCGCACGCCGGCCCCGCCGAACTGCCCTGGCCGCGGGCGGGCCAGGCCGCGCCGCCGGCGAGCCGCGGGCCGGCGAGGCCGCCGCCTTGCCTGGCCGCCGCACCGGCCAAGGCCATGGCGCATGGGCGCGCGTGGGCAAAGGAGTGAGCTGGGTTGTTTTTAGGGTTGTTTTTATTTCAAAATTATTCCTTTTTCGATTGAAATTTGATAAATGTGTAACAAATCATAGAAAAATGAGAAAAATGCAAACTAAATTTTGTTGGGTTTCTTAAACCAAGATCTTCAGAGGAAAAATATTCATGCATGTTAAATGCCAATTTTGTCCCTGCTAAAATTTTGGTTTGTTTTTAAGCTAGTTTATTTTGTATCTATTGTTCTGTTTGTCTAAAATCCTGACAATTTTGTGGTAGCCTACTCTTTCTATGTGTATTTCACTGAAAAAATTTTAGGTACATAGCATGTGTGCATGTTTGTGGATCTGTTGTTGTTCAGTTTATTTTGCTATGGCTAAAATAAATATTTTTTGTCACCAATAAGTGTTGGTGAATTTTTGTTGCCTAAGTTATCAGTAGCTTGTCATGCTGGTAATTTTTGGGTGGCTCGATTAGGTCTGCAGGCTATGTGTTTGCTTTTATTTCATTCCTAGCCGCCGTTTTTCTTTTATTGTTGCTAAATAAATTCGTTTATGCAATAATCGTATCCTTGCAACATTTACTAGGACCCTGGTTACTTCTGTTTGTTCGAGCTTAGGATCAGAATAGGGTGCGCTTGGAAATGTTTTGGTTCTATTGCTTGCTAGTAAATAAAATCTCTATTGAATCATTGCCAAGTTGTGTTTTCTTTTAATTCCCGTATTTCTTTCTGAGTGCCTTGCATTGTTCTTTGCACCATTTTAATTATTGCATGGCATCTTTTTCGTACGTGTAGACACCACGAGCGAAGCCGTCTATGAGTTAGTCGCTGAGCCGATCCAGAAGCCGCAAGCAGGGGAACCACAAGCCGAAGCCGCCGTCGAGCCAGATCCAGAAGAGATCATTAACCCCGCTGACCTGTAAGGCAAGCCCCGGAGCATAATGCATAAATTCAGTATATTAATATTTATTTAAGTATTTGTGCATTTACGTTCTAGGAGTTGTATGGTACCCTAGTATGCATATTCTCCCTAGGTACCTGAGAGTCTATACTAGTATGCAAGTGTCGATAGAATTGCTCTGCTAAGTAGGATCTCGGTAGAAGTCGAGTGATTCCTGTCACTCGTGAGATTTAAGATCTGGTTACTTGTGGCAATGTGGTTTGAGAATGAATCAATGAGGAAAGAGAAATGAAGACCGGGCGGAGAGGAATTTGGTTCTGGATATGAAATGAATGGAGAGTAGCCTCCCCCTACGTCGTTTGAGGACCGTACCATTGTTGGCATTGTTGATCGAGGATTGAACAGTAATAACCACATGCCAGGAGTAGGAGGTAGTCGAAACCGGTAAGCTCATTACTTGATTCACACCGAAACTTTGAATCATGACTTGCTACTCTGGGAGTGGGATGATGGCGGGTGTTGTAGTAGCCCCCGGGTCCACTGGGTCTTCGCCGTGTGGGGCTCCTCACCCGGGTTTTGGCAGGCGTGATTCAAACATCAGGGTGATGATGGGAACAATTGACGGGTGTGGCCCGATGGGGTTGCGCATGTCGTGTGAGTTAGGTCCACCTTGCAAGGTTAAATCGGATCGATTCGCCGTGACTCGCGGAAATGAGAGCCTTGGTCACTATGTCACTTCGTAGTAAAGAAGTGGAATGAGAACGGAATGGAAATGTTTGGCTTGTATGTACGGAAAGATAATTTGATCTACCATGTGTGCTCTAGATGCTATAGCGAACCTAGTTGGTACTCGAATACTAAACTTGAGTTGAAATATTGAAAGTAAGGATTTACTACTAGTAGCTTTTCAGCAAAACCAACTCCAGAGCCAAAAAGCTTTGCATGTCTAGATATTGGGCTAAGTATACCCATAGTCGGGTAAGCCTTGCTGAGTATTAGTATACTCAGGGTTGTTGTTGTAACCCTCCTGAGCAGGTTGTGTCCCCGCTGACATCGAGGAGGTCTGTGCATCCTGGATTGGACAACCGCTTCCTCTGGGGTGGACCGTCGAGTGGGCCCCGTCTTCCCCGTGAAGATCGGATAGGTTGGTATCACATCGGTGGGCAGGATGTGCAGCTCACCTTGTATCATCGTTCGTAGTTACCGTATTGTATTCGAACTCGATTTTAAACTTCTACTGTGTATTTGAACTCTGTCGTTTGTATTCAAGACTTTTATGTAAAACTCGTGTTGTAAATTAATTTGAGGATTTATGTATGCTTGTATCACCTGTACTCGTCTTCGTGCGAGCCTTCTAGTGCAATTGTGATCCTGTAGTACAGTAGTTTAATCAGGAATTACCCGACGGACTGTCGGATTAGACCGTTTTAAGTGCGTGGAAACTTGATTATTCATTAAGATGATAGTTAGAGCACTTAAGCTAGTTTAATTTGGGCGGATCTGCTACAGTGGGCTCCGGGACGGGGCCTGTTCTCTCCACCTGACCGACGGGCTGCTCTGGCACAGCCCCGTCGGTCCTCTCCTCTCCCCTCCCCCGGTGCCCGGCCGAGCGACGCCTTCCTCGCCGCCACGGCCGGATGACGTCCAGCGCGCCATGCCGACCGGCGACATTCGTGCCCAATTGTGTCCGGGCCGACGTAGCCGCCCGGGCCATCGCTGCCCAGAGCTCCTCGGCGATCTCCTCCGCGGTCCGAGGCCCCCCCGCTCGGGGGCTGCGGCGCCGTGCTTGGCGTCGTGGACCTCCCTGTCTTGAGGGCCTTGGCGGGCGCTAGCAGAGCGGTCCAGGTGGCAGGGATTCCCATGCTGAGCTGAGGGAGAAAAGCGTCAGAACCAGAAAGGAGTAGTGTGCAAGAAAGCAGAAAACAAGGGGAGGGAAACATACCCTGATGCAGCGCCGAGGTTACGCTTCTTCGAGCCACTCTTCGGGTCCCGCGATGACCCACTGGCTCCTGCCGAGCGACCACCGGATGTCACGCCCGGGGGCTCGGTGCCGGCCTGATGTTGGCCCGGTGACTGGCCCACGGCCCCCTCTGTATCGGACTCAGGCCACATCGAGTAGTCGACTTGGCCCGCCGCCGCAGAAGACGGAGACTCCGGCTCCTGCGTAGAGTCGAGCGTCGGGATGGGTGGTTTGCCCTCCTTCTCTAGTGCCCGATTCGCCTTGTCCCTCGCCTTCTTCTCCTTCCACTTCCGGTCGCGCCGCTGTTTCTCGGCGTCCTTCCATTCCTTCTTCCTTTCCGCAAATTCATGGTTCACAGTTCGGATCTCGGGGAGCGGAGGAACCAAGGGGTACCCTTTGCGGCTCACCCCCTGCGAGTGAGACCGGGGTCAGAAAAAGGGGGGCAATGCCAACAACGAAGCCTGGAAATGAAACTTACCACTTGAATATACCCCGCCTCGGGGCGCATCGAGACCCTCGAAAAGTCCGCGAGGTCGCTCGGGGGCTGGGACACCGCCCGCCCCGCTCGCTGCGCGGACACGCCGTCGGACAGGAACACCTCCACCATCCGGGTGCCTTCATACGGGGCGTCCCCCATCATCAGGAAAAGAGGAAGCTTCCTCTCCATGAGGGGAAGCACCCTCCACTGGTGGAAGTTGGCGATGACGATGGCTGCGGTCAGCCCCTTGCCCGCCAGGCGCTGGAGTGTGTCGGTGTACACCTCAAGCCTCGCTTGGCGCTCGGGGGGCGACACCCCGTACGACCAAGCATCCGGCTTCTCCAGCAGCACCTTGCCGGTGTACGCCAGGAGCCGCCCGTCGTCGTTGCGAAGGTAGAACCACCCTCGGTCCCACTCGCTATTGTTGGTTGTCAACTTACTGGGGATGTAGAGGTCCTTCCTCGATCCCCGCAGCTAGAGCGTCAGGCCCCCGGCGTGGACGGGCTTCCTCACCCCCGCCGAAACGGACTCGGTGTAGAGCTTGCCCCAGAAGAGATGCCTCCACAGGTCCAAGTGGACCGGGATCCCCAGGTAGCCCGCGCAGACAGCAACGAATACCACCGTCTACTAGATGGCGTTTGGGGCGAAGTTGTGCAGCTCCACCCCGTAGTAGTGGCAGAGCGCACGAATGAACTAGCCGGCAGGGACGCCGAAGCCCCGCTCGTGCAGCCGCGCCAAACTGACGATGTAGTCGCTCGGAGGGTTCGGCGTCATCTCCGACTTTGGCGCGATCCACACCGGGCGTGCTGGATCGGTGTTTGGCGGGAGAAGCCCAGTGGCGACCAACGATTCCAGGTACTGCTGATCGGCGGTGGACCGGCCCCATGGCACCGGGTCGATGAGCTGCACTTTCGGCATCGCGACGATGGGGGACAAGTGGAGGAAAAAGGGCTCGAAGAAGGGGAAGGTGCGCCCACTCTCTATCTCTCTCTCTGCCTCTCTTTCTCTTTCGTCTGTTTGCTCGAGCGAAGGACGACGAGAGGAGGAAGAAGGCAACGGCAAGGTAAGCCGAACCACCCCGCCCGTGCCTCCCTATTTAACTGCAGCAGCGAGGCAGATTCCCCGCGATGGTTCCAAATCTACCGCATTCAATGCAGTAGATACCGCTGACACCGATAGCTGGGCCCCACGATCACGAAAGCACACGTGCGCGTGCAGTAACTGCAGTGGGACGGCTCCTGAAGCGGCGCAGGCGCACTGTAGATGGTGTCCCATCACTCTACGGCCGCCCGCGCCGTTCTGTCTGCCCGAGAGCGCCGCCTCAAAAGGCGCGCCCGCCCTGCACGCATCGGGCCATGACGCGCATTACTCCCCGATTCCGCGCGCTATGCCGAAAACTGTGACGGAATATTCCCTTCCAAGGAGGGTTCCTTACCAACGAAGGAACAACTATTCCGAGCCCTACTGAATCAGGGGTTCGAAGGCTGGGCTGTCAAGGGTTTGACAGCCGCCCCAGATCAGAAGAGTCAGGGGCAACCCGAGCATGCTCATACAAAGCCTAAGCCTCGAACGCGTAGTTCGAGATGCCCGACGTTGTGTTCGAGGTCGGACAGAGGCAGCTAGTTCAAGGGATCCCATCGAGGGAGAGCATCGAGCCCTTGGACCCAATTGAACGGGTCCGAGGCCTGCCTAGCGAACCTTTGCGAGCGCTTTATGGAACGTGTCTCCGGACCACGAGCCAACCCTCATCGAACGGGGCACAGACGTTCACTCGAACTACCCGCTAACAGCTCGTTGAAGCATCCATGTCTCGCGGCCCGGGCAAGGGTGGCATGGCTTGTTTCACCCCTCCTCCTCGCAGAGACGAGGGTCCTCTTTGATCGCCCTCACATGGGCTAGGGCTCAGGGGCTCCTCACACATCCAAGCAAGAGCCATACCCTCGAACGAGCCGGCTGCCGCCCGGCGATGAAATCCTACGTGTCGGACGTACCCCCTTGCACGCTCAGTGAGCCATTTGAACCGGTCCAAAGGGAGTGCTGGTTGCATTTCCAGCTGAATGCCGATGCTGGCTGAAATAATGCCGAGGCCGGCTGAAACGAACGCTGAATAGCCTTGCTACCCGGTCGACCGTGCAAACACGATGCTCATAGCCCTTGGATGAGTGTTCCCACTCCTCCAAGGCCTCGGGGGCTACACTCGCGGGTACGCTGACGCGCCCCCACGGAAAGAGCTTCACAAACTCGAGGGACAAAACCCCGAATAAACAAGCAAAAGGCATGCCGCACCAAAAAAATGAAGACTTCATTGATTTTTTGGAAACCAATATTACAAAGGGTTACCGGCTCGAAGCCGTCGAAAGGTACAAACGCATTGCCACCTGCGTGGTAATTTTCCCTGTCTTGAGGAGGAGCGAGCGAAGATGAAGAGTACCAAGTCCTTGGCCGACATTTCGGCCGAGCTACGGGAAAAGCACGAGAAGGAATCTCCAGACCGCACGGGTCCGAAGGGATGCCCTTCTCGCAAGCTTTCTTCTGGCCTCCTCCGCCAAAGACCCTGCGGGGGGTCAAGCTGGCGGACAGCACCCTCTACGCCATCACCTTGAGAGCGACATTGTCGCCAAGAGGGACGATGCGAAGAACGGCCGCCAAACCTGGCGCCGACGCCATGGTCAGGCGTCTCAACGCCCCTTCAGGCTGAGGGACATCGCAGAAGCAGGACCCCACGGGCCCAATGTTCTTTTGCTGATCCCACTAAAGCTGAGGGATGGTAAGCACGCTCTCTCCAGCATTCGCCCACCGCTCGCAAGCATTCTTCTAGCCTCAAACCTAAGCACTCTGGACCACCCAGTCCGGGGGACGGCCATGAGAAATGGGAGGAAACATGGCAAGTTAAAGGGAGGTTAGGAGCAAGAGCAGGGAAGCTGGAGCGGCAAGAGAGACCTCACAAGCAAAACATGCCCTCGGAGACCGTGCCAAGGCATGACCCAACAGGGCAAAGCCGAAGCCCCTGAACGCTAGGCAGCGCAGCACCAGCACTGGCCGACTACCCTCGAACGGCGTGCCGCAAAGCAGCCAGGGAAGGCAGAGCTGAGACCTTGCGTGCGGGACAGCGCGGCGTCAGCACTGGCAGCATAGCAACATGCGTCATCATGACCCTGGCCTGCTCAGCACGCTGATGCGTCTCATCACCGAAACAAACAAGAAGCGGTGAGCGCCTCGGAGTGTTTTTTCTGCAAGCGCACTACCCCGGCGCCTGAGCTGTCGCATCTAGCAAGAGCGCTTCGCCGATCGATCACATCAAAAGTAAAATCGCCAAAATACCCTCTGGCCGAGTCCCCCGACTCGACCAAAGGCTCGGGGGCTACTATCGGGTGCCATAACTATGGGGCACCCTAACCCTGGGCTAAAACGCGCGCAAAACATAATTCGGCACCCGGGCCGGATCCCTCCCGAACTCGGACGCCCGAAGCCTCTTTTGGTACGGAAAGCTCAAGACACGCTTGGCCCACGGCCCAGCA
This sequence comes from Panicum virgatum, assembly GCF_016808335.1. Taxonomy (NCBI): domain Eukaryota; kingdom Viridiplantae; phylum Streptophyta; class Magnoliopsida; order Poales; family Poaceae; genus Panicum; species Panicum virgatum. The sequence continues at coordinate 37,444,443 of NC_053140.1, read as the reverse complement.
CCACGATTTGGCCCCTCTAAGGCCTCGCTGATCGAAGGCGAAATCTCTGCCTCGCTTGAGGGTCGCCCGTCGGGGCCCCTCGATGCGAGGATGATCTCCGCCTCGCTCGAGGGTCGCCCGTTGGGGCCCCTCGATGCGAGGACAGACTCTGCCTCGCTCGAGGCTTCCTCGACTGAGCCCTCCGCGGGACCTCGGTGTGGGGGAAATCTCCGCCTCATTCGAGACCACCTTCGGCGGACGGAAGCTATGGCCCAACTACCCCGCTAGATGGGACACATTTATTCGCCAACCACTCCGCGGCGCGGGGCGGGTGGCGGACGGTGTCAGGCGGCGTCAGCTGGCGTTAGCCATCATGCCACACAGCGGACGTGACCAGCGTCTCATCAGCCTGCACCCACCACTGTGCCGCTATTCCCGGCACGGGGCGGGACTGTGGAAATCTGTGCGGACTTCCCTGACACCCCCCGCCACTGTGCCGCCCACTCCTTGTACTTTTCCTCTCCGCAGGACTTTCAGAGGGCATGGGCGGCGACCCTCGAACGCAGTACGGCTCTTGACCGGGCCTGACTTGGGCGGCGGCACCCTCGACGCCTCACCTCATCCGACGTGGGGTTCTGCGCACTTCTACAGCCATCACCATGCCGTTGATAGGTGCCACAGGACAAGGACACGCTCCGGGCATGAGCGGAAGGATTCGCAAGGATGATGGCCATGGCTTGCGTCATGCCCCACAGCGCTCGGCGACAGGGAGGACCAACTGTTCTCCCCCGGACCACGGGGGGAGAACTAGACGCCCTCACTGATCCCCACGCATGTAACCCTACTTCCTTGAGTCCATAAAAGGAGGAAGGGGAAACGGATCGAACAAGAACGACGAGAGCTCACACTCATTCCTACACACTCACACCCTCCCGGATATTGGCACTTGCCTCAATCAAACCCCTATGCACCAAGGGACTTGGGAGCTTTCCTCCCTCTCTCGCCACAGCTTGTACCCCCTACTACGAGCACTTAGGTGCAAGTAATACAGTGCATCCCCCTCTGCTGGACGTACGGCCTCGTTGGCCGGAATCAGAATAAACCCGGTGTCATTGTGTTTCTTCTTGCATCAACCATCTGGAGGCAGGGACACGCAGCATATTCACTAGTTGGTGCTAGACCACGAGGTCCGGACACCGACAGTACCGTTTGGAACTAGACATTGGGAGCCTCGATTTGGCTTTGGTATTTGCTGCCCTCAAATTCCATTGTTTGGATGGTCCTGGAATTGGTCCGAGGCATTGGTGCCCAATATCGCACCCTCTTCCCGCACAAAGGAAAGAGCCCGCCCATGATTCCGAGGTCTCCCACTCTGTAATTGCCCGAATTCACTTCCCCTCCCTCCCCCGAACCCCCGCGCGTACCCCTTCGACCGCGGCTCCCTCCCCCTCCGTCGTTCTTCCTCCCCCTCCGTCGTCCCCGCGCAGCCCCTTCGCCGGCAAGCTGCGCGGCGCCCCTCCCCTGCCTCCCTCCACGGCGAGCCCCGCGCAGCCCCTTCGCTGGCGAGCTGCGCGGCGCCCCTCCCCTGCCTCCCTCCACGGCGAGCCCCGCGCCGCCCCTTCGCCGGCGAGCTACACGACACCCCTCCCCTCCCCCCCCCTCCGCGGCGAGCCCGGCGCCGCTCCTCTGCCGGCGAGCCGTGCGGCTCCTCCCCTGCCTCCCTCGGTGTGGACAAAATCAGATGCCACGGTGTGGACATCCAAACATGAATCGGTATTCACCAGCTGCTTTGATTCCATCTTTCAATTTTATCTACATCCAAACAATGGCTTTGGTATTGTAACCACCAATACTAGGCTAATTTGGCATTGAATTGACTCAATTTAATGACAAGGCCTCCAATATCGACATCCAAATCCAAACGAAGCCCCGAATATATTCTAATATTGATATTTTTTATTTACGGCGTAAATATCTCGTCCCACCACTCCCTGAGTCCCTCTACCTGCACTTTCACCAACCAAAATTTACTGCGGTGGTGAATTCCGAGGGCATCTGTTTGTCGCTAATTGCGATTCCCTGCGATTCGGTCGCAGAAGACGAGCTCCCCCGCCTCCCCCGGCTCCGGCGGCGCCTCCGCCGCCGCCCTCCACCGCCGCCGACGCTAACCGAGCTCGCCGCCGCCGCGCCTCCTTCTCTTCGCCCCCGCCGCCAGCACCGCCCACCGGTTGTCCGGCCCCGGCCAGCCGGCGGCGCTCCTGCGCCGCCGCGCCCTCCGCCGGCCAATCCGCCGACGGGCCGCCCCACCCCAAGTAATCCGGAACCTAAAGCTCCGCTGCCTCCCGCCACCACCCCGGCCACCGGCAACCTCGCCGGCAGCCGCCCCGCCCACCAACCACCCTCGAGACCTCGGCAACCACCTTCCCCACTGGCGTCATCACCATCGCGAGGTCTGGAGGAGGAAGAAGTACAGTGGCGCTCGGGCCCACCTGCCAGCGAGCCTGCGCCTCCTTCTGCGATAGCTCTGCCCCAAGTAGCACGCGCGATAAATAGCCCCCACCGTGAATTCCCCTCCCAGTACCCGCACTCCGGCCAATTCTCTTCTCGTCTTCCTCCCACCACCTCCGCGCCGACCACCATGGATTTGGAAGAAGCTTTGGAAAACTTCATCCGACTACCCTACGAAGTCATCTTCCGCCGCCTCTTGGCTTGTCGTCGATTCCTCGCACCCACAACTCCTCCTCCCTCCCCTCTACCCGTTTGAGCCCTCACTCGGCCATTTGCCTCGTCGTGCAGAGCTCCCGGCGTCGAAGCTCCGCCTGCCACCACCAGCTTCCGCTAGGCCGCCTCCTCGCCGCCGTTACCCGCCCTGCGCCCGGCCGGTGAGGTTCGCCGCACCCCCGCACAGCCACGCGCGTGCCATCCCTGCCCCCGCTCGCCTCCCTTGCCGCCTCGCCGCTCGCCGGTCCAGCGCCGGCCGATCCACTCCACGCGCTGACAGCCGGCAGAGATGGAGCGCGCTCGGCAGGACGCCGGAGGTGGAGGAGCGGGAGCGGGGGCCGCCAGAGGTGGTTTGCATATAAAGGAGGGAGGGGAGCGGGGGCCGCCGGAGGTGGTTCGCACTCGGCAGGACGCCGACGCAGCATGGCTGCGCGCGCAGGAGCGAGCGAGGCACACGCGCGCGACCACGTTGGATCGGACGTGGCAGTCCACGTAGGCGGTCAACGCTGGTCAGAGGCGTTTTGGACCTCAAATGACACACTTGAATAGATCGTGGATCTAAAAATGCCCTTTTGAAGTTTATGGACCTAAACAGAACAGGTCAACTAGTTTAAGGACCCCAATGCATTTTACTCTATATGATATATCCACTGAGAAACTAACTAGTGACAACATTAAAAAGTACTCAACCCAGGAGTAACTATTGTCGATCACAACAAGTGCAGTCTTTCCAATCGTGACATGTCGAGTAGCATTTACTCATTGCATGAACTATACACGGATACACCTCTTCTGATTGACTGGTCAGAGCCGAAAAAATTGACATAACATCATACAACATTCTAAGGTGTGCATAGCTAGAATACTGACAAAAAGCAACCGATCAGCTCCACAATATGCTAGAATTAATCATGGGACATGTCATCACCCTGAGCTTCATCACCAATCAAAGGGGTCACTTACAGACAGATCTGATGCTCTCTGAAAGCACCAAGCACTGTCTCCATCACGGGCGACTGCCAACAGAGTAGGGCATTCGCTAGCGCGTTTTGCCGTGGTTAGAGGTTTCAGCTTGGTGAGCATCTCATCCACTGAGGCTTGATCTCCATTGGCCAACACAACCACCAGCTTCAGCAGCGATTGCGCCCTCTCTAGGACAAACTTGAGGAACGCCAGTTCATAGCGCTCCCCTCTGAACCTGTCAAACACCACCTTGGTGATGTGTGTCTCTAGGCAATCGATGGGACCAACCTCCTGCCAGAACTTCAAATTAAGCTTGCCAGCAGGTTCATCAGCTTCACGAGACTGCAAAATCAACGTGTATGTATATGTGGTTCGATTAGCACCTGTCATGCCAGAGATAGCAAAATTGCTGAATGAGGATAGGGGCTGTATGGAATCTCACCAGAACATGCAATGTCTCCACATTGGGGAAGCATCTCAAGAAGGCGGGCAGCGTCTTGGCTTCCTTTCGGATTCCAAATCGCACCTTCAGGGCCAAGACCTTGACACTTGGAACCATGGTAGATGGGATCATCTTTGTTCCACTCTACCACACAATTGAGAACGCAACGCCATGGATTAAATTTCAAGCTAACAATTAAATTGATGTCACGGATGGATAGTGATATGTCATGTAACTACGTATTGGAGGAAGAAACGAAGGAGAAAGAGATACCTCAATTACGGTGCCGCCGATCTGGAGCTGGTGGACGCCTGGTTCAAGGTAGCCGAGCACCTTGAGCCCGGTGGCGTAGCCAATCCTGACCCTGGTGTAGAAGACATCAGAGTCCGGCATGCACGGGTACTCCTGCCACAGGATTAAGCGCTGGAGGCACGGGGCGACGACCACGGCGAGCTCATTCGTCAGAGACCTCCACAGGACCAGGCACTGCAGGCTGCGGCTGCGGATCCGGACGTGGCTGGGTACGAATAAGCTGGCGACGATCGCAAGCTTCTGGAGCACGGGGCTGCAGGCGAGCAGGTGGTCGAAGCCCCTGGCGTGGATTGCGACGCTGCAGAGGCCAATCTCGCGGAGGCGGGGGAACACGGCGGGGCCGCACGGGAGGCCGGCGGTGTCCGGGAAGCTCCAGTAGGCGAGGTAGAGGGTCCGGACGGAGGCGATGCGGAGGACATCGGGCGGGAGGGGCAGGAATTCGGGCATGGGGCGGTTGACGAGGACGAGGTCCTCGGCCCCGCTCTCGGCGAGGCGGCGGAGCCAGTACTCGAGCACGCCCAGGCGCGCGGCGAGCGCCATGCTGCAGCAGGTGAGGCGCACGCAGCGGATGGGGCCGCGGTGGGCGCCGATGGCGCGGGAGACGGCGTCGGTGGTGCCGAGCCAGTCGAAGCCGCCGGCGCCGGGGAGGGCGCGGAGGAGGTCGGAGTGGTCGAGGACGAGCGGCGCGGAGGCCCAGACGCGGCGCCAGCGCCTGGAGAGCGCGGCGGTGCGCGCGGCGTCCTTGGCGGGGAGGTGCGACACGATGTCGGCGAGCACCGCGTCCGGGAGGCGGCTGATGCGGTCCTCGGCGCCGCCGCCGTGGGCCCCGGGGGAGGGGCGGGAGCCACCGGCGGCGGGGTAGGGCGGGGCGGGGAGGCAGGTGAGGACGACGCGCATAACCTCTAATGGTGCGCGCCATTGCCCAGAGGCGGAGGGGATGGGAGGGAGGCGAGCACGGCCGCGGAGAGGAAAGGAGGGTTTTCTGGCAGTGGCAGCAGGTGAGCGCCCGAGGTGGGGTGGGATCGGAGCCCGCGTGCTGGCCCTGCTGGGCAGCTGGCGGCGGTGGGTTCGGCTCGGCCGCTCGGGGTCGGGGGCACTGCCGCTGCCGCTGGGCGAAATCAAATAGGGAAAGCCAGGTTTCCTCGCAGGCCCCACTTGCCAGAGTATACGGGAGACTATGGACCCTGATTCGAGTACGGTATGTTCGTTGGTGAATAATCTGATGTCCCCAACAAGAATTTGTAATTAGTTTTTTAAAAAAGAAGAATTTATAATTTAAACAAATACGGAGGTAGTACTAATCAATACTATTCAGCTGGCTGGTGCTGATTTGCTATTGTTGGTTGGTGGCTGATGACTGGTGCTGATTTGGTGTGAAAGAAAAATACTGCTACTGGTTGCAAGCAAAACAGAGTATGTGTATCAGTGTCTGGGTTCTGAAACGCGTGATACCATTGCTCGGATGCAGCTGCCGGAACATGGTTGATTACTGCGCAAATTTTCGCACGCACCTTGCAGTCACGTTCAGCTGAAAGTGCAGCAAACCGGATCGCACCAAAACAGAGAATGCGTACAAAACCTTGCAGACGGATGGAGCCGGACGCTGGTACGATCCATCAACGCATCAGATTTCAGCAACCGAGACACTCCATAGCACAATTGAACAAAAATGTTGCAACGATTCAGAAACGTTCCAATGACCTGACACAAAAAATTGAAAGATTCCATTTCACAATCGAATAATCATCAAAAGCACATGATCCACCTCGCGCATGATTCTTCAAAATCAAATGCCCAGAGTTTCTGCATCTCCAATGAGCACAACTCGTTGGCGTCCTCTCCTGAATGTGAGAGGCTATGTCAATGGCCAGGGGCCATTTTGTAGCATCAAACCCGTGCATCATCATCATCTGATCAACAAGATAAATTTGCACACAAAGTTGTGGGCATAAATAGATGGGCACCCAATTAAAGACGTATGTCAGTTTGTGAGCATTTGCACTTAAACCTGACAATCTGTAACAGATGCAACAAAGGAGACACTGCATTTCGACCAACAAATATGACATCATTTGCATCACAAAGAAATGATCCGTAATCAATCTAAATCCATAAGTAGCATGGCTAATTAGCTTTTCTCATATTCAAAGCTATAACTTCACTTACTAGAGAGGACAATAAACTATCTACACAGCACATAGGCCATTAATCTTGAAATGTAATGTATTGATACTACTGGCTAGCATCTAGGCTTCAGCAATCAATAGGTCCGCTCACTGAAAGATCAAATGCTCCGCGGAAGCTCCAATCGCAGCCTCCATTACACACCAACAAGATGAACGACACTTAAAATCCTCAGACTCAAACAGATTACCAAAATGGACAATGCTCCTTCACAAGTACTGATACAACATCAAGGCAACACAACAAAGCTTTACAAAAGCATGGGAAGATCATGTTCCTTGATTCATCTCATTGAGGCCTGGCAGGTCCCCAATGGGCAAAGTTTACTGTTTTGTTGGAAGTCTTCTGTGGCTATTGGCTGCAATTGGAAGACCTGGTACAAACATAGGCACATAGCATACCGATATTAGTAAGTGCATACCAATATCAGTAAGTGTGAGGTCCCAAAGTCAGTAAAAGTCCCAGAGATGTTTGACTAATTTACAGATTAAGTACAGATAGTTGCCTTCAGAAAACAGAATAGACAGATAAAAAGCAAAAAAATAATAAATATATGTTAGCCACTTCATAATGATAAACATCCTGATGTATATTCATAATAAGTATCAAAATAATTCTCCGACATTATATTCAGCTTGAAGTACCAATAGAAACTGTATGTATCAACATCACTGATAAGTGTGTGCAGTGCATTTTGGACCAGGCACCATGGCTAGGTACTCTGACACAAAATATCAGAACAGCAAACAAAACAGGGTCTTCTTGTCCAAGGCCAATACTAGGGCACATATTCTACCTGATGAAACGTAATTATCTAAATAAGCTGGGGATTGAGGATTTCATGATGCAGCAAAATAAACACTAGCCAGTCTGTGGTGATTAGCAAAACTTAGCAGCAGTACACAGGTCATATTGAATGATTTTTTAACATCTTAACTGTTAACTATGCTGATAGATGGCTTGGTTGAGGTGTATCAGGTATACATTCAAATGGTTGCAAGTTTCAAAACAAATTTGCCACATGAGATCAATAGTAAATTGTTCTGGTAAGAATAATAAGGAGAGTTAATATCATAATATGTAACTGTGCCACTCAAAAGGTGAGGTGAATGAGCTGTCATGACTGGGAAAACCAATGAAATTAATAAAGAGCAATCAACCATTCACGATTATATTTTTCATAGCCACCGCCAAGGTTGTGGAAAACAACTATATATAAATTCAAATAACTAAACTGGCCCATGCCAACATGCGTTTCTGATGCTAACTACAAGCAATGGCAAAGGCAGAGAAGAGCATGACCTAAGACATGAGGCGGAATCTATAATCTATAACTTTTGTGACAGGTAGTTCATCAAAAATCAATGGGGCTCAGTAGCTTCACCAAAAATGAGGTACTATAACGCTGAAATGATTATTTGATTATAGAATAACATATAAGTAGTAGCGTTGTATGACTGGCTTAACTATAATGCAGGGCGGCCATTACAACATGTAAAAGTTTCTGAGAAGGTCTTTGAGAATACCTCCAGGTTCAGTAACCAAATGGATCACTCTGCAACAAGCAGTGGCGGAGGCTGGAATCACCGGCAGGGGGGGGGGGGCTGCTTCCTCCTCTTCTTCCCCCCCCCCCCCTCCCCCTTCTTCTTCTCTCCCTTCTTTCCTCTTCTTCTCCCTCCTCTCCTCTAATTTCCATGGAGTTCATGGGGGTAGGGGGGGCTTGAGCCCCCCTTGCCCCCACGCTGGATCCGCCCCTGCAAACAAGTCAATGGCTCTCTGGAAGGACCATGCAGTCACATCGAACCTCTCCACCACAACTGTAGCATCTGCAGACACACACCCTTCTGAAGATAAACAACTTAGCAGAACATCTCTCGAACAACTACCGTCCACTAAGACGCGCATATCCTCCAGCATTTGAGCTCTTTCCATGACAAACTTTGCAAATGCCAGTTCACTATCCTCGCCTCGCACAGCATCTAACACCAACTTCTTTAGATGTGAATAGACACATTCTGTGAAGCCAACTTGATCCCAGAATTCTATGTCAACATTGTCTGGTGCTTCAGAAGGAACCGACTACATGCCAAGCAAGTTATGGATTAACTCAAACAGGTAAAAGCACGAACTACAACAAGAATGATGAGTGTGGGGTTTTATACCGTGATATACAAAGTCTCTAGGCATGGGAAGCATTTGAGCAAGGTGGGAACCAACTTCACTTGATCCTCAACTCCAAACTGCACCTTCAATGCCAATGTCCTGAGGGTCCTAACCATTGCGCTTGGCTTCACCTTTGTATCAATCTTCAATGAAAGGAAGTGAAATGGCACAATGAAATATCATCCATCTCAGAATATGGGGTAAGATGAAATAAGCAGTAAACAAAAGGTCCGTACCTTGATGACAGTATTACCGATCTTGAGCTGATGCAGTCCAACATCAAAGTAACCAAGAATCTTCAGCTTTGGTGCTTTAATGATCTTGATGTGTGTGGTAGCATCAGCAATCGGCTCCACCAGTAGCCGGTCCACGCTGGGGGCGTCATCAAGGTGCACCTCTCTGAGCATCGACTTCCAAATCACCACGCAGCGGAGGCTCTCCGACCAGATGTGGACGTATCTCGGGTAGTCCTGGGTGAGCGCGAACGCGAGGGTCTCGAGCACAGGGCAGCGTGGGATGACGGCGTGGAGGTCGCGGTCCGGCACGGAGGAGCGGACAATGCCGAGCTCCCGCAGGCTCAGGAGAGCCGGGGCGACGCCGGACGTGTCCGGGAACTGGCAGAGGCCGATCCAGAGGCGGCCGAGGGCCGCGCAGCCGAGGACGTCGGAGGGGACGCGCCACTGGGCGGGGCAGGAGCCGTTGAGCACCACGAGGAGGTCCTCGACGCCCCCGGCGGCGAGGGAGGCGAGAACGGAGGCGACGGCCCCGGGGTCCCGCGAGGCGGCGAGGCGCGCGGAGCGGACGGGGCCCGGGTGGGAGGCGAGCGCCGCGGCGGCGGGGGCGGGGGCGAGCCCGCCGGCGCCGCCGTCGCCGTCGAGGACGAGAGGGGTGGAGGCCCAGTGGTGGCGCCAGCGGGAGGAGAGCGCCGCGGTGCGGGCGGCATCCTTGGTGGGGAGGCGGGAGACGATGTTGCGGAGGATCGCGTCGGGAAGGCGGCCGACGCGGTCCTCCTCCTCCTCCTCGCCGCCGGGGGAGGCGGTGGGGAAGGGGGAGGAGAGGTAGGCGGAGGACGAGACGGCAGGAGAGGACAGCACCGAGGGTCTCGTCGTCCATGGTGGCGGTGGCCGGTTTGTGCGGCGGGCGGCGGCCTCGGCGGAGGCGGGGCCCGGATGGGGAGAGGTGTGTTGTTGGGGAATTCGGGTTGGGGGGTTTGCGGAAGGCTGGGGGCCCGGAGGACGAAATGGGCTGGATGCGATCTGGTTATTGGGCTTGATAATCTGGCGGGCTGACATTATGGCGCTGTGTAATCTGGATGGGGAGAGGTGCGTCGTGTAATATTGTTTTTCTTTCACACCAAATCATCACCGGACATCAGCCTCTAACCAGCCAGCCGTACTTTTCTCTCATAACAAATCAGCATCAGCCAATAGCCACAGCTAGCCGAACGGAGTGAATTTACATGTCTAGGTGTAGCCCACATTAGTCTTAAGATAATGCATGCTTATAGCCAATATACAGTACAACATTGCTTTGACAATAATCAGTTGACCAAACCAATGCAGCAGCAGGTTGGGTCGATGACACGAAAGCCAAAAGCCCCAAACGAGACGCACACTATTGGTATTGGTCGTGTTTGGATCCGTAAAAAGTGGTAAAAAGAGTCACATCGGACACTGTAATATATTGTATCACTTTTCGTTTATTTGTGGTAATTATTGTCCTACTATGACCTAACTAGGCTCAAAAGGTTCGTCTCGTCGTGTACATCAAAACTATGCAATTAATTTTTTTATTTATCAACATTTAATGCTCTATGCATGAGGCAAAAAATTTGATGTGATAGATGAATTGTGAAATTTGGAGAGAGAAATTTTGAAACTAAACACACAGCCATTGTTGTTGTTTCTACGAATTAGAATTACCAAAGCTGAATGCACAGATTCAAGCGCATGTCGAGTTGTCGACGGGGACAAATTAAAGAAAGCGACCAAATACACACAAAACCCGAGGCGAATGGTGGAGCGGCGTACATATATGTAAATGCATATCAAGCGTAGCGAACGTGCACGTACGCACTGTGGCGGCACCGCGGCACATGGGCCGCCGCGGCGTCTACGTCGCCACGTCGATGTCGCCCTGCACCTCCGGCACCTCGCCGATCATCTCCTCTGCCAGGGCCGCGGCAGCGGCGGCGGTCTCCTCCCCGCCGGCGTCGGCGTCTCCGAGCACGAGGTCGAGTATCCCCAGCAGCTCGCCGGGCTCGACGAGCTGCGGGAAGTGGCCCACCGAGTCGATGGTCTCCATGGCCGCGGCGGCGCAGCGCCCCGCCGCCAGCATGCGGGCCTGCATGTACCGGCCGACGCACGGCGGCGCGGCGAAGTCGCGGGAGACGTGCACCAGCGTGCACGGCGCGGCCACGGCGTCCAGCACCGCGCGCTGGTCGCTCTGGAAGATCATGCGCGCCACCCCGTGCGCCGCGCGCGGGTCCATGGCGAAGAAGCTCCGCGCCAGCGGCTCCACCGCCGCCGGGTCCGCGCTGCCCACGGCCAGCGGCACGAAGCCCTCCGCCCAGCCGCGGAAGTCCGACGCGATGCTGCCCAGCATCGCCTCGATGTCCGGCTGCTCGAACCCGCCCTCGTAGTCCTCCGAGTTCAGATACCTGCAGGTTATTAATTAATTTACGCAGCAGATGGCTATATAATTAATTGTTTTCATTCTTATAAAAATGATGAAAAAGAAAACAGTTGCGCATCAAGAAGAGCAGATGAAGAGCACACATGATTGGCTCCTTTCTGCCCCTCTAGAGTACGTCCACACATGATCCCATCAATTTCAGGATGATGACTGCTACATTTTTGGATTTATTACGACAGAGAACCGGCAACTAATCCTCACTAATATAAAAAGTTGGCGATGGTGGAAACACAGACAATGAAGAATGGCAAAAAAAACACCTTTCAAAAATCAAAACAGCAGAACGCATAGTAGGAACTGTAATAAATCGTAGCATATGTGCCTATTCTTCTTGATTTGCTGATACAAAAATAGCAGAACTTACAGGTACATCAAGGATGGAAATGGAACTATCAAAGTCTGATGAGAAACTGCTTCTAAACCACATAATAACATGGTAAGGTGAGCTCATCTAAGTCCTTAAAAAATAGAGATAAAAAAGTCCCAAAAAGGCTAGTTAAAACAAATTTTGCATTTATTTGTTACCTGGATTATTCTTATAAACGCAAATGAGGTGAACAATAAAGTGATTTAGGTTATTTTGAAAATTTTCAACGCTCTCTGGATCTTTCTTCTAAGTGGTATATGCTCTTTTTCGGACAAGAGCCTTTGCTAATGGCAATATTATACCAAAGACTTCTTTATTAAACCTTGCATCCCAAAATGTTTTGAAATTTAACTCTTGTAGAGTGCGTGGACAGAGACAAGACTGTCAGAAACGTCCTTTTTTTCGGCGATGTCGATAAGAATCTAACTAGAGTTTGACTTCGAAACCGTTTCTCTTCTTTCGTTCTTTTTTGCCGGCGAGGTTACCTCAAGAGTTGAAAAAACTCGAGTTGTTTTTGTTTTTTTTTAAAAAAAAATACTAAGCAAGCGGCGTACAAGTTACAACAGCGGTCGGCCGCCGGCGTGAACTGAAAGGTCAGGCGAAGAAGATGGTCACCTCGGGGATGCGCCGACGAGGACGAGATGGGCGAAGAGGTCGGGGCGCTTGACGGACGCAATGCAGCCGACCATGCCGGCCATGGAGTGCCCCACGAACAGCGCGCCGCTCACCTTCATCTCATCCATGAGCGCCACCAGCTCGTCGGCGAACCTCGGGAACGTGTAGCAGCTCTGCTCCCCCTCCTCGCCGGCGTCGGCAGGGGCGCTTGAGAAGTCCCAGTCGAAGAGGAGCACCTGCACGGACCTCACATGGGTTGATGCATGCACAGATCAGATCGAGACCAACTAAGCTTACAATAAGCAGCTAGCTAGGTAGATGGATCGATCGAGCTTCCTGCCATAACCCATAGGTATGGTGTGTGAGCGAGGTGTCGACGAACGAACCTTGTTCCTCCGTGCCAGGTGTGGTAGCATCATGTCCCAGATGGCCTGGCTCCCTCCATAGCCATGGGAGAGAACCAGGGTCCTCTCGCCAGAGCCTACGATTCTTGCGTTCAGGTACATGGCCTCTGAACTTCAAACAAGAGAAAGAGAAGGGAGATGATTGTGTCTATGCTGCTTCGCGTTGCTCTTGCTCCTTGCTCAGTGCTCCACTGCCTAGTATTTATAGAGCGGCCAGCGCAGCTCTCAAGTCTTTAAGCGTTAGGACTTGTAGTGTGGGTCCAGGACATATCTTAATTTTGGTATATTTACAGGGACATATCAGGTGCAAACTAACTCCTTCGTGCAAATCGTGCAAACTTCAATCTGGACCACTAGATCAACATTCAAGGAGCAGGAGATTGGGTAATTTTACACTTAACTACCCACTCTAATCACACTTGTGCAATTTCCCCCTCCCACTCCTCCTGCGCACCCCATGGATATTGATCCGGTGGCTCAGATTGAAGTTTGCACGGTTAACGTACAGCACAGAAATTCCAAAATCATATAGTGATACGCCATAGTTGTTTGTAACTTTTCTGTTTCAAATCTACTAGTTGTAACAAAGTGTTGTTTCAAATTGAGTTTAGTTAAAGCGAGAAAGTAAGCTGAAATATTATCACAGGCGGCTCTAGATAAAAGTGAACACCTATTATCATAGACAATGACAAATATATAGTTCCTGTCAACAACAATTGTATGGGCGATTGGCGAAAAACAATAAAAACCATAACAGTACTATATATATGTGTGCTAACTTTATTGATCAATTGAGGAAATAAAGCTCTCCCACAAGAAATTTAGCACTCAATTAACGAGTGATGGCATCCAACTATGACATGCCGATGTATATTGGTTTTATGTAATCCTGTGATGGGAAGTTTACATACAGGTATTTATGGCTGATAGTAAAGTTTGTGGGGCTCCAAAATTGCCTCCGACAGAGGACAACACACGAGAGGGATGTCTGCATGCATGGCCCAAGATGGGAGGGATAGTAAACAAACTCTTTTGAACGAACTCTTGCAAAGTGTTTTTCCCCCCTCCAGTCAAAGAATGATCACTTCGACTCCCTAGAGAGTTCAAAAGAGAAACACTCGCTAGAACAACATCTGCTTTCGATCTAGGATCAATATTTTCTAGCTACATGGAAGGAAATACTTTCCAGTCAACAAATATTATTAGAAGAAAATGACAGGTAAGTCTGCCGTGCGGAATTTGTCTAGCATGGCAAGGATGTACGCCTAACTGTCTCCTAGAAATTTCAAAAGGAGAAACGGAAAAGGATTCTGTACAAAATCTAGAATGATGGTGATGCACGAAGAAAATTGCAATATAAAACAATACTAGGTGAAACCCGCGCTTCGCCGCGGCCGTTTGGAGTGACGTTGCAACGATATAGGTCATGTGAAGACGTGTTTGGAACATCTGGTTTAGACGATATCGGAGCGTCTTTGGCTCTTTGCTATTGGCGAGGCGTGGAGTGCAGCAGGCGAAGCAGGGCATCATCGGAAGCTTTGGCTACCGGGAGACCACAGTTTTTCTTTTGCAGCACAACATCAGTTGCTGGGACCCACCTATGTGCCCACAGCCACAAGTATCTCTAGCTGCTTCCCGATATTTGTATTGGTTCAGAGGCTCAGACTCACTCTCCATCTTCCTCCTCGATCTCATGAAGCTCCCATGCCCTCCATCCATGGCCGCCGTCCATCTCCCTCAATCTCAGGAAGCTCCATGCCTTCTTCAAATCCATGGCCGCTGTGGCGCTATCCTTCTACCTCGTAGGGCACAGCCAGAGATGTTCACCGTCCACATCGGCCTCACGCGGTGATCGCGGTGGAGATGGTGACCGCCATGGATAAAAGCAGGGGCGACGGCTGCTGCCGCGCGGCGCCCTCGAGCTGTGCCTCCACGGCTCCACCTCCGCCCCTCTGCAGTGGCCCACCTTCACGCCAAGGAGGCGACACCGCCGTCTCGGCCCCGGCCCACCTCCCCGGCCACGCCTCCACCTCCGAGCCCGGGAGCGAGCGCTGGTGTGCCGCCTCCCTCCCCCAGCGGCGCCTCCGCGTCCGCGTCCAGGAACCGGCGCCGCTGCCGGCCCTCCCCACCCGCCCCTTGGCACCCACGGCTGTCCACGGCACTCCCCAACCGTGCCCCCTCCGTGGTTCTGAATCTTATTAGGAATCTGCCAAAAGCTATTAAATCCCAGCGCAGGCTTCTGCGGCAAGCCATCCGCTAGGCAGCTGACAGCCGGTTCTTGCCTGCGACCGTCTCCCTCAAGAAATCTTATGAGGCATCGCAAGCAAACGGACACAGCGGCTCGAGTCAAAAGAAAAGGAGAGCAAGAAGTTTAATAAAATTGATGGCGTGGCAGAGGGGGGAACTGGAGCTCGTGTGTCAGAGTCTCAGGTGGCGATTGACTCCAGGACCGGAGGACTGTTGAGGCGATGACAGAAGGGAGAAGGAGTGACCAAGCAGAGATGGAGGCCGCGAGAAGCGACAAGGAAGGTTCCATCGCCGTCTCGCCGAGCTCAGGCCCTTGAAACTATGTGTTATGGAGTAAGGCTTTCATCATCAAGTTGTCATGTAATCCCTGAAACTATGTGTTATGTAGTAGCTATCAATTATTATGAACAACTGCAGAGAAATACAACTTACATCAGAGAAAGGTGCGCAGACTCTGAAGATCCATCCAGTAGAATGAACAAAAAATCTTCAGCTCCATGAATCCACAGAGTTGCCTGCTCCTTGCTGGTAACAATTAGATCAGACGCAAGATATGAATAAGTGTTTTTGCATCATACTCTACTTGTAACCAGATAGCACCTGGCTTGTCGGTACCTCAGAACTGGGGTACCCCCTCTTGCCGTGTCAAGGCTCGGGTAGTTGTCAGTAACTACGCCCTAAAGAGCTGAGCAGCCGAACCCCTAGGCTCCGGCTCCGGCTCCATCTCACCAGACCAACGGCACCGAACCCGCTTCCCTCTCGGGGCAGGTCTGGTGTCACCACGTGTCCCGGTGAAGAAAGCCCTCAGGGCAAAGCGGCCGGGGGCCCCGGACCTCCCACGGGGTCCCTGACCCCCACATACTATCCGAACCCCTCAGCCGGGTGGAAACAGGCACCCCACCCGGGGGGTCCGGAGCCGCCACGTGTCACCCAGGTGGCGGCACGCGCGCGCGGCCGCAACACTTCCCCGGGAAGGCTCGCCCACCTACCGCATTCAACACGGTAAACGAAGGTGCGCTCTGCTGTAGAGCCCGAGGTGACTTTTGCCAGGCTGTACTGTAGACCGTGCGTTACCAAAGCGCACAGTGCAGCCGCTGGTGCCACCCACGCCGCGTATGTCAGTCTACAATGCCAGTTGGACACGACGGCTCGGTTTCGCCCATTATAACACCTGCACGATAGCCTCGACAGACTACGCCGCAAGCTACACTATCTCAACGGGCGCCTCGCCGATGGGACAGGAGAAGACCCCCCTCGGTCAGAGAGTCTACAGGACGATGAAGCGTATCCTGCAAGAGATTCTCCATCACTGTAACACCATTAGTATCTATCTAGTATAGTATACATCCTTGTTGGGCCCACCTGTCGGGGTCCAACGCCTGTGTACGCGTCCTCCTTGCTCTATAAAAGGGGACGCCCATTAGAGAAGGACCCAGGCCCGGAAGAAGCCCGGGCTGGGCAGAGGATAGACTCATTCATACTAAGAACAATACACCACACAGTGGATGTAGGGTATTATGCTCCGGCGGCCCGAACCACTCTAAATCTTTGGAGTTCTTGTGTTCTAGCCCCCGAGCTAGATCGGCCTAATCGCTTAGCACTTCCCCGAGTACTCCCCTCGGGGAATAAGCGGGTGCGTTCCGCCACCGGGCTGTGGGTACCCCCTAAAGCCCACGACATTTGGCGCCGTCCGTGGGGAGGTGCAAGTGTTGGCTAGATCTCCAGGCTTCTGAGACTAAGCTCATCCTCTGCAACGGCGACGAGGAGATGAAGAGAGGCATGGCGGCACCTACGCCACATGTCACAGCGCCGAGGCAGCAGCGCCCTTGGTGCGGCGGCGCGCGGCAGCGGCGCCTGCTGTGCATCGCCACTGCGACACCACAGAGCCGGCACAGTGGCGCGCAGCGGAGACGCCCGCTGGGCGCCACCCAACAACACCTCCGCGTCGGCTCAAGGTTTTCTCTCAAGCAACCACCAGGACCCCCCTGCGACGACATGGCGTCGGCTCAAGGTTTTCTCTCAATGTGAAGCCTGGAGCCGACCACTGTGGCCCGGGGGAAGTTTACCGTCGTCTCCTCTCGCGCCAGGACCGAGTCTCTTGGTGCTGCTGCAGACAGGATTCCGCCACCACGCGCGGGGACCTAATGCCATGGTCGAACCGTCGAACGACCGCCCTTCTCCACGCTCCGTGATTGTCCAAATGAGCACCCAGCTCGTGGTGAGCAATCATCGGGCTGGCTTCCGACGGCAGGTGGCAGCGGCAGGGCCACTCCCATTCAAAGCCAAAGAATTTGTTCTCTTGCTATATGAGCGTGGGATAGTTCTAGTGCTGGGAAGGGCCCCGCAAGCTCCCGAGGTGATGATGGATGATGCTGTACAGGCACGTCCAGACCGCCTTCGCCCCCAACAACTGGGGAATTCTCAAGGTGGCAGTTCCACTCCGACCAGGGGCGTGCATGCCTCACAGGGCGACAACTGAAGGTTAACATTAGATAGGACTGAATGTATTTCTCCTTTGTAATAATACGGTGCCTACATGTGGTCCAGAGCGGTAAAGGTCCACCCTTGTAAACCCGACCTCTGGCCTCACTGCATGAACGGGCAACACCAGCAAGTGGTCCAGAGCGGTAGAGGTCCGCCCTCGTAATCCCGACCTCTGATGTACACCACAAATCAAGAAATAAAGGAGATTTGCGTCCTCAGTTTAATCTTTACATTAACGTAGCAGCACTCGCCTGATCAGCTTGCATTTTTTGCTAATGATCCCAATAAAGTTGATGGCTAGTGGTCAGGTTGGAATACCCCTTCTAGCTGGAAGGCAGTTCGGACCCCTAGGGACCTGCTCAGGAGAAGTGGTACCTGTATCCTGGGGAAGAGAAGCTCCGCGTGGCTTAGCCTGGTAATGTACCCTAAGCCTACGTACTTCACTGCCCTGTTACGAGTCCCTTAGTATCCGAGACTGTTGTCCATAGAGGTCCCGGGCTCCTTTCTAGTATAAGGCCTGGTTTCCTACACCTTGCTGCAAGGTCCGGTGGCGTAATTCATGGGATTGTCAGCAACGATCCAAGTCCACTCCGGTGGCCCGCTCCGGCGGAGACCGCTCGCCACGGTCGACTCAAGTCCACTTCGGTGGCCCGCTCCGGTGGAGACCGCTTGCCACGGTCGCTCCAAGTCCACTCCGGTGGCCCGCTCCGGTGGAGACCGCTCGCCACGGTCGCTCCAAGTACACTCCGATGGCCCGCTCTGACGGAGACCGCTCGCCACGGTCGCTTAAGGCCGGGTCCGGGAAGTGGTGCATGTTCCTTGGTAGCTCGAGGTCTGCTTAGCTCAATTCCGTACCTTAAGCCAGCACCCTCGCTGCCTTGTGGAAAGCACTCTAGTACCAGAACCTGCCAATAAGTGCTACGGCCTTGAAGGGGTCCGAAGCACCCGCTCTCGACATAAGCACGCCAACGCAATCAGCTTTGCGTCACGATAATGGCCCCACCTGCGGGTTCGTACCTCTCCCGAGGTGGGCCCGGGGGCCACTGTCGGTACCTCAGAACTGGGGTACCCCCTCTTGCCCTGTCAAGGCTCGGGTAGTTGTCGGTAATTACGCTCTAAAGAGCTGAGCAGCCGGACCCCTAGGCTCCGGCTCCATCTCACCAGACCAACGGCACCGAACCCGCTTCCCTCTCGGGGCAGGTCCGGTGTCGCCACGTGTCCCGGTGAAGAAAGCCCTCAGGGCAAAGCGGCCGGGGGCCCCGGACCTCCCACGGGGTCCCGGACCCCCACATACTATCCGGACCCTTCAGCGGGGAGGAAACAGGCACCCCACCCGGGGGGGTCCGGAGCCGCCACGTGTCATGCAGGTGGCGGCACGCGCGCGCGGCCGCGACACTTCCCCGGGAAGGCTCGCCCACCTACCGCATTCAACACGGTAAACGAAGGTGCGCTCTGCTGTAGAGCCCGAGGTTACTTTTGCCAGGCTGTACTGTAGACAGCGTGTTACCAAGGCGCACAGTGCAGCCGCTGGTGCCACCCACGCCGCGTATGTCAGTCTACAATGCCAGTTGGACACGACGGCTTGGTTTTGCCCATTATAACACCTGCACGGTAGCCTCGACAGACTACGCCGCAAGCTACACTATCTCAACGGGCGCCTCGCCGATGGGACAGGAGAAGACCCCCCTCGGTCAGAGAGTCTACAGGACAATGAAGCGCATCCTGCAAGAGATTCTCCATCACTGTAACACCATTAGTATCTATCTAGTATAGTATACATCCTTGTTGGGCCCACCTGTCGGGGTCCAACGCCTGTGTACGCGTCCTCCTTGCTCTATAAAAGGGGACGCCCGTTAGAGAAGGACCCAGGCCCGGAAGAAGCCCGGGCTGGGCAGAGGATAGACTCATTCATACTAAGAACAATACACCACACAGTGGATGTAGGGTATTACGCTCCGGCGGCCCGAACCACTCTAAATCTTTGGAGTTCTTGTGTTCTAGCCCCCGAGCTAGATCGGCCTAATCGCTTAGCACTTCCCCGAGTACTCCCCTCGGGGAATAGGCGGGTGCGTTCCGCCACCCGGCTGTGGGTACCCCCTAAAGCACACGACATTTGGCGCCGTCCGTGGGGAGGTGCAAGTGTTGGCTAGATCTCCATGCTTCTGAGACTAAGCTCATCCTCTGCAACGGCGACGAGGAGATGAAGAGAGGCATGGCGGCACCTACACCACATGTCACAGCGCCGAGGCAGCAGCGCCCTTGGTGCGGCGGCGCGCGGCAGCGGCGCCTGCTGTGCGTCGCCACTGCGACACCACAGAGCCGGCACAGTGGCGCGCAGCGGAGACGCCCGCTGGGCGCCACCCAACAACACCTCCGCGTCGGCTCAAGGTTTTCTCTCAAGCAACCACCAGGACCCCCCTGCGACGACATGGCGTCGGCTCAAGGTTTTCTCTCAATGTGAAGCCTGGAGCCGACCACTGTGGCCCGGGGGAAGTTTACCGTCGTCTCCTCTCGCGCCAGGACCGAGTCTCTTGGTGCTGCTGCAGACAGGATTCCGCCACCACGCGCGGGGACCTAATGCCAAGGTCGAACCGTCGAACGACCGCCCTTCTCCACGCTCCGTGATCGTCCAAATGAGCACCCAGCTCGTGGTGAGCAATCATCGGGCTGGCTTCCGACGGCAGGTGGCAGCGGCAGGGCCACTCCCATTCAAAGCCAAAGAATTTGTTCTCTTGCTATCTGAGCGTGGGATAGTTCTATTGCTGGGAAGGGCCCCGCAAGCTCCTGAGGTGATGATGGATGATGCTGTACAGGCACGTCCAGACCGCCTTCGCCCCCAACAACTGGGGAATTCTCAAGGTGGCAGTTCCACTCCGACCAGGGGCGTGCATGCCTCACAGGGCGACAACTGAAGGTTAACATTAGATAGGACTGAATGTATTTCTCCTTTGTAATAATACGGTGCCTACATGTGGTCCAGAGCGGTAAAGGTCCACCCTTGTAAACCCGACCTCTGGCCTCACCGCATGAACGGGCAACACCAGCAAGTGGTCCAGAGCGGTAGAGGTTCGCCCTCGTAATCCCGACCTCTGATGTACACCACAAATCAAGAAATAAAGGAGATTTGCATCCTCAGTTTAATCTTTACATTAACGTAGCAGCACTCGCCTGATCAGCTTGCATTTTTTGCTAATGATCCCAATAAAGTTGATGGCTAGTGGTCAGGTTGGAATACCCCTTCTAGCTGAAGGCAGTTCGGACCCCTAGGGACCTGCTCAGGAGAAGTGGTACCTGTATCCTGGGGAAGAGAAGCTCCGCGTGGCTTAGCCTGGTAATGTACCCTAAGCCTACGTACTTCACTGCCCTACTACGAGTCCCCTAGGACTTCCCCGAGTACTCCCCTCGGGGAATAGGCGGGTGCGTTCCGCCACCCGGCTGTGGGTACCCCCTAAAGCCCACGACATGGCTGATCATGTGAAGCGTACCTGAGCTGATGTAAGAACCTTTACGTTTTGACATCAATGTTATTCTTACAGATTTGGCATGACAATAGAATCTTGCAGTTGCATTCTCTGGCTTGGTTTGCCGACACCAGTTATATTCAAGTCAATGGATAATGTTTCACTAAAAATAGCACCATCCTTTGAATACTCCAATGCACCTGATAACAGGAAAGCAAGTAGTTTCAACTCTCTTTTATTCATCTGTAGAAAATTAATAACAAGATGGTTGTTGTTTTTCAGTACTTCACACTTAACCTGATGGTTCTCCCTCGGACCTCTACCTATTGACAAATTAAACGGGATGCATCTTTTTTTTTCCCAAGGTTTTTCCCAAGGTTTCTCCAGGTACAGTTCATGTGAGACCAGAACATGCACTTCGTAGATTTGTGGTAGCAATGAATTTATCGACACATGTCAAATGCATCTAAGTACAAAAGTGCTTGCCGGTTGTCACGGTCGACTGACCCACAGGAAACTCTGCCACTGGCTGGCTGCCTCGTGCCACAAGCAGTTCTACTTTAATCAGATGCGTAAATTTTTAGGTGTAAAGTACTGTAGCACTTTCGTTTGTATTTAGTAATTATTATTCCGTCATGTGTTAATTAGGTTTAAAAATTTCATCTCACAAATTATAAACAAACTGTATAATTAGTTATTGTGTTTAGCTACATTTAATACTTCATGCATGCGTTGAAACATTCGGTGTGATAAAAAATCTTATAAAATTTTAAAGACAACTAAACAAGACCTTACTATCGACGCTGACCCCGACCGGGCAAGCGCACGCTCGGCACACGATCGACCACCTCCTCCGGCGGCCGGCGTACACACCGGTGGCGAGAGAACTCCGCGGAGCCCGCGCGTCCACGCAGGAGTTGCGCGGGCCGCGCCACGGCGCCGATCGCGCTCGCCACCCAAGGCCTCTTTCGCAGGTGATCCGTGCCGACGGGCAACGCGCACGATTGGTCGCGTCGGCGCGACAAGCCTGCTGCCCACACGCTCGATTCAGCGGCCGTCCGCTGCCGCGGCGCTCAGCCGAGCAGCCGGCGGACCCGCACCGGTGGCAGCCAGCAGCAAGGGCGCGTGAGCGTGACCCAGGGAGCCGCGCGCGGCAGCGACGGGACGACGACGCTGGCGGATCCGGCCACTTTTTTTTGTTGAGGGAAGATCCGGCCACTTTGTTGTGCCCGTCTCGGTTGTAGGCTACGGACGACGGTTGAGACGGAGTGGGGAATCGTGGGTGCAGCAGGGCCACGGTCCGGAAAGTGTTGCTGCATGACCAGATGACCTGAACATTCGCATACGCGTGTCTTCATTTAAGCGCATGGCCCATCAGACTCCAGGGCCGTTTAGTTCCTAAAATTTTTTGGCCAAATTTTTTTGTCTATCCTTTGAACACATGCATGAAGCATTAAATATAGTTAAATAACAAAACTAATTGTACAGTTTGGATGTACACGATGAGACGAATCTTTTGAGCCTAATTAGTGTGTGATTAGCCATAAGTACTACAGTAACCCACATGTGCTAATGATGCGGTCAAAGACCTTAAAAGATTCGTCTCATGGTTTTCAAGCGAGTTCTGAAATTAATTTTTTTAATTGGTGTCTAAAAAATTCTTCCGACATCTGATCAAACAATCGATGTCACTTTTAAATCAAAATTTTTCACTAACTAGTCTTCATTTAAGCGCATGGCCCATCAGACTCCATCGGAGATTCGGAGGTGTATGATTTGATAGCACAACACGAAAGTGATCGGTGTGTCGGCCCTTTTTAGTTTCTAAAAAATTTTCTACAGTATCCATCATATCAAAATTTTTGACACATACATGAAACATTAAATGCAGTTGAAAAAAATAACTAATTACACAGTCTAACTGAATAACACAAGATGAATCTTTTAAATCTAATTAGTCCATGATTAGACATTATTTGGCAAGTAATAACGAAATATACTACAGTACCAAAACCCAAACTTTTTCGCGAACAAAACACATTCACTGGTCCGTCAGAGATTCAGAACACAAAATGAGCCTACCAATGCTCATTACTAAAAAAGAACTAAATTATTTCGCGAAAGTGATGCACCTAGGGGTGGTAATGGGCCATGGCCCTAATGGCCTCTTCACAGCCCAATAAAGCCCTTAAAATTTTTAGTTCAAAAATACATATGTTTAGAGTCCGGCCCTTTTAGGGCCCGATCCTTAGATTTTCTAGTTCAAAATGTTGGGCCCTTTACCACCCCTAGATGCACCCGCAAACCACAAAACACGGCAACACGGATGAACAAATTTAGCGCCCATCTGGGATCCATTAACTAAACTTTAAACTTTAGACCTAAAGTTTAGTTCATTATGTGATCCAAACAGATGGATTAAAATGTAAAGTTTAGAGTTCCACCCTAACTAAAATTTAGTCCGTTAACCCTTAAAATCCATCTAATTGGACTAAACCAACCTGCAAATTACAAAAAGACCAAACTACCTCTCATTATCCGTATTTATGCAAAGCAACAGTACCTCCTTCACTACCCCTTACTACCCCCGCAGCCCCACCTCGCTGTGTCATACTCTCTCACATACTGCCCATCTCTCGTTCTGCTCCACCATCCTCTGCATCTCCTGAAGCCCTACAACTGGCGGTACCTGCTTAGACTATTCGCACCGGCACACTGCAAGGCTTCCTGCAAGAACGCTATAGCGTAAAATTTTGCTGCACCGGTGTATTGGAAGCTCTATGCTATCCAAGCGGAAGCATTCCGTTCCTCTATTCCTAACAGAGGTAGAGGAGCTCCTCTATCAGCAACGTGGCGTCTGGCACGGCCCCGCGGCCTACCCCGCTGCGGCCGCCGCTCTGCCCCGCCACGGCCGCTGCTTCGCCCTGCTCCCGTTGCGTTCGCCGCAGCCGCTGCGCCGCTCTGCCCCTCCGCAGCGGCCACTGCCCCATCCCGCCGCGCCGCTCCACAGCATGTGAAGCCCGCCACCCACGAGGAAGGAAGACGGGTGCCGCGCCGCGCCGCGCCACCCTCCCCACTGTGGCCGTCGCCGGGAGAGGGGGGGGAGGTGGAGATGGAGACGGTGGGAGAGGGGGAGTAGATAAAGTTGGATGATCCCATTGGTCGGTCATAGTAGAGAGGGTGGATAGAGTAGATTTAAGTAGAAAATGTAGATGACAAAGATATAGAGGATGAGATATAGAATATGACAAGTACTTGAGAAAAAGGAATAGAGAAGAGAATCTAAATGACTAGAATAAAATATTCTTTTTAGAGGATAGATTTAGAGTACGACGAGTGCAAATAACCTTACAACCGCCCAGGACTCTCGCCTCTAGCTCATCAGCATTAGTGTGCCATTGTCCTGAAAGTGCCACCGCCAGCATCAGAAGTAGAAAAATAATGTGTGCTCTATAGAGATATGCACTCTGTTCGGCCGACTGTGGCTGGTGCTGATTTATTATGAGAGAAAAGTACTGCTGGTTGCCTAGTGGTTGGTGCTGATTTAGTGTGAGAGAAAAACACTGCTGGGTTGGTTAGTTGACAAACTAGCCGAACAGAGCGATGATTTACTCTCCTTTTCCTTACTGCCAGAGAGTATATTCTTTTGAATAGTTACTCTTCCGAAGCCACAGAAGACACTTAGGTCAATCCTCGTGCACAGTTTCAGGGCACGTTACCAAGACTAAGAATTGGATAACTATGACAGGTGAGTTTCATATCAACGAAACTTCTCTCGCTTGCCACGGATGGCTTGCCACAGAAGTTGCATTCTCCGTTCAAGAAATCCGATGCCCTGGAGCAAGTCACCGGAACATGAATGAATTGTTAAAAAAAACTTAGGCATCGCAAGAGGGGGAGGGAGAGGGGGATCTAACCTCGGAGAGATGGAGGAACTGGAGCTCGTGTGTCAGAGTGTCAGGTGGCGATTGACTCCGGGACCGGAGGACTGTTGAGGCGATGACAGAAGGGAGCAGGAGTGACCAAGCAGAGATGGAGGCCGCGAGAAGCGACAAGGAAGGTTCCATCGCCGTCTCGCCGAGCTCAGATCCCTGAAACTATGTGTTATGTAGTAAGGCTTTCATCATCAAGTTGTCATGTAATCCTTGAAACTGTGTGTTATGTAGTAGCTATCAATTATGAAGGACTGCAGAGAAATACAACTTACATCACAGAAAGATGTGCAGGCTCTGAAGATCCATCCAGTAGAATGAACAAAAAATCTTCAGCTCCATGAATCCACAGAGTAGCCTGCTCCTTGCTGGTAACAACTAGATCAGATGCATGATAAGCGTACCTGAGCTGATAGAAGAACCTTTACGTTTTAACATCAATGTTATTCTGACAGAAATGGCATGACAATATATTCTTGCAGTTGCATTCTCTGGCTTGGTTTGCCGACACCAGTTATATTCAAGTCAATGGATAATGTTGCACTAAATAGCACCATCCTTTGAATACTCCAATGCACCTGATAACAGGAAAGCAAGTAGTTTCAACTCTTTTTTATTCTTCATCTGTAGAAAATTAATAACAAGATGGTTGTTGTTTTTCAGTACTTCACACCTAACCTGATGGTTCTCCCTCTGACCTCTACTTATTGACAAATTACAAGGGATGCTTCTTTTTTTTTCCCAAGGTTTCTCCAACAGACAAATGCTAGCATAACTGTCCAGGTACAGTTCATGTGAGACCAGAACATGCACTCCGTAGATTTGTTCTCTCTGTAGAAACCTTTTATGTTTCCCATCTGGAGGTACGGATCTCAGTACTCACAAATAAACTGAAATCCCTAATTAACATAGCAAATCACCAGGATAATCTTTTCGGACCAGAACTAAAACAAAAAGCCTAGTGGCTAACATGGCCAGATCCAGACATCAGGATGCCCAGTATGTTTGTCTGTAGTCTGCATTGCATGATCATGATTTCGACATCCACAAGACCATAGTACATAGTACACTATATTTCCTTTAGAATTTCTTTGCACGTATATCTACTCATCATTACCAGTAATCACCACATGAACATGAACCATCTCTAAAATGGTGAAAACGGTTAGAATCCCGCAATATGATCAGCTGGCCCTCAATAGCAGATATATACTTGAAAGCAGTATGACAGTCTTCGCATACTCTCAGGTTTTTTATCACCCTGATGGGCCTCCCAGGAGGAATTTTAAGAATACCATAAGCAACAGCAAGCTTCTCACTATGATACTTGAGCATGTGTTCCTTCTCTTCCTCCTCCACATCATGCAAAACCATATCTGTAGCAGATATATAGCCTGCCTTTTTCATCCTCATGTCCAGGTCTTCCAAGAAAGCATATATGTCTTCTTTCTCAGGATGTACACAATCACCCACTGAGAAAGTGTGGACTTTGTTCTGCACTTCAATCCAACTAAATCCTGGAACCTTCTTCACACCACGCTCATACATCATAGCTCTCATCTTGTCCACATCACGCCATTTGCCAGAGGATGCATATATATTTGAAAGCAAGACATACATGCCAGCATTTTCAGGTTCCAACTCAAATATTTTCTCAGCAGCACTTCTGCCTAGTTCAGAGTTGCGGTGGATCCTACTAGCACCAAGTAACGCACCCCACATGGTAGAGTCAGGCTCAAAAGGCATGTCCTTCATAAGACTAACTGCTTCATCCAATCTTCCAGCCCGTCCAAGAAGGTCTATCATACAGGTGTAATGTTCAGGTTTCGCTGTCACACCAAAATCGTGATGCATTGAATAGAAGTATGAAACGCCTTTCTCGATCAAACCAGAGTGACTACATGCTGCAAGTACTCCAACCTGAAAGTCAGATTAACCAAAAACATTAGATCGCAAGAGAACAACTATTCTTGATTTTACATTTTACTACACCAGGCCAACTTCCTGTAGGCTTCTTCAGTTTATGTTGTCCACAAAAAGAAGACACATCACACATGCAGATATCATAGTACATGACTTTTTACTACAAAGAAAGATATATAGAAAAATACTAAAATATCATGAAGTAGATATTGATCCCACAAGCGAAATTAATTGCATCTAGTGTAGCTTGTCCATGCAACAAACTTAAAAGACAGCTTTACGCCTCCAGAAAGGATGTTCTTACCAAAGTAATATCATCTGGCTTGGTAGAAGTCTTCCTCATTGTATCAAAAACCTCAAGTGCTTCCTTGCCAAAACCATGGCGTGCATAGCCTGCAATCATAGTATTCCATGAAACAACATCCCTCTCCTCCATCTCCTCAAATGCATTGTGAGCTTCCTCCATGTTCCCACATTTGAAGTACATAGCTAGGAGTGCATTCCCCACAAAGCAGCCCACACCATAACCAGCCTTAATCAACCTACTATGCAGTTGCATTCCACACTCAAGTGCAGCAATGTCAGCACACGTGTTCCTCTGTCTCAGAGTTCGTAGCAATGACCAGTCATAAGAATATCACAAAGCTTGGCATCCAGAATCCTTGAAAAAGATATAACGTCAGATGATTCCATGTTTTTCCCCTTTTTTTAAAAAAAGGCAGGCTGATTCTTACTGAAATTGTAGCAAAGTATATGTTGTAGTTGTACACGATTGGCCCTACATTTGACACCACAGACTTTCTAGCACCGCCACTGGCAGTGTTTCAAAGCAAGTCAGCTTCCTGCAGACCTCACAATATATCTACATTTCAGTGTATTTCCATTTCTTCTTATACCAGTGAAGCATTGTAGCATGAAACAGTCAGTCAAGGAAATGATGCTGTCTAAGACAATCAAGTGTAGAATAATGTTTGATTCCAGGGAATGAAGTACTGGTGCCTATATTTGTGCTTTTGGGCTACTGCAGCACAAGCTCTTCTATAGTACCATCGCAAGATTTACTGTTCACACATGAGCTTGCACTAGCCACTAGGTACATAAGTAGTACTTGTATTTGCTAGATATTCTATTTCTTACTGGGTTAGCAGTAATTTATTGCTTTGCAGCTTCCAAAAATTCATGGACTGATGATGAATGATTTTCCAAAATTATCATCTAAGTATGATTCGCTGCCGCAGCCCGCAGGTACTATTAAACATTACAGAAAATTAATCGCTGGAACAGTTCTCACCAGTCGCCACTACAATTCGAATAGCCATCATTAAAAAAAAACAGAAGTGTATCTCAGACTGCTTAGCATCGTGTTCTTCAAACAGGGTTCATCTCGTTAGCATGTTTACTAAAAATTAGCCCCTCAAAGAAAAGGTAATAAAAAATGAAACAACTGGATCCTGCTAAACTGATAACATAACAATACTGCAGATATCCTTTGATCATTTGACGGTACCTGCAAATGATCAAAGGATATCTGCAGTAAGCACTAACACGTACCGAGGCTGCAAAACACGAAGTAGTCTAGAGCAAGCAGTAGTCACCTACCTAGGTGCTGCATCAGGAGTCGGCCTTGGCGGGGCACTCGAGGCTGGCGTTGAAGTCCCGCGCGGGGAACTTGGCGGAGACGGAGCCGACCTCGAAGACGAGCTGGTCCCCGTCGGCTCGGATCCCCGTGATGGACCACCAGCGGAGGAAGGCCCTGACGCGGTTGCCGCTGAGGCCCGAGATGCTGCGGTCCCCGAGGCGCCCCGTGAGGCGGTCGTTGAAGGCGGCGAGGTAGCTCCCCGCGGGCAGCACGATGCGGCAGCTGGAGCGGAGGTCGACGGCGAATTCCCCGGACCCGGCGTCGAGCGTGTACCCCCGCACGTTGGCCGGGAGCAGGCCCCGCGGGAAGCCCCGGAGGCGGAGCTCGTCGTACGCGGTGGCGGTGGCGGTGGCGGGGAGGGAGGGGGAGGAGTCCGGGCGGGCGAGAGGCAGAAGGAGCGACGCCGCGAGGAGGGCGGCGATGAGGCGGCGCGCCATCGGGGTCGCGATGGGGGTCGGAGGAGGAGCCGAGGAGAGGGCGGGCTGGAGGAGTCGACACGGGGAGCCGGGGAGGAGAGGGAGAGAGGCGTGAAGCGTTGCAAGAGTGCGAGGCGGTTGAGGGGGACGCCACGTCGGCGGCGAATGGTCAAACACAGTTGGGCCTGCGCTGTGACTGTGAGCAGGGCAGTTAACTTTTACTGCTAGACTTTTCAAAAAAAAAAACTTTTACTGCTAGTTCTGATGATCTGAGTTCTGACCATAACGAAGTCGTAAGATTTCGTGTAATGAAATAATTGAGCGGAAGCAAAATTGTGGAGCGGGCGCTGCCGGATCGCAGTGGCATTCCATCTCGACCGTTGGATGCCACATCGAACGGTCGCTGTCGCAATAAGAGTAGCACTATAAGTGCAGGAGCAAACGGCTGGTACCAGTCGCTCTCTAGCGAGGCCGTCGAATCTGGGTAACTGACCAATTAATACGGATCTTGGTGGATCATACTGCTTGGCCGGCTTGCTGCTGGTAGCTGTACATCATAAATCTTTTTTTCAGAAACACATTTCATTTTCATTTGGCCCATGGACCTTTTATTCTATTTATCTTACTAGAACATTAGGCGCGCGATGCGCGTCCTACCATTTAAACAATCAAATATAAGTAAATCAAAAGTAATAAAATGTGCAATTAAACTTAAGTAAACGGTAATGAAATGTGACAAATGATGTGCCTGATATATAATAAATTCAACCCAAAATCACATCGTATGGTAATAAATATATCATTAGTATGCTAACATTTAAACAATGTGTGTACACTATCCTATTCTCATCATAGATCTGGCGTGTTGGCTGGAGCTCGAACTTGACTAGGAGCATGTTGCCGCGCCGCCCTCTTGCCACCAGCCGGGTCCAACCCACCGTGATGTGCACCCGTTGCCTTGCCTGCCCCGCTCCAGGCCGCAGCGGTCCATGCTGTGTCCGAGCTGGGCTGTTGTGCCTGCCCAAGCACCAGCATCGGTCGGACCACGCTGCAGTGGCATTGAAACTCGAGGCGTGCACCATGCTCATTGGCTTTTCCCATGTTAATTGCAGACCGATTCAGCATAAGACAGATATTTCATCAGCATAGTTCAGTTAGGGTCTTTCTTACCATGGACTTTCAATGAACGAACAAACTCCAGCTAACAAATTTATAAGCTCAAGCTAAGTCCAACTTCTACATATTATGCTACTTTATGGCCTAAATAATTGACCCCTTAATTGCTTCTACGACCTTTTGCTACAGGTAAATTTGAGGAAATGAAGTACAATAAGAACATGTGCTCAAAAAAGATAGTGCCTTATTAAAGACGACATCTGTAGAACAAAGTGGGAGTGGATTAACAACCTTGTGGACATACGAGCTCTGGTTTTTAAAAGCATCCGAAAGTGCGGGAAGAAATGTTGACACATTTCCCATGAGGGTTTCCTGTGACAATCAATTCACAAGCTGCAAATACATAGATTAGCAATATGCGATATGCGAAAGATAAGGTAGCTGTACGCCTCACCCCAACTCAGAACACGGGTCAATGTAAGATAATGAGTTGTACACATGCAGCTAAATACTACTTGACTCCCAATTCTATCCATGAATATGCAGATGCCGAATTGAGGCTTGTAGTGCAGCTTTAAACTGGTTGCAGACATGAGAAATGTAAGGAACTTGGTGGGTTGATTACCTTGCTCAAACTATTGATGCTGATAATAAGAATTTTCTCATCTTGGCAGGGTAGAGAAGATATGCCCTGCATATTACAAGAGGATTTCATGAGGATCTTCTAGTAGATCCATTAGCTTCAACAGATGGCCGCTGATGTCGGTCAGGAACATCCTGTCTTTCTCAGCCTGCTCATCCCAAAGCAGCACCAGCAGCTCCCCTTCCTGCATTAAGATGGAAAAGGCATATCACCAGTGACAATGATTTCCCAATTGTATTCACTTTGATGCTATTCAAGTTTGGTGCCGCGAATCTGAAGAAAACTAAAAACACCAGTAGTATTACCTCTAGAACATTAAGCTTTTACTCTTTCTTGTTCAAACTACTGTCCGTTCCCAATCACAACGTGCTCTAGTTTCAGCTTCCCAAAAGCTTGCTTGATGATCCGTCCCTGCAATGATGAAAAGGAAGTAAATATGAAAGTAGCCAAGAAACGAATTTGAAAGAGATCACCAAAACCGCAGCTCAACAGAATTTGATGAACCATAAAGGAGATGGTAATACTATTCCTTATTATGACATTTAAATTCAAGTTAAGGTATTGAACATTATAATCATTTTGGTCTGAAAACATAATAATGACAGAACTAATGCACCTCAAATTTGGCGATTTCATCACGCTGACCAGCTGCCAAAGCATAGTTTTCACCTCAATAGCTTTCTGCAAGTCTGCACCGCAACAAAAAGAAAAATGACAAAATATGCTGTTACATTCCAAATGGAGACTGTCCTAGGTTAAATGACAAAATAGATACCAGAACACATGAACAGATGAGGCAACAATGAACAAATTAAAAGTCAGGCAAGCATCTCAAATATATTTTGCAAGATATAATGCACGTGTGTGCTTGTTAGGACAATCAATGGCTACCTAATTGTATGCCTTCTGTTCTATGTAGTCAGAACAAACATATATATGAACAATTACTTGAACAGAAAACATCACAACTCATTTCTATTTTAATCAAAATGGCATTAATATATTTAACCAGATGCAAATGCAAACAAAATGGAGCATGAAAAAAGCCAGTCAGTGCAATATACCTCCTAAGTTAAAATATCAGAAATGTGTTTACATAGAAAATGGTTTCCAAGCTATTCCCATTAAACTATCCATGTGCAGAAAGCAACATCTTGTAGAACGGTTCCTTCGCATATTTATCACCACCGAGACATTGCTTGCGAACCATCTATTATGACAATAATCTACTGCATTTATCAGCTGCTATGACAATAATCTACTACATTTATCAGCTGCTGAAAGTATCAGCGTGCTTCGTCCTCCTAAAATTTTCCACTTGAGGCCTGATTGTGAATTCGGACAACAAATTACCAAACTGCCGTGCAAAGGAAAACAACCAAGGTGCTACATAAAACACGGAGATGTCCAATATTTGTTTTCTTTGATCATATATAGGTATACCTACAACAGTGAATCATACCTTCAATGTAACAAAATATTGCTACAGATATAACAAGGGCATTGAAGAGGACTACATTTATCCATGTCAAGACAGCAATGAGATAGGAATCATAAGCAACCATGTGAGTGATGAAGAAAAGAGAGGATTCCACAACAAACAACTAAAACAGACCAGGATTTCCCAACGTCTGCCTGCCTATATATATGCTCCCGGTTACCAATTAATGAGATCCGTCCGCAACAATCATCGGCTTCGTGAAGAATGGAGCAGGCATATAGATTGTAAGAGAGTTGACAGGGAGAGCTCGAATCTTAGAAGGTCAGAGCTGGGGTGTCACCTGAGCGGGTTGACCTGGTTGAAGCTCACATTGGAGTTGAGTAGACCCCGCCAAGTCGCGTAGGCT
The DNA here is from genome assembly GCF_016808335.1 of Panicum virgatum. Taxonomy (NCBI): domain Eukaryota; kingdom Viridiplantae; phylum Streptophyta; class Magnoliopsida; order Poales; family Poaceae; genus Panicum; species Panicum virgatum. Next base: position 37,411,891 of record NC_053140.1, on the reverse strand, counting down.
CGTCGGCGCAGGCGAGGGCGAGGGCGGGGTTGAGCGAGCGAGCGGCTCCTCGACGCGGCTGCCAACAGCTTCGATGCACGGGCGGCGCTTCAGCGCGAGCACCGCGCGGAGGGGCTCATGGTCGTTGTGGCTGCAGAGGCGGACGCGGAGCGCGGCGGTGACTGCAGCGAGGGGCCGCGCGGCTCGCGGACCGCCAGGACGTCGTGGATCTCGCCAAGATCTTTGACCTCGGCGCGGGGCTCTGCAACTGCAGGGATGATGATGGGGATCGAGGAGGCGGAAGAGAGGGAAAGTCCGACCGCGATGAGCTCGAAGACCGCCGCCGCTTCCCGCTCGCCTCCGCGGGTGCCAAAGGCTCCCGGCCACCTCCACGGCCGCCGCCTCCGGGATGGCCCCCTCCGCCTGCCTCCATGCGCATGGGTGCTCCCAGCAACCTCCGCGCCGGCTGGCTGGCCACCTCCAGCCCGCGTCCGCCTACGCCACAGGCCGCCTCTGTGCGCGCCGCCCTCCGAGCTCTGCATCGCGCCGAATCCAGATCTGATCCGGATCCCACGGGAGCGCGCGGACGGCTGCGGCGGCGAGCAGGAGCACCGGCGAAGGCGGGCGGAGAGGAAGAAGGGGAGGAGAGGCGGCAGTGGGGAGGGAGAGGGCGGCGTCGGGGAGCAGGAGAGGGAGGGAGAGGGTGGCGCGGGGAGACGGGCAGGAGGGAGATGGGATTAGGGTTCGGGGGCTGCGGGAGGGGCTTACTGTAAAATTGTCTAGTGGGGGTGTTTTTGTAAATATGGTAGCTGATCGAATTTTTCTTCCTTGTGTTGAAATAAACATCAACTTGAGAGCCTTAATGGAAAATATATGAACGTCGTAACTGTAGGGATCGGACGAGATGAATATAGTTGAAATTTACAGAAAACATGAGGGGGTTTTTGCAAAAAAGACAGAGCTCGCGGGGACGCGACACGCGTCCCCTTTGTCGCGTGAAATGCGGTGGGAACAGCGCAGAGGGGTGGATTTTAACCATTCCGATATGGGCCACTTTCACAGGGACAAGCCATGCGACCGTTGAAACAAAACAAATTAAAGACTGATGTTCTCAGGCTGATCTTGTGTGTTCCTCGTGTTAATGACAGCAGATTCTCCAACCGCAGTGATGATCCTGCTCTGGATTTTTCTTCGCTCTCGGCTTTTCAGACATTCTAACCAAAAGACAGCGAAAAGGAAAAGAACTCCAATTCCAGTAGCTAGAGTTCTACCGGAGCAGCCACCAGTAACAGACGACCCTGCTGAGATCAAAGATTTTCCCCTTCTCTTTCTGAAATGAGAGGATCGTTCACAGTATTTTCCTGCTACGGAACAACATTTATCCGACTCTGACAGTACGAATCGCCCATTTATTCACAAGAACCGGACGGATCAGTAGCTGCTTTCTAGTAATTAACCCACCAGAAGCTCTGCATGCTTCATCACCTTGTATATGCTCTCCAGGACATCCGTGGGGCTAACGTCTCCCACGACGGTCACCTTCTTGCTCTCCAGCTCCACCTTGAAGGACACAACTCCTGCGCACCAGAGACGAATTCAGAATCCTTGCTTGCTTGCAACCGACCGTGTAGTACTACTACAAGCTAGACGAAGAAGATGAGCTGTGTACGTGGGGCCTGCCGTGCTCGTCACCTACCTTGCAGCTTGGAGACCTGCTTCTCGACTTTCCTCGCGCAGCCATGGCAGTGAATGGACACCTTCAGCGCCACGGTCTGGGCAGCTCAACGAACGAGCAGGGTTAGTTAATAATCAATCATGTGAGAGGAGAATCGAAATGAAATAGGCAACACCCGAAAACTAGAGATTCCAGTGATCGGACACCTTTGGCTCCACAGGCACGGCTAGCGCCTTGTTTGTGTCACCGGGATCAGTGACCGGCACGATCTGACGATTCAGGTGGCTCCTCAGCAAGCCGCTCCTCTCGCCGCTGTCCTCGTCTTCTTCCTGCAAACCACCTGAAGCGGAGGAACGAGGGAACCAGCGAGAAACTCTCTTCAAAGTGAAACCCCTTGCGGCCATTCTGGGGGCCTCTCTCCCAAGACGTTTGTTTGGCCAGAGGTGTCACAATAAGAAGTCACTTGTTTATATAGGCGACAGGCAACCTACAAGGATATTCACACAGCCAATGCCAACGCTTATTCGTTGTTAGTGTTGCTTTTCATCATTTCATAACTGATCGTGTTCTAGATGCGCTCAGGTGATGTGCCCCCGTGGGAAAAATGTCTAGGGAGATCAACCACCGGAGAATGCAGAAGTTCAACGGCAGATCCATCTGCTCAACCACCGCCTGGATCCATGTTGGGGGACCTATAGAACAATAACATGCTCGGCAAGAAAGCTGGCACTAAGATGATGTGTGAAAACAGATGAGTGCATTGCGTGCCATTTGAAAAGGCAAACACTTCACGAGTAATCATCATGAGGCTATTTCTCTCAACCATCACGAAAAACTGTGGCAAGCAAGGCATGATATATCTGGACAGATCTCTACAGTATACACTGTTGTGATGTACTAGCATCGCTTAAAATGCATCAACGCTACACTGTTTTTTTTGTAACCACAGCCAACGCCCAGCAAACATTTCCCGATAGGCCGAAACAATACCATTTCTATTCGTCCACTACTATCACCACAGACGATCTCTCAGGTGTTGAATCAAACCGGTTCCTCTGGTTCTTGAAAGGTACCATGCAGCTCATCCGACCATTACATAATATAAGAAATGTTACCATGACAATGAAAAACCATCACCCTGGTAAATGGAAAAGGATGAGCACGTACCTGATTGGTTTTTCAAGCAGATAGCCAAAAAAAAAACTAAATCCATGTGAACAAATGGAACAAAACTAACTGGAGATACTCATTCGAGCTGAAAATAGTTGCAAACCGCACCCACAATTCAACATATTCCAAATGATACAAACTGCGGCAATAAAACTCGGTCTTTGCAACCACTATACGAGGACCAGTACATCAGAGTAGACTGACACCCATGGGAGCCACTAACAAGATGTACTTTTAAAAAACTCAACTTTATCAAGCAACGCAAATCCTTATTTCAAGCTCTCTTCGACAACCGCCCACATCTTCAGAACTAGCTAACGAATATGACATTTCCAGATGCATCACAACCGAGCCACACCTAAAATTTCATGATGCCATCAGTTGCACTGCTGCCAAAACTGAAATCACAATTAGGAGTAGTAGGGATCATGGGAGGGAACTGCTTACTACAGTTCAAGAAACGAATGACACCCCTGCTCTGCTGTGAAGTGACCCCATCAGATAACTCCAGCATGAACAGGCATAAGACCTGGCAAATGAACAGCTAGTCAGGCACAAAGTACATCCAACTGCTGATAAATGCAATCATCTCTCAAATGCTAGTCAAAATTACACATCAAAATATTTGCAGAATGTGGCAGTATAGTTGATTTCGATATAATTGTAGCAGAGTAGCTTCGTTTGGAAAATGCAATGTTTTCCTAAACGTTAAACGGTAAACAGTCGGTCACCCTTTGTTTAGTGTTTAGGCCGTTTAAACGGTGTTTAAACATAGTTAAACGGCCTAAACGGTTTGTCATATTAACATTAAAATATGCATATTTATGTACTTAAATGTCAAATATGCTAGAAAGTCTAAATATTTGCATATGTAAAAAGTAACTATTCTGCCAAATAATCTTTCCGGAAGAAATTTAAATCCCACAACATTTCATATACTTACGGTGCTACTTGGTTTGGTATTGATTGTGGTAGTTGTAGTCCTCCTATTGACTAGATTATGAATTAAATGATCATCTAGCTCATTTAATCATGATTAACTCGACTCTGTTTAGACGATTTAGACGGATTTTAACAGTTTAAACGGGTTTAAACGGTCCAACCGTTTAATTCACCGTTTAGGGCCTAAACGACACGGGTGACCTCTGTTTACTGTTTAAACACTGTTTAAACGGACTAAACGGCTGTTTAGGCGAACAGAGGGAAAATGCATATCATTTTATCTTCTCTACACAACTTTTCCCTCCAAATACCCTTTGCCCCAAAATCCCATCTAGTCATTGATGTGTCCACATACATCTGAGAAATAAAGTACGTAACAAAAGGGATTGGAAAAAGAAGCTGGATGGTGTGTGTGATGATGTTGTATTTCAAATTAGGAGCAGTGAATTGCAAACATCATATGCATTCTTCTTTTACACATTATGTACACTTATGCATTCAAATATGTCTAAAAGTAGGACATTACCTAACATAATTTACGATACCAAAGCCACCCAAAGTGCTCCAGATCAAAACTGGAGATCACAAAGGGCCTAAATAGGGCCTGCAGAACACATAAGCAACAGATAAGTTTGAGCAAAATGAAAATGAAGTCAATAGGAGATATCAGAAACAATATGTAACTAGCCATAAGCAGCTTATTCAGATGCAGTTCACCTTACAAGGTGCATCACTGACTGAAGTTCATCTCTGAGTATCTGCAGTACAAAAGTGCATATTATGCATAAGCTTGTTGATAAAACAAACACCAATGTGATTTGCATGTAAAGAAAAGTCACAGAGTATCTTACCTCCTAGGCTTGTTCTGGCGCTGATCAAGCTCCTCATTCCCAATATCTGCAGTTCAAGTTAGACAAATATTAGTGAAGCAGCTGACAAATTGTAGCATGAGCTAGTCCTTTACTTTCAATGCATAATAAAGATGAAGTAAAACTCACCGTTTCGAGGAGGAGATTTAGACCCTCTATTAGCACTAGATTCCCTGTAAGAATAATAAAGACTTAGCACCCTTTGTTAAGAGAACATTTTTAAATGATGCAATAAAAACATGGCCCAATGGGTCAATACAAGCAGACAATGGGGCAGAGGGGTGCAAATGTATGAGCACTACAAGCAGTTTTCACCTAAAGCATGTGCATTGCAACTGAACAAACTACTTTACACAAGAGAACAATTTTCAAGCTCCCATCAGGAATAAAAATGTATATACATCCCCAAATACTTGTGTGAATGACCCATTAACCACAATTGAAATGCTGATGCTAATAACCCATTTTATTTTACACAAGGTGGTGTAATTTGTATGGCTAGTTGGATTGCCGCATGGACTAACAATTACATAAATTGTATGGCTAGCTGGGTCAAGCTTTATTATTTCACCTGGATGGAACTGACGATGATGTCTGTGCTGACGGTCTGGAGTAAAAACTAGGATCAAGGGCAATATAAGGTGGATATGATCCCCCAAAAGCACCAGCAGCGCCAGCCAATAATGGCAACCTGTACCAGTTTTAAATAAGCATTATAAGGCACAACAAACAGATAATGCAGAAATAGGAGGGTAAATCCCCACCAACATATTAAGTCACAGAAGAAAAATTCTGGTGCATAAACTCATAACATTTTAAGTACTTGTAGAATACAGAGAAGTTTAAGATTTTATGTAACAAGATGAAAAAGAAACATGAAATTGTATCCTTGCATTTAACAAATTAACAAATAAAGTAATAAACTAACATTGTTGAGCAAGTGAGGTATCGATCCCATTCGTATTATCTAAGTGCATGAAAATGAAAACATTCTTACAAGTTGATGAAGAAATGTATACTAGGCCAAATAAAAATGAAAAGTAATGAGAAACAAGACATATGCATTCACATGATTTTAGTGCAAATACTGCTGTTGCCTACATTTTGTTGTCTTTAAATCCATGCAGTTAACATTACTTCCAGTAATACATGAATACACAAATAATATTTGCAGGCACAACCGAGAAAACAGAATTTCTAGAAATAAATGAATATACCATGCCATTTCATTGTTTCCCATCCCCATCTGCTGCTGAGCTACATAGCCAGGGAGGGCCATACCAACAGTAGGAACTCCAAGACCACCAGGATGCTGACCCCCAAATTGCATCACTGCATTACAGGAGGTGAAATAGGTAATGAATCAGTTCAAGTGATTATCAAAAAAATGAAGATAATAATCAGAACACTAAAGAAAAATAAGGTAAACTGAATGATGAAGGAAGCAAACCTGGCAGCAGAGCTGGAGTTCCTGGAAAGTTTTGATCGCCCTGGGAAAGACCAGCAGCCCCAATAACTTGGGTGCCACCATACATAAATGAACCCATCCCGGTTTCCTGATTATTGGCTTTTACCACAGCAGAAGGTGCCTTCAAATTGTTTTGACCAGGGTATGAACCATTCTCAGCACTTTCTGTTGATTTAACAGGTAGATGCTGAGCAGCTGGTGATGAATTGCTAATCCGATTATTCAATGGCTGAGGTGGGACCCTCGCTGCAGATTGATTTGGCATTTGACCTGATTTCGGGTGCATCACTGGTGCATGACTTTGCATGTGAGTAGAAATCCTTGGCATTTGGTGAAGTGATGAAGTGGTCTGATTATTTGAAGAAATTCCGGCGTTTGAATTGCCCCCTGAAGCCCTGACAATAGGTGATTGGCCAGGACTAGCTGATGATGATGTGAATCCGGAATTCAATGATGCCGTTGGCGCTCTTCCAGGTGATGACCTAACAGGACCATCAGCATGAAACCTCTCACGTCCACCATAATCCATAGCTGTTCTCCCTCTGACCATTGGACCAGATTGTAGCTTTGAGTTATCATCCATCTTCATGGAAGAAGGAAGGACCTTATTGGAACTTCCTGTTTGTGTGTCCCTCCTTTGAGCTGGTACAGGAAAATCTTGATTGGATGCACCAGAGGGATAAAATGGTGGTGATGCGGAATTCAGGCTTGAATTGATGACATTCTTTTTAGGAGGGGCAGCCTCTGGCTTTGCGTGTGAAACTTGACCAGAATCTCTGGCTGCTGAAGCATTTGGAGCAGGTTCTCGAAATCTTGCTGCTCTAAACAAGCAATGAGAAAACTATGTAAGAGAAGTTCACAAAAAAAGGTGTAGTAATGACAAGAAATATTTATGTCCCAAGATATTTATTATCACTCACTGTTTTCGTTGGGATCCAACAACCTCTCTGCTGTTCCTTGCAACAGCTTCATAGCGTCGAGGACCTCTCCCTCTAACTACCTTTGGGGGGCGGTTTTGGGTGTTGCCATCTTCATGGAAATTGCGGGTCTTTCCACCTCTAGGGAAACCACGACCACCACCTCTTGCTTTACCTCGACCACCACGACCTCTAAAACGACCTCTTGACATTCGCTGATCCTGCAATACAAAGATTTTGAATTCTTTGAGATTTTTTGGTGGCAAAAGATGTGCTTGGTTTTGCACACTAAAGCTCATGAGCAATTACTTCATAGCGATCATCTTGCAAGTTCATCTCCTCAAATCTGTCGTGCACCCAAGCTTGATCATCTTTAGCATCCCATAACTTCCTCCCACCAAACATTCGTCTGTTTATAGAGCCACAGAGGAAAAGAAAAATAAAACATTAAATATTGCCATTATTACCCACTGGCAGGTCGCATTATGACAAAGCCAGCACACATAAGAAAATTGACTGAATAGAAACCACAGAACCAAATTCATCACAAGCTTGAATGTAGCGGTAAATAACGCTGTCATGTGCAGTTGTTCATTGTACTGTATGCCATTAGTAGACAATTATTTTTTCTTAATCCCTTTAAAAACATGTAATGATGTTCACAACTACAAGGATTCTAGCATTCTATGAACCAACAGTCAACCCAATCTAGTGACAACAATGATTGACCGTCTGATTGTTCTTCCCTAGAAAAATAGAACTACCTGATTATATCGAACTCTCATAGTCTCATTGCCACTTTACAGCATAAGAGTTGATGAAAACCACCACAAAGCACAAATAAACTCAGAACTCTCCACACAGTCTGTCACTCTGAAACACATCTCTGATTGTTATAAACAATTGATTATTCATAGGACATACTTAACATCTAACATCAGCAATGTTGCTCCCCAAAAGATTAAACTAAGTGCTAACATAGTAGAAGAGTGATGCAACTGCCCACCAGCCATAATGAGAGACAAATGTCTTCACTTCATTCCATCAAACTATTATAGTATAGTCCTTGGTTCGCAATTCTCCCTCCATTGGTAAATGTATGATGTTTCATTGTTTTGGACAACAAGACTATCTTCAATATGGAACCTTGACCATTACTTTATATATGAAATCAGTAATAAATATCTTTCACAACAAATACAAGCATAATGTCTTCATGTGGTCAATTCAAATAGTTTTTCTTTAATCAGTGGTCAATACTCAATAGGCTTCACTGCACACTTTCTAGGGTGTCACAAATCATGAGCAGAGGGAGAGCTATTTTTCTCCCTGGCCCTTAGCTCTTCACCAATGTTCAAAAAGTGTTACGATAGAGAATCACATGGGGCCCAGGCGCAGCCTAGCAGACTCCATTTAGAACAGTGCTACTATGACCTTGTTCAAAATGTAAGTGCATGTTTCAAAAAGCACTTGGTGTTGACGTTCAGGCACAATGCCTAGGTGCTTGGCTGAGCAGTGCTGAGACGTTCAGGCACAATGCCTAGGTGCTAGGCTGAGCAGTGCTGTCCCACCTAGCATCTAGGCACTGCCTTCTAAAACGAAGTGCACATGAACAAAGCTGTGATTATAGCAGACAATATTGGATATCCTCAGCTCTAGAATTCTGCTTTCTACTTCAACTATGTCAAGAGAAGCTGTAACTTTTTTAATGGAAGGTTTTCGTGCTCAGCAAAAGCCTTGTTTTGTCGGAACTGCAGATGATATCAACCCACTAGGCCAATAGTATCCCTATGTTTACACAATTACACCAGTGTCCCCCATCCAGGCCTTATCCTATTGCCATTTGCCTTGATGAAAATTATTCACCATTAAGTTCAGTGCCAAAATTTTAGTAAGGCTCTTTTCAATTTGGCACTATCATCCATTTTAGGAGCCGGTTTTGACAAACACTTGAGCAGACAATTAGGTTGCCTCGATTTTGACAATGCCAGACACAGAACTAACAGGCCCTAAACCTCTGGCCCTATAAAATCAAAAGTACACAATTGTGATTCTACAGAAAGTATGAGCTAGAATTGATTGTAGTTTTAAGGAAGCTATACACACCTGCGCCGGCCACGGTTCTCCTCCTGAAACCGGTCATCATGCATGTAGAAGGCACCGGAAGTGGGCACTGCGAACGGCTCCTGCTCCTCCCCCTCCCCCTCGCCCTTGGCCTCCCCCTCCGCAAGTCCCTCCTCCCCAGCCACGCCATCCTCCCCGCGTGACTCATGCCCGCCGCCGCCGCCATCCTCCATGGGCGGTGCCGCGCGCCCTTCGTACTCCTCGAACCCCTCTCCCACCTCCTCCTCTTCCTCGTCGTAGTACTCCTCGTCCTCCTCTTCCACCTCGTCGTCGTACGCCTCGGGCGCCCCCTGCCCGTCGTCGTCCTGGTCTGGCCCGATCCGCGCCCTGGGCCTCCCGTCCTCGGACCCCTCGTCGTCGCTGGCCTCCCGGCGCCTCATCGTCGGTAGCGGCGCCTCGTCGGGGTCGCTCACGTACTCCTCGTCCTCCTCCAACTCACCCGCCCCCGCAGCGGCGTCCGGCTCCGGCGTGAGCGGTGCCGGGGGCTTCTCAACCGGGGCGGCGTCCGCGGCGGCATCGGCAGCGGGAGCAGCAGCGGGAGCAGCAGCGGGAGCGGCGGCGGCGGCGGGCGGCTGCTCCGGCTGCGCATCCGGAGCCGGCGGGTCGGCCATGGCGAACCCTAGATTTGGCAGCGGTGCGGTGCGGTGCGGTGTGGTGAGGATTTTTTGTCCCCCTCGTGCGCTGCGGTTTTGGCTTTGAGAGAGTTCGAATCGAAGGGTAGGGGAGAGGAGGGGAGAGCAGGGGACAGCGTGGGGCTCGTGGAACGGAACGGGATGGGTGGGGGTGAGCCGTTGAGGCGGACGGGCGCGTGGAACGGGTACGGCACGGAGACGCGAGAGTTTGCAGTCTGTACGGTTGGAGTGGAGTGGAGGTTCGGTTGGTTAGGTAGGAAACTCATATTTGGTGCATTTCGTTCCTAGGCAGGGTTTTTCTAGTCCAGGCAATGGAGCCTTTTGCCACTTGTACAAGGAAAGAAAATTCTGTTAGGCTACAAGTAATCTTGGCCCGGTTTAGTTTCCTTCTAGGCTCCAATTTTAGAAGGAAATTTTGCATGTATGGAGTATTAAATGAAGTCTATTTGTAAAATCTTTTCGTGGATGAGTATAACTTTTTACGATGAATCTAATGACGGTAATTAACAAATGATTGGCTCCAGTGATACTATAGTAACCAATATCTGACCATACGGTCAAAGACCTCATTAGATTCATTAGAGTTCCTCACTACTATAAAAAATCATTAACCGTGACCTTATGAAAACCCCTCCGAGGCGGGCAGAATTTTTAACCGCCTCGGTTAAAAGGTGGCACTAACCGAGGCGGTCATTTTTCATTAACGGAAGCGGATTTTGAAACCACCTTAGTTAATCGATTAACCGAGACGGTTATTTTTAAAATGCCCGCCTCGGTTAATATCGATTAACCGAGGCGGATTTTTTAATGCAAATGCCTCGGTTAATTGATTAACCGAGGCGTGCACCCTATGAAGCCCGCCTCAAAAAATACCGAAGCCCACTCAGGCCCAGAAAGCCCGATAACATACTTCCATATATATTGTGAGTTAGGGTTAACATAGTCCACCCCCACCAGTTCCACTCGCCGCCACTCTCCTTCCACCCTCAATTCCCTGCCGCCCCAACCTCTTCTCTCGCTCTCTCGACGATGGCGCCCCCGCAGCACCCTCTCCCCTCCTCCCCGTCGGTCCTCTTTTCTTCCCTTCCCCTCTCCAGCAGCACGGGGCTAGCAGCCGCGCCGCCGGCCGTGACCAGTCGTCGCGGGTGCCTCGTCCCCGCTGCTCCTCACGGCGCCGACGCGGGGGCGGGACGCGGCTCCGGCGACCTCCACGCGCAGTCGCGGCACCCAAGACTGGGGGCGGCGCGGGCCGCATCCACGCTGTGGTGTTGACGCTCACTAATGACCATTTCTGAGTATCAATCATTGTTCTCAAGGCGGTAAGGCGGACGCCTAGCAAGGTGGGGCGGCTGGACGCCTAGGCGAGCAAGGCGGGCGCCTAGGCGAGCAAGGCGCAAATCGGTGGACGGCGCATGGACGCCTAGGCGACGCCTTGAGAACAGGGGTATCAATATTGCCACAATAAATGGATGAACTTACATTTCTTACACTCATGCTACTAACAAATCACCGAATTCCACATGTCCCTCTAGATTTCTATAAGTGCAAGTTTTAGCTAGAAATGAAGGGCAATCTGAAGCGTCCCCTCATAAGAGGTGACTTAAATGTGATACAAATATCAGTCCCAGGAGGCTGATACACATTTATTACATCAGATGGTACATCACCGTACAAACCTCCGAGGAGGCGAACACTCGATACAAACGATAATAAGAAGTAAAAAGACTACAGTGATACATCAAAGCACGACCCACATGGGATCCAGCTCAGGCTCAGAGTAACGCGCCAGCGAAAGCATCCTGGACAGGGCCAACACCACAGGCAGAGTTAGGTGATCACGGCTATTCGAATAGGTTTTACACTCTGTAGAGGTGTGCAACTTTACCCACAAGTGAGGTACCACAGCACGATCACCTTAATGTCGGCGCAGATCCCATCAAAGCCATTACCCACCTTAGCTAGATCTGACTAGCCAACACAGACTCCACCAAGGGGCCATTGACCTAACACCGAGATTTAACCGGGGCATAAGTCACCACGACCTTATCCCTTCTCCTTGGTCATCCGTTGCTCTCAACTCTCCTGATGGCTATCAGACTAACTAGTGGGGTTTATGCTAAGCCGTTGCCACATACAACGGTCGAGTGGTTTGCACGATAGTTGAGTCAGGCAAGATGACACATCAACTTGGTCCTTACTTGTGACAGGATGGCCATCTCCCAACCTTCTTGCTTTACCACAATGGTACGAGCCTCCAACGCATGACAATCCGCTCAGGGTATGCCATTCATCCATCCCATCTTAACATTTTATTCTTTATAACCCAATTTCCCTTTTTTCAATACTCACGCATTTTCTTTTTTATAAAGCATGTTGTAACCATTTTTGAGTGTAATAAAATGAGTACCGGGTCCTAAGCGGCGCTTTAGCAGCGATTAACATCCATAAAGGAATAAATCATATATAGACGTTAATCTAGGTGGTCAATGAATGGTTATAACAAATCAAAGGGTGGCTATCCAACCATGTTTCAGCAGTAAAAATATATGCAATTTTATAAAACAGACCAATAGGTTGTGTTTATAAAACTGGGTCGAAATATGCAATCAAAGGATGAGATTGAACTTGCCGTTTTCAAAGCCTTCCGGGAGGTCCTGATCGAGGTACTGTCCTTCGGGTTCGGGGTCGTGGTACTGGTCCTCGCACACTTGCTCGCGGTACTGCTCGTCGATGGGTTCTTCCTCGGTCACACCGTGATCTATGGCGCTCACAAATAAACACACAATAAAGAAAAGAAATAAATATTTTATCATTGAGCTCGAATCGGAAGAAATTAAGATATGGAGGTAGGAGTAATATTTTTGGGTGGTTCTCTAATGGCATGGCCAGAATTATGTTAGAAATGGCGTGGTAAAGTTTCGGGGCAAATGGACGATTTTTGGCGCATGAAATGATAGGCCGAAGAGGGGTTTAGGGGCTAAATAAGGATCCAGGGGCCTATTTGTAATTATTTCTGGGAGTGACGGGACTTGAATATAATATCTACAAACATCTGGGTCACCCTTGGGAAGGGCAAAGGTCTACTCATAAATATTTTTTGTGTAGTGGAGGGACCAATTCTTGAAATGGAATTAGTGAGGGGCTTCTTCATAAATACGCTGGAAGAGAAAAGGACTTGGTTGGAATTTTTGAAAATATCTGGGCTACTCTTAAAAGGGACAAGGGTCTATTTAGAATTATTTCTTTATAGTGGAAGGGTTATTTCCTAAATAAGAAAAATAGGGAGGGCTTATTTGGAAAAGGGGCTAAAGGGAGGTGGGGCTCTTAAAGAATAGAGGGAAGGGGAGGGGCCTAAAGGCAAATTTGCCTTTCTTCTTCCTCCCGTCACCAGAAGCAGAGGAGGGAGGGGACGCAGAGGCGGCGGCGCCTGGCCGGTGGCCCTGGGGCGCGGCGGCGGCCATGGAGGAGGGGAAAAGGGGGAGGGAGCCAAGGGAAATCGATTCCCTACCACGGCTAGGGCGGAGGCAGCCTGAGGCGGCGGCGCCACTACAGCGGGCGGCGGCAGGCGCAGAGGCTCGTGGTGGCGGCGCTGCGAGCTGGGGAGGGAGGCGCGTAGGGGTGGCAGTGGTTGTGGAGGTCGAGGGCACGGTGGAGGCCCTATTTATAGACCGGGGCGAGGCTAGGAGGAGGGGAGAGTGGGCAGTAATGGCGGTGGGGTCGGCTCGGTGGCGCGGAGGTGACGGCATGCAAGCGACGCGACGGGTGGGCGGTGGCGTGTAGCGGGGGAGGCGCAGCCAAGGGAGGAGGGGTGTTGCGCAGGGGCCTCGGCGTGCTGCACGTGGTGCTCTGCAGCTCGCCAATGGAGGGTGGCCGCGCGGCGGCGCTGAGGCGATGGCTGCGTGGACGCGCGTGCGACGAGGCGGTACGGCGGCGCAAGCGAGACGGGATGGGGCGGCCGCAAGTGGAGGTGGCTGGTGGGGGCAGGGCAGTGCAAGTGGGAGGTGGGGGGGGCGGCGACGAGCAGAGAGCCCGGCGTGTAGCGCGTGGGAGGAAAGGAGAGAGGGAAGGAGAAGGGAAGGAGGGAGAAAAAGGAAAGAGAAAAAGGAAAAAGCGAAAAAGAAAGAAAAAGAAAAAAAGAGAGAGGGAAAGAGAGAGATGTCGGCGGGATTCGTGGCGGCGGTCGGCCACGCGCGCACTGCGGCATTCGCCCGGTCAGCGACGAGCATGCAGAATGGGAGAAAGGGAAAGGGGAAAGGACGGCAATTGGATTTGAGTGTCGGAATGGCGGATCATCGGAAAAAGGTTTCGGGGAAACAGGAGCTCGGACAGGAAAAAAATTTGGAATGATTTGAGCTCAGCGACGAAAAAGATTTTAAATTTATTTTTGGTGAGTGATTTATTTGGATGAATTTTTACGGATGTTACACAATCATACCCTTTTCAGCTAAGGAGCAAGACGCTGTCCGAGCAAACACCGTCATACGAGCTTCACATGGATCGAAAGGCCCACCTGATGAGGGCATGACACCTATGGATATGACCATGATAGTTAAATACAAGGTGAACTCGTTCCTATATTTGCATAATATTTTTTTGGTACAATTCACTTAGTTCCACTTGTACATGTCAATCTTTGATTGTAGGCACAAATGTAAAGTTGAACTTTTGGTTCGTCGGCAAACTAATAGTGAATCATTGCAAACATCATAATTCAGTCATCTGGAGTGCGATTGAAGTCCATGAGCTCTTGATGGAAAGCTTATTTGATATCTTTCAAATAAATCTAGTCCCACCTCAATATCTCATCGGCAAGGTCTTCAAATTATCAAGACATTCCACCATTGTTTCTGTCGGGAGCTACGTCGTTGTCATGGGCCTAATATTCACCCTTGGGATCCTGGCCCAAGTAGGAGCATGCCTCAAGGACATGGACAACACCTTCGGAATGGCCCAAGACGTCCTCCACCTTGTCCACCACCTTAGGAGGCCAGCAAGGGCGCCCCAGCCAAGGTGGAGGCCCAAACCGATTCGACTTCGTTTCAGTTTCGGACTCCAGGAATAGCCCGCACTAAAATGTGTGCCCAGGTTGCATACTAAGTCGGATTTGGATGTTCTTTATATGGTTGGAAAGATAATTTCAAGAAGCTTCCAATGGAATCAGTTTCAAGCCCAAATTCATCCGGAGTCGACAGGAATCGTCCGAACAACTTGATGTCCAGAATCTGATCCGGCACTGCGACGCCGTCTTTCAGTCTTTGGGCCTTGTATCATGTTGGAGCCCATTAGGGGCGCATCCAAGGGGTCTTGCACGTCCCTAAAGTCTTCATAAATGGAAGCCGCCACACCATTAGGGTTTGAGTTTTGCTTAGATTAATCTGTCACGAACAGTTTCGCCGTTCATCGGTTTGTGAGACCCCAACTTGTGAGATTAATCATTCATCTGCAGAGTCACTTCAATTGAGCTGCGTTCTTTCGAGTTCTTGCTTGTGCTCTTCGTTGCGCTTGCAGGGATTAGCCTTCGTGACGAGGTCAGCCGGGTTGTGACATGGTTTATAACCAGAGGAGTTGTGGTGCTAAGATTGTAGGGTCGAATCTTGTTGATCTGAAGCCGGATCGGTGTGTCGCTCTCCGAACACAACGATAGTTATCCAAAACCTGACGGAAGATTGGGAGCCCACGTCCCCATCACCACCAGAGAAGAAATTCAGCATAACAAAGTTCCAAACTTCGACCATTGACAAGTGGGACCCGAAAGCAGCACAACAGAAGAAAGGGAAGGTCAGTGGGCCCAGCTGGGTGGCCGGCCGACCACCCTGGTCGGCCGACCAGCCCATGGGCCCCACCGCCTTAAGCCTGTGATGTGGCACTCTCTCATTGGACGGTGAAGTCGGTTCAAGGCGTCCCCTGCTAGAATTCAAGCCATGGAGAGGGTGGCTCCCCTCTATAAATATGAGCGGAGGGGCTCCATTTCATGGCATGGAAGAGATGGAAGATCTCTCTCATCCTTGCAAGCTACACTAGAAAATCCTTCAAGATGTAGTTCATCTCCACTTATAGAGGTCTTAGGACTAGAGGGGTTCAGGTTCGAGTCGTAGTTCGAGGTCTTAGAGTCTTCTTGGAGAGTTCGGTATCGGTATGTCTTTTACCTTCTCTTTATGTAATTCTCTGAGCTGTACTAGATGCTTATTTATTTATTTAGTACTTTGGTTCATATGCTCTTGTTGTGTAAGTGATCCTTCTTGTGAGTTATGATTGCATTGAGTGATTCATATGCATAGACTAGTTCGTGTATCATGGCTTTATTTCATCTTCCTTAATTGGGCGCTCTAGAACTAAGGCCCCGGATAGACAAGAGTGTCCTTGCACAAGGCTAGAGTGGTGCTTGTTAGCGTAGGCGTGGTGCCTGGGTTGATAACCACATTTGAATGCAACTCTATCCCACGGTTTGTAGAGGTAGCCGGCAGGTGGTGACAACCCTGTTCGAGCCCTAGTAATCTTCCACGTTCGGATAGAGGGGTAGGAGGTACATAAAGCCGTTGGATGTTCAGGTTCCTTCTGTTCATCTGGATGCGGTCTCCCTAGTCCATTAATCAGGCTTTTCTTTTGCATGTGAACGACTCAGTCCAGTTTGCTCATGAGAGTAGATAGGTTATGGCTCTAGTTACCCTTGATCTTGCTCTTTCCTCTCCGATTGTCCTAGACAGATTATCTAGTTCTGCTTATATGTTCACTACCCCTTTACCATGAATATTATCTCCCTGTTCAGATCATTGACATTAATCCATAGTAGTTCCTCCTAACTTAACTAAATATTATACACCGCCGCCTTCCCTGCGGAAATATAAATGACACCCCGGGTTACTCTCGGGTAAAATGCTACGACGGTACTCCGTGTGCTTGCGGATTTATTCGTGGCTCATGAAATACCTGCCACCCCATTGATGTCTGCGGGCGTCATCGCTGATTCCCAGTGGTGCCGTTGGTAGGTGTCAACAGGCGGCGCGGTCAGGGAGGTTGGATCCACGCGGCACGAGGCCAAGTCCGGCAGCGGCGCAACCGGGGAGGCCTGATCCGCGCGGCCTAACGTGTGGGGGGCGCGGCCTGGCATGTGGGGGCGTGGCGCGGCCGCTTCGGCAGTGGCTCGTGGGAGGCTTGGCCCCTCCGGCGGCGACCCGAGACGACGCGCAGTGCGGCCCCTCCGATGACCAGGGGCTAGATCTGGGGAGCAGGGGCCGGATCCTGCCTCCCCCATGGACCCGGCGAGCTGCGGCCGCGGCGGTGCGTGGATGGGCCCGGCGGGCCGGTGGACGGACTCGGACTCGCCGGGCTCTTTTTTTTTTGTTTTTTATTTGATTTACCGAGGCAGGCATGAGAACCGCCTCGGTTAAGCCACGATTAACCGTGAAGATGTATCCAAGGCGGTTGGGTCTGCCTGCCTCGGAAAATCATTTTTGACTGCCTCCGTTAAGTTTTTTTGTTGTAGTGCCTAAGGCAGGGGTTCTGGAGTTGGTTTTGTAAACTATCTTTATTTAGTATTCCTAATTAATAGTTATGGTTGTGAACTATTCCACTTCTAGAAAAACCAAACAGGGCCCATCTCCGGCTAAGGGTCTATTTAAAAACATCAAGTCAGTTCAAGTAATATGGATGTCAATAAATTTGGCACATTTATTGGAACATTTTATTCTTCTACAATTGGATATATATATACACTGGTGGAGTGTCCTTGCTACGGGCAACATAATATTTTCATTTTTTTGTTATTACATGATACTGCTCAATATATGCATCAAACATCCTATAATGCCTCAACCATCAAACTCCACGAATAATATTATGTTGTGCGATACTGAGAGTAACTACATCAAGTTTTACATAACACACATCAGGGCAAGATCAAACAAAAACATAAAAAAAATACATGCACCACATATTATATACATTATTTTGCAGTCCGTGCTTTATCAAATAGACATGCCCATTATACGAGTAAGATAATGTTGTGCGCTTGGAGGAAGCCTCTTTCGGTATGCATTCAATCCTAAGCTTAGTATATCGATCACAAAGTTATGTCGTATTGTTTGTGCATCCTGTACATAGATGTAGTTTGATACATATATAATATCATACGTAATTAAAAATACACTTACATGAACATATAAAATTTTATTCATACCATGCAAATCGGCATGTGTTGGTCACTGCCAAACGCGGACATATATTGAAGAACAAGATAGCCAGATAAATACCTGTCATAAATAGCAATCGTTTCACTAAATAGTTACATAATATAACTTATCGTTAGAATGTGTCAATAAGAAAATTACCCATCCGTATCCTTTGGAACAGCATCCGGAATTGTATGGCGCCACATGAAAACATCCTCCAGCCACCCACGTCGCTGTAATTTCATGGCACTCCCAAACTTGGAGTAAAATTCTAATAGTACACGAGCATATTTTTTATACGGTATGTCTCTAAAACACGGATGAAGAGGTTTGAAGTCGATCAACGCAAAAAACTTTTCTCATCAAAATTGAGCACATATAACATAAAATTATTAGCATGACGCCATGGCATAAGAAACTACAAAATTAGTAAATATTGGGATACCCAGACAATACGCCACAGAAAACAAATATATAGGAGCGAACGTACAAATTTGCAACGCAAAGGGTCGTAGCCCATGATCGACCATCGTCCAATAACTCCAGCCAACTCTTTACCACCACTCGGTTTCTTGCGGTAATTTGGATGGTGGTCTAACTCACACAAATCCTATAGAAAACATTTATATCAAACAACATGAGTAACACAGATTATTGTCTTATAGTATAAAAAATGTCAATGCAAAATATACTGCATCCATAAAATATAAAAAGCAACTCACACAGAATCGCAGGTCCATATAGTGCTTTGAAATATCAAACCTGGAATATCTTAGTCTGATGTACTCACTATATGCACGAACACGAACACCGAAGTTGAAACATTGCACGAACATCTGCTGATTCACTCGCAATGATACTTTCATATCCTTAACCTTGACTGAAATATTGTATGGTTGAAAGCTTCTTACCCAAACTTGCCTAGAAATCAATCATTTTGAATTGTTTTTGTTACTAAACATTTATCGATTAATAAAAATATATAAATGAATATCTGAAATTAGGAAACTTACTCCAAAGCCCCAGCATCATGTATCGTACTAATATAATCACACAATACTCCTATCATTTCTTCTTTGCTCATTGACATGTTCATCGCACAAATCATGTATAAAAACATGTACGAAGATTCTTCTCCATCATTGCATTGTGTGAGGTTTTGTGCAGTAACCGTGTTGTCACCTAGACCCTGACTTCCTAAAACTACCACTGTCCTCGGGATGTTTCCGCTTGTTTGTGCTGCCACCAGCTCTGCTGGATTTTCTACTATCACAACATCACTTGGACTCCCAACATTTTCTTCAACACCATTCTCAACTACTACACATCCTTTTTTCATGTTTAACTCTGACAGTAACAAAATCGCTGCTAGCTTTGGCCTGAACTGAACCATGTCACGCTGCATAACAACAGTACTGTTATTTTGTATAATACACTATCGAAGCACTTACACATTTGCTGTGAACATATAAAAAATATCTAAGTAAACTCGTCAGAAAGGACATCACCAGTCCAATACTCCATGTAGTTTATCAAGAACAAACCACACGAACAACTATAATGCAAAAAAGGATAATATCATCACATACATAATCAAGCAATATACAACATAATATTAATATATGGACATAATACATACCTATCTGTCTGCATTGAATGATCTGGAAAACCTCTACAAACCGCCAGGAGAGAACATCAAAGTTTGGCCACCGGTGATCTTCAGGCTTATTGCGTTGCAATACGAAATCTATCTGTCGCTGCAACCCATGCAGCTATTGATATATGTAGGATAAAAACTTTAGTCATAACAGGTAAATTACAATATAAAACTACAGATGTTTGAAATTATATATAAATACTCAATATTTTACATTAACTACTACTCACGGTAACTTCCAGGTCTTTGCGGCCTAGTAAAGTACCCAACGAATTCAGAATCTGTATTTGTCCCATCCCAGCATTCACCACAGCAAGATACCAATGGCATAACTCAATATTTATTGGTAGGAAAATCTAAAAAGTATTAGTACAAATTTTAAGCACTGAACAGACTATACAAATGAGATCAAATCCAATGGATAACAATCGAAGCAGCTCAAGAATTTAAGGATGAATAAAAACATTGCACACCTGATTTGAGACGATTAGCCTTGCGAGCACAACACGCGGAAAACCACGATCTACATGTGCACATGAAGTTTAATCTGTCTATGACATCATGACGTTTTAGAATCTCGCCACCTGCATCTGCATTGAGATCACTCCAATTGACATCTGACCCAATCAAGCACAGATAGAGTAGCTATGCCATGTCGATGGAAAATGAATGCACCACATGAATCAGAATTCATTTATCCGATTCAGGAAAGTAAGTTAAGCAGGAACGCATGCAGTTACCTCGCGATGCCGTAGAGGTGCAGACACCGATGCGAGAGTGTAACGAGGGTACTGTACCAAACCAATAATAAGACACGCAAAATCAAGCCACGTTCGACAGACTTGAAGGCTCGAACAAGCAAAACGGAAAAAGAGGATGATAAAGATCTCACTCGCGATCCCTTGATCGCGCCGAAATGACGAGTCGTGCGCATAAAAGTGATGACTCGCAAGTATTGTCACCTCACCCACCGGTCGTTCTTCACGTATGTCGGCGGAGAGCGACTGATTAGCAGACTGCGCTGCAGCACGTTACGGACGCAGCAGTCAGAATATTGCGCGCTGATGAAACTTCAATCACAGCAACCCAACTTGAATCAAAAAGGCGTCGAGGAAGAAAAGGATGGCGCAGAAAGAGCAGAAGGGAAGCTCTACATGGGCGAACCGCAAAAAGAGCTAGACTGATCAATTTATTGCAGTTACTGTCTGACGATATACATGGGAAGTGAGCTTAGATTTCGGAAAACAAACCCAAAACATCCCGCACACTACTATTTGACCGTGCCTAGACTATTCTGACCCGTCACGGTAACCGTTCAGTGGATTTATTTATAACTTTATACGCCAAAAAATGCGTGCTGAATTATTGGATGGGCCTATTTGGAAAAAGAAGGTATATATCCAGACAGAATTAGATAAGTATTATGTCACACCCCAAAATTTCAACTTTGGGTTGTGAATATCCTTTTGAATAAAATTATCCATCTTTTGAATATTCTGAGAATTTCCTAGACTTTTCTAGTGAATATTCTTATTTTCTATAGAGCTAAATTCATTTAATGGAAAGCTCTATAATATTTTTTACAAGATTCAAATATTTTATTTGGACTCCTCGTATCCCAAATATTCCACGGGATTTTGGGATTTTCAGGATATATTTTTGTTGGATGACTTTTCCAGATTTATTGTAAGTCTGAAAATATACTCTGAGCGATCGAAATCCTTTCTGTTTTCTTTCTGGTTTGGGTTTAACTTATTTTGCCTCATTGAGTTTCCGATTCTCTAATTTTTCACCTAGATTAAATCATGCTCGAAATAAAATCTAATCTCAATTTCAGCATTTTCTGACTTCTCTCCCTTTCGCTTTTGGTTCCCCAGCCCAAGAGTGTGCCAGCGCCACCAAGTCACACCTTGGGTCGCGTCGTTGAGCTGCCCGTATTGAGTAACTATACTAACACGCCAAGAATCGGCGCTCTCGTGAGTCGTGGCCCCACGTGTTCATAATTAAAAATAATAATAAAGTAATGTTCATGTGGGCCCGGGGTACTGTTCATAATAAAAAATAATAAAAAATTTAATTCATGATAAAAAATAAAAAAATTATAAAAAAATAAAAACATGTGGGACCCACGTGTTTAAATGTTTAGTTATTTTTGTATACACAAAAATAATAAAAAAATTGTATGCTACATTCACCCCTATTATTTATTGGATTTTGTTTTCACTTTGTGAACTCACAAAATATAATTGAATCATCCATTCATTCCTAATCTTATCATTTTTTCTACCAAAATTAATAATTAGTGCAACCTAATCCATCAACTATATCTGTTAACATACAAAAAATGAATTCCTACATGTACTATTTATGCAGAACCCACGTGGGTCCTGTGTGCTATTCAGGTGATACCCACATAATATTTAATTGGAATTCATCCACAAAATATATTTAATTATTTATTTACACGAAAATAATAAACATATTTCATACACTACATTTACATGTGCTAGCCCCTACTACTTAATGGATTTTAATTCCACTTCCTAAACTCGCAAAATATAATTGTATGACAATCCATGAACTATACCTACTATAAATTACTAATCTTTTCTTTTACCCTACCAAAATCAATAATAAATGTAAATCAATCCACCTACCGTACCTACGAACATAAAACAAAGAATACTCAAAAATATATATATACATACATTTAGCATCCTCTCAGACTTTAAACTACTATACCTATGTACTTTAACTTTCAGACTTCATTCAATACATCAACACATTGTTAAAATACATCAACACGATATTACTTTAACTATAGCACACAATAATATATTTTTATTATTATTTTAAATCAACCCTTTTGCTACAGGCGCGCATAGCGCGCCAACCTACCTAGTTCATCTAATCCCCATCGCTAATCGCCACTGGACCGCCTCCATCCACGGAGCCGCTGACCGGACTACCAGTAGAGCGCCGCCGCCGCAGCCTGCCAGGGCCGAACGCCACTGGTTGTTGGCTGTTTGTTTCGCCGACTCCATCTGCCATACCGAGCCAGAGCGCGAGGCCGAGACCCGTCATGGTGCCCCCTTGCTGACCACGCTCACCCCACCCACCATGATGGGCACGGCACTCGACCCACTCCGTATCCGCCGCGAGGTCCGCAATGCTGGCCGTGGACTCCGCAGTGGGTTAACAGGCCAAAAACAAACCGGAATCATGTCGTGAACGTGCACGAGTTTGTTCACACGAGATCTTTAACATGCACATGCACACACACGATGCAAGCATGCTCTCGAGCAACCTATTTTCAACCAGCTTGTTTCTCAATTGGGCTCACAACCGAACTCCCTCAGCAGCTCCTGTCCAACCCGACCCACCACATTGGCAACGCCGGCCTACTCAGAAGCACAGGCCGAGTCGGTCTGGGTGTGCTACGACCGCTGTCGCCCTTCTTTTTGGGCCTGCGTGCCACGAACTGCCGCCTGAGCACGCCGACCTAGGGTTGCGCTCCCTCAAGTCTGCGCATCCCTTGCCCTCCGTCACCATCCACGCAAGCGCGTCGCCGCTCGCGCAGCATCGTCGCGCCCAACCGCCGTCGTCTGCTGCCGCGGCCGCCGCGCCTCCCGTCTACCCGTGCCCCTTGCTGTTATGCCGCCGCTATCCTGCTCACGAGGCGCCATGAGCGGCGCCGCCCCTCACTTCCCCATGCACCGAACCCGCCATGTCTCATCGCCAGGGTTCACAATATCGCTCGAAATTTTGCGGTATACCCGATATTTCGGTTTTATCGGCGGGGTCCGATATTTTTTACCGGCCGAAATTGATTTTTTGAATATTTATTTCACTAAAAAATAAATTTAAAAAGTAAACATAAAAAATAAAAAATAAAAAATTCCGATATTCCCGATATTTCGACTTTATCGGTGATGGCCGATTTTTTTTTCATACCGGAATTAAAAGCCTACTGTCGTCGCCCCTCTGCTTCCTGTCACGCACGCAGCGCCGCCGACGCCCTGGAACCTACCAGCCCCGCCGGCCCGAGCTGCAACCTCAGCGCCAATCCCTGCAAGGAGCCACACCGCGCCTCCGCTTCCTGAAGTGTTGAACCTCGTCGCCAGGAACAGCAACACAGGCAGCTGTGCACGCCATCACAATCTGGCTGATTCCATCTCCATCCTACGTGGGCAAGCCTTCAAACGAGACCCCCTTTGCCGCTTAGTTCTTTTCCCCCACTCACTTGAGTCCCTCATGCAAGGAATCGGCTGCAATTTTGGGACACCAGAACCACATCGCCATGGCTGGGACATCTTGAAGCTTTTGTGTTCACCCTAAGAAACGAGGTAACTATTTCCTAGTTCCTTATGTCTTGGCTAAATTTCAGAAAAACCTCTATAACTGTTAGGAGCTTTCGGTCCAGCCCAAGCCATGCTCTTGTTGTATCTAACCCCAAGAGAACAACCTGTGAATCTTGCAAACCTCCTCTGCTGGCACCTATAGACTTTGGTTAAACACAGCTAGACCTTACAGCCTTGTTTCTTTCATAGTTTCGTCGTTTTAGCTCTGTTTTCAGTGTTTCTTGCATTCTCGCGACTGTTGCTTCGAGCCCTTTCCTTTAGTGTTCTCTTGTAATGCTTTTCTTTTGTTTAGTGCTCTTTTCTTAGTTGTGTTTGTTTGTTTGTTTCTTGTATATTTGTCCCGACGCTTGTCACGAGTAGAAGGAACGTAGTTCGAGAGCTGTGAATATGAAGAATTGCAAGAATAAGAGCCGAAGACTCTGAGCAGTTATAATCTGAATTAAAGGCAAGTATATTTCTTGATCATGCTTTGTCCTAATAATATTTATTTTACGCTTGCATGCATTAATATTGATGGATACCTATTATCCTATTTGATTATCCATGTCCTTGAATAGGCGGGTTTCTTTATAAAATCTCTTGGGTAGTTTGCTTAGTTGCTGAACAATGGTTATGTGTGGTTTACAACAATGATACTTGAGACATGAGACTTATACATAGAACTTTTGGAATAATATGATGAATTTGTGAACTTGATTAAAATCAACCATGGAGAACCACCCGGGAAAACAGCGCAACCACAAGGACTACATGGCTCTTGTCTTGGCTGATTAATTAGATTTCTCTAGCTTGTTAGTATCTGATCGAAAGGCGCAAGAGGGGGACTAGGTTCAAGAGGGGTACTCGGCCTGCCAAAGGAGTTTGGTACGCCTATGTGGTACGCTCGCTTTGGGGGAGGGTGCACTCGCCTAGCGGCTAAAACCTTAACGGGCTACTACTTGTTAGAGAGTCTTTGTAAAGACCTCGTAGCGTCCCTATGCAATCACACCTAAGGAAGTGTGGTATTGTGCCTGGCTAGCACAGCATGGTTGGGTCCAAAGTTCTTTTGAACTTTTACGCGACTTGTGGTGAAAGTGTGCAACCTCTGCAGAGTGAAAACTGATATATCAGCCGTGCTCATGGTCAATAGTGGCTCAGACACTCACATGTATACTTAATGGAAATCATTGATTAATTCAGTCATATAACATTCGAAGCTTGATTTATTACTCTGTTATCAACTCCTTTTTCATAAATGTGGGATAGTTTCACACATGCATAGTAAATAGCTAGTAATGTTCAACTGTTAATTAAAATACTTACCGCTTTATTCAGCCAGCCTATATCTTTGCTTTAAGCCTTCCATGTCATTTATTTTCCTAATATACTTGCTGAGTACGACATGTGCTCACCCTTGCTATACCAACACTGCTCAGAGAAGAAAGTTGCAATGAAGCTGAAGATACTACTGAGTTCTAGGCGTACGCAACCCCCGGTCGATTGCCTGTGAAGTGTGGAGCTGTCGTTTCCAAGATAAGCTGTGTCTCTGATAGTCTTTTAGTTAATGTAAGTCTCTTTTATGTGATATTGTTGCTCATTATTCCATTATGATGTCACTATATGTATGGAACTTGATCCTGGCATACATATAGTTATACATTCGGTTTTCTTTAAAAACCGGGTGTGACATATTACAAAGGATAGCATGGAAAACATAATGTCATTGTCTGATTTAATAATAAAATAGAGAATTGTTAGCAACATCGTTTATTCTCAGTCGTGCACAGAGAAGCTTAGTGCTTTGAATGCTTTATGTGTACGAAACTAAATATGAATTGGACAAACAAGAGGATACTGGCAGTATATATTTTCATAGTCTAAACTAAATTCTTTTAAGTTTCACACAAAAGAGATATAATCCAAAACAGAGTGAATATAGATTTACATTAAGATAATACTGCAGGCAAGATAGCCTATCAAACCAAGCATCATGACAGATTTCTAGAATATTTCTAGATAGACTGCAGTGTCACACAACACATTTGAAATAAACCAACATACACATAACATATAACCGAACACAACACTAACATACACAAAACATATAACCGAACATAACACTACCATTAACAGACAGTAATTAAACATTACACAGTAATGATACATATATTCCAAGTCCAGACACAACATAAACCATAGTTCAAGCTAAAGTGCTGACTGATGCTCATACGAGAGCCAATCATAAACCTCCACAAACAAAAGCATTAAGTTTCACAACCAGAGATGACCCAAGATCTACACATCCAATGCAAGAGCAAAGCGTGCATCTTGAATGATATACGCCTCCAGTGCTTGATGCTTGCCAGCCATCTCCACCGAGCGCTTCCCTGGACGACCGTATGCATCTGTGTGCTCTAACAGAGTCTTGATCGACCAGTCCATCCTTGCACGCCCTATGCAGTACAGGCAAGAGAAAAACCCTGGGAATCTCTTGTTATGCAGGCTCGGCCTTTTATCCATCATCGACTTCAGTTCAAGGTCCTTCTCTTCCTCAATGAGATCGTCATCAATGTGAGCAGCACCAACAGCAACCTTAGATCCCTGAAGCGTGGCTGCTTCAATGGGGCCAAGGTATTCATCATCATTATCTCCTAAAAAAGTCCAATGGAATAGAACAAAAAAAATCCAGTGAATATAAAACAGTTAACAATGATCAAATATTTAAACTTACAAAAAATGACCAACTAATGGAAAGTAAACAAAAGCTACAAGATCTCCACCTGTCACATGACAAATAACAACACTAACTTACTCCACTTACCAACCATTAGATCTAATAACAAAATATTGCTCATACACTGCCTCCACTAAATTTAGTTATTTTGTAGCATGCCTGATCTAAAATAATATTGCTCATTTGTAGTATGCCAATTCCAAACTACCCTTTTTTACACACAATCTAAATATAAAAGTCTTGCTATTTGAAATTACTAAGTTTTTAATACACTTTATCTCATGATATTGCTACTCTGTAGTATGCCAGTTATAAACTGTCTTTCATTACACGCAATATAAATAGAAAAGTCCAAATTATTATCATAATCAAAGCATGGAAATTAAAAAATAGCATCATCCATCATCCTACGACAATTCATGCATGGAGGACAGCATCAACTATTACACTGCGAAACATCTAATTTACATATATCTATACCACCTGATGCATAAACTAATTCGTGCACTCACCACAATTAGAAGCACATATCATATTCCTTTATCTCTACTCCTAGCCCACATCATCTAAAAAAAGCAAGGGTTTAAATCTCTCGCTATAGCTTCCGCTATAGGCCGCTATAGCTATTTGAGGCAGTTAGCAATCTACAAATCATACCATCCCATGCTAACTCACGAACAAAGTGTATAATCACAAGAAAATACCTGGAGCCACTGATGGCTGCGAGGCTGTAGGATCAAGGACACCGACTAGGGGGGGTGAATAGGTGGTTTTAAACTTCAAACACAAACACTAGAGAAATTTAATTAGTAAAACAAGAGAGCTTCTACTTCTAGCAAGATCTATCACTAGTTTTGTTTGCAACCTAGGATGACTAGACACAATTCAAGCACTAGGAAAGTAAATTGCTCAAATTAAATTGCAAGGATTGAAATGAGCAAAGAAATAACCAAGCTTGATACAAAAAATTTTCCCATGGTGTCGATAATTTGCCGGTCACCCCTAATCCACGTTGAGGTGGATTCAAAGAATCAACCGCTCCTCTATCAAGACTCCCCTTGATCTTGAGCCGGCTTGAATCGATGAACCTCTCCAAACCTCGATTCCACTAGAGTTGCCCTTCATCACTCCGGCGAGGTGATCACAAAGACCTCTCACAATCAATTTCGGGGCTCCTCCACAATCTCCTTGAAGGGTTCCACGAAATCAACTCCTCGAAGCCGTCTAGAGAGCGGCAACTCCTAAGAGTAACAAGTCAATGATGCTTGCTTGAAGATTTTCTAGTGCCAAGCTTTCCAGGAGGCCAAGAGAGCTCCCCCACGGCCGGACATGAGATATATATAGAATACCCCTCGGGATCTAGCCGTTATGTTCAAAACACGTTCAAACAGGGGTTTCGCGGACTGTCCGCCTTGGACAAACCGGACTGTCCGCCGGTCAAAGCCAACGGCTAGAAACGCAATCATTACGTGTCAGAGTCGACCATTACAGCAACTCGCGCACTGTCCGCGCCCAAGGGGCGGACCGTCCGCCGTTCAAAATCTAGACGACTCAGAGAACGCAAAGTTTCTGGGCAAACTGAGAAATGAGGGGCGGACCGTCCGCACCCCCTGAGCGGACCGTCCGCCCTTTACATTTGTGCTTGGGGTTAGGGGGCGGATCGTCCGCCCAACAGGGCCGGACCGTCCGCCCTTCAGCAGTTAAGCCCACACAAAAACATATGGTTTCTGTTCAAAGTGGAGGTTAGAGGGGCGGACCGTCCGCCCTAGAGGGCCGGACCGTCTGCCCTTATCCATTTCAGCACAACACAGAAACACTTTGTTTCTGTCCAAATCCAGGGAAGGAGGGCGCGGACCATCCGCCCCATGGGAGCGGACTGTTCGCCCCTGGCATTCAACACACAAAATTAAGCCAAGTCACCATTTTCTCAAAGACGTTGTTAGCCCTCATGCATGCAACTAAAGTTTGAGCAAAATGGCACTAAGGAACAGTCAAGCAAGGGCACAACGACCCCTCTTGATAGTACGGCTATTTATCCTATCAAACCGGTTATATCTCATCATCTAATTACCTTATGACCGGCAAAATAGAAAATCCCTAACATATACCTTTGCCTTGAGTTTCTCCTTTGAATCGTCATATCCAATTCTTTTCATGGCTCCCACTCATGTACACATTCTCAAGGATCAACCTTACATACAAATTCTCTTAAGAAATTGTTAGTCCATAAATGTTGTCATTAATTACCAAAACACGAATTAGGGGCCTAGATGCTTTCAATCTCCCCTTTTTTGGTAATTAATGACAACACTTTCAAAAGAGTGATAAAAAGTTTTTAAGTCAACTTTATACACAAGGCATAAAGTAGACTTGGAATTGAACTTTGGTAGAGCTTACTCATTTTACTTGAATTTTTCAGATTATGGTATGGATAAATTTCACCTTAGTTCGATAAAGTAGAGAGAACTCCCCCTTGATATGTGCATGTAAATTTGAATGAAGACCACGTGCACACATTTATGAATTTGAAAAATTTGACGGAGTTTCTCCTACAAGTGGAAATCGAGGCACACAAGACACACACACACACACATAATTTAAGCTTAAACAGTTAGCACAACCTCAAATCTCCAAGAACTTGAAACAACCACAAGATTTCAAGGATAAACACAAATCAACATAGTTCATCACATATTACAAACCAAGTTCCAAGTTCAACCAACAAATTCATGCAAGCGAAAGGATAAACATGCAATGCAAGAAGTCCAACACACATCGAGTTTAAACACCAACTAAACAAGGTTCAACGCAGTGAATAAAACATGAGCACATGAGCTCCCCCTAGATCACACATCCAGATCTCTCCCCCTTTGGCATCAATTGCCAAAAAGATCCATCAATCATCCATTGGAGGCGGAGGCGGTGGTGGCGGGTAGAACGGCTGATGCGGATGGAACTCAGGAGGAGGCACAGGAGCCGGATACACCTAGTAGAAGTGATCAGAGAAGCCCGTGAATGTGGTGTTGAAGGTGTTAAGACTCTGCTGCAACTGCTGCTGGCGCTCCACAAGCTGCTCATACTGCTTAGAAGAAGGCAAGTCATCAGAGCGAGTTTCCAGGGCTGCAATATCTGAGTGCAGAGTGTGACAATCCAGGTTTTAGGGGTTAAAAATAATTTTTTTTTGTGGTTTTAAAAATTTAAACCATGATTTCCAGAGTAAGGGTATCTTTATTAATTTGGAAAAATATAAAGTCCTTTGTACAAAATAGTTTTGCAAAAGGCAAATTTTGAAAATTTATGAGGGGTTAAAATGCATAATTTGTTTTTCACTTTTACCCTCATAAAAAGATGTATTTATACTTAAAACTACCCTTGCAATTTTAAAAATAAAGTTGTGTTCTTTTGCATTTAAAAAAATTTGATGGATTTTAAAATATTTTGAAATCCTTTGATCTAGTGAAAATTTGCACAACATGAAAGTTGTAGATCTTAAAAAGTTACACAACTTTCATGTTGAACACTTTTTCATTTGAGCCCTAAATCAATGAAAAATTTTGTTTTACAGTTAGACCCTTAAGTTTCTGGAAAATTTCAAACCCACCCTTCCTATTCATCTTCTTCCTCTCCTCTCTGCTAAAACAGAGTGTCGCCCTGCCATTGATCGTCGCCGTTGATTCGCCGCCGCCGCCGGTTTTCCCCGCCCCCAGGCTGGCCCGTCGCCTCCACGCGTCAAGTGCCCCACCCCGCCTCCACTTCTTCTCCCCCGCTGGCGTCCCACGCGCACGCCACGCCGCCGCGCCATGCTACGCCGCCAGCCGCCCCCTGGAAACGCTGCCCCGCCGCTGGGAACTGCCCACCGCCTCGGCGAGCCTTTTTAAATTATGCAATTTATTTACTTGCACATTTAAGTTATTGAAGTTAAATGAAAATCTTAGATGCATAATTCTAGGTACCTATTATTTGAACACTAGAAACAGAGTTCGAATAGATGCTATGCTAATAGGACCGATAAAAGTCGAGTGATTGCCTGTCACTCGCGAGCTTTATAGGAATTGATTGTTTACTTTCTGTAATCACTATAAGGACCATGGATGGATTGGGTTACTAGTTTCAACTAGTTTCATGGTGGAAATCCATCTGTGTTGATAATCTATTAAGATCCGCAGTGTGTGGTAGTGTTGATTAAGCATTTGAAAGTACTAGCCACATGCCATAAATATGGTACGCGTCAAGTCTAGTAACCAATCGGCCTGGCAAGTGGACATACCTCCCACTCTCTCTTAGGGATAGGATGAATAAAATGGATGTGGGACGTGGTTGGTGCCATGTTAAACAATGTAGCACTACACTACGACTATGAGGGATGAGGTTGTTGCCCTATAGTCGGGGAGAGTGGCCCTGATCCACGAACCAAAATGAAAGGCAAACGATTGCTTGGGAGTGACTCGTCAGTGCTCCAAGCGTGTATGTTAGGTTTACCTTGCAAGAATTGAAATTCGGTTCGAACTGTTCCGCCGCTCACAGATATTGAGCCTGCTTAATCTCTTTGCTACATAGAGTAAGAAGTGGAAAAAAGATGATGCTTAATCTTGTTGGATGCAAATAATTTCTCTACCATGCTTGTATAGATAGGTGCAAACCTAGAACGGTTAATAAAATCAGAACTTGAAAGCTAAAACTGGAAATTAAGAATCTACTATTTGTTGCTTTTCAGCAAAAGAAACCCAAAACCTTCACAAACCTTACATGTCTAGTTAAAGGGCTGTTATATACCCTTAGACGAGTCAGTCTTGCTGAGTATTATTATACTCAGTCTTGCTTTTGACTTTATTTTCAAGTAACTTTTTGGAATATTTGGTGAGATTGACGTCATGTACAGGCTTCATCATGATGTCATTTATCGTCACTAGATATCATTTTCTTTTCCGCTGTTTATAAACTCTGAAGAACTTATCTACTTTCAAATTTCTGAGGTACTCCGTCTGAATTCTCAAACCCAGTTTATCATAACTTTACTATTGAAGTTGGTGTTATAAAATTTTGGTTATTGTAATCTCTGGGCTCACCTTCGAGTGAGGTATGTTATTTTGATCCGAAATACAGTGGTGTTATCGGGATTTTACCCGACAGACTGTCAAATTTCTCTATTTGACGTGCGTGTTAACCATTTTAGCAGTAATAGAGATGGTTAGCGCACTTAAACCAGATTAATTTTGGCGGTTTTGCCACACAGAGTCTCCTGAACATTCTGCAACTGAGTCATCATGGGCTGATACATGATATTCTGAATATGTTGCCCAAAGGACTGAAATCCTGCATTCATGTGCTGCTGAAAATTCTGTCCCATTGTCTGAAATCCCAAGTTCATTTGATTTTGCATCTGAGTTGCAAGCCCCTCAATTTGAGTGTTCATGTTCTGCTGCATGTTTGCAAAGTATGGATCAAAATATCCAGCTGGAGGCACCCACTGCTGCTGCATAGGAGGTGGAGGAGGTGGCATGGGTTCCTGGTTCTCATCTTCACCCATATCTGCTGTATCACCCTCATTTGCATTTTCATCACCTTCAAGCTCAGACTCAGACTCAGAAGGAAATGGAGTCAATGACCTCTGAAGAAATGCAGTCTCATTCTTGAATGGTCTAAATAGAGTATGCTTGCACTCACAAGGACCTCTAAAGTTGGTCTTGGCCTTGATTATAGACATGATATAGGGAGCAAAGTATAGATTCATCTCAAGATTTATCCTCAATTCTGCCATTTGATCCACGATGAGAGCAATAATGTTTATCTTGTCTCGATTCATGATATGAGAGATCACATTCCAGTAGAGACTACGAACTTTATCTTTATTTGCACTTTTTGGCATAAAAGTAACTCTAGCAATCTTGTTTATCACAGCAGGATGATGTTTAAGACCATGAGTTTTACCAAAAGAATGACGAATTCCTGACCGAGCAGACTCATAAAATATGGCATAATCATCCTCATTCATAGGATTTTCCAGCACAATGTTGGCACTATCCTCAGCTGTAATAAACTCATAATCTAACTCATTGGCAGCAGCAAACTGAGCATAAGTTGCATAATATGTCCTTTTTCCAGTGTTCCACCAAAATTTTTCTTTGACTAAATCAATCTCTAAGGTTGCATAGAATTGACAGATAATTGTCTCATTCCAATCACATCTATGCTGAAAGAAATTAGTTAATCCCATACTTTCAAATCTAGGTACTAAATCAGCCATGACTGCTTGATTACTCATATATGCTAGGTCAATATTCTGATGACTGAACACAGTTTTTTTAGCATATGGCCATTGTTGTACCTGAGTTTTGAAGAACAACACATTTGTATCTCGGTCTTGATGGAGTTGATTTACTGATCTTGCATTTGCATAGGATTCTGTTGTCCAACGTCTGCTGGGCAAGTTCATAGATTGCACATCAATGACCTCATCATCATCACTGCCATGAGCACCTTCCATAGACTCATCACTTCCAGTAGCAGAAGATTCAGCAGCTAACTCACTGAGATCAGGATCATAGTCTGCATCATTTGCGTCATCATCTCTTCTTTGCCTTTTTGATACACTTGCCTTTTTAATCTTTGATGTAGCAGAGGAGAAAAAACTTCGAACGGACCTGAGTATCAATAACCATCCATAGTATTCATTAGATTAGAATAATTGATCATCAAATTGTAACTGGCCAAAAACCAAGATACATCAGCACTGTCCAGTAGGGGCGGACCGTCCGCCAGGGAGGTGCGGACCGTCTGCCACCTACTGTTCAGGCGCTCGCGACCCAGAGGCGCCACTCACTTTGATCCACCACAAACTGAAATATACTCCGTAATAATCAACCAAATTTTAACTAAGGTACCTCCATACAACTAGCAACTAGTTCCCCCAAAAAATTTCAAGAATCAATGGTCCAATTTCAGATTAGAGACTCAAACCCTAACTCATTCCATTGATGAAATCTAAGAACATGAGAGGGGATTCAATGAAATACCGATTGGACATGGTGGAGAAGCTCGCGGAGAGTCCAGGGATGTGCTCGGACCATCCGGGAACCACGCCAAAAGCCCTCCCCCTTGAAGTCTTTTTCCACGTGCTTGAGAGAAGTGAGAGAGAGAGAGAGTTGTGGAGGAGAGAGGCCGGTTTGAGAAAGAAGAAAGGTGTAGGCACGGATAAGGTCGTGGCAGCCTGGACCCACAAAAATTACACGCGGGCGGACCGTCCGCCAAGGTAGCGCGGACCGTCCACGCTGTCCGAAAAATTCATCCTTTTCCTTTTCCTTTTTTTTATACGCTGCACCTCCATCCGGACCGTCTGC
The DNA here is from genome assembly GCF_016808335.1 of Panicum virgatum. Classification (NCBI taxonomy): domain Eukaryota; kingdom Viridiplantae; phylum Streptophyta; class Magnoliopsida; order Poales; family Poaceae; genus Panicum; species Panicum virgatum. The sequence continues at coordinate 37,377,879 of NC_053140.1, read as the reverse complement.
GTCCAGTTGGCGGACCGTCCGCCTCTTAATTTTTCAGTTACACAGTTTCTGCATACTTTCTGTCCAAAAATCCAACGCCTTGGGCGGACCGTCTGCCTCTTACCTGCGGACTGCCCGCCATGTTCTTTCCAGACAGCCCAGAATTTCACTTAGACTTCCACAAATTGAAATTTGATTTGGGATCATTGCTCATAGAAAATTCCAAAAATGGCAAAACCAGTGGGAAAACCTTCCAAGGAGTAATGTAAACGTATTTAATCAAGAAATTGGAACAAAACTTGAAAGATCAAAGGAAACTCAAAAATGCACCAAAAATACTAGAAATTCAAACCAAAGAATGCAATAGAGAGCAAGATAGCACATGTACTCAATATCAAGCCACATTTGAGAAGTCAATGACGTTAAGCTCATTTCTCAACTTGCAAAACCAATTTTCATCCAAAGGCTTAGTGAATATATCCGCTAATTGATCTTCGGTGCCAATTCCATCCATTTTGATACCCCCTTGTTCACATAATCTCTAAGAAAATGATGGCGAATATCAATATGCTTTGTTCTTGAATGTTGAACTGGATTTGATGCAATCTTCACAACACTTTCATTGTCACATAATAAGAGAATTTCCATGAACTTCACACCAAAGTCAAGAAGAGTTTGCTTTATCCATAATAATTGAGCAGAACAACTTCCGGCTGAAATATACTCCGCTTCAACAGTTGAGAGAGCAACTAAATTTTGTTTCTTTGAAGACCAAGAAACAAGAGACCTTCCAAGAAATTGACAACCACCGAAAGGGCTTTTCCAATCAACTTTGCATCCGGCATAATCCGAATCCGAATATCCAACCAATTCAAAGTGAGCGCCCTTTGGATACCATAAGCCAATATTTGGAGTGAACTTCAAATATCTCAAGATATACTTGATAGCGGTCAAATGACATTCTCTTGGGGCAGCTTAAAATCTAGCACACATACAAACACTAAACATGATGTCGGGCCTAGACACGGTCAAATAAAGCAAACTCCCAATCATGGATCTATAAAGCTTTTGATCAACCGGATTACCACCCTCATCAAGATCAAGATGTCCATTTGTAGCCATAGGTGTCTTGATAGGTTTAGCATCCTTCATACCAAATTTCTTCAAGATATACTTCACATATTTAGATTGGCACACAAATATGCCTTCCTTAAGTTGCTTGATTTGAAGTCCAAGAAAAAAACTCAATTAACCAATCGTGGACATTTCAAATTCCCTAGACATCATGCCACCAAATTCCTCACAAAAGTTTGGGTTAGTAGAACCAAAAATAATATCATCAACATAAATTTGGAAACAAACAAGTCTTTTCCAATAGATTTAGTGAACAATGTAGTGTCAACTTTCCCAATTTTGGAGCCCTTAGAAACTAGAAAGTCTCTTAGTCTCTCATACCAAGCCCGAGGAACTTGCTTAAGACCATAAAGAGCTTTAGATAACTTGTACACATGATTTGGCTTCTTAGGATCTTCAAACTCGGGAGGTTGTTCAACATACACAAGTTCACTAATTCTACCATTTAAGAAAGCATTTTTCACATCCATTTGAAAAAGTTTTATATTATGTGAGCATGCATGAGCTAGCAAGATCCTTATGTCTTCAAGTCTAGCAACAGGAGCAAAAGTTTCACCGAAATCCAAACCTTCTACTTTAGTGAAGTCTTGAGCCACCAATCTTGCCTTGTTTCTCGCGACAATTCCATCTTCATTTTGCTTGTTTCGAAAGACCCATTTAGTACCAATAACATTATAATTCTTGGGCCTCTCAACTAAATCCTAAACTTGATTCCGGGCGAAGTTGTTCAATTCTTCATGCATAGCATTCACCCAATCCGGATCCATGAGTGCTTCATCTACACGGTTAGGCTCAAAAGAAGATACAAAAGAATAGTATTCACAAAATGAAGCAACACGGGATCGAGTTTGAACACCCTTACTAATGTCACCCATAATTTGATCCACGGGGTGATCCTTTGCAATGGCATTATGAACTCTCGGTGGAGCTACGGGCGCTTGAGTTGATGTGGATGGTGAGGTAGATGAGCCCGGTTGATCTTGAGCCTGAGAATCATCATCATAAGTGGCTTGATCAATTGGTTGAGCTTGATCATTTGAAGTAGAAGTAGAAGTAGAGGTAGATGGAATCACTCTAATAGGAATAGATAAGTCATTTTCTTTCTCATCTTCTTCTGTTGGTCGAATATCACCAATTGACATATTATTCATTGTATTTCTCAAGCCATCACTTCTCACATCATCAAGGTTATCTTTTTATTCATGTGAGCCTTGAGTTTCATCAAACTCCACATCATACACTTCTTCAACAATACCATGAGTTTTATTATAAACCGGATAAGCCTTGCTACAAGATGAGTATCTAAAAAAAATCCTTCATCACATTTGCTTTGGAACTTTGATAACCGAGTTTTTTTACTTAGAATATAGCATTTGCAACCAAAGACTCAGAAATAAGAAATATTTGGCTTTCTTCCAACTAGCAGCTCATATGGAGTTTTGTCACGAACTCGATGACAATATAGCCTATTTGAAGCATGACAAGCGGTGTAAATTGCTTCAGCCCAAAAACTATCTGAAACATTGTACTCGGAGAGCATTGATCTTGACATATCAATCAAAGTTCTATTTTTCCTCTCAACAAGACCATTCTGTTCCGGTGTGTACTTGGATGAGAACTCATGCTTAATCCTCTTGTCATCACATAACTCAACTCTTGTATTTCTAAATTCACTTCCATTATCACTTCTTACTTTCTTCACTTTGAGATCAAATTCATTTTCAGCCCTTGTTAAGAATTTTTTCAAAGTGTCATAAGTGTCGGCCTTATCATTTAAAAAGAATACCCAAGTGTATCTTGAATAATCATCCACAATCATAAGACAATAACAATTTTCTCCAATGCTTCTATATGTAGTAGGACCAAATAAATCTATATGCAATAATTCCAATGGACTTGAGGTTGACATACTACTTTTGGAGGGATGTGAATTTCCAACTTGCTTTCCGGCTTCACAAGCACTACACAATTTATCCTTCTCAAACTTCACATTTATCAACCCAATAACTAAATCATATTTCAAGAGCCGGTTGAGTTGTTTCGTGCCAACATGAGCAAGTCTCCTATGCCATAACCAACCCATAGATTATTTTGAGAATAGACATGTTGTCAACTTTGCATCATCGGAAGAGAAATCCACAAGATAAATAGTGTCATGTCTAAAGCTCTTGAATATTTGATCTTTACCATCCAAACTAGTCACTTCTACACTATCACTAGTGAAAGAGCACTTATACCCATGATCACAAAGTTGAGTAACCGACAAAAGATTGAACTTGAGTGAATCAACTAGCAACACATTTGAGAGAGAGTGGTCATTTGAGATAGTAATTTTACCAACTCCTTCAACTTTGTCTCGGCTATTATCTCCAAAAATTATGTTACTATAGCCAACAACATTTTCTTCAAGAGAGGAGAACATATTTGGATCACCCGTCATATGTTGAGTGCATCCACTATCAAGCACCCAATGTCTTCCTCCGGCCTTGTAGTACACCTACAAAAGAAAATCATTCTCGTTTAGGTACCCAAACTTTCTTGGGTCGTTGAATGTTAGAGATCAAAGCTTTAGGCACCCAAATGACATTCTTTTTTAGCACCATTTATAGGTATCCCAACAAATTTAGCACTAACACAACTTTTAGAATTTTTGAAAAGAACATATCTAGGATCAAAGGATATAGCTTTCTTGTTTGTGCAGTTTTGCTCATCATGACTAAGATTTTTACAATTTTCACAAAAAAGAACACCACTAGCCTTCACAAAAGTGGTCCTTGTTTGAACAAAGGCTGCCCTTCCCTTCTTGGGAATGTATCCAAAACCTTCTTTGTTCATTGAGAATTTTTGATTCCCCCAACAATGATTGAATTTAGCCATTTGACCATAGCATTTTCTCAAATCATTTGTCAAGCACGTGACCTCCTTCTATAACAATTCATTTTCCACAATGAATGACTCATAACAAGAGGATGTATTACTTGAGCATGGAAAGTCACTTGAGCTACAAGATGGGTTAGTTGAACTAGAAGCACAACACTTATCATTGATTAAATCACAACTAACACCAATACTCAATGTTTTCTTATTTTCATGAGCAAGCAATGTGTTGTGAGCTTCCTCAAGCTTCTCATGAGTTTCTTTAAGATTCTCATAAGAGGTCTTTAACTCCTCATAGGATGCTTGAAGTGAGGTGAATTTCAACTCAAGTCCTTCAACTTTGCCTTTTCTTTACTCATGAATTCATCGGCATCATTGAGCATTTCAAAAGGCAATGTGATGTGGAGAAGAGTGAAGGAGCCTCCTTGATGGCGATTCCGGCAATACCTTTGGAAGACTTGTCATCATCATCATCATCGGAGCTTGCATCGGAATCCCACTCAATAAAATAGGCTTTGCCATTCTTCTTTCTCTTGATGAATCTATTTTTTTTCTTGTCACCATCTTTCTTGCCCTTCTTGTTCTTGTCATTCTTCTTGTTTGGACAATTGACAATAATGTGACCTTCTTCACCACACTCAAAATACTTATTGTAGATGGATTTTTCTTTGAATATTGACCTTTCCTTCCATAACTCTTCTTGCTCATGAATTTGTTGAATCTTTTTACAAAAAGAGCCATCTCTTTGTCCGACTCATCCTCATTGCAATCTTCATTATTTTCACCTTTGGAGGATTGTGTTTTGAAGGTCACACTCTTCTTTTTATCATCATTTGTCACACCATGCACTTCATCTTGTGACTTCTTGAACATGTCATGTGTGAGCACTTCTCCCAAAACTTGTGTGGGAGTTGTGGTCTTCAAATTTGATCTCACTAGCAAAGTCACTATAGTATCATATCTCTCCGGAAGACATCTAAGGAATTTGTGAGAGAAATCCTCATCCGGTACGTCAAACCCAAGACCCTTAAGATCATTCACAATGTCATTCAACCAATTGAACATGTCGGGCACGCTTTCTTCTTTCTTCATGGCAAATTCACTAAATTTCCCCTTGAGCATATACAATTTTGCATCTTTCACACGTGAGGTACCCTCATGAATTTCCATAAGTTTCTTCCATATCTCATTAGCATTAGTGAGACCCTTGACTTGGTTGAACTCACTAACATCAAGAGCACTAAACAACACATTCACGGCTAGATTAATTGAATAAATCATTCTCTTCATCTAGAGGTGTCAACTTTTTCTCATCAAGAATGACATATCCATCATTCACAATTGTCCATATTTTTTTACTTAAGGCCTTGAGATAAGATGTCATTCTAACTTTCCAATAATCATAATTATTTCCATCAAAGTTAGGTGGCTTACAAACATGAATCTCACTTTCACTAGTCATTATCCTTACTCCGGGATGATTAAATCCTTGATAATGGAGTATTTAGCTCTGATACCACTTGTAGGATCAATGACACCGACTAGAGGGGGGCGAATAGGCGGTTTTAAACTTCAAACACAAACACTAGAGAAATTTAATTAGTAAAATAAGAGAGCTTCTACTTCTAGCAAGACCTATCACTAGTTGGGTTTGCAACCTAGGATGACAAGACACAATTCAAGCACTAGGAAAGTAAATTGCTCAAAGTAAATTGCAAGGATTGAAATGAGCAAAGAAATAACCAAGCTTGACACAAGAATTTTTCCCGTGGTGTCGATGACTTGCCGGTCACCCCTAATCCACGTTGAGGTGGATTCAAAGAATCAACCGCTCCTCTATCAAGACTCCCCTTGATCTTGAGCTGGCTTGAATCGATAAACCTCTCCAAACCTCGATTCCACTAGAGTTGCTCTTCACCACTCCGGCGAGGTGAGCACAAAGACCTCTCACAATCAATTTTGGGGCTCCTCCACAATCTCCTTGAAGGGCCCCACGAAATCAACTCCGCCAAGCCGTCTAGGGAGTGGCAACTCCCAAGAGTAACAAGTCGATGATGCTTGCTTGAAGATTTTCTAGTGCCATAAAGCTCAAACTCTTGATGCAATGTACTAGAATGCTCTCTCACACACAAGAATGCAATCCCTAAGCAAAGAGTGTGTGTGAGAGAGAGAGGGGGAAACCAGTTCGAGTATGTCATGAAAGCTTTCCAAGAGGCCAAGAGAGCTCCCCCACGGCCGGACATGAGATATATATACAGTACCCCTCGGGATCTAGCCGTTATGTTCAAAACGCATTCAAATAGGGGTTTCGCGGACTGCCCGCCTTGGACAAACCGGATTGTCCGCCAGTCAAAGCCAACGGCTAGAAACACAATCATTACGTGTCAGAGTCGACTGTTACAGCAACTCGCGGGCTGTCCGCGCCCTAGGGGCGGACCGTCATCCGTTCAAAATCTAGACGACTCAGAGAACGCAAAGTTTCTGGGCAAACTGAGAAATGAGGGCGGATCGTCCGCACCCCCTGAGCGGACCGTCCTCCCTTTATATTTGTGCTCGGGGTTAAGGGCGGACCGTCCGCCCAACAGGGCCGGACCATCCGCCCTTCAGCAGTTAAGCCCACACAGAAACATATGGTTTCTGTCCAAAGTGGAGATTAGAGGGGCGGACCGTCCGCCCTAGAGGGCCGGAACGTCCGCCCTTATCCATTTCAGCATAACACAGAAACACTTTGTTTCTGTCCAAATCCAGGGAAGGAGGGCGCGGACCGTCCACCCCATGGGAGCGGACTGTCCACCCCTGGCATTCAGCACACAAAATTAAGTCAAGTCACCATTTTCTCAAAGACGTTGTTAACCCTCATGCATGCAACTAAAGTTTGAGCAAAATGGCACTAAGAAATAGTCAAGCAAGGGCACAATGACCCCTCTTGATAGTACGGCTATTTATCCTATCAAACTGGTCATATATCATCCTCTAATCACCTTATGACCGGCAAAATAGAAAAGCCCTAACATATACCTTTGCCTTGAGTTTCTCCTTTGAATCGTTATCTCCAATTCTTTTTATGGCTCCCACTCATGTACACATTCTCATGGATCAACCTTACATACAAATTCTCTCAAGAAATTGTTAGTCCATAAATGTTGTCATTAATTACCAAAACACGAATTAGGGGCCTAGATGTTTTGAGAGGCGAGGGAAGATGAGCCGCTCCCACCTTCAACCACATATAGGGGACGACCTCCAGGAAGTTCACCTTCACATGACATTCCTCAAGCAGTTAACAATCTACAAACTCTACCATCTCATGCTAACTCATGAACAAAGCATATGACGACGAGAAAATACCTTGAGCCATTGGTGGCTGCGGGGCGAGGGAAGATGAGCCGCGTCCACGTTCAACCGAAGATGGGGCCGGGACGGCCTCCAGCAGGCTCACCTCTGTAGGGATGACAATGCCCTGAGAGCCGAGGCCGAACCCCATAGCCGGCACCCATAGCACGATAGTGCCATGCCGATTTGTCAATCCCACGGCGACGGTTACGGTCTATCACGTAACGGTGCCACGAGAAATCAGGAGACCCACGCCGAACCATCCTTCTCGTACTGACTCGTACAAAATCAGAGAACAAAACCAATCGAAGAAAGAAATAATCGACAGAGGAATTCCATATCTAAACAATGACGCACGTGCTTGGCGTGGGATGCATGCACATGTAAACAAAGAAATTGAAGAATCAAGAGATGAAATACGCACGATTTACCTGGATCTGAGGCCTGGAAACCATCTCGAAGCTAACGGCGCCACTCGATCTTCCCCAGAGATCACCGCCCAGCTGAGAACAGTAGCGTCGAACCACTCGAGGAGAAGACGAACAGCCGAGAAGATAGTGGATGGCAACTGGTCCATATAAATAATTTATCTAGAAATCAGGGTATGGTAACCAAAGGGCGTAGGTCACTGACACATGGACCCAAGCCCATCACGCCAGTAAATTATCACGACGCCTCGTTCCCCGAGGAATCGGCAAAAAACCCCAACCCCAGCCACATCGCCGCCCACGCATTAACATCCATTGACTAGAGGAACTTCGTCGTCCAACCTTCGAAACGAAAAAAGATCACGCGCCAACAGTCCTGACCCCCAACGCGTTCAGGTCGCGGAGCATGGTGGCACGTTCACATCGACCTGCGAGAGCAGCTCTCCGGGACAACACACCCAGACACGACGCACCCTGGCACGACGCACCAGGACGGAACCATTGATCCATCCAACCCTACTGCTTGATGAACGAGTGCTCACTGGCCTTAAACTCCACGTACCTGAAGATTGACCCGCCCATGCAGTCCCGTAAGCCTGCCGCCTCCTACGCCGGCCACCACGTGCAGCTCGCCCAACCCTTGCTTCTGCAAGAAACCCTACATGGCACGCCTCATGGCCTCCGAGAAGAAGCCATCAAAGACGTAGTAGAGACAGTCCGCAGCGTATGGCAGATCCGAAACGCGGACCGCTCCGACTCGGGCCGCAGTCGTGCTCCATGTCCCCAACGCACGTTCGGAACGTGACGTATTCCGCCCCGCCGCAGACCAGGAACGCGTGCTGCTCCGACGCCGGCCGCCAGCCGTGCTCCATGTTGCGACTCAGATACGGAACGCGCCATGCTCCGCTGCGTAGAAGAGCCCACCTGTTCTCAAACCCCACATAGAAGTTTAGCTTAACCAGGAACGCGTGCTGCTCCGACGCAATCCGCCAGCCGGGCTCCGTGTCGCCGATGCAGATCCGGAACGCGCCGTGTTCCGCCGCGCAGACGAGCACACCTGGTCTCACCCCCCACCTAGAAGCTTAGCTTAAGTTCAGAATGAAGTTTAGAGTAGAATCGAACAAACCTTTCTACCCCGATGGCCTTCATATGAACGACGAACTGCCCAGCCATATGCACAGCGAACTTCTCAGGTGGATCAATGGATCTTTGGCCTCTCACGACGTCGTAATGCACCGCCTCCACTGCCACCGGAGAGGAGGATATATAACACATCAGCACGGGCCCCGCCCGAAACAAGCTCATACACGATGACGGTGCGCTCCTCCACCCATCAAATAGACGACAAAGAATGTGGTGCCCGCACGTAGCGGAGACGGTTTCGCACACGATAGCAAATGGCGTCGCCGAACAAAGCGGAGATCAACACAACCACAACAAGAATACCGTGGTGGCAAATGAACTGGATAAGGGACGGTTTGTTGTCACGCGACGGAAGACCACGATGCCTCGAACAATCCGGAAATGCGACGGTTTTTTTTTCTCAAGCGACGGAACATGGAAACGAACCGCGGCGGATCAAAAGAAAACCACGCAAGGCAGTCCGACGGATGCGATCGCGAGTCGGGTAGACCGAAGACGTAGAGGACGAAAGGTGTTTTGACGAAAAAAAAGTGACTCCCAATCGTTCTTTTCAGGAGTAGAGATATCTATAAGTGTTACGGTTCCATGTAGACGTGATTATTATACTGGGTCAGATCTGGTAAAAAACTGTCGTTTTTGCTTCAGCACTGACCAGACCCGATCCGACTACCGGGTTGGACTTTGTCCCGATCTTGACCAAACATGTGGTCGGGTCAGGTTGGGTTCGGATCTGGTCAAGTAAAACCTTATATTTTTATGTACTAGGTAATTATGCTAGTGCGTTGCTACGGGCAAAATTGGCATATGTATCGGATACGTATAGTTGCCCGTTAATTTGTAGGGATCTTCGTGATCGAGTCGTGGACGAAGGCTGGTCCGACTCTCATACGGATGGATTGATGCCCACCTGTCAATGACATAAGGCGGATCAAACTAAAAAATTAAGTGACCAAACCAAAAAATTAGGTGGAAACCTTACTCGTTTTAGAAATAGGTATAGATATAGACAAATTTCCGGTCGGATCAAGTTGGGTCAGATTTTAGGTAAAAAAATGGCATGCGCTAGTTCTGTTCTTATGGTTGGTCACAAATTTCACCCTAAGCCCGGACCATGTACAGGTTGGATCAATTAGTTTTTTTTTGAGATTACACAGTACAACTTAGACACTCACAACGCACGCACACTCACACCCCTATGAATACACGTACGCAAACCCTACCCCTATGAGCATCTTTGAAGACTGAGCCGGCAAATCCTCGAGATTGATGAAGTCACCACAGGCGCCTCGCTCACTTAATGCACAACGCCGTTACACTACTAGAAAATGGGCTAAAGGTCCTGGCCAAAGGTACCAATTGCTGTTGCAACCGGTACTAATGCCACGCATCAATACCGGCTGCAAAAGCAGCTGGTACCTTTGGCCAGCGGCGATCAAAGGTAAGGGGTTTGGTACCGAGTTAAAGCATCACCCGGTACTAAAACCCCATTATAGGCACCGGTTAGTACCACCAACCGGTACCAAAAGAACAAGGAGGAATAGGTACCGGTTGGTGGCACCAACCGGTGCCTAAAGAGCGGACAATGGCACCGGGTTTTGCCATGACCCGGTGCCGCCACGTGCCCACCACAAAGGCACCGGTTGGTAACTTCAACCGGTGCCGAAGCCTATTGTTCGGCACCGGTTGGTGGCACCGGTTGTTGAGCACCAACCGGTGCCTTTGGCCCACGCTTATAAATACCCCAGCCCCTCCCCCCTCCAAGCTGTCGTGAACTCACTATTCATGGCAGCTGAGTGGGGGAGGGGAGGCGATTTTTTGTTTTTTTTAAAAAAAAGGTTAGTTATTTTTCTCCATAACTTAGCAATTGGTTATTAGAAGTAGTTATCACTTAATTTAGTTTATACATGTGATAATTATTTTTATTTGCAGCATCTTATTATAGTTATATGCGTTATCAATTTATTTGATATGTGAATACTATCAAATTATTGTATTTATATGTTTTATCAATTTATTTGATAAGTGAATAGTATCTATTTATTATAGTTATATGCATTATCAATTATATATTTGAATTCAAATTTTGTATGGAAATATTATCAATTACATATGCAAGTGAGCTTTATTTAGTTCCCTTTAAAATTCCAAAACTTTACAAGATTCCACATTCGAGATGCATGCTGCGCCAATTCGAGACTCGCAGCTCAGCTAGGCCTACCGCTGTTGCGCTGTAGCGTGTGCGTCTATAAGAAAAAAACATTATCGTGCCACTGCCATTAATACACCCAGAATTACCGTGCCAAAGAGAATCATTGCACAGACGATGATCCCAAATCCTCCGGGCTCTAGGCAAACAAACCAAAATCCATATATAGAAATAATGTTTTTTACCTAGTCATGCAGCCAGGAGGCCACATGCGTCGTTTCTTGTACAAAAATATAAAGTTCCATATAGAAAAACAAAGTTTTTACACAGTCATGCAGTCAGAAGGCCATATGCATCGTTATAATATTGTAGTTAAGTTTTATAATTTGGTAGTATGAATGAACTATTTGTACAATATAATGATGTATATAAATGTATTGTGGACCCAGATGAGTCGGCAATGGACGTACATGGCCGACCGGCATTCAAAGGAGTTCATTGATGGCGTGCATGAATTCATAGAAGCGGCCGAGAAACACAAATATGACGGTTTCGTTCGTTGTCCATGCAAATTCTGTAAGAATGAGAAGGATTACTCATCATCAAAAACCATCCACAGTCACTTGTTTAATAGTGGTTTCATGCCGAACTACTATGTTTGGACCAAGTATGGAGAAAGAGGAATTATGCTGGATAATAATGTAGAAGAAGAGGACAGAATTCCAGACTTTGCAGCCAATTATAATGCTTTTTTCAATGACACTGCAATGGGTGAGCCTGAAGAAGATACTGAAGAATACGTTGTAGAAGATGATCTTGGTCAGATGCTGCGCGAAGCTGAGGAAGTTTTGCCAAACAGAAAAGGAATCGAGAGATCTGAAGCGTATTTTGGAGGACTACAGAATATTGTTGTACCCAGATTGCAAACAAGACCAAAAGAAGTTTTGGCCATGCCATTAGGAAACCGCCCAAAAATATTACTTCTACCCCCATATCTCAATTGTTTCCGATTCGAGCTCAACGATAAAACTTTTATTTCTTTTTCTTGATTGTGTGTTTGTTTGTACGCGTAGACCACAGTGTGAACAAGGGAGAACCCATTGACGAGCAGTACTACGATCAAGCGAACGAGGATCTGTTCCGCGACCCCGAACCCGAAGGACAGTACCTCGAGCAGGACTTCCCGGAAGGCTTCGAAGACGGCAAGTTCAATCCCGCCCTTTGATGCATGTTTTGTCCTAGTTTTTATAAACACAACCTATTAGCCTGTTTTATAAAACTGCATAAGTTTTGCCTGCTGAAAACATGGTTGGATAGCCACCCCTTGATTTGTTATAACCATTCCTTGACCACCTAGATTAATATCTGAATGTGATTTGTTTGGACGTTAATCGCTGTTAGAACGCTTAGGACCTTAAACACAATACAACTTGTTTTATAAAAAGAAAAATATGTGAGTGTGGGGGAAGGGAAAAATGTGATATTTTCGAAAGATAAGTTTAGACGGGATGGATGGCACTTCTGTGCGAATTGCCGAATGGTGTGCTCGTGCCTGTGTGGCAGAGCAAGGAAGGGAGATATCCATCTTGTCACAACTAAGGACCGAGTTGGTGTGTCATCTCGCCTAACTCCACTATCGTGCAAACCACTCAACCGTTGAATGGGAAACGGCTTAGCATAAACCCCACTAGTTAGTCTGATAGCCATCAGGAGAGCTGAGAGCAACGGGTGATCAAGGAGAAGGGATTAGCTTTGTGTGACTTATGCCCCGGTTACAACCTCTGTGAGAGGTCAATGACCCCTTGGTGCATCCCGTGATGGCTAGTCAGGTCTAGCTAAGGTGGGTAATGGCTTTGTTGGGATCTACACCGACACTACGGTGTTCGAGCTGTGGTACCCCGCTTGTGGGTAAAGTTACACACCTCTGCAGAGTTAAAATCTATTCGAATAGCCGTGCCCACGGTACTGGGCGAGTTACGGTGTGGTCACATAACTAGTGTTTCTTCTGGGAATGGACGGGTTGGCGTGAGTTGTTTTGGGAAAAGTGTCCGGCAGTTATGCCGTGTGCTACGGCGGATGAGGATTCCGGTAGCAACTTAAAACTTGGATCCTGTGTGGATCAACGCTACGTGTTACTTGGTACAAGAAAATTTTCTTTAAAAATCCTTTCTTTTAAATGAACCCCTGCATCAAAAATTTGCTTTCCGCAAAAAAACCCTAGCCTCATCCTTGATTTACCCTGTGCATTATATTCTGTTTATACCCCCCCTCCGTGGGTGTGGTTGGACTTGCTGAGTACGTTTGTACTCACCCCATTCTTAATTTTTACAGAGGAAGATCCAGACTTCGTTCCCGAAGACATTGAGTAAAGGTTCCATCCTGCACCCAACCTTGCCTGTGGATAGGGTCACCTGCAGGAAGTTTCGTATGGCACAAGACTCTGATGACCCCCTCTTCGTAGTTAATATTGTTGTGTGGGTGTTAGTTGTTATCCTCGCGATAGTGGCGCTTCACTGCCCACTTCCGCGTAGAGTTGTACGGTGATGTACCATCTGATGTAATAAAAGTGTTATCAGCCTCCTGGGACTGATATTGTATCACTTTTAAGTCTTCTATTATGAGGGGACGCTTCAATACACAACCAGGGAGGAATGTTGTATATACAGAGTGTCACAGGCCAGGTACTAAGGCCACTGTTCTGTTCACCGAAAGGATTCATGCCATCCGTACTTAAGCCGAACCTTATATTCCTCGTATCATTTGCAAATGTTGGTAATGTTCTATCCACTTTTCTCCACTACGACCCATCAGCGGGGTGTCTCAACATATTGTCTTGCTTACGTTCTTCTTTGTGCCATCGCATCAATTTAGCATTCGTTTTGTTCATGAACAAACGTTTCAAACGTGGTATTAGAGGGAAATACCACATCACCTTGGCAGGCACCCTCTTCTTGACACGCATCCCCTCAACGTCGCCTGGATCATCTCGAGGGATCTTATACCAGCATGCGTTGCATAAAAGGCATGAATCCAAATTTTCATACTCACATCGATATAGGATGCATTCACTAGGACAAACATGTATCTTCTGTGCCTCTAATCCTAAAGGACAAACAATTTTTTTTTGCCTTGTATGCTGTCTTCGGCAAGGTGTTACCTTCAGGGAGTAAGTTTTTTATAAGTTTCAAGAACTCCTTGAATCCCTTGTAAGACAAACCATTTGATGCCTTCCATTGCAACAATCAGCCTTGGTGGCTCCATACATGGAGGAGCACATGCAAATTATGCGAAGCATGTACCCTTTCAAGTCTGAGACATGGATTACAAAACATCATAACGATAAATTCGCCACCTGGTTGCAGAAGGAAGTCACGGCCAACAATCAAATTCATGAGCAGCTAGCTTGGCTGGCCAGGGGTCTGGCAAATTCAATCCTGATGTACCAAGGATATGAAATTAATGGTTACACATTTTATACAAGAGCCCAAGATAACAAGAGCACCAATCAAAATAGTGGTGTCCGTATTGATGCCACTGACTCTAGTGGCCAAACGAACTCATATTTTGGTTACACTGAAGAGATCTGGGAACTCGACTATGGGCCGTTGAAGATCCCTCTGTTTCGTTGCCAATGGGTTAAACTGACAGGAAAAGGTGTCGATATCGACGAGTACGGAATGACAACGGTAGACCTCAAAGAGCTTGGCTATCTAGACGAACCATTCGTCCTAGCTAAAGATGTCACTCAAGTTTTCTATGTGCAGGACATGTCTAGCAAATCAAAAAAGAACAAGTCTAGAAATAAATCAAGTTTTGTAGGTGCGGGAGATGAGCCAAAGCGCCACATAGTTCTGGCAAGCAAAAGAAAAATTGTGGGAGTCGACGATGTCATAGATGAAGAAGAATACAACAAGGTCGAAGACATGACTTCATTTGCAGTGGAGGTTGACACAAGTATTCTTTTAGCCCAAGAGGAGGCTCGCTACGCACGTCATGATCACAATGAAGGGACGATTGTAAAGCGAACCATCGTTAATATTTCATTAGTTGAATGATTAACTCTTGTAATAGTTTCCATGAACATTATCAGATTTATTGGGCTATTAAATGATTTTCTAGGCATTTCTCATATTTATTATTCAATTAACTAATTTATTAGATGATCAAATGATAAATACGACAAATAATATAATTATTGGGAAATTAAATGATTTTCTAGCCATTTATCAAATTTATTAGGCAATTAAATGATTTATTAGGTAGTTAATAGATTTATTGAGCAATTAATAAATTCATTAGGCATTAATCAAATGTATTATTGAATTAACTAATTTATTAGGCCATTAAATGATTTTCTAGGCAATTATCAGATTTATTATGCAATTATTAGATTTATTATGAATTATCTTATTTATTAGATGATTAAATAATTTATTATGCAATTATCAGATTTATTATGAATTATCTAATTTATTAGACGATTAAATGATTTACCAGGCAATTATCAGATTTATTACTCAATTATCTAATTTATTAGATGATTAAATTATTTATTAGGTAATTATCAGATTTATTACTCAATTATCTAATTAATTAGATGATTAAATGATTTACTATGCAATTAATATATTTATTGGGCAACTAAATGATTTTCTAGGCAAATAACTGAATTATCTTATTTATTAGATGATTAAAGAATAGAAAAGGAGGCCTAAGGTACCGGTTGAAACCTGGTACCAAAGGTACCTTTTCGCAAAAAAAGGTTGCGCGGCAGGAGTCGAACCCTGGCCGTGGCTTGCAAAGTGTGGAGTGTTGCCATTGAGCTACTCTGTGAAGTCGAAACAACGGGCGGCAAAAATACTAAAGACAATAGAATTTTCGGCCTTAGGTACCGGTTGGTTTTATTTAACCGGTACCTTAGGGCTTTTTATTTTCCCGCCCGTTGGGAACTAAGGTACCGGGCGTAAACCTAACCGGTACCTTTGCTGTGCCTAAGGTACCGATTGGGTTTACAACCAGTGCCTTAGACTTTTCTTAGGTACCGGGTTATGCTTTCACCCGGTACCTAAGGGCCAGGGTATAAAGCCCTGTTCTTCTTCCTCCCACTCTGCTTCCTCTCCAGTGCCCGATTGTCAACCTCTACGACGCACCCTCCGCGCCCTCCACGCCCGATCTTCCGCCGCCCCTTCCGTGCCTGGTCATCCACCGCTGCGTCGTCTCGACGCCGCTGCTCTCGACACCGGCCGCCCTCGACGTCCCCGCCATCGACGCCGGCCCTGCCTCGGCGGCCCCGAGCGCCCCCGGCCGGCATCGGCCTCCACGCCGCGCCGACCTAGAGCGCCCCGGCCACCTCCACGCCGCGCCAACCTCGAGCGCCCCGGCATCGGCCTCCACGCCCCCCGCCCTCGACGCCCCCGGCGCGCTTGCGCCCTTCCCCCGTGCCCCCCCTCGACGCCGCGCACGCGGTCCCCTCCACTGCGACGCCGGCCCCCTCCTACGCGCCGACTCGCCGGCCTCCTCCACCGCGCCGCGCCGAGCTGCTCCCCTCCACCACTGCCACCGACCTCCACCCATCGACGTAAGCAATGGCGCCGCCGCCGCCGGCTCTTGCTTTTTCCTTTTTTTCTTAATTATTATATCTAATGTTTTTCTACTATTTCTAGTATTTAATTATGTAGTGAATAATGTGTAATTTTCTAGTTTGTAATTTCTTTTTGTACCATTTAATTATGCAGTGAATAATTTAGTATAGAGAGAAGAATTTAGATAGAGAGAATGTACAGAATTTAGTATAATGAAAAAGAAATAATTTCTATTTAATTTTTGTAGTGAATACTGTACATGTCAATGTCAATTATTTGTTACTTTTTTTACAAGTGTAATTTAGATGTACATGTATTCAAAGACTTCAATTTATTGTAAATATACATGTATTTGAAGACTTAAATTTATTGTAAATGGACATGTATTCAAAGACTTCAATTTATCAAGCTCCTCTGTAACTCATTACATGTATTCCATGTGTAATTTAGATTGATTTAAATTAATTCTCGAGCTCGAACACCTCGACGCTTTAAATTTAGAGTGCGGCCCCCTAACGCGTTACTAACACACTCACTCTCTCTCTCTCTCTCACTCACACACTAACACTCACACACACACACTCTCTCTCACACACACACACACTAACACACTAACACTCACACACACTAACACCTCAACGCTTTAAATTTAAAGCGCGGCCCCCTAACACCTTTGCCGCCTCCCTCTCCACGCCCGATCGTTGACCTCCGCCGCCGCCCTCTCCACGCCTGATCGTCGACCTCTGCCGCCGCCTCCTCCGCGCCCGGTCATCTTCCGCCGGCCACCATTGGAGCTTCGCTCGGAGCTCCGGCTGCCGTCGATCCCCTCCCTCTAACACACAACACACACTGACTCACACACACACACTAACTCTCTCTCTCTTTCTCTGTCCCACTAACACACAAACACACACACTCTCTCTCTCCCCCTCTAACATACACACACTCTCTCTCCCTCTAACATACACACACACTCACACTCGCAAACACACACACACTCTCTCTCTCCCTCCCTCTAACATACACACACAGTCTCTCACGCACACACACACTCTCTCTCTCCCTGTAACATACACACACACACTCTCTCTCTCCCTGTAACATACACACACACTCTCTCTTTCAAACACACATATTCGTTCAAAGAATTAAATTCTCCTGCTTCATTTAAGGATGGACACATACTCTAACACATTTTTATGGTTTCAGTTAAGGATGGACCCCTTCGGTGATGACGAGACCGCCAGGCAATACATGTTGGACGCAATAAACGAAGATATGTGGGCCAACACCACCCAGCCAATCGGTGAAGAAGATGCTCGGATAGCTGATTCATTCCTAAATATGTCTGGAGATACCGATGAAGAAGATGATGACTTTGCGCCACCGCCCAATCAACAGCAGCATGTTCCAGTACGAATCTTAAAACTATATGCATGGTGACTTCGGTAGATTAGTTTTGCGATTAACATATTTTTTCTCCTTTGCTAGTCAACCAGAAAGTGCTCAACGAAAATTACAAGGAAACGTGCCAAAACATGTACGATTCATTGACTAGGCAAAATTACAAATCATATATATTCGTACCATACAACTTTGGGTAAGCCTTGGTCGACTCAATCCTCTGTTACATTACTAAATAAATACTAAGTCGTCTAATGCATGCATGTATATATCCTATCTATATCTGCAGTTATCATTAGATTTTACTCATACTTTTCGTAGAGACCGGCAATCTTATAGTCTTTGACTCAATGAGAAATCCAAAGTCCGCAATCCAACATATCCTAGACCCCTTGAACAGTTAAGTTCAGTTTGCACAATTAAATCTTTTTTTCTGTTAATAACAATTCCTGAATATCAAACTTAACTTTGAGCGCAGGGTTTGGAAAAAATTTGTGAAAAATAACAAAGGACGTGGTCAATGGAGGCTCGAACTGAACGTTAACATGAATTATCCGGTATATTGATTCATAAAAATTTGTCTAGTTCAGTATATAATCCCAAATTATTCTAAATTGAGTAATTTATTTGTTTCTCCTTAAATGTGCGAGACAACAATAAGCAACTGATTGGTGCGCGTACTACGTATGCGAATACTTGCACATCATGACTCCATTCGGGAAGGCTACTGATGAAGACACGAGAGTACGTCCAAACCGTTCACTAGTACATTTTTATAATTGTACTAACGCACATGATGTTAATCCTTTTTTCCTAAATGATAGATGTCTCAAATGGGGGATAAATGTTACAACACCGTGTGCGAGCAGCTCGCCGGATTCATTTTGAACGAGATCTTGGATCCTAGAGGCGAGTTCTACCACGACGGTCACATCCAAAGAGGACATTCATCGAGCTCCTGAGGGGACCAGTAGTTGGACTACAAACATGACTGGTACATTTGTAAATATTTTTAAATGTTATGCCTTGATATTTGTAAATTTATAAATATATTAGTTCATCTAATTAGCTTAATTATATGCTCGCATTTCACTTTTAGTTAGTTTCAAATATTCTCTGAAAACGAACACAAACGACCAATGAACGTATAGTACTGTAGAGCTTGAGTGCGTTTAGTAATTATAAAAAAATAAATAGTAATAAATATAACAAACAAAACTGAATTTGGAGAAAAAGAAAAATGTCATTGGTACTTGTTGGAAACACTAACCGGTACCAAAGGGGCTGCCACCTTGCGTCAGCGTGGCAGCCTCTTTGGTACCGGTTGGTCTTTCCAACCGGTTGGTCTTTCCAACCGGTACCAATGAAAACCTAAGGCACCGGTTGAAAAGCCCGGTGTCTTAAGGCGAGGCCATTGGTCTCGGTTTGCAGGAACTGGTTGGAAAACCAGTGCCTAAGGCCTTTTCCAACCGGTTCTCATAGCCTGTTTTCTAATAGTGTTAAATTCCAGAATGTTCACTCCCATGAGGAGTCGAACCCAGAGCCTCAGGTGTTACAGAGGCTTTTAACCACTAGACTACATGCCATTTCGCAATTTTTTTTTACTAGTCGATTTGAGGCATATTTTCTTTCAGTCGACTAAGGGACTAGGGGTCCGCAGACGTATATAACCGTCGGGTTAGTGCTCATGGATTGGGCCGCGAGGGTGTCATAGCCTGGCCTGCCTGCGCCTAGACAAAACAAAAACAGAAAACAAAGAGCCCATGAGCCCAAAGCCCAACAAGTATCGGAGAAAGGATTTGCCTTCACGTTCGGGAACAAAAGGCGGCACGATTGCTACATGTTATTGTTGTGTACAGTGTAGTCATGTCACGTTGCCTCCGCAGAAACGCGGAGCCGGCGCCTGAAGCGACGAGCACGCCGGAACCATGAGCTGCCGCCTGCCGCCCCGTCTCATCACACGCCACCGGCCACCGCCACCGGCGAGGCCTCGCATCACATCCGCGTTGTCTCAGACCGAGACCGCCCGCTCCCGTCCCGGCCTCGCGCGCGCGCAGTGCTGGCAGGAGCCCGTCCCGCGCCGCCGGACAATATAAACGAAAACTTCCGCCACCCAGCTGCCTCGCTCGGCCGAAATCAACAACCCGTCTTGCCCGCGGCCGGCGCGGCGTGAGGTCTCGACCAGTGCCGGAGGCGCCACGCGGCTGCAACCGATGGGGTTCAGAGGAGGCACGGCCGCGCTCCTCGCCGCCGCCGTCGCGGTCGCCGTGCCGTCCTCGCCCGCGGGCGGATGGACGGCGGAGGAGGAGGACCGTGGCGGGCGCCCGTCCTGCTTCCACGCGTGCTTCGATCAGTGCATGCCGCGCGACAAGTTCTGGTTCTGCCAGCTCTCCTGCTACCACCGGTGCGCCGGCGCCGGCTACCGGGTGCTCGTCCCGGTAGTCCCCGGCCGTCATCCGGGCTGCGAGCAGTCGTGCGCGCTCTCCCTGTGCGGCCAGCTCCGGCCCGGCAGCAAGGTGATGGCCGCGTGCAGGGACACCTGCCGCAAGAGCTACGCGGTGGCGGCGTGCAGGGGCGGCGGCGCATGACCGCCACCCCCACCCGTTGTTGTATTAAGACTATTCGGTTGATCCAGTGAATAGTATTCGACTGGTAGAATGAATAGTATTATATGAGAGGAGATAAACCGAGACAAACCGAGATTGGATCAGCCGAACAACCCCAATCTTGACGAATTGGATGAAACCAATCTTGACGACGATCCGTTCATGTAGCGATGCACCATCAATTCATTCGTCGAGCTTTCCCTGCGTGCGTTTCAGAAATACTACCATCAGAATTGCTACTAAGACTGCTTCAAAAAAAAAATTGCTACTAAGACCACGTTCGTTCTCCTCTGCTGCTGGCCTTACGGGATTCGTTTTCATAAATTACTATCCCCGCAAGGTACGCCCACCAAAATTTAAGAATCTTTCTCGACCACGCCGGTGGAGGATTTCTCTTGAGGGCGGCAGCCCTTACGGGGCAGGAGGATTGGTTTCGCTGTCGGAGACCGAAAAGTTGCGCGGAAACTAACCCTTATAAATCTGGCAGGCGGAGAGGGGAACCCAAACCAACCCGAAGCGAGGGAAATCGGCGATGGCGGCGGCAGTGCTTCGGTATGCGGTGAAGAGGCTGGGCAGCCGTGCGCTCCAGCGGCCAAAGCGGAGTTATACGGCGGCCGCTGATAATATCCCAGGCGCAGGCGGTCGAACTGTGTGGCCTACCTCTTCATCTAGGTCTTCTACTTGCAATGGCGCTCAGAAAAGCAGCACCAAGGTATTTCACTCTATTCTTCCCCATACCTCGATTGACAACTAGCTCAATCCAGGCTCTAAATAATTTGAATTATCCAGTTTTTGAAGTAAATAATAAAGAATTTTCTTTCTCCATCTACCGTATGGTGTAACCAACATGATGCGGTATACTCTCTTTAAGCAAAAACACTATCTTTTAGAAGCAACTAATCTCTAGGATCAAATAATTTTAGGCCGTAAACACAATTGGAGGAGGATAGATAGATACTTTGCTTTTATTACCAAATACCAACAGATACTTTGCTGCTTTCCGCACTTGATGTTGATCATGACATTGGTAGGCATACTGAGCACTGGCCGTCTAGCCCAAGCAAACACATTCTTAACATTTCATAGCTACCATGATCCAAGTAAAGCATACTGTTTTTTAAGTGTTGTATGTACTAAACCATCCCCTTAGCTGATCATAGGTTCACACCAAGGGTGAAACTAGCTTTATTTAGTTAATGTTACTGATCCATATAGATTACTGACCCATGTTTGTTAATCAGAACCGATTAAGTTTGGTTAGTGAATCTTGTAGAAAAAGTTCACCATTGTTACTGAACCATCATGTAATGCTGATGACCTCAATGGTCCTCATGGCTACCTCCGCTCCTAGGTCACATCCATGAATTTGTTGTGACATTCATTAATCTGTTACTAGTTGCTATTATGCTACTCACCCCGTTTCTGAACATATAGCTTTTAGGACAAGCTAACTATTTCATCTTTGAACTGATGAGCTTGTCCCAAGCATCATATATTTAAAAAGGGATGAAGTAGATCAAATTAACTTTGTTTTCTGAAGGATTATATTCTCAAATGATAACAACTTCATCTTGTGGCCAGCAAAATAAAAAGTACCTTGCAAGTATTCAGCAAAAGGAGATAGAGAGTAAGACAGAAGAGCTGTTCCACCTGATTGCCAAGATGGATAGGGAACTACCTTCTCACTGCAGCAGAGATAATAGACAGTTGCTCATGCATCTTTCTATACTTGTCCAGCATAAACCCGATGACCCACAATGGTATAACAACCCCAAAGGCGCGCACACACACACACATATGCTCAATCTTTTTGTTCTTTTTTGGTGTTGGTTTTATGATTCCTTTTATCTGATCTGACCTGTAGGCGCTTTTATCGAAGAGCAGTAACAGTCAATAAATACGCCTTCTATGGGTTGGTGCTGTCAATTAGCTACATGTCTGTGTCGGATGAACTTTCGCAGATATATGATGCACTTGTTGAGTAGTTTTCCAATACCAGAGAAATGTGTATGAGTGATAGCACTTGTGCGCATCGGAAGTTTAGAGATTTGTGAGTCTGGACTGGAGCACTTTGCGATCTCGAAGAAGTGACAGGTTTAGTGTTTTTCCTGAGTACCTGCTTTGTATTTTTTGTTCAAGAAGCTGACACTTCATTATGGTTCTAAACTTTCAATTGTGAATGGTGCAATGACAATATCATGAAACTGCTCTGTATATTTTTATTCGCGATCATCGGGTAATAGTAGTAGCCTTGGCATGATGCCTCTTAAGAAATTGTACTTCTGTAAATTTTGTTGCATATGTTACTCTTCCATATTTGGTTGTTAACTATTAGAAAGGTGATGATATAGATGAGTATTCGTGGACAAAGTAGTAGCTAGCTATTCATCAACCAGGATTCAGGAGATTGGTAGTACTTATTTTTGCAGGAAGACCTAGTGCTTTAGTTTAGTTGCTGATCGAGTCCTTCATTGTTTTACATGTCGCAAGGACATCATTACCCGGCACTGGTTACCTGAATCAGCCCGTTCGGCTAGGAAGAACTGGCTGGGCTCTGAAACAGCCAGCCAGCTGGCATCCAGCCAGCTCCAGCCATTTCAATGCAAATCGGCTGAACAACCTTTTTCAAATTAAAAAAGAGAGCCAACAACAACAATTCCATACGTGGCACCAAACCACAAGCCAATTCTGGTTGTTCACATCACAATACCATAATAATAGAGTCCATTCACCCGTCCTTACAACAAAAGAATACAACATACTCACTACAATACATACTGGTCAAATCCTAACGATAACCAATTACGGAAATATGCAAAATAGTTAAAAACTTGTGGACTTCAATAATTCACTAACCAAACAACAAAGATCCTACACATTCCATTCTTCAATTGATGTACTGAACTTTCTTCTTCACACCACCTTTCCTCCATCATGATGCAGGCCAAACAACAGCAGATAACAACTCCCTCAATACCGAGGTATTAGTTGTAGTATTCATCACCACCCACTCCGACGAATCGTACCGTCCTACAACAATCGAACCATTTCAAGTCTTAATACCCAAACAACATATACCAACTCCCTCAGTCCGCCAGGTAGTACCATCCTGAGACAATCGAACTATTCAAGTCTTAATACCCAAACAAATGTTGCAACAAACTAGGTACACAACTGCCGCACTATACGCTTGAAAAATATTCACAAACCTGGAGGTGGATGCGGGAACCTTTGATTCGCCTGACGGTCTTGTAGAACCGCCATGTCATGACATGCACCCGCCTTTCCGGCTCCCACGTAGGTGAAGCGGCCATGCAAGTCCACTATGGCTAAAATGTTAATTGAAACTTTTCCGTCCTTATTAATGAAGTCAACTTTGGCTTCTGGATTTACCTCAACCAGTATGTGAGTGCCATCTATATAGTACCTATGCATCTATCAAACCATAGTGCATATTCAGCAAGTTTGCTGCTCACTTGTGTATAGTGCCTATCGGCTGGAACTAGTATATATAGTTTGTAGCCACCTAAACATAATCTCTGTCATCTTAGATGCCTTCCTACTTATTGTATCTAAAGACCATTTGTACATTTCAACCCATAGGAAGTAAGCGGTCATGCAAGTTCAAGAAAGCATCGGAGACATACGTAAATTATCTCTGCATTTAGTACGGTCATCAAGACTCAGTTTCAATCCATTGAGCCCCCTTCAGCTTGGTTATATGGGACAAGGAGGATTTACCACAGGTGACTGCTTCGCCAGAAGTGCTTTAATCCTTCTCAGCACGACGACTACCTTGACCAAGTTCTTCACGTTTGGACCATCACTAGAAGTGTCACTGGTCAACGAGTCGTTGTTGTTGTCCATCTGCAACTCAAATAGTAGGCAAAGAAATAATTAACAATGTTCAGATTAACAATGGAAAGTACTAGGCAAAGAAATAAGTGTCTTTTACCTATTACAGAAAGTTGCAACACAAAATAATTAACAATATTCAGATTCAAATGATACCATTGAATATGACCCAGACACCTATCGCACACCGTTTATTCGAAACACAAACATTGAACAGCGAGCATAGTTCACGAAATGGTCTGTATTACAATAAACAGGACTCACGAAACGATAGCACACTGTATGCAAACTACTCTACGCAACACGCGTATTAAGGAAAACTAAAATAAAATGAAAGACCCGAAGGAGTGGCGTTTGCATTGTTCGGATCACTTGCCTGGCTCCACATGAACGCCCGGCCAAGGTGCATGCGGAGACGGTGCCTGACGCGACGATCACGCCGGAACCATGAGCCGCCGCCCCGTCGCGTCACACGCCACCGCCGCCGCCATGGCCTCTCGCATCACATCCGCGTTGTAGCCCGTCCCGCGCCACCGGACGATATAAAAATCCGAACACCCAGCTGCCGCGCTCATCGATCAACAACCCGTCTACCAGCTGCAAGCAATGGGGATCGGCGGAGGCATGGCCGCGCTCCTCGCCGTCGCCGTCGTGGTCGCGGTCGCCGTGCCGTCCTCGCCCGCGGGTGGATGGACGGCGGCGGCGGCGGAGGAGGAGGAGGACGAGGACCAGGGCGGGCGGCCGCCCTGCTTCCACGCGTGCTTCGACCAGTGCGTGCCGCGCGACGAGTTCTGGTTCTGCCAGCTCTCCTGCTACCACCGGTGCGCCGGCGCCGGCTACCGGGCGCTCGTCCGGCCGGTGGTCCCCGGCCGTCGCCTGGGCTGCGAGCAGTCGTGCGCGCTCTCCCTGTGCGGCCAGCTCCGGCCGGGGAGCAAGGTGATGGCCGCGTGCCGGGACACCTGCCGCAAGAGCTACGCGGTGGCGGCGTGCAGGGGGGGCGCTGTGACCGCCGCACTTTTCTAAGAATCCGACACGATTTGGATGAAACCAATCTTGACGACGTACGGCCCGGTCTTGTAGCGATGCAGCAGCATCGAGCTTCAAATGCGTTTCAGAGACACGGACGCGTTTCCGCGACCAGTGTGCACGCTGGCTACTATCAGAGTTGCTAATCATGCTGTCTTCCGTTCCGATACCTGCTAGTCTCTCCCAAGTGATCACTGCCTGCAAATCTGAAGCCCAGCCGTGGACTGCCGATGGCTTCTCGCCCTGTGATTTGGTTTCTGGTGCACCAAATTTTGCTATGTAAAAATCGTCTCCATTCTAGAGGTGTAAATTGGTGATCCTTAGTTTAATTATTTATATTATTTCTAAAATTATCTTTTTTTAAAAATAGTATAAATATTTGAACTAAAAAAATTGGAGCTGCACTGAGTTACCAATAATTTGCACCCTTAGGGGTACGCTAGTTTACGGGCGACCATAAGTTTTGGGTTGTACGGTCGATTTTCCGACCGTTTACTTTTTTTCCTTTTTTAGTAACTTTTTTGTCGTTTTGTGATAAAAAAATTTCGAAAAAAAATTCAAGGGAAAAAAATCAAGAGACGAAAAACATTTTGACGAGAAAATTTTGGAAGAAAAAAATTCAAGAAACAAACTTTAAAAAAAATGACGAGAAAACTTTTACATTAAAAAAAAGCTCGGATAAAAATTTTTGCATCGAAAACGAAAAAAACTCGGGTAAAAAAAATTTTGCATCCAAAACAAAGAGAAATCAGATGAAAAAATTTGTAAAAAAAATTGCATCCAAAACAAAGAGAAATCAACTGAAAATATTTGTAAAAAAAATTTTGCAAAAAAAAAGAAAAACCCACTTACCTGGACAGCGAGCCGCCGCGCTGGGCCTCCCCTCCGTGCGCCGCTCCCCCACTCCGCCGCTACTCGCGGAGCTCGGCCCCAGGGGCGCCTGCCGCCGCTGCCGCTCGCGGAGCTCGATCCCATGGAGCCTGCTGCCGCCACCGCCGCTCGAGGAGCTCAGCCCTAGGGGGTGGCCGCCGCCGCCGCTAGCGGAGGTCAGCCCCGGGGAGCCCGCCGCCGCACCTCCCCGCCGCGTCGGTCCCCTGATGGTCGGAGCCCGTCGCCATGCCGCTCGCCCTGAGGGCAGAGCTCCCAGGAGCCGGATCCGAAGAAGAAATGAGAAAAGAGAGAAGGGAAAGGGAATGGAGAGCGAGAGCTGGTCGGGAAGGGAATTGAAAATTATGTGGGTAGTGGGTGGTGGGCCCCTCCACGTGAGAGCGTCGGTGAAAAAATCGACCGCTGGAAGGGAAGGTCACGGGCGATTGCAAATTCAGCATCGGGCTTACTCTATCCCCTACTCGTTCTGTAATAGCCTGGAGTCACGTTCGGGTTGCAACTTGAAAGGAAATTGAAAGGGATCAGAGAGAATTGGAAGGGATAAATCTCCAACAAATTAAAATACCCCTCGATCCCTTCCAATCCCCGGATTAACCGAACACAAGCTAAAGGTTCTATAGATGCCCCGGCACCAAACCATCACTAGCCTAGCTGGGATAAGTGGTAACACATCCAGGTAGGTTCATCGCCCCAAGTAGGGATGTAAGTAGCTATCCATTGGTATTTTTGGGTTTTTCATTTTAGTTCATTCCCCCCCCCCCCCCAAAATAATTACGTAGCATGTCATTATAGTTTATTTTATCAAGTTTTGGGTCGGCCCAATGACCCAAAAAAAGGTGAGACTTACATCCCTACCCCCAAGTGACACGAAGGGTAAACTAACATCAGTATGGCATAGCGGAGGGTTTGCTGGGCTCTATGGTTGAGCAGAAATGATATTATTTTTGACAATTCTTCGATGAAAACTTATATGCAGGTATTGTTCAGAGACACACATTGGCTTCGGATATGGTCGCTGCTACAAAAGTGTGATGATGACACCAACTTGTTGAAGGATGCATGCCGATCACCAGAGACAACGGTCATGCAAATTTTCGCCAACCATGGATGAGGATTTAGCAATAGGATTGTTGCTTAATAAATTCCCATGCAAACTTTGTTGGTGTCTCCTATTTACTTTTGTAAATATTATGAGGGTGCTTGCAGACGGAGGTGCTGCAGTTTGATGTAATGAGTGGGCTGTAGACTCTTGGAGGTCAAGGCCGCAACATTTTTTTTCCACCATCTAAAAATGGCAGAGTGGAGGGTGCGGTAAACTAAAGTGGTATTTGGATCCAAGTGCTAATTCCCGTGGTAAAGTTTAGCATTGTCCATCCAAACGGAGTGCTAATGGATGACCTATACTTTTAACAAGACTTAAAAACTTAATAATATGAATGCTAATAAATGCTAAGTTTAGTACTTAACTTTAGTCCATCCAAATAAACCCTACATCAGTAACGCTATCATTTTTAAGCCGGCAAACGTTGCACCACGAAGGACAATGGAGGAACAAGATCAAGTGGGTCCCATCAGTTTTACAACCATCAGTTCTGCACCGTAGGCAGTTTCTATGATGATTTAGACTCTATGGTACCGTTCTTACAAGTTTTAACCAATGTGTAAATGTGTTGCCGAATCCAAATACCTTGGGTGCATCAAAATAATATGGAAAAAGTTCAGTTTATATCCTCAAACTACCACAAAAATCTGATTTTTTTAACTTTCAGTGACAACTACAAAACCATAGAGGTCATCTATCAACTGTCAAAACCGGATAAATTTAAACCGTCGAGTGGTTCAAAGGTGTGTTTTTTTAAAAATATTTTTTTTTGGCTATATCTAAAAAGTCAAAACTAATTACTTTTAAATTAAAAAAAATCTAAACTAGTACTAAAAGTCTTTTAAAAATATAACCTATCTGCTATCTATTGTTGCTCTATTTAAATCTTATTTATTCAAAATTATAGGCATAACGAAAAGCAAGCAAAATACTAGAAATATGAAAAAATTATATCGAATAATTGAGAAGTAGAGCACCAATAGATAGGTTATATTTTCATAAAAATACTAGCACATTTTACATTTTATGATTTAAAATGAATTTAAATTTTTAGTTTAAATTTGAATATTTATTTTTTTAAAAAAATAAAAAATCACCTTTGAAACTAGCGAAAGAGCTAAAATTTCTCGATTTTGATGGTTTAATGGTCTCCAATATCTGATTTTATAGTCATTAGTTAAAAATCAGACTTTTACGATAGTTTAAGAGTGTAAACTGATTTTTTCTCAAAAAAACATTCAGCCCACATAATGCGCAAAGAGAAAACAGAGTAAGGCATAGCGAGTATTATATCTGATCGTGGGCCGCCCGAGCTGACCAACCTGACTCGTCTGAAAAATCGAACCCAATGGTTGGGTCGGGCTGAAGAAAAAATATTAGATTTTTCCTTGATCCTACCCAACCGGATTATGATCGGGTCTAGCGGAATCACAAAGCACAGTACTAGGAAATGCGGTTGAAAAAGCGAGAGCAAATAAGTAGTGGCCTGACTTATAGAGTTTTTTTAGTCATCCTTTAAAAAAGTTAATTAATTAATTAATGTATAAAACATTTGACAATGTTTTCGCATGTTTCTTTTGTCATGTCAAATGAACCAGCCCAAATGATAAACAACTAAGTTATTATTGTAAAACTAAACTTGCCAAAATTTGAACTTGCATTTAATATTTTGAACACTAGAAGTCCAAAATTCGACAGCTATCTTGATCTCAACTGTTGAATTATGACACTTCAATGTTGGATCTTGATCGATACTCTCTCTGTTCCAAATTATAGTTCGTTTGACTTTATTAATCTCAAGTTTGACCACTTGTCTTATTCAAAAAATTGTGCAAAATATCATTTCTTTTGTTGTTGCTTGTTTTACTAATACAAGTTCTTCAAAAATTACATAAATTTGACGATGTTTGCAGAAATTTTTTGAATAAGACGAGTGGTCAAAGTTAGGGTCGAAAAGGTCAAACGCACTACAATTTGGAACGGATGGAGTATCTCAGATTAGCTTTTGAAAACACGATTCAGAACTGAAGCAACTTCACAGTTCACACCTCATTTGATGAATAAGGTAAGCTAGTGACGAGGAACGAGAAACCACACGAACGCGCAGCCATGCGAAACCGCGAAGGTGACCAGCGCCATCCCATGAAGAAGAAAAGCATGAACCCGGCCGCGCGGATCTCGCTGGCTCGCTGCGTCGATCAGCTCTCAGCTCACCCCGCTCGAACAGATTTCACTTCCTAGTTTCCGTGTCCGTGCACGCCTCCGCCGACCGCCGGCGAGCTGTGAGCCGGGCGCCACGGCCTCACGCTTCCGGCATGCCCGGGTGACGCGTTGCGCTGTCGCTCTAAACAGCACCGGCGGCAGCTAGGCCTCGGTATATATATGGGCCGGACCTCCTGCAGGAGGCGCCATGCGATCGCAAGCATCAATTGGTCGGGAGCCTGGAGCAGCTCAGCTCAGCTCACCTCCGGACGCGGCCAGCTAGCCAGCGCGCGATGGTGGGCTACGGGGCGGCCGGCGTCGCCCTCCTCCTGGCAGCGGCCGCGCTCCTCGCCGCAGCGGCGAGGGCGGGGGACGCCGACCAGACGTGGAAGTGCTTCAGCTCGTGCTCGAAGGGTTGCCACGGCGACGACGGCGACGCTGCCGCCGAGGACGACGGCCCGTACGGGGACGTGGCGGCCAACGTCTCCGTTGGCGCCGTCACCGGCGAGTGCAAGAGCGGGTGCCGGAGCGACGAGTGCTTCGAGGGCGTGCCGGCCATGGGCTACCACCAGTGCGTCTACACCGCCTGCCTCTCGTATTCGTCGCGTACGTGCACAATAATCATCAAGACCGATCAAACAATTAATTAAGCTTACTTTCTATGCTCATCATTTTATTATTATTTTGTACAGATAAAGAAGAGAAGAGGACGTGCTTGAAGCACTGCTGCCATAAATGCTTCCACCACCCTAGCCCTCCTGGGCCTGGTCCCGCCCCAAAGCCGCCATCTCCAACTCCGCCTGGTCCTGCTCCTGAGCCACCATCTCCGCCCAGTCCCGCTCCAGAGCCGCCATCTCCACCCGGTCCCGCTCCGGAGCCACCGTCTCCAACTCCACCTGAACCCGCACCAGAACCGCCATCTCCAACTCCACCTGAACCCACACCAGAACCGCCATCTCCACCTGGTCCCGCTCCGGAGCCACCATCTCCGACTCCACCCGGTCCCACCCCCGAGCCGCCATCTCCACCACCAAGTTAAGCAGAAGACATCTTGGATCTTTGCATGGATGAGATTTAATGTGTAGCTAGGCTTGTGTGGGGTAGCAACTTGCCCTACTTGGTGGAGCGCCGAAAGTTTATCTATTGCTCTCTGCCCATGTTGTACTCGACCGGTATCAATGCTTAATTCTAAGATTTGATCACGAATGAAGAGTATGTTCTTGGAGTCGCTACTTGATTGTAACATCATTCCACAATTCTCACGCAAAAAGAAACAAATAAACATATCTTATTGTGTGAGCATGGACAAAAATGCTAGATGGCGCTCGAGATCTCGTGGAGGCACCAATGAGATTGGGATAGATGGCGTAGTTACCATTGAACGTATAGCACCGGACCCGTACCATACCATGCATGTCTGTGATTTTAGCGGTTCCAGCTTCGAAGCTGGAGTGCTTTAGCCTTCTAGCTAGTTTCAGAGTAAGAATCACCAAAGGTAAAAAAATATATAAATATTTTGAAAAAAGAAGCTTTTTTAATTTCCCATGTCAAAATGTACAACACATGCGTTTGCGCCAAAATATCGATTCATTTTCATGTATGATGGACATGTCTCGCTAAATCGGTGTCTGACAGGTGCTTATGGAATACCAAGTTTGATGCAACATACTCCAACCGGTGAATAAGTGCTTTGTCTCGTGCTAAATTGTTGGGTCGTCATGCATGAACCTCTGTCAAAAGAAGAAAAAACCGTGGCAACGGCGCCTCCGCGACTCGATCGGATTTCGCGCCGCTGTCACGTCAACGGGCGGGCGGGCGGCAGTCGGTCCTCGGGAACGCGGCGCACGGCAGGCCGAAGACACACGGTGGCCGAGGCAACGGCGGACGACGATTATCCCGCCGGAGTCACGACCCTGCCGCCGGCCGCGGCGAACTAGAGCCCGCGCGCCCCGACTCGCGGCACATCACTTGCTAGTGAGCTAGCTAATCAACGAGTTGGTGCCATCTCCAGGGACGCTGATGATCGCAGTGTACTTCATCGCTGTCGCTGATATATATGATCAGCGCTCGCGAGTGCAACGTCCAGGCTGTAGCACTCTTGCCTGAAGCTCCCGGACGAACGTACGCACATGCATTGGCACTGCAATATGCCTCCCTTGATAACTCAACCCGAATAAGCCTTGGGCCAATTCACACACACACACACACACACACAAAACATTCAGCCCACATAAAGTGCATTTAGTGTATTGAAAACTGAAGTCCAAAATTTTGAAGAAATATATCGCCGACTTCCCACGCTGAAAGTTTGGAACACACATATGAATGCTTGGTATTTTACTAATTGCTCCATTTTAAATTATAGGTCATTTAATTTTCTAAATACAAAATTTTTATATGCACCTAGATTCACTCTAATACACTATATTTTTAAAAAAATTTGACAAATTGCAAGATCTCAACTGTTGAATTATGAAGGAAAAAGTTTAGTATACACCCTCAAATTACTAAAAAAAACTGATAAAAAAGATCATGTAACTGTTGAAATCAGGTATATATATTTGACCCCTTGAGTGGTTCCAATTTCCAAAGCTAGTTTTCCCATTTTATGAAAATTAAAAATATTCAAATTTACATTTAAAAAATGATAAGTAATTTATTTTAAATCGGAATATTCCAAAACAGGTGCTCACATTTCTCTAAAAGGTTGATATACCTGTTGTTACTCTACTTATCAGTTATTTGGATCCAATTTTGTCATATTCCTAGTATTTATTTAGTTATAGTATGCTTATCATTTTTTTAATAAATAAGATTCAAATACAGCATCCAACAGATATGTTATACACATATTTTTATACTTTGAAATGAATTAATTTTGATTTCTTTTAGATCTAACAAAAATCTTTTAATTTTGAAAAATACAAAATTATCTTTGAAACCACACAAAAGTCAAAATCGCCTGGTTTTGATAGTTGGATGACCCTGTTATCCAGTTTTGAATTGTAGGATGAAAATCAGACTGTGTCAGTTCGAGGGTCAAAATTGCACTTTTAATTACCAATTATGAATGTTGGATCTTGATCGACAGTTTCAGATTAGTTACCGATTCGGAACTGAAGCAACTTCACACCTCATGGGTTGATGAATACGGCAAGCTAGTGATGAGGAACGAAACCACACGAACGCGCAGGGCATGCGAAACCGTGAGGGTGACCAGCAGCGCCATCCCCATGAACAAGAAAAGCATGAACCCGCGCTGATCTCGCCGCGTCGATCAGCTCTCAGCTCGATCGCCCCGCTCCAACAGATCGATTCAGTTCCTGATTTCCGTGCACGCATCCGCCGGCGGGCAGAGAGCCGGCGCCGCGCGGCCTCACGCTTCCGGCGTGCACACGGGTGACACGCCGCGCTGTCGTCCCTCTTGCTGTCTTGCCGGGGTGGCAGCTCGATCGCGCGCGCAGTATATATATATAGGACCTGCAGGGACGCCATGCAATCGCATCCACGGTCGAGCCAGCAGCGGCTCGGGTCACCTCACCGTCGGACGGGACCAGCTAGCGCCTAGCCAGCAAGCCATGGCGAGGGCGGTCGGCGTCGTCCTCCTGGCCGCGGCCGCGCTCCTAGCCTTGGCGGCGGCCCCGGCGGTGGCAGACGATGAGCACCTGCATCACTGGCGGTGCTTCAGGTCGTGCGCAAGGGACTGCCACGGCGAGGACGCCCTCGGCGACGGCGGCGGCCTCAACAACGTCTCCGCCGGCGCCGGCGGCGTCTCCCACAAGTGCAAGACCGGGTGCCTGCACGAGTGCTTCGAGGACCTGCCGGCGCTCTGCTACCAGCAGTGCGTGGTCAGCACCTGCCTCTGCCTGCCGCCCTGTACGTGCACGGCCAGTCCTCCCCCGCTCCCCCCTAACGGTTCAAGTACTTGTAAGCAGCAAGCAATCTAGCTGTCGTTACCAAGCTCTGCTCATGGCGTCCGTCCGTTTCCGTTGTGCAGATAGCAAGGAGAAGCTGGCGTGCATGAAGAGCTGCTGCGACAAGTGCTTCCACCACGGCCCGCCCGCGCCCGGCCCCGGCCCGAAGCCCAAGCCGCCTCCCGGCCCGAAGCCGCCTCCCAGCCCGAAGCCGCCCGCCCCGAAGCCGCCCAGCCCGAAGCCACCAGCGCCGAAGCCGAAGCCGCCGTCGCCCAAGGCGCCGCCGCCGCCGAAGAAGCCGCCGTGCCCCCCCAGTCGCGAGACCGTGAACGCCAGCAACTGACGCGGTACGGTGGGACCCACCGCGCCCGCGAGAATAACAACTGATGCGTAGTACGTACTGCTTGACGCCGCGCGGTGGAGTATACGGTATATATATACGGTGTCGTACGTATACGTGTACGCAGTGCGAGCCCGAATTAATTGCGGCTGCCGATAGTAAGGAGAAGAAATGGTATATATGTGTCTCCGTTGATGTAAGCGCTGGGCATATGAACTGTACGAAACAAATACCAAAATACCTAATAGTTGTCGTATAAAAGGAATTATATATGAATGCATGATGTAAAGAAATTTATCTTCTATGCAGTGCATGCTGCCTTATATACATGCATTATACATCAAGTATTCAAGTCTCTGCGTGCATGCATGGATGTATACAAGTGTGAGTGTAAAACGACGACCACTGCAACGTCGTGGGAGTTCTAAGCCATTTCTCGTTGACTCAAAATGCAAAGCTAGCTTTGCCAGCATTTTCAGAGTCATTGAAGTCTCTTTTCTTTCCCCAAATGCAATGCAAGCTCCAATGGTTTATGGAGAAGACGACAATGTGAAGCGTAGCACGTATTTTGATGGAATGTGTAGCGAAACCTCAAAATAAAAATTGATGGACGATGAGAAACTTCTATTTCCAATTCAGAGCAAACTTCAGAGTTGAGTTGAAATGAGTGGGACTCCAGGATCGTCATGGCTAGCTTGTCCCATTTTAATGTAACGTGGTATTATTCACACATCACCAAGCATTTCTTGCTTGTGTTTTTGTCTTTTTGAGAGGTTCCTTGTAGTTTTGTTTTTTAGATTAAGATTAAAAACCGGCCTTTTATATTCACAAGTTTCATATATACAACTAAGGATTACAGGACTGCTTAGACTCAAATCTCAAAATGACGGTTAAAGAAAACTCTAAAACGAAGTAAAAAAAACTACAAGACTACGCTTTAATCTCCTTTTAGTTTTGTAGTTTTTTTGTAAGGGCAATTTTTTTTTCTCCCCCTCGCGCACTTAATTTGTTTGTCGGACATTCTTTCTGTGATTCATTCTTGACTCTTGTTGTCCAACTTCAATTAAGTCCGTGACAATGTCAGATCTTATAACTATAGGTCTTATTAGGGCTTGAGGTCGGGGATCACTCAAGTCGATGTGGTCAAAAATGGAAGTTCATGGTGCTTGAAGCAAGGATGTAAGTGGGTACCCAATAGTATTTTTTGGGTTAGCTAATTAATTACAAAAGTATGTCATTCTAGTTCATTTCATTTCCCAAATCATTTACATAAAATACCATTCTAGTTTCTTTTATCAACTTTTTAGATCGATCCAACAACACAAAATATATATAACTTTCATCCCTAGGTCGAAGGATTTGGGACTGGATGGTATCTCATGGATGGCAGGGTCCAAAGAAACTAGCTAGGGTGTTAGAATTAATGATGTAAATGTGCATTTTTATGGTACTTGTAACACGATGAAGTGTGCGTTTTTGCCAAAGTCCACATAGGTTTGAGATGTTTTCAGTATGCGTATGTAGATAAGATCAAATCCATATACCTTCCCCTTCCTCCGGCAGCTTTCGTCCGTGGACCAGCTCCTGCAGCTAATAATCAAGCTGAAGATCAGAAATTGGGTGGAAGCGGGAGCAAAACTGGGTTGTCTTCGAGAGCAACTCCAAGAGTTTCCTATCTCTCTTACCCATTCTTTTTTTTTTGAAAAAAAATACTCTCCAATAATTCTCCATCTTCTAACAATTAGCATATTGCCCATATTATGTGTAAATATGTGGACGCCTCCGTCGCTCCCAATCCGCCTCCGAGTGCCACAAGCCCCACACCCCCTGCTGTTGGCGCTCACCCTTCCTATGCAGTCCAGCACATCATCGCCAAGGGAGACGACTCCGCCGACGCCCGCTGCACCTCCTATCCCGCCCGAGCCCTCACCAAACCTGCTTCGACACAAACCAGATCGCCGTCACTTCGTCCTGCACCGATTCCGGCCGCCACGGTGCATCACCGGCGCAAGTAAGAGATAAAGCGGAACCCCCTTGTCGTCTCTTTCTTTTTTCCCAAATTTCAAGCCCTCTTATGCCCTAAATCGCCAGCAATCTGACTTGCAAGAAACTCCTCTCCGCCAGCCATGTCTGCCAGTCATGAAAGTTTCTCGTGGAATTATCCTTATGGGGCCACAACTTCTTATTTTTGAGAGTAAAATAGAAAACTATTGGAGATGGACTACTTTTTGCCTCCTCAAACTTATTTGAATAGTTGCCAAACAGCAATATTTGAGGAGAAATTTTTGAGAACTCTTGAAAATGCTCTAAATGTGAGGGGTACGGTGGGGTTGTTTAGCCATAGTAGGCTAGTGACTTTTGTCTTCTTTTTTTTCGTTCAACGGTCTGCCGTTGGAACCTGACGGGTGTTCTACTCCACGCGGGCCTCTAAACAAATTTTTTATCTTATGATGCGCAGCTCTCCCGCATTTTTTTTGAAAATCCATATCCCACATCCATATCCCATTTTGCTTAATACAATGATGCCTAGCTTCCATCACTGAAAATGTTGCCACGCATATATACCAACAGTCCAACACACACCATCGTTTACTTGTTCTCACTAACCACACAGATCAAATGGTTTTGGCCTAATGAAAGCGATGAATTAACTCATTAAATGCTAAGAATAATTTTTTATTCAGTTAAGAATAATTTCAGTTGGGCTGGTCGATCTCTACCTATCACGCAACATCTTCACACAGTTCACACACTCCCTGCAGGAGCTCCAACACTGCAGCCTCATGCGTTCCACACGGCACGCAAATGGCGCTGCGTGTCCAACAGCACAAGGACACACACGCGCTGAGCTGCAGCTCTGGCTCTTGCCAGCGCAGTATATATGCGACCAGCTGCGGCGCCGACCCACGCACCCCGTCGAGCAAGGTGCGGCAGCTCCACTTGGACGACCACCGGGGGCAGCTAGGCCGGCCAGCAATGGCGGCGCGCTCCAAGGCGGTGCTGTTCGCCACCCTCCTGGCCGTCGCCGCGCTCTCCGCCGCCGCGGCGCTGGACGACTACGACCAACACGTGTACCGCCGGTGCTACAGGTCCTGCGTGAGGAGATGCGACGACGACTACGACGATGATGACGACGACGCCTTGAAGAATGGCGTCAGTCCCCTCCGCGCCGCCGTGTCCGACGACCCCGACCACAGTGATCGCGGCCATGTCCACGATCTTGACGACGACTGGGATGACGATGACGACGACTGGGACGATGACGATGACGACGACGACGACGATGACGATGATGACGATGACGAGTGCCGGGTGAGTTGCAGGGATGACTGCACCGAATACGTGCCCGGCGTCTGCTACCACCACTGCGTCTCCCACTCCTGCTTCTTCCTGCCACCGTGTACGCGCTCACTGCTTGCCCCTATATTCATCAGCCCTGTCCCTGAATTCATCTTGATGGCGAAGCCGCTGGCTCTGCTAATGCATTTGGTGTGTGTGTTCCGATCCATGTACAGATAGCTTCCGGAGAGTGGCATGCTTCAGGGGATGCGGCCACAGATGCTACCACCACGGCCACCACCATCACCACCATCACCATGACGATGACGACGACGGTGACGATGACAAGCCAAGCCCTCCCCAACCTGGGCCGAAGCCGACACCGCCCAAGCCACGACCGGCCCCCGTGCCGCCGAGCCCTGAGTCAAAGCCACCGGTGGCCGTGCCCAAACCGGGAACGCCGCCGCCCACGCCGGCACCGGCACCAAGGACTCCGAAGCCGCCAACGTCAACTCCGAGGACGCCCAAGCCGCCGTCGCGCGGACCGAGGACGCCGAAGCCGCCGGTGCCGAGGCCGACGACGCCCAAGCCACCAGTGCCCAATCCAGGTCCGAGACCATCAGAATCGCAGCAGCCGCCGCCCGTCAACAATTGAAGGACAACAACACGTCCGAGACAACACCTGATGATTAAGCAGAGGTTGCAAAAGCGATTACTGGTGTATGGATTGCTGTCTTTGGTAGTAAGATGAG
Source organism: Panicum virgatum (assembly GCF_016808335.1). Classification (NCBI taxonomy): domain Eukaryota; kingdom Viridiplantae; phylum Streptophyta; class Magnoliopsida; order Poales; family Poaceae; genus Panicum; species Panicum virgatum. Next base: position 37,339,889 of record NC_053140.1, on the reverse strand, counting down.
AGGATTATTATATCTCGATTGGTAGCTGTAAAATGGGCATGAACCTTACATAAGCCTACATCTATGGGTCCAGTCCATGTGACCATGTCTGCGTGATGTAACTGAAGATCATGCCATACAGCAGTGAACATTACATTGTTTACATTCAGCATAAACCTGTGCCGGCAATATATACGGTGATGCACTTCTCTCTTGATGAAAAACGTGCTCAGGCAAAAAAAAAATATTGATGCACGCTAGCTTCGATCTTAGATTTCACAAGTGGTGGAGATCAGAGTGCAGAGGTGCCAGAGGACATATATATGGTACATATCCTGTGTTGTGCCAGCTGCACTTCAGCGTGTCCACTAATAAGTGAGCCCCTTATCAGTGGCACAATCAGGGATTTTGTAAATAAAATTGCTAAAAGTTGCATTTGGGTGTTTTTTTTTACAGTCATACAAATGTAAGAGAGTTTTTTTTTGGCATGGTTTCCTTCACTTGGCGCTCAATGATTTCATTGTTCATCAGTTGCAAAAAAGTACATGGAACAAGAATGATATATGGTGATAATCGGAAATATATCACGTCGAGCATGTTCAGTTGCACAGGGGCTGGCATGGAATGACATGATTGATTGCAAATCCTCCTACATCTATGATAATGTACATCAAACCGAACAAGTCCTGAATTGAATTGATCTCAATCGCTTTGATCTCCGGTAGTACAAGCGGTGCAAAAAAGAAAAGAAAATCTATACAAGGGCACGAAACAATCTGTGCTATAAAACAGTTCCTCAGTTATTATGGATTGATTAAAAGCTTTTTTGCAATGGGACGCTCCAATCAACATCCTGAGCTGAGTTAAAAATAATTGGTGCATGCAGTACCAATCTTACAAACCGGGACTAATCGAGTATTCAGGAGACGCAACAATACATGTGGTACGATCGAGAGAAAATAAATGCAGGACTACCAGACGCAGTCGATCGGCCCCCAAGCCACAAATATGCTGGTTTTCCTAGGTTAAATCAGCATGTTTACTTCGCCAAAATCGTACCAAAATCATTACTACATTTCAGTATGAGTTCATGCAAAGAACTGCAATGAAAAAAAATAAGATCACCAAGTTATTCAGAATGAGAGCCACGCAGAGGAATCACTTCATCTACTCGATCACTCCAAAACAATTTTTTCAAAAGCCAGCAACCGGCATCTAGACGCGCTCCTCTCACCGGCAGAATTGAAGACGTTGCGCTCGATCGGACGGCACCGGCTCACACTTCCCGCCCCTCCAACCGCTGCCGGCCCCGAATCGGCCAACGGGAGGCAACCGCACGCTAGCCGTTGGGTAGACCGACACGCCACCCGCTGCCGGCCGGGGCGCCCGCTCGGCGTACGACAGTGCCGGCCGGCGGCCTATAAGGCCGCGCCGCGCGCGCCTCCACTTCCTCGATCGGAGACGCAGCAGGGCAGTTTGGGCTGGAGCCAGAGTGTGGATTGATCGGTTGAGCGAGCGAGAGAACTAAAGCGCGGCCGGCCGGCGGCAGGGGCAGGGACGATGGCGGCTTCCGGCTGTCTCGCGGTCGCCGCGGCGGCGGTAGCGGCGGTGCTGGCGGCGGCGGCGCTGCCGCCGCTCGCGGCCGGCGCCTACGCGGACTGCTACGACTTCTGCTTCAAGGACTGCATCTCCAAGGACAAGTCCATGAGGGACTACTGCAGCTACGCCTGCGACAAGACCTGCGCGCCCGACGGCCGCGCGCCCCGCCGCCCCGCGGAGGCGGCGGCCGCCGGCGGCGGCCTCGCCATCGCGTGCCAGATCGACTGCGTCCGGGGGTCCTGCCACGGCGACCGTGCAGGTACGGCGTCATTGGGATTTGAGTTTGAATTCGCATGAGGTTTTGGAGGTAACCGTACGTGTCTGCCGGCGACATGATGGCTGGTCTGTGCAGGCGGCAAGGACACGGTGGCCTGCTACGGCCAGTGCTACGACAGGTGCAACACCGGCGGCCTGCCGAGGCCTCTCCGCGCAGGCGCAGGCGGCGGCGTCCGGCCGGCGGCGTTGCCCGGCAGCCCCTTCCACGAGAAGCAGGACGGCGTGGTGACGGCGGCGGCGTTGCCCGGCGGCGAGAAGCAGGACGGCGTCGTGCCGGCGGATGCGTTGCCCGGCAGCCCCTTCCACGAAAAGCAGCAGGACGCCGTCGGGCCGGCGGCGCTGCCGGATCCAGACGATGTCAGCCATCAAGCATGGGGCACCGTTCTCCCCTGATCGTCGCCGGCGAGCGACGCCACTCCGCCGCCTACGCCGAATCCCGCACGAGTGTGCTCGATCGTGCCGCCGTATTACTAGAGAAAAAGGAAAATGTGATGTGCAATGCTGATGTACATTCCTGTTGAGTAAAGTGCTGTTGACGAAGAGATTGATTCGTCAGTGTATAAGTTCACCGTTTATGCAATGGATCTTCAGTGTATAATCTGGTAACTGTTGGTTATGTTCTTTCGAAAAAACAAGTGTTTATCATGTTAGAACAACGCAAACTGAGGAACAGAGCTGCGCTGTTGACGTGCTCAAAATCTAGCCGAGTGTTTTTTTTTTGGCAGGAATGAGAGTGGTGAAGCAAAAAAGGACGCCCACGAGCCAATCTTCTAGTTCATTAATTGTCTTCTACATTCGAGCAAGAGATGCCATGAAATCATGTGCTACAAGCAACTGCTTGCTATGCCGTTTTGTCGATTGTCGGGTGTAGCGGTGAAGGACCACACGCTAGCTCTTGTTTGGAGGATGCAAACATATAGTAGTGATATAAGCCTTGTTTAGATGGCTCTTGTAATGTTTTTGAAAGAGAATCTTTGCACATTTGAAGTATTAAACATAGACTAATCATAAAATTAATAAATATAGACTAATCACAAAACTAATTACAGAACTCGTCTGCAAACTACGATGCAAATTTATTAAGACTAATTAATCCATCATTAGCACATGTTTACTGTAGCAATTTATTGTCTAATCATGACCTAATTAGACTCATTAGATTCATCTTGTAGTTTACAAACAAACTATGCAATTAATTTTTTATTTTCTCTAGATTTAATAATCCATACATGTGCCACAAGATAGTTTTAGAATTTTATATTTTGCATCTAAATTAAACAAGGCCATAGAGTACCTTTTTCTGTTGTGAATTCAATGCCAGTTGCCATTTGTTACAGCTACAATCATTCGCCGGAGTGCAGAAATGGCCGGAGTGTGCATCCTCCTAATCAACCAGGAACATCTGACAGGAAATTGAAACATGCTGTAAGAACTGCATGAAGATCTTCAGCAAAGTGTGACCAAATACATGAAACATAGCCTGTTCCAAGCAAGGGTTAACCATGTCGAACCAGTAGAAACTGCTAGGAACACACACACACACACACACACACACACACACATATATATATATATATATATATATATATATATATATATATATATATATATATATATACCTCTTTTTCTTCTTTCCACTTACCATTTCTCACTTATAATACAATATTAGTTTGGGAAAGTCCTTATTTTTTACTCCCTCCATCACAAACTATGTATCGTTGACTTTTCTAAACGCATAGCTTCTACTATGCATCCAGGTATACTATGCTTGTCTAGATAATTAAATAATAAAAACTATGAACCTAGAATAACAAAATCGACCTATTATTTGGAACTGAGGGAGTATAACACGTAAGTATACGACCGTCATATGATCATTAACTTGCAAGGACAAGCAATCTTTACATAAGCATCAATGACAGTGTTTATCAGATCTGCTGACACAGTTCTGCGCACTGCACAGATCAGATATAAATTCTGAATGGCAAACACCAGCAACGATAGAAGCTTATAATTTAACTAAAGCATGCAGTTTTGTTCTTGTGGGAGAATGAACTCTTTTCCAGTGGCGGAGCTTGAACACTAAATCAGGAGGGGGCAGACGTAGTAATTAAGCTGCTAATCTAATGAACAGTGTCAAAATTACTATTCACCTAGTGTAAAATTTGCAAAGCCAGGGGGCCATGGCCCCTTTTGGCCACAACTAAAGCTCCGCCTATGCTCTTTTCCACAATCTGTAAGGCGCTTGTCAACATCGCGGGATCAACTCTAGTCTCAAGTTATCTCCGAGACCTAGGGTATGAGCAAGATTGTAGATCAGCAAACAGAGATGAGAGATGATTTATCAAGTTAATTAAGTAGACGTAACAAACTATGTTATGTATGGCCTCTTCAATACACATATCTAGTATGGGCCTCTGGTCTTGATTACAAGGAGAGTGGATCTAGAACTAGGACCCCGATTGTGGTATCTATAGCCTTAACCCTCTGTTTATTTAGGAGTTGGGTACCAGTTGCCTTATATACATAGGAGTAGTTCATATTACCATTCACAAAACATATCCCTACGCTTTTCAAGCCATGGAGGCCACTGCACGACTAACCACCACTACACAATCAGTTCTTTGTAGTTGCGAACCATATTTCAAGGTGCGAGGACACTATTGAAAATAAACACATGAAACAATAGGAAAGAAAGTTGCGTATGGCATTTTTTTTAAAAAAAAAATCCTGCGGAGAACTAGCCGAGCCAGGACCGGTCCTCATCATTTTGGTGGAGCTGTGAAAAAACTTTATTTAGGGGGATTTTTTTCTTTTGGGGGGAGGGGGGAGCTGTGAAGAAAATACCATGGAGGCCCCGTGGAAACATAAACATAAACATAAAAAAAAGTTTATATTAATCTTCTTTGGATGACGGCACAGACATATAGATGCATATAGTGAAACAATGATATGTAGTTGCGTAAGAAAAGTTTTGGGAAACAAATCTCATAAAATAAAAAGTACTAGTACGCATCAATACTACTCACTCTATCCCAAATTGTGAGTTGTTATATATATATATATATATATATATATATATATATATATATATATATATATATATATATTGTTATGCACCTAGACATACATATAAATAAATTATGCACCTAGAAAAACTAAAACGATACTAGCGCAAAAGCTGTAAAAGAGTATATCAAATTAACCAAATATTGCCGGTTATCACGAGCAATCCGCAAGAATATTTTACATACCTGGCCTCGGTCACGTACTGGTGGCGCGCACGAGTGATCCGGTACTCCGGTTCCGGTCATCTATCCGACGGCACCGCTCACGCTTCCCGCCCCTCCAACCGTGCCGGCGCGCCGCGCCTCCATAACCCGCGACCCAGGCAACGGCCGGCACGGTAGCCGGTTGGCCAACACAGCACGCCCCGCTCCGCCGCGCGCGCACACCGAACTCGCCTGCTCGCTTGCGCGCACGCGTGCACTCCCGTCCTTCTCTCACGCGCCCGGCATGACAGATCGAGACGACGGCGACAGGGCTCGCCGGCCGCCGTCTTATAATAAGAGCGCGCGCGCGCGCTCGTCGGTAGAGCCTCGGACGCAAAGAAGTCGATCTCCATCCAGAACAGTAGGCGAGAGTCGAGTGAGCGCGCGGCGGCCGCGGACGGCGATGGCTGCCGGGCTACTAGCGGTTGCCGCAGCCGCAGCGGTGCTGGCGGCGGCGGCGGCGGCGCTGCCGGTACTCGCGGACGACAAGGAGTGCTTCGAGAACTGCTTCAAGCACTGCGTCGGCAACGACAAGTCCATGACCGACTACTGCAACTACGCCTGCGGCATGACCTGCGGGCCCAACGACCACGCGCTCCGCCGCCCCCTCGCGGGCGCCGCCGCCATCGCCGGCCTCCCCATAAACTGCCAGCTCGCCTGCGTCAGGGAGTCCTGCCACCCTCTCCAAGCAGGTAAGATGATCTGTTACCGCCATGTGTACAAACTACAAACGCTCGCCGAATCAGGACTCTTGGGTTGAATTTGAGCTCGCATGAGTCGGCGGTGCGCAGATGGCAAGGACACGGAGGCCTGCTACGGGCAGTGCTACCGCAGCTGCAAGACCAAGGGCGGCCTGCCGAGGCCTCTCGGCGCCGGCACTGTCCGGCCACCGGCGGCGTTGCCCGACCACCGCTTCCACAAGATGCAGGACGCCGTCCAGCCAACGGCGGAGCCGGACCCTGACGACGTCGGCCGTCGAGCACGGGGACCCCTCGCCTGATTGCCAATGGTTCGTTGTCATCGGAGGAGTTCGACAGATGCCACACCTCCGCCTACGCCGAATACCGCTGTGATGTTCACCACATCGGAAATATATCCGATATCTTTATTTGTCGCGGTGACCCTTATAAAGTGATAAGAAAAGAAAGTATCGTTTTTATCAACATTTAGTTTTGAATGTGTTTGGAACTTTGGATTGATTCGAAATTTGTAATTTATTTGGATTTAATGTATCTGCGTGGGCTTTCAGTGTCAGTTGGTAGGTGATTGTTTTTTTTCTTAAAAAAAAACTAGCCAGCTGGAACATATTTGTAAGGGGTTAGACACCCACGTTGATCAAACTCAACGTGAACGAGGCTGCCCGAGTATAATCTAGAGATGTGTCATATATACTGAGGCACTCACACCTCCACACACGCACACACCCACCTACGCACGCACCGCCTCAGCACTCGGTGAGACATTCAGGTTGCAATCAATGAGGATCGAACCACTGCCTCCACACTTGCAGCGTTGCCGTGCTAGCCATCCGAGCTACGCTCGGTTCTCCTGGTAGGTGATTGTCATCTTCTAACAAACTGAGCAATGTGTGATAGAATCACCAAAATAAAACCAGCTTAAGTACCATAACTATCATCTTAACAGTTAATTAAGTTATTTTGGGATAATCTTGATCGAAACGTATTCTAGAAGTCTCGCACGACGACGAGCGCATACAGTACAAACATGATATAGTTTTACAAAATAACCAACCACATTAAGACACACACACACACCATAACTCCAAAACTTTATAGAGCTCTAAAACTCTGGAAGTATAGTTCAAATTGGCTTGAAATTTTGGAGTGGAGCTGCTCTGGGTAGAGTTACGTTGGAGTCATGTCAAACAAGTCCTAAATTACCATTTTCAAAACTTTTGCTGACTCGCCAACGTTCAAAGATAGAGAATTACTACAGTCAAGTTTATCCTAGCCAATACCATGTCTTCTTTTCAAATGCTCTATGTATTCGTAATTTTATTATATGAATGAGGATTGAGGAACTGCTAGCCGTTGACAGGTCACCTTCATGTTCCGTTATGTCTGTGTTTACTTCTTGTATATATTTGTTATAGTGTACTCAAGTTTGTGAGAATTGGTTCTCCTGTGAAGTAACATTTGAGATGGTTCGCCTGTTCTTGGCGTGATACAACGATTGAATAAATTCGTACTTTCCTTCCCAATGCCGTATTTGAGAGTGTTACCTCCTTGACAGTGTAAAAAGATGACTCTCTTATCCTTCAAGTGCAACCGCGATGCTTCATACTCGCATCAGAACAGCGAGGCAAAGAGATGGACGAGCACAATATGGGAGCCGATGCGATCTTCGCACGGTACAGTCTCCTAAGCATCTGTATCCTAGTTCTTTCTGCACAAGAAGGCATAGTAAATGGCTACCGCTTTTCCTACAAGCCCTCCATGCCCAACCAATAGCCAACGCAGCATAGAAAAACAGGGGGCACTTGTGCACCTCATCCTCCCTCTTTTTCTTCATCTCCTTCCTATTTTCTTCTTCCTACTCTCTCTTTTCTTCCTCTCCTTGATTCATGTCAAAAGTTTGTTGGATCCGGGGAAGGGGTGGTCGAGGGGAAGAGAAGGGGGAGGGAAGTAAGCGAGCTGAGTGCCAACTTCGGCACAGCCAATTGTGCCACGGTGTTGACATTTTATAGCATCACAAATAAAATTCGTAAGTGCACGAATATCATTGTAGCTTTTACCCAGAAGTATTCCGGGGTATCGTATCCACTGAGGAATGTGAGTATATTATCTAAGGCTTTAATTCATCCAAGGACACCACACTACCAAAGAGGTAAGGGGTAGAGTCGTAGAGAGGATTTCTAAGGCTCAGGGTCAAAGGTAAGATAGAGCTAACTAGTTGTTTACTTCGGGCTACTAGCTTCCTCTAGATAAGACTAGCGAGTTTGGTAATATAGCTGCGATGATATACCCGAACGGGGAGGGTTTCGATGGCACAAAATAAGGTTGTCACCACTTGCAGGCTACCTCTACAAACCGTGGGCTATACGACAATCAAAGGCAGAGTCTAGTCTAGATACCACACCTACACCATCCTCTACTAACTCTAGAGTTGTACAAGATCATCTATCTTTATCAGGAGTCTTACTCTAAAGGCATTCACTAAACTAGTGAACAATGGTCCCGTAAACAACTAGTGAACTAAGCTAAAGCACAAAAAAGATCACGGAGATTTACTATGATTAATAAGCATCTGTCGAGGTACAAGCAGATTGAGAGCACTAAGCACCGGATAACCCAACGGCTCCCTGACTTCCCCTCACTCTCTCCCTAATTTCTAAGCACTACATAAGCAGCACTAAGCCTCCATGGTGAGCTCCTAAACTCTAAAAGTGGTAGAGAAGTTGATGTGAGTTACGTTGTAGTGTGGGATGTCTCATTTCTTACCTCCTCCTCTCATACTTATAGGAGGGGGCCATGGCCTTCTTGGACCCGAATTGGAGCCCGGGTCTCCTAGAACTACCTTTGCCATCCAATGAGAGAGCTCCACATGTAAAGGGTAAGGCGGTGGTGCCAAAACCCGGTCGGGCGACTGGTTTTGGTGGCCAACCGACCTCAATTTGTCCAGGAGGCTGCCACGTGGGTCCTCAGGTCAGTTATGGGTGGCTAGGCCTATCTTAAGTCGGTTTAGCTGCTCTGGTAGGCCCATACATCCTCGTGCTCCCGCCTAATTCCTTGAGAAGGTGTTGTCTTGGATTGATGATGTGTCACCTTGCTTATGGGCTCTGCTTTCTTCTCATTCCTAAGCATAAGTAACCTGCATACAAATATATATTCACCAACACTTTGTAGAATTCGTTAGTAATAACACCTACCACTAATGTTGACGCTCGTCTTTTATGCGCTCATGCAAGAGTTGATGGCCTGTTCTGATTCATGAGAGGCTAACCGGCATGCTCCAACTAGTCTAGTTTTGTAGCTTAGAGCTTACAATGTGTTTTACCTACATTTCTGCCCGAATTCCGATATAGCGATATTTTCGAGGAGAAACGCGAAATTGGCCCTTTTTGGGTAAAACATGCAGGTCTAAAATTTTAATTCTCGTTATTTTTAGCCCAAATTGATGCATAAAATGGGTAATTATCGAGCATCAACACACAGCAAAAGTACTTACTTGAGGCCAATTTTTGATGACGGGAATCCTTCGATAGTCTCAATCTAGGCAGCGCCAGTGAACAAGTGCTGACCAACGTGCGGCTCAAAAATGCTCCAGCTCCTAGGTTACAAAGAACATTCATTTCATGGGTGTGCGGTGGCGGCAGTGGCGAGTAGATCGACGATGACGCGAGGGCTTAGGGAGGAGGAGAGGGATCCATGGGCATTAGGCTGGTCAGGAGGAGGGGGGCATGAGCCCTTCATGTGGATCCACCACTGTGCCCAACCCTAGTACATGATTTTTCCTCAATACTATGGGTGCATTACTTAATTACTGAGGCCAATTTTCAATAATGGGAATCCTTTGATAGTATCAATCAAGCCTAGGACAGCACCGGCGAGCAACACTACTACAAAACATAGATATTGTAACACACTCTTGCAACACATTCATCGGTGTGTTACAAAGAAGAATTCTAGGAACACAAAACATTATGTTACAGCAAACACCATAACACATAGCTCTTGTTCTATAAAATTGTGTTACAAACAACTAAAATAGTAACACAAAATTAATGTTACACCTAAAATGTTACAAAGTGATAATATTTTGTAACGCATACAAATAATATTTTTTACAAAAGTGTTAAAGAGTAACATATTATTTTTGTTGTGATTGAATTATGACAGTTTATTCATAAAGTTTCATATCTTTGTGTCCTATTTTTTCTTTCAAAATTAATAATTGTCCACCAGAAATAATATTAGTATTGACAAAAAAAAAATCTACAGAGAAGAGCTGAACCTAAGATATGTTATAGGCAATTGCTCCAGCTAATCATATTTTTTATTAGTAGAGATTAACTTCCATATATTCTTTATACTTGATACTTTTTTATTTAAAGTTAATAAAAAAGATATTGGTCAAGTTTTTAAAATAAAGAAAGTAACCATAAAAAATATTTATTTATTCAATGGCATTAATGTTGTGACACATCTGTTATATTTATCGAAACTTTAATGCTATGAGCAGTACAAACTTTACCGAAGGCACAATAGACATCACATTATGGAAAAGGGTAACCATTTCTAAATTACTTCTAAATGATAAACAATACAATATCGTGGCTAAGTAACTATATTTAATGCATAATTACAAAAGAAAAACTAGCACATGTTGTTTATACAAAACAAACCATCATGCTCTTCTATTATGTTTATGTGAAAGGCACTATTTCTATATAAGATGATATATTTATGATGCAAGTATAAGCTAGAGAGAAGTGCTGAACTTCATGGATAAAAATATCATGATCACTAAGCTAACATATGAAACATGTAAGTTGGCTTGTTGTGTCAGTTTGCAAGTTTATAGTGGGATACAAAGAAATTAAAAAAAATTATGCAACTTGTTGGATGAGAAAAAATGTTTATATAAAAATTTTAGGTCTCGGCAAGATCATCTACAATGTTGTAGTTTAAAATTATTTCATTTGAAGTCACTTAGGTTGTCCAAATATTCATCATCAGTTTTGCAAAGAATAGTTAAAAGAAAAACCTATATTGATTTTGACAAGAAACACATTGTAGTGGGGTGGTAAGAGAGGCAATGTGCAAAAAGGAGGTTGCAAGTTCCGATCCTAGGTATGGCAAATGGGTAAAAAAGTGTATCTTTTTATAGTTGTGTACTATATAGAGTAGTAACACTTTTTTGGATATAACTGAACACATGTATTGTGTTACAATAGATCAAGTAGTAATATTTTTTTGGATGTAAAGGAACACATGTCTCTTGTGTTATAATAGATTAAACAGTAACACTTTTTTTGGGATGTAAAGGAACACATATCTTGTGTTACAATAGATCAGACAGTAGTAACATCAACAATAGGAACACTAACGAACATGTGTTACTAGAAAACCTAGTAACACATTTATTAAGCTATAGTCACACAAGTTGGTGTTACTAAAGCTAAGTTCTCTAGTAAGCATTGGGCTATCCGCAAGACGAAATTACTTTAGCTCCCTAGTTTGCAAAGAATGTTCATTTCGCCAGTGCGTGGTGGCGGTGGTGGCAAGTAGATCAATGAGGACGCGGGGGGCTCAAGGAGGAGGAGAGGGATCCATGGGCATTAGGCCGGTCTGTGGGGCTTGAGCCCCCCCCCTCCTGTGGATCAACCCTAGTACATAGTTGTTCCTCAGTACTATGGATGCATTGCTTAATTACTTACTTGAGGCCAAATTTCAATGATGGAAATCCTTCGATAATCTCAATCCAGCCTAGGTCGGCACCGGCGAGCAAGTATTAGGCAACCCGGAGCATGAAACTGCTCCAGCTCCCTGGGCTACAAAGAATGTTCATTTCACGGGTGCGTGGAGGCAGCGATGGCGAGTAGATCACTGAGGACGCAATGGCCTAGGAAGGAGGAGAGGGATCCATGGGCATTAGGCCGGTCGGGGGAGGGAGGCTAGTACCCCTTCATGTGGATCCACCACTACACCCGACCCCAGTATATGGTTTTTTCTCAATACTATGGATGGGTTGCTTCCGCATACTGCTGCAAAAGGATGGTGGAATGTATTAGGAAGAGCGCAAATCATCTTATTGATTCATTATATATATATATATATATATTGCACCTGGGTGCATCCTACAAGAGAATGCACCCAGGCCAACCGTGCTGTCTGGCTCGAGCCGGACAAACCGCCCGCTGCACACCCCACTCCGCGGAACCACCCCCCGCGCGCCTCGCGCGCCCTGGCACAACCGCACCAGAACCACCCCCCCTCACTCTCTAACCGCACCCAATTAAACAATCCCCACGTTTTCACTTTTTCCTATTTCGATTCGAATCAGCAGTTGCTTCGCCTTTTGCTTCCACTGCTTGACCGCGCCGCCGCATCCCCCCCCCCCATCGAGGGATTTCCGCTGCGCGTGCAGCATGGCCGACTCCATCCCCGCCTCCCTACGCCAGACCATCGCCGGGGAGGGGGCCGCTACGCAGAGGGGTCATGGCTCCCTCGAGTGCTGGTGATTCGGTAGCGACGAGGCGGAGCAAGCGGGAGCAGAGAAAGCAAGGGGGGCCGCCACGTGGAGGGGGTGCGGCTCACCCTCGAGCGCTGATGATTCAGTAGCGAGGAGGCGGAGCAAGCGAGAGCAGTTCAAGTAGGGGTTGATCAAGCATCGACGCACAGGATTCCGCACACCTCCATCGCCGGCGTGGTAAGTGATTTGAACACCATCCTACCCCTCTATATCTCCCCCTCCTCCTCCATATTTGCTGCGCCCCCACATTTTCGTTGCATATTCCACACCCAAAAATCACACAAATCTCGCGTAATTTCATCTTCGCGCAACATCCTAGGGTTTCACTGGTGCATATAGGGGGGAGGGAGGGGAGGGGGGATGGGCCCTATTGATGCCGCGCGCATGGGGAGTTTTTTGTTTTGCGGTTTATTGATGGATTATGCGATGGGGGTCGGACATTTTTGCAATTGCTCTTCGCCCACTTTTGCAATTTGTTAGCTAACGATGCAATTTAGCCAACGGGGCCTGGGGGGGTTGCAACTCTGCAACTAGGCAGATGGGTTTGCCCCCTTGATGCACTTTTTTTTAGATTTTTTTTACAATGCAGTATGATACATTGAGGGTGGGAATGCCATCCATGCAGTAATAATTATCAGCTAGTATTTTTAAACCTTTTTGCAATTTTAGTCCATGATGTGTTGCATTTTGCAGTTAGCAATGGTTGCAATTCGTTTCTCTGAAGGCTTTTGTGTTATCAGCTAGTTTTGCATTCCTTTTTTTTAGCCAACTATGTGTTGCAATTAAAGCTAAGCACTGGTTGCAATTTTGTCTGGCCTATGAATGTTTGTGCTTTTCTTTTCGCCTTGGTTAATTTGTGTTGTCCTATGTCTGGTTATATGTCTATAGGAGATTAAATAGTTGCAACACTGTCAGCAGAGTATTAAAAAGTGTAGAGTATTTCCAGTTTGACTTACATTTTTGGCCTATTTAACCAGTCTAGAGAACAGCAAACAGGTCTGTGTTTGTTTATTTTTGGGATATCTTTTTTTTGTGCAAGAATAATATCTTTGATTGGTTTTTGTGTCATCAGAATTCAGAAATCAGCATGTGCTGCATTTTTAGCTAATGATGTGCTGCATTTTATACCTAAGCACTGGTTGCAATTTTGTCTATCCAAAGGTTTCTCATGGCTTTTTTTTGTGTTTTTCTGTTGCAGTATTTACAAATGGACACAGATTCAGACCATCAGCGCAGCGGCAATCATAGTGAAGATCGTGGTACAGATAAGAGCAACGATAGAATGAAGTTCAAGAACAGGAGGAAAGTATTAAGGCTGAACAGTCCTGCTCCACCCAACGGAGGCAATGATGACAGTGATGGACATGACTCGGATTATGTGCCATCCTCTCCTGTCCAGGCTGGCATTGCAGCAGAGGGCAGCAATAGGAAGAGGCGTCACAAACAGGCTCGCCATCACGCCCCCACTGACGCTGCAGCCCCTCGCGGTGTTGTCGATGGGCAAGACGTGACGAAGAGGAGGCATGTTTCCATTCGATGCTCCCCCATGAAATTCAAAGAAATTGTTGCAGCTCTCGGCGATACTCTGAAAGGTCAAGTTGTGGCAAAGAATTTCGGGGGCCTGCTGCAGTTCAAGCCTCATGAACTTGATAGGAATTTGCTTAGCTGGCTTATGCGGAAGCTGAACCCAGAAACAATGAAATTAGAGATTGGTGGTGGCAAAGAGATAGCAATCACCGAGCATAGTGTATGGTGTGTGTTCCAGATCCCCGATGCTAGAAGTGACCCACCCCATATGACGGACGATGAAGCTCGTATTATTCGGAGGGAGTTGGGATTGTAAATTTGTGGTAATGTGTATAACTCAAGGCGGGGGTTTAGTGCTGGAAATATTTTGGAGGGTTTGAACAAAAAGACGTTCAGAGGAAGTTTGGGGATTAGAGCGTTCTTCATGTGCGCATTCCAGTCACTGCTATTCTCCAACACTGACGCCTACATCAGGCTGGAGGATGTAAAGTATACCGAAGATTTGGAGAACATTTGCAATAGGAACTGGTGCAAAGCAGTAGTTGATCATCTTCGGAAAGCTGCTCATTTGTATAGAAAGGATTTCCCGGAGAAAGATATTATGGCACCGATAAGTGGCTGTGGAATCTTCCTAATGGTTAATGTTTCTCCTATACTTTTTTCTCTCTCTTTTTTTCTGTTTTTTGTGTAACTGTATCCATTTACTTATCACGTTGTAATCAGAGTATCTATCATGTTGCAACCACAGTAGATATGATGTTGCAACTAGAGTAGCTATAATGTTTTGTGCCCATTTAGCCTTCTACAATGTCTGTGTTTGCAATTAGAGTAGCTATCATGTTGCAAATAGAGTAGCTATCATGTTGTAACCAGAGTAGCTATCATGTCGTGCCCACTTTAATCTTTTTTCTATAATGTCTGTGCTTGCAATCAGAGTATCTATCATGTTTGCAACCACAGTAGATATGATATTGCAACTAGAGTAGCTATAATGTTTTGCGCCCATTTAGCCTTCCATAATGCCTGTGTTTGCAATTAGAGTAGCTATCATGTTGCAAACAGAGTAGCTATCATGTTACAACCAGAGATTGCGATCATGTTTTGTGCTTCATTTTAACCTCCTATAATGCATGTATTTGCAACCAGAGCAGCTATCACGTTGCAACTGTTGTCACCTTTTTAGTTTGCAACTGGCACACTTTTTTTCTCATGCTTTTGTTCAATGATAGCCAGTACTTTTTTCTAACTTTTTTGTTTCTTTTTTTTTTGCAGATGATATATGTTGACAACCTGCAGCATGGATTAAATACAAATCCATTCTCGCTGCCACGATGTGCCTTCCTCGAAACGAGTACCATTGATTCTATAGCAAACATGGATCGCGGGCGAGATGTTTCCAATGAGACTGTTGAGTTTGGTAAACTTATGGTAAGGACTCACACCCTCTTGGCACACATCCCTCTTCTTTTTTTTTGTTCTTTTTTACAGCTTTCTTTTGCAACTGCATTGAAGGCAAAGTTATTATTTGTGTACATACATCATTGCAATTTGTTACCCATCCATTCACCAATTGGTTAATTTTTATATTATTTTTTACAAAAAAAAATTTGGCAGCTGAGGAGCTTGCCTGACACATGCTACGGTGTCCCTCCTGTTGCGCCATTGGCAGCTTCTTCCCGGCCAGCACCAGTTGCTCCCAGCAGGGGGGCTGGCACCTCTGATGCCCCTGGCGGTCATGCCGCTGCCAACGCGGAGCCTCCACCCACATACCGGTACCCTAGTTTCAGCAGTTCTTTGAGCCAAAGCATTGTTGATGTAGTTGGAAGAAGCAGGAAGTCAGATGCTCTTAGCATCTTGAAGGCATTTGATGATAGCACCAGGCAGGTCCAGGATTTCATGCAGAAGGTTGTCGAGTATACATCAAGGGCAAATGAGCTCATGGCAAAAGCCCACCACGAGTGCTTCACCTCCATGCAGAAGCTACTTGTTGATGCCTATGCCGATAAGGCTTCTTTCAATAAGGCTAGGAGGCAGGCTAGACCAAGGGGCGAAGAGCCAGAAGCAGCGGGGGCACAATCTGATGATGACCCAGGAACCAGCGATGGACGTGATTGCCCCCTAGACGACATCCCGCCGGAATGTGTAGATCCAGAAGATGAAGTTCCGGAATCACCGTCAGAGGATTCTTATCACAGCTCTCCAGCGCCCAACCACGGAAATGATGATGCCGAAGACAGAGACATTATGCATGTTGTGGATAATACATGTGACATGTTTTACAACTCACTGCTTATCGCCCCGGATGCCCTGGTACGCATTAATGCAACAGTTATTTTTTTCCCACGCACCATTTTTTGTGACTTTTTTCTTCAACGCACCCCCCCAGAACCCCCACAATTGATGACTCACTTCCTTGATGATAGTCCAAAATCAAATGTAACACTCTGACAGCTTTCTTTTGCAATCTGTCTACCACACATTTGCAATTCCTATACATAATGAGTTGCAATTTGTGTTTTCAAAATCAAAATCAGAAATCCAGTGACGGAACCCAAGTGCTAGATGGAGATGGTCTCAGCGATACACGCATCCACAAAGATGGCAACGACGAGGAGAGGGACCATGCTGTAAGTATTATGCTTTTTATTTTTTTCACATTGGACATTTTTTCTTCAAAATAGGATGAAATGTGCATGTTTCCATGTTTTTTACAGCGTAGCATTGTGTTTTTTCACACACCCTTTTCCAGCAATTCACACATGATGGATTTTTTTTTGCAATTCATGACTTATAGTGTTTGCAATTTATCTATACGTGTACAGGAGAAAAGAGATGACACTGAAGAGGAGGCACTCCAGAACAAGGGTGCAGACTCAAGTGCACCCCAGCATGCACCCAACTCCCAGAGTTCTATACTTGGGGCCACATCTGAAGTAACACAACTTGGGCCCCTTTTTCACATTTGTAGCAATTCGCAGCGGACGTGTTTGCAATTTGTGACTTACAGTGTTGCAATCTGTGTGTTTACAGGAGAAAACAAATGAGAATGAGGAGGAGTCATCCCATAACAAGACGGCAGATGAACGCGCCCCCCAGGATGCATCCGAAGCCCAGAGATCTGCAAGTGGTGGCACTTCAGACGTAAGTTACTTTCGCCCCCCCCCCCATCACACACTATTCTTTTTTTGTTGTTGTCTACAACTCACAAGTTTCATTTTTGTAATTTTTGATGCAGCTAATCCTTCCTTTTTTTCCTTCAATATATGGCATTCAGTCTGCAGAAAACATTCACACTGGTCCAATAGCATACAGCAGAAGAAGCGTGCGCTCCACTAGCGAAGCTCAAAACAAGGAAGGTGATGATGCAGCAAAAAAGATCGCTGAGGCTGAGGCCGAAAAGAATAAGATGGAGGAAACCAGGAAGCTGAAACAGCAAAGAGCAAAAGAAGCTATAAAGAACAAGAGGGCGAAGGCCCAGCTAGCAAAAGATAACCAAGCTTTGCGCGATGAACACGAGAAAAAGTTGATCTTGTTGCGCCAGCATGCTGATGAAGAAATTCAAAGGTTGAAGAGCAGTGTAGCTGATGCAGAGGCAGGCCCCAGTGCCGCAGGTGCTCTAGGGTTCCCAGAGGATCCAATTGACGAAATTAACTCCTAGACCCCACCTGTTCGGCTGTCTCAAGAAGAAATGGAACAAAGTTCACTGGATTTCAACCAGTTCCAGAGGATGATCTATAAGCACATTGGCCAGAGGTTGAAAAAGAGACCAAAGAAGTACATATCACCCTTCAAACTACCAGGGTGTCGCTCGAATGTTCCATTGACAAAGGCACTTGCATTGCGGAACAAGATTGTTGCTGATCCAGCGTTGAAAGAGTAAGCATAAACATAAATCAACTGGCATTTTTTTCTCTTTTTTTTGCCTGCAAGCAGCAGTACAATCCTGCACATACAGTTGCTAATACATTTTTTTGCTTTGTGTTTTTCAAGAAAGTTTTATTGACTTCAGCATTTTTTGCTCTTTTGGTGGGAATGATCTACTGACCAGTTTTGCTGATAACAAAGATGGAGACTCTTCCGTACTTGATTTTACTATGCATTGCCTTCGCTACGATGACATTGTCCACAAGGAAGACTCGGTGGGATACATGTTATTTTTGACAACCGGGTTCTTTGTGAGTCCCCCACCCAGCCCCCTGATTATACAACATTTTTTCACCTGCTGTTGAACCTCTTTTTTTATCTCACTGGTCTTTTTTCTCTCTCTCTGCCCATTGTGATTCAAATTATATATCCTAGGGTCAGGAAATGTCCGTTCAGATCATCTACATGGACGATGGAGTGACCGAGACCGATGATTTCAAGACGTTGTGGCAGTGCCTGGAATCAGAAATTGAGCATTATGAGGACATATTGAAGGCAAAGCTGGTTAGTTTACTTTTGCATTTTATTTAACTATCCACTTGTAACTGCTGTCAATTTACTTTGCAATTTGTTAACTATTACTTGCAATTGCCGTTAGTTTATTTTGCAATTGGTCAATTATTCACTTGCAACTGCTGCCAGTTTACTTTGCAATTGGTCAACTATTTTTCACATTCACATCAGCCTCCCACATTGCAAGTGATTTGTAAGCCACCACTTTTTTTGTTGTTGCTTTTTCACTATGCTTTTGCAACTATTCTGTAAGTTATTTGCAATTGGGGGCTTAGTCTCTTTTTTCCATACAGATATTCATTCCTGCATGCTCAGAGAAACACTACTTTGTGTACTGCATCAATATCATACACAATCGTATTGATATTCTGGACTCAATTGACTACGTTTGGGGCAACACCTCTCCTGAAACTCGCCACCGTCCGGTCTACAACAAGATGCCAATCATAAGTGCTGCATTCCAGAGGTCACCAATAACAAATTCCCTTGTTTTGAGCGCTGGAGCAGGCCGATGATCGATCTGCCCAAGCAAGCTGGCCCATGCGATTGCATGTTCTTCCTTTGAAAATATATGGAATATTGGGACGACGAGCGCCTCAACATTGACATCAATCCGGTGAGCCCTTTTTTTCTGTCTTTTTTTCGGCCCCTAGCCATGTGTGTGTTTCTCATTTGCTTTTTTGTATTTTTTTTGTGTTTGCAGTTCAAGGAGATGATATATAGGGTTGAGCTGATGCACTACAGTATTTTCCACCCCCTGAACCAAGCCGACCTGCCCGATGAACTGGATGTCTACAGGCTTGGCGGGAGAAAGATTGACTGGAGCGGATCCCATTGATGACTCCTCTCTTTCTTTGTTTTTCTCCGAAATTGTGTTGCGTGCCATGACGTAGTATCAGCTTTACAAAAAACCTCTCGTTGTAGATACTCTCTATCTTTTTTTTTCTTTTTTCACGCAATTGGACCTGAGTATCTGTTTATTATGTAGTAGCAACTGTGCGCACCCCCCCACTGTGCAACTGTTACACAGCAGTGTCGCAAATCGTGATATGTAAATATATCTAACAAGATATTCATCCACTTTCCAGTTTATGCACATATTATTCATCTTTTCGTCGCAATATCTGTGATCTGGTCGTCATCACAGATTTTTTTGCAACCGGCATCCATACATATTTTGCAATCACCCCGAACAGATGTTGCAATCACCCCGAACTGATGTTGCAATCTGCATTTTATACACATTTTTTGCAATCAGTGTACACACATGCTTCGCAATTCTATGAGTAGCTATAAGTGCACTTTATATGTAATCAAAGTAACTATAATGTTTGCGCCCATTTTTATATTAGTTTGTCATCAATGTTGCAACCGGTATACATACATTGTTGCAATCCGGTGTACACATTGTTTGCAATTTGGTTAAAATACGTTTTTTAAGGCACCATTTTTTATTTGATCACAATTTCTCATCTCATACTACACATAACAATACTGCACACCATAAACTATCTAGCAGTGCGTGACAGTTGTAATTAAGAAACATAACAATATTTTTATTGATCATAGTTGCAACATGTTTTTTTACAGACCAAGATAATACGCACAGGGACTGAATAAATTACTACTTTTGTGTTTTTTGCCCAACACAATCGCGTTACTCCTGGTATTTTACACGCTTACCTCTCCGCCGACAGCCACTGTTTTCTGCGCCTACTTGTCCCACACGCCCATCAGTTGCAGCGCTGTGAGCCCGCGCCACGGGCAGCTCATCTTCACTCAGTTCATCCTGACTCAGATCATTTTCGTCATGCAGATCCTTTATGATCTTTGGCCGGCTTCTTTTCCTTGGGGGCCCATAATTCTTTTTGTATTTTTCCTAGCTGCACGCATCTCTACTGATTTGCTTCGATCAGGGTTCATCAGGCATGTTGTGCTGTAATGTGTACCTCGTACTCCACATATGCCGCATTGTCTGTCACCATAGTTCACCCTTGTGTATGTGCTCAGCGAGGTGCCATTAAGCGGAGCCTGAACATCATTTTTCTTTTGTTTCCCAGGCCCCTGGCCCTTTGTGCGTGACATTTCCGGCTCAATTAGCAACATCCCAGCATGCATCGGAGTTGAAGATGGTGGTGAATTAGTGCCAGTACTACCAGATTGCTCAACCGATCCACTAGCTAGTGGGGTAGGACCTGATGATTCCTCGTCTGCACTTCTCGGGAACAATTCAATGCCTGGAGTAATCTTGTCCAGCTGCCTGTTTGCTTCCTCAAAGGCATGGTCTGACTTACTTCCAGCTCTTCCAAGCCTCATCAACTTAGGCAGCAGCTTCGACATCCTACACTGTTCTTTGCTTGCTTGCGCACCGATTCGCACACCGTTGTGTCTATCCCATGTAAATTCTTCTTTTGCATCACGAGTATATCTCTTCAATATGTATCTCTCCGGGATCATCCTCACTTGAAGGTGTGTGAAAGCTCTGATGATGTGCATGCAGAACAAACCTGCAATTGACAGTGAAGTCAATCAGTTTTTTTGCAATTGTAGTCTACCAGAGTTTGTAATTGTGGACTACTAGGGTTGCAACTGTGGACTACCATAGTTTGCAATTGTGGACTACTAAGGGTTACAATTGTAGACTACTAAGGGTTGCAATTGTAGACTACCCATAGTTTGCAATTGTGGACTACTGGAGGTTGCAATGGTGGACTACTAGGGTTGCAATTTTTTGTGGAGTACCAGAGTTTTTGCATTTTTTTATTTGATCTACCAGAGTTTATGCATTCTTTATCCATCAATCAGAGTTGTATTATTGAGCAATATCAATAGCAGCAGCAGCAGGAGCAGCAGCACCACCATACCTGCATGTTCCCATTGTTTGCACTCGCAGCTATATTCACCAGCATCTTTATCCGCAACCACCATGAATGCATGTTGGGCCCAGCAGAAGCTACCCTCACCATTTTGATGCTTCACCAACCATCCATTTTTCACCCTTGGATCTGGATCGGGTTCAATCACAAACGCTGTGCTGTTATTGTACTGCTTCTTGTACTCTTGGTATACGGCCCTCGTGTACACCCTGCTCAGTTGTTCATCAAATTTTGCTTTGCATGCTCGCACCACTTCAGCCTGCACCACCCATGTTTTTGTTTTGAAGTCAGTATATGGACAGAGCACCAACTGTGAAGTAGTAATATTTGCAATTATCATATTTTTAAGCTAATCTTAGTTTTTTTTTGCACTCACCTGGATGTAGTGTGTCTCCCCGGCGTCCATGTGGTTTGCGTGCTGAAGTGAGTCTAGCATCCTTTTAGCAAACATGTGCAGGCTTGTACTCTCATTAACATAGCCATCTTTGAGCACCCTGTTATGGCTTTCCGATCTCTGTGTTGATGTCATTCTGCCACAGTACATCCCCTTGAAGTAAGCTGAAATCCACCTCTCCCTTTTTTTCCCACAGAGCTTTTATTGCAGGGTGTTAGCAATGACACATTCATCAACTAGGCTATTCCATTCGACTTCGAATTGCGTTGGCCCAAGTGGATAATTTATCAAAGATTCTAATTTTTCTTTCAGTTTCATATCCTTGTGTTGGGTGTAGAGCTGGTCCAGATTAAACTCCCACAGCCTTAGGATGTGCCAGCGACAGTTTCTGTGATGTGTCTTGTCAAACACCACTTTTATCGCTTGCCTCATAGCTAGATCTTCATCTGGCAGTACATAGTAAACCAGGGGGAGACAGTGTCAGACACATACAGTTTGCAATCCTGAAGGAACTAATATTGCAACCAGATAGAATGAAGTTTGCAATCATTGTATTGGATAAGAAATATGGCACACCTGTTAGGATTACATGGGGCTGCCGACCACCCATGCAGCTCTTGAAGGTCTCAAACAACCACTTGAATGATCTAGTTGACTCATCACCAATCAGCGCTTGCCCGAATGTCACATTCTTCAAGTTATTGTTGGCCCCAACAAACATGGCTAGTGGCATGTGCCTGCTGTTTGTTTTGTGCGTTGTGTCAAATGTAATGACATCTCTAAAGTCTCTGTACTCAGCCCATTGGCTTGCATGACTCCAGAATATGTTCCTCACCACCCCAATTTTTGGATCTGCATCCACATCCCAGTAGAAGTGCTCATTGTTCTCCTTACACTCCCTAAAAAATTGGAGAAGCTTGTTAAGATCATCGTCTCTTTCTTCTCTAACCTTCTCCGCCTTCCTGCAAGCATTTTTTCCCGAAAAAAAGCCTCAGTAATGTAAAAAAATCCAGCACGGGAATGTTTGCAATTCAGATATGGTGGGGAAAAAACCAGCAGCACCTACATGTTTTTTATGTCCTTCTCTGTAAAACCCCACATATGCCTACCATCATACAGATCTGCCATCACATTTAATGCTGCTTGATGCGGAACACCATTTCTTGTCATTATATTGAATATGTCACACATGGCTTCCTCCATGTTCTTGTGCGCATGCATGTATCTGGTCATCCAAGGGGACGGTTCCAGTTTGTGGTTGTGGGCTTGCTGTACATGATCAAAGTACCACAGCCCCCGCTTCTTGTCATGCTTCACTTTGACATATGCAGGGCATCCGCATCTTTTCGATCCCCTTTCAGTTTTGTTGGGCTCCTCTCCCTTCTTGCCTTTATGCCACCCCTCCCTGGAACACACCCAATTCTTGCCTTTATGCCACCCCTCCCTGGAACACACCCAATGATTGGTTTCTTTGCTAGTCCTCGCTGTCCTTAGACTGAACCCAGCTAGCCTCACATAGTCTTTATAAAACATGTAAGCATCGTCTTTTGTAGGGAACACCTGCCTCATTATTGGCACAAACATAGGGGTTATATTTGGATCCTGCGGGGGGCACAAAATTGAGTTTGCAATCCATGTCAATCTAAGATGTAATTACCTAGTATCACATTACCAGACAAAACTAAATCACATTATGCAACTCGAATCACATTTTTTTACAGACAAAAATTGAGTTTGCAATCCATATGAACCTAAGTTGCAATTACCCAGTATCTAAACTTGCAACTAGAATCACACCTTTTTTTGTCTCAACTTTGCACGGGCCAGCATAGCTTTTTTTTATTTACAGAGTGCTTACCGGGTAGACAACCTGCGCAGTGTCCGGAGTCTGCAGCGATCCTGGAGGCAGGGCGGCGGGTGGCGTCAGCATCGTCACATGATGAAGCGGATCAGCAGTTTCAACTTCAGAGTTTTGCGCAGGAGCTTGTGCAGCAGCAGGGGTTGTCATTGGGGTGGCAACAGTGGACAACGGCGCATTTGCTTCTCCATCCGAGGAGCATCGAGTTCTAAACGCCGCCGTATAATCCCCAAGCGCAACAAGCGCCTAGGAATCGCGGTGGGGCGCTGGGGCCAGCGATGGAGGCTGGAACAGCGACGGCGGCACCATGCCCCCAGGTGGATCCTCACCCTCTCCCGCACAACCAGATCGGGGGGCGCCCTCGTTGGAGGTGGCGGTGGCGGCAGCGGAAGCTGCGGCGGCGGCGGCAGTCCCCCCACCTGGGCGATTCGGATGTTCCTCGATCTATTCAAAAAACTCGCCCCCCCCCCCCTCATTTATTTTGTCTGGAGGCCCCTTTTCCGAAGTCATCACTCAAGGTTGCAATTGGATAGCTATAATCGGTGCAACTAGTAACACAAAATATTGCAATTTGTCAATCAATCGCGGTGGGCCACGCCAGGCGGACCCAGATGCTGGGGAGCGGGGTGGGGGCTTGGGTTTGGCCCACGTGCGGGGGGGGGGGTGGGCCGTGTCGGGCCGGGGCGCACGCGGGTGGGCGCGCGCAGGCTGGGGAGGAGATCTGTGCATTTGCTGTAGCAAATACAACAAGGTGCATTTTAACCTCGCCATATATATTGTCGGTGTCCTGACCCGGCGGTCCGGACACAACCAGTAATGATGCTGCGTGTTCCTCGTCCCAGATGTTGATGCAAGAGGCAACACAGTAACGCACGGGTTTATCCTGATTACGGCCGTGGGGTCGTACGTCCAGCAAAGGGGTGTACGAGAGCGTTGTACTATCTTACACCGGGGGTGCCTGTAGTAGGGGGTACAAGCGAGGCGAGAGAGGGAGGGAAGCTCCCAAGTCTCTGCGAGAGGGGGAGTTGATTGAGTCGAGTGCTAATATCGGGGCTCAGAAGAGCGTATGTGCTATGTGAGCAGTACTGAACGTTGTGTTCTACCGATTGGGCCGACTCCCTTAAGGGAAAGCCTGCCTCCTCCTTTTATAGACACAAGGAGGGACGGTGTACATGCACAGGGGATCGTGGAAGTCGTCGTCTTCTCCCTGAATCACGAGGGTACAGTGGTCGAGCACTGTGGGAAATACACTGTGGGGTATGGCGCCGGACGTGGCAGTCGTCCTGGGCATCGTCCTTGGTCTTGCGGAGATCGCGCCGGCGTTCTGGCGGCTCCAGCGGGCGGCGTGGTCATTGCTGTGGGGGGTACCGTCCTCCAGGCTTGGCGTGGCGGCGTTCTGAGGGTCCTACAGGCCAGGGTCTTGTCCTGGTCAAGGCCGGAGCTGCTTTCGAGGGTCGTGCCCATGCCGTTCGAGGGTTCCGCGGAAGGGAAAGTATGAAGGAGGTTTGGGGAGTTGGCGGTATAGTGGCTGAAGCAGTGCCGAGCACGTCTTGCACTGCGTCGCATGTTCCTACAGTGTCGTCACAGCGTCCGGAATGGCGGAGCAGTGATCGGAGTTGGCGGACGGGACTCCGGTCACTGCCACTATGAGGAATGGCGGCCTGGCGCCGTCTGGCCCGGGCACTGTGGAGGAGTGGTTGGCATTTAATGCCCCCGTACGGCGGGCGAGTGAGCAGAAGGGCCGTTTGTCATTTCCATCGATGGGTGGCCTCGAGCGAGGCGGAGATGATTCGCCCCTCCGAGGGTAGGCTCGCTACCCTCGAGCGAGGCGAAGATGATCCGCTCCCCCGAGGGCAGGCTCGCTACCCTCGAGCGAGGCGGAGGCGCGGGGTGTGGTCGAGGGCTTCGGCGGGGAGCCCTCGAGCGAGGCGGAGATCACTCCGCGGGTCTGAGGGGGGTGCGGATGGGCCGCACTGTGTACATGGGTGCGTGTTGGGCTTCTTTGAGTCCTTTCCTTTCTTCTAAATTGGAAGGAGCCTGTAGGTCTTCGTAGGCCCGGTTGCCCGGTATGTGTTTTGCGTTTTTAGGATGGTTTTAGTCCTCTGATTAGGGTGCCCGGTACCCGACATATATATATATATATAACGTGGTGCGCTATTTAACACCCAGCGCGTTGAATTAGTATTTAACGCGCTAGCAGCTAGCCCCGTCCGACGCGTGCACCAACAGAGACTGAAACCGGAGAAGGTACTGGCTGGATTCCCGCAACCGGAAAAAGGTACTCTGTGTGCACGAACCCAACTAGAAAACTCGTATGGACTTTCCCGTCACCGGAAACTGGTAATCCTTTTGGCTTGTGACCGGAAATCACGTGGCAGGAAACACTTGATGCTCACCTCTCGTGACCAGAAAATATTATGTTTTGGTAGGTGGTTGTCAGCGTGTTGTTGCGGAAACCAGAAAAAAACACATTTATGACCGCGAAATAATTTATTCTTGGCCGCCAGGCTCATTCGTTTGGGTTCCAGATGAAAAAATAATAGTTCTCTTTTGATTACGCGGGCACAATAATTGTATTCGTAACTAATAAATTGATAAATTTCATTGGTACAAAATCACGTGTGATGAAGCTATTCACAAGGATGTACTAGTCCAAAGAATCAAAGTTCGATCTTGGCATTCTTCCTCTTCCATATATGATTTTCTGAGGTTCCACATCAACAGTTTCACATTTGCGCAGGGGCAGGGAGACCTAGAACACCAGAGCGCAGCAGCAGCTGTAGTGACCAATGCTGGGAGAAGCACCTTTTGGTGATGCTTGTACCTACAAGAACACATAAATTTCAGCACTCGTACTTGAAACTATCAAAGGGATCGATTTTATACATACATATCACTAGTTTTTGCAGTAATTCAATGTACATATTTGCAAAGATAACCGCCACTTGTTTTTTCAATCCAAATTTTCAAGATTCACACTAAAAAACAACAGTAAGTTAATAGTATAATTAACTTGCATAAATGTGAATAAAGGACATGAATTTACTGCAAGCCGTGTCACTGCAGGTTTAAGATCATTGCGGTGGAATGTACCCACCATCACGCAGCTACAGAGACAATGACGAATCTTAAATTCAGAAATATGCAAATTACTGCAGATGAATCTTTTATTTACCTAATACTATCAGATTCACTGCAAAATCTGCAAGCGCAGTCCAATCACATTATTCCTTCTTGAATCTCACATTTTTATAATCAGCAGGCTATGCGAACTGATCCAAACTGATGGCATGGAATTGTATTTCAGTCAAAAGAAACAATAACCACACGCCAGAGGAACATTAATTGAAGAGAGCCACATAGACTTATTTCTCCACCTTAAACGATAGTATCATCTGATTGCTCGATTAAGCACAAAAACTCTGAACAACAAGATAAAATCAGATCAGTAAATATGGTGAATTTAACACAAAAAAGAACCAATCACTAGCAGGTTCAAACGAAGTAAAATTAGTATCCAAAAATACAGAACTGTAGATCAATCAACTATACTATGGTAAAACGTGATCCTATCAGCGTAAATTTGATTATGCATCTTATTTTTGGTTCATAGAGTTACAGATCTTCCTTTTAATAAAAAACGGTGGGGTCCGTTCACCCCTCCGGCAGCGTTTTTTTATAGAGTTACAGATAACTGACCAGATTTGAGTTGCCGAAAATGAATCCTGCCGGCGGCAGCCACCGCCATAAGCACATCCGTCGTGCTGCTGTCGCCCCAAGCACCAGAATTGCTAGCCACGGATACTAATTAAATCTTAAATTTTACACATCACCGCAATATATACCTATCATACCGCACACCTAGAGGACGGAGCCCACGACATCTGGTACTTGACCGCCGGGCGCCGGCAGGCTGCTGCTCCACACCCCTGGGTGCAGGCGTTTGGAGGCAGCCTCGGGCAGCAGATGGCGGTATCGGCTCCCCCGTCAAGGTGCCTGCGTGGGCGGCTGCTTCACCATGTCAGATTCGAAGCAGGCGCTGCATGGGGATGGAGGCCGCAGCCCCAAGCAGCGATGGATGGCGGAGAGGAGCAGGAGCGCAGCATGATGGAGGATGAGATCACGACGAATCGCCTCGCCGCCACGGCCTGCTTATCCGGATCTAGAGCAGTTTCTGGTGTGGGAGAGGAAAGGAGGAAATGATCGTAGGCTCAATTGGGAGTTGGGACCCACGGTGTATGAGAAAAATGATCATTTCCATTTTCCGGTTTGAACCTTCTAAATTTCTGATTGCAGGATGGATGCTAGTTGGTTTGGATCATTTTTCGGTTTAAAGAAGAATTTTCCGGTTTCAAATTAAAGTTTTTCGGTTTTGATTTGGATAGAGGATGTTTTCTGGTTTAAAGAAGAATTTTCCGATTTCGGGCTAAAGTTTTCCGGTTTCGATTTGGATAGAGGAATGGTCCGTGTGCAGTGTGCTAAATAACTTATTCAGCACCATGTGTGCTAAAAAGAGAATATATATATGTGTGTGTGCGCGCGCGCGGCCGAGGCTACTGTTAATGTTATGAAGAGAGGAGGGAGCCGAGCAAGGTCATCTATAGCGAGGATCAACGTGCAACTGCAGCAGAGAGGTTACTGCAATTTGCCCTTGGGTTGCAATCAGCCCCACGTGTTGTAAGATTTTACAGCGCCAATGCGCCACAACATCTCTATTGTCCAAAACTCTCATATTCTCTTTCTCTTTTTTTTTCTTTTTAAAAGACAGAAGTACGAGTATACTTCAGACATGTACTATCCTGCATTGCTACGTAACCTTCTCATACTTTGAAAGGAGACTATTTTCTTCAAAAATAGTGAAAAGAAAATAAATAAGATTCATTCAAACATAGAAAATGAGAAATTGATTCCTTTGTGGTACTTCCCCATCACTAACGCATGGAGTCGGGCTTGCACGACAGGGACCCAACTGTAGGGAGAAGTACTGCAAAGGATCCGTGTCTGAAAATCGAGAGGCTCCCCCACTATTGTAGGAGTAGGGGATAAAGAATTGTTAGCATAACTTCAAGGAAATTCCTTTTATGCCACTCGAATTTACACTATTCTTTGAACACCTTTAAATAGTTTGTA
Organism: Panicum virgatum; assembly: GCF_016808335.1. Classification (NCBI taxonomy): domain Eukaryota; kingdom Viridiplantae; phylum Streptophyta; class Magnoliopsida; order Poales; family Poaceae; genus Panicum; species Panicum virgatum. Next base: position 37,311,326 of record NC_053140.1, on the reverse strand, counting down.
TTCTATGCCATATATTTTATCCCTTCCATGCCACTACTGTTACCTTTTGTATAGGCTAGTGGAGAGGCACGTGCCAAAAACCTTTATATTTATAAAAATCTAGTCAATAAAGTCAAGCAAAATAAAAAAATCATTCAATGATATGATACACATATATGAGAAAATCACAAATAATACTGAGGAGAAGAATTATTTTTCCTCTCACAATAGTTACTGTGGTTTGATATGATATCATGTAAACAGACATCACATGATTATTACTTTGTTATTGTTCTTTGTATATCATGGTCAATCACGAGGTTGTGCACATCTTCCAGTTCTTTCAAAGTAATATAGGACAATAACGAATATAATTGTTACTATCTGTGTTATATTGTTAAGAAAAAATTAGCCTAGAATATCCCAATTCTACAGTACTCCTCCGATCCAAAGACGTAGCAACAATATTCAAAGGTCATTGGTGATCTGCATTGAAGAAGCAACGCAGAAGTAGCTGTCACACGGATGACTGCTGCCGATTTTTACTCCCATTTACGACTAATCAACAAAAATATTGGTTCTTGTTCATAGACGACCGCGTTACATCTTTCTATTGGAATGACAAAATTGCCGCTCCTTTGGAATCCCTTTGGGCTTTGGCAATCCGACCAAACACCAACCTTGATCGATCCCAAAGTAGAGAGAAAATGGGAGGATACCGGAAAGGGTAAATGATAGCTGCTTGTTTACTATATCATTTATCATATACTACTTGTTTACTCGATTTCTTGAATACTGGATGCAAATAATTATATTTTAAGAAACGATTATGGTGTTATTTAATGCAAGAATGGCAAATGTGATGGATCCATAATAAAATCTTAAAAGTTTTTAGAAATACATGCGTGCCCCACGCGTACACAGATAAGAGTATTTGGGCCAAATCTTAGAGTGGGCCGGAGCCCACCCCTAGATCCGCCCCCACGTCAAGCGCAGCAGATAAAACCCGTAGTGGTGCAGTGTGGTACCGGTTGGTTACTGCTAGCACTCGAAGAGGTCACGGCCGCACGTGTAAAACACCAGAGGTCACCAACTCACCCTCCCCGACGAGCAGGCCGACGACCACCGCCGAGCCGTAGCCGTCGGCGCGTGAACCCCGGCGATCGCGGCGCCGCGTGTGCGTAGAGTCAGAGGGGGTATCGCTCGCGCTACACGAACCGGGCGGGCCGGAGCCCTGCACATGCGAAGGCGGCACTTGTCAGTCGGTTCTACCACCTGCAGACCTGCTCCATCACCGAATCAACAACCCAATCATCGCAATTCGGCATTTGTGTAAATAGACTAGTAGTGTTGTTTCCAATCATCAGCTGCCCTTGTAGACATGGGTCGTCTTCCTTTTCATTTTTTTTTTTGAATTCTTCTTCTTAATTCATTCAATAGCATCATGTACATACACAGCCGGACGGTGGCCAGAAATTAGCTGGATGTGCCACTGGTTACTACCATCCTTTTTCTTTTCTTTTCTTTTCTTTTTTTTGGCGAAAAGAAGACTACAACCCTTTTGCAATATTTTGGCCAAGAGATTACAGCTTGCAGACCAGGATCGAGCCGAGGGGAGCTAGCCAACAAGTGGGTGTGGGTGGCGACTTGCCTGCAGGCTGCGAGCTGGAGTCTGAAGAAGGTTCCGCGCACGTCGGTGGTCGTGCAGCCATGTACTCCGGCGCAAGACGTGGGTTAAGTCAAGGGCTACGGTTAATGTTTGATTATCCTAATAATAAAATCTTTTATAATAACAAGTATGAAGGTTTGAATCCCGGCCGGGCATCCCTGTATGTACATCACGCCACGCGCTGAACAGGTGAAAATTAAAAGGGGGGAAAAAGAAGAAGAAGCCCTTTGTTTGATCTTGAGCTGGCCGTGGAAAGAAGAACTCGAACTCCAATTCCATCCAGCTAGCAGGCGAGATGCCCGGCCGGCGCGCATTTCCAGGCAATCCTGCTCTGGTGTCTGCTCTGCCTCCGGCTGTGCTTGCTTCGGATGTCAACCTTCCCCACACGTCCCAACACAGCTCTGCAACTTGTGCGCTGCCGCAGATGAATGTTGCAAACTCGCCGCCATGAATTTGACCTCTTCAACAGCAGGCAGCCTGAACCATGGTCCCCGTCTGAATTCTACTGTATTTTTCCCCCCGAGCTGCTGCTACTACTACTACCAGAACTTTTTCTGAGATTGCCTGCCTCAAGATTCTGCCGTGTTCAAACCAATTTTTGCAGGCCTTTGTCTGGAACTGATTAGCTGTTCCAGGCTTCCAGTACCCACATCACATTTCTGTAGATTCATTTGCATTGCAGGATCAAAATTCGAAGGCAGACAATTTGAAAGATGGGACGACAATGTGTGAAGCCTATACATGTATATATATAACTTAATCCAACTGTGTAGTGTGTACATATTACAACCTCTCTCGCCAGTCGCCATTCTGTTTTGAGTATTCGATCTTCTCTATATTCATTCACAAACGGAGAATTTGCAGCGGAACCAAATCGAATCAGTAGAGAAAAGAAGACGACGAAAGTAAAAGGTACAAAATGAGAGAGAAAATTAAGGAAACAGAAGACAAGATTAATCATTGAGCAACACTTTCTTTTTACCGCAACGAATAATTAACAATGTATATGGTCGATCATCACAAGGCATGGAAAAAAAATTCGGGAAGAGTCAATTTTTATGGTGTCCACCAGGCCGCCGGCGGAGGCGGGGATGAGTAGTCCCACACCGGCAGCTTGGGCAATGCCCGTGGCGGTGGAGGTGACGAGTACCGCTCCTCGGGGGACACCTCCGAGTACGGCGGGGAGGAAGGCGGCGGCGGCGACGAGTAGTCGTACTTGGGGATGCTAGCCGGGGGTGGTGGCGGCGAGAGGTACCGGTCCTCCGGCGACACCTCGTAGTAGGGCGGAGGTGGCGGCTCGTAGTGGACTGGAGGCGGCGGCGGCGGTGACTCGTGGTGAGCTGGAGGAGGCGGCGAGAGGTACCGATCCTTTGGTGAGACCTCGTAGTAGGGCGGCGGTGGGACCTCAGTGTAGACTGGCGGTGGCGGTGGCGGTGAGAGGTACCGGTCCTCCGGTGACACCTCGTAGTAGGGTGGCGGCGGTGATGAGTAGTATACTGGAGATGGTGGTGGAGGGGAAGGAGGTGGCGGTGATGGCGATGGTGGTGGTGGAGATGGTGGCGGGAGAGATGGAGGAGGCGGTGACGGAGATGGAGGGGGAGGAGACGGCGGTGGGGGAGAAGGAGGAGGAGGTGATGGGGATGGAGGTGGAGGAGGCGGCGGAGACGGTGGAGGTGGCGGTGGAGATGGAGATGGCGGAGGAGGTGAAGGTGGCGGTGGTGAGGGTGACGGAGGAGGAGGAGATGGCGGCGGAGGTGACGGTGGAGGTGGAGACGGCAGCACAAACTTCTTGCACTTGAACGCGTCGCAGTTGACTTGGTGGTTCTTGAAGAATTTGCATTGGTCCAGCGACCTCTGGTCGGGGCGGTCGGGGATGCAGTTCCGTCGGTCGTCGACGTTCTTGACGTGCAGGCACACGGGCGGCTCGCCGGTGATGAAGTTGTACGAGTAGGTGAAGTTCTGGAGGTGCGGCAGGTGGCAGATGCCCTCCGGCACGTCGCCGGCGAGGCGGTTGTGGCTGAGGTCGAGCTGCTCGATGCTCTCGAGCCTGGCGAGCTCGTCGGGGATGGCGCCCATGAGCTTGTTGAAGCTGAGGTCGAGCACGGTGAGCCCGCTGAGCATGCCGAGCTCGGCCGGCACGCAGGACTTGAGCGCCGTGTTCATGAGGATGATCTCATTGAGCGTGCCGGACATGTTGGCGACGGACGCCGGCAGGCACCCGCCGAAGTCGTTGTTGGCGAGCACGAGCACGGACGCCGGCGAGTTGCCGACGTTGTCGGGGATCCGGAAGTGGAAGCGGTTGGAGTTGAGGAAGATGGCGTCGAGCGGGCGGTCGAAGAGCTCGCTCGGCACGGGGCCCTCGAAGTCGTTGAAGCGGAGGTCGAGGTACCGGAGGGCGGGCAGGCGGAGCACGACGTCGGGGAAGGGCCCGACGAGGCGGTTGTTGCTGAGGTCGAGCTCGTGGAGCGCGCGGAGCCTGTCGAGGGACCGGGGCACGAGGCCACAGAAGCGGTTGGAGTTGAGGTGGAGCACGGCGAGGTCGGCGAGCAGGCCGAGCTCCTCGGGGAGGTGGCCGGCGAGGTCGGCGTGGTTGAGGTCGACGGAGGCGACGACGTCGAGGTGCGGGTCGGCCGGGGACGGCGCGCAGAAGACGCCGGCGTAGGCGCAGACGTCGGGCCCGCGCCAGGAGCCCGTCACGTTGTGGGGGTCGGAGAGGATGGCGCGCCGCCACGCCTGCAGCGCCACGTACGCGTCGCGGAGGCGCGGGTTCGGGAAGGAGTAGGACGGGTCGACGGGCGCGCCTGCATCGTCGCCGGCGGCGTGGTACTGGAGGAGCTGGCGGCGCCGGATGCGGGCGGCGTCGGACGCGCTGAGGCCGCGGCTGACGAACGCCGCCGAGGCCGAGGCGAGGAGGTGCGGCGCGAGCAGGAGGAGGAGGAGAGCGAGGGGGAGCGTCCTGGGAGGCGGTGGTGGCGTCGTCATTGCGGCGCGCGCATCGGCGGCCGCGGGGGCTTGTCCGGAGTGGGGTGGTGCCTGGGCGGGGTGGGTTGGGATTGGGAAGGCAGCGGCGGGGGGGATTGATATCGCGGCGCCGGGGCAGGCGCGCGGGAATAGAATATTGCGGGGGAAGGGAAGCCAGGGGACGGACGGCTGGGATGGAGGGGTGGGTGGTTGCGTGTCCGCGTGATCGGCTGCCAGCGTTCGAAAGGGTGGCCAAGGGAGGAGAGGAGTTGGCCTCCATGACTGACCGACTGGCTGGAGCAATGATGAGTTGGATGGTCTGAAGGAACGATGATTGGGCGAATGCGTTGCGCCGTTTCAGTTTGGGCTCTGAACCAAGGTCTGCAGGGAGGGCAAATCTTTGGCTGTCAGCCGGTGACAATGCTTACTCTGAAACTAAAACAAACGCGCCGCACAGACGATGATTGCCTAAACTTGCAATGCCATTTTTTCGTCAACTATTCTTGCAGGGTTGCAGGTTTTTCATCGGCGCGTGCATGATGCAGACCACCTTTTGAAGTTGTTTGTCAACGATTTCGACTGCACTCAACAGAAGGCAAAAGGCAAAGCCAGTTTGATCGAATCCAAGACGTTGGGGGAGGTGCCGCGCCGATTGGGAAGCTGCTGGAGGTTCCTTGGAACGGAAAGAATTGGTTCGTGGCTTGGCTCGTCATCCTCTCCGCAGCAAGCCGCCACCGAGCGCGAAGCTGGCCGGCGAGTAGTGAGGGCCCCGTCGCGGCAACGTGCAGGCATCTATCAGGTGAGTCGCCTGTCCGGTTGGTCTCCAGCCCTTCGTCGTATGGTATCGTAGTGGGAATCCACCTCTCCCGTCTCCTCCCCGATTTTCATTTCGATCTCTCCTCCCGGTTTCCAAATCCGATTCCCGATCATGGTGTGATGGATCAGTTCCGCGCCGACCGGCAAATAATATAGTTCTCTCCTTGGTTTCGCCTTCTCTCTGTCTATTTTTTGGGTTCATTTTTGTTTGTTTGAGGTCTGTTTTTTTTCTTAGCATGCGAGTTCTGCTTGATTTGAATTCGAATCATGCATGCTGTTCGTCATCGATTTGCCCCAAGTCTTTTGGGCCGCTAATTAATGGATTTACTACTAGGCCTTTTTTTCATTAATTATGGATTATTTTTTTATTAATAATGGATTATGGCCCAAGCCAACCAATGCAATCCGACGCGTTGCTGAGCCTGTCCTCGCCGTGAAACACGGGAGAGTCGGAGGCGCGCTTGCATACACACAGCTAGCTAGCTAGCTAGCCTGTCTTGCGCTCTTGAGCTAGTACTGACACTAGCAAAAGCAGAATAATGCAGCTGTGATCACCGAGTTGACAAAACCAAGCGTAGCTTTTAACTAACGGCTCCGATGCATAGTAGTATATGTCTCGTGGCTTCCGGGTGGGTGTCTTCGCGCCACGCACGGATCCACGCGCTCGGCTCCCTAATCGCCGGCGGCTCCCAACAAATAATCCTCACAAAAAAAAAGTCTGTCGATTGATGAGGATCGGGGGTAGCAGGCGGCGGCGGCTGATACCGTAGTACCCCGGTGCATGCATCCAGATGATTGATGATCAGGCCATCAGGGAAGAATATCGACAAGGATTACGATGAGCTGGGGTTCGCCGGGCTGCATGTGAGTGGGACCCCCACGCCGCCGCCTCCGCCTCTCAACTCTGAATGTCTGATCATCAGGCGAACGAACCCCCTACCCTACTCAACCCAACACAAACCCAAACGCGCCGTCTCCGGCCACAGCCACCGACCGACCCCGGCTGGAGCGAGCAAACATTCCCCCGCCGCGCGTCGTCCTCGCTGGCGCTGCCGATTCGCTCCCTTCCGTTCGCCTCGAGACCCCGACGCCGCTTCAGGCAGGCAGCGCGCATGTGTGCCTGTCGCTGACAGCGCCAGGCTCCTGTTTGGAACGGCTGTTCGATCGGAATGGTCTCCCCAACGGCACGTAATTGCAGATCAGCCGAGCCATCGCAGCCTCCACAGGTAACGGGGGGCCGCGAGATCCTCTGCAGTAGTTGTAGAGGTGATTTCAGTCACTGATACGCGTATCTAGTTTCATGTAACAGCGATCTAGTTTAGTCCCTGCGCAATTACTGCAGAGGAACTAGCTCCGACAGCGAGCCGTATGTGGAACGCAACAATCCCGCTGCCTACGTTTTCCCACACGATTCCAACGCTGCAAATGAGCCACCGGGGCTCGGGCTCCACTGCATGCAGAGCAAACCGCCCTAGCTGCTACTCGATCGGTTCTGAATCAGCAGTGCAGAGCCGAGCTGTGGGTGTTCAATTTGAAGCTAATCACCTGCTCCTGACGTCAGATTTGGAGCAAGGCCGGACGAGGAGGCAACAAAAAAAAAAACCCCCCAAAGCAGGTAGTACTATACTACTGACGAGTGAGTGGGAGACAAATGTGCAGAAGATCACCTGCTCCTCAGACAGGCTGCTGGAGTACTCTTTCCGCCCCCTTGTGCTCTGAAACTTTAATTTCGTCTTGCTCTGGAATTTTTTTCCCTTCGCGGTTGCGTGGTGTGGCCTTTTGTTCCTCTCTCTCCTCCGGCCAGCTCACTTGTGCACCCGATCTGCTGCGAGGAAAGACAAAAATAAAGAAAGAAAATACAGGCTCCAATGTGTTGACCAGCCTGCTAAATGAGAGCCATCCAGCAGCAGTGGCTCCCATGTGATGGTGCGGCACCGGTAGATGTTGCTTTTCTCTGGTTCTGCTGCTAATGCAACGTTTCCTTCTCTTTTTTTTTCTTTGTTTGCTTGTGCGAAGCTGGGCATCAGTATATCACTTTTCCAGTGGACATGCAAAAACTCCAAGAGTAGTAGTCAATGCACCCCAACCAATTTTGCTGCAGGGTAAAGTAGCAGGCTCACGAGGATCCAACCCAGCTGTGTCTTGAAGATTTTTCTTTTTAAAAAAATCCGGCAGGAGCACTATCAAATCATATAAGAAGAAGAGCTGTGTCTTGAAGATAAGTCAGCCTTCAGCCCTCAGGCGACCTCCCATAAACTTGGGTTCCAGACAGAACGTTTTGGGGGTGTAAACGGTAGAGGAGGCAGGAGGACGCTTGCAACCGATGCTACCGAACTGCACAAATACATGTGATGTGCTGCAGTTGCGTACACTAGAGAACGGAGGCCAGTCCGGTCCAACACCAAGAGCCTATTAAATAGCTGCAGCTTTTAAGCTTTTCTGAAAAATTGCTGCTGATTGTTTTCATAAAAAGTCAATAATAACTTTAGAGGACGTTTTTAGCTTTCTAGGCTAATAAAAAAAAGCTATAAAAACTGAGCTTTTGAGCTTTCCATATGACCTTGGTTTTTCTACATTTGTAACTTTTCTGAAGCTGCGCGAGATGTTAGCTGTTTATTTAATCTTTTAGTTTTTCACGCTGAAAAACTATCTAGAAATTGAAACAAACATCCCTAATGTCCCCGAGCAACCATCGGCGAAACAAACGGTACGTACTACTGGATACGAGCAGCTGCTGGCTCCAACTGATCCAAATCATTCACAAATCATACTACGTCGTCTAACCATCGACCGTTATCTGGCTTTCGAAAGCAGTCGTCGGGAAGCTCATCTTTCACCTGCCCGAGTTTATTCTTTTCTGAAAGTCAATTGTTCCTCAACATTCATGCCCACCTCAAAATTACCTTCTTTTTTTTTTTGAGTGGGGAGTGGATCCTCCACTACAAAATTACTGAAGAACAAAGTTCAAGCAAACGGGCCTACATTTTATGCTCAGCGGGTTCATGTTAGACACTGTAATTGGCCTTGGAAGTTTGGACGCAAATGGGCTGTGTGGTCGCGGGCCGAGTAGCGTAAACCCGATTTAGTTTTTACATCATTTTTCTTTTCTTCTCACAAGAGCACAACTGTACAGATCCATCTTTCCAAAAAAAAAGTACAAATAAAGAAAGGAGCATAACTCTTCTGTTATATGAATTAACAGAAGACACTAGGTATATTATTTGCAAGATACATCTAAACAGAAAGAAAGAAAAAGGTTGGCCTGCATGTGTTATGAATCTCACTAACCAATACCAGACTTTCATATCCAGTCAAACAAATTATCAAGCATCCACCTGTTCCTTCACTTGAGCAACGCTGTCCGGACATACCAGAGTATCTGAATGTACCATTTAGAAACTGAGCTGCCACTTCCATGGGTGGGAACTCAAAAGCCTCTACCAGTTTCTATATGATGGCCTGCTGGGAGATCGGATGTCAGAAGGGCAAACTCTTTTCAAGTTTTCAAGAGTATCAGTTGCTAACCGCAGAACATTGCAAGTTTTTGTATTCCTAAAGAAACATATTGACAACCACCTCTTGGGTAACACCATTTCAAACCACCTATACTCTTAGCGTGTGAGGTTAAACACCTGAACAGAATAACCAAACCAGTCAGCAGATGAACGAGTCACAATTCACAGAAATATTTCTACCAAATGCCAACGAATAGTATCACAGGAGAGGGAAAGCAATATGTTGTATTAGAGCCAATTTCTCAACTCCTAGAAAATTGTTCCAGATCAATCCTAGTTCCATTTCAAAATAGCAGACCATGAATCCAAGTTAAAGATGGATCATCTTTTACTCTAACAAATAAGATCCTTCAATATTAGCAGCAGGGAAACATAACTACAGAAATAACAGTGCTATTGAATCCTTCAATGGACAACTATGTTTAAACAGAGATAATATGACATTTCGGTAGTATCTCGTTGCAGTAACTAAGTAGTGAACATCTTCATAAATTGGCCTGACAAATATTGTATTGCATGTTTTTTCCTATGATAACTTTGAAATGATAAAAAAAGGTAGGTTAACGTTGGAAACATGACCAGATCAAATATCAAATTCATTTATGAGCTTTTGCAGATCCAGAAAATGCTGAACCAGGAATGATGCACAGAAACAATTTCCTATAATTCACTTAAACCTATTAGCTATGTAAATCTAAACATGAAAGTTGATCTCAAGTAGCATGTGTGCTAGTGCCGCAGTGAACCAATATAAAATCTTAATTCTGAGACCTGGCGCTTATCAGAATATAAAACAAGGAATGCATGGCTGCGGTTGGTAACAATGTTCTTTTTGGATGAGTCTTGAATAGCACAAATGTCATAAATGTCACTGTGATACTCAGTTTTTTTTTAAAAAAAAAGGTAAACTAAGTGGTAAGCGCAAAACCTGGGATAGCAGCAATGTTTTGGTCTATCTGGCTATTTAGTAATAAAATTAGTTTTAACAAAACAAACCGATAATGCCTTTTATGTAGACAATATTCAGGGGAACGTCTGGCTCAAATCCTGGAAACAATCAAAAGGAGACGGAAAGGGACGATATGATTGCTTGTCACTGTGGAAGTGGTGGCTATGGAGGTCTACACAAAGAATGGCTGGCGATATCATTTTAGATTATGTGATTGATATGAGTTATCAAGTAGTCTGAAACCTTTTAGCACTACAAGTCACCTGTTCAGATCATATCATCAGAACTTTCAGGAGGACCTCTCAGGGGAAGAAGTACTTGGCAAAACGCTAGAAGCTACTTCCCCTCCCCCAATGTGAAGGCTAGAAGCTACTCATGGAAAGATTAACTACTGTAATTTAGCAAAATTCAATGAAACGGAGCTTTTGCGCATCTACGCTTTGACGAAGATTACTAGTTTCATCATAAACAGCATAAAAACAGAGAGAAGCAAAATGAACATTTTGCACCAGAAAACTTGATTGTATATCATATATGCCACAGTAGGAATATGAAGATGCTGTAACAAGTGATTAAACAAGTTGATTCAAATGAGAAAACAGGTCCATATAGCTTGTTGCTGCTTCCAACTAAACTATCCTCCGCACAGATGACAAGTGGATTAGGAGACAAGAAGTTGTCACAACTCAGAACTGGAATTGATGTGGGACATAATTGGCAATTTGGCACGCAGTTGACAATGGCCAATCAAATTTAATCAACATGAAATATATACATCTGTAGGAAATCCATAACTTGCCTAAATAATTAGCCAAATAAACAAGCAACCTCCAATGAGCCTGTCTGAGCATACACTATTATGTCTCTCTACTTGAACTTTTTCGATTCCCTTCCCCATAAGCCTCATCAGTAGACAGCACAGCACAGCATAACAATACCAGAGACCTATTAAATGTGCACATTACACTATCGACACAATATCTCACTGGTGCTAACACCACTACATTAGTAATACTGTTAGGACTCGTGGTAACTATTTAAAATACAGATGAGTGGTGGTTCATGTTAGAGTATATATATGTGTCAAGGGTAGTTTAGTCACTTCACATATTCTAGGGTTTGGGGTCTCCTCTTGTATATATAGCCCTTTGGGCATATCTCAATACATCCAACATTTCAGCCTCTATTCCATTCGTAACATGGAATCAGAGCTCTAGGTTGCTTGATCCGGCCGCCACCCTCGTCGTCGCCGCTGCGCTGCCCCTGGGAGCTTCGTCTTGCTCCTGGGGGCGGCATTCCTCAGCCCCAAACCCATTTTTTTTCTTACCCTAGTCATGTCGCAGCATCAAGTTTCGCCGCCCCGTCGGTCCTGTGTCTTAGTAGCAGCAGCAGCAGCAAGATCTCCGCCGCCAGCAGCAGCAGCAGCAAGATATCTGGCCGCCGCAGTTGTGGCTCTCCGTTCGCCGCCCGCCGTCGTCAATCTCCTCGCGGGAGGGGAGCAGCAACCCCTGCCCGTCATGGATCCGCCGCCGCCCCCCTCTCGCCGCCTATTGCAGCTCGCCCCGGCTTCGATTCGTCGCCGTCGTCATCCACCCGTCGTCATCCGCATCCGTCGCGTGGAGCTCGTCCTCCGCACCCATCGCACGGCCGCCATCCGCTCCGTCCGTGCGCCTCCGCCGGTCGCGGAGCTGGCCGTCCTCCCGTCGCAGCAGCCTCCGCCGTGCGGATCCGCCCGTTGCAGAGCCGCCGGCTGCTTGTCCGCTGCTCGCCGCGGCCATCCACCGCCGTCGTCGCGCCTGTCTCCTTCTGCAGCGCCTTCCGCAGGTCTCCATGTCTACCCCCGGTCGCCGGCCTTCCTCTCCTATCCAGGTCGCCCGCATGCTTGTCTTCAGGCTGCTGCTGGCTTCTCTGGTCTTCAGGCTGCTACTGGCCGACCGTCTGCTGCTTGTGTGCTGCATGTTGTGGTGATCTCTACTGCCTATCTGCATCGGTCCATTGCTGCTCTGTTTTGCCTTATCTGCTGGTTGGTCTTGTTTCCTGCTGGTTGGGCTGCCTCTCGTGGCTTGCTGGTTCAATTGACATATACATCAGTCCTTTGCTGCTCCTAGTGCAAGGCTCCACTGTCTCCTTTTGCCTGTTGATTGCTGCTGCTTAAGTGCTTATAGTGTTGAGGCTAATTTCCTAAATTTCATTGCATCACTGTCAATCCATCCATCTTTTGCTTGTGCTTGCTGCTTGCTGCTGCCTATCCATAGTATATTGTCATATTTCCATCTGTTTCCATCCAAGAGTGCTGCTAGCATTGGTGTCATTTGCATCAACATTAATCCAAGTCCAATTGCTCACATTTAGTTCATCAAAGCTGTGTGTGCCTACATCCTAGTTGCCAAATCAGCCACTTTCATTTTCTCTTCGGGTTTGCCATGATGTGTGGCTGCCCCATCAGTTGTTGATGCGACCTTTGCCCTCTTGGTCCCTTTCGGAGCCGTTTTGCTCCACATCATGATCAATGGCCGTCTATTCGTCGTCATCAACACATGTCCTCCTGCTTGCCGTCTTCAAGCAGTGATCTCTCATTCCTTCCTTTTGGCTGGTTTGACACATCTCTATGTTACTGTCGGGTTCAATTCTCCAAAGCAAGGCTCATGTTTGAGGAGTTGAAGTTCTGGTTTGTGAAGACTTGAGGTATTTGCTGAAGTACGGTTGTGAAGGCGGTACCCTCTTGTGGAGGAGATTATCTACGTCGACAAGTTCAAGAGTTGCACGCTTTGATGACAACTTTCATTTCGGACTTTGGATGTATCATTTTTCATGTTTTTGTTGAGTCTAGTGCTTAGTATCAACTCTCCAAATGCAACGACATTGCATTCACGTTGCATTTGAGAGGGGGTGTTAGAGTATATATATGTGTCAAGGGTAGTTTAGTCACTTCACATATTCTAGGGTTTGGGGTCTCCTCTTGTATATATAGCCCTTTGGGCATATCTCAATACATCCAACATTTCAGCCTCTATTCCATTCGTAACAGTTCAAATATTTGAACACAATTAAGTGGAGAATTTTGGCAATGTAAACTTAGTCCCTGTAAAATTCTTGCTGACACCAGATTCTTATTCACACAAAAATCAGTAAGAGGCTAAATAGACAAGCCAATGAATTTGAGTAGAGTCCACATGTAGAAAGGAAGTATACAAAGGAAATAAAAAGACAATTGGTGGGATTGAATTGCTTACTTGCACGAAGCCGTGATATTGGAATTTCTTTCAACTCCCGCCGAATACATAGGTATTCACCAAGGAGAGCCATGATTGCCAAACCAGTGATATTGACAACCCACCATGTAACTGAAGCTGGCCAACCACCATAAACAATGCAAATGAAGAGATGGATTATGTAGAGGGTTGCTGCAAAGTCCAGGCACTTCTTGGCTCTCTCAACCACATAAAGCATGAATCCAGCACTGCCCAAGCAAATCATAGAAGCACGATTAACAATAAACCATTTCGTGCCAAAAAAAAAAAAGTAGAAGGGTCGCACAACTTAAAAGGGATAAATAACATCTGTCTGCCAAAGCTAAAAAAGGATCGAATTGATTACTTAGTCTTCATATTGTTGCTTTGGATTACACTTTTTAAGAGAAATGCAGTCTTGAAAAATTAGTCTAAGCTAGAATCCAAAGATATTAGTAATTGGAATTCTGTTATTTTGATACTTGCCCGAGATGGAAGCATGGAAGCAAAGGTTAGAACCATCCTGCACATTGTGCATAGGGCTTGTTCGCTCCCTTAATAAAAATACTTAGAACAAAAATGCAATGTCCGGATGAAATTCATCTCTTTTATAAACAATTATGGCTCAAGAATATGTAATTACTGACAAGACTAAGGTGTCACTGTCAAGCATAACCAGAACACCTATTTCATATGGTGCAACCACTACACGATGGAAGATGAATGATACAATGCTCCTACCCTACAGGAAAGATTTGTGCCTGCAAGTCAGACACTTCAGAGCCCTTGCACTTAACTAGTGCCCCAGGAAATGTCTAGCAATTCAAGCATACTAACACTTCTGAGTTGCTATGCCTGCCCTAAACGCGCAGATCTGGAAACACACGCGCCACATAGCTTCCAAAGAGCAGCCGTAGCTCTCGCAACCAGAAGCAATTATCCCCCCAAAGCGCACACGCGCCCGACGGGTATACATGGCGTTCTGAGTCTTCCCAGAAGAACCCATTCCAATCTCAGATCGAGCAAGAGGATGGGGAGCGGCGGCGTACCCTGCGACCGCGGCGAGGAGGAACGAGGCGATGGCGCACCACCCGGTGGGGGTGCGCGGCGTGAGCGTGGCGAAGTCGAAGAAGTAGAGGAGGGTGAGCCGCGGGACGCGGGTGCCGACGAGGAGCGCCATGAAGAGGCCGAGCGCCAGGTAGTAGAGGCACTGCAGGCACACGATCTGCGACACGATCAGCCACGGGTCCCACACCATCGCCCCGTAGAACATCTTCGCTCCCCGTCCCCGGACCCGCTCAGCCGGAGGGAAGGAGGAAGGGAGGTGGCTTCTTCGCCCCCCGTCCCCCGGCTTCTTCTCGCCGGAGGGAAGGATGAAGGGATGCGGCTTCTTCGCTCCCCGTCCCCGGATTCTTCTCGCCGGAGGGAAGGAGGAAGGGATGCAGCTTCTTCTCTCCCCGTCTCCGGCCCCGCTCACCGGAGGGAAGGAGGGAGGTAGGCGGCGGCGGGCGGTGGTTGGGCGCGGATCTCTCTTGGCGGCCTCGGGTTGTCTGTCTGGGCCTCGGTCCTCGGATCTCTCTTTGATTGCCCTCTCGGCACTGCTGTCTCAGCTGGATCAAGAATATGCTTCGTCATTTTTCATTTTTCCCCTTTTCTTTTGGCATTTGCTGGGTTTTTCAATGGAAGTTTTGGGGCTGTTTTCTTTCGCTGGAGGGTGGGTCCAAGTGAGCCCCAGGCTGATTTGCTGGGTGCAGTCAGCTCGGTTTGTTCCTTTGTACTTGCTCCTTGATCCAATCAGTAGTTGCCAATAGTTTAGTGCCTACTAACTATTAGCTATACTAGCCAACTAATAGCTATTGTCCTTAATAATATTTTCTCCATTTCAAATTATTAGTTGTCATGATTTTTCTAGATACACAGATTTTATTATGATGCATAAAAAACAGTATATTTATAGAAAAACTAAAACGACTAATAATTTGGTACGGAAGGAGCGGTGGGTTATTACAAAGAAAAAAGTTTTATTTATCTCTTTGAACTATAGGTCGAGTTTACGTTTCCACCTTAAACTCAGAAACCGGATATTTTGCCTTCTCAAACTCGCGAAACCGGACTTATGACCCTCGTGGTTTTTCTTAGCGGTTTTTTGATTTTTCTTTTATGTTTATTTTGGATAAATCTTCGAAAAACTATAGTAAATTACAAAAAATAATAAAATGAAAATTCAATTTTTTTTGACTCCACACAAGTAGGTCTATGAAGTAAACATATGATATTATATAATTTAGTAAAAATTATATTTTTAAATTTAGATATATATTTTCTATATTTAATTCATATCTATATTTTTGTGGTCCAATTATGGTGAAATTTTTATGTTAGTCTAATAATTCAATGGTGGAGCTACAGTAAAAAATTTATGCTCACTGGATCATGCATGCCTGAGTTATAGATTCAAGAGTTTAATTCCAAGCTATACCAGACTTTTCAATTTGTCAAGAATAAATGATCCAATGATCATGAATTTTTTACTACAACTTAAGAATATAATTATTAGCTCAGCATAAAAAATTCATCATAATTGGACAAAGAAAGATGTAGATATGAATTAATTACATAAAATTATATATTTAAAATTGAAAATATATTTTTTACTAATTATATCGTACAATATGTTCAATGCATATATACATACACTCTTGTGGAGTCTAACAAAATTTAATTTTCTATTTTATAAATTTTTTATTTACTATGATTTTTTAAATATTCATCTAAAATTAACATAAAAGAAAAAACCACCTAAAAAAGTCATATATTGGTTTTGTGAGTTCAAAGAGTCAAAATAACCGATTTTCGAGTTCAAAATGGAGACGTAAACTCGGCCCATAGCCCAAGAAAGTAAATAGCACTTTTTCTTATTACAAAACCACTGCAAAGACGCCCTTAATCACATGGCCCATATGTTTTCCAGTTTTCGTATCACAATTATGGGCCTTGCGGAGCCCAACACAAAAGGCCCAAACCACTGTTATCAAGAAAAGAAAAGGCCCACAGCCAACTTAACACTCGAGAGTCGAGATAGGCCGACCAAGCCCCCAGTCGGCAGCCGCACTCGCTTCCCTCTCGCCTCGCCAGTCGCCACCACCTCCCCCCATAACCCTACGCCGCTCAACCATGCTCCTCCGGCGACCGCTCCAAACCCTCACCCTCCCCCTCCTCCGCCGCCACCTCGCCGCCGCCGCCGCGGAGGCGGTCGTCTCCCCGGCGGACCACCACGGCGCCGACCCGCTCTCCCCGCCTTACGGCTACCTCCCGGGCCACCCGCGGCCGGACCCCAAGCACGACGAGGTGATCCTCGCCGTGCCGCGCGCCTCCTCGGGCCGCCACGTCGCCGCCAAGGAGCGCAAGGCCGGGCGCGTCCCCGCCGTCGTCTTCGAGCAGGAGAACGGCCAGGAGGGCGGCAACAAGCGCCTCGTCTCCGTGCAGTCCAAGCAGATCCGCAAGCTCGTCGACCACCTCGGCCGCTCCTTCTTCCTCTCCAGGCTGTTCAGGCTCCAGGTCTGGTCCGAGCACGCGGGGCAGGGAGAACTCGTCGAGAGCGTCCGCGTCCTTCCGCGGAAGGTGGGTGCCTCTTTCCGTTGGATTGGTAGTAATCGCTAATGTCGATTTTGGCCTGTCCTGGTAGAGCTTGCACAATTGAGATGGCTCGATTGAACTGTGCCTTATGTGATCCACCGGCATTTTGTGGAAGATTATTTCGTTATTAGTAAACAGGGATGGGTGTGTTGGATTGAAATAATTATGTTCTTGTTCTGGAATTGCTCCATTTCCTGGTGAATGTTCAGTTTATCAACGTCGTTGTGCAGTAGGACCCATTTTTATTTGCAGTTGCAGATTCAATTGCTCCTTTTCTTTTCTTTTTTTAGTGTGTATTCCTGACTTCTTCAGTATTGATTCTGAATGATTTAGTTACCTATTTGTCCTTATACTATGGCTAGTAGCATGCATTTCTCAGTACAGAACTTTTTACGATGGATGCTCAAGAGCAGATGACATTGTACAATAAATATGTTGATTATTAAACAATGATATAAATATTTTTGTTCCTTACCTTCTATTTACATTTAACATGATTACCATGATGACTAATGTGGGATCTTGTTTGAATATATTCAGGTACACCTGCATGCGGGCACTGATGAACCTCTGAATGTCACGTTCATGAGAGCCCCTCCTTCTGCACTTCTCAAAATAGATGTTCCTCTGATGTTCATTGGAGAGGACGCCTCACCTGGTCTCAGGAAAGGTATATAGTACGTTTTGATGTTCCATCACTTAAGACTAAACTAAATGTCAAATAGAAAAGTGTCTTTTTTCCCATATCAATATTGGGTCTAAACCTTATATGCTAGACACTCACATGGTATAAGCTTGTTATCTTAGGAACAGAATTAATTATTAGAATATCTGGGTTACTTGGATCAAGAGCTTATTTCTATTGAGCAATGCTAAAGTAAAGAACTCATTTCTGTTGAGCACTGCATAATGATTCTGTATTCTTTTGGTTCATTGCTATGTGCTATATCCATTCATTTTCATATGATTCAGTAATTCTGTATACACTGAGTTTCCCTTTTCATAAACTCTGTCCACAATGTTTAAACATCACCCGCATCAGGTTACATACCACTTTAATTTCTTATTTTTGGCATAAAACTGCGCCCTACTCATATCTGTCTTGTTTATCAGGTTAACATCTATTTAGTAGCAATCCAGACTAATTTGTTTAAATTGAAAATTCCAGGAGCTTACTTCAACACCATAAAGCGAACAGTCAAGTATCTCTGCCCTGCTGACATTGTACCACCATACATTGAAGTGGATCTGAGCGAGTTGGATGTAGGACAGAAACTTCTGATGCGTGACCTGAAAGTTCACCCTGCATTGAAGCTGATTCAGTCACCAGATCAGCCCATTTGTAGCATTATAGGATCGAGGGCTCCTGAACAGAAGGGAAAATAACTTGATCCATATACGTACTATTTTGAGCTCAATGATGTTCTTTTTTTTTGTTTTTCTTGCTTGAGCTATTCAAGTCTAATTCTCCTACTCTTAGGATGAATTGTAGCCACATACCACCATTTTACCTCAAGGAATGTTTCAAGCAGCCACATGCTACAAGCTAGAAGCGCTTGCAGAGTTGCCCTAATTTTTTTTAATGTTCCACATAAACTTCAAGCGCTGCAAGCTTTGTTGAAAGTGGAACTCTTAATGAAGTGTTGATTGTTTAAAATCTGATTCAGCATTACATGATTTACTTAGCATAATTGTGTAAGAATGATAGCGAAAATATGATAATCTTTTGCCATTGTGTCAGTGTGAAGTAATGTTTTTGTATCTGTGTGGTCACCCTGTTGAACTATGAGGCATATTCAGTTCTTGCAGTTCGATGAGCAATGGGGCCAGGGCTACAACTCATTTTCTGCGCTGCTGGTAGTCATGGCAGCTGGCCGCGAAGATGGGTTACCTAGCAAAACGGCCTCATATACCTCGCCGGAGAAGGTAGGAGACCAATGAAGAAGGCGATGGTGGGTAGGGGAGAAACTGTACATTCCACAACCATAATTTGGCCAAGTCCTAAATGATTGGAGTGATTTTTTTCGTAAGAGCAGTAATAACTGTATTCCGGAAGTATCACTCTCCTAACTTCTTGTGTTAAAAAAACAGTCATGGACTGTGAAACATCACCTGACAATACCAGACATCAAGGTAAGGTGCAGAGAAAAATGCATCCCAACTCTCGAGCCCGCGCACGCCAAAGACATCAAACCTGAGAGGAAACCTTAGCTCTCCTGTCACCTGCAATGACATCTGACCACTACTCCTAAGGCAATGGAATTCAGCAATGTTGAATGCAACCCCAATGAAGACGCAACAAGTTACATGCTAATTACTCCAATACAGGTTCTCGAAGTTTATCTACATAGCCAGTCACCTGGAAACTACAGCAAAGTGTTTCTGAATGATGCTGATGTACTCACTCTGATGTTAACGATTGCATGCTTCCATATGAATACACATCTGCTGCCAACAATCAGATATTGCTTGGCGTGTGATGAGTCCACATCATGGAATCAATTGAGAAAACAAGTTAAGAAATATAACATTTATTGATATCATAGTTTACCATTTCCTTTCCGAAATACATACTGAAAACATAGGTTCAGATACACGATAGTAACAGAAGCGTCGAACATCCGACAACCACTGAAAATGAGGTCCAAACAACCAAACTCATGTTCAGACACGCACACGCCCATCTCCGATCAAGATAATAATATGACCGGAGGTACAGTCATTCTTCGGAGTCCTCCAAAAAATTCGAGGATCCAACTACGCAAAACAAAGAAATCAATAGGTGAGGTAAATTCATCAGCGCCGCACAAACAAAATCTTCAGGCAACAACTCCGCAAACATGATCACATCCATGGCTGCAACTTATTAACCTCAGACAGCACTTCAGATACGACCATATCAAGTTGTTGCTGATTTTCACTCAACGGATCAGTTGGAAAATTGGACCATTGTCCAAAGGTGAGATGCTTGGAGGTGCAGGATGATATATCATGGGTTCACCTTCTTCCATCTCATCTTCCATGAAATTCTCCCTGCACTCTGTGCTGCAAAAGGCTTTGTCACCCCTGCAATTGAAACACAGGATACCAGACATCAATCAACAATCAGAAGAATCACAGGCCTATTAAGCAAACAGAAAAAACACCCATAAAAGTGGTTCCTTTACTACACTTGATCACTTACTGATACATGTAGATATCTCTCCCTTCTTTCAGCTTCTCACTGCAAAAACTACAGAAGCTCATGGCACCCTCTTTCACAAGAGGAGACATGTTCTCCTCATCCTTACTTTCACCAGGCATCTGGTGCTCAACTTGAAGCAAAAAAACATGATCTCCAAAAATGTGGGTAGTTTTAGGGTTTGGGCCACGGGAAACAACACATGTGTAATCCTCTGAATTGACAATGTCATCAAGGGACATGATACTACCCTTGAGTCCGTCAGACATATTATCATCCTTCTGTTCAACCTCCCCAGTTTGAACAGGAGCAGTGGAGCTGTTCTTGCGGGATAGGTTATCAGTAATCCTCATCTCAGATCCAAGAAGGACCTTCCTACCGCCCAGAGGGGTGGGATTCTCATCAGCAAGGGAATCCACAAGTCCAAGACCAACCCTGTCACCAAGCAAGATCTTCTGGTTCTGGCAGGCCTCAAGGGAAGATGATCTGGGTGACTTGTTACCAAGGCCTGCGAAGAACTTGAGGTCTAGGGGCGATGTTGGACTGCGGACCACATCCAATTCGCTCAAACTGGTGCTCAGTTTGATAAGAATGTCAGGGACTCTGAAGAACCCCATCTTTTGCACAATCGAGTCAGAGGAAGCTTGTGGAGCCGAGGAGTCAGTTGCCATTTGGTCGCCTCTAGCTTCTTGGCACTGCAGTTTTTGGGTGTTAATAACTTGGTTATCTGGCATCACCTTTTTATAACATTAACAACTTAACTAAGTTTGATTCGTACCACTACCAGTTTCAACCACAGCAATTTTACAGGTGCGCAATCAGTTTCAGAACAGACAGCAGGAAAATTAGAATCAGCTGAATCATTGCTTCTTCTTATGGAAAAATCAATCCATATCAATAGTAGCCAGTACTTGTGCAATCAGAAAACTAAAAAAAAGTTTTATTGAATTCGAGTGCAGTACAGCATCTTTTTTCTTTAATAGATTCCTTCGCTTGGAAGCAATACATATTGGTCAGTGAGTAAAGCGTCAGGAGAGGAGTAACAGACAATCCAGACGGGCATGATCACTCAAGAGAATCCAAGCAAAACAAAAGAAGATACAATCCATATCAGTAGCAGCAAGCCAGGCTTTAGTGATTAATCAATCATCAGCATCATCTCACTCTCACCTTCGTCTCACCAGCTCACCAGCTGTTCTCGCGTCGCGGAGTTGTTTCCTTCACAGCAGCCTCCTCATCAAGTACTGAAAAAGCACGAACGAAATCAAATCAAATCAGTACGATTTCTATACCCTCAGGAAAAAAAAGCGGAGATTAAACCCCTCCAGAAAAACCCACAGACCGAAAAAATCCACACAAAAAAAGCACGCCCGCGCCGAGTGATCGAACGGAAACCGACGAGGGGATAAACAAAATCGAAGAACTCGAAGCGGATTGAAAACCCGTCGACCTCGCGAACGCGTCCGGACCAGTTCTCCCCGGAGGGGGAATGCAGGTCCGGGAACCCCGAGCCGAGGGCAGGCAGAACCGCGAGGAATCAGACGAGAGGCGACTCACCGCCCGTCTCTCCCTGGTCTCCTCCGCCTGCACAGCGCCGCACCGGGTCCGGGTGGGTGGGGAGGAGGGAGACTTGGAAGCCCCGGAAAGATGAGGAAGAAATAGAGGTGAGCCTTGACAGGGGAGTGGAGAGAGAGAAAAAGGTTTATGTGATGTGAGAACTCTACTAGCAGTCGTTGGACCCTACACCACTCCACAACACTTGTTGGTGGCCCCGTTTTTCCACTTTCTGTCTCTACTTTCTCTTTCTAGGGGGCCTGCTCCCCTGTACTTCGCTCTGAGCAGCCCATTGTTTTTCTGGAGAGGGAGAAATATTCTCTTCTCTCTCCTTGGAGATTGAAAAGAGAGGAGAATAAAATAATGTCATATGCAGCAGAAGCAGGACAAGTGGCCGTTGATTGAGATGATGGCTTGTTGGGATTCATTGACCCTTTTTCTAGAATGTAGTATTTTTTTTGCGGGAAAAGGGGTAGATAAAGTGGAATTAAGACGTGTAAAATACTGTAGCGCTTTTATTTGTATTTAATAATTATTATCCCGTCATGAATTAATTAGGCTTAAAAGATTCGTCTCGTAAATTATAGATAAACTGTGTAATTAGTTTTTTTTAACTACATTTAATATTTCATGCATGCGTTGAAACATTCAATGTGATGAGAAATCTTATAAAGTTTTGGAATTTTGTTGGTAACTAAAAAGACCTAAAGATGTTTGGAGCTTGAGATTATGATCACTCTGTTCGGCAGCTCCAGCAGCCTCCAGCCCAACAGTGTTTTCCTCTTACACCGCTCCAGCACCAGCTTCCAGCCACCAGCCAGACAACAGTATTTTTCTCTCACACCACTCCAGCTACCAGCTCCAGTTCCAGCCGAGCGAACAGATTGGATGTCATGTGTGTCTTGATGTGGAGATTTGATTTGTCATGTTGCTGCTTAGCCAGAAGAGAGAGAAAGAGTCATCATTAAGAAAGGGAAGAGAGAGAAAGCATGCTACTACTGCTAAGGATTGTTATTTTTTTTGTGTGCTTGCGAGAGTGAGTGAGAGGGCTGCTTTTTCAATCTGTGGGGTGAAATTTCGATAGTATGTTTAATCCGAGGGTGTGTTTAGATCCCAAAACCCCCCACAAAATCCAAATTTTTCATCACATCAAAATCACATCGAAACATTAAATATAGCAAATGACCCATATATGGAATACTAAATATAGGTAAATAAAAAAACTAATTGCATAGTTTTGATGTACGTTGCGAGACGAATTTTTTGAGCCTAGTTAGATTATGGTATGACAATATTTACTACAAACAAACGAAAAGTTCTACAGTGTCCGATGTGACTTTTTCTCCCACCTTTTCAAGGATCTAAACACACCTTGAGTAGTATTGTTTTTGGTTGCTGTCAATCGTTGGGGGTTTGCAGGCGCTGGTGGTGGAGTTGCCAAAGGAGTATGCTGTCAAAATCTGCTTTTTTGACTTGGTTTATGTTGGGGTCTCTGTCAGGAATTGTGCCTTAGTGCTTCCCAGTCCACTTGCCAGACAAATCTCGTCCGCTTCCCGTTTGAAAGTTGAAACAGCTTGTCTAGGATATTTTTTTTACAAGACATACAGATTTTGTCTCAAAAGAAAGAGCAGGAGATTGTGTTAGTGGAGGCTGGAGACGTCTTAGCATTCGGTCACTAGCGCTGACAAATCTATAAAGATTTATCTTTTAAATTATAAAACAAATATCTCATGGATTCATCCTTTTTTGAGAAAATGTATTTATTTCACCAAAAAAATAGCTCATGGATTTTTTTCTAAAAAAATGATAGAACAAATAAAAGAAATCCAGCCTCCACTTGCGAGCCTAATTCGATAAAAAAAATTTTGTATTTCTTCACCCTCCAACTTGCTACTAAATATACAACGTGTTTACCGAATTCCAATTAAATTCTGTTGTCTTCTCGAATTAGTACATTTTAACCGAACTCCCTTCTCCATAGCCTCTTGCAAAGATGTCCTAAAGTTCTTTCAGTGGCACCTTTAATTGGCGCCTTAAAACGGTTTAATCATGTATCCCCCTAAGGTTTTCCTCGTGGATTTCTGGTCTGCAGTCTGTACTACCAGTAGGCATTCTTTTCAAAAAGCCCTTTTGAATCACCGGTTGCTCGAGGCCCAAGCAAGCTAACACTAACAGCCAAACGCTGGGAGGCCGGCCGCCCCAAAGAGAAGCCTCTCGTTCCAAGGATGAGACCGGTACGGTACACACCGGTGGTGGATTCACGCTCCACAAAAATCTATGAAGATTTGGTCAAACGGCCACGCATTTACGACCGGTTTCTGGTCGGTCGGGCGCTTGATGCCTCCCTGCTCCGTGGCCCGGGTACGTACGAATTCGAGGTCACGCCGGCGGGTTATGGCGCCTGAGGGCAGCTCGGCATTCACTCTGGAGTCACGAGGTCTGGTTAAATTCCCACCTATACTGCTCCAAAACGTACGCATGTAGTATACACGGTTCTAGCAGTAACTTCCGATGCAAATAGTCACTCAGTCTATCCTAAAATACTAGTCATCCTATGATTCAAAATTTATCCCAAAAAATAAGTCATCCTACCATATTTAGAAAGTGCATGTGCACGCAAAAATTAATTAGTACCAAATATGAATAATATATAGGGGCAAACATGGTCATTTTATCTTTTTGTTAATTTTTCTTAGAATTCCTAGGATGACTTATTTTATGGACGGAGGGAGTAATTAGTAATACTAACAAGTACTCCCTTCGTTCCAAAATATAGATCGTTTTGACATTTTAAAATTCATATATTTTGCTATATATCTAGACATATGTTATATCTAGGTGCTTAGCAAACACTATGAATCTAAAAAAGTCAAACGACCTATATTTTGGAACGGAGGAAGTAACTGATTAGTAGTAAAAATGTGAACTTATAAAGTTAACTAGTACTCCCTCCATCCCGCAAAAATTGTTTATTTAATCTTTAAATTTTGTTCTAAAAACTGTTCGTTTAGATTACAGTAAAATTTATATAATTAAAAACAATATCAAATACTAAAAATAATTATATTGAGAAGGGCATGGAGCTAATCAAATATTTAAGTACATGCTACTTTTTTGGTTCCAATGCATTTACATTTATTGAAGATCTAGGGAACTAAATAATCAGCTCGGTCTTCAATCATTACTGCTATAATTTAAGGGTAACATGATCATTTTCTACTACTAGTAATATGTCTGAAATTTTTTAAACGAACAGTCCTTGTGGGATGGAGGACATAATTAATACTATCTCTGTTCCACAATATAGCTATTCTCAGGTTTTTCTCCAAATCAAACATTTTAAACTTTGACCACTTTGACTGTAGAATCTAAAGGAAACATAAAGATTGCTAACATAAAAGTGATATCAATTTATTCGTAATAATGAAACCAACTATCATAACATGTAATATTTTCTATTTAAAAGTAATTATTTTTAGAGATATTATTGGTCAAGATGAATATGTTTGACTCTAACCAAACTAAATGTTGTTATATTTTAATACAGAGGTAGTAGTAAAAACTAAAATTGTGGACTTGCAAAGTTAATTAGTAAATGTCTAGGGCTTTTATTGACTTAGGTTTCATCTATTTTGCGTAAATTAGGGTATTGTACTATGAAGCCGTTTGATAAGTCGAGGTAAAAATGAACTAGAAGCCGGGAAAATCATCTTTTTTTTTCTTCAGCAGTAAAACAATTTTGGATAAACCTTTTCAAATGGACTCTAAGTGTCGCCCGCATTTTTTTTAAAAAAATAGTCGCACATAGTCATTTGGTTCTGTTTGGTTTTTCTAGAAGTGGAACTGTTCACAACTTTGATTACTAATTAGGGGTATTAAATAAAGTCAGTTTACAAAATGAACTCCAGAACCTTGCGGTAGGAACTCTGACGAATCTAATGAGGCATTTGCTGTATGATTAGAGGATGGTTACTGTAGCATCAATACAGTCAATCATCGATTAATTACCATCATTAGATTTGTCGTGAAAAATTACATCCATTCGTGAAGAAGTTTTGCAAATAGATTTTATTTAGTATTCTATACATGCGGGATTTCTTTTTTAGAATTGGAATCCTAGAAGGAACCGGAGTTGGAGTACCAGTGCAGTATGTACAAAGCGCCACTAGCTGGTGCCATACTGGGGTATAGGTAAGACGGCTGAGGGTTGGACCTGGCCTCCTGTTTGCATCTGTGTACCGTGTATATTGGTATGGGTATCGTCTCAGGCTCACAGCAAAGCGGTGTCGTGGGCCCAGCGTACCGACCTCGCTTCCCCTACCCTAAAAGCAGCCTCTGATTCGGGTTAAGCTTTGGCTCGCTTCCAAGGCTATTTGGCGCTCTCTCAAGGCATCCGCGTCATTAGCGCCGCTCGCTAGCTTTGATTAAGAGAAAAGATTTTGGTTGAGGGAAAGGATTAAGGGAGCAGGGGTGATTCCCCTCACGAACGAGACAGCAGGGGGTGCTTGATTGATCGATGCGGTTCCAACCGACGAATCATCCATCATCGTTTGGACGCGAAGCAGAGCAAAGCAAACGTATCAATCAGGATCGTTTTGCTTATTTCCTCTGTGATGATGGAGTACGTGCGTTCCGGGGATTGGACTCGGAATCTTGTGCGTACAGCTGCGGACAAGCAAATCAATCTCGTGTTAGCAAACAATAAAGTAGAGCCGGAGTGACTTGGTGGTGTAGACGGGCCCTCTGGCAGCATCCCTTAAGGCAAACAAATCAAAAAGAAAAAAAAATAGGGCAGCTGTGCTCCTCTTGCGACGGAGAAAGAAAGACAGGAAGAAAAAGGTGGATTTGGTGGGGGCCGGCCAGCCATGGCCCACGCGGCCAGACCAGGCGGTCTCGGTGACGTGACGCCACGCGACGGCGACCGGCCGCCGGTTTGCGCGTCCGCTAGCGCTGCCGGGAGGCGGGAGCGGACTGGGGGGCTGGGGCCGAGCCGCTGCCCGCTCCACCGCACACCAACCACCCACCCGAAAGCAAGGCAACGCCACCGCCCCGGCGCCCGTGCCGGTGCTGTTGCGTGCGGCGCGCCTGCACCGCCGCTCGCGTCCACGTCGAGACCCATGGCTTCCTCTGCCGCTGTCGGTGGTGGTCTGCGCGCGACGTCTTTTCCCGTTTGCTTCCGTTCCGTTCTGCCTTGCATTTCCTTTTCTTTTCCTTTGATTAAACTGGACTGGTGGTTGGTTCGGGTTCCGATCGCGTGCCGGTGGTTCGCGTGCTCGCGTCTGTCGGCGCGCGCGCGCGCACGCACCGCTCAACAAGATTTGTAATTGTTACGGTAATACATACAGTACATGCATGCATGTCTCAGGGAGCACTCCACGGGGCCGACGGTAGGTGTGCAATACCGTCATACAGATCGCACGTCACGCCAGTCGCCAGGGATGGAAACGTCTGCAGGTGCAGTAGAAGAGAGATGAGTGTGACAGAACCGTCAAATTAAAACTTAAAATTAAGCTAAATGGCCATCATTTGAACACATCAGTCACATTTGGCTTAACGGTTTAATTTGACAGTCCTTTCGAAACTGACCTTCCGATCGAAACAAACACCAGTAGTCCCACGCGAAGGTGAGCGCAGGCAGTACAAACATGACGAGTACATATAAATACGATTACAATACCGAGTAGAGTACATTAAGTTCTACAAACCTAGTTTAATTACATAAACAATATACAAGAGCAACTTTATTTTAAAACAAAGTCCGATATAAGAAACCTGACGTCTATAATACATGAAGCGCAGTATCGAATCACACACTCAGCCACGGGTGTGTGATTTTGTAACTAGCAAGGACTAAGCATCTGGTCCGGCCACCTCCCAACCATCCGCGCCAAGCCGGATGAACTTGGCACAACAAGGGCAGAAGTCTACCTCATTCTGACCTGAAATAGTTTGAGCCACAAACCTGAGTATAGTAATACTCCGCAAGACTTACCCGACTATGAATATACATAGCCCATTATCTAGACATGCACGGTTTTTTTGTTGTGGGTTGTTTTGCGGACATGCATTTAAGAGTGAGTCCTTACTTTCAATATTTTAGCTCACATTCTATATAAATTAATATCCTCTAGACATTTGCAGAACCCCTTTTTAGAACAATCATAATAGAAGATCAATTAGTAACCTTAACATTTCCTTCAACATATACGTTAATATTCCATCACATTACTACGATGCGATGTTGCGATCAAGGTGCTCATATCTGAGAGCGACTGACGGCGAATCGATCCGATTTAACCTTGCAAGGTGGACCTAACCAACACGGCATGTATTTGCCCCGTCGGACAATACGAACCAACCATTCCCCTCCCTACCTCGAACTACAGAACCGCCCCACCTGTATATAGTCAACCAAGCCCTACGAGAGACCACCAAAAGTAAACATATGCGTCCCAATTCTCCGCGGCCACTCGACTGCCCTAAGGGGTGGGTAGAAGCTCTGTACTTTCGAAACAAGGCAGTACAATGCTTACCGGTTTCGACTACCTCCTACTCCCGGCATGCAGTTAGTACAATTCAAACTCGATCACAGGGCCAGACAACGAACGGTCCTTAATCGACACAGACGGGCTAGCCTTTCCCCGCCCGGTCTCCATTTTCTTTTCCTTCTCCAACCTATTACAATATTCCACATACTCAAAATAACAAGACATCCTATATCTCGTGAGTGACCAGAAATCACTCGACTTCTACCGAGATCTTATTAAGCATAGCATTTCTATCGTCCTATACATACTAGTATAACTCCACGGAACCTAGGGATCATGCAATTAGAGTTCTAAATAATTCCTAAACCTAATGCACAAGTAATAGAAATATATATAGATGTCATAAATTGAAATAATAGGATGTGCACCGGGGCTTGCCTGCGGGCTGTTGCTCAGAGCTAGTGTCCACTGGGCCTTGGGCCGGGTCGTCACGAAACTCCTGCGGGGCTGGCTCTGTCTGCTCCTGCGGCTCCGCGATCACCTCGTACACGACTTCCTCGGTCGCGGATTCTATATGTATGCATATGAGACAATGAGTAAATGTCATGCATATGAGACAATGAATAAATGCCAACATGACTTTGCCATTAGATGATAAACATTAAACAAATTAACAATTTACATAAAAGGATGCAAGTATGGTGATAATTAACTTTAACCCTAGTGCTAGAAACAATTAGAGGCCAAATTATCAATTAGAGCATGATTTACTATAAAATAAAATATGACTAGCAAAGACATTATTATTTGCCTCTTATAATTTGTATAAAAATTTACATGTAAAAATATTATTATTCCTATACAAACATTTAAGTTTGGTTACATTTTATATTCATATACTAAACTAGGTCCTATGAGTATGAAAATTTTATGGTGGATCACTCATGCTTAAAGTAAGCTACTGCAAAAATTTCACAATTTTTAGATTAACAGATCTATAGAAACTAATTAAGCAAGGCTAAACATAATTTAAATTTTTGCAGGGGTAAAAAGGTCATTTTTCCACTGTGGATATTTTTCCTCCATAGGTATTACTCTAACAAATCCAACAAAATTTATTTCATATTTTTCCCATTTTTCTTTGATTTTATATGGATTTTACAATCTACAGCTGAAATTAAACACAAATAAAAGAAAAAAAATCCCCCCTTAACCCCCCTGACCAGCGGGCCCCACTGGTCAGTGGGAGGGGCGGCGGCTCTGCTCGCCACGCACGGCGCGGCGGCGGCGCGCTAGGCGCAGGCCAAGGGGCCCTCGGCGGCGGCAGTGGCCGGAGGCAGCACGCGCGGCGGCGCAGTAGCAGCGGCCCAGTGGGGCCACGCGCGCGCGCCCCCAGACGGCGGGGTGGCCGGCGGCGGCGGTACCCTAGCAGCGGCGCAAGGCAGGGGAGGCGGCGGCGCGGCTGTCCCGGCGGCGGTGGGGCCCAGCGGCGGCGGGGCGGCGCGGCTCGAGTGCGCGCGCAAACGCGGCATGGGGCGGCGCTAGCGCGGCTCGCGGCGTACGGCGGCGGCGACGCAGGGAAACGGCGGCGGCATGGTGGAGAACGAGCGCGAAAACAATGCGAACGCGAAGGAACGTGGAGAGCATGAGCATCAGTGGCTCACCTAGGGACGATTTGAGCCGTCAAGTGAAGAAAATGATGACCGGACGAGGGAGTTCGACGTCGAGGTGAAGCTCGGGCGGCTTTAATGGCTGGCGGCCGGAAAAGCTTCGGTTCCCGGCGACTTGGTCGATGGGGCTCGCGAAGGAGAGGTCGGGGAGGAAGCTAGGAAGGTAGACGAGCTTCGGGTGGAGTGGATTTGGGATCCATGGAGAGAAGCTCGCGAATCGGGCCGACGAGCGCGAGTAGCTTCATGCGTCGTCCATGGCGAAACTGAGGAAGGAGAAGGAGATGCGAGCGAGGCGTAAACGGGAGTGAGGCAGGTGGCGAGCTCGGGAAGGCGGGCGTGGTCGACTTGGCGACGTTCGACGGCCGGGAAAACGGGATCACCCTCCACGACGGCACGCACAGCGGTGGGGAGGCTTCGGGAGACCTCGACCTCCATTACTCCCAATGTACGGCACAGGGAGAAGAGAGGGAGAGAGAATGACATGTGGGGGCCACATGTAAGAAATTTGTTTATTTGAGTTCTATTTTTTTTTGGATTGTTACAATGAGCAGATGGATGGCAATTGGCAACCCTGAAGCGCGCACGGTGTGCTAATAATTCCTCTCGAAGAATACAAAGTGGATGACAGTTGGGGTTAGTATTGTACGCGGTGCCCACAGACAGTAGAGCGAGCCGCATGCCGGCACCCATGACAACCGTCACTCAGTTCTGATAGCAATCATTAATAATATTTTTTTCTCACATCAAATCAGCACCAGCCACCAAATACCTAATACTCGTAGTACTTTTTTCTTATAGCAAATGAACACCGTCCACTCGCGACGATGGTGATGCGCTCCTGGCCTACACTGGCGGTGCGGCGCGCGCGATGAGGTCCGTCCGGGCAGCGCCGCGCGTCAGCCGACAGCTGCCGCCGGGTCTGGTGCGCACGCTTCCCAGTCCCACCGACCTCACGTGTGCGACGCAGCTGCTCGGTGCGGTGCGCCGCCGATCGTCAAAGTTGCCACAGCGGTAGGCTAGCGCCGAATCCGGTTCCGGCTGCCGGTTGAGGGTTCTCGGCCATACGCCCGTGGCTCGCTCCGGAAGCTTCGCCTTTCGCACGCGCACAAGAAAACGGCCGTCGGGCGGGGGCGGCGGCTCCGTGCCTGGTCTCTTGAGAGACACGGCGGAGCGGGGAGAGGGTGAGCCGGCAAAAGTGACTTTGCGATTCACCGCCATGATTCGGCCCACCACCACCGCGCGGCGCTTCGCGAGTGCCGCACTACCCAACCACTGAACCACACGGCAAATCCAAATCCCGCACCTGCACGGCAAATCTCGCGTTGTTGCCGTGCGTGTGGAATCCTGGGTTTTGACGCCTGCTCTGCTACTAAGCATTATTATCGTTTCATCGTCGTCCGTGCATGGTTCCGAAGAAAAACTCACCGGAACGTTTACATCTGCTCAACTTCTGTGAAGGACAGACAGGACCGGACTTGTGAAGTCTTCCGCTGGATCAGCATGATAGCCTGTGGCCGAGGAGCACCAGGCCACCAGCACAAGATAGGACAGGATCGAGCGACAGAGCAATACCGCGTACGAGTCCGCAGGCTTTGACATCGCTTGAGACCCAACTTCAGTCTTGCGCTAATTCTCATGGAATCGAACTGGTGATCTCAGAGTTGGAGACCCTAGCGATTTCTCGAAAACGATACGGTGTACAAGGTGAGCCATGTGCGCGATGAGAAGGTTGAGTCACCAGTCCATAAACTCGAGGCCCCACACTAGTTTCACGATCACCAAACAATAATGTACTACACGCCTAGTGGTTGATGGCTCGAGCAACCCAACAGGTTGATGGAAAAACTTCCCAAACCAAACAAACCGAACCAGCATACCTGGAGTACCTATATCAACTATAATTTTATAATTATTCACAATTGTATTCACGATACAAAAATGGATCTCTTTTTATATAATTAAAAAAATGGGTCTCTCAAGACGAGAGGACAGAAGACCATGACACCACTCATTCATGCATACAACATGCTATAGATTGTGCAAGAGAATCAGACAAAATTTTCACAAGGATCGGTGGAGAAGATTGAAACCTTTTCATTTTAGGAATGGGAAGAGGAAAAATTGGCACTGGCCTCTTTATGGGCCAAGTGCTCAGTTAAAATGCTCATCTCGCTGGATGGGGGAGGCAATGTAACTACAACTTCACACCACAGACCAAAGATGCAGCCCTCTCCCTATGCGGAATAGCCAACTCACGAGAGCATTGTATATACATGGAGACATGGCGCCGCACAAAGTGGTGGAAACATGAACACCTTGGCGCTCCGGAGTGGTCTTACCCCCAGAGAATAATTTGGTTCCTTGCTTCCATGGGTTTGTTTTCTCTGTCTTGATTTGAAAACTCCCTAAGCATCTAATGGGTGAAAGCAATTGGGATCACATGTACTGGGCCAGCCATTGCTTACACATATCAAGAACCGGCAATGCATTTGCATGTAACGCCTATCAAATAGAGTAAATTAAGTCAGGAAACAGAACCAAATAAAATACTGAGGGGAAGGGTTGTAAGTAATGAGCTTACTGTCACTCAACAATATATATGGCTTCGTTTACTCGTATTCCGTACCTATGTGGGAAGTCTTACATTTGGACTTAGTTTTTTTTTTCAGTTTTGGTCTTTCAAAAAAAAAAAAAGAAGCTAGGCTCCCAGCTTTGAGGGTAGATCTGTTTCAGAACCTAAACTTTTCAAATGTATTATTTTGAGACTTTTAAGTCATCCGTAAATCAAAACTTCTAGATAACGACCAAGCAATAAAAATAGGTGGCCTCACTTGAGTCAACTACTCGAGAAACCTTCATAGGCTTTAGCATTTTCTATTGGAAAACTAATGACATTTCTAATGGAAGTAACTAATGGCACAATCTTTAAAGTTTACAGACCAAATTAATACTCCCTCCGGTTCCAAACATGGGTCATTTTAGGATTCTAGTTGGCCAAACTTTTTTTTTTTAAAAAAAATTGGCCCATCAATATAAGAAAAGTTACATAAATTGACCACACATAGTTGATGCTACTAGATTTATCATGGAAAATATTTTCATAATACATAATATTCTCTGTTCCAAATAGTATACATATATTGCAAGTTAAATTGTCACATTGGACACCTTATCACAGTCCTAAACAACTTATATTTGGAATCAGAGGGAGTAACCTAGAAAATGTTCAGACATGATCTTATCATTATGGGACCAAACCAGATACCCCCACCATTACTTCTAGCAACTGATAAACGCAAGATGTTTTAACTTTTTAACTCATCGCTGGTTGTAGAGAGATGCAACATGACACACATAAATACATACGACAATCGTAGGAAAAATATGTAATCTGTGAAGGAAACCAACCTGATGAGCAACATATTGAACATCAGCAACACTTCCACTTCGCGAGGCTATTTGGAATGCACTTTTTAGGCGCCCACAGACAACACAAGCAAGTACTTTCCTGCAAAGTTTAGAATTTTTTTTTAGAAAAGCACAGGTTCAGAAAATTAATGCATGAACATCAATGCTTTCTAAGCATTGTACAGGCATGAAACAGTGAGATCGTACTCAGACAATAAAATGCTAGTCTTACAGTCTAGGTAATAAATTCATTCAAGATACATATTAGAAATTTTGTATCATTGTTAACGATGGCT
Organism: Panicum virgatum; assembly: GCF_016808335.1. Lineage (NCBI taxonomy): Eukaryota > Viridiplantae > Streptophyta > Magnoliopsida > Poales > Poaceae > Panicum > Panicum virgatum. Next base: position 37,277,974 of record NC_053140.1, on the reverse strand, counting down.
ACCTGTGATTGCTGATTAGCATGTCAATAAGTCGATCCGGTCTTTCTTTATGCTTGTTGGCATAAACATTTATAGCAGCACCAAGAACCTAGTAAACACAAGTGAACAATAATACCAGCAGAGAAATCAGCAAAACCATCCCATACTTCATATAACACAAAATAAGGTTATTATGCTAAATATTTGAAATACTGGGCTAATAGTAACATATTTCACACATCTCGATAAAGATCATATATTAACAAGCATAATTTATAATTCCAAACATTGCCATGAATATGAATATAATAACTATAATCTAATACAAAAAATTTAAATATATATACATATTTGTCACCTGATCCCATTCATCATCATCTATAGTACCCCTTATGTTCTTCAGGAACTCTGTTAGTTGGCCACCTTTTTTCCTTTCAGCGAGGGATGCAGCTACACCAGCATAAATATCAACAGCTGGAACAAAACAAGCTTAAATTAATTTAAGTATTGATATTTATACTTCCAAACGTGTATCAGAAAAGCATCAATGCAGAGTATGAAATCAACATAATGAGGAAAGGCTGGATCCAATATTTATACCTGGGAGATCAAACTCATGAAGCATTCTGAAAGCTAAATCAAAATGCTTTTCAGCCAGAGTTTCAACAACCATGCATCTTCGCCTGCAATTAATGATTGCACCTTTTTTTTAAAAAAAAACTATAGGTTCATCGAGCAGCAAAGAAAAGGACAAAGTCAACTAAATGCGTCAAAACAATAACCATATACACAATATTAGGATAAAAATTAAAACAGTGAGTCCTCATACAACAAAATTATGTTTTTGTTCCAATAAATAAAGCTCATAAATAAAGGAGCAGATAAAACCAGAAGAATATGAAGTACTAGGCCTAGTCTGAATGGGATCATCGAAGAGGCTGAACTAAATTTCAGGGGTGGAGCTTATGGCCAGAGGTGGTCAGCAAAGGTACGTTAAAGCTAAATTACTGACAAATGCAAATCCATCCTTGCCACTAGTCACCCCTAGAGCAATTCAAAGGATTCAACCTTAAAAGGTAGAAGATACAAAACCTCATAGTTTCAGGGTCAGTAGGATTCCCGAAAAGGGAAGTTTTCCACTGAGGACCATCTATATTGTTGAGGGCCTTCACTACATCCATCTAAAATGCCGATATGTGCAATCAGGTTAGCTTTTGAACCAGAAGTACATTGATAATTACTTCAATGCATAAGAAAAGGGAGTCTGCAGTAACCTCACCTGATAGGAAACACGAGTGGAATATTTCATTATAGTTTCCCTGGTCATTTTTCCTGGTGTGCTCTTATTCCGAGCAGACCGCAATACCAACTTTGTAGCATCCATTGTTCTATCTCGTACGGATAAGGCTTCTTCAAAATGTGTCTGCAATCATAAGAAGCCAAGGCATAAACACAATCAAATAGTTATTTTTGTACTGCACCACAATCCGGTCTTTTTCCTTTACTATTTTACTTTCCATTTCCTTTTGATTCATCATTTGTCAGATTTCTTCATTATTTGGATACTCTAAACATAGGTGGCATTGGAACCTGAGTTATATCTAGGTAGATTGAACTAAGAGAGCAATCAGGAAAGTTTTCAGGACTTATTGATATTGATTTAGCGTACATACTGTTTTGATTACAGATTTGCAATTGATATATGCACAGGAATCATGTTCAGATCAGCTGGCTAGACAAAAGTCGTTCTCCAGAATACAAGTCAACAACACACATGGTTAGCTGTGCCGTCATGCATGAATTCCAAATAATGCATTACGATAGTAAAAATCATGAACATAAGATGCAAGTATACCTTGGCATGTCCCAAATGCCTCAAAGCCTCCTCTTGAGACATCGAATTCATAAATAATTGGATACAACAAAGGCCAGAAGCAACATGGTCATCTTTTAGAACCTGACACAGCATGTTCCATTGTAAGTTTGTAACTATTAACTGCCATGAAGTGAAGTATTAAAAAAAAACTGCCATGAAGTGATGAAATTAGTATAGAATCCAAAGGAGTGATTCAAATCGATATTGACAGTACCAAAAAGTTGTAGAGATAATTAAAATGCCGATGTGTTTCACAATAGTTGCAAATGCGGGTGAGAACAGTGTTCATGTACTGGATCACAGGTGTCTCATGATATGCGGGTGATTGTGTTACTGCCCGTATTGTGTTCTCCAAAATAGCCATGGCACCATATCCAAGACATAGATCGCACAAGTCATCAATTGTCCCATAGTCAGTTGTTAACGGGTCACTCCATGGAACTGAAGACAAAGAAGTTTCCCCTTCAGTGGTTGGTTGATTAAAAGGGAAGAACAGAGAGCATGCTTCAGCATAACGGCCATGCCTGAACATGAAAGCCAGCATTTGTGGCCGAGCATACTGCAAGTACCCAGAAGAAATAATTAGTCCATAATTCAATTTAAAACTGATGGATTATCGAATCAGAACCAATTTCTCAAAATGGATTCAAAAGGAGTAAACAAGGCCAAAAGCTAAATAGGATTCAAGATTGGCTCTTATTGCCGAGATTCTGTAGGAAATTGAGATGAGCAGGGTGAGAAGAATGCATGATTCAGGTGTCTACAGAGAAAGATATGGAGCTGTTCCCCGGTGGAAACAGGGAATCTAGAAAGTGAAAACTCTAGGTCTAGGGTGACACTGTATAACAGAGTTTGATCAAGTAAACAAAAAGAGAAGTACATATTAATTGGGTATAATCTTACTTCATGCAAGTAATGAATACACTCGGCATATCTGACACTGTCAAGATTGCTGCGAGGACCATCTTCAAGGTACGAGCTAGCAGACGTGAATTGGTTGTCTATAGGATCTCTGGACTGTCGGGAACTCTCAGATCGTGGGAATGTGGATGGCATGTACAGAACATTAAGATAAGCATCAGCAGAAAGGGAATCATCAAAGATGGTTGCTGCACTCTTTGCCAAATGCTCATACCTGCGTTTGCACATTCAATAGCAGAATCAGAGAGAGAGAGAGAGAGAGAGAGAGAGAGAGAGAGAGAGAGAACAAAATGTTACAATCATGTGTGCATTTAGATTGCAAAAATGTAAAAACCGAATGTTGATTTACTTCAAAAGGTACTTCTATAATATTACAATCTTATTGGATTCAGTAAATAAATTACAGAGAGAATTAGCTGTCAAAGTTGCATTTTGAAGGCATTGTTGACACTCAACAACATTTACTGCATTATCAGGCAGTAAGCAGAAAATCCAAAGTGAACTAAGAGTGTGCATTTCATATCCACAAGTTAAAGTGTGACAGTTCGCAATTCACCATGTAGTAGCGTCTCAAATATTTGTAAAAAAATTCATGTATGTAGCACATATAAAGGTCAGGTAAACCTGCAAAAAGCAGTAATTCATCCTAGATGTCAAGAATCAAAATAAACAAGCTGTCAGTTCAGCATTGTTCATCATGTGCTTACAGTAGAACTAGTTCTTTTCAAATTTTAAAATCAAAGATGATTTTTGAAATTAAACTCTTGTAGGATTAGTTAACTTTAGGTGTACTGCTTACATGATTTTTTATGGAAGTTTTATAGCATTGCAAGAAACATAATTAATCATATTATCATTAATGAGGATCCCAGTTCTCCAGCGCACCAACAAATTGTAAAGCTTAGGAATAGTAAACATGGAAACATTGATGCCGGTGCCTTACATGGAACGGACAGAAGAAACATCAACTGGAGGTCCTCCTTCAATTGTGTTGATGATTTCAGTAACAACAGTAGCTGCATCGCCTTTGTATTGTTGAAGTGCTTGCCTGGAAGGAAGATAAACAGATGCAAAGGTTATACATAAAAAACAATGAAAAGCACAATCTTGGTTGACAATTTAAGCGAAAGCTCAAATAAATAAAGAGGTGAAAGTCAGCATGCTTGAGAGCAGTTTTGAAACCCCCATCTCTTTCACAGTATGAATGCAAGTTATTCAAACAAAATTTCCCTCATTCTATCCGGATTGCAACATTTGCCATCTTAGCCCAGTGACGAATTAAATTAAAGATATAAGCATTTCACCATCTTTCCGAAAGAAAAAAAAGGAAAAACAATGACAACTGAAAATCTATGTACACTTATGGGAAGGAAAACTAAGCAGGCACCATTCTAGCAAGGACAACAGCAGGAGGGAAACCAGTATATTTTCTAGTAGATGTAAATGTATTATACTTGCAAGTCAGGAAAATGGTTTGAAAATGAATAGATAAGGTGGGGCGCAATATATATGTAAATACTGATGTATAAGTAATTTTCTGTTAGAAATATTTGTTACAGTTGTGCTTTGTGTATATTCTATACCCAAAACTAAGAAAATGTTATGGGACAAAAACACTTCCACTGATTAAACCAACCAAGAAAAATGATAATTGGTTTTTGGCAACTCAGTCTCGCATACAATTGTTAAGTTAATTGTTTAACTTATGTCTCATCTCTTCTAATAAATGGGAACATATTTTGTGTTTCCCCCCAATATCTTTCCTTTTCTTTCAGTAATATACAAGTGAAAAGGCACAGTAAAAGTTTCCCTTACTTGAACTTCACACGGGCTTGAGCATAGTGCTCCATTCGAACTAAAGCATGGCCCCATGCAACCCATACCAGAAAAGCGTCAATCTGCATTCGATCAAAATAATACATAGCCTTTATCACCAGTATACAGGAAGAACGAGAAAGAAGTTGTAAAAATCAATACCTTGCACTTTCTACAAGTATATACAGCCATGCTGTACCGTTCATCGCTGACCAATCTGTCACGTAGACGAGTTGAAGATTCTTTGTCAGCGATATCATCAAGCGAGGCAATAATACCTGATCCCAGCAGGCTTTGAAGAAGCTCTGCACGCCCTAACCACATGTCTGCTTGAGCCAGTAAATCAGACAGCTCATCTATATACTGGCTCCCAGCACTTGAACTGCCGGTGTCCACAGAAATATCATCGACATCCTTACTTCTTTCAGAACCACTTGACAAATCAGTACTCCTAACGAGCTTCTTAAATAGATTTTTTGCGTAAGAGAGGGCCTGAAAAATATAAATTACTGAGTTACAGTAAATATAAAGTACGTTACGCAAAGTGTCATTTTGCTAGTCATTTTTCAAACCTGTACATAAGTTTCCGTCGCATGATAAGCTCGAGCTATGTTATCCATAGAGGCATCAAGGGGCAATTGTTGGGAGCTAAGTACAACCTTCATCTGAGTCATACACAGTTCAAGTGCACCTTTTGCAGCTACTGACTCATCGGTGCACAAGGATATTAATGCCTACAAATAGATTCACAAATGCTTACAGAAAATATATCATAAAAGTTTAACTGTAAATTTTGGAGACTATGCCTACAAATAGATTCGCAGACACTACCACTTATGTCCAAATAAAATTAGACCATCTATAAATTTATGGATTTTAATAGAAGATCCTTTTTCTAACTTTATCAATCTATTAGAGAAATAACTTATAGGAGCAGTTAGTGCTCAATTATCTTGTCTGGAGAACACAAATCACAATGTAAAGCCAGATACAAAAACTTTGGAGAGGCATAAGTGTTGGTGTATATTGAGCCCATGTATAGAGGCCCATGTATAGGAACTATATATCCCACCCTTCTAGAATTTGAAGGAATACAAGTCATTATTCTCTCCATCATGGTATCATTAGCCTAGGGTTAGGGATCCCTCTTCTCTCCTCCCTCCCCACCTCCCAGCCGCCGCCGGCAGCCATGGCCGGCCGCCGGCACCCCCTCATCTCTCCCCTTCCTCTTTCCCTCCCCTTCCTTCCTCCCCTACTCCGGTAGCCTGGCGCGCCGCCGCCGCCTCCTCCCTGGCGGATCCAGTCGCCGCAGGTGCATCCCCTGCTCCGGCAGCCTGGCGCGCCGCCGCCGCCTCCTCCCTGGCGGATCCAGTCGCCGCGAGGGCAGGGGGCCGCGCCACCGCCTTCTCCCTGCAGCCGCCGCGCTGGTCATTCTTGGGCCGGCGCCGGATGCGGGGGCCGTGGGATCCGCCGCCGGCCCCCTGCTGCTCGAGCAGGGGCCTCCCGTGCCGCCCCAGCAGGGTTCCCTGCTGCCCGCCGCCGCCGCCGCCACCGCTGCTGGCGTGGGGGCCCAGCAGCACGCCGCCACCGTCGATCCGGCCATCCTGCGGGCCGCGGCACAGCTGCTGCAGGCCGCGGGCGCCGATCCGGCCGCTGCTGCAGGATCCCGCCGCCGCCGCTGCGGCCCACCGCGCCGCTGTCGCCGCGGGCAAGCAGCCCGCCGCCAACGCCGCGCCTGATGCCGCGTGGACTGGGCTCGGGATGTCGCCTGCGGATGCGCCGCTCTCCGCCGCCGCCCTCTGCGGGCAGCAGGCCGACGCCGCTCTCGCCGCGGCCCTCCTCGCCGCCAAGTCGGAGGCTTCGGCGGCCCAGGAGCGGCTCCGCGTGGCTGCTCTCCGGGTCGCCGAAGCGGAGCACTTCCTCCGCGTCTCCTCTGGCCAACCCGTCGTCCCCGAGCCCGGCGCCGCCTCCTCCCGCCAGGCCCCGCCCGCTGGATCTGGAGCCCGGTACGACCCGACCGACCCCATGGTCGCCCAGCTCCACCTCCAGGCCGCCGGCGTCCAGAACATCAGGGCCCTGGTCACCGTCCTCCTCCTACGGACGCTGGCGGGACCAGGTCCTGCTCGCCCTCCGCCGCTACGCCCTCGACGACCACATCCTCCTCGACACACCGATCGAGGCACAGGACGTGGCGTGGCTGCGCCTCTACAGCGTCGCCATGTCCTGGATCTTTGGGACCATCTCCCTAGATCTTCAGGACCTCGTCAGGACCCACGGCGGAACCGCGCGGCAGGCCTGGGTGGCGCTCGAGGGGCAGTTCCTCGACAACGCCGAGTTCCGCGCCCTCCAGCTCGACGCCACCTTCCGCACCTTCGAGCAGGGGGACCTCTCCATTGGTGAGTACTGCCGGCGGATGAAGGGCATGGCCGATGCTCTTCACGACCTCGGGGATCCAGTGTCCGATCGGGTTTTGGTGCTCAATGTCCTACGGGGCCTGAGCAGCACCTACGACCACCTGAAAACCTGGATCACTCGCCAAAGGCCCTTCCCCTCCTTCCTGCAGGTCCGGGACGACCTCGCCCTCGAGGAGATCACCAGGGGTCTCGCGCCCGGATCGTCCTCGTCCACCCCCACTGCGCTCGTCGCTGCTCCACCGGCTTCCTCCGCCGCTCCTGCCACCTCTCTTCTTGGTGCTGCTCCCGCCGGGCAGACCGGAGGTGGGGGGGGGGGGAGGGGCGTGGACGTTGTCGGCAGGGGGGACGTGGTGGTGGTGGCCCTGCTTCTGGGGGTACCGGTACCGATGGGGGCCGTCGGGGCGCGCCGACTCTAGGTCCGGCTCCCGCTTCTGCCCCTGCCCCTGGAGGTACGCCCTGGGCATCCTTCAGCAACCCATGGTCAGGGCGCATCTCGATGTAGCCTTTCCAGGGTCGGGGGGGGGGGCTCGTCCTCCACTTCAGCCGACGGCCATGTTCACCGGCGCTGCTCTCCTCTTCGCGTTGTCCTGGACTCCGCCCGCTTAGCCCAGTCAGCAGCCGACCTGGCCTGGGGGGTGGGACTAGGCCACTCTGGCGCAGTCCTTTAGCACCATGGGACTGACACCGCCGATCAGCACCGAGTGGATCGCCGACTCGGGTGCCTCCTTCCACACCACCCCAGACGCTGGTATCCTCTCTTCCGTCCGACCCCCACACCCCTCTTGTCCTTCTTCCATCATGGTTGGTGATGGGTCTTGCCTTCCTGTCACCGCCGTGGGTTCTGCTCCTCGTCTTCCTAATGTTCTTGTTGCTCCTCAGATGGTTCACAACCTTCTTTCCATTCGCCAATTTACTACTGAAACTCCTGTTCTATCGAATTTGACTCTTCTGGTCTTACTGTGAAGGATTCGGCTTCCCGGCGTCCGCTCCTCCGATGTGACAGCCCGGGGGCCCTTTACACACTTCGGCTTCCTGCTTCCGCTGCTCCGCCTTCAGCTTCTTCCACCACCTGGCACGCGACGTTTTGGCTCAGCTCAGTCGTAGTACCGATGTTCCATGTACTAGGGCTCCTGCTGAGCACCTCTGTCATGCGTGCCAGTTAGGTCGTCATGTTAGACTTCCTTTTACTTCTTCTTCTTCGCATGCTGCACATGCTTTTGATCTCATTCACTGTGACCTATGGACATCTCCTGTACTCAGTATGTCTCAGTATGTCTAGCTATACATATTATCTGGTCGTGGTGAATTATTTCTCATTACTCTTGGACTTCCCTTTGCGCGCCAAGTCTGAGACCTTCTCCACCCTCCACTTCTTTGCCTGGGTGTCCACTCAGTTCGGCCTCACCGTTAAGGCCGTCCAGTGACACAACGGGCGTGAGTTCGATAACTCCACACCCCGAGAGAGGAAGAAAGAACGGGAGGTGGAGTTGTCGAACTCCCGCCTGTTGTCACACTGGACGGCCTTAACGGTGAGGCCGAACTGAGTGGACACCCAGGCAAAGAAGTGGAGGAGGGTGGGGAAGGTCTCAGACTTAGCGCGCAAAGGAAACGTCCAAGAGTAGTGCGAGAAGTCGTCGACCACCACCAGATAGTACTTATAACCAGAAAGGCTAAGTACAGGAGAGGTCCACAGGTCACAGTGAACAAGGTCAAATGCATGTGTCGCATGCGAAGAAGAAGAAAAAGGGAGCCGAACATGACGACCGAGCTGGCACGCATGGCAGAGGGGCTCAGCAGGAGCCCTAGTACCAGGGACATCGGTACTACGACTGAGCTGAGTGAGAACGTCGCGGCCAGGGTGACCAAGACGGCGGTGCTAGGTGGTGGAAGACGGCGTCGCGGCAAAAGCGGCAGACCAAGACGACCAGGGCGAAGAAGAAGACGAGAGTGGTGCAGCGGAAGAAGGAAGGCGAAGGGTGTAAAGGGGCCCCGTGCTGTCACACCGGAGTAGCGCACGCCGGGAGGCTGAATCCTTTATAGTGAGGTCGGAAGAATCAAACTCGATGGAACAAGAATTGTCAGCTGTAAACTGACGAATGGAAAGAAGGTTATGAATCATCTGAGGAGCAACTAGGACATTGGGAAGACGAAATGAGCCAGGAGCAGAACCCACGGCGGTGACAGGAAGGCAAGAACCGTCACCAACCATGATGGAAGAAGGACAAGAGGGGTGTGGGGGTCGGACAGAAGAAAAGATACCGGCATGTGGGGTGGTGTGGAAGGAGGCACCCGAGTCGGCGATCCACTCGGTGCTGATAGGCTGCGTCCGCCCCGTGGCGCTGAAGGACGGCGCCAGTGCGGCCTGGTCCCACCCCCAGGCCAGGTCGGCTGCTGGCTGGGTGGAGCGGGCGGGGTCCAGAACGGCGCGAACAGGGGAGCAGCAGCGGCGAGCATGGCCGCCGGCTGGGGCTGAAGACGAGCCCCCCCCCTTCACGGCATGCGCGACGGCCTTGGCTTGCGCGGCGCGCGCGACGGGCGCGACGGCCGGTGCGGCGTGCGCTGCAGTGAGGGAGGCGGCGGCCCGCGCGGCCTGCGTGGCGTGCGCAGCGGGCGCGACGGCGGCTACAAAGGCGGCAGCGGCGGCCAGGTCTGCGGTCGCGACGGCGTGAGCCTGCGCGGCGTGCGCGGAGCGGCCCGCGCCCTGCAGCGGAGGCGGCGCCTGGGCGGCGGCCTGGAATAGTGCCGTGCCCTGGAGCAGAGGAGGTGCGGCCACCGCGCCCTGGAACAGAGGAGCGGCGGCAGAGGCCGTGGATCCAGCGCCAGGGGGCAGTGCGTGGCCAGCGGAGGCACACGCGCCCTGGGGCCACGCCACGCCGTGAGCAGGGGCGGCAGCCCAGGGTGCGGCAGGGGGAGCCCAGGGGAAGGAGGCCCTGTGTTGGCGGCAGATCGGGCCGGGCAAGGCCACACGCCCGCGGCCGGAGCAGACGGGGCCATGGCGCCCGCAGGGGCAGCAGCGACGGGATGGTGCCACGCGCGCGGCGCGTCTCGCACGGGATGGGCATCAGGGGCTTCGGCATCAGCGCCCGCGCCCTGCCCGCCCTGGACAGCTGCTGCGCCAGCCCCTGCACCGCCATGGACAGCGGCAAGGGCGGCGGCAGCGGTAGTTCCCGACCAGGGGCCAGGTCGGGCGGCGGCCAGGGCCCTCCCGGCGGCGGATCCCGTGCCTAGGGTGGTGTCCACGGCCCCTGCTGCGGCGGCGGCGTCCGCGGCGGCCAGGGCGGCGGTGGATCGGGCCGCGGCCCCTGCTGTAGCGGCGCTCGGCGCAGGGGAGGAGGGGGCAGGCCTGGGAGAGGAGGCGGCGACGCCCAGGACAGGGGAGACGGCGCCCACCCCGCACGTGCCAGCAGGGGCTGCGGCGGCAGGGGGCTGGACGGGCGGAAGCAGAGGCCAGGGAACAGAGGAGCTCCCCGCGCCAGATCCCGGCCAGATGAGGGCTGCGCCAGAGGCAGGGGTAGCGGCGGCGGCAGGAGCAGAGGGAAGAGAAGGGAAGGAGGAGAGGGGAGGAGGCTCCGGCAGCCGGCCATGTTGGCGGCGGCGGCGGCGGCGCCGGTGGCAGCTAGAGGAAGAGAAGGCTATCTGATACCATGAAAGAGAGAGAGTAGAAGAGAATAATGCTTGAACGCCCCACCTAGCCAACCCGACCATAAAACCTAGGTGTTATAGTGGGAGGGGTGGGGGCCTTTATCCTTGGTCCAACATTCCCCCTACGGCGTTCGAGCCCGGCGTAGCCCGCAGCAGGTTCTAGTGCCCGGCGTAGCCCGCAGCAGGTCTCAGCACACGAGAGACGCAGGGGAAATCGCGCAGCGGAAATGCGTGGCCGGGAGGGATCGAACCCAGGACCTCGGCTCTGGTACCAAGTTAGAACGCCCCACCTAGCCAACCCGACCATAAAACCCAGGTGTTATAGTGGGAGGGGTGGGGGCCTTTATCCTTGGTCCAACAATCACTAAACCAGTAAATTAAACCACGGCCTTATCACAATAGTACATTGAGTTCAAGATATATCTTTTTCTTAGTGAATATCATTGGTTGCTCTATTTTTATCACATTATCACATCCATCAAATTCCCATTTATGAGCATCATCCTAGTTGCAGTATGTAAGGAACTAGAATAAACATTGAGCATCAAGCTTAATTACACAATAGCTAAACATATATGCCACACCATACAAGAACTGAAAAATTGAAACAAAGAACTGAGCATAGTCACAAAGTTCCTGGGTCGACCGGGTCGAGGAACGGGGTCGAGGGTCGAGGGTCGTCACTTTATAAAATTATGGTACGAAGGGGGTATACATCTATGGAACGATAAATTATTATGTGGGACGCAACCCTGATTCATCGGGGTTGATATCTTCTAGTCGATAAAGACAAAAACTATATATATGCTACTAATGAAGAAACTAATCTGCACAAGCATATAAGAAACATATAAAAGAGTACATTTAGACCATGCTACACGTACTCAGCTCATTGTCTAACAAAAACCACACCAATCCACTGTCCTTAACCTCCTTATCCCAATTAAATCTGCTAGCAATGGGGCTGCGACCCCTTTCAAACCGGGACACGATCCAATCTTAAATGGGACACTGACCCTCTTCGACCCCGACCCTCGAATCGGAACGACGTTCCCGGGTCGAGGGACGAGGCATCGACCCCGAATCCTGTGACTATGGAACTGAGTTTTTTGTACAACAAAACAAATAAAACCAAGTTCAATTTAGCAAAACTCCAATATAGATGGCACTAATACAACATATCAAGAAGTCAGAATCGTAAGATTACACCGCCAGGCTATCAAATAGTTAGGTCCATACTGTTATCGAATATGCAGGAGAACTGCATATCATTGCATCAATTAGTTAGGTCCATACTGCCTAACAAGAAAGATAACTTCAGATAATTCAGACTAACACAAATTAAACTAATGAAGAATAGTAGCATTGGAAGAGCATAAAAGCCTAATACTTTGCAGATATGGAACAAAAGACATACCTTGAACAGTGTGATGTCAGGAGAGGTTTCATATCTATGAGATGAACGTGTTGCGTCATCCTTGTCAGGGTCTCCCGTCAGCACCCACTCATCAGGAGCAGAGACGAAAGGAAGTCTATCTTGCCCTTCAGAAGGATAAACAGGTGTCCGCTCCTCCTGTACACCAGGCATTGCATCCCAAGAGGATCTATCACCACCTGAACCTAAACTTTTTCTTTTTCGGGGCGTATCTTTTGGGGGTGTTTTAGTGCCACTGTCACGGGGGACCCACGAGAATGCTTTGCGTGCTTCTCTCTGGAAGTTACCAAAACTCTGCACAAAATTTGTTTTAACTGGAGTGGTGGCCTTTTTTTGTTTTGCTCTTGACGCAGAGATGGACAGTCGACGTTCCCTAGGAGTTGAACTGACATTAATGGAGATTGCTTTCTTGGCATAAGAAATAATTAACCTATCATCCCTCAGTGCAGGAAATTCTTTTAAAATCTGCAGCCCCCAAAATATGGAATTTTCAATTACCACAGCAGCGTAAACAAATGAGCACAGACAAAATACAAGTTAAGCAGCTGTACAGAGCTTAATTAAGAATAAGATAATATTTTTCCAAGATTTAGTAGAGATGAGAACAATAACAAAAGTAGTTGAGATGGAATACCAAAGAAGCAGACTGAAATTGTTTCATCATCAATAGTACTTCTATGATCAACTGAGGGTGTTCATGCAGAGAAGAGCAACGCTGTTGTGATGGCAATGGCAATAAGGAAAGAACACGAAGACCTAACGCCCATGAATTAAGCCGTGCAATCTCAGCATCTGACAGACTCCCAACTGTACGCTTGAGGAAAAAATGTACCTGAAACACAATTAATCAGTATCAAACTAATAGGAAATGCTATAGTGCATTTAGCCCCATGTGATCAGATCTGGCAACATACAAGAAGCTGCTTTGAACGCAAGTCAGGTAATAGCTTCATAGCACCAATGGCTACAGGAAGAGCATCATTGGAATCTCTTAAGGTTGACAGAAATCTCGAAGCTGCGGCTGGGCCTCCACCATTAAGTGGATCAGTGGTCAGCAGTTTGACGAGTTGGCGGCCTTGCAACTCTCTCCGCAAATCAATTGATAAAGAGGCACTTTCAGCAACCTCTAAAGCAGCAGAAACAGCTCCTTTAGCAGCAAGACGGAGTGCCAAGCCCTCTGGGTCATCTTCACAATCGGCTTCAACCTAACAATATTTAACATTCTTAAGTTACAGTAATAGCTTATGACAAGAAAAGGCAATTTATATTTTTCAAAGCCAGTCCCTATAATGCAGCAAAAGAATATATTGGCTTACCTCTTGCCATCTGGTGTAGTGGTCATCAGCACTCATAATATGACCATACCGCTGTAAAGATTGCTTCATGTGCAACACCTGTTACAAAATGACGCATCCAAACTTGTCAAGAAAGAAATGCTAAAACCATATTAATAAAGCTTACATTTGAGAACTAAAACAGTTGCTCCATGGCATGATAGAGCAGCCTATAGCACCCAAGCCCAGGTTGTTATGTGAAACATTATAATAAGCTAGATAAGTCAAGCTATATGTATTGACATTTCTTTTGCTGGCATGTATAATCATGGTTGGATCAGACAAAGTACAGTACAATTTTCAAGATATAAAGTGTTAACTTCAAAATAAATTAATGCAAGTCAAACTACCTTATTCCGCATGGGATCCTTCTCAGGTAAGTGGCACATGCACATAGTAATGACATTAGAGGCGGCATCAAGGTCCCAACTGCGCAGATACTTTAGAGCAAGCTGAGCTGCAAGTTTTTTGTCTCTTAGCCTCAAGCAGTATTGCCAAGTATTACTCCCAAGATTGTGAGATCCATATGCACGAATTTGTCCTGTGCCTAGACTTCTTTCTTCTTGTTCGATGAGCAATTGAAGCAATTTATCGGATGCTCCGTTGCGCAAACACCGATCAGATACAGCAAGAGCATCAGTTAGTTTTCCTTCACTAATTAGCCTGCAGGAACATAGTGATCCAGTCATCACATACAAATTAACATGGATAGCCTTTTAACAGAGTGCTAGGCATTGGACAGAGAAACAGAGCCAAGCTCAGTTGGCAGGTGTGGATGTAGCGATGTACACCCACACCATCCAGGTTTAAGTTTTGTTTGCCTCAAATTTGGGTGCCAATTTCTTCTTATCTAATAGAGTTTTTTTTAAACATATGATTAGTTATTGTTCTTCAAATGCCATGTTTATGTACGGATGCCCAACTATGAAGAAACTGCATGATATACCAAAATAATATGCAGAGCTTGTTCCAAAGGCGAATTCACCAAAGACCATTTTCAGCATTGCAGCCAAAATAATTAATAATAATAATAATAATAATAATAATAATAATAATAATAATAATAATAATAATAATAATAATAATAATAATAATAATAATAATAATAGTAAAGGTGGCACCCATAAAGACAAAATATATACCCTTACGAGTGGTACATCAGTGAAAAATATCAAATATTATATGAAGATGCATAGCAGTAGCAAGTAGCTGCCAAACATGTAATCCTGTTACCTCTCAACAGCTTTTTCATATGGTCCTTCATTCTCCCAATCAAATGAAATAAAAGTGGTTGGCTCTAGTCTAGCGTCTTCATGTTTAGGGGATTCTAGCGTACTTGAAGTAGTGTTCCCGCTTATTACAATATCTTCAAGCTCTGACTCACCATCACTATCAGGTTCGCGGCCTCGCTTCATAGAAAATTTTCCCTTGGATTGATGCAAAGAGACTTCACTTTCAGATTTATCTGTCACAGATGACTCAGATACTCGATGAAGATTAGACTGCATCTGTATCCACCGGTTCAAGGTTGGATATCTACAAACAACTTATATAATTAGAAAATGAAATAGGTTAGCATGTGATAGTTTAAAATGCCTAATCATTACCTCTCTGATTGCTCGAGAGCAAATTCAAAAAATGACCTCTCGATTTCAGGGGTTTGAGCTGTATCTTTCACATAAGTAGGAGATGATTCGTTGTCACCAGATAGTATGCTACTTCCAAATACACATGCCAAAACTGCTCTTACTGATGATAACTGGGCTAAATGCTTCACTAAATTTAACTGAAGAGGATAGAGGGGTTCTTGACAAGAAGACAATGACGAATCATGTGCACTCCATCCTTGAGCAGGAGGAAGGGACTTTGGAATGGCAGATGATCTGTTTTCTGAACTAGTATTACAAAGAATAGGTACAACAGGAATGCAAGCCCATCCATGTCCTGTTCGTGGAGGTAAAACAGGTGGCACACATGCTGATATAATCTCGTGCACAAAATCAACACCCATTGTGTCAGCTACCTTTGCAGCCGCATCAGTGCTCCCACGCTCAAAAACTATACGAGTTAATAGCTGCATGCCAAAAAAAAAATGTTAAGAGTCCCAACACTTGAGTAGCACCGAGTACAGTAACTTATTAGCCAAGTAGTAATGTCAGGAATGGTATGCAAAGAGATGATAATTTAGCTTTATCGAAATGGCTATATTGTAGTCTTGACATTGAAACAACGAAGTAAGAGTTCAATTTGTACAAAAAGTACCAATACATTTTTGCACTCTTATCTTAATTTATGTGTGGTTTCTCAGTTAGCAAGCTTTTTTCAGATAATGTTTAACAAAATGCTCAATATAACCGAAGTACACCATGATAATTATTAGGTATTTCACTCTGATGCATAAAATTGCCATTGCCATGTTCCAGTAAATGTTATCAAGAGATTCACCCTCGTAACCTTGTGACAGGAGCCCTAATGTTTGTTTTGTTACAAAAAAAAAGATGGTTTGATCTAAGGTCCCAAATTCACTCAGGACAAAGAAGTATCTCAATATCTGAAAGCCTGGAAAGTTACTCATCCATTGAGACATGGACCGCTCTGCTCCAATTTGTTTGCTACAAATAGTACCTTACTTGTATCTGTAATTAAAGTAGATAGAAGGCAATCATTCCATTACAATCCGGTAGGGACAAAGAAAATATTCAATATCTGAAAACCCTACAAAAGCCTTAAAAAGCTTTGATTTGTTTGCTACAAAAAAGTTCCATATTCTTTACTCTCAAAAAGAGCGTACCCAGTGCCGTAGGCTTCCCGCACTGTGCGGGGTCTGGGGAAGGGTTGTAGCCTTACCCACACAAATGTGCAGAGGCTGGGGCTCGAACCCGGGACCTTCCGGTTACAGACGGTAGGCTCTACCGCTGCACCAGGCCCGCCCTTCTATTCTTTACTCTCAATTAATGAAAATTGAAAACAAGTGGTCCATTACAATAGGGTAATCATGGGCTATGAAGGGTTCAAATAGACCTCCAGATGGAGTGAACTTCCTTAACTACCTTTGAAGTATCTTAACGAGCCTCCCTCACTCCGGGAACTATCAAATATTATCTTAAAAGGCCCCTGGGGTGGTTTTGAACATTTCAAATATGCATCCGTTACAGACTGTGATTGAAGATATGAATACAAGAAATACAAGAAAAAACATAAAAACAAAAAGGGTACAGACTTGAACTTACATCTTTTGGCCATTCGCAGACTAATGAGAAGTAGTTGAAATCGTGAGTTGTGTCAGTTCCATCAACTATGTCACCGATGGTTGCAATATATATTATGAAGTTTGATAAATATGTTGATGGCTTGGTAGATAGAGGACCCATGTATCTATTTGCAGAAGCTTTGTGTTCTGAACTGCTTTCCAGAACATTTGAAGATGCAAGGTCATTCCTAGATGCTTGTTTCAGTATCCTAAGCCCATGACCAAGGACTACACCTTTCTCAGAACTCAAAACATCTTTCTTTTCTAAGTTGACACCTTCCTTTGCATAAACGCTGTCAAAGTCTTCATCAACAATAGCTCTAGCAACATTGTGAAGTTTACCTAAAACAGAAATGTCAAATGTGCTGCCAGAACATCGGAGCAAAATGATTTAACATTCAACTGAATCAATTGAGACATTACCACTCAAGAATTGTCGCTTTCCTTTGAAGGCATCATCAATCATTTGGTGCAAAAGACCAAGAGGACGTTGCTTTTGTCCAACTCTGCTAGATTCAGTTGATGAAGAGATGCTCATCTCGGTAAAAAACACTTGAAGATATGGAAGAGCTTCCTAGATGAGATCAGAAGGGTATGTAAATTTTGGTATTTAAAAGAAAGTATATAGTTCTTTAGCTGTATCAGATGCTGAATAACAGGAATAGAAGCCACAAACATAACCAATTTGTGTTGCTTTTTTATATAATTCGTTGGATTATGCTTAAGTATGTAAAGAAGTGAGAAGCCCTTAATATAACTATATAAGCAAGGGTGTTGAAATGTAACTGCTTTTTTTTTCAGAGGCACAATAGACAAAACTAAACAAGGGGAAAAGTCAAGCAAAAGATCAAAGATCCAGTGGTTCGTTACTAACAAATAAAAGCTTACCAGATCCAAGATGTCATGCAGACGCTGAAGGATGCGCTTTATCACTGATATCATAGCAAGTTCTTGGACCTGATCCCAGTAAGTTGCGCCTACTTTCGGGGAGCTCCCTGGAAATATTTCAGATAGCAAGCTTGTTGCCTGTACATGAGGAAAAAGAATGTCAAACTCATGTATGTCAAGCCAAAAGCAATGAAGCCGTCTAATTGAAATTGGGCAGATTGTACAACACTGCAGTTAAGGACATTATTAGATGGGGAAAATGTGTAAAAGGAATTGAAGCACCAAACTAAAAAGGAAATAATTCAAAGCATTTGTTTGAATTGATAGTTGGAGCAGGCTTCAGCAGAAAACGCTTGAAGTTGAGCACAGTAGGTTCCATTGCTAACAACTGTAATTATTCATAATCTGGCTACCTCCTTGTGTAGGATTATGACTAGAAAAACCATGAGGTAGGGTTTGAAACATAATCTTATAGATGATAAGCACTCCCTCCATTCCAAATTATAGGACGTTTTGGCTTTTCTAGATACATTGTATGTCGTATGTATCTGGACATAGTGTATGGACCTGTTTGGGGGAGCGGTTCCCATCTTCTGCGGCTGCGGGAAGCTCCAGAAGCAAGAAGCTCCCCCAAACGGGGTTGCTTCTCTCACCAGCGAGAAGCTCCAAAAGCTCATTTTACACTGCAAGTTGAGAAGCAAGTCAGGACGTGCTTCCCGAGCTTTTGGCCTCCGCCTCCTTTCTCCCCTTCGTGCCGACCGCTCAGCCCCTCTCCGCTGGCCGCGCCCAGGCCCCTCGCCGCCCGCCGCCCCCTGAGTCCTTCCCTCGCCGGTCTTCGCCGTGGCCCCCTCCCCCTCGCCGGCACCACCTTGAGCTCCCCCATGGCCGCGCCACCCCGAGCTCCCTCCCTCGACGGTCGGCGCCGCCCAGAGCTCCCCCCATGGCCGCGCCGCCCGGAGCTCCCTCCCTCGACGGTCGGCGCCGCCCGGAGCTCCCCCCATGGCCGCGCCACCCGGAGCTCCGCCCGGAGCTCCCCCCATGGCCACGCCGCCCGGAGCTCCCTCCCTCGACGGTCGGCACCGCCCCGAGCTCCCCCCATGGCTCCGGCCTTCAGATCCGGCCCTCACCGCGCGACACGGCCGCTGCTCGAGACCAGGGGCGACCTCCCCTGGGCGGATCCAGCAGGGGCGAGCTCCCCAGGGCGCACGGCCGGGGCTCGGCGGCCGCGAGGGTGAGCTCCCCAGTGCGCGCGTCCGGGGCTCAGAGGGGCGGGGGCGGGGGCGAGCTCCCTGGGCGGCGCGGCTGGAGCTCCAGCTCCCCCGAGCGGCGCGGCTGGAGCTCCAGCTCCCCCGAGCGGCGCGACCGGGGCGAGCTCCCTGGGCGGCGTGCCGGAGCTCCAGCGCCCTCGAGCGGCGTGGCCGGGGCTCGGAGGCGGTGGGGGTGAGCTCCCTAGGCGGCGCGACCGGGGGTCGGCGGCGGTCGGAGCTCCCTCCCTTGACGGCGCGGCCGGAGCTCCGCTCCCTGACAAGCGCTTTGGATAAGCTCCCCCAAACAGACTAGATAGCTTCTCTGAAAAGCAGCTTTCTAGGGAATCAAGTGGAGCTTTTGGAGAAGCTTAAGCTCCCCCAAACAGGGCCTATATCTAGGTGAATAGCAAATGTTATGTATCTAGAAATACCAAAATGACCTACAATTTGGAACGGGGTATCATGAAATAATCAAATGCACAAGCCAGATAGGGGAACTGTTATTCCCGTTAATGGCACACACATTTCTCCACATGCTATTGTGGATACACATGCATTTGTAGTTTTCCCTATCGTAAACTTACAGAAGACATCATGCATTAGTGGCCTTTAGGGTCATGTAGTACAGAGAACCTTGGTGACAAAAGAAGAAAATAGAAAGATGAGGCGCTATGCTACACTATGCTCCAAAGCAAGAGTGAAATTAGTGTCAAACCCAATCCATATCAGTCTATAATGGTAGAGAGTACACACAAAGAAGATACAGTAATGATTGTTTCCAATACTATCTGCAAGAGTACGATGCAGAAATGGACAGCCGATAATGCTTACCTCATCAAGAAGAAATCGGCACATATCACCTGACCTAGCAGATGTTGCAGCAACATCAACACAAAGCAGAATCTGAAAGTTCAGATATTATTTTTTAGGCCAAATATCAAGAATGTGTATCATGGACATTACCCAATGCAGACAAAAAGTGAAAATTCCTAACCGTAGTTAGAGGACCAAGCTGAGCACGTAATGACAAAATATCCAATTCCTGTGCTGCATTCGTGTTATCAGTTGCACGATTCACAGCATCTTCAACCTGAAAAGGACAACAAAAGTAAGGAAATGAGACGCATCTGACCTTGATACAAAGTTCACAACATTTGCTATAAAATAATCACATTATTTTTGAAATATCAACTGAGTAGCTAAAACTTGAAATCCAAACATTCTGATATGTTATTAACTATTGCAGATCAAGGTTCCAAAACCTTAAACCACAATGCAATATTTTAGCTCAGCAAAAAAACGAAATAAAGAATGTATTATAGCAGAAAAAATTATGACATGATGGCTGAAGTACTGAACATGGCATGCATTGAATACATAAATATCAAGTTCGCGATCACTTTTGTCGGTTTTAAAAAAGAAACAGGACATGAGTGCTTTTTTTAAGAACATAAAAAACATCATGGTATTTGGTACCGTGCATTTTTATAAGACACCTCAATTTTAATACCATGGTATTTTCAGTACCTTATAGGAACTCTAAAAATACAATGTATCCAAACAGGCCCTTACTACATCTTAAATATACTATGATAGAGTTTAGTGGCCAACTGTGCACTCTGGACTCTGGAGACCATGTAAATGTCACTTTTCTGCGAATGAAACCAAGGTAGCATATGGCACTCTGTAACTCTCAAGCTTTCCCTGCTTCAGATACATCTTCCACATACCTCTCCTCCCACCATTTGGGAGAGAAACTTCTAGACGAGTGGTCGAGGAGTAACTTAGTTTTATGCTCAATGTACATCAGAGTAAAAAATAAAATCAAGCATTTTGTATAAGCAACTAATAAAATGGCATGTGTAAGCATACCAATGCTCTTTTATATGCGCCAGCTACCCATTCGGCTAGTTCAAGAGAAGCTTTATCCTCAGCGGGTAGAGAAAATCTCTGTACAGCTTCTTCTCCTATATCATAGTTTTCCCTTTGCATGCATCTGTAACAAATTTGAATGGTGAGAAGTATATCATCACAACCATGGGTCATAACATACTGACATATGCCACAGACGCATGCACACATTTACGTGCGCAGACGCAGACAGAACAGAACGGAACTCAGAAACAGGATGAAAAAAAAATTCTCACAAAAATACAAGAGTAAATTACATAGTAAAGAAATATTAAAGGTGCAAACATTAAGTGACGTCAAAGAAACAAGAGGAAACCTCACAAAATCTGGAGATCAGTATTTTCTTCAACAGAATAATGTTTTTTTTCATATTAGTCCACAAACTATTTTTGGCACATTGAGAAAGTTTTTTTTCTCAAATATGCAAGAGAGCTGTATATCATTGCATTAAGAAGAAGAACCCAAAGAATACAATACATCCATTGAGAACGGTTACATCTCAGTAGCCTTGGCCTATGGAATGTAAGCTACTCCCAGGATTCCAGGATTTGAGCACAGCAGCTCATTAAATAGGGTTCAGATGAGCAAACATACCAAATTGTAGATGAGTACAGAAAAGTTCTAGTGTTTCAGAGGAGATTATACGTCTGAGAAAATAAGCATACGTTTAATGCCAAGCTAGCTACCATCAATTAATTGTGCAGTGATAAATGACATTTCTATTATCCTAAAAGTACCCAGCCTACTGAAGCACTGAAGCATTGATGTAACATAAACATTTAAAACTGTTTTGGAATGGTAAAAAGCTAGGACAGGGCCACAGAGAATAGGCGAGGATGTTGTGC
Organism: Panicum virgatum; assembly: GCF_016808335.1. Classification (NCBI taxonomy): domain Eukaryota; kingdom Viridiplantae; phylum Streptophyta; class Magnoliopsida; order Poales; family Poaceae; genus Panicum; species Panicum virgatum. The sequence continues at coordinate 37,256,417 of NC_053140.1, read as the reverse complement.
TCCATGCAAGTATGCAATACTTCTAGCCCCGCAAAAATTTCAACTTAAAATTTATACTGGGAAAGTGGGAATTGCACAATAAGATCAAACCAAACCATAATCCATTGGTAAAGCATAAAAAAGTGAACACAACATAATATAGAATGGAAACAAAGTATATCATAAAAAAACTCACACATTCAATAACTTTGAAGGAGCAGCTCGTAGAAGAACTAATGCCTCCTTCCAACTCCATTGCCTCTCAGACAAAGGTTGAAGACGCTTTAGAACAGATAGACGCCAATCCAAGTCTTCAATGAAATGTTTGGCATGTTTGAGCCTCCATTCTAGTGCTTGCCTACCAGCAGATGACAGACTAGTACTGGACAGGTGATCCATATCAGGGCCTTTCACTTGGAGATTATGACGAAGTATATCAAGTAGAAGCCCAACAAAATATGCCACCATGTTCTTTCCCTCAGATTCGATATTAGTATCATGGCAATCATGAGTAACATGGCACTCAGGAGGGACTGCTTGAGACAGTTTGGCAGAGTCATCCATATGTAACAATGATAATATAATGCTGACCATGAAAATCTGCAAAACATGGAAAAATGAAGCTTAATAGCATAAGGAACCCCATTGTATTTGTATCTGTAGGATCTTTTTAAATGTTGAATATCAAGATAGCAACATCATATAGCTACAGTTAAGCGATCAAAAACTTGCATACATATTCCATCCACCGAGATGATTTAAACTGTGTTAAGTTACAGAACTCTTGATAAGATTAGAAACTCAGTCAGTTCAAACATAGCTGCCAGTGAAAGGCATAGAATCTTAAGATTCATTATTTGTCTTTTGTCATTGCAAACAAGTAAAAACAAGTGTACATTCTTAACTTGTTAGCACCCAGCTCTTTCATAAATGATAAATCTCACAGCATGATACAACTCATCATAAATTGAATTCTTTAAATCTACTGGACATTAAATAATGTAGGGATCTTATTCAAGGAATGATGTAGGCATCTACTTTGCTTGCATTTATTTGATCGTTGCCATGCATAGCTACTGGCTAGGCTCACTCAGGTAGAAAATAGCAACTTAAGCAAAGTATCCCTCAATGGCTATGCGCTCAATCAGAGCGCGCGCGCGCACACACATTAATAAGAGTAAATGCCTATGTGCAAGAGTACACATTACATTCACTTCACTTACAGATGCTGTCATGTATGAATCCATAGTACATTTTAAATAAAACAAGAACCATGTTCTGTCTTCCAAACTCATATTAGTCTAATATACTCTGTCCATTACAAAACATGAGGCGCAGTTTAGTTTGGGCATGATCTTCAAAACTAAACTTTTACAATCAAATTCCCATATAGCCTATTGTTCATATCACAAAATCGTGAAGGTAAGTGCTTTCAAATATGAGTTCAATTATACAATGCATCACAAAATCAACAAATTGTTAGATTAGTTATTGATTAAAATCACAAAGCCTGAATCTTGAAAAGCATAAGCTCCTTGCAAAAAGAAATAGATTAGGTTGCTCCTAAGGTATGTAGAACTGATTATTCCACAGTGTTGGTGTATGTGTGAGTGGCCCATATGGCCCAAGTGTTAAGGCCCATCTAGAGGCCCATGTGCAGCTACTATATACCCACCCTTCTAGGGTTTGGAGGAATACACCAGATGCCGGTATTCTCTCTTCTGTCCGATCCCCACATCCTTCTTGCCCTTCTTCCATCATGGTTGGCGATGGGTCTTGTCTTCCTGTCACCGCCGTGGGTTTTGCTTCTGGTTCTTTCCGTCTTCCCAATGTTCTTGTTGCTCCTCAGATGATTCATAATCTTCTTTCCATTCGCCAGTTTACTACTCTTGGACTTTTCCTTTGCGCGCCAAGTCTGAGACCTTTCCCACCCTCCTCTTCTTTGGCTAGGTGTCCACTCAGTTTGACCTCACCATTAAGGCCGTCCAGTGTGACAACGGGCGTGAGTTCGACAACTCCACCTCCCGTTCTTTCTTCCTCTCTTAGGGTGTTCAGCTGCGTATGTCTTGTCCGTATACCTCCCCAGAACCGCAAGGCTGAGCAGATGATTCGCACGACGAACGACGTCATACGCACCCTTCTGATCCAGGCCTCTCTGCCTCCCCGCTTCTGGCTGAGAGTCTCCACACCGCCACCTACTTGCTTAACCGCCTTCCATCCACTGCTTCCCCTGCCCCCACTCCACACCACGCTCTTTTCGGTACCCCACCTCGCTACGACCACCTTCATGTCTTCGGGTGTGCATGCTATCCTAACATCTCCGTCACTGCTCCTCACAAGCTGGCGCCCCACTCGACATGGTGTGTTTTTCTTGGTTACTCCCCTGACCACAAGGGGTACCGCTGTTTTGACCTCACCTCTCGCCGGGTCCTCATCTCCCGACACGTTGTGTCTGACGAGTCGGATTTCCCCTACTCCACCTCCTCTACACCTTCCCCTGACCCCGAGTTGGAGTCCCTGTTCTCGCCTGACCCGGTGATTCAGCCACCTTTGTCTGTCTGTCCTTTCCCTGCAGGTTTTCCTGGTACACCGGCACCGCTTCTGGTGATCCCTGCTGCGCCGCGCACGGCCCCGGTGCCTTCTGTCGCGCCACGTGTGGCCCCAGGACCTCCTGTCGTGCCCAGGGTTTACAAATCCGACCGGTCCGGTCAAACCGCCGCCCTCCGGTAGCGGTTTACCGGACCGGTTTGACCAGAAACCGGTTGAATTCAAATCCAAATTCAAAATCGCATGTGCAACCGGTTCCGACCGGTATACCGGTAACCGGTTTGGGAATTTTTTATTTTTTGAATTCAAATTTGAATTTTGAATTGGGGCCGCCGGGCCGGTAGACCGGTTTACCGGTCGGTATGACCGGTTTGGGAATTTTTATTTTTTTGAATTCAAATTTGAATTTTGAATTGGGGCCGGTTTGATACCGGCCCAAACCGTAATCGGGCCGGACCGGTTTGACCGGTTCCCACCGGTTTCGATAACCCTGGTCGTGCCACGCGCGGCCCCGGTGTCTCCTGCTGTGCCACGCGCGGCCCCAGTGTCTCCTACTGCGCCACGCGTGGCCCCGGTGCCTCCTACGGCGCCTGCGCGCTATGCCCAGCCGGTGCAGGTGTACCGGCGTCGTTCGGTGCCAGCACCGGCACCGGACCCGACTCCAGCACCGGAGTCTCCACCGCCACGTACACCGGAGCCGTCGCCGCAGCCACCTCCGCCGACTCGCTCTCGAGTTGAGCCAGCTGTGTACCACCCGCCAGTCATCCATCGGGACCCTCGTCATATTCATCCCATGGTGACTTGGTGGATGGCTTCTTAGCCTGCGACTCTCCGCCATCGAGGGAGAGCCGCGGATCTCTCAGGTGCCCTCCTCTGTCCGCGACGCCCTGGCAGATCCTCACTGGCGTCGCGCGATGGAAGAGTACACAGCTCTTCTTGCCAACCAGATATGGGACCTCGTGCCGTGTCCGTCTGGTTGCAATGTGGTCACCTCTGTTACCTGGACACGGCTGGAAGGCGCCGTATCGCGTGTCCGATACGTCTCGGACACGGGTACGGCGCCGATACGTCGCTGATACGTGTCCGTGGTGTATCGGTAAAAAATTAAATCGCGTGTGCATTTTCTGGACACGGCCCAGCCCAGATAGCTCTCCAGCCTCCTATCGCATACCCCATTGCCCCTGACCTAGCCCCCGACGCACAACACGCTCGCAGGAGCCGCCCGCCGATAAGGAGGAGCGCCGGGGAGGAAGAAATTGCCGCTGGAAAGGAGAGCCGCGTCGAGCCGACCTGCTGCTCTGGGAAGAACAGTCCGCGCCTCCGCGGATGGAGCTCGCGGGCAGCTGGGCCTCCTGGGTCCGCGCCGTCGAGCCCGCAAGGAACCGAGCCGCCGCAGGTGGGGGAAGCTCGCGCTACTGGAAGCCGAGCTCGAGCCACCCGGGAAGAAGCCCGCAGACTCGGTCTGTGCCGATTTGGAGAGGAAGAAGCGCCGCTTGCTCTAGATCCGTACGCCGCGCCTGCGGTCGCGCCTCCTCTGGATCCACGGACCGCCACCCGCGGGAAGGAGGGCCCTGAGCCGGATCCTCGCCGCCCGCCGCCTGTGGAGGTGAGCCCACGCCGCTCGCTTGTTCTTGGCTTCTTGCTTTCTTCTGTAGATGGCTACATCGAGCAGTGCTAGTGCTACTGCCGGTGCTGGTGCTCGCGCAAGTGCTAGTGATTGCGTAGGATCTGCTGCCACGATTTGATATAAAATCCAATTGATCATGACGATTTGGTCTTTGTGCACTCAAATCTGAGACATATGTCAACTATCAGACACTTGGTCATTCTTATTGTTTTGAATTTGCTATGCATTGTTTCTTATTTATTTATTTAAAAAATTGAAACGTATCCGCGTATCGGTGGTATTGGGGAAAATGCCGTATCCACGTATCCGTATCGGCCTCGATACTGATACGCGTATCCGTATCCGGGTAACTTAGGTGGTCACTGGCAAGTGGATCTAGACGCATAAACGTCGGGCTGATGGCACACTGGAGCGCTACAAGGCTCGCTGGGTTCTCCGGGGTTTCATCCAGTGGCCAGGTATGGACTATGATGAGACCTTCAGTCCAGTGGTGAAGCCTGCTACTATGCGCACGGTCCTCTCGCTCGCTCTCTCTCGCTCTTGGACTGTGCACCAGCTAGATGTGAAGAATGCGTTTCTCCATGGCACTTTGTCAGAGACAGTCTACTGCTCTCAGCCAGCGGGATTTGTGGACTCCAGTCATCCGGACTTGGTCTGCCGGCTCAACAAGTCTCTCTATGGTCTGAAGCAGGCTCCTCGGGCTTGGTATTCTCGGTTCGCCACGTTCTTGCTGACATTGGGGTTCACTGAGGCCAAGTCTGACACTTTTCTGTTCATCTACCGTCGTGGAATAAGACTGCCTACCTGCTGCTCTATGTTGATGACATTGTGCTCACATCCTCCAGTCAGCAGTTGCTTCAAAGCGTTATCTGCTCTCTGCAACAGGAGTTTGCTATGAAGGATCTTGGTCAGCTCCGCCACTTCTTGGGTGTTACTGTTGAGCATCGCCCTTCTGGCCTTCTTCTTCACCAGCGACAGTATGCACTTGATATCCTGGAGCGGGCTGAGATGAATGATTGCAAGTCCTGCTCCACTCCTGTCGACACTCAGGCGAAGCTGTCTGCTGATATGGGTGATCCCGTGGCTAATCCTACTGCCTACCGGAGTCTTACTGGAACCTTGCAATACCTCATTTTCACTAGGCCGGACCTCACATATGCTGTTCAGCAGGTCTGCATTCATATGCATCATCCACGGGAGTCACATCTTGCTGCGCTGAAGCGTCTCCTCCGCTACGTCCGTGGCACTGTCGACTTCGGCCTGGTTCTTCACCGCTCTCCCTCTGCTGAGCTGGTTGTCTACACCGAGGCTGACTGGGCTGGCTGTCCGGACACTCGCCGCTCCACTTCCGGCTATGCCGTCTTCCTGGGCGGCAACCTGGTCTCCTGGTCGTCCAAGCGGCAGCCGGTTGTCTCCCGCTCCAGTGCCGAGGCGGAGTACCGTGCTGTCGATAACGGCGTGGCGGAGGCGTCCTGGCTCCGACAGCTCTTGGCGGAGCTCCATAGCCCGCTCGCCAAGAGCACGCTCGTCTACTGCGACAAAGTCAGCGCCGTGTATCTCTCCACCAACCCCGTTCAGCATCAGCGGACGAAGCATGTGGAGATCGACTTGCACTTCGTTCGCGACAGGGTCCCCATCGGCGATGTTCGGGTCCTTCATGTCCCGACCACCTCCCAGTTTGCTGACATCCTCACCAAAGGTCTCCCCTCCTCGACTTTCTCAAAGTTTCGTCCAGCCTCAACGTAGCAGGTGGCTAGTTGTGGCTGCGGGGGGGTGTTTGCCCTGTGTGTGATTTCTTTGTTGTCCAGTCTTGAACTCCGCTGCGCCGGTAGTTCAGACTGCGGGGGGGGGGGGGGGTGTTGGTGTATGTGTGAGTGGCCCATATGGCCCAGGTGTTAAGGCCCATCTAGAGGCTCATGTACAGCTACTATATACCCACCCTTCTAGGGTTTGGAGGAATACACTGAATTATTCCTTCCTACACACAGCTTTGCTACCTTGTAGAATAAAAACATGCATTTGCCACACAAAAAAACATGCACCTGCATAAGAACATGTCACAGAAGACCCAACCTTTCTTGGAGTACTTTTGATAGCCTCCATAAAATTTTGCATCTCCCTCAGATATGACAACGCTTTGTGATAATAACACTTGTTCCCATCACCTGCACACTTCTCCATCTCTCCTAGAGCAAGCACAACTGACTGAAGAGCATATCGCATGTGCATCAGTTCAATATCATGTATCCTGTCACATGAAACAGACCGCTCATCAGAAAAGTAAAGTCAAACATAAGTGAAGACACTAAATTTCTTCTTTTGGTGTTGTAGATTGAGAAAACTTCTAACATGGCTTAAGGCATTAGTAATGTAGACAAAAGGCAACGCAACAACTACTCAAGGAGACTAAATATGGGAGGAAATTTATGCATCAGGGCACATGAAGCATAATAGTTGAGATTATAGTCTTGATAGTATAAACCCCAAAATAAAGAAAATAAAACATAGCAGCTAACAGAATATCGCAGCAGAGATGGTTATGAACCTCTTCCAAGCTGCAGTTGTTGAAGGAAGTGGCTGCATACCAACAAGCTCAATGGCATCTTGAAATTTTATTCCTGGGACTACATCAAATAGCACCTGTGTGATAATTATGAAAGAATATGAAGCCATCAGCTAGGAAAAGAAAGGTTCCTTTCGAGCCAAACAAGACACAAGAGGATAAATGATACAATAGTAGTAATTGGTGATATATACAAATGTGTGTGCAATAAGTGAAGCACATGTATGAGATAAGAAAAATCACATACAAGAGAAAATAGAACTCACTCTCATGGGAGTCTGAACAGCTAGGCGCTCAAGTATCAAGTTCTCCACAAAAGGGTCTAATATTTCTGCATTGTTAACATCTGAACCTTGATGCTGTTGGGAAAACAATAATGAATTCCTTAAATTCCACGGGCGACCAGAATTCACACTTGAAACAAAATATGCCAGATCCAGATGAAAGCATAAAAGATCACACAAGTACTCCTCGCAGGATGTCTGCAAAAAGAAATTGTCACAATCCTCACGTATTCTGCTGCACACTATCATAGAAGAAGAAAAAAAAATCAGTAAGAGAGGAAGTACCTCATCTGTCTTACTACGGTAATGTGAATATTCCTGTAGTCGTAGAGCTTGGGATTTGCTTGTCCAGAACAGCTGCATTAGTTTTCTCCGTAGAGCTGTTTTACCCTTCAGAATATCCCACCCCAAGACAGCAACCAATGGCTGGAGAAGGGGGAACAACGAAACAACCTGCAGAAAGCCACTTGCCAGAAGATACTATGAGGCGACTAACTGGTGGAATTTGTTATGAAATGTTCATAGCAGCATGAAAAACTATGGGGTTATCTCGTTGAAAAATGACATACATCAACAGCTTCTTGAAGCTGCTCCCTCTTAATTGATGACAGAGCAGTTTCCAAGACTACTTCAAGCATGTGCTTTCCAGAGAGTCGACAATAATGGTACAGATCTTTCTTGCAGGATGCTATAGCTGCATCCAACAAGGTCCTGTCATCTGAGTCAGTACGCCTCTCCAATGACAATGTTTCCACAAATTTTGTGAAAGGAAGAGGCATCCCGTTAGTATCAGAGACATTATGATCTTCAGTTTCTTCAGAAACAATGTCATCCAGAATGACCTAGGAACAATATAAACGAAAATTAGAATCATCCAAGAGTAAACATGCAAAAAAAGATGAAATTTAGAAGGTCAGTATTGATATTATGGTAGGTGCAGTGGTCTTGAGGTCACGAGTAACCTGGGATTTCAAGGAATAAATTCAAACTGTGGCCATCTACGTCTAAAACTTTGGCCTAAAATACAAATAAGCATCATAAGAAAGAGACAAAAAGGCACTCTGGAGTCAGGATATGTGCTATACAAGGCCTAAAGTTTTTTCTCGAACACGCAAGAGAGCTGCGTATCATTGTATTAATAGAAGAAGTATACAAGGCCTAAAGTGCATAAGAAAAAGAGTCAAATTTCTGTTACAAGGGCGGGGGGAGGGGGGGCAGAATCATTATATTACATGAGGTGCAGGTTATCAATCAGGAAAGGAAAAAGGTGGAACAAAATCGAATAGGCAGAGAGTTTCATAGTGAAGAATGCCAGCAAGAGATGATAGGAGAATTTTATAATTACCTGAAACAGTTGCACGAGCTGGGGACTAGTAGACTGAAGAGCTGCTCCGTACATTTTAGTTATTCTATCCCACAACTGAGACCATCTTTCACCATAATTGGATGCTTTTGTCCAACTCTTTCTCAGAAGCTCTAATATGATAAGCCTGTGTAAAAAGTTGATTTCAGTAATCTATCAAGTGTATCCATATTCCAGATACATCACTAAACTGACACCACCAGTATACATGACATGTAATTAGATTGGTGGTTTTTAGGTCTTAATCTGGAACCAGTTCAACATATCTGATCTGACACCAGAAACATGAATATGATGGTTCTTTCTCAAAACCTACAAATGGTTATAGAATGTTGCTTGCATGGCACTAGCCATTAACAGTTTACATATGCTGCTACTGATGGCTGTAAAACTATTTAAATCCTGGCCAACTCAACTATAAAACACTGACTGCAACTGAATGCTACTACTGCCCTTACTATTTCCACAAATGTTTGTACATGTTTATTAGATGCTCAAGTTGCACTTCTATCTAGTATCCTTTCCTATCAGATGTTGAAATGTTACTTAAAAAGATGTATAGTCAATTAATATTTGGAGATTACTTGTATTCATCCTCCTCCACACCATGATCCAGACAAAGAAACCGGAGATGACCAGCAGCACCATCAAGATCATCCTCTGCAAGTAGTGTCTTCACGGTGTCCAAGTGGGCAAGCTGCACGTTCTGACGCAGCAACAGGAGCACATCAGCGCCGAAACCCCCGTCCAAGCCGATCTGCCTCGTGACGCCCACGCACAATGCCTCAAATACAAGGGCGTTATCGAGGAACACCCCCCATAGCCCCCTCAGATCCTCCTCGGTGACCGGGGCCTCCTCGGCACCAGCGCCCGCCTCCCCTCCACCTCCCTCGACCTCGCGCCTCAGCGTCACCACCCCCAAATCCAGCAGCCGCGTGAGGGTCTCCCTGGCCTCGGCGCCAACGGCGGGGTCGTCGGCGATGGGCTGGAGGAGGACGAGGAACTCGGCCTTGAGGCGCAGCGCCTCGGGGTTGGGTGTGGAGGAGAGGGCGGCGAGCTCGAGCGCGGCGAGCCAGGCGAGGTGGGACGGGGACGGGCAGGCGGGGGGCGCGGACCAGAGCACGCCCGGGACGCGGCCCCCCGCGGCGACGACCGCGCGGAGGAAGTCCGCGGCGAGCCCCGGGTCGGCGCGGCGGCGGAGGCTGAGGAGCGCCGCGCGCAGGGCCTCGAACTGCGCGAGGAAGAGGTGGTTCGCCGCCACGCGCGCGAGGAGCGCGGCCTCCCGCTCCGACGCAGCCATGGCGAGGAACCTCCGAGGGCGGCTAGGGCGCTCGTGATCACGATGCGGCGGGGAGCATAGCGGCAGTGGCTTCGCGGCGGTGTAGAGGAGTAGTGAAGAGTTCGATTTTGTGAAGGGCTCGCTTGCTTTGGGTAGCGCGGTTTGGAGGGACGGAGGAAGAAGGCGGATGCCGATGCGTGTTGGACGGGATCGAAAGGCCTGGAGCTCAGAAGCTGTGCCGGCCGGTCCTTCCTCCAATCCTCGATTTTTTTATTTTTAATCTTTTTTAATAATATTTTAATTTCAACCTGTATTAATTTTTATTTGCAGAGAGTAGCACGTTTGATCGCGCCACTTGCCCTGGCACGACAGATAGCCTCTGTCGCCCCAGTGCATGTGGCGCCAGCGTGGCCACCCTGTCGCGCCACATGCACTGGCGCGACAGCCTTGTCGTGCCATACGGGCTGGCGCGACAAGCCCAATGTCCTGGGTCCGCGCCGGCCTCTTATCCCCCACCCTCTCTTTCTTTCCATCACTCCTCCCTGACCAGACCTCCTCCAGGGCGTCGCCGCCGGCCGCCCCCCCCTCCCCCCCAAATCCGGCGTTTGGGGGGAGTGGGGGGAAACGTTCCCCACCCTTCTCCGAAGGTATTGCTCCTATTTTTTTCTCCTTTAATCATACACATTTGTAGATATTAGCGATTCTTGGTTATTAGGATTTGATTCTTGATTTGAAAAATAATGTCGTAGTTGATAGTTTTGTCATGATTAGTGCTTTAGATGATGCGTAGATAGTACTCTGCTCTCAATTTGGACGTGAGGTAGTACGTGCATGCATCAATTAATATGATTTCTAGGATTGAGTAGAGGGGATGTTAATATGGGTTTCACTCATGGATACTAGGCAACGTGAAGAATTATTTTTGTAGTTGATTTCTTTATATAAGTGATTAAGGTACTTCGATTTCTTTTTTGTTGTAGATGGACGAATTAGTTCGGGTTTTTCATGGTGGTATGGTTAAAGAAAATGGAGAGTTTGAGAATATGGTAGAGGATATCGAACTGTTCGATAGTCCTCCATTGTTAAAGGATTTGGTAGACCGGGTGGCTTCAAAACATTCATGTGGAATTGATGAAATATCTCTGAGGGGTAGATTTGATTGTGGTAAAGCTAGAGCACATTATGCTTTGATGATATTGGAATCTGAGACGCATTGGAGAAAGTACAAAGATATAGTAGCTCGTGCAAATGTTATTTGTTTGGAGGTGGTTGTTGAAATAACCCGTAGAACAAGTTTAGAAGAACCAGTTGGGAGAGTAGATAAAATTTCATTTCCTTTTGAGAATATGACTCAAGGGTCAACTTTTGTAGAAGATGTCCCAAATCCCACTTGTGCTTCGGATTACGATATGGCAGTCGCTTCCGATCATTTGGGGCCAGATAGCTTCGAGTCACAAGATGACACGGATGCTGCAGATGATGATGATATTTCTTTAGATTCGGAGGACAGTGAATACGATAGTAGTGATGAGGACGACGATGATGAAGACACCGGGGTAGAAGAACGGGAGGGTAATGGTGTAGAGGCCCAAGTAGAGCAGAAAAATGATGCCGGCGATGGAGCCAATGTAATTAATGATGATCAACGATTTATTTATACCGCCGAGGAGTTGCGCATGTTGAAGTTAGCCCACGTTGAAGTACCTGCGGTATCAAATGCTAAGGACCTTAGCAAGATCGATAGAGCCATTTGTGACTCAACTATTTTTGAAAGTGAGTGTGTAATTGATAGTGACTATCCGGAGATTCGAAAGGGCATGAAGTTCAATTCCCTTCCAGAGTTGCAGTTTTTCTTGACTGATTATGCAGTGCGTCACCACCGACCATTTTATGTGGTTCATTCAGACAAAAGGGTACGCTACGATGTGTTATGCAAGCAGGGATGCCTTTGGGGTGTTTGGGCACGTATTGTTAGTGGCACTGGTCAGTGGAAGATCACCAATGTAAGACAGCCTCACACATGTGCATCGTCGAAGCCGAAGCAAATTCATGCATAGTGCACTGCACGTTACCTTGCTCATTGAATCCTTGGTATTGTTCGGAAGGTCAGCGACACCTCAGTTCCATCGCTTATGGAGTCTATTTTCGCTTTAAGTTCTTACCGGGTGAAGTACTCCAAAGCGTGGCGTGCAAAGCAACATGTTATAGCTCTGTTGTGGGGAGATTGGTTAGAGTCATATGTCAGGGTGCCTAGGGTGTTGACGGGCATGTCCCTCTTCAATCCAGGCATAAGATGGTTCACGTACATGGAAAACATGATGCTCCCTCGTAACGGAGTGTACAAGCATGTTTTACAAATGGTGTTCTGGTGTTTTCCCCAATGTGCTGAAGCATTCCAGCATTGCCGACCTGTGATTCTTGTGGACGCCACATTCCTAACGGGTAAATATAAGGGGGCACTAATGATGGCCGTTGTCGTGGACCCTGATAGGCAACTAGTCCCTCTAGCATTTGCTTTGATCGAAGGAGAAAACAACGACAGCTGGTCTTGGTTTATGAAGCTGGTGCGGCTGTATGTGTTGGGTCCCTCGAGGCAAGTTTTTATGATATCTGGCCGGCACCATAGTCTCCTAAACTGCGTTAAAGAGCACATGGATGGATTTCCACCTCTTGTGCATAGGTGGTGCATGCGACACTTTGCAGCAGACATGTGGAGGCGTCAGAAAAAGAAGGAACTAATTGGGAAACTAAAGTTGTTGTGTTCAGTGCGCATGGAGAAAACTTTTGAAGAAAAACTTGCTGATTTAGAAAAGGACATGAATGAGAGGGCCAAGGAGTGGTTGAAAGGTGAAATGGTGGACAAGGACAAATGGGCTCTTGCTTATGATGACGGGGGGTGGCGATACGGTATCATGACCACAAACAACACTGAGTCAGTGAACAATATATTCAAAGGTATTCGATCAAGACCTGTTGCTGGCATTGTAGAGTTCTCTTTCGAAAAGTTGAACGAGTACTTCGTCGATAGATGGGGGAAAGCTCGGAGTATGTTGGATAAGGGTCAACAGTGGGGACTAATAGCGCATGAACACCTTGGGGATGCCGAGAATAGATCGGTGAACCAACTTGCAGCGCCTTACGGGCCTGAAAGAATGATTTATGGTGTTAGAAGAGCAGGTGGTACAAATATAGAAGGTGAGAGTCATGGAGGACGTCATTACAAAGTGGACCTCAGATCTGGAGACTGTACTTGTATGACTCCACAATTGTTACACCTTCCATACTCGCACCTAATAACGGCATGTAGGGCTCGCGGTCTTTGTTTCAAAAGCCCCACTTACTTGAGTCCGTACAATGCTCGGTCGAACACAATCAAAATATGGGAGGCTAGTTTTGAACCTTATCTGGATTCATCCCAATGGCCGGAGTACAAGGGAGTAGAGTACGTGTCGGATGCGTCACTGTTGAAACCTAAGAAAGGAAGGAGGCGAAAGAAAAGGCTCAAAGGTGATATGGATGAGGCGCAAGGTCGGGCTAGTGCAGACTACGGAACCGATGACTTTGATGAGGACAAGAGCCAAAACCGTTGCTCCAAGTGCCATAGATTTTGTTCTCAGTGCAAATGTAAGAAGAAAAAGAAATCTAAATGAAAAAGAACGGCCACAACAAGCGTTAGAAAGAGGACTAGGCATATCACACGGAGAGAGGTACAGTAGTTTGTGCTTAGCACAAATATTAATATATACATACAGTGTTTTGCTTATCATTATTAGTTTGGGTTTGCCTTGGTCTTTTTTTTACTTATACTCATCAAGTTTTGATTCATCATTGCAGGATGGCGCACCCCACGTTCCCCCTACTGGAGACGTTCTATGACTCCAAGCACCGAGCACACGTCCTAGTTGACCGTGGCGAGGTTAGTATTATTGTTTCTCAATAGTTCAATTTAACTTTTTATCTGCCTCTAACGACTCCTTTGTTCCCATATTAGGTGTTGGCGCCCCTCCGCGCACGTACCCACTCCCCCCTTTGGTGGGATGAGCGGTATGTGCCGTACCTTCGCCGGGCTGGGATGCTTCCTCTTGCTCGGGTTGTGTGTGCGGGCCTCCCAGCGATGGATGCGCCTCTGCTAACTACTTTTGTGGACCATTGGAGGCCGGAGACACATTCTTTTCATTTACCTTGCGGGGAGGTCAGCATCACTTTGCAAGATGTGGCGATGATTCTTGGGCTACCTTTAGAGGGAATTGCAGTGACTGGCATTATACAAATTGATGGCTGGAGAGATATGGTAGAAGCACTGATTCGGATTCGGCCTCCAGAACCACCTAAGGGGGTCAAGGATAGGAAGACCTCAGGGGTTAGCTCGGCTTGGTTGAGGCAGAATTTTAACCATTGTCCTCAAGGAGCACCTCAGGAGGCTGTAGAGCGGTATGCTCGCGTATGGTTGTGGCACCTGTTTGGAGGTTTCCTGTTTCCTGATGGTTCGGGAAACACGATTTCGTGGATGATACTTCCAATTCTGGGCCAGCAGTGGGAGAACATTGCTCAGTACAGCTGGGGGTCGGCAACTTTAGCTTGGATGTACCAGCAGCTTTGTGACGCATGTCGGTGGATTGCTAATGATTCAAACCTAGGAGGTTGTGCATACCTCCTGCAAATCTAGATTTGGGAGCGCTTTCCAGTAGGCCGGACGTTCCGAGACGAACTAGAGGTATTAATTAGCGTTGCAATCTCACTTTTTGTTGGCGGGATTTTAAATGATTTTTGGATAACCATATTTTTCCTCCTTTTGCAGCCGTGGCCGCACCATGATGAAGACTTTAGGCCCACCGTTGCTTACTGTTGGAAGAACGTGGGAGCTGTAAGAGGGGATCCTGCACGCCGCTACATGCGTTACATGGATGACCTAGACTGCCTCACTCAAAATCAGGTTATAACCTTCATACCGTTCTGTAAATAAATGCTTCTGTCTACATGATTTCTAATGCGTCCGTGGTATGTAGATCTTCTGGACACCGTATAGTAGAGCCGAGCTGGACGAGTTGGAACTGAGTGACATTTACACACACGATGCCGAATTGTGGAGGACTTGCGTGCCTTTGATTTTTTTCTTTGTAGTCGAGATGCAGTTGCAGCACCATGTCAAGAGACAGTTCGGCAGATTACAAGACTTCCCTCCGGAGGGAATTTCGACGTCCCAAGCTTTGCATAGGTACATTTTATGTCTTCAAATTCATTTCTCTTTACCAATATTATTTCACTAATAGACCGCTCTTATGTCAGTATTGACAGGAAGAAACGGTACACTGAGAATGATTGGCGTGTGAAACACGCACAACCACTGGCACAGTGGGAACAAAGGCAAAGGATGCATCCGGAAAGTGGACCGGCACATAGACACAACCATTACAAGGAGTACCTTCGGTGGCTTCATTCAGTGGCTAGAGTTTCAGTCAAGCTACCACAATCCACTGAACCTATAGAAGACCACGCGGACACCGACGATGATGATGACATCATCGATGAGTATGATGAGATCACTCGTGGAGGAGTTCAGCTCGAACAGGGCCCTTTGCAGAACTACATGGTACATCACGCTTTTTGTTTGACATTTCCTTACATTTGGACATTTTCAATTATTTTTGGACTAACTGAATCCAAATAGGCACAACAACTCGGACGCCTCGTTAACGAGGCTGGTGTGGCAATGGCTCATGCAAACGAAGGAGACAATGCCGGGGGGCACTTTAGGGCATTTGTCGAGGTTACTATCTTTCCTTTAATCCGAATGTAACCGGTTCTCTGAAATATAGTTCAACGGGTAATGACTCACATATTGCTCTTTGATACAGAGAGTCCGTCGGAGCTGCAGACGGATGGCCGCTAGGCTCAATTGCATGGCTCGGCTAGACGAGGCGTTTGGTCCACAGGCCTCTGGTGTGGGAACTTCAAGTGCACGTGGCCCCACTTCCAGCATACGGACACCAATTCACTACGGTGCCGCAACCGCTACAACTCCTGGGCATTCCGGTTCGAGAAGCCGTTCAAGGTCCACTTCCAGGATTGGTTCACGTGCCTTGTCAAGGGGCAAAGCTATCCAGTCATCCGAAGGCAGTGAAGAGTCCGACCGGCAAGGCGACTCAGAAGATGAGGACCCAAACTTTCAGGTGCTTAGGATGTCGCAGATGTTTGATGCTCCCCCAGCTACGCAGACTCAGGGCGAATCGAGCCAGGTAAGCATGCGTAATTCAAATCATATAACTTGTACGGAACATTGGTCTTCTATATGCTTTGAATACTTTACCTTTGCAATGTAGGGACCTCGAGACGCTCCTCGAGACTCGAGAAATGCTTCCCCTCTGCGACGCCGACAAAGGCGTGTTCGTGACCACACTGACGTTGGTAGCGGGAACGTGCTCCCAACAGCCCCTGGAAGGCAACGGCGCCGCAACGATCCTTTCAGCCCTGTCGAACAGCAGCGCCGCCGTAGATAAAGCAGCGAGCTCCCAGTTGTGTGCGTGTATGATTTGTGTTGACCTTGTCAAGATACTTATTTCTGTGTGTCATGCACTCTTTGTATTCGTGTTTACCTTGCACTATGAAACCTATGAATCTTGTAGACCTGTCACTATTTGTGTGTTTGATGCACTATATGTAAGACTGTTGCACTCTGGTATTCTTTGTATTCGCTTGGGTTTCTTGTGTCTGGCGATTTGCTTTGGAGCTGTGCAGGGCCACGAGCAGGCAGCACTTGGTGACCTCAGACAGCAGGGCGAGTCGCAGCAGGCAGATGCAGAGAGGACTCTGGGCTCATACATTCACAAACCTGGCGTAATTACTGTTGCGCCAACACACCTGGCGCGATCAAACTTCACTGTCACGCCAATGGGGATGGCGCGTCTAAGACTGGCACCGAGAAGAAAGGCTTAGCCTGATTCCCAGGCCTGTCATGCCGTCGAAACTGGTGCGACAAAGTCAACCTGTTGCGCCGTCAAGACCGATGCGACAAAAGCAGTCTATCACGCCACTGTCTCCATTTGCGCAGAGTGGCATGTTTCAGCGGGGCATTGGCGCGACAAGAGGCCTGTCGCGCCAATGGTAGTGGTGCGATAGGCCTCTTGTCGCGCCAACGTCCCTCCTTGCCCAGAGAGGGTTGTTTCGGCGAGCCATTGGCGCGACAGCAGGCCTGTCGCGCCACGGACGACGGCGCGACTAAGTTTTGTGCACTTTCCCATAATTATGAGATCTGAGATGAAGGAAGGGGCTGTGTAGTTTTTTCATAATTCAGAGATAGGCCTTCACTCCTTTCACTACCCTTGGCCTTCACTCCTTTCACTACCCTTGGCCTTCACTCCTTTCACTACTCCTTTTACCTCTTCAAATTCATTAGTGAGAATTTAACCATCCCAAACTACTCCAATCAAAACATAGTGAATCACATGATCCATAAATTGACATGGCACAATATATGAGGTTGAATGAATTGTGGTGGTAACTGCAAATGAACTAACTGTTTAGATTGGTGAACATTATTTATTATTCTACTATATGAGGCCAAAGGTCACTATTTGTGGTACATAATAAAACACAGTGGATTAGTAAGGAAAGAAAAAGGAGATGAACTGAGTACTTTGGTTCGCTGTTTGCGGCAGTCTTGTTAGCTTTGCACTGTTGGTCGTCAGTGCGCTTTTCAGTGTCTGGTCATATCAAGAAAACTTTTCATTGTCTGATCATATCCAGGAAACTTTTCAGTGTCTGATCATATCAACAGAACTGTTCCGCTTTGCACTATTGATGTTCAGTGCGCTACTAGTAATAGCCTTTTCAGTGATGCATCATATCCGCTACAACCATAGATAGCCTTTTCAATAATGTCCGCCATGCCAGGATCGAGGTGTGTCCTAGGTGTAATATATAAATATCTCGACCATGTCGTTCACGCTGAACATTGTAAGCAGCCAGCGAAACCCAAACTAAGACAAACCATGTCATGGATGCAAGGGCCGATCGATCCGCCTCCTCCGCACCCAAACTTAGAAGTGAGAACCAGAGCATTCTACGGTGCGCACAATGCCCTTCCAGTAGAATTCTGGCTGCCATGCCACCTTGGAGACGATGCTGTTGTATAGGTCTACGAGCATTTTGGTGATGCCGGAAGACGGTTCTTCCATTGCCCTTACTACGAGGTTTTCATATATTTCACCTATCTCTTGTATGCAAATTTATGATGAAATGTTGACATCTAACTCTTTTTAATTGAATGTATACTAGTGATTGTGGGTTCACTTATTGGATTGATGGCCCTATGGAAGTTCATGTCCATGAATACATATGTCACCTGCACGTACTGAACCAGCAAAATGACATAGAGATCAATATGAAGCATGATCAAATCAACCAACTTTTACATGAGAATCAAGAACATGCCCATCGCCTCAACAACATTGAGGCGGAGAAATCGACGATGGCCGAGCGCATCACTCAACTGGAAGAAGAGCTGCGCCAGGAGCGTGCCAATAACTTGACGCGACGCTTCATGCCACCGACAGTTTCGGGACAGCGGAACTATTATGGTTAGAGGAGATGCATCTCTATTTGCAATGCAACAATATTGTAGGTGTCATGTATCGTTCTAGTTCTCTAGTTGGCACCGAGCGCATCTACTATTCTATATTCGCTTTTGGAATATCATGTATCGTTCTAGTAATCTCTCAATGTTGAAGGTGTCATGTACTTTTCGATGCAATCCTAAATTATGTATCCATCTAAGTTGTAATCCTCAATTATGATATCTGTATCCATCTACCATGCAATATTAAATCCAAAAGTTGTAGTTCACAAATTCGAGATCACCCTGCATTGCATCACGAATGAAATAAAATATAGTCTCAATTTAACAACCATACAAAGTCCATTACACAAACAACATAGTCCATTACACAAACGAGATACTTAACTAAAGTCTCTAACACATAGGTCTTGTACGCGAAATTACAGTATGAAACTCAAGCAAAGTCCATTAAATAAATAACATAGAACGAATACGATACATCCTAATCCGAGTCGCAGTCCGCAAGCAACTCGTCCTCACCCCAATCATCATCTTCATTGCCCACCCAATTAGTGATGTCAACTGCTTTTCCTTTCCTGTCAGACTAGTGATCCTGGGCAGGTAAGTCTCCTACAAGTGCCTTCATTGCCTCCATTTGAGTAGCTCTAACACCCAAAACCTCCATGCTCGCGGATGGCACATCCTTCTCAACGTTGGGCACTTTGTGTGGCAGATCGGCAACTAGGGCCTGCATTGCCTCCATCTGAGCCTCCTGAGCTAAATCCTCCATCTTTACCATTTCTTCCATCCTCTTGTTAGCCTCTAATTTCTGAAAATATTCTTCCCATGAACCCTTTGGGTATTTAGCTTCCGGATCAATAGTAAAACCTTTCTTTACTCTTTCCTCCCTTAACCTTTGCCTCTCCATCTCCTCCTCCTCCTCCTCCTTCTTCTCATAATTTGCCAAAAGCTCCATATCTGTGAGGGGCCGTGGGTACTTGCTTCGGTTCCTCCTCTAATAAACAATGCAATCCTTAAGAGTTGCATTTTCTGCTGCCTTCTTTCCATACTCATGTCGTGGTCTTGGAGTACAGACCCTGACAGAAATGACTCAAGGGGCAAAGTAACTTGGTAATCCTTCCTTATCTTCAGTTTTCTATTTAAAGTGTCTCTAGATTTCCAAGGCTCTTTTGTTCTGCCCAATTGCAACATTAGCTCATACCGGCCTTCGAACCACTCCCAATCACATGTCCTTCCCTCCTGAAAAATTATTGAGAGCCAAACATTCAGAAATGTTAATATACCAAGTACTACCACAATGACAGAATCATAAGGAGTTTCAACTTTGTGGTCAATATACGAACCCAATACTCTCCGTAGCTATTGCCACAGTAATATCTGTAGCCAAGCTCAGAAGTAACTACGCCTTTTGTGGGCAGAATACCACACTTGCATCAAAGACTAGGAGTAGTTGTACATGGCCATGGCTTCTTCCCACTCTCAAATTCTCGCACTTCCTCTTCTGTCGGCCAATGAGATCTAGAACCATAAATATACTCATTGAAGTTACATGCCGGCCATCCATCCTGTATGACACATAACATTAGCCACATAATTATAGCAAAATTAAAGAATCAATGCTACATTACATGACACTTACTCTAGTCTTTAGCGAGCATCTAAAAAGGGGAGTGAACTTTGGAGGGACACCAATATTAGGCCTTTGAAGTTTGGCACGAACACCACAATGACATTTGGGAGGATTGTTCACACGATATATAGCAGCTTCTTGTTTCTCTTCCTCTGTCATAGGTGGTGGATTTGGTGGGGGAGGGACCCATCGTCTAAACTCATTGTACGCCCATGACTCTAACCGATAATAAGGGAACAACCAAATTCTAGGATCGAACTTATCCGGACCATCGATCCACTGAAAGAAAAAGCAGTGGCAAGGATTCAATGAATCATTCCACTTGCATATGTAGAATGCTCTACCGGCCGTCTTGGGATGCCTCGATTGCTTCACTACTGCCAGCTGGTTGCCTGGCTCACAACGACAGAATGGAACTGGAAGGGCAGGAGGGACTGGGGCATCCTCATCACACTCGGATGGGTACTGTCCACCACCAAGCAGCTTGTACCGGGCATCGCTCATTGCCATGTGTACTGTAGATACATAAATTCCATTGCCATGTGAAATAAACAAAATACTTATGGAAACAAAAACAAAATACTTATGGAAACAAAGTATATACTAATTAAGCACAATATACCAGCGTTCAAAATATAATATGTACATTCGTAAAAGAGTTAAATACACCAGCGGCCCTCGAACTTGTCCCTAGGTGCCACATAGGTCCACGAACTCGCAAAATTGAAAACTGGCTCCCTGAACTTGTTAAGTTGTGGCACTTAGGTCCATACCCCTTCAAGGGGCATGAATATATGCAAAAAGGCCCTTGAGTTTTATCGTCTTCTACCTTCACATCCTTGAGGGATAGAAGGCAGGGCTACCGCACACAGCGCGCGCCTGCCTCTGCGAGCCGCCGGCCTCCACGCCGCGAGTGCGCCTCCCGCGGCCGCGAGCCACCGGCCTCCATGCCGCACGCCCACCTCCGGCGAGCCGCCGACTTGCGCGCCGCTCCTCCCTCCGCCGGCGCGCCTCTCCTCTCGCGCGGGGTTGTCCTCCTCCGTCCCGGCGCGCCCCTCCTCCTTCTCTCCGCCGGCCAGGAGCTGCAGTGCACGGGGAGAGGGCGAGCGCGCGAGGGCTCCTCCTCCTCCGGCCACGTCGGCTCCTCCGGTCAGGCCCCTTCCTCCGCGTGAACATGGCAGCAGTGGCCATGGCGGCTCCGTGGCGCCGGCGGCCAAGCTCCGCGGCGGGGGAGGACTGTGGTGCTGGGGTAGGAGACTCGAGTGGATCCGTCGCCCCCTGGTCCTCCCTCCTCCACCCCCTCCCATGGCGGCGGTGCTGGCGGAGGCCTCCGCTCTCCCATGGCGGCGGTGTCCATGGCGGGCCCAGCAACAACAGCGACGAGGATGAGGATTGTGGGCCGACGCCCACCGCCGACGCCGTTCCTCCCTAGCTCGCGGCGAGCAGGGGCACGACCCCCCTCCTGCCTCCCCTGCCCCGCCCCATCCTCGAGCTCGGCCCTCCCCGGAGGCGAGAGCCGCGAGCCACGCCGCCGCGGCGCGTGTGGGGGCCGCGAGCTCCACCGCCGCCGCCTGCGTGGGAGCCGCGAGCCACGCTGCCGCGGCGCGTGTGGGGGCCACGAGCTCCAACGCCGCCGCCTGCGCGGGAGCCGCGAGCCACGCCGCCGCGGCGCGTGTGGGGACCGCGAGCTCTGACACGCCGCCTGTGCGGGAGCCGCGAGCCACGCCTCCGCGACGCGTGTGGGGGCTTCGAGCTCCGACGCCGCCACCTGCGCGGGAGCTGTGTGCCATGCTGCCGCGGCGCGTGTGGGGGTTGTGAGCTCCGCCGCCGCCGCCTGCGCGGGAGCCGCGAGCAACGCCGCCGCCGTCGTGCGTGCCGAGGAGGGGCTGTGTTGGCGCGGAGGTAGTGGCGAGATAGTGGGGGAGTTTGACGACCTCCTCCGTGGCCGCGCGGGCGAGGCCTGCAAGCTCCGTCGCCGTCGCACATGGCTCGCGAGTTCGACCGGCGAGCCAGGGGGGCGGCCGCGAACTCCAGGGGCGGCGGTGAGCACGAAGTCCGCGAGCTCCAGGGGGCAGCGACGTCCACGAGCTTCGGGGGGCAGCGGCGTCCGCGAGCTCCAGTGGAAGGCGAGGAGGCAGGGCGGCGGCGGCGAGCTCCGAGGCGAAGCAGGGGAGGCATGGGGAGAGAGAAAGAGAGAGAACGGGAGGGAGGGGGCTGAAGGTAGAAGATAGTAATTTTAGAGGGGTTTTGTGCATATATTCATGCCACATGGCGTCATATTAAGGGTTGTGGACCTAAGTGGCACAACTTAACAAGTTCAGGGTGCTAGATTTCGATTTTGCAAGTTCGTGGACTTAAGTGGCACATTAGGACAAGTTCGAGGGCCGCTGGCGTATTTAACTCTTCGTAAAATTATGGAATAAAATTACATGTGACTCATATTAACATCCACACTACTCAATCATAGAAATCATATTAATCGATGCATGCACGTACTACCTCACGTCCAAATCGAGAGCAGAGTACCATCTACGTATCATCTAAAGCCCTAATCATGAGAAAACTATCAACAACACCACTATTTCTCATATCAAGAACCTAACCCTAATAAAAAAACCACCAATAACTACTAATGCACACGGTTAAACGATGAGATATTAGGGGCAATACCTTCGGACAAGGATGGGGAACGATTCCCCCCACTTTTTCCCCTAAAAAATCCGAATTGGGGGGGGGATCTTGGGGGGCGGCGGCCGGCGGC
The DNA here is from genome assembly GCF_016808335.1 of Panicum virgatum. NCBI lineage: Eukaryota > Viridiplantae > Streptophyta > Magnoliopsida > Poales > Poaceae > Panicum > Panicum virgatum. The sequence continues at coordinate 37,233,809 of NC_053140.1, read as the reverse complement.
GTCGCCCTGGCTGCAGCTCTGGTCGGGGAGGAGGAGGTAAAGAAATGGATGGTGGGGGAGAAGGGGCCAACGCAGGCCCAGGACATTGGCCTTGTCGCGCCAGCCCGCATGGCGCGACAGGCTTGTCGCGCCAGTGCATGTGGCGCGACAGGGTGGCCACGCTGGCGGCCCGAGCCAGCGCTGCGCCGCGTCGGCGATGACGTGGCCCACCCTGTCGCGCCACATGCACTGGCGCGACAGAGGCTATCTGTCGCGCCGGGGCAAGTGGCGCGACCAAACGGGCTACTCTCTGCAAATAAAAACAAATACGGGTTGAAATTAAAATATTATTAAAAAAGGTTAAAAATAAAAAAATTCCCAATCGTCGTGCAGATGCATGGGCTGGCCAAGAACCCACTTGAACTCAACGGATGGATGTGATTCTTTACGGTACCGGACGCCAGCTGGGGCAATCCCGGCTGTTGATTTGGGAATGTTTATGGGAGCGCACGTTCTCGAACGACTGTTGATCTGAGACTGATGCTGAAGTTTTCCCTTCTAAAAGAAAATTAGGCTGAAGTTCGAATCCGAATTCTGTATATCAAACCAAAATATAAGAACATATTAGGTGCAAACCAATCTCTCTGTGCAAACTATGAAAACTATAATCTGGCCATCAGATCAACATTCAAGGAGAGAGGGGCAGGGTGGTGGGAGGGGGGATTTGCAAAAGTGTGATTATCCAATACAAAGGCGGATCCAGATTGTAAAATTACTCAGTCTCCCATCTCCTTGGATGTTGATCCGATGGCCCAGATTGTAGTTTCTATAGTTTGCACGGAAATGTTGGTTTGCACCTAATACGTTCCCTTTCTAGAGTGTATGATATGACTTGGATATCAATATAATTATTTATGTTGATTTTGATTTGAGTACCACTCTTTCTTTATGGCTTGTGATATTAAGGGTGTCTATGTTAACTTGTTAAGCGACTAAGTGAGTCGAGTGAATAAGAAGTTAGGCATATAAGTTGTGACACGTACCAAATGATTGGGAAAACCTACCAAAATGTATAACGTGAATTTTATCCATCATGGAACGGAGAGAAAGGTAAGAGAGTAAAACATGATCTAGTAATTAACAATTTAACATTTGATTGTATGAGAGAAACCCCTTATGATCTTTCCGAAGAAACCCCTTATGATCTTTCATAATTTTTGGAGCTATACATGAATTTCTACACATTTTGCAAGATTGCAGCCATATAAAGCCTAAGAAAACCCTAGCTAAATCGCTAGGTGCACCCACAGCCAGCCAGCCCGGCCACCGACAGGTGGGCCCAGGGGGCCGGGCGGCACCACCAGGCCGGGTCAAGGCCAAGGCCTGCCTTGACCCCGCGCCTGGGCGCGCCCACGCGCTTGGCGCGCACGCGCGGCGCAGACGCTGCGGCGCCGGCGGACGGCGGCGCGAGGCGGCGCGGCGAGACAGGGCCCGAGCGGAAAAGGGGAGGTGCGCACGGGGAAGAGGAGGAGGCGGCGAGTGTGGCGGAACCACCCAAAACTACTGGGCCCGGGTGCACTGATCTTTGTTGCTAAGCAACTCTGACCCAAATTGGCACTCACCGGTAGTTCCTCGAGTGAAGCCTCGATTAAAGCCACGCTATTCCAGGATCAGCAGACAACACTCACACGAAGGTGAGCCCAAAGATTACAACACAGAACAATTCATACATCTCAGAGTGATTGCAGCGGAAAGGAAATTTATTACAAACCATATTCAGAATAGTAAAGTACTACAGAGTTACATCTACTCAAATTATTCAAGTTTCATTGTTCAGCGGAAGCAGTAAAAGATAACTAGCGAAATAACGTGACGCATCGATAAAGCCCGTACGAAAGCGTCACTCAGCGGGAGGGTGGTCAGCACCGGCTGAAGGACTATCCCACTGAACAGACCAACCGGGAGGCAAGGTACACGGCCAAGTAAGACTCGCGAATAGATCTTCAAAGTTAGTACCTGAAAAACAGTGCCACAAGCAAGGCTGAGTATACTAATACTCAGCAAGACTGACCCGTCTCCGGATATAACATAGTCCGATAACTAGACATGCAAGGCTTTTTGGTTGGTGGGTTTGTTTTGCCAAAATTGCCGCTAAATGTTGATCCTTACTTTCAGGTTGTACTTCGCCATATTCTAGTTGGATTAACCATTCTAAGTTTGCAACTAACTCTACACAAACATGGTAGAGCAATCATTTAATCAACCAGCAGTATTATCATCATCATGTTACACTTGTTACTCTGTGTGACCGAAAGCATTAAGCAATCTCATGCCATGAGAGGCGGACGATTCTGAATCGGATTTCAACCTGGCCAGGGGAACCTAGACCACACGCATGGGGATCGACTTCGCTCCCGCCCACGCTACTTTTCCCCTTTCTTTCGAGTCCGTGGATCCGGAACACCCTCCCCGACTACAGAGTCCGACCACTCTGCACCCGTACGTCGCGACAAAAATATAAACCCTACTTCTACCAGGAGGGTGCGAGATCGTTCCACTCGCCGGTCCAATCAGGTAGTTAAGCTTACCGATTACCATATTTCTCGGTATGTGGCTAGTACTTTCAAACGCTTAATGAAATGAGCCACACACCGCGACCTTAGCCATTTTTTGACTACACCAGCGGGGTATCACAACTACACAACCCCGCCCGTTGTCCTTACATTTCAACAGGAATTAAAGTCAGTACAAATCCTATTTGCTCGCGAGAGGCAGGAAACCACTCGACTTCTACCGTACCTATTTAGCAGGGCAACTAGTCGATAAAAGATCCGGTAACAAACATAGGTTCCTAGGGATCATGCATCTAGGGTTTTCGATCAACGCCTAGAAAACTTAAATGCAGAAAACAAAATATTACAATACATCAATAAATAGATAGTGGAATGATAATTCGGAAAAAATAGTGGGTTATGCTCCGGGGCTTGCCTTCTTGGGCACTGTCAGGCAGAAAAGCCTCTGGGGCTTGGCCCAGTTCTTGAGACAAGTTAGCACAATTCAAATTGACCTCCTGATCCACACGAGAGTCCGCGGGCACCAATTCGTAGTCACCGTCCGCGAGATTGACCGCTTCTATATGCAATGCCAGATTATGAGTTATTCATGGATAACGATTTCTTTCCTTCACGATAAAGTTGTAGTTCAACAAATTTAATTTAGTGATGATTTCACATTTCATTTCATGGGCAGTCGTTTATAGAGTAGTAACCACAATTATGTTTCTTCATGAATGAGTGGGGGTTTTCGTTTTCGTTTTCAAATTCAACACATAGCATGCTTTCATTATTTCATAACAACAAAACTACTAATGAGCTAGTGGTGAAAAACTCAAGTAACACAGATCCAAACTTAAGCATTCATGGTATAAATTTCAGCAATTAACCATAAAGCACAAACCATAACTATTCATGTAAGTAGATCACCCTAGTTACTTCATCTTTTTGTACAGAACGGTTAACATGGGTTCTGGTGCTACAAATTTTACGAGAGCAACTTCATAGCATATACTCAGCACTGAAATTTTTCCAGATTTTATACACTTATACAACAGGGGTGACAAAAAGAACAAAAACAGCAAGCCATTTACAAAGATTAAATCTACAGAAAGTTTTACTAGGGATAAGGTTCTCAAATTTTTACCAGAGCCTATTCATGAGCTAAACATACACCAGAAAAATTATCGAGCTTTATAACCACTAGATAAATTAGTTATGCATTTAACTTAACATGAATTAGCATAAATTCCTCAAGGTGCATTTAATCAGTACTGCATATGAAATTTTTATTATAGATAGAACATACTCTAAACAAGATCATGTCCAAAACTCAAGATCAGTTATGGTGTGGATTACTCAGAACAAAAATAGTAAATCTAGCCCTAAGATGCTAAGCATGATTATTCACCAAAGCAAAACTCACTAACTGTAGCTCAAAATTTTTAGACAGGAACACAGAGCTAAAAAGAGACTTCAGAATGAACTATATATGAAGAATTAAGTTGATTAAACAAGCATAAATCATGGTATATAGCAAATGAACTCTAATAAAACTGAAATTTATGGAGTAACAAGATTTCAGTTATACATGTATGCAGTAAAAAATTCCAGACCAAGTTCATGTGCATATTTTCCAGTATTAAATCAAGAAAGCTAGCAACAGATTAGAGAATCTTGATTGTTCCAATATGATAACTGTTTTGGTTGGGTGTCATCTTTTTACTATGATCTTAAAATTCCATTAGTGATAACATATCCAAAAATCAAGGTCATTTGCTGAGTAGAACTTCATGAACATGCATAAGGTGGTTTTCTTATTCTTTTTCTCAGATTAAATTCGGTTGAGTTTCTGCAGATGTGACTGTTACAAAATTTGTAGATTTTGTTACAAGGATTCCAGATCAGTTGAGTTTACATTTTTCCGATTTTTTTGTGATTTGCTTCGCATTTTAGAAGTTCACTGATATACACTGGAATACTTGCAGAAACACACTTGAACGAAAAAAAGAAATTACAACCGGGTCCTTCGCCGGCCTTCTCCGCCGCCGCAGCTCGCCCAGTGGTGTTCTGCTAGGCAGGGCTTACCGGGGCTGCAACGGGGAGGCGCGTGGGAGAGAAGGGATCGAGGAACACCTACCCTGGTCGGCGTTCGAGGGTTGGGTGCACGGATTCGAGCTCGTCGGTGTTAATGGCGGGGCGGTTGTTCGGTTCGCCGGCGCTGGAGGTGTAGGAGGGCTCGGGGTAGGGGAACAGGGCGCGCACGAGCACCGCGTGAGCTGGAGGATGCGCCTGGGGTAGCTGTAGTGCTCGGACTTCTTCTGGGCTAGCCGGTCCGCGCGAGCTGGATCTCGGCGGCCATGGCGGAGCGGCGGGAGGAGGAAGAAGGAGGAGAAGGCGCGCGACGGTGGAGCTCTGGGGGTTCTTATAGGCCAAGGAGTTCCTGGGTGAGAGGAGTAGCACCTGGGGGCGGTTTATTTGGGTCCGGGGCGCACAACGGCGAGCGGGCGGAGCGGCCAGTGGAGCGGCGCATGGCGGGGGTGGCGTGGCGGCTCGGGAGCGTGCCTGGGACGCGTGTGAGCGTGGGAGGGTGCCAAGGGGCGGGCCAGGTGGTGCTGGGAGTTTTCCCCGGGTCCATTTGGCCACGGGCGCGCGGTGGACAAAGTCCACCGGCGGCGTACGACGGGCAGCGCGAAACAGAGCAGCCGGGGGAGAGAGAGATGGAGATAAGGGCATATCTGTAATCTCTGAAATTCCAGGGACCTCTCTGTAATCTAAAAATATCTCCTATTTTGAGGGCTCAAATGAAAAAGTGTTGAATACCAATTTTGTATAACTTTTCAAGATCTACAACTTTCGTGTTATGCAAATTTTCATTTGAAACTCACATTTTGAACTATTTGTAAATTTGCAAAGTTGCACAAAAGGACCTTGGTTTTATTTTGTTTTTGATTGATTTTTGGCTGAAGTTCAATTGAGCACATGTCAATTGAAATACCTTTCATGAGCCAACAAAAATTTGGTGCACCTTTTTGAATTGAAAATTGAGTAGCTTTTCATTCTTTTTCCTTTCTCCTTTAATTTCTTTTATTCACTTGGACTTTTATTTGACTCATTCTTTATGAATAAATTTCCCCCCTTTTTCTTTTAAGTTTAGTAAGGTACTGTGATGGTGTTTAAGGGTACTGACACCTGAGGTGTCATTGCGAGCCTCACCGGCAACTCGGACGGCGGGGAACAGCAGCGGAGGAGCGGCGCGACGAGCAGGGGCGGCGGCGAATGGAGGGCGCTCGCCGGCGGCCCTGCAGGGGGAAAGAGGGGGCCGGGTTAGGGGCGAAATCGAAGGAGGAGGGGGAGGAGAAGCTTCCCGTGCGAGGGATCGAGGCGGCGCTCACCGGAGCGGGTGAATCGCGGCGGCACGGCTTGGGGGCGGCGGTGGCAGTGGGGATTCGGGGCTAGGGTTTGGAGCGGAAGAAGGCCGGTCGGGCACGGGAACTAGCGGAGGGGATGAGGCCGAGGGCGAGGCCGCGGATAAGGACACGCGGAACGAGGATCACCAGCACGTGGAACGAGGATGGTCGACGGCGAGGGGGCGACGCGTGCGCGCGAGCAGAGCAGGGGAAGGAGAAGGGCGGCTGACAGGTGGGCCCGGCGTGGAATTTTGTTTTTCTTTTCCTTTTTTTCTGGGCTGTGACAACTCTCCCCCCCTTACGAAAATCTCGTCCCGAGATTTAGGTAGACAAGAGGGGAAAGATAAAACTCGGACTAGGTTGAGGCCATATTCACCTAGACAAGATAAACATCTAAGAGATGATGCATAAAGGCAGGGATGATGTGGTGTTAGACATTCCTAGGGTTTTCTTGATGGTGACTGTGTACACATATAACAGTATCTAGGAAAATGAACTTCATCAAGAAAGTGGAGTATGGTAGGGAGAGAACTTACTCATCGGAAAAGAATTCCGGGTATTCTTGACGTAACCGATCCTCACGCTCCCAAGTGGCTTCATCTTCGGTATGATTGCTCCACTGAACCTTTACAAACTTTACCATACTACGCTTCACTCTTCTTTCATCATGATCAAGAATGGCAATTGGGTGTTCCTCGTAGGTAAGGCCCGGTTGAAGGTCAAGTGACTCAAGGTTAATGGCGTCCGTTGGAACACGATGACACTGCTTCAATTGAGAGATATGAAAGACATTGTGCACTGCGGAGAGTGATTGAGTAAGTTCCAATTGATAAGCCACGCCTCCAACTTTCTTGATGATCTGAAAGGGTCCCACATAGCGTGGCGCTAATTTTCCTCTTACTTGAAAACGGCGAGTGCCCTTAAATGGAGAAACCTTGATATAGACATAATCGCCAACTTTAAGATGAAGTTCTCGGCGACGACGATCAGCATAAGTCTTTTGACGAGATTGAGCAATCCGAAGATTCTCACGGATAATTCTGACTTGATCCTCTGCATCTTTCACCAAATCTGGACCAAAGAAAGACCTTTCTCCAGATTCGGACCAATTGATCGGAGTTCTGCACCGTCTTCCATAGAGAGCTTCAAAAGGTGACATTTTGATACTTACTTGATAACTATTGTTATAAGAGAACTCTGCGAACGGCAAGCATGTAACCCATTTCTTCTCATATATGAGAGCACAGGATCGCAGCATGTCTTCTAAGATTTGATTGACTCTCTCGGCTTGACCGTCGGTTTGAGGATGATAAGCAGTACTATAAGTGAGATAGGTTCCCATGGCTTCATGCAGACTTCTCCAAAAGTGAGCAACAAATTGAGGACCGCGGTCAGAGACAATTTTCTTAGGAACACCATGAAGACAGACAATGCGAGTGAGATATAACTCCGCATATTGCTTGACATGATACGTAGTCTTTACTGGAAGGAAATGAGCCGACTTTGTTAGACGATCAACAATTACCCATATAGAATCATATCCTTGAGAAGACCTGGGTAACCCAGTGATAAAATCCATTCCAATTTCTTCCCATTTCCATGATGGGATAGGTAAGGGCTGAAGGGTACCAGCAGGTTTGAGATGTTCGGCCTTAACCATTTGGCAAATATCACACTCAGAGACGTACCGAGCAATTTCTCGCTTCATGCGAGTCCACCAAAACCTTTGCTTGATATCTTGATACATTTTGGTACTGCCCGGATGAATGGAGAATTGAGAACAATGGGCTTCATCAAGGATAATTCACCTGAGGTTATGATCCTTAGGCACCACAATTTGATTCCCAAAGAATAGAACTCCTTGATCATCCGTAGAGAAACACCGAGCTTTGCCCTCATTCATTAACTCCCGAATTCGAGCCATACCCTTATTCTTCTTTTGGACTTCCTTAATTTGATCATAAATATCAGATCTGACTGTAAGGGTAGCAAGATAGCCTTCTTTGACCATAGAAATTCCGAGTTTCCGAAGATCATCACAGAGAGTATGCACAGGAAGAGCTATGGTCAAGCAGTTGCATTGAGCCTTTCGGCTTAGTGCATCGGCGACGACATTCGCCTTACCAGGATGATAGTGCACTTCAATGTCATAATCCTTAATTAATTCAAGCCATCAACGTTGCCTCATATTGAGATCAGATTGAGTGAAAATATACTTGAGGCTCTTGTGATCAGTATAGATGTTGCAATGATTACCAAGCAGATAATGATGCCATATTTTTAGAGAATGGACAACAGCCGCAAGCTCTAAGTCATGGGTAGGATAATTTTCTTCATGTCGCTTGAGTTGACGAGAAGCATAGGCCACCACTCGGCCTTCTTGCATAAGAACACAGCCAAGACTGATGCGAGAAGCATCGCAATAAACATCGAAACTCTTGGAAATATCTGGCTGAGCAAGAACTGGAGCAGTAGTGAGGCAATCCTTAAGGGTTTGAAAGGCTGCTTCACAGGCTGGGGACCACTCAAACTTGACCCTATTTTTCAGTAACTCGGTCATAGGCTTCGCAATTTTTGAAAAGTTCTCTATGAACCGGCGGTAATATCCCGCAAGTCCAAGAAAGCTCCGGATCTCATGGACATTCTGAGGTTGCTTCCAATCAAGAACATCTTGCACCTTACTAGGATCTACCGCAATACCATCCTGGGAGAGCACATGACCAAGAAAAGATACTTCTTCAAGCCAAAACTCACATTTGCTGACCTTGGCATAAAGACGATGCTCTCTAAGTTTTTGGAGGACGATATGAATATGACGAGCATGATCTTCTTTGGTCTTGGAATAAATGAGAATATCATCAATGAAGATGATCACAAAGACATCAAGTTCTTCCATGAAGATGCTATTCATCAGATACATGAAATAAGCCGGTGCATTGGTGAGGCCAAAGGACATGACAGTAAATTCATAGAGACCATATCTAGTAGAGAAAGCCGTTTTTGGAATATCTTCCTTCCGGATCTTGATTTGATGATAACCTAATCTTAAATCAATCTTGGAGAAATATCGAGCTCCCGAGAGTTGATCAAATAAGATGTCAATTCAAGGAAGAGGATATTTGTTCTTGATAGTGAATTCATTCAACGGACGATAATCAACACACATTCGTAAACTATCATCTTTCTTCTTCACAAAAAGAGCCGGGCATCCCCAAGGAGAGGAGCTCGGACGAATAAAACCCTTATCCAACAGAATCTTGAGTTGCTTCTTCAATTCCTTCAACTCATTAGGAGGCATTCGGTAAGGCTGTCTAGAGATAGGAGCAGTCCCGGGTATGAGCTCTATAATGAATTCCACCTCACGATCAGGAGGCATACCCGGTAATTCTTCTGGAAAGACATCCGGATACTCACAAACCACGGGAATATCTTCCAACGCCGTGGCATATAAACAAGATTCCGCTTTGGTAAGAGACAGTAGAACTCTATTCCCGGAGGGATGCAAAAGATTGATAGTGCGGGGCCCACATTTGATAACTCCGTCATGCTTACCCAACCAATTCATCCCAAGAATCACATCTAACTCCAGCTTGTCTAGGATGAGAAAATTGGCTCGAAAAGTAACTCCCTCAATGAGAATTGGGACCTCACTAGCAAAGTGTCTGGCAATGATTTCCCCACCCGGTGATTCTATATGGTATGGCACTTGTAGGTTTTGCATCTCAAGCTTACTATGCAGCATAAATTTCTTGCTGATGAAAGAAAAAGTTGCTCCAGAATCAAAAAGAACAACTGCAGGGTGAGAGTTGATTAGGAGCGTACCCATGAGGACTTCGGCATTCTCCGGAATTTCCTCGGCGGTGGTGTAGTTGAGGCGGCCACGTTTAGGAGCTTGTTGTGGCTTAACTTCTTGACGTGATGCTTGAGGCAGAAGAGTATTGGGCCTAGGTGCATTGAAGGCACCGCCACGTCTCGGAGAGGGGCAGTCCCTGGAAATGTGGCCTAGGCCACCACAATTGAAGCACGGACCCTTTGCGGCAACACCTGGGTTGCTCCAATAGGCATTGATCGGCCTAGGAGCTTGTCCTTGAGGAGGTTGAGGGTGACGCACAATCCACATAGGACGTGGAGCTTGAGCACCCGGCGCCCGAGGTGGAAAAGGAGAAGGCCCCATACGTGGACGTGAGGAGCTACCGCCCGCAGAGGTAGGAGCGGGGCGCTTGTTCTTTGCCTCAAGATTCTTCATCTTGTGCTCAGCTCTGATGGCGATATTCACCAAGTCATTGAAGTCTTCAAACTTGGTAGTAGAGAGTTTGTCTTGCAACTCTGCGGAGAGCCCATCGTACAAGCGTTCTTGCTTCTTGGCATCGGTGGCCACTTTTTCAGGTGCATATTGGAGAGAGGGTGTTGAAGGCATTGACATAGGCCATCACATCACGACTTCCTTGAGTGAGATTCAGAAATTCCTTCTTCTTGATGTCCATGATACCCTTGGGAATATGGAAGGAGCGAAAAGCTGTACGGAACTCCTCCCATGTGAAGCGGTAGTTCGCAGGGTGAGATGCCTTGAAGTTCCGCCACCAAACCCCAGGGGCATCATGAAGTTGGTGAGCAGCAAATAAAATCTTCTCATGGGGCTCACACTCAATAAGTCCAAGCTTCTCTTCAATCACATTGAGCCAGAAATCCGCATCCAGAGGATCTTTGGAGCCACGAAAGATGGGCGGGTTGGTGCGGAAGAAATTCCCAAACCTGTTCACTTGAGGCTCAGCTCTTGGACCATTATTGCCGGCATTACCCATTTGATTGACTATGGTCGCCATAAGTTCAGTTTGTCGGGCCAGGACATCCGCGAGGTTTGGGTGAACTGGAGGATTAGGAAGAGGATCCTCGTTGTGGCGATTGTTGTTGCCACCCGAACCATTGGCACCATCCCTTTCGGTTCCCGAACGCAACACCATCTTGTTAATAAACAAAACGGTCAGCGGTCAGGAATGAAAGATAGAGGATGCACAAAGCAAGTGTGGAAAGACAATGCGCAGTTAAAACCTGACCCACGATCAACACAAGAGTAGTAACTCTAAAAGATAGAGTAGATTTGGTCCACTAAAATGAACTAGAACCAACTAAGCAAGATCTTGAATGCAGCACACTAAATTGATCAAGTACAAATTTAGAAACCACAGGAAAAAATATGCATGCATGCAAGGTATGAATGCAATAGGTCGTCTCCTCACATCGTGAGCACGCCTTAAGGTTCTAGCACTCACTTACGACCCGAAACAACCGCATTGCCCAGCAGCGCTACAACCCTCCTAATAGCACTTAGGACAATGGGTGATTCCCACCTTCTCAACTCCGGTAAAAGGGTCAAAAGGTTTCCGGAGGGTGAAAGGGTTTTCCTACGCTCCCGCTACTCATGCAGACAAGTGGGGTTAAGCACATTTTAATTAAAAAAATGAAGCAATAAGGAGGAATTAGCTCTAAGACCAAGAAAGAAAGGTAGCATTTCACCTTAGATTCAAATTTTTAACAAAAGTAAATCTTAGTGCAAGTGATCAAATTTTATTTTACCCAAACCCTACTAAGCAAATTTTAGGTTCACTTTAAGGAAACCTCAGCTCTGATACCCGTTGTGAGAACCGTCCAATTTGATACTATTTTAAACGAATCACCGGTCATTATCATCCAGATGAGAGTTAACACGTGCTTACCGGAGAGCGTGCCACGTGTTATCCCACATCTAGAGACACGAATAACCGACACGTCATTCATCCAAAATAATATCAAATCCGGTAGTCCCGGTATGTGCTCCAACATACGCCCAGAATCAGCATATGCACATACTGTTTACAATCGAATACATCGCCAAAAATCCACAAAGAGCAGTTTTACATTATCAGAGTTCACAACTTAACATTACAAGTTCAACATAGGTGGGTTTCAAACTTCACTTACAAGCCTTGGGCTCACGAAAGTCATATTAAACAGAAACATAAAGTTTATTACACTTACATACTCTCACGAAGCTTAATTTCGACAAAGACTTACTAAAGTAATGATGCCTTGCTCAAGGACATCATTACAGCCACCATGACCTACTCTTCCCCCGTGTTTGGATCAGCGGGGTAGAAGTGGCCGTACACCACTTCCGGCTCACCTGCAACTAGATTTAGAAAGCACCCTGAGTACAAAGGTACTCCACAAGACTTACGCGATTAAATAAGTAAGGATCATGCATTGGCTCAAGTAAAAGCTTTAAGGTTAAGTAATTATTGCATAAGCATTGGCTCTCTACACTATCACCTATCATAATTAATTAATCTTGCCCACCCCAAACACTTTTAGTTGATTAAGAGAGTAATAAAAATAATCAATAGATCATTGACCAGACATGATTCCAAAACCAACAATACCAAAACTCTCTAAGAGGAATTCGGCGAACTAAGAGCTTGCTCATATCCGAGAGCGCGGCAATTCGAATTGATTATAACCTTGCAAGGGTGTACTACTTTACCCACACGACGCGAGGACCATGCGACTCACCCGACCGATCACGCCGGGCAAGGGGGTACTCACGTCAACCGTTCCCAACAAGGCTCGATCATTGAACCTCACACCTAGATTACGAGTAGAGACTTAGTTCCACCAGAGACATCTCTAAACTTTCCTACACATAGGTCCACCTGGGGACACACTAAGCCTCTCTGCATAGCCCGTAGCCACGTATCTAGGACTGCACATCAATGATCAAGTCAAAGAAGGTAATTGACTCATCCGTTCCATTATATTGGATATGTGGTAGCACGGAAGGGTGCTCAAGGCCGATGGTATCCACTCGGTCCTTAATCGATCCAAGCGGACTATGCCCATGTGACTTCATTCTCTAGGCCCTACCATTTCGCTCGAATCTCGATACTACCACTTCACTAGCCACCAAACCAAACCAGTGCGATCAAGGAATATCAGTAAGTGTGATCCTCCAACCATTCCTGTCTAGCGAGCAATAGAAGTATTCTAAGCAGGGCTAAGCATCTAGTCAGGTTAAGTAATTAACTAACTAACTAGTGCCAAGAATAACGATAACAAATCAAGGAAGGATTATGCATGAAGATAGGTATAAAAATGCAATACATACATACTATACATATATAGCCCACAATACCCAAGTGGAATAGCTAAACTAAAACAGATTAGATAGGTGCAAGGAATATGCTTAGCTGCTTGCCTTGGTTAACTTCGGATTCGACCACGAACGGAACTCCGGGTTCAGGCTCAACGGACTCGGCGGCCTCCACGGGTTCGACCTCCGACGGCTCGGTCACTATAATGCATGAATGCGATGCAAGAATTAAGAAATGAACTAAACAACAAGTATAAATCACCATTTAAAATGACCATGCAGAGAACAGGGCAAAGAACTCATGGAAAATGGTTTTGCAGCAAAAACATTTTCCTATAATTAATCATAAATATATTACTTTTCAGCCACTCTAAACAAGGTAAATCAGAAAATGCATACAAACTTAACCAAAGAAATACAATAAAATTATCATAGAAACTAGGCATGAAAACAAAGCTAACAAAATTGGTTTTACTATTTTCTCACTTTCCAGCAAAAAGTTCTATATTAAACCACATTTTGGACTGCAGGCACGAAATCGAAATAAAACCCTAACAAACAGCAAGGAAACACATGAGTAAGTTGCACCAATGGAAATAATATTTCACGAGGAACCTAACAAAATTTGGTTTGGCATTTTTCGAGCAGTACACAAATACATAAGCATTAAACTCACTTTTGCAAGACAAAACTATAGATAAATCTATAGCAGAATAACATGCAAAACAATATTTTTCTTGAGTAGATCTCAGCTAGAGGAATCCAACAAAACAAGTTTCATAATTTTTGGAGCTATACATGAATTTCTACACATTTTGCAAGATTGCAGCCATATAAAGCCTAAGAAAACCCTAGCTAAATCGCTAGGTGCACCCACAGCCAGCCAGCCCGGCCACCGACAGGTGGGCCCAGGGGGCCGGGCGGCACCACCAGGCCGGGTCAAGGCCAAGGCCTGCCTTGACCCCGCGCCTGGGCGCGCCCACGCGCTTGGCGCGCACGCGCGGCGCAGACGCTGCGGCGCCGGCGGACGGCGGCGCGAGGCGGCGCGGCGAGACAGGGCCCGAGCGGAAAAGGGGAGGTGCGCACGGGGAAGAGGAGGAGGCGGCGAGTGTGGCGGAACCACCCAAAACTACTGGGCCCGGGTGCACTGATCTTTGTTGCTAAGCAACTCTGACCCAAATTGGCACTCACCGGTAGTTCCTCGAGTGAAGCCTCGATTAAAGCCACGCTATTCCAGGATCAGCAGACAACACTCACACGAAGGTGAGCCCAAAGATTACAACACAGAACAATTCATACATCTCAGAGTGATTGCAGCGGAAAGGAAATTTATTACAAACCATATTCAGAATAGTAAAGTACTACAGAGTTACATCTACTCAAATTATTCAAGTTTCATTGTTCAGCGGAAGCAGTAAAAGATAACTAGCGAAATAACGTGACGCATCGATAAAGCCCGTACGAAAGCGTCACTCAGCGGGAGGGTGGTCAGCACCGGCTGAAGGACTATCCCACTGAACAGACCAACCGGGAGGCAAGGTACACGGCCAAGTAAGACTCGCGAATAGATCTTCAAAGTTAGTACCTGAAAAACAGTGCCACAAGCAAGGCTGAGTATACTAATACTCAGCAAGACTGACCCGTCTCCGGATATAACATAGTCCGATAACTAGACATGCAAGGCTTTTTGGTTGGTGGGTTTGTTTTGCCAAAATTGCCGCTAAATGTTGATCCTTACTTTCAGGTTGTACTTCGCCATATTCTAGTTGGATTAACCATTCTAAGTTTGCAACTAACTCTACACAAACATGGTAGAGCAATCATTTAATCAACCAGCAGTATTATCATCATCATGTTACACTTGTTACTCTGTGTGACCGAAAGCATTAAGCAATCTCATGCCATGAGAGGCGGACGATTCTGAATCGGATTTCAACCTGGCCAGGGGAACCTAGACCACACGCATGGGGATCGACTTCGCTCCCGCCCACGCTACTTTTTCCCTTTCTTTCCAGTCCGTGGATCCGGAACACCCTCCCCGACTACAGAGTCCGACCACTCTGCACCCGTACGTCGCGACAAAAATATAAACCCTACTTCTACCAGGAGGGTGCGAGATCGTTCCACTCGCCGGTCCAATCAGGTACTTAAGCTTACCGATTACCATATTTCTCGGTATGTGGCTAGTACTTTCAAACGCTTAACGAAATGAGCCACACACCGCGACCTTAGCCATTTTTTGACTACACCAGCGGGGTATCACAACTACGCAACCCCGCCCGTTGTCCTTACATTTCAACAGGAATTAAAGTTAGTACAAATCCTATTTGCTCGCGAGAGGCAGAAAACCACTCGACTTCTACCGTACCTATTTAGCATGGCAACTAGTCGATAAAAGATCCGGTAACAAACATAGGTTCCTAGGGATCATGCATCTAGGGTTTTCGATCAACGCCTAGAAAACTTAAATGCAGAAAACAAAATATTACAATACATCAATAAATAGATAGTGGAATGATAATTCGGAAAAAATAGTGGGATTATGCTCCGGGGCTTGCCTTCTTGGGCACTGTCAGGCAGAAAAGCCTCTGGGGCTTGGCCCAGTTCTTGAGACAAGTTAGCACAATTCAAATTGACCTCCTGATCCACACGAGAGTCCGCGGGCACCAATTCGTAGTCACCGTCCGCGAGATTGACCACTTCTATATGCAATGCCAGATTATGAGTTATTCATGGATAACGATTTCTTTCCTTCACGATAAAGTTGTAGTTCAACAAATTTAATTTAGTGACGATTTCACATTTCATTTCATGGGCAGTCGTTTATAGAGTAGTAACCACAATTTTGGACTGCAGGCACGAAATCGAAATAAAACCCTAACAAACAGTAAGGAAACACATGAGTAAGTTGCACCAATGGAAAGAATATTTCACGAGGAACCTAACAAAATTTGGTTTGGCATTTTTCGAGCAGTACACAAATACATAAGCATTAAACTCACTTTTGCAAGACAAAACTATAGATAAATCTACAGTAGAGTAACATGCAAAACAATATTTTTCTTGAGTAGATCTCAGCTAGAGGAATCCAACAAAACAAGTTTCATAATTTTTGGAGCTATACATGAATTTCTACACAGTTTGCAAGATTGCAGCCAAATAAAGCCTAAGAAAACCCTAGCTAAATCGCTAGGTGCACCCACAGCCAGCCAGCCCGGCCACCGACAGGTGGGCCCAGGGGGCCGGGCGGCACTACCAGGCCGGGTCAAGGCCAAGGCCTGCCTTGACCCCGCGCCTGGGCGCGCGCACGTGCGTGGCGCGCACGCGCGGCGTGGACGCTGCGGCGCCGGCGGACGGCGGCGCGAGGCGGCGCAGCGAGACAGGGCCCGAGCGGAAAAGGGGAGGTGCACACGGGGAATAGGAGGAGGCGGCGAGCCTCACCGGCAACTCGAACGGCGGGGAACAGCAGCGGAGGAGCGGTGCAACGAGCAGGGGCGGCGGCGAATGGAGGGCGCTCGCCGGCGGCCCTGCAGGGGGAAAGAGGGGGCCGGGTTAGGGGCGAAATCGAAGGAGGAGGGGGAGGAGAAGCTTCCCGTGCGAGGGATCGAGGCGGCGCTCACCGGAGCGGGTGAATCGCGGCGGCGAGCGGCGGTGGCACGGCTTGGGGGCGGCGGTGGCAGTGGGGATTCGGGGCTAGGGTTTGGAGCGGAAGAAGGCCGGTCAGGCACGGGAACTAGCGGAGGGGATGAGGCCGAGGGTGAGGCCGCGGATAAGGACAGGCGGAACGAGGATCACCAGCACGTGGAACGAGGATGGTCGACGGCGAGGGGGCGACGCGTGCGCGCGAGCAGAGCACGGGAAGGAGAAGGGCGGCTGACAGGTGGGCCCGGCGTGGAATTTTGTTTTTCTTTTCCTTTTTTTTTCTGGGTTGTGACAATATAGATAATAGATGTACTAAATAATAAATATATCAAGGAGCGACATCTCAAATATATAGAGAATAAAATCATAAAATAGCCTAACAACATTGATACGAAAGCTTACAAATTGCAGCGTTAGGTTGTTTCTTCTTTGCAGCAGGTTCTTTATAGATGGAGTAACATTCTCCGGATCAGGTTGTCCCTTCTTTGCAACAGCTCTTTCCAAGAAAGACCTCAAATCTGCAGTAGCACTACCACTCTTCCTCCTCATGCTTCAGACTTCACTTGGGATCTACAAAATCAAGAAATGCTCACTACATCACTGCCTCTATTCCATTGTCACAAATTCCAGAGAATTGAAATAGCAATTAGCACAATTATCTTACCAATTCTCAATTGTGAGTTTCTGACAAGCCACCTCCACCTGCCCGTCGTGAGGTCTGCAGAGCACAAGCCGTAGCTGAGTACGAGAGTAGCCGAGGGGCGAGTGCTGCGCCGGCACGCCGCACCCGCTGCCCTCCGTGGGCCGCGGCTCCGCTGCTCCGCACCTCCGCTTCCGAGCAGGACAGCCGGCCATCGTGGGCCCATGGCCGCACAGTGCTCTACGAGCCGAGCCGCATCACGCAGCGCTCCGCGCTTGCTACCGCTTGCCCGCGCCGCTGCTGCCGCAGGCCGCCCAGCCCGGGTTAGCCGACCGCCACCGCTGTGCGCGCTTG
This sequence comes from Panicum virgatum, assembly GCF_016808335.1. Classification (NCBI taxonomy): domain Eukaryota; kingdom Viridiplantae; phylum Streptophyta; class Magnoliopsida; order Poales; family Poaceae; genus Panicum; species Panicum virgatum. The sequence goes on along the minus strand of NC_053140.1, from coordinate 37,216,109 downwards.
CGCCTAGCCGGCGCCGGCCTGCTCGTGCCTTCGAGCTTCGCGTCGCGGCCTCTCGGCTTGCCGCGCCTGGTGCCTGCGTGTCCGCCACCGCCCGCCGGCTTGCCGCACCCCGCCGCGCCGCCTAGGGTTAGCGGCTGTTCGCGCTGCGCGAATGTCGACCTGACGCTGAGGGAGAGGGTGTGGGAGGAGGGGGCGACAGGGGACTGGGGTGGGCCGGTGAGGAGGCCTGGGGATAAGATGGCATGCCAATTGGGCTGTTATTTGGGCTGCTCGGCCCATTTCGGGGAAGAATACTGCGATCCACGAGATTTTCTCTATTTTTCTCATTTTCCTGAATATACATACATGTATACACTATATATACTTGTTTTTTCCTCAAAATAATAGGTATTCAGTTAAATACCTTTGAGTTCAATGGGGCCGCCCCTGCCTTTCGCTTGGGAGAACGAGAGCAAGCCGCAGACAGATGTGACGACGGCTGCGGAGTAAATGCTGCTCTTGGAGGGTTTTTTTTTTTGCAAAAAGATAAGATGCAGCAAGTTGACGGGCCTCAACGGCCTGTTGTATCTGCCCTAATAGTCTCTCCGTTTTAAATAATAGTTTGCTTAAGGGTCTGTTTGATCCAGGGCTAATTTTTAGCCAGCTAAAAATTAACTCTAGATGATCCAAATAGGGAGGCTAAATATGAATCAGCCTCCAACTAAAGTTTAGTCCATTAGCCCTCCGAAACTAAGCTAATGCGGGCTAGTTTCTAGGAGCGGATGGTAATACCAAAATGCCATCCCAAACTTTATCCTCTCTCAGCGGTTGCTTGGTATAAAAGTATAAATGTGACTTTTCTCATTACTTCAATTAAAGTTTACTTCATGTATCCAAACACGATAGGGCTATTTTTAATTATCTAAAGTTTAGCATGATTTTAGCCTATCCAATCATACCCTAAGTTAAATCTATTTATTTTTAGTTAAATTTATAGTAAAATATAATAGAAAACAAACTAATTTGATATTGAAGGTGTTGATATTTTTAAACTCAAACAAAGTGAGACAAAAAAACATGGTTATTGATGCATTGAGAGCTCCCCTACTCAATAACATCTAGCTGTACTTCCAATATTCTTAGCATGGAGCATGATAAAAACGATGGTAGTTCTTTAGACGGTTAAACAACATGCCCACATTTTACGCTTAAGTAAGTGCTTTTAACGATTTATTCGTCGGCCTACGACAATTTAGGCATGCAAAAGCCACTTTTGTTTCTCTAGCACAAATAGACTATGTTTAGACCTAACCCGAAAGTGTAATAAGGTTTTTCCTTGAAAAAGAAAATGCTACCAGATTTTGTTTTGTACCACGCCAATTGCATTGCGGGGCTCGCCAAATTTCTGTTCAAACCCATTTTTTTATAAAATAGTACATTTTTTGAGAGAATTATAAAATAGTATATGTTCACACCGGGGATTCGAATTGCGCAGGCCAGCCCGTGCGATGCAGCTTAAAGCCTGTTCGGTTGGTAGGATGAATAGTATTTTGTGGGAGGGAATAAGCCCAGCCTTACACTGTTCATATTACACTGTTCATCTGCCAGCCCAACAGGCTTTGGTTCCGCGACTGTCCAACAGCGCCGGCTCGGCCTCTTCAGCGACCAAAGGCCCTCTTCCTCTTCGGCGCGCACTCTCCGACTCCTTCCCTCGCAAGCTTTCCCCCATTCCCGCCCCCACACCTCCTCCCGCCGCCGCCTCTGCCGCCGGCGGCGGCGAAATGCCGGTCTACAGCATCCGCGGCGTCGATGTCGACTTCCCCTTCGATGCCTACGACTGCCAGATCACCTACATGGACCGCGTGATCGAGTCCCTGCAGCAGGTAACCAATCCCCCCGCCGCCAAATCATCCAAATCCGCGTGCTAAACCCTACCCAATTTTCGGCTCGATTCTGACTGCTTCGGGTTGGCGTTGCCCCGCCGGATCAATGGACAGGGGAAGAACGCGCTTCTGGAGAGCCCGACTGGGACGGGGAAGACGCTGTGCCTGCTGTGCGCCTCGCTCGCGTGGCGCCGCACCTTCGGCGAGTTCCTGCGGGGAGGTCGCGGCGGCGGCCGCGGCGGCGGGAGCCAGCAGCCGCACTACGGGACCCAGCAGCCGCACTACGGGAGCCAGCAGTCAGGGGACCCCTTGTCTCAGCAGGAGCACTCGGGGTACCCCGTGTCTCAGGAGCAGCACTCGGGGTACCCCGTGATCATATACGCCTCCCGGACGCACAGCCAGCTCCGGCAGGTCATCAAGGAACTCAAAGCCACCAGTTACAGGTCAGCAACTGAACTTGTTCTTCAGTACCTTGTTCTTATTTGAGAACTAATTGTGTCGGACTGTCTGCTGTTAAGTAATTTCTCATGAATTCCATGGTGCTGAGGGCTGGAAATGTCTCTGGTAGCTGCATTTGTAGATTGACTGATCTTTTTTTTTCGAGACCTGTAGATTGACTGATCTTAGAACCTCTTATGGTTCATAATCAATTTGGTGTATAATGTTTCACAGGCCGAAAATGGCAGTGCTGGGCTCCCGTGAGCAGATGTGCGTCCATAACGAAGTGAGCAAACTCCGTGGAAGAGCACAGAACAATGCCTGTCACTTCCTCTGCAAGAAACGCTGGTGCCAGCATAATAACAATGTCTCTGGTAATTGCAACAGAGAGTTATTCTCTGTTAGATAAGCCTTAAATTTGGCTCTGCATGCTGCTTGCTCCACACAAAATAAATGGCAACCATAAAAGGAAACAGACATGAATACATTCTTGCCTGTACCCTGATCCATTCTGATTTATAAAGGGTGTTATCTCTCTGAATGCCATGATTGTTGTTTGATTCTTGCAAATGTCTATTTAAGTGGGAGACCTTTCTTATGTTCTACCCACCTATTCAATGCTGGTCGAATACTTCTGTTCTAGCCACCTTTAGCTACTTACTTTTCTTTTTTATTCTAAAGAAAATTACATTGCTCATGAAGGGCACTTCCTGCAGAGTTCATGAAAAACAAACCTGACTTTGGGAGCAAGCCTTTTGACATAGAAGATTTGGTTAATATTGGTAAAGGGAAATCTAACGGCCCGTAAGTTTCATATTTTCTCTCTGTATTTTCCATTATTACAGATCAATGGCAAACATCTTCATGGATTTTTTGACCCACTAGTGACATCTTTTTCTTTACCATTCAAGATGCCCATATTACATCTCCCGTGAACTTTCAAAGTCAGTTGATATCTTGTTTGCTCCTTACAACTATCTTATTGATCCGGGAAACCGTCGTTCCTTAAATAGCATACCATGGGACAATGCAGTACTTATATTTGATGAAGCACACAACTTGGTAAGGGCCTCCTTCTGTTTAATTTATTTAGTAATTAAACTCTCAATACTATAGCCTTAAACTTAAATTAAGAATTCTTATTCTGAATGTAAAAGTAGCTACACTCTAGACTTAAGTTTACCACAACTCTTTTATGCAGGAGAGTATATGTGCAGATGCAGCTTCTTTTGACTTACATCCAAATAATCTAGCTGCTTGTGTAGCAGAAGCTCATGAATGCATCAAACTGTGTTCAGCAAAGAGGTCCACTGAAAATTCTGCTGATAAACAATTCGACCCTGAAAATTATGCAATCCTCAAAGGCGAGCTAAAGTTCTTCCAAATTCTCATAGCCGTACTTGGATCCATGTGGTTCTAAACTACTATGCCTTTCTTTTGTTCTTATGTGGAAGGCTTGTACCTTCACTTTGACGATTTTGAGACTGATTCCCTGTTGGTAATATCAAAACATTCTTTCCAGCTCTCTTAATGGCACTTGAGAAAAAAATTGGTGAGTTGGTAATCGAATCCAAGGAGTTGGGCTGCACAAAAGCTGGGAGTTACATATACGACTTTCTCTCTGAACTGAATATTACGTCTGACACATCCAAAAAACTAATTGAGACAATTGATTGTGCTTCATTGCTATTAGAGGAAGGTAATTGATTTTTTCTTGTATTATTCTTTATATGACAATGCATTATTATTCTTGATAATTAGTGAGGCCAAAGTTGTCCATCTTTTGGAGCTTTATTGTGTTAGCTGAACACATTGAACTGTTAACAAATATCTGGATGGTTCATGTGAGGTGGTTCAGTAACGTTGTTTTGTTCCTGCATATTTAGGAAATTCTGCTGAAACTGGACCAGGTGCCCAGGCAAAGGCCACAGTGTGTAGATTGGAGTCAATTAGGGACATTTTAGACATAATTTTTAGGGGCGGTGGTCAAGACCATGCCAAATATTATCGAGTAAGTTTCTCTTCAATTCTGTATCTCTGTAATTGCATTTCTCCATTCATTTTTTTGGTTTATCCAATTAAGTTATTTCCATGCCTCTCCATAATTCTGGCTTCACTCTTTTGTTGTCATCCAACCCTCCTTTTCATATTTGCAGCATAAGCTTTGCATACTTTAATGTACTCTTATAACTACACTCAATCTTTACAGTTTCATGTGAACGAATCTCAGCAAACATCTGGAGATGCATTGAAAGTTCTGGGTAAGTCCAAAGTTGATATGTAACATATATGTTCTTTATATGAACGAAAAAGTCTAATCCCTGGTACAGCTCATTGCTCACTATGAACCGCACACATAGTATTATTCCACTGACTTCTTTCAGATATAGGAAAAACCACATGTGACACATGGTACAGTTCACTGCTCAATTCTAATCTGCATGATTAGAATAATTACATTGATTCCTATCAGACATGGTCCCTTTAAATAAGATAATGTACTCTTTAGTTAGTCTCCTCAGCAACTGAATAACTATACATTCAACTATTCACAATTTTCTTGTGTTCCCAGGTAAATCTTCAAGAACCCTTAGTTGGTGGTGTTTCAACCCGGGGCTTGCGATGCAAGAATTTCTCAAGCTGGGTGTGCGCTCCATTATATTAACTTCTGGCACTTTATCTCCCTTGGATTCACTAGCCATGGAACTAAACCTGTAAGTATCTATTTAGTTAATCACTGACTTCGAGCTTTGTTGGTTGCTTATTGATGTTGATTACCAAGATAACATTTTTTCCATAAATCCAGTGAATTCCCAGTTAGATTAGAGAATCCTCATGTCATTTCCCCAGATCAAATATGGGTTGGAGTAGTGCCTGTGGGCCCTTCTGGACAAGCACTTAATTCCTCTTATCGTACGCGTGAGACTATACAATATAAACAAGAATTGGGTTCTGCTATAGGTAGGCCAATAGTAAAAAAATGCAGCTGCTTTTATTCTGATATAACTCTGCTGACTTATTTGCTCATTTTGCAGTAAACTTCGCGCGCATTGTGCCAGACGGACTCCTTGTTTTCTTCCCTTCATATTCTATGATGGATAAGTGTGTCGAATTCTGGAAAAATAGGGTATTCCTAATATCCGACTGGTAGTTCTAATCACTTGAAGTACTTATTCTAGACATTTATAATTTAATCTCTTACAGAACCATTCAAATTCAGCATCTGAGAACACAATCTGGCAGCGAATCTGTAAGCACAAGCAGCCAGTTATAGAGCCTAGGCAATCATCAAACTTTCCAAGTGCAATCGAGGTTATGAAATATTTTACTAGACCCACTTGACTTTAAACACTTCATATGCTCATATAATTGTGAACCACTTTATTTGCAGGATTATGCAGCAAAATTACGCGATTCTTCTACTTCTGGGGCAATATTTTTTGCAGTTTGTCGTGGCAAAGTTTGTTCTTTTTCACCACAACAGCTTCCTTCGCTATCTTTTCTAACTCCTCTTGATTTTGATTTTTCGTTTTCAATGTTCTTGAGTTGAATGATATTTTTTTTGCGAGTCTGTATGATTCGAAGATTAATTATAACTGTTATGTTTACTCTTTTTTCGTGTGCTGAAAGATAAAACATGCTTAACATAATATAATTAAATCTGTGGGTGCTGTAATGATGATATGTACTTTACATTTATAAAGCTGAAATTTCATGAATGCCCTGAGGATAGCAGGAGTACGAGACCATGAACAAGTAAGGCTTATTTCTGATCCTATAAAATATAAGTCATTGAGCTATAGAAGTAACCAGTGTCAGGTCAGAAAAGAGTTGACAAAAAAGGGACGGGGGTAATTTTCTAAGTTACTATAATTTGATGACAGCGGCCAAATAGTATACTTATGAGTCTATAGAACTAGATGGTTCTAGTGCCAGATTATGGAGTATGAGGGAGGGAGGGAGGGAGGGAGGGCCCTGCCAGGGCCCCTCTCCCTAGCACTGGCTGCGAGATTAAACAACTTAAAGAAATCAAAGGGTCATTGGAAGGACGTAACATTGGGAGTAGCATTTCCAAAATGTTGTTTTTTCGCTAAACTTAAAGTTTTGCTCCCTCATTTATGCAATTTTGCTTGCACAGGTTAGTGAGGGTCTTGATTTTGCTGACCGTGCTGGGAGGGCAGTAATAGTTACTGGAATGCCCTTCGCTACCCCAACTGATCCGAAGGTTTGTTTCTATTTATATGATGTGGTATTATCTGCCTAAACTTTTCTAAAAGGCAAGAATGTCCCCTTTTGTTACCTTCATATCGGTGTGTTTGGCGCTGGCAATTATGTACTGAAAATATTCAATTTTGCTGGCTTTATATGTTGAGCTGGGTTCATTTATATTCAGTATTCACACACACACGTATTTCATTGGCTTTTTGGATAAGTTGAATTCATGGTGTATCTATTAAGTCTGGAAAGATTTTGTCATTATTTTTTGGGTTTTCTTGAGATAAAATGTTTTTCCTTTGCTTCCTTGCTCATTGACCTGCATGAGCTTGCACATACTGTTTGCTCTTTGGCTTTCAGAAAACATAATTGGCCTTTTCCTTTAATTAATCTTTCAATTTTTCTTTCTGTCTGTTCCAGGTTCGGCTCAAGCGTGAGTATTTGGATAAGCTGGGCACATCATCTAAGAACACAAAGGTTCAATAATTTCATAGTAAATGGTTAAGCGGACCTCTGCTGATCAATTTTACAAAAACTGTCTTATGATTGTTTTGTAGACGTTGACAGGAAACGAATGGTATGTGCAACAGGCAGCAAGGGCTGTCAATCAGGCTGTTGGACGTGTTATCAGACACCGCCATGACTATGGAGCTATAATATACTGTGACGAAAGGTAGGCCTAATCATAGTCCTCTAAGCAATTTAAGCATTGTTGGTTTTGTGCTGGACTTCTCATGGAAATATATTATTTATTGTGCTAGGTTGTCAATTATTTCTTGATGTTCCTGGTATAGTGATGCTAGCACACATACAGTCTTGATCTCAAAGGGGATCTTCTATAATATCTGTCATGGCCAGCGCAATCCACCATGACATTTCATACATAAGGAACAGTTTCTTGGTTTTGTCCAGTCATTATAATTTGATTGTTTTAGTTAATACTCCCTCCGTTCCAAAATGTAGGTCGTTTTGACATTTCTAGATTCATATATTTTGCTATGTATCTAGACATATGTTATATTTAGGTGCTTAGCAAACACTATGAATCTAGAAAAGCCAAAACGACCTATATTTTGGAACGGAGGGAGTACTAGATACAGAGAATATTTGTAAGGAGTTAAATTGGAACCAAGAAAGAGACACTTTTTTTTTATTTCTTCTGTTATTCACGTATTGCAACCAGTATACTGTCATTACTCATTTTAGGTTTCATATTGTAATACTTAGAGTGACACCCAATAAGGTTCAACACTTTAAAAGTTTCAAAATAGTTTTGCATTTTGTGAGCTAAGGTATGCACTTTTATGTTACATGTTGTTACACACAAGCTTTTGCATCTTGAACCATGTTTGCATTTCAAAATAACTAAGCTGCTTTGCATTGCATTTTGGCTATAGGTTTGCGCAGCCACACTATCAATCTCAGATGTCGTATTGGCTCCGACCTTATATAAAGGTGGCATTTGCTTACTGTCTTCCTACAATGCTCTTTACTGGTATCTTTACTATGGTTATATTCTTTCTGCAGTGCTACTCAAGATATGGAGAAGTAGTCCAAGGATTGACCCGTTTTTTTCGAGATAAAGCTACTTCAGATCCTTTAAAGCTAAAACAAACAGATTGTAATGGTAAAGGTCTAGTTTTGAATAGTGTGATAAACTTCTTTATCTGTTTCTATCTATTTTTTTATATGCAAGTTCACATACACTTAAATATTTTAAGTAATTTCCATTTTGAAACTTAGTTCAGCATGCTTGTTAATGATATGTGTTCTGCTGTGAACATGGTTTTTCACAGCTTATTTGATAGCTGGCATATTGATGTTGTAAAATTCTCCTCGGGAAAATATTACTACTAAGTGTTGGAGTATATTGAGCCCATGTGTATAGAGGCCCATCTAGAGGCCCATGTATAGGTTCTATATATACCCACCCATCTAGGGTTGGAGGAATAGAGCAATTATTCCCGTCATTATGGTATCATTAGCCTAGGGTTAGGGTTTTTTCTCCTTCCTCTCTCCCTCCTACCAGCCCGCAGCACCCGCCGCCGCCGCCCCCCTCCCTTCCCCTCTCCTCCTTCCCTCCCCTCCCTCCCTCTACTCCGGGCGCGGGGAGCGCTGCGCCGGGCGCGCAGGGCGCCGCCGCCGCCGCCTGGCCCCTCCCCTCCTCTGCTGCAGCCGCGATGCGTGCCCTGGGAGGCCCGCGGCCGCCATACGCCGCGGTTGCGATGGCCGCAGCAGCCGGCGCAGGACCTCCAGGCGCGGGCGGCCCGCCTCCGCCCTGATCCCGCCCTGCAGTCCCCTGCCGCCGCCGCTGCCTCTGCGAGCGCGGGGGGGGGGGGGGGCTGCCCAACGCGCCCCTGCCGCCGCCACTGCTGGCGCTGGTGCAGGGGGCGCGGGCGGTGGGGGTGCTCCCGGCCCCCTGCTGCCCCTTGCTGCAGCCGCTGGCCGGTGATGCGGCCGCCGCTGCCGCTGTGGACCACCGCGCCGCGATCGCTGCGGGCAAGCAGACTGCTACCGCCGCCGCCGCCGCGCTCGATCCCGCGTGGTTGGGCCTCGAGATGGCCCCCGCGGATGCGCCGCTCTCCGCCGCCGCCCTCCGAGGGCAGCCGGCCGACGCCGCTCTCGCCGCGGCCCTCCTCACCGCCAAGTCGGAGGCTTCGGCGGCCCAGGAGCGGGTCCGCGTGGCAGCCCTCGCCTGGGAGCGCGAGCGCGCCACGGCCGACGCCCTCGCTCTCCGGGTCGCCGAGGCGGAGCGCTACCTCCGCGTCTCCTCCGGCCTGCCCGTCGACCACGAGCACGGCGCCTCTTCCTCCCACCAGGCCCCGCCCGTTGGTTCTGGACCCCGGTGCGACCCGACCGACCCCATGGTCGCCCAGCTCCACCTCCAGGCCGCCGGCGTCCAGAACATCAGGGCCCTGGTCTCCGTCCTCCTCGACCCCGCTTCCTCCTGCTACGGCTGCTGGCGGGACCAGGTCCTCCTCACTCTCCGCCGCTACGTCCTCGACGACCACGTCCTCGTCGACTCGCCGATCGAGGCCCGTGACGTGACGTGGCTGCGCCTCGACAGCGTCGCCCTGTCCTGGATCTTCGGGACCATCTCCCTGGATCTTCAGGACCTCGTCAGGACACGGCGGCACCGCGCGGCAGGCCTGGGTGGCGCTCGAGGGGCAGTTCCTCGGCAACGCCGAGTACCGCACCCTCCAGCTCGACGCCACCTTCCGCACCTTCGTGCAGGGGGACCTCTCCGTCGGTGAGTACTGCCGGCGGATGAAGAGCATGGCCGATGCTCTTCACGACCTCGGGGATCCGGTGTCCGATCGGGTCTTGGTGCTCAATGTCCTACGGGGACTAAGCAGCACCTACGACCACCTGAAGGGCTGGATCGCCCGCCAGAGGCCTTTCCCGACCTTCCTGCAGGTCCGGGACGACCTCGCCCTCGAGATCACCAGGGGTCTCGCGCCCGGATCGTCCTCGCCCACCCCCGCCGCGCTCGTTGCTACTCCACCGGCCTCCTCCGCTGCTCCTGCCACCTCACTCCTTGGTGCTGCTCCCGCCGGGCAGACCGGAGGAGGGGGGGGGGGGGCGTGGACGTCGCCGGCGACGGGGTGGTGGTGGTGGCACTGGTGGCCCTGCTTCTGGTAGCACCGGTACGGGTGGGGGCCGTCGGGGCGCGCCGACACCGGCTCCCGCTCCTGGCCCTGCCGCTGGAGGTACGCCCTGACCATCCTTCAGCAACCCATGGTCAGGACGCATCTCGATGTGGCCGTTCTAGGGTCCGGGAGGGGGGCCCCGTCCTCAGCTCCAGCCAGCGGCCATGTTCACTGGCGCTGCTCCACACTTCGCGCCGTCCTGGACCCCGCCCGCTCAGCCCAGCCAGCAGCCGACCTGGCCTGGGGGTGGGACCAGGCCGCTCTGGCGCAGTCCTTTAGCACCATGGGACTGATGCCGCCGACCAGCACCGAGTGGATCGCCGACTCGGGCGTCTCGTTCCACACCACTCCCGATGCTGGTATCCTCTCTTCTGTCCGACCCCCACACCCCCTTTTCCTTCTTCTATCATGGTTGGTGATGGGTCTTGCCTTCCTGTCATCGCCGTGGGTTCTGCTCCTCGTCTTCCTAACGTCATTGTTGCTCCTCAGATGGTTCACAACCTTCTCTCTATTCGCCAGCTTACTGCTGACAACTCCTGTTCATAGTCACAAAGTTCCTGGGTCGACCGGGTCGAGGAACGGGGTCGAGGGTCGAGGGTCGTCATTTTATAAAATTATGGTTCGAATGGGGTATACATCTATGGAACGATAAATTATTATGTGGGACGCGACCCTGATTCATCGGGGTCGATATCTTCGGGTCGATAAAGACAAAAACTATATATGTGCTACTAATGAAGAAACTAATCTGCACAAGCATATAAGAAACATATAAAAGAGTACATTTAGACCATGCTACACGCACTCAGCTCATTGTCTAACAAAAACCACACCAATCCACTGTCCTTAACCTCCTTATCCCAATTAAATCTGCTAGCAATGGGGCTGCGACCCCTTTCAAACCGGGACACGATCCAACCTTGAATGGGACACTGACCCTCTTCGACCCCGACCCTCGAATCGGAACGACGTTCCCGGGTCGAGGGACGAGGCATCGACCCCGAATCCTGTGACTATGCTCCTGTTCTATCGAATTTGACTCCTCTGGTCTTACTGTGAAGGATTCGGCTTCCCGGCGTCCGTTCCTCCGATGTGACAGCCCGGGGCCCTTTACACTCTTCGGCTTTCTGCTTCTGCTGCTCCGCCTTCAGCTTCTTCTTCGTCTGCTGCTTTTGCCGTGACGCCTTTTTCCACCACCTGACACCGCCGGCTTGGTCACCCCGGCCGCGACGTTTTATCTCAGCTCCGCCGTAGTACCGATGTTCCATGTACTAGGGCTCCTGCTGAGCACCTCTGTCATGCGTGCCAGTTAGGTCGTCATGTTAGACTTCCGTTTTCTTTTTCTTCTTCGCATGCTGCGCATGCTTTTGATCTCATTCACTGTGACCTGTGGACATCTCCTGTACTCAGCATGTCTGGCTATAGATATTATCTGGTCATTGTTGATGATTTTTCTCATTACTCTTGGACTTTCCCTTTGCGCGCCAAGTCTGAGACCTTCCCCACCCTCCTCCACTTCTTTGCCTGGGTGTTCACTCAGTTCGGCCTCACCGTTAAGGCCGTCCAGTGTGACAACGGGCGGGAGTTCGATAACTCCACCTCCCGGTTTTTCTTCCTGTCTCGGGGTGTTCAGCTGCGTATGTCTTGTCCGTATACCTCTCCTCAGAACGGCAAGGCTGAGCGGATGATTCGCACGACGAACGACGTCGTGCGCACCCTTCTGATCCAGGCTTCTCTCCCCCCGCGCTTCTGGGCTGAGGGCCTCCACACCGCCACCTACCCGCTCAACCGCCTTCCGTCCACTGCTTCTCCTGCTCCCACTCCACACCACGCTCTTTTCGGTACCCCTCCTCGCTACGACCACCTTCGGGTCTTCGGGTGTGCGTGTTACCCTAACACCTCCGCCACCACTTCTCACAAGCTGGCGCCCCGCTCGACTCGTTGTGTGTTCCACGGGTACTCCCCTGACCACAAGGGGTACCGATGCTTTGATCTCACCTCTCGCCGCGTTCTGATCTCCCAACACGTCGTCTTCAACGAGTCGGATTTCCCCTACTCCACCTCCTCCACACCTTCTGATTCCGAGCTGGCGTCTCTGTTTCCGACTGACCCGGTGGTTCAGCCACCGTTACCTGTCTGTCCTTTTCCTGTAGGTTTTTCCGGCGCACCGGCACCGCTTCCGGTGATCCCTGCTGCGCCGAGCGCGGCCCCGGTGCCCGCGGTTGTGCCGCGCACGGACCCGGTGTCTCCCGCTGCGCCACGCGCGACCCCGGTGTCTTCCCCTGCACCTGAGCGGTACGCTGAGCCGGTGCAGGTGTATCGGCGCCGAACCCGGCGCTGCAGCGGTACGCTGAGCCGGTGCAGGTGTACCGGCGTCGTTCGGCGTCGACACCGGCGCCACCTCCTGCTCTAGAGGCTCCTGCGACGCCGACACCGGAGCCGTCGATGCCGCCGCCTCCTCCGGCTCCCTCTCGAGCCGAGCCGGAGGTGTACCACCCGCCAGTCATCCATCGGGATCCTCGGCATATCCATCCCATGGTGACTCGGCGGATGGCGTCCCAGGCCGCGACTCTCTCAGCCACCGAGGGAGAGCCGCGGGTCTCTCCGGTACCCTCCTCTGTCCGCGACGCCTTGGCGGATCCTCACTGGCGTCGCACGATGGAAGAGGAGTACGCGGCTCTTCTTGCCAACCAGACGTGGGACCTCGTGCCGCGTCCGTCTGGTTGCAATATGGTGACTGGCAAGTGGATCTGGACGCATAAGCGTCGGGCTGATGGCACACTGGAGTGCTACAAAGCTCGCTGGGTTCTCCGAGGGTTCACTCAGCGGCCTGGTGTGGATTATGATGAGACCTTCAGCCCGGTCGTGAAGCCTGCTACGGTGCGCACGGTCCTCTCACTTGCGATCTCGAGCTCTTGGCCTGTGCACCAGCTGGACGTGAAGAATGTGTTTCTTCACGGCACCTTGTCAGAGACTGTCTACTGCTCTCAGCCTGCGGGATTTGTGGACTCGAGTCGTCCGGATATGGTCTGCCGGCTCAACAAGTCTCTCTATGGACTGAAGCAGGCTCATCGGGCTTGGTACTCTCGGTTCGCCACGTTCTTGATGACACTGGGGTTCACTGAGGCCAAGTCTGACACGTCTCTCTTCATCTACCGCCGTGGGGATGAGACTGCCTATCTGCTGCTATATGTCGACGACATTGTGCTCACAGCTTCCAGTCAGCAGTTGCTTCAGAGTGTCATCTCCTCTCTGCAGTAGGAGTTCGCTATGAAGGATTTCGGTCAGCTCCACCACTTCTTGGGCGTCACTGTTGAGCCTCGCTCGTCTGATCTTCTCCTTCACCAGCGGCAGTACGCCCTCGATATTCTGGAGCGGGCTGGGATGACTGATTGCAAGCCCTGCTCCACTCCAGTCGACAATCAGGCGAAGCTGTCTGCTGATCTGGGTGATCCGGTGGATGATCCTACTGCCTACCGGAGTCTGGCCGGCGCTTTGCAGTACCTCACCTTCACCAGCCCGAGGAGCCTGCTTCAGACCATAGAGAGACTTGTTGAGTCGGCAGACCATATCTGGAGGACTCGAGTCCACAAATCCCGCTGGCCGAGAGCAGTAGACAGTCTCTGAGAGTGCCGTGAAGAAACACATTCTTCACGTCCAGCTGGTGCACAGGCCAGGAGCGCGAGAGCGCAAGCAAAAGGACCGTGTGTACAGTAGCAGGCTTCACCACTGGGCTGAATGTCTCATCATAGTCCACACCAGGTCGCTGAGTGAACCCCCGGAGAACCCAGCGAGCCTTGTAGCGCTCCAGTGTGCCATCAGCCCGACGCTTATGCGTCCAGATCCACTTGCCAGTCACCACATTGCAACCAGACGGATGCAGCACGAGGTCCCACGCCTGGTTGGCAAGAAGAGCCACGTACACCTCTTCCATCGCGTGACGCCAGTGAGGATCCGCCAAGGCGTCGCGGACAGAGGAGGGTATCGGAGAGACCCGCGGCTCTCCCTCGGTGGCGGAGAGAGTCGCAGCCTGAGACGTCATCCGCCGAGTCACCATGGGATGGATATGCCGAGGATCCCGATGGACGACGGGCGGGTGGTACATCGCCGGCTCGGCTCGAGAGGGATCCTGTGGCGGCGGCGGCGGCGACGGCTCCGGTGGCTGCGTTGCAGGAGCCTCTGGAGCTGGAGGCGGCGCCGGTGTCGGCACCGAACGACGCCGGTACACCTGCACCGGCTGAGCGTACCGCGCAGGTGCAGGGGAAGGCACCGGGGCCGCGCGTGGCGTAGCTGGAGACACCGGGTCCGCGCGTGGCACGATCGGAGGTCCGGGGGCTGCGCGTGGCGCGCCTGCGGGCACCGGGGCCGCGCTCGGCGCAGCAGGGATCACTGGGAACGGTGCCGGTGTACCGGGAAAGCCTGCAGGGAAAGGACAGACAGGAAAAGGTGGCTGAACCACCGGGTTAGTCGGAAACAGAGACTCCAGCTCGGGGTAAGGAGAAGGTGTGGAGAAGGTGGAGTAGGGGAAATCCGACTCGTCAAAGACGACGTGTCGGGAGATCAGGACGCGGCGAGAGGTGAGGTCACAGCATCGGTACCCCTTGTGGTTAGGGGAGTAACCAAGGAACACACAACGAGTCGAGCGGGGCGCCAGCTTGTGAGGAGCAGTGACTGAGGTGTTAGGGTAACACGCACACCCGAAGACCCGAAAGTGGTCGTAGCGCGGAGGGGTACCAAAAAGAGCGTGGTGTGGAGTGGGAGCAGGAGAAGCAGTGGACGGAAGACGGTTGAGCAAGTAGGTGGCGGTGTGGAGGCTCTCAGCCCAGAAGTGCGGGGGCAGAGAGGCCTGGATTAGAAGGGTGCGCACGACGTCGTTCGTCGTGCGAATCATCCGCTCAGCCTTGCTGTTCTGAGGAGAGGTATACGGACAAGACATACACAGCTGAACACCCCGAGAGAGGAAGAAAGAACGGGAGGTGGAGTTGTCAAACTCCCGCCCGTTGTCACACTGGACGGCCTTAACGGTGAGGCCGAACTGAGTGAACACCCAGGCAAAGAAGTGGAGGAGGGTGAGGAAGGTCTCAGACTTGGCGCGCAAAGGAAACGTCCAAGAGTAGTGCGAGAAATCATCGACCACCACCTGATAGTACTTATAACCAGAAAGGCTAAAAACAGGAGAGGTCCACAGGTCACAGTGAACAAGATCAGATGCATGCGTCGCATGCGAAGAAGAAAAAGGGAGCCGAACATGACAACCGAGCTGGCACGCATGGCAGAGGGGCTCAGCAGGAGCCCTAGTACCAGGAACATCGGCACTACGACTGAGCTGAGCCAGAACGTCGCGGCTAGGGTGACCAAGACGGTGGTGCCAGGTGGTGGAAGACGGCGTCGTGGCAAAAGCGGCAGACCAAGACGGCCAGGGCGAAGAAGAAGGCGAGAGTGGTGCAGCGGAAGAAGGAAGGCGAAGGGTGTAAAGGGGCCCGTGATGTCACACCGGAGTAGCGGACGCCGGGAGGCCAAATCCTTTACAGTGAGGCCAGAAGAATCAAATTCGATGGAACAAGAATTGTTAACTGTAAACTGACGAATGGAAAGAAGGTTATGAACCATATGAGGAGCAACAAGGACATTAGGAAGACGAAAAGAGCTAGGAGCAGAACCCACGGCGGTGACAGGAAGGCAATACCCATCACCAACCATGATGGAAGATGGAGAAGAGGGGTGTGGGGGTCGGACAGAAGAGAGGATACCGGCGGCGTCTGCCCCATGGCGCTGAAGAACTGCGCCAGTGCGGCCTGGTCCCACCCCTAGGCTAGGTCTGCTGCTGGCTGGGTGGAGCGGACGGGGTCCAGAACGGCGCGAATAGGGGAGCAACAGCGGCGAGCATGGCCGCCGGCTGGGGCTGAGGACGAGGCCCCCCTGACCCTAAAACCAGGGTTATTAAAACGATAAAACGACGAAACGAATAGAGGGTAGATTTTAACGAAACGATGGACGTTTTATCGTTTAAACGGACGTTTCAACGTTTAAACGTCGATTTCACAAGAACGTTTTCTCGTGAAAACGTCGTTTTAATAACCAGGCCTGAAACGGCCACATCGGGATGCGCCCTGGCCATGGGGCGCTGAAGGATGGCCAGGGCGTACCTCCAGGCCCAGGAGCAGGAGTGGGAGCCGGGGTCGGGTCCGGAGTGCCCCGAGCACCATCACCACGTCCCCTCCGCCGCCGATGCCCTCGGCCTCCGCCACCCACAGTCTGGCCGGTGAGAGGAGCACCACGGAGGGGGTCGATCCGGGGTCCAGATCCAGAGGGCGGAGCCTGGTTGGAGGACGAAGCGCCGTGTTCGGTGAAGGGGACGACGGGCGGGACAAGGAAGTGGTGCTTCTCCGCGGCGACCCGACGAGTGAGAGCGTCGGCCGCGGAGCGCTCGCGCTCCCAAGCGAGGGCAGCAGCACGGACCGGCTCCTGAGCCGCCGAAGCCTCGGACTTTACAGCGAGAAGGGCCGCTACGAGAGTGGCGTCGGCCGTAGCAGCTCCGGTGGCGAGCGGCTGCCCGCGGACGGCAGCGGCGGCGAACGGCGCATCCGCGGGGGGCATACCGAGCCCAGGCCATGGAGAAGAGGGGGCAGCGGCAGCCTGGAACCACGCGCGCTGCGCAGCGGCTGCATCAGTGGCAGCCGGACCATTAGGGCCCGCGCCGGCCGCGGCAGCAGGGGCTGCAGGGGCTGGCGCAGCGCGAGCAGGGGAGGCGGCAGCGGCGGCGGCGCCAGGCACGCCCGCGCCTGCGGCCCCCGCGCCCTGGGCCGCGGCAACAGCGGCGCGGAGGGCGGCGGCAGCGGCGGCGCCAGGCACGCCCGCGCCCACGGCCCTCGCGTCCTGGGCTGCGGCGACAGCGGCGCGGAGGGCGGCGGCGGCGGCGCGGCCCGCGTCTTGGATCGGAGGAGGCGCCTGGGCGGCGGCCTGGAACAGAGGCGCGCCCTGGAGCAGAGGAGGCGCCTGGGCGGCTGCCTGGAACAGAGGAGTGGCGGCAGGGCCGGCGGCGGCCACAAGTGCGGCGGCAGTGGCTAGGGGCAGCCCCAGCGCGCTCGCGGCGGCGGCACCAAGAGCCGGCCCGCCCGCAGCAGCGGCGAGCGCGGGTGGTGCCGCGCAAGGGCTGCGGGCTAGAGGCCAGGGGCGCCAGGGGCCGGCGGCTCCAGGGGCCCGGGCTGGGCTGCGGCGGCGAGGGCCAGGGGCCGGCGGCTCCAGGGGCCCGCCTTGGACGGCGGCGGCGAGGGCCAGGGGCAGCGCCCGCGGCGGCGGCACCCAGGGCCGGCTCGCCCGCAGCAGCGGCTAGCGCAGGGTGGTGCCACACAGGGCCGGCGGGCTGGAGCAGGGGCGGCGCCGCGCCAGGAGCAGAGCAGATCCGGCGCCTGCGGCTGGGAAGGAGGAAAGGGAGAGGGAGGGCGGCGCCAGCGGCCGGCCATGGCGCCTGCGGCGGCGGCGGCCCTGAGATGGGAGGTAGGAGAGGAGAGACTCTAGGCAAATGATACCATGTAGGAGAGAATAATGACTTGTATTCCTCCAAACCCTAGAAGGGTGGGATATATAGATCCTATACATAAGCCTCTAGATGGCCTCTATACATGGGCTCACATATACACCAACACTTGTAACTGAAGAAATTTTGAATACATGTTTAGAACAACGTTAAAGATAATTTATAGGTTTGCAGGTTACAGTTCCACATGTGACTATTAAAGTTAAAATAAAGAATAATTCAATTCATGATTATACATATTTCAGTTTCTTTATTTATGCAAGAGTTTCTCTACAGATAGAAACACAGTGCCAGCTCTGCTCCACCGAATGCTGTTGATTATATTTGAATATCTACAGCATGAGTTATGTGATCTGAACTTTTTTTTTGTATGCCCAGTGCAACTATATAAAAGGACTACTAGACTTTCGTCAGCCTCACTTGATTTGTTTAATTTTTTTGGCCGAATGAAATATGGAATTTTGGCATTTAGTTACTTCTCTTTATGCTGCTTTGCTATTTGTCTTAGCAATCGTTAATTATTTGCTACTTATTTTGAAAAATGTTGTTACATGCAGATTGTATAGAACCAGTTGCAAACAAATGCATACCTGAAGAGAATCTATCAGATTTGGTAAATCATTGCATTGACATAGCTGATCAGATTTAATTTAATGACCCTGGAGCTTACAGATGCTGTCTTTCTTGTGCTAGGCTGCCAATCCACAAAATGAGTGCCCGCAAATTACATTATCAGTAAATTCGACCATGAAGAGTAACTTTATGAAGTTGGCTCAGATCACTCCTGCTAATCGTTCTACCCTTGCTACAAAGCACAACTCTTCATCGACGTCACAGCTCTTCTCTGAAGACCAACTGTCACGGGATACAAAGGTTGTTGATATGACTGATGATGTGGCAATACATGGGCATCTGAAGGTACATACCTTCAAGTCTTTAGGTCTTAAAAAAGCTAAACTATTGGACAGATCCAAAGATGCTGTTGGCTTGGATGATGTCTCTTCAAAATTGCCTCAAAATATCGAATCAGGAGCTTTGGCTAGATACCAGGGTGAAGGATCTACACCTCAATCAAAGAAAAGCACCATAGAAAAAGCATGTGGAAAGAATGAGGGTATCTGTGAAAAATCTGAAGGCCAGGAATCTAACTCAGGGACATCCTTCTTGAAGCTGGTATGCTGTTCTTTGACTGTAGTTTGATCCCATGTCGTGCTTTGCGAAATAAGTGCTGTATTGTTAATATGCTAATCTTTGCATTATTTACACTATTCCTTCAATTTGTCTATGTTTACTAGGCCCGAGAAAAGCTTAGTGGTGCAGAGTACAGAGAGTTTGTTAAATTTATGAAGGCCTTAAAATTGAAGACTATGCACATCAAAGATTCACTTGAAGAAATAGCAAAGCTTTTCTCCTCTCCAGGAAGACTTCCACTTCTTGAAGGGTAACTTGACTTCTTGGTGTATCCATTTCTTATTGTCTCTTCCTTTGCTGTTTGTTCCCTTATGCTATTGCACCTTTGTTAATACCCGTTCGTCGTTCTCATTTCCTTTACAGGTTCAGGGTTTTTGTTCCGAAGAACCATCTTCCACTATATGAGCAGCTTGTTCGAAAATATAGTGTTTGTACTACATGATAACAAGTTTAACAACCTCTTCCGCTCATGTTTAAAGGCACTTCTGTTGCTTATGTGTTATATTTTTATTAGTGATAACTGCAGTGCTGGTTGTGATGAACACGTAGCTATTTGTCAACAAAACATGCTCACATTCTTGAGGTGCATGCAATTTGTTTTTAGAATGTGATATGGCAGTTCTGGAATCTGAGGACAAGAGGACATGCCAAAAGCCTGTTAAGCACATAAGAAGATTATCCATTGACCTTTTGTAAATATAATGCGAATTCTTTTATCTGCACTAAATTCAGGCCTCCCATATTTTTTCTGGTTACACTCCTAAATTCGCTGTTGGCCTGGCCAACGCTCCAGACTGTTTATCATCCTTTGTCTATGCCAGCATGAAATTTAATTGCCCCCTTGTTTTCCTGAATTATAAAAGTCTATCAAGTCCCTTCAACAAAAATCGTCCTGCCTTTTCTTATAAAAAAATTGGCCTCTTTGTTTTTCGTCAAGATGAATTACAGACAACTGCAGGTATTATTCATATGATCAACTTCCGATTGGCAAGGTTTAGCTTATTGAATACAGAAAATAATATTTCAGAACCAGTGCTATATTTGTTTATATATTACTTATTTGTGGTTGTATTTTCCTCTCTTTACAATTGAAATTATGCCGTCTGGGTAACAGAATTATGCTTTTTGATATGTCACTCAAGCAACAACATACATCTTTCGAGGTGTACTGTAAAGCTGTCACGAGTGTAAATTTGGCTTACTCTTTCTATCTGTATATGTGCTGCTCAAACAGTACAGTCTAAAACTTGATTCGTCCACAAATTGATTATCTTTTGTAGTATGATAAGGTTACCTCTGTGTGTGGATCACCTTTAACATCTGCAGATGAAGTTTGGAAACTTGAAGGGTGAAATGCAGCATGTTGCTTGCTGTTTCATATCTGTATCGTTGAGTAACAAGCACAAAACACCCTGAATGTATCCTTGGTACAATTTCTGAAGTAACAGCAGATACCATCCTACTGTTTCCTACGTCTAACGCTCTTGTGAGCCCACTGGGATATTCCGGGGGCAGAACTGCCCTTTTGATGATGAGTTCCGGCAGTGAGGTCAGCAAAGGCCTTGAGAATATGCTTGTGCACAGCTTGATCATTGAGCTGCAGGTAGTAAAAGAGCAGCTCCTCAAGGAAGTCCCAGTCCAATGGCTGAGGTACGCGGCCATGATGCATCTTTATCATGTTCTGCATGGATCTCCGGAAGTCCGCGTACGGGTCCATGGAGAACACCACTACGGCCGTGTTGTCGCCGCTCTCCTCACCTGGCCTGGCTTCCTTGACCTCTTCCGCGACCGACTCCGAGGAAGATGACGTCTCTGCCGTCGGTTGTGTCTCGTCGACGAGCGATGTGGATGTGCCTGGCGACGACGATGGGAAGCATGGATGGTTGTTGGCGTCGTCGTCGTCATGGATGTAGAGGGACCGGAAGTTGTCGAAGAGGAAGCGGTCGACGTCGGAGAGCGTCGCCGCCTGGTCCTTGACGTTCTCGTCCGCGGCGGCGGCGGCGCGATCGCCGTCCATGTCCACCGACGCGGTTCTCGGGAACCTGCAGGTGGAGAGGAGGCGCGCACCGGCGATGTTCGCCGGAATGGCTGGGCTGGGGATGTGCATCGGAGGGATCTTCTTGAGCGTCCTGCGCAGGTAGAGCTGCAAGGATTTGCGCAGCCTGGTTCTCTTCCTCTCATCTTCCATTTCCACCACTCTGTCTGAGAAGCGGGATCCTAGCTAGCGTGGTTGCAGAGAGGGAACGCTGAGAGATGTGAAGCTGCGTGCGTTAAACAAGAGGTTCGAACGGTGGCGCCCGGCCCTTGTTTTATTGTGCTAGTGGGAGTTACAACGTGGCATTTTATGGCGGATTGAATGGACAGGGTGCTCATCTGGGCCTTATGGGGCAGCTTAATGGCCCCCGTTTTGGTTGCTCCCCTGAAACGTATTTCCCGCCGTGCGTAGTGTGTACTCACCACTAGGTAATTATATTAAAGCTGTCTAATAGACGGTTTCGTGCAATGACAAGTATTGAGAACAGGGGCGTTCTGGCCAAACCGGCAGCCAATGCGAAATATTAAGATGACCCTTAGTGGCCTAGTAAAATTTTATCTTTACCTATTTCTAAAATAAGGATTGTTTTCTTGATCCGTCAATCGGAATCCTAATTGGAATTTGGGTGATCGTTTGTTGAGTTAAGGGTTCAGGACTATTTAAAAATTAGCATTTGATGAGTAAAATTGAAAAAAACTGAAGTGCTCGACCGACACGTACTATGCTGATCAATATATTCATATAACTTCTCGTAGCAACGTACGGGTGTATTAGCTAGTTAAACAATAGTAACAAGTAGCAATAGAACATACTAAGATGGGGCCCTAGTGGCCCATGGCCATCTCACGACTCACGTCTGGCGACTGGTGTCGGCGAGTCAACACTGCGATCGCCACGCGCGAGTCCGCTCCGCCCCTGCGAGGCACGAGTGTCAGTGCACGACAGGAAATGAAGCGGCGTTGGTCTTGCCTTTGGTGTCGATGATCGAGTCGAGTGCCACCGTGGCCGCCGAGCGGAAGGCCGGGCGTCGGGCGATCAACAATCGGGAATACGATGTGTGACTTCTGGGTGTAATTTGGGCCTCGTTTCGCTACGAATCGCGATGCAAGTTAACGAAATTGAAGCTCCTATATTACTATACATAAGGTATACTTCATGTTTTAGGAGCCCTTCAAATTTGGAGGTCCTGTGCGCGATCGCACAGCCTACACGGGCCCAAGGACACCCGTGATTGAGATAACTTAACAAACAACCTCTATAATACGTTGTCTTTCTCTTGTCTCATAATAGTATCATACTAGAAAAGCCCGCGGCTTTGCCGCATGGGGCCCGTATCCCGCGTCGTAGTACTGTAGTTAATGCGAATTTTAGTTGATGCATGTAGTAGTTTCTGCGTACACTTGATTTATGTTTTGGGTCTATTATCAAGACGCTATTATTAATGAGTATATTATTATGGGTATCGAAATGGAGCTATAACATTTGATGCTATATTTTTTTTGGAGAAAGAAGGGGTAAA
The DNA here is from genome assembly GCF_016808335.1 of Panicum virgatum. Taxonomy (NCBI): domain Eukaryota; kingdom Viridiplantae; phylum Streptophyta; class Magnoliopsida; order Poales; family Poaceae; genus Panicum; species Panicum virgatum. Next base: position 37,193,662 of record NC_053140.1, on the reverse strand, counting down.
ATAATTGGGGGAAGTGGAGCAAAATTAACCAAAAACTTAGTGTATTTGCCAAATAATGTTGCAACTAATAGATGTGTTATTTTTTAAGGAAGTAGTGATTATATTAAAATATAATGCGTTATTGTGGAGGTAGCATAAGAAGTCATAAAAGAATGGTTGTATAATATTATATTTTTAGCAAAATAAGATGCTATGTTGAACGAATTATAAAAATAATTTGAATTTATTAAACTTTGCTATATAGTAAAGTTGTAGATTTTAAAATTCTAGACAACTTTTATGTTCATCATTTTTTGATTTTAAGACGTTTTGGTGTCCAAATTGTAGGTACAAAAGTTCGCATGTAAGCGTTTGTGCAAACGAATTGCGGAAGCGTTTTGAATTTTAAAATTTACTCTACGATAAAGTTGTAGTGTATGAATTCATGATCAAATTCTATGTTGAGCAACTTTTGATTCCAACACGTTTTGGTATTCAAATTGTACGTATAATGTTGGTCGTGTTGAAGTAACAGATAGAATGGGTTGTGGATTGATTTAATTAAAATCTGAGGGATTGTCTAAGAAAAATCCTGAGAGTTGACCAGGATCACGGGTTGATTTTATAAAACCTTATGGTTTTCATTGCAAATTTACCTGAACCTGTTCTGTTGGACTATGGGTTGATTTCCAGAAAAATTGAGAGGGTTTTCATTGCAACTTCAGTCTGAGAGTTTTTTCTTGCAAAATGACCAGAAAATGTTCTGAACCGTTCGCTCGGCCGATCCAAGGACCAGAAACTATCGGTAATGTGGCCACTCTCTCTCGCCTTCTTTTGGTGAAGAAATCGTGTGACACTATTGTTTAATGGGTATATTATTATGGGTATCGAAATGGAGCTATGACATTTGTTGCTGTATTTTTGTGGTGAAAGAAGGGATAAAATAATTAGGGAGGGTGGAGCACAATTAGTCAAAAACTTAATGTATTTGCAAAATCATGTTGCAATTAATAGATATGTTTTTTTATGAAAGTAGTGGTTATATTAAAATATAACGCATTATTGTGGAGGTAGAATAAGAAATCATGAAAGAACGGTGGTACGATATTATTTTTTAGCAAAATAAGATGTTATGTTGAATGAATTATGAACACAATTTGAATTTACAAGACTCTGCTATATAGTAAAATTGTAGATTTTAAATTCTAGACAACTTTTATGTGCATCATTTTTTTATTTGAAAATGTTTTGGTGTTCAATTTGTAGGTATAACGGTTCACATGTAAGCGTTTTTGCAAATAAATTGCGAAAGCATTTTGAATTTTAAAATTTACTCTATGATAAAGTTGTAGTTTTTGAATTCTTGATCAAATTCTATGTTGAGCAACTTTTGGTTCCAAAATGTTTTGGTGTTTAAATTGTACATATAATGTTGGTCGTGTAGAAGTAACAGATCGAATGAGTTGTGGTTTGATTTAAATAAAATCTGAGGATTTTTCTAAGAAAAATCATGAGAGATGACCAAGATCACAGGTTGATTTTATAAAAACTTAAGGTTTTGTTTGCAAATTTACCAAAACCTAGTCTATTGGACTGCTGGTTGATTTTCAGAAAAATTGAGAAGATTTTTGAAAAATTGCTGGAGAGGGGGAGAAGGACCGCGGGTTGATTTCTCTAAAGTCTGAGTTTTTTATTTGCAAAATGACTGAGAATCATTTGAATTGTTCGCCTGGCCGATCCGACGGCCGGAAATTGCCAACGACATGGTCACTCTCTCTGGCCTTCTTTTGGTGCGAAAATCGTATATAAAGACTAGAAACTCAAGTACGGCTTTGCCGCATTTCACTCAAGCCGCATTTCACTCTGGTTTTTGGCCAGTGTTGCCATGATTAGGTACTCTTAAGATTTACCTTTTATGTACCATAGATATATGTTGTATTAATCAGTAGCCATGCTGCAACTATAATTTAATTATATCAATCAACTTTGGGATATGTTTGATTTTTAAAGGCAATGAATTATTAGAAATCTCAGTTTTGAAGGAATAAACCGAGCAATAAATCATATATGCGTGCCAGGATCAAAGTTACACACATATACCGACAATAGTGAATAACAGTAGCAATGCCATAATGTACCGAAGTTAAGTTTATTACAAACCAAACCCAAAATCATTAATATAAATAAATAAGCGTTTCAGTTCGCATTTATTCTAGCAGCGGATACTCCAACTCCACAGGTAGCTGATTGAGGGAAACGTACGCCTAAAAGTCCTGAATATCCTCTGGGTACTCCTCAAACTAGCCTTGCTCTGAATAGTGTTTTAATAGCAATAGTGAGCACATGTCGTACTCAGCAAATATATTAGAAATAAATGACATGAAAGGCTTATAACAAGAAATAAAGGATAGCTGAATAAAACGGTAAGTATTTTAATTAATAATTAATCATTAGCATCTAACTACTAAATATGTATGAATCAACCCACATTTATGAAAAGAAGTAGTAATTCTGAATAAACAAAGAGTTTGGAATATTTAAATAACTGAATTAAAGCAATAATTTCTGTTAAGTAGACATGTGAGGGTCCGTGCCGCTCTTGACTGTGAGCACGGCTGATATATCAGTTTTCACTTTACATTGGTTGCACACTTTCACCACAAGTCGTGTCTCCCTTTGTGCCTGAGGTAGCTAGCCTCTTAAACACTTCCTTAAGTGAGTGGTTGGGATTCACTATGAGGCCTTTACAAAGACTCCCTATCCAGTAGTAGCCCTCTGAGATTTCAGCCGCTAGGCGAGTGCACCCTCCCCCAAAACGAGCATTCCCCGTAGGCGTACCAGACCCCTTCCGGCACCTCCACTTCTTAGACACCGGCGGATCGATGAACTCGTCGTCATGGTCCCGATGCCCGCGTTCTAATCTTGGTCATGTATGGTGTTCATATTGGTAAAGTATCAAATATTTCTAGAATTAAATTGTGATGATGGTGATTTGAACTAGAAGTGAATTTCATTCAAAGATAAATGTTCAAGTCACTAGCTCAAAGAAAATATGCGCTAAGTAAAGAAATAAAGTTGGATGCAATATTCAGTTTGAGTTTGATCAAAGCACGACATGAAATACAAATGAGAAGCTCAAGAAGTTGAAATATAATTTATCTTTGATCTTGAGTATAGGTACGCTGTACTATCAAGAGGGATGCATCACAATGGTCTTTGGTTTAGTCTCAGTGCTCAAGTAACCTAAGATAGTTGAGAGAGACACAAAAAGCCGCACGTGCACAATTTGACCTGTCTGCCATGGCCAACCTGGAAGTTCCGGATTTGGTAATCCAGAAGTTCCGAGTTTGGTACACGTGGCACTAACGGCTAGTTGGTTTGAAAATCCGGAAGTTCCGGTTTGCTGAGTCTGGAAGTTCTGGGTTGTAACTATCACCTAACGGCTAGTTTCTTTGGGACCGGCTATTTATACCCTTTAGCCCCCTTCTTGGTGGGCTGCTATTCCAGGCATTGTTTAGTTGCTTGCTGGTCGTCCCAAGAAGCATGGTAGCCATAGTTGAGCTCTCCCCAACCTCTCTTTATGAGATTGTGTGATTTTTGAAATATCATTGAGTTGGGTTTGAGAGAGAGATTGCTAGAGAGGATAAAAGAGCACAGCAAAACCTTAAGCACTTGAGCTTAGCCAAAATCGTGTGATTTGCATTTGTTACTCTTGGGGCGTGGCTCCTAGACGGCTAGGTGTTTCCTGTGAGCACCCAACGGTTGTGGCGTCTCCCAGTAGTTTGTACCACCTCTACATCCAGAAAGAACTCTTAGTAATTCGGGTTACTAAGGCGAGGCTAGATAGCTCAAGAAGAAGGTGTGCTTCTTGAGTGCCTCAACGGAGACTAGGGGCCTGTTTGGCAGGGTTTCAGCTCTTTCAAAAATGGCTCTAGCTCTGACTCCTCTAGTGGAGCGGCTTTTCTGATGGAGCTGAAGCCGTTTTGATAAACGTTTGGCAAAATGGCTTCACCCTATTTTTTATGGATGGATTGAAGAAAGAAATGTTCATAATACCATTATGTTTTTTCTATTATTTATCTTTTCTTCTCATTTTGTTTCCTTCTTATTTTTCTTTTATCCTTTCTCTCTATTTTCTTTTCTTCCCATCTTCTCTTTCCTCATTATCCTCTTCTTCCTTCCTGCTCCCGCCGGCCTCCCCTGCCTTGTGCTCCCGCCGCCAGCTGCTGGCTGCTGCCCTGCCTCTGTAAGCATCTAGGCCCTCAAGGTTTGTTTCGGTGATTAATGACAACCATTATTGTGACTAATGAGTTTGTGCAGCTTAATAGATCATTATCGCTCATTTGGTCATATGTCAAAAGAGGCCCCTCAATTTTATTATTCAAAAAGGCGATCTCGGTATTCAACTCAATTATATGTCAAGACTAAGGATCTTTCTAGTCCTAAGTGTCATAAGGATGAGAAGGACACTTAGGTTTGTATAGGTTTTATAGTTTTATAGTGATCACACTATTAAGAGGGGTTAAGGCCAAGTAACTTGAGCATGGACATGGTCAATCAAAAATGGATGCACATTATGGTCACTCAGGTTTCCAGAAGTTCAAATAAGTGGTTTTCAACTTATATCTCAAGAATATTTGGATTTCATTCAAGACTCAAATCAGAAAAGGCAAAATCAGGAAAAAGTCTATACACCGGTTTAACCGACGCTTTCATTTTTCTATACGTCGGTTAAACGAAGTCAGCAGAGTCTGGTCAAATCAATACACCGGTTAAACCGACGTGTTTGAATTTAACGTCGGTGCATTAGTCCAGAGTTGGTTTTTCCAGGGTGTTTCAAGGTTCTATACACCGGTTAAACCGACGCTGTTTGAATTAAGACGTCGGTGCAATTGACCAGTGAAATGGTTTTTCCAGGGAATTCTGAAGTTGTACTCACCGGTTAAACTGACGATGGTTTTGAGTTAACGTCGGTGCAGTTGTCCAGAGACTTGGTTTTTCAGTTGATTAGTGGACAACAACACTCACCGGTTAAACCGATGATACGTCGGTTAATCTGCCCAAGTTGTAATGGCTAGTTTTCAGAAGGGGCATTTTACATTCATCGGTTAAACCGACGCTGGCTATTGGAGGATCGTCGGATTAACCGGCGCTACGCAGTTTTCTGGCAGCTTTTCTCCAACGGCTCTATTCGTGTGAGCTGCCTATATATACCCCTCCAATGGGTCATTTTGCTCTCTCTTAACACCTGGACACATTCATACACTCATACATTGTTGAGAGCCACCTTGAGCTTCATCTTTCACATACTTGTTCATTCAATCATTCAAGAAGCAAGATTAAGGACTTGAGTAGAGAGAAGCTTGTGTGCATCCGTTCTTGGTGATCGGTTCTTGCTCAAGTGAAGGCCTTAGCTTGTTACTCTTGGTGATTGGCAGTACCTAGGCGATCTTGGTGATTGAAGGTGTTTCTTCCGGAGCTTGCCAACGATTGTGGGAGCCCGAAAAAGTTTGTACGTGGCTTGAGCTCCACCACGCCGGGATGGTGAACGGAGACTCTTAGTGAGCGCCCTCGTCTCGGTGACTGGGAGGTGACAAGACTCTTAGTGAGTGTCACAACGTGGATTAGGGGTGTGTGCCAACACATCGACACCACGGGAAAAAATCCGGTTGTCTCTTGCCCACTCTTTACTTTCAAGCACTTACTTTCATGCAATTATTCTTGTGCTTGACCTTAGAGATCATAGCTTAGCTCTACCTTGCTTAAGTTTCTTATCTAGTTGTTTCCTTGTAAGCTTGTGTAGTTTGTCTAGCTAACCGGTTGGTGAATTGAGCCTTACTAGTTTTGCATAGGTTAAGGTTGCTTTACCTTGTTTTAGAAATTTGAAAAAGACCCAATTCACCCCCTCTTGGTCCATCGATCCTTACAATTGATATCAGAGCCTCGTTGCTCATTTGGATCATTAGGCTTCACCGCCTAGAGCTATGGCCAAGATGGGAGGTTCGCCGCCTCACTTCGAGGACAAGAACTTTGCCTATTGGAAAGTTCGTATGGCCGCATACCTTGATGCGATTGCCCCCGAAGTGTGGTTGGCAACAAAAACCGGGTTCACCGGAACTCCCACCTTGGAGCAATTAAAATGGAATGCAAAGGCTAGAAATGCAATTTTCAAAGCCATTATTGAGGAAGTCTTTGCTAGAGTAAATGGCATGGACTTAGCAAGTGATATATGGAAAGAGCTAATTGAAATTCACGAAGGCTCTACAAAAGTTCGTGAGCAAAAGTATCACTTGTTTAGAGCTAAATATGATTCCTTTAAGATGCTAGCTCATGAAAATTGCAATGATATGTATTCTCGCTTGAATGTCATTGTCAAGGACATTAATGCTCTTGAAGTTTCTAAAATTGACAGTGGCTCCATCAACCGCAAGATTCTCATGCTCCTAGCGAAGCCCAAGTATAACATCATCAATACTATGCTTCAAAAGGAGAATCTTAATACAATGGAAGTGGGAGAGCTTGTGGGTGAAATTCGTGCTCATAAAATTGGGATCCTTGGTATGTCCGAAGAGCCAACTACAAGCAAAACAATTGCTCTCAAAACCAAGGCAAACAAGCACCGCAAGCTCAAGATGGTCAAGCAAGAATCAAGCTCAAGCAATGAAAAAGAAGATCATCATGAGAGCTCATCCGATGAAGAAGATGATGGAGAACTTGCTCTCATGATGAGAAAGTTCACATGCTTGAATGACAAGATCAACAAAAAGGGTTTCAACTTTGACCCTAAAAGAAGAATGTTCCGGCCATGGGGAGATGTCATTAACAAAAATTGCTACAATTGTGGAGAAAAAGGTCACATTGCTCCAAATTGCCCCAAGCCGGACAAAAGAAAGAAGGACAACAAGAGCAAGCATCGCCATGATTCAAGCGATGATGATGAAGATGAGAAAAAGAACAAAAACAAGAAATTTGGGAAGAAGAAGAGCCATGACAAGAAGACCAAGCTCTTCCCGAAGAAAAAGGGCAACACCAAGAAAAGCTTCTTGGTAGAAAAACAAGAGTGGGTGACCGATGTCTCATCAAGTGAAGAGTCAAGTGATGAGGAAGAAGATATCGTCACCATCGCCCTCACCAATGAAGAATCATCGCTACCTCCACCTCCCATGTGCCTCATGGCAAAAGGTAAAACAAAGGTATGTGAGGTGAATAGTGACAATGATAGTGATGAAGAGCTTGACCCTTATGAGTTTACTAACCTCATTAATGAGTATACATCCGTTATCAAGTGGGAAAAGGGCAAAGTCAAGATTCTTGAGAGCACTCATGCCAAGTTAGAGCTTGCCCACTCCAATTTGCTTGGCAAGTACAATGACTTGCTCAAAAAGCACAATGAGTCAATTGCACTTGCTAAGCAAGTTGAAGAGAGCCACAAAAAGCTTAAACAAGAGCATAGTGAGTTGGCTCACAAATATCAAGAACTTGAATTTGTCTATGAAGCAATTGATCCAAGTCTTGAGAACTTTGTCAATGAAACCATTGAAAAGGTCAATGCTTCTACCTCATGTGATGACCTACTCATTAATGCAAATGCCACTAATATTATGCCCGAGCTTGCTCCTTCTAGGGAAAAGGAATTGATGGATCCAGTAGCAAGCCTCTCAAGAGTAGTGTGGAGAAGCTCTCAAGAGGAGAATACATCCACAAGGAAATTCTCTTCAACAATGCACGTGACTATGGCAAGAGAGGTCTTGGTTCATTTCCGGAGCCAAATCAAGGCACCACTCCTTCTCCGGAGATCAAGACTAGCTTCATCAAGGAAGTTGGTTCATATTACCAACATTGCCAAGTCACCGGGCACCACACTAGGGAGTGCATCTTACCATCACGCCCTCTTCCCACTTTACCAAAGAATTACTCATCAATGTTTCAAAATAACTATTTTCTCTTGAGTAAAGTGAAGGGCAAGGTGAAGGCCAAATTCATTGGCAAAATTGCTAAGGAGTCAAAGAAGAAGCTCCCCAAGCAACTTTGGGTCCCAAAAGCTCTTGTCACACATGTGCAAGGCCCAAAGCTTGTTTGGGTTCCTAAAACTCAAAAGTGAATTCTCATGTGTGTAGGTGAACTACAAAGCCGGTGGAAAACATTGGGTACTTGATAGCGGTTGCTCTCAACACATGACCGGCAATGATAGCATGTTCACCACTCTTGAAGACCCCGGCGATCATGAACATGTCACCTATGGTGATAACTCAAGGGGGAAAGTCTTAGGTTTGGGTAGAATATCTATTTCTAAAGATTTATCTATTTCTAATGTCTTGTTTGTAGAAGCACTTAGTTTTAATCTTATTTCTATTGCTCAATTATGTGATCTTGGACTAACGTGTACCTTTGACAAGAATGATGTTGTAGTAACTCTTGAAGAAGACAAGTCAATGATATTCACGGGGTTTAGGCATGGCAACATTTACTTGGTGAATTTCTCTTCAAAGCAAACAAGCTCCATGACATGCCTCTTCACCAAGTCGTCTCTTGGGTGGCTTTGGCATAGAAGAATTGCTCATATTGGCATGAGCAACCTCAAGAAAGCCCACAAGAGAGGGATGATCACCGGCTTGAAGGACGTTACCTTTGACAAGAACAAGTTATGTAAAGCATGTCAAGCTGGAAAGCAAGTTGCAACACATCATCCCATCAAGACGATGTTGTCTACCTCCAAGCAGCTCGAGCTACTACACATGGATCTCTTTGGTCCAACTACATACAAGAGCATTGGTGGTAACCTCTATTGCCTAGTAATCGTTGATGATTTTTCACGTTACACTTGGGTCATGTTTCTAGGCGATAAGGGTGAAACTCCGGAAATCTTCAAGACATTTGCAAGAAGAGCTCAAAGGGAGTACAACTCCCCAATTGTGAAGATCCGGAGTGACAACGGCACCGAGTTCAAGAATATGAAGATTGAAGAATGGTGCGATGAAGAGGGCATCAAGCATGAGTTCTCCGCCACCTACACGCCTCAACAAAATGGAGTGGTGGAAAGATAGAACAAGACACTCATCACTCTAGCAAGAGCAATGTTGGATGATTATGGCACGTCCGAGAAGTTTTGGGCGGAAGCAATCAACACGGCGTGTCATGCATCCAACCGAGTGTATCCCCACCGACTCCTCAAAAAAACTCCATATGAGCTCATCACCGGGAAGAAACCAAATATATCCTACTTTCGAGTCTTTGGTTGTAAATGCTTCATTTATAAGAAGAAAAGGCTCGGTAAGTTTGAGAGTAGATGTGATAAAGGTTTCTTTCTTGGTTATGTATCAAACTCCAAAGCATATAGAATATTCAATCAAACCTCCGGGTTAGTTGAAGAAACATGTGATGTGGAGTTTGATGAATCTAATGGCTCCCAAGAGGAGGTTGTTAGCTATGACAATGTAGGTGATGTGGAGATTGATGAAGCTTTGACGAAGATGTCCATTGGGGATATAAAGCCGGAAGAGGTGCATGAAGGCAATGATCAAGGGGGAGGACCTTCCTCATCTACACCAAGCACCTCTACGGCACCCCAAGTGGATGAAGATTAAGAAAAAGATGATCCACTACCTCAAGAAAATGTGCCAACGCCAACACCCCAAGTCCAAGAACAAGAAGAGCAAAATGTTCCACCACAAGCGCAAGTCACCCATGATCCACCTCAACAAGCATCCACGCAAGTACCTCTAGTGAAGCATGGTCGTATCTCCAAGGATCATCCAATTAGTCAAATCATTGGTAGTCCCTCCAAGGGAGTAAGAACTCGCTCTAAGCATGCTTCATTTTGCGAATATTACTCGTTTGTTTCTTGTATTGAACCCACTAGCATAGAGGAAGCACTTGAGGACTCGGATTGGGTGATAGCCATGCAAGAAGAATTGAACAACTTCACCCGCAATGAAGTTTGGGTCCTCGAAGCTCCTCCAAAAGACAAGAACATCATAGGCACAAAGTGGGTCTTTCGAAACAAGCAAGATGAACATGGGATGGTGATACGCAACAAAGCAAGACTTGTGGCAAAAGGGTTTTCTTAAGTCGAAGGTTTGGATTTTGGTGAAACTTTTGCTCCGGTCGCAAGACTTGAAGCTATCCGCATCCTTCTTGCTTACTCTTCACATCACAATATTAAGTTATATCAAATGGATGTGAAAAGTGCTTTCTTAAATGGCGTAATTAATGAACTTGATTATATTGAGCAACCTCCCGGGTTTGAAGATCCGAGGAATCCTAATCATGTTTATAGGTTGCACAAGGCACTCTATGGGCTCAAACAAGCTCCAAGGGCTTGGTATGAGAGGCTTCGTGACTTCCTAATCATGCAAGGCTTCAAGATCGGGAGGGTGGACACCACATTGTTCACAAAAGACGTTAACGGGGATCTTTTCATTTGTCAAATTTATGTTGACGATATTATCTTTGGCTCAACTAACGATTCACTAAGCCATGAGTTTGCTACCATGATGTCTAGGGAATTCGAGATGTCTATGATTGGCGAATTGACCTTCTTCCTTGGTTTTCAAGTCAAACAATTGAAGGAAGGGACATTCATCCATCAAGAAAAGTATACTAAAGATATCTTGAAGAAGTTCAAGATGGATGAGTGCAGGCCAATCAAGACTCCCATGGCAACTAATGGGCATCTCGACTTGGATGTGGACGGTAAATCAGTTGATCAATCCCTCTATCGTTCTATGATAGGGTCTTTGCTTTACCTTACCGCATCTAGGCCCGATATAATGTTTAGTGTGTGCTTGTGTGCCCGCTTTCAAGCTAACCCAAAGGAATCACACCTTTCGGCTGTGAATAGGATCCTTCGGTATCTCAAGCACACCCCAAGCATAGGCTTGTGGTACCCCAAAGGCGATAGCTTAGATCTCTTGGGATACTCGGATTCGGATTTTGCCGGAAGCTATGTGGATCGCAAGAGTACCTCCGGGAGTTGCCACTTGCTTGGGCGTTCTCTAGTTTCTTGGTTGAGTAAGAAGCAAAATTCCGTGGCTTTGTCCACCGCGGAAGCGGAATATATAGCGGTCGGTGCATGTTGTGCCCAAATCCTATATATGAAGCAAACCCTTTTGGACTTTGGTGTGAAACTAGATAGGATCCCACTCCTTTGTGACAATGAAAGTGCCGTAAAAATTGCCAAAAATCTGGTTCAACACTCTCGCACGAAGCACATTGATATCCGTCATCACTTCTTGCGTGATCACGAAGCCAAGGGGGACATTTCCCTTCAAGGTGTGAGATCCGAGGAGCAATTGGCGGATATATTAACAAAACCCTTAGATGAGAGTACTTTTGTAAGGCTAAGGAATGAGCTTAATGTTTTAGATGCGGCAAACGTCATGTAAGTTGCCATGTCATATAGAAAAATGCATACATATAGGACACTTGTCCAACCATGGTAAGATAGTGATGAGCAAGGGTTTAGCTAGAGGTGGTGGTCCACTTGTTTTCCTCTAGGCTTGTAGAAAGGCTCATCATGAAGAAGCTTCCCGTGGGTTCAAACTTGGCAAGTAGATATTAAATTCTTGCTATGCATTTCTTGTCATATAGATGTGCACTTCATGTTTACTTTACTTTCGCATGTGGTTGTAGCTTGCACCATCATTGCATGCGTAAGGGTCACAAAGGAGATCACTTGATGAAAATGAGACTTGTTTCATATGCAAGATCTTAATTCATGAAAAGTGAAAAGAGCAAAGTGTTAGGTGCGTTATTGCCTAGTGAGCAATGTCATGATGAGTTTGAAGCTTTCTATCTTCAATATTCCTATGACATGGCTCATACATTTTATTTGGCGCTTTGTCTCGCTTTGCGGCTTTTCCTTGTGTTTGAAAAGAAAAACTAATAAGCTCGTGTGCTCTCCTAAGTATTTTGAGGGGTAAAGTCGCCTATGCAAGTCCATTAACTTGAGTTTAGTTGAATCTTATAAGTTTATTGGACTTAGCATAGAAGTGTGAGTAAGGGTTTTTGGGTTCACCGGTTAAACTGACGCTTAAAAGGTTTCAACTCATCGGTTTAACCGGCGTTAGTAAGTTTCTGGCTCAGCTCAGCAAAACCAAGCGTTCAACCGGCGTATACAAAAATGACGGCATCGGATCAACCGGTGAACGTAACACAGAACTGACTTGTCAATCAACCGGTGTTAGCAGCATTCAACCAGCGAGTTAAATTTGCATATCGTCGGATCAACCGGCGTTCAGATGTGTTTTTGCTAGAGTCTCGGGTGAACTGAACCGATGCAATCAACCGGCGTTCTAAACCTAGTCATCGGTTTAACCGGCGTTAAGGAAAATCACGGAGCCCACCTGTCATATATGTTTCATGCCCGCGCCGACTACCTCTGTTTTTTCCTCTCTTCCTTCACGCCGCCGCGCACCCATTCGCCCTCAAGCCGCCGCCGCTCGCCCACGATCACGCCGCCGCGCCTCCGCTCACCCACGCTCACGCCGCTGCTCGCTCGCACACCGTCAGCCCGAGCCTCTGCCGCCGCGCGCCATACTCGCCGCCGCGCATCCACTGCACCGCCGCCAAGCGCCGCCCGCACGCGCCTCCACCGCCAAGCGCCGCCGTGCTACTTCGCGCCACCGCCGCGCCTGAGCCGCAGCTCCCGCACGCTGTGCCGCCCTCACAGCCGCGCCTCCACGCCGTCCACACCACAGCCGTAGCCGCTCCGCGCTCACCAGGTGTTCGAGCTTTTGCCTGACCGACATGGGTCGCGAGAAGAGGAAGGGAAAGGAAGTCGTGGTCGAGAAGCCCGTCCGCAAGCGGACTCGCGCAGAGAGAGAGGTCGAGAGGGCCGAGATGGTGGCCAAGGCCGCCGAGGAGCAGGCGTCAGGCCGTGCTCGCCCGTTCGCGATCAGGGATCCGCCAGCCAGGGGCAGGGGTAGAGGCCGAGGTATGGGCAGAGTCAGAGGTGCCAGGGCCACCAGAGCCACGACCGAGGTAGCAGCAGCAGCAGAGTCAGATCACTCAGATTCAGCTGCAGAGTCAGATGCAGATTCAGAGGCAGAGCAGTCTCAGGGGCAGAGCACTCAGGGGTCACCGACTCCACGACGGTCGAGCCGCACTCGGCAGACGTCCCCAGCAGCAGAGACTTCGCCAGCGACCGAGCGTCGCACTGGACCGAGGACGCGAGGAGGTCACCAGCCACAGGAGCCTCGCAGGTCCGCAGCAGCAGCTCGTAGAGCCGAGGCCCTAGAGGCCGAGTGCGCAGTGTTCCGTATGGACACTGTTGTGCGTCTGGAGCCAGGTGTGCTGCTCCAGAACTTGACCAAGGCCAATGCGGCAAAGGTCAAGAGGCTCAGGTGGAGTGTTGGGGAGGAGGACTGGTTCCCTGTGACCCGTGACAGCAGGGTCGACCGTAGGTTCTGGACGCTTCTTCAGGCCAGTTTCTACGAGACCTACCAAAGGCGGGGGCACAGGATCTTCTCGCGCAGAGTGCTTGACTGGGTGTCACTGAGGATAGCCGCAGGGGGAACAGACGTCAGAGAGCACTTCGCTCACTTCAGAGGCCTGCCCAGGTTACTCCAGATAGAGCAAAACAGATATATCGAGGACTGGGTCAGAGTTTTCTATGCCACAGCCTGGATAGCTCCCGAGCGTAGAGCCGTACACTTTATTTTTGAAGGCCAGGTCTTTGGTCTGTCGAGGGCGACGATAGCAGGGATTCTCGGAGTTGACTTGGTTGACGTCTCCCTGCACGAGATGGTATATGGAGACGCAGATCCAGCAGAGCTATGATTGGAGGGATTGCACCCTCTCAAGAGGCGATCTCTCAGTGCTTCCGCCAGCCGTTTTCAGCATCGTATGCCAGAGTGCCCAGCTTGCTGACCCCGGAGGCGTACGCAGTTCACATGGCCCTCCGGAGGACGTTGTTGCCGAGGAGTGGCTACCCAGAGGGGTTTACAGAATTGCAGCAGCTGTTACTACTTCACATCCTCACTCACGAGCCGTTCGATATTGTTGACTTTATTTTGGCTGAGATTGAGGATCTTATCACTGACGGGATGGGGGTCGTGAGGCAGTTTCCGTATGCTCACTGGATCAGCTATATCTGTTCTATGATCGTGCCAGCTGAGTCACCCGTCAGTGCAGTCTACCGTCAGGACGAGGCTCCCCGGTTCCCAGTTTACCGTCCGACAGCACCACAAGACCGGAGGAGAGGCAGATAGGCAGAGAGAGCTGCCATGGCACAGTTGTCACCAGAGGCACAGGCCTGTGTGGCACAGGAGGATGAGGCACTGCTAGCTGCCGAGGCACAGCTTCCCGGAGGAGACGATGAGATACACTGGTCTGAGCTTGAGTCAGACTCCTCCGAGGACGTCGAGTACTTTCCTGCAGCAGCCCCAGCTAGTCACGACCACGAGGCAGGGGGGTCTAGAGAGCCAGCTCCAGAGTCACCAGCACCTGCCACTGTCACAGAGTCCCAGGTGACTCAGCCGTCCGAGCTCACCTCTCTTCTTCAGCAGCTTGTTACTCAGCAGAGAGAGGATCGGATCACTCAGGAGGAGGCCAGGAGAGCCCATGAGGCTCAGCTTGCAGCGATACAGAGGGAGGCCGCCTGAGAGCGTGCTGCAGCGGAGGAGCGCTTTGTCGGGCTCATTGACAGAATTTCACAGAGGACAGACGCTCAGTTCCAGCAGATGCAGCAGGGCATGATGGCGATGTTTGGGATGATTACTCAGCTATACACGCACACCAGACTCGTCCCGCAGCAGCCAGGACAGCCAGGCCTTCAGGGTGTTGGAGCACCTCAGCTTGCAGTCACTCCAGCTCCAGCCCCTACTGCAGCTCCAGCTACCTCAGCGACACCGGAGACCATGTTCTCGATGTCCGCACTACTTGGGTCTGCCGGTCGTCCACTCTTCTCACCACTGCCAGTGACTTCACTCTTCCAGGAGTCTCCTTCGGCAGTCCAGTCAGTCGCCCTCCCCGTCGTACCACAGACACTACCTTCAGGGGGAGGAGGAGAGGGTTCCTTACTTCAGCAGTCGACACAGCCGGCAGCTTCAGCACTTACTACTTCAGATGTTGACACATCTTCTACTGAGCCAGTTACCACTTCTACGGACCCTCTTCCAGGCAGTGCCAGCACGAGAGCCTCGACGACAGCTACACCCCCAGTCAGTTCAGATCTAGCAGGCAGTTCAGACCAGCAGCTCCCGTCCGTCACAGAGGGCTCTCCGTCCGACGACGACGACGACGATGATGATCTGGACTGCTTCCTTGCCGTACCTCGACAGCCGGATCAGTAGCTCGCCTTTTTGGTGCTTTGACGCCAAAGGGGGAGAGAGTCAGGGGGAGTTGGAGTCAGGGGGAGGGTAGAGTTAGAGAGAGCTCGTAGTTATCAGGACCTTGATGTTTTATTATCATTTGATGTTAATTCATGGATATGTACATTTGTCGCTTGAGTATGCTATGGTTTGAGACATATCTATGGATTTCGTTTGAGCCGTTGAGCTCTTTTGGTCCTTTTTCGAGTTTGCTTGTGTTTATCCTGTTTTATCTTTCTCGCTCTCTCGTTATTTATGTTTGTGTTGTCATCAATCACCAAAAAGGGGGAGATTGTAAGCATCTAGGCCCTCAAGGTTTGTTTCGGTGATTAATGACAACCATTATTGTGACTAATGAGTTTGTGCAGCTTAATAGATCATTATCGCTCATTTGGTCATATGTCAAAAGAGGCCCCTCAATTTCATTATTCAAAAAGGCAATCTCGGTATTCAACTCAATTATATGTCAAGACTAAGGATCTTTCTAGTCCTAAGTGTCATAAGGATGAGAAGGACACTTAGGTTAGTATAGGTTTTATAGTTTTATAGTGATCACACTATTAAGAGGGGTTAAGGCCAAGTAACTTGAGCATGGACATGGTCAATCAAAAATGGATGCACACTATGGTCACTCAGGTTTCCAGAAGTTCAAATAAGTGGTTTTCAACTTATATCTCAAGAATATTTGGATTTCATTCAAGACTCAAATCAGAAAAGGCAAAATCAAGAAAAAGTCTATACACCGGTTTAACCGACGCTTTCATTTTTCTATACATCGGTTAAACGAAGTCAGCAGAGTCTGGTCAAGTCAATACACCGGTTAAACCGACGTGTTTGAATTAAGACATCGGTGCAATTGACCAGTGAGATGGTTTTTCCAGGAATTTCTGAAGTTGTACTCACCGGTTAAACCAACAATGGTTTTGAGTTAACATCGGTGCAGTTGTCCAGAGACTTGGTTTTTCAGTTGATCAGTGGACAACTACACTCACCGGTTAAACCGATGATACGTCGGTTAATCTGCCCAAGTTGTAACGGCTAGTTTTCAGAAGGGGCAGTTTACATTCATCGGTTAAACCGACGCTGGCTATTGGAGGATTGTCGGATTAATCGGCGCTACGCAGTTTTCTGGTAGCTTTTCTCCAACGGCTCTATTCGTGTGAGCTGCCTATATATACCCCTCCAATGGGTCATTTTGCTCTCTCTTAACACCTGGACACATTCATACACTCGTACATTGTTGAGAGCCACCTTGAGCTTCATCTTTCACATACTTGTTCATTCAATCATTCAAGAAGCAAGATTAAGGACTTGAGTAGAGAGAAGCTTGTGTGCATCCGTTCTTGGTGATCGGTTCTTGCTCAAGTGAAGGCCTTAGCTTGTTACTCTTGGTGATTGGCAGTACCTAGGCGATCTTGGTGATTGAAGGTGTTTCTTCCGGAGCTTGCCAACGATTGTGGGAGCCCGAAGAAGTTTGTACGTGGCTTGAGCTCCACCACGCCGGGATGGTGAACGGAGACTCTTAGTGAGCGCCCTCGTCTCGGTGACTTGGGAGGTGACAAGACTCTTAGTGAGTGTCACAACGTGGATTAGGGGTGTGTGCCAACACATCGACACCACGGGAAAAAATCCGGTTGTCTCTTGCCCACTCTTTACTTTCAAGCACTTACTTTCATGCAATTATTCATGTGTTTGACCTTAGAGATCATAGCTTAGCTCTACCTTGCTTAAGTTTCTTATCTAGTTGTTTCCTTATAAGCATGTGTAGTTTGTCTAGCTAACCGGTTGGTGAATTGAGCCTTACTAGTTTTGCATAGGTTAAGGTTGCTTTACCTTATTTTAGAAATTGGAAAAAAGGCCAATTCACACCCCTCTTGGTCCATCGATCCTTACAGCCTTGCGCAGCCACCTGCGCCCGCCAACGCCGCTGGGGCTCCAGCCGCCGCTTGCGCCCGCCGACGCCGCTCGGGGACCCGCCGCCACCTGTATCCGTCGCCACCGCTCGGGCTCCCGCCGCCGCATGCGCCCGCCGCCACCGCTCGGGCTCCCGCCGTCGAGAAGGAGGACGACGACCGGGAGGCCGACGGGGCCACCTCTCCAGCCGCTGGTTCACCGGAGCTCGCCGCCGGCCTCCCAACGCGCCACGGGCTCCCGCCGCCGCCGCCGCCCGGCCTCCCTCCCGCCGCCTGCTCCTCGTCCTCCCTCCCGCCGCCGGTCGCCGCACTGTCTCCACCCTCTACTTCTCGCTCCTAAAGCGGGCGCCGTCGTCCTTCGGCGGGCCCCACCCGGGGCAAGGCTGGAATGGGTGAGGCGGAGCCGGTCGGAGCCACGATTTTGTGGCTCCGCTTCACCAAAACAGCTCCAGTCCCCGGGTTTTCCGGGATTTGGAGCCTGAGCCGGTCGTGGAGTGCCCCCCTTTCACCCTCTTTGGCAGGGCTTCACGTGGAGCCGGTCTTGGAGCCGGAGCCGGAGCCCTGCCAAAGAGGGCCTAGGATTCACACGTGGTGAACGTGGTGAATCTGAACTTCGGTGAAACAAATCCTTGTGTCTCCGTTGTTCTATTTTTCATTGCACTCTTTGTGAGTTTTGTGATTTTGGTTGATCTACTCAGTTGGTAGTGTTCTGTGTGCTGGAACCTTGTGGACCTCCCCAAGGAGCTTCACTGAACATACTATACATTTGGGGATTGAACTTGTTTTCATTTACTTGCACTAGATTTATTGTGTTCACTCTGCTCTGAGTGTACTCGGAAGTTCTGATTTGCAAAACCCAAAAGTTCCGAGTTCACCTACTGTCTTGCCTAAATCCGGAAGTTCTGGATTTGGTTTGACAGACAGTGAATTTAATCCGCTGCATTTGAGTGAAAATTGTAGGTGTGCCTATTCACCCCCCTCTAGGCGACATCACAGTCCTTTCACTAGATCATGGTGGGTGAGTACCGCAAGCAAGTATTTGTGGAAACCTCCATTTAGAGATTCGGCCAGGGGTGTAACACAGTAAGATTTGGCCTGTGTGACCAAGGGAACACGATCGTTTAGACAGGTTCGAGCCGCTGGGGAAGCGTAACACCCTACATCCTGTGTGGAGTCTGTGGTTGTTTTCAGTTGTGTTTAATCAGTTGGGATCCGATCCCTTTACATGCATGTTGCTCATATATTCTATTTATAGCCTCCCAACTGGGCTGAATGCGGCGTCCAGTGGGGGGCGCCACCCTACAAGTGGCGTTCGTCCATGGAACAGGGCTCTGCCTCATAGGCCAAGGCTGTCACAGCCTGGGATTGCCCTACAAAGGATCTCGGGATGCTGCAAGGTCTTCCCAGAGTCTTCCAGTTACCTTAGGGCTCTTTACATCTTCCCAGGGTTCATCCCATGTGTTCCCCCGGGGTGCGGACCCGCTCATCCGTCCTGAAGTGAGGTGGTACCGGCGGAGCCACTCCGCCGTCCATCATCTGGTGATGTGACGCGGCCCAATAAGGGGTCTCCTCCAGAGCCGGTCTCTATGCCGCTTGTAAGCACGCTTCCCCCGTAATCATGATGTTTTACGGAGAAGGCGCGCCACCCTCGAGCCCCCCAGCAGCAGCGGGGCGGGTGCATTAAAGGCGCTGGCAGGAGAGTGCTTCTCCGTGAAGGGATCCCCCCAGCCTCGGGTGGCGTGCACGTCCTTTGCCATCTCAAGATCGGGGGTTGGGGGGATCTCTGGGTAGTGAACCGCCTTCAGCCCATCGCTAATGTTGGGCCGGATAGCCTTTCAGCCTAGTTGTTCATTTACTTTTCCGGTGCTAGGGGGAGCCCCTTCCCTGTGGTGCTGACAGATACGTAACTTTCTTGCCGATATTTTGGAATGCTATGATTTGGGTAAGCCAATATCTTGGCTTGGCATGATTTTGGTTCGGCACAAATTGGCATCCAACTAAAGAGGCTCGTTGTCTCTTTATGTTGTGCGGTGCATGTTGTATGAAATATGGTGTTAATGTTATGGTGGGAATTTTCCATCATCGAACCAGATATCAGAGTCATTTATAAATATTTTATTTTGGTGTTGCTAACAATAATTTCTGATGTTGTAATTTTTATTTATTAATATTACGATTGACCGTGATAAAAAATTCTTATGGAACATCAGGACACTGGGGGTACCAAAAAATATAAAATTACTACCTTCAAAATTACTAGTACCTTCCGGAGACGGATAGAAAATCCCCGCCGCTCATTTCCCCCAGCACTTCGTCCTCCATCTTTACGGCCGCTCGTAAATAAGCTGTTGTACAGTCAATTTCCGTCAAGGTTATCAGCTTCGGGGCTACTAGCGCCCGGACGTCTGATCCATCGGACGATCCGTCGCCCCAATGTAACATGTAAATGTAACATTTGTAACATATGAAAAAAATAGCTGCAACAGGAAAAGTCAACGTGTGTAACATTTAAAATATGCGTTAAAAATACACCTTTGCAAAAATCGAATCAAGGATAAAATTCCCACTGCAAAATTTGAAACATGTTTCTTACAACATTTGCAACTAATAAAAAACTATTACAATATTACTAAGCAAATATGATAAGCTGAGAAAGCCAACGTTCCAAGTTACCTTCTCTTTGGAAGCATGCTTGGTAAAATTTCTCAGAGTAGTAGTTCTGTATTTTTTTTTTGCTTGGAAGATATGTATAAACACTCTGAACATTTGGTGAAGCCCTCTCTGAATAGTTCAGCGCATCCAGAACACCCATGAATTTCCTTTGAGCCGTTCTCTTCGTAGATTCAAACATTGTCATAATTTTGTCAGAAACAACAGACCTATTAAATGAACGGGCAAAAGCAAAATGATTTTGCACGTACGTTCAGCCAGTTTAGGTACATGTCACCTCTCCTGACATTTTCAAGAGTGTCCAACAAATCTTTCATATAAAGGGGATGCTGTAAAAATGTGTCGCAATATACTGGAAAAAATGTGTTTTTACCAGTCCTTAAAAATCTCTTTTAGGTCCATGTCGACTCCAGCGAGAGCTCGCACTGTGACATTGACACGGGTCTCCTCGTCCCCTCCAAGTGTCAACTCCGTATACTCTGTCCCACAAGCACGGTGAGGAAGGTGTTGATAGTCTGTGTTCTCCAAGTCTCGGCGGTTGGTGTGGTTGAGAGACCAGAGAGCCCTCCTGGCGGCATGGCTGACTGAGGCACGGTAGGTCGCCATAGGTGTGGAGGAGTCGTGTGCGGAGACGGTCATCATGCCTCGGGGCCCAGTATTCACCCTTATGTGGACCCGAGTGACGTAGTAGTCGCCGAGCGCAGGGTCTTCATAGTGCCATGTCTTGTACATGGGAGCCACGGGGTTGTGGAGCTCGTTCAGCACGTCCCGAAGCAGCAGGGGGAAGTGACCCTCCTCGTGGAATGAGGTGTAGACGCAGTACGGTGCCCTTTCTTCTGGCGGGCCGTCATCCTGATCATCTTCAACATCATCCTCGTCGTCCGGGTCCTCTGGGCCTTCCGGGTCTCCTCCAGTGGATGCAGGCGCTGAAGCTGCTGGAGCAGGAGGTGCAGGTGGTAGTGCTGGGGCTTCATCCTCTGACATCTCCAGGGGCTCCTCCTCTTCATCAGAGCCTTCCCACATGCCTCCTCTAGCGACGGCGGCCGCTGAAACCTGAGCTTCAAAATAGACCAGTGGTGGGCCTAGCTCGTGTACTGGCGTCGGCGACGGTAGAGATGGCTGTATGTTTCTGTCCACATCAACTTCCCGGATGTTGCCTTCTTGATCTTCGTCTAAGAAGTAATCCCTCCCGTGCACTTCCTCAACCTCTTCCTCCGGCTGAGCTGGAACTGGAGCAGGCGCTGGGGCAGGTACTGGCTCAGCGGGTGCAGGAACGGTACGATGGGCGAAGGCACGACCTCTAGTGCTCTTGCGTGCAGTCCGCCTGGTTCTGGCCATATGAAGAACATGATAGAAAGGTTTTAGAACATACTTGAAAGAAAAGACAAGTATGTGATCAAGGATGAGATAAAAGCTATCAATAAGAATTAAGCAAATAAGCATGAAAGAGCATGGCTACTAAGCAAGATAGTCCTTAATATTTCGACCATTTCTATCTAGGCTAACGTCCTACAGTCAACACTGCTCTGATACTACTTCTGTCACACCCGGTTTATGAAGGTAAATCGAATGCATCTCATATGTGCGCCAGGATCAGTTTACACACATATGATTGACCATAAAGTGAATATCACAACGAGTGCAAGCGTAAAGAGAGTATTAAAGACTTTATTACAAAACCGAATGTCTTAAGCGAATAAGTAAATGTCTATAGAGTAGCAGCGGAATCTTCTTCAACACAGGCAGATGACTGGGAGACATACGCCTAGAAATCCTTGAAGTCTTCTGGAAACTCCGGACATTTGTTATTATGGTCTGAGCAGCAAGTATGCAAGGGTGAATACACTTATGGTTGGTACTCAACAAGTTGTAGGGAAACAACTATAATATATGCAAGGCTAATTCAAGGAATAGCTGACACGGTTTACTGCACTCAGCACTTTTAGTTGATCAAATTTTATTAGCAAGCATTAACTAGATATAAGTATATACCATTAAACCCATAAGATAAGCATATATGAAGATAAGCAACATAACCATAAGTAAAAGCGTCGGTTTAAATCAACTTCAAGTTCAATTATCATGTGAGGGTCCAAGCCGCTCTTGACCGTGAGCACGGCTAATCGGTTAGTTTTACACTCTACAGATGTTGTACACTTTCACCACAATTCGCGTAAAAGCTCCGAAGAACTTTAAACCCAACCATGCAAGTGCGGGCCAAGCACCGTATCACACTTCCTTAGGTATGACTGCATAGGGACGCTACGAGGCCTTTACAAAGATTCCCTAATCTATGACAATCCGCTGAGGTTTCAAGCCAAAGTGGTCATAACACTGCCCTAATGAGGTGATACCTTGCCAAAGGACCATTAAACAATACCAATTGCCCCAAGAGGACTGAGCTATACCCCATCAATGCATCCCCTCTTGCCTTTCCGGTAAGATTGTCACAAGCTAGAGTTTCTAATTAATCAACCAAGACCAGAGCCATATAGTATTGTGGTTGTACGGTTTTCTTGGGTGGTTCTCCATGTTCCAATTAACACATATGATCTTGATTAACAACATTAAGCCATCATGAACATGAAGTAAACAGGTATAGCATTTGTAATATTATCCACCCATAACCAAGGTTAAGCGACTAGCATAGCTACCCAACATGAAAAATAAACCCAAGTTGATCAAGGCATAAGGTAACAATACTAGGCATGTCCTTAACTCGGTTCCCATCATATTATAGACACATGCATGAACATAAAAGTAAATGTGATAGATTTGGTGATTTCATGGGTCAAAAACATGATCAAGGGTCCACTTGCCTTCCTCAAACTGCTGCTAGTCCGGCCCACCGAAGTCTTGATCTTGCTGCTGCTCCTCAAACTGTGGATCGTCTATCGCACCGAACACGCACATACAAACAAACAATAAGAAACATTACACCAGACAACATAAACAGTACAAAAAGAGGTTACTAAACTATACTACTCGTTGCAACTATCGTGTGAGCGTAAAGATCATCGAAAACGGATCTAAAACGAGAAAGTTATGGCTAAAACAAGATCTAAGGGCTAAAACTTAATTAAACCTTATACTCAAGGGGCTAGATCATAAAAATAGGGGCTGTTTTGTAAATACTTTTCAACTGCGAAGGACTGCGGGTTCAAATATATAAAAACAGAGGGGTTTATGTGCAAAAGAACCATGGTTGACCGTTTTCTAACTTGGTTGACTGAGATCCGATCTAATCTGGGCCGTCTGATCTGGATCTAACGGCTGCGAGCGGGTCGGGGCGGCTGGCAGCGCTAGCGGTGGCACAGAGCGCCGGCGGCGAAGCTGCGGCGGCGGCGCATCGCCGGACTTGGCCAAAACGGCCGTCCGGGGCTCTTTTCGAGCGCGGGTTGCATCGGTTAGCGAGCTCGCGAGTTTGCGAACTCAATTAGGGGGGTTTGGGAGGGCGCTAGGGCAGCGGAGACCTAGCGCGATGGCGGAGCGGAGCTCCGACGAGCTAATACACGCGCGCGAGAGGAAAAGAGAGAGAGAGATATAAGGGGTCGGAGGGCTTGCTCTCACCACAGAGAAGCTCCGGGGCTGTGATGTCGTCAAGAAAACAGAGCGGAACGGCGGCACGGCGGCGTGCTCCGAACTCGACGAAGGCGGCGGCTTTGGGAGCTAGGTTTAGCGAGGGCTAAGGCGGCGGCTGCGGGTTTGGCGAGGTCAAGGGGGGGGTCTCGGGTTCCTTTTATAGGGGCGACCTGGCGCCTGGGCGTGCGGGCCCAAGGGAGGCGGGGCGGCGCGCGCGGCCGGGTCGGACTCGAGCTCGAGTCCGGCTCGGTCAGGGGAGGGAGACGGTCCCGACGAGCGGGGCCCGCCTGGCGGTGAGACAGGGAGGGGAGGGGGCGCTGGGCCGGACTGGGCCGGGAGGCGAAAAACGGGCCGCGGGATAGAGTTTCTGGGCCGCGGGGTGAAAGAGAAAAAGAAAGAGATGGGCAGGGCGGAAAGGGAGGGAGGAAGAGAAAGGATTTTCCATTTTCCAAAAAAAAGTTTCAAACACTTTCAATTTAAATTCAAACTCAAAGATTTGAATTTAAGTTGAACAACAAGCAAATAAAGATGCAAACCAGCATGAAATGCACACACCTATTTTCCTTATATTTATTTTATGGCTAAATAATTTATTTGATTCCCGACAAATGCTCTAAATTCAAGAAGAAATTAAATAAAATCTTATCGCACCTTTAACAATCCTAATTAAATTTATTTAGGCTCCTAATTTGAAAATACGGGTGTTACAGTAGTTGGTGTAACTTTACCATTGCACAAGTTGGTGAATGTAACTCATCATGGTATCGCACTAGCTTTCTACCACAACGTTTTGAGTTGAAGGCTTTGAAGCGTACGTGTGACACAGCGAGACGAGAAGAGATTACAGGGAGCCAGGGACTGCTAGCTAGATTTATCTTGCATTGTCTTCTACTATGTAAATTAAATAATATTGGCTAGCTACTCGTGATTCCTGAACTTCTTTGTTGGTGAACTATTGCTGTTAATAAAAATAAGTTCATAATTGGATACCACAATTCCACAAACAAGTATAACGTGTCAGTTGGGCTTTATACCTTTTACAGGAGTGAGTCTTGCTTAATTGGTTAGTTTTGGGTGGGCAGTGACGAGGTTTGGGGTGAGGCGTGACGAGGTGTGGTTGTTGTTCACATTAACCATGCAACCTTGGTTGACTCATTTCCGACTCCAATTTTTGTACGTGCCTATTTCTTCTCCTTTGCTTGATTCTTTTCTTCTCTTCTCTATCTTCTATACTAAATAAGCACACATCAGTCTTCTTGTCCTGCGTCATGTGCTTCCTCTCGTGGGTATCTAATATCATCAGCTGCATGCGTTCTGCCCATGGCGATATTTTCCCTACCTCTCAATTATTGGCTTTATGTGCAGAATAATACATAAATATGTTCGTTGGATGAGTTGACCTCATCAAAATTTAAATTTATTTACAAGCCTAATTATACGTATGTTGTACTCTGAATTACTCTAATACTGATCAGGGATGCATATATCAATTTGCTGAACTACTATGCTTTGCACGGATCCATCATTTTTCTTTTGCTAATTATGTTCATTTGTTCTTGCACATGGAGGTTACCATGTAAATCAAGTGTGGCCATCATTATCTAAAGTGACTCTTTTAGATAAATGAAACCATTATTGGGAGTTAGTTGCTGTATATATAGTGTGTTTCGTTTTCGATGGCTCTTACTGACTCAGTGCACCACTCGTCAGATACTGGGTACTTGAATAATGGGTATGTTTAGTTTCCAGAAACGTAAAATGCTCCATCTATTTTCAGCATGGTTTAATGCTGCCTCAATACTTTATCTTGAATTCTTGTTAATTATCAATTACTTTCTTCTTTTGCAGGAGATCTTAAAATGGTAAAAATGCACTAGTAATTAGTCTGTAGAATCATTTTAGTAATAAAAAAGGGAATGGATACAACAGCATTGTCGTAAGATCTGAGTTTGAGTCTTTTCTCTCCCTTTGTTGCCCTTTTGTTCTTTTTAGAATATCAGGTTTTATGTCTGAGCAAGGCTCTGTTTTGGTCATCAGAATTTATTGATCTCGGGCACATGTTGAAAGAGAAGCTTCTTATCCTTCTCATGGTATGCTAATAGTTCAGCAATGTAAATTGGATGTTGTAATCTTCTCCGTCCTTACAGAATATCGTTTGTTACATGTAAGATTACTATTGGGTTCTGTATATCAAACCTGAATATTGAAACGAATTCTTTTACACACGGATTTGATTTTCCTAACTCTCTTGTAGGATCACTATTTTTTGCGGGTATCTTGTAGGATCACATTAAGGTGGTGAAACATGGAAGAATGCTTTGTTTCTATATCATCCTTTAAAATGTGAAGCGTTCATCATATGCCAATCATGGAATTTTAATCTAGTATAGGGCATTTGTGATTTGTGCACTTATTTACTAACTCCAAAATCATGTTTTAATTCACTCAGTGACAAAGAATGTAGATAACTGAGCACAAGATATTAAAACTATTGAAACACAGGGGCACTCCACTAGTCTTAATGAAAAACCCACAAATGCATTATAATGATGTTGTATAAAGCAAAACCATATATAATGTTTATGAACTAGAGGATCATTAGCTAAGTCTTGCTAGAACAACCTCCTAGAACAATGAAAACTCTTCCAGTACACTCGTAAAAAAGAAGAGCTAGCAGACCAGGCATATATGCAAATGAATTACTGACTACACAATCATGAAAGAATGCAACACCGATGACAACCTACATCATCTTGCTTATGAATTATTGCAGTAAACCTCAAAATTAATTTGGTAACAAGTAGAATATACCTTTGGAATGATGGTACAGAGATGGAAGGTTCATTTACAATTGCAAAAAACATACTCCCTCCGTCCCAAAATACAAGTCACCTTAGAAATTTTAGGATAGATTATCTGGAAGGGAAAATGACCATGATTGCCCCTATTTATTATCCATATTTGGCAGCAATTGATTCTTACATGCAAATGCATTTTCTAAATAGAGTAAAGTGACTTATTTTTTGTGACAAATTTTGAATCCTAGAATGACTAATTTTTTAGGACGGAGAGTACTTTGTAAAGTACCTAGATCAGCAAAACCTTTTCGTTTTCAGGAGGGAGGAAATGTGTGGCTAGTGGTTTATACCACCAACTAGTTGCATATCAAACCGTATTTATATATATATATATATATATATATATATATATATATATATGGATATAGTGGATGGATGCAGTCACGCCTTTAATAGATCCCAATATAGGAATTTTGTATTAAATGTGTACAAGCCAATGTTCAATTTAAAAATAAATGCCTGTAATTTTTCAAAGATATTCTTATCTCATATTGATAAAACAATTCCATTAGCATTAATGCTATTTGGATATAGAGCGATCCAAGGATGCATGCAGTCACTTTTAATTAATTCCAATATATGAGTTTGGTATAAAATGTGTACGAGTCCATGTCCAATTTAAAATTTAATTATTCTTGTGGGTTTCGAAGACAGTCTTATCTCATATTGATATAATCATATTGATATAATCATTCCATAACAGTGAAGCTTTTTGGATATAGAGCCATCCTCGGATGCATGCAGCCACTTTTAATTATAAATGGCAATATAAGAGTTGTGTATTCAAAGTGCACAAATATGTCCATGTCCAATTTAAGTTTATTAGTGCTTGTGGATTTAATTTTTAAGGATATTCTTATCCCAGTTTGATATTATAAGGATATTTAGTCTGCGGATGAATATAAGCATGCAGATATAAGCATTAATATTATTAGGATATTGAGTAGTCTGCGGATGAATATAAGCATGCAGATATTGTCATATTGAGTAGTCTGCGGACGAATATAAGCATGCAGATATAAGGGTTTATGAATATAAGCATTAATATTATTAGGATATTGAGTAGTCTGCGGATGCATGCAGTCATTTCTGATAAAATCCAATAGTTATTTATTAAAAGTGTACGAGTCCATATCCAATTTTAAATTCAGTTGTTGTAGATTTTGAAAGATATTCTTAGCTCATATTCATAGCGTTAATTATTTGGATATGGAGCAATAGGTTCTGTCCTCTATCATGGCTCCACGAAGTCTATAAATTTGGACGTACGAGCGAGGGCACAACCATCACCCACTTGGAACTCCTACCATGGAACATAAGCTGGTTATAGTTTTATGCTTTTACCTAGCCATTGGAGCAAAGGCTGGAGCAAAGCATGGAGAAAATATTGCTTCACGTGCCCTATACGGAAGTGTAAACAAAACCATTCAGGTATGCGTACATATATATATATATATATATATATATATATATATATATATATATATATATATATTGTATTAACTGTTTTCTTTTGAGTCGGTTTTAGGGCATGCTAATTTGGATAGGAGTTATTGGGATCCAAATCCCAATTCTAGCTCAGATAAAAATTCCTGGAACAACTCACTTGTCCCAAAAATTTGCATATCGATCCCATAGTGAAATATAAATTTGCACGATGGCTACCTGATGACCATGTGAACTTAAATAATACAGACTGAAGACGGAGATATCTTTGTATGCATTAATATAAATCAACAGCCGGCATTTGGTCATCCGCTGCTCAAAGATCATGTAATACAGGTATATCACTCTCAAAATTAAGATAATGATGTTTTATGTTTGTAAATTTTTCTATAACATATAATATTAAATAAAGAATTTTTATAATAATTAAAAAAATAGGAGCAGTCCATCTGATAAAATCCTACTGTGATGAATGTAGGAAGTACCCAGAAGTACCTAGGGTAAAGTACTCAGTACTTCCAAAATATGGAATCAAGTACCAAAAAGTGGGACCAATATTAATTTAATTTAATTTTTATAAATACTTTTCATAGATCAACAGCTAAAAAAATTCAAGATAAAAGTATGTAAAAGTACCCTTTGGCAAAGAGCTCAATATTAGAGAAACCAAGGAAACCAGATAGAATAATTTTTCGAGACCGCCAATGTCCAAACTAGACCTGGGCATCCTCCGGGCCGGGTCGGGTTCGGGTCGGACCAAAAAAGCCTGGTGTTTTTTCTAGCAGCCCGTGCCCGACCCGACCCGGTGGCCGGGCCGTAAAATTGAGCCCGCACCCGACCCGACAGCCAGTCGGGTCGGGTTCGGGTCGGGTCGGGCCGGGCCTATGTAAAATGTCGGGTTCCTTCGGGTTTTTCGGGTTTCGGGTCAAAATTTTTAGCCCGTGCCCGGCCCGTCAGTCATACCGGGTCAAAAATTTTGACCCGAGCCCGCCCATCAAACTCTTCGGGTCGGGTCGGGTCGGGTCGGGCTATTTTCGGGCGGGTTGGGTCGGGCAGCCCATGCCCAGGTCTAGTCCAAACAGCCCTGCGCATTTACTTAATCAGAAATAAAATTACCAACGTACATTATATTTTTCATGCAAAATCAGATTCATAAATTATATAATAGTGGAACTTTCATTATTTGGCCCCTACATTATTACAATTTTAGGGGTTCCCACAAAAAATGTAATAATTGTGCTTTCCACGGCAAACATGGCTGTACTTGTGTTTTTCCCACTTTGTATGCATTCTCTTTCTTTCTCTCTCAATAAATTGAGTTTTGAAGCCTACCAAACTGAAATTGGCCAGCCTAAGTCACACCTGAGTACTGCAAACTAGGTTAGAGTTCGTACACCCATTCAGACCCATTTATTCGATAAGGGAAAATTTGTTAATTCAAGGTTAATTCTGACCCAACCTTAGAACAAGTGGGTCATGTGTATTATTCAAATACTGGGAGCCTCAATGACCACTTTGGTGAAAAATGGCCACAATAATAGTGAAATAAATGGTGGGCGTCAGCCGTCAGGGTGGAGACGAAGGGGAGAAGAGGTTTTATATTGTTCAATTTTCACCTCTGGTTCAATAGTTTGTGGGGATTAGATCTATGGTGGAAATATATATCACCTCCAGTTCTAGAAACGAATTGGTGGTCAAAATTGAGCATAGTATCAGCGAAGATCCAATCACCTCCACTCACCTCTCTCCATTCTAATACAAGCTAAGTTACAAGTGTGTGTGTGTATATATATATATAATTCTGCTCCAAAACTGTCCCCCCCCCCCAAGAAGATATGAGTGTACTGGCAGTTTGTGGGCTTGTGGTAGGCACGAGCAACAAATGTTGTTCTGGGCCAAAGCCCAGCGCATAACGACAGATATGTGAAGCACAAAAATAGTCCAGCCTACTACATAGCGGACACTCAACGGGGTGCAGCTAAGGCTGGATATCAAGCCGGCTCGGCTCGGCTCGGCTTAGCTCGAGCTGGAAGTTAAGATAACAAGCTGGCTCGGCTCAGCTTGTTATCATAGCGAGCTAGAAGTTGGGCTCAGCTCGGCTCGTTTGGCGGCTCGAGTTGGCCTGTTTAGCTCGCGAGCTAGCTTGGCAGAGCCATGGCGGGGGTGGCGCGCGGATCCACCGGCCGCGCAGGGTAGACGGCGGGGGCGGCGCGGAACCACGGGATGGGAGCGGGACGGCGCGCGGGTCCACCGGCCGCGGCGTGCAGCCACGAGACGAGAGCAGGGGAGTCACGAGGGGCCGGCGACCGCGATGTGGAATCGCGGGACAGGGGTGGGGCGGCGCACGGGGTGCCAGCGGCGGCGTGGAGCCGCGGGACACGGGCGGGTGCGGTTCGCCGTGCGCGGCGTGCTCTGTTGAGGTGCCCGGCCAGCGCCTTGCTGACCCGCCGTGGCATCAGGAGGCCCGGAGAGTGTCGTGCCTGGGGGAGGTCGCGAGGTGGGCGTTGGGATTGGATCTCGGGAGGGAGACTACGAGGTTGAGGAGAGATCGAGAGAGAGCTCTGGGCCTAGGGAATGAACTGTGGATTGGGCTAAGTTAAATGGGCCAAATCTAAGTTGGGCTAGGACGTTGAGCGGCTCGTTTTGACTCGCGAGACGCTCGCGACCTGGCTCCAGCTGGCTCGTTAATGAGCCGAGCTAAATACTAGGCTCGGCTCGCTAATTTTTTGTGACGAGCTTAGCCTAGCCGAGCCGCTAACGAGCCGAGTCGAGCGAGCTATTGAGCTACGAGTTTTTCATCCAACCTTAGGTGCAGCGGGATGTGACCCGTCCTTGTCCCGCCAGATTCCGAAAGCATGTGTTTGACCCTATCTTTCATCGAAACCCCCCCCCCCACATGTTATCTTTTTTTTTCTTTCTTTCTTTTTTCTCCTTGTCTTGCTTCTTCCTGGCCACTTGGCCGTCGCTTGCTGCAGGAGCTCGCGCCCACCACGGCTATGTATCGTTTGCGCGATGGCACCGCTTGAAGGCGATTTTTACCTCCATTTGGTCAAATAAGGTAACACCGCCAGTAACTCCTCCTTCCTCGCGAGTTCCTCCTCCTCCTTCCTTGCGCTTGCTGCTGCCGCTCCTACTCTGCCTTGCCGGCGGCGGTTAGGTTTAGGGTTCGGGGTTTCGGGTTTAGGGTTTAGGGTTTAAAGAGGTTGGTGGAGAGGAGGGTACGTGCAAAACTTGAGCTAAGCGGTTCAAACCTTGGTTTACACAAGTTTGTATATTTCGTAAAAAAAATAGTTTCTCGGTAGTAGAGGGGCTTGTGGTGGTGGCCGGTTGGCTGATATTTTTTCTTTTGCCTTTTATTGTTTTCAATATTTTTCTATTTTTTCATTTTCTGAAAATTGATTTGTAGGGGATCTGCTCCTACAAATGTATTTGTAGGAATGGGCACGTTACCCGTCGATTCTTATTAGCTGCTAGAAGTACGGGCGGGTATGCACTCCGTCCCTAAAAATATATTTTTATTTGCCCTTAAAAATCTTTTTTCGTAGTGAGGTCTTGACCTTTTAGGTTCAGGTTTGAACTTTATTTACAAAAAGT
The DNA here is from genome assembly GCF_016808335.1 of Panicum virgatum. NCBI lineage: Eukaryota > Viridiplantae > Streptophyta > Magnoliopsida > Poales > Poaceae > Panicum > Panicum virgatum. Next base: position 37,162,309 of record NC_053140.1, on the reverse strand, counting down.
AATTATTGTAGCATTTTTTGCATTCGTGGAAAACATTACATGAAAACTTGGAATGTTACTAGCTAGGTTGAATTGGTCTAGCTCAGCCAGTGGTTATATATTTTTCTTCTATACAATTTCCAAAAGAGCCATGTGTTTTTTCTAAGTCTCATTTAGTCATAGTGCTATTTTGTCCTCGTGTTTATGTTGGGAATTATTATTTGTCCTCGTGAAGTATTTTGGCCAAGGCAAAACCTAGCACAACTCGCAATCCGGATAGTGCCATGCTCTTGATTAACATTTCGGTGCTGAATAATTTATAACTCAATTTATAAGGACCCGCACCTACATACTATACCAATGACACATGTAAATTTGGAACACGATAAGAGATCAATGACATAATCGGTTTCCAAACCCATTATTTCATTCCCTACATGTTTGAAATGAAGTACATTAATTACTATTTGTGGGCATGCTTGACAACCATGCAATTTTACTTGTCACACAGATGAAACCAAGCTCTTTTCTACCAGGACTAAATATAAGATCGCCACCACAAGTTTGGGATTCAAACAAACAGCTACCTGTCGTGGAGTGCCCCACAGGAACGGTTCCCATTTTGCAAAACAATAAAGGAGAAAACATGTCAATAAGTTCCATCAGTCATGATGGCAATGGTCGAGCAGAGGTAATTTTATTAGCTTGTCCCTCTATTTTAGACACTGTCTACAAGGTGAAAACTTTGACTAGCTAAAAAAATCAAGATACTTAAAATGGCTTGCATGTTATGAGATAGCCTATATATTATGAATCTACTAACATCAATCTTACATATCAATTTACATTATGTACTGATGGTCAAACTTAGAAAGTTTGACCAGTACGATATATAATCATAACATGACACATTATATTTACGATAGGAAGGTGTAATGTCCCGCCTCCCTGAGGCCGGACCCGCTTACATCTGACAATTTAATTAGGACATAAACTATCTTCACAGACCAATACATGTCTTTTTTGTAAACTTTGTCCTCACTCGTGCGCACCCGGGAATGACTTCCCGGTCGGTCACCCATCACCAAATTGCTTCGGGTCAAACACGCTTAACCTTGGAGTTCTTTGGAGACCAGCTTCCAGAAAAGAAATTGTAACTTGTTGATACGAGTATCCTATTAATCCTATTAAGCCTTGGGCTGGGGTGTCACATAGTCACCCCCTTAAGAGACCGACGTCCTCGTCGGTCAATCCCAAGCCAGGAACGTCCTCTCTTGGCCACGTCCCGTACGTCCAGTGCCAATGGCCCATGTGCCACGCCCGTGCGTCCAGTGCCAACGATCTCTGTGCCACGTCCGTGCGTCCAGTGCCAATGGCGCATCCCAGATGCCCGCGCACTGACCCACCACGCGCCGTCCACATGCTGGTGGCATCTGCGCCCCACGCGACCGTGCTCATGCCCGTGCACTTACGTCCGTAGGTGCCCGTGAAACCGTGAGAGTCGGCTCTGATACCATTCAGTAACGTCCCGCCTCCCCGAGGCCGAGCCCGCTTACATCTGGCAACTTAATTAGGACACAGACTATCCTCACAGACCAACACATGTCTTTTCTGCACACTTTGTCCTCACTCGTGTGCACCCGGGAATGACTTCCCGGTCACTCATCCCTAAATTGCTCCGGGTCAAGCACGCTTAACCTCGGAGTTCTTTGGAGACCGGCATCCGAAAAAGAAGTTGCAACTTGTTGGTATGAGTATCCTATTAATCCTATTAAGCCTTGGGCTGGGATGTCACAGAAGTAGTATACATTTGAAAGAGCAAAAAAAAGATTCACAAGTATCTGTACTGTAAGCATGTTAGAGAAGCTTGGTAAATGTACTATCTATTTTTGAAAATATGGCGTTTGTCATTTTTGAACAAAATAGCTTATCCTAAGCATCATATTTCTAAAAAAAGATAGGATATAATATATTTATATTAGTTTTCTCATGAAATGCCAATTTAATTAACTATATAACACACAATTTCTTTGACTACTTTTCCTACATTTTCTCGGTAAATGGGGAAAATAATTGTTATTTTAACATGTTGAATGAGAAATTGTCTCAGGAGGCTGCTCTATTGGCATGTCTTAGCATCTCCAAAAGCTTAGCTAAATCTCACTCTCTATATTCCTATGTAGCTACTCATTTAACTAAAGTTTTCTCTTCATATTTTGCTACACTCCAACAAACTAGTCAAATCTCTCTCTTTATATCCAACTCTTCTATCTTCTCTCCTCTCTCTCCATCTCACAAACGTGTGGGGCCCACCTTGTCATCCTCCTCCTCCCCAATCCCCATCGATGGATGCTCCCCGATCCCCATCCGTGGCTGCCCCAGGACGAAACCACACTTGCGCCACACTACTCCCTTTTGCAGCGGCGTCCCGCCCCCGTGCTGGACGCACGACTCGCCGTCGCGCGGGCCTACACGGCGCGCCGTCGCACCGTCGGTCAGGAGCACTTGACCTCCGCCGACTGGGCTGCCGTGGCCGGGGCCACCCCATCCAAGACCGCCAGATAGTGACGCCAGCCCGCCATAGGGTCGAGAAGCTTCACCGCCGCCGATAGATAGATCAAGCCGCCGCTACCCCTGCCCGCTTCTCGACGCCATCGATCTCCTTGACGGCTCTTCCCCACCCTTCTTCTCCAAGTCGCAATCGCAGTCTCGGTCCCGTCTCTGTCCCCATCGCCACTGTACCGCCGGCAATTTCTCTGCGGGAGTGGCGTAGGAAGGCGTTGCAGCGGCGCAGGAAGGCAGGAGCGCGAGGATGGCAAGTGGGACTGTGGGAGCAGCGGCGTGGTAAAGATTGCTAGCGCGAAGGGTGTGATGCCGACCGGGACACCGAGGGGAGGTAGATAGAGAGGCTGTTGGATTCTAATTTTGAGAGAATTTTCTATTTTTACCTATCCTATCTAATAATTTACATAGGCTGTTGTCATGTATACATGCACGGTAATATTAGTGCCAAGCCATGTACATTAATGTCAGAGTCATGATTGAAAATTCTACTCCCTCCGTTACAAATTGTAGGTCGTTTTGGCAAATCTAGATGCATAATTTTTGTCATGCATCTAGACATAATGTTTATCTAGGTGCATAGTAAAATCTATGTATCTAAATATGCCAAAACGATCTACAATTTGAAACGGAGGGAGTAGCTACTTTTGAAAGTCCTAGCTACTTATTTCTGAAGTAAGATCCTTACACTTCTTACAGAACAATAATGTACAATGCCTCTTGCGTATGTGAACACAAATATTATTTATAGCTTAATGCTGATATTAATACACATCTCGTAAAGAAAAGAGTACATATGTATGTGTAGGCTTTGAGCTCAATTAGAATGATTAGATACCTCGAGGTCAACATGCGCACACAATTAGAATGATCATCCTTTTTTTTCTACGAGTGTATTTGCCTTAAATGCATGCCGATCTCTTTAGTGGTTCATCCATTTATTTTTTTATAGAAAAAGTTGCCTAAAAATCTTGTCCTTTTCATTAAGGAGGCTTGGATGCCAAAATGCTTATTATTAAGAATGATTGTGACTATTGCATAATGTTGACACTAACTCATGACAAGTAAAACCCTTTTGTGCTATATGTAAATCACTGATGTGCATGTGCCATGTATCTTTGCAACTTTGCCCCTTCACCCAAATAATTTATCGAGAACAATAGGTTGCGGGAATCAAGTCAACATTATCTGTAATATATGGCATACGAGTTGAAATAAATGTCTACCAGCCAGAAGTGAAAGGTGCAAACGATGATGAGCGCAGTGTATCATTGATAATGATTGGACATGAAGCCGAAGGAATAGGTGCTGGTGCCTATGTTAGTATCACTCCAGTTCCTTCCATTCCTAAATAATACGGTCTATATTTTAAAGGTGTAGAATGTAATGATATCTATCTTGCATTATCAATCTATCTAGTTATCTAAAAAAATCATGGTTAAAGACTTTTACTTTGAACATCTAGATGCTATATGTGATTTTCTCTGACTTGTGACCTAAGGGAATTGCAAGCAAACCAACCAATTATATTCATATAGCTCAGCTTCTCATATATACACAAGAGAAAAAATGACTAATAAAATACTACAATGTTGAACCTGAACTGTCAGTAGAATATACTGTAGTTTTAGTTTCACAAAATAATTTAGGTGATGAACCTTTTGAGTTACCACACAGTAAAGGGATATGATCTATAAAAATAAACTAACTATCCTTACACATATGTTAATAATATCTTTGGGGAATTTACTAATAGACCAGTAAAAAAAGATCTGATGTTGTATAAAACATACTGATGGCAGTCTCTATGATCCTTTTTCAGGTGTACCCAAGATTAAGTGGTGACAATTTCGCTAGGTTCCACATATATTGGGTAACAATATACTTCGCTCTCATTTGATATATTGATATTTTTTTTACATTTCAATTGTCGGCATTCATCGTTCATAATTAATTTTGTTTCAGTGTATTTTCAGACTGTGAAAGAGTGCACTGTGAGAGTAGTTTCTGTTATGTTGCTGCTTTCAATATTATTCTTAATTATTACATATGAAGATACTCCAGGTTAATTTTTTTTTTGACAAGTTCAATTGCGTAGGTGCATGTGATGCAAATAATTGATTGATAATAAATTGGGTGGGTGTTATAAGGCTGCCACAATGTGATGGTAAAACACTCTACACGCAATACATGCAAACCCCCCATTGACCATCCATATATACTGTGAAACTAATCTATATTGTAAATAAATCTTATGGCACGTTTAACAATGTCAAGTCAGATAGCTATAAGAATATATATATTTCATAAGGATGCAGGTGGGTATTCAATAGAGTTTTCTGGGTTACCTAATTAGTACGATGACATGCCACTCTCATTTCTTCTCCCAAATTATTTACGCAGAATGCCATTCTAGTTCATTTTATTAACTTTCTGGGTCGACCCAATGACCCAAAATATATATAATTTGCATCCCTATTGTTTCATCAATTATTCATGTGAGAAATAGAGGAACAAGAGATAGAAGCTACCTACTAGCTGGTGGATGGTCTATACCACACTTCAAGACACATATAAATTATATCACTCTATTATTGTGGGTCTATATTAGTTTTGAGAAATGTGATATAGCTAACCTAAGGATGCAAGTGAGTATTAAATGGTGTTTTTTGGGTTAGCTAATTAATTATGATGGTATGCCACCTAGTTCATTTTCTCTCCCAAATTATTTACACAAAATGCTATTCTAGTTTATTTTATCAAATTTTTTTGTACCGACCCGACACAAAATATATCTTGCATCCCTAAGCTAAACCACATGAAAGTTTGTGCAATAGTGATATCTTTGGATGGCATAGAAAATATAATAGCTAGCAAGGCTACATTACATGATATTCTCTTATGGTCACCCATAGCACTATAGACAGTACATAAGAATAAACGATGCATTTCTCTATTCTTTGGGTGTGAATGGCAACAACGAGGGAGGGAAGGAGGGATCAGGTGTTTGGGTAACATCAAATTTTATACTGAAGAGTGCACCTGACCTTGTAGCCACCACAGTGCAAGGCATCCCACTACTATATATGGACTACTTAGAGCCGTCCCAACTCTCCTACTAGGATGGCTTCCATAGCATTGATGAGGCTGCTACATAAGCAATTTGGTGATATAGCAAGTAAGTTAATGACGAAAGAGAAGAGAAAAGAAGAAAACAGTTTCTTAATTGAGAAACCACCCTCCAATGCCAAAGGAAACCGTCGGCATTGGGGGCGACCACCTCGTTTCCATATGTGGGCCAGGGCTCACGGTTCGCCATTGGCGTGGTGACCGGCGAGCTGCATTTATTACAGATCCAATGGAAGAAATCATGTGTTGGGCAGCTTAGTTTCCTAATGGAGTTTTTTGCCGACGTGGTTTCTATAGAAACCAGTTTGCAGTTTGAGGTTGAGACTAGCCTTAGTCTAAACTAGGTGATTCCCCGCACGTTGCTGCGGGACTTGAGACATAAAAGGAAGATTATTTTAGCTAAATAAAATATTAATGACAAAATAACACTCGTAAAGTATGAGACAAAATTTTCTTTTTATTTCTTTATACTTTTTTTCTTTTTCTCTCTCATTTTATTTGTTCCTGTTTATTTTCTCTACATTTTCCTTTTCTCCTTTATTTTTCATCTTTTTCTTTTTTTCCTTTAATCTTTATCCTTGTATTCTTATTATTACATTATTCTTTGTCCACCTCTTTTTCTTCCCATCAGAAAACCATAAAAATGGAGATTGAAAACCAAAAACCTTGAAGATGAGCGTAAATACCACCAAAGACCTTTCATCTCCTTTTTTTCTAGATGTTGCTCTGGTTGTTGCATGGAGGTTGCAACCCTGCAGCACGGCGGCAGCGTTGCTGAAGATGAAGTCGACGATACCCTTAGCTACAGCCGTGCCGAGTAGGAAAGGGCATGCCGGAGCTGGAGTGGAGTTATTTAAACTCGATTGTAGGGACGATCTTTGGGTTTCTTTGTATTGCAGTGACAACCTTTGGTTTTCTTCAGCTCCTTTCAGGTGTGTTTGTTGTGGTAGGGGAATCATTTGTGCTAGAATTGATGGCTTACAATAGTGATTTGTGGTTGTGCACAGAAAATAGGTAGAATGCATAAATAGAAGGTCATAGTGGATGATGACATGGATAGCTTGCATGTTGAAAGAAATAGAGTTAATAAATTTTAGTGGGGACTAACTTTATAGGTTTTATAGATAATACATTGCTTCTGGTGCCCTTATGTGTATAAGAACTCCTGCGACAAGACAAACCTGTTAGCTACAAGAAACTCATGCCAAATTTTTCTTAGGCGAGGAAGAAGAAGAAGAAGAGAGAAGAGATAAATTAAAGCTAGCTATACCACTCCCTCCATTCATTTTCAGTGGGTACAAATTAACAATTTAAATCACACTTAATAATCATATATTACATGTGGGCCTTACTACTTTTGAATAATTTGCTATGGCTAGTTTATTGAAGAGAACGTCTCTTATACTATCTACTAGATAGTGACATGGACAATGCATAGCTAGCAATAAACTAGTTTATTATTGGGGTCACCCAAATTGAGTGGGAGTAGTAAACTAAGATAAACCTAATTTATATAGTATCATCATGTGGTATCTGAGATTGCCACGTTATTGATGAAATGCCATATTGAATTCGTGTGTAGAGTGATATAGCCCTTCCAATCTACGTAGTATTATTGTATTGTTGTTACTTAGGCCCTGTTTGGAGCAACGACTAAAGTTGAGTGCTAAACTTTAGCACATATTAGCACTCATACACATGCTGAAGTTTTTGAGTCTTGGCTAAACCCTATTAGCACTTCCGTTTGGATGAGCTGGTGCTAAAGTTTAGCACTTTCACACATTAGTACTTGGATCCAAATGTAGTAGCACTCAAAAAGTAATAAAATTATTGTGGTGTGTGCCTATTATAATAAACAGAAAACATCATTTATGGTAAAATGTTTGATTGAGTGCCAAAGCACATCTTGCAAGATACAACATCATCCTTCTCTCTTTTATTTAATTATTTGACACATCAGCAAACAAAACCATATGTGCCTCTTAATTAATATGATGATACCGTCCATTGGGATACCCTTTAAGCCTTCATTAATGACTCACTGAATACAACTTTATAGCATTACATCTGTAGCTATCAAGTTTAAAAATGTGCAAGCAGTTGTGTGGTCTTAGTTTGAAGGCATGTAACTAAAAAAAATCACCATGCAGAAAGTACCTTAATCTCTGCTTCATTTTTGGTACCAGGACGACACTAAGCACCAGAGAAGTTGCTATGATCTCCGCTGTCCTGGATTTGTGCAAGTTAGCCAAAGTATTGGTCTTGGGGGAAGACTGCAACCAATTTCCGTATATGATGGACCACAATATTCAATTCATATTCAAGTGTCTAAGGTATTGTATCTGCACATGTTTGAATATTATCCATTCAACACATACTCTCTTCACTGGTTTGTATTAGATATAGTTAATTTCTACCATTTTTTTAAAATTCGTCTGGCTCAAACATTGATCACATTAGGATCTTTGAAAAGGGAGAATTAATTTACTACTAAAAGATGTAAAATATAGAACAATATAGAACACTAACTGTACCCAATGTATACCCGACATTCTTCACCATGCTTCCTAGTCCGTGCACATCCCACGGTGTCCCTCGCTTCCTCCATCATTTGCTCCTCCCTCAGCGTCAACTTCTCCATCATGGTGCATACTTTGGATCTGGTCCTAACCTCCTCGTCCCGGCAATCCTCTTCAACCTTGCCTAAAGGACAGAGCTAGATGGGCCTAAAGGATTGCTCCAGCCCAACAACAAGATGTTGGGCCAGAGCCAAGGCTTTGGTACGGGCCCTAAGAGGGGCCAGTAAGGGAAGAACAAACGTCGTCGGGCAGAGGAGATCTGTTCGCGGCAAAGAAACCGCTCAACGGCGCGATTACTATGCCTCATTGCTGCTGTAAGTGCAAGGCCCGAGGATGACACGACTTTCCTGTAAAAACAACATGATTACGGAAAACCGTGGTAGCTGGCTCGGGGGATCGTTCCCCTTCGGGTCACGTGGGTGGAGCCCTCCAGTGCTGCAGCACGTTGCATCAAGCCAACCCGGGACATCAGAGCTGTGATCCCAGGTCGTGTCTAGAGCGGAACCCCGGGAGGTCTACGTGTCACGGGATGAGCATAGGAGTCACCCCGGGACACCTCGGGGGTTTCTCGAGCAAGGACGTCAAACTTGGCCTGCACACCAGCACCGTGCCAGGACCATAGATGCCACTTGCAGGTCGGTGCCCGTCATTAAACACCGTATTCACACCATTAGCAATAGGCCTCTTCCCAATGCCCGGGGAGAAGGCTATAAATAGAGTAGAATGGTGATTTGTAAAGAGATAGGCTCCTCTCGAGCACAGAAAACCACTCAGAGGAAGAGACTGCCAGAGAACTATAATCAAAAACACACAAGACGTAAAGTGTTATGCTTTTGAGCGGCCCAAATCAGTCTAAATCCCTGTGTACACTGAACACTCTCCAAGACGAAATCTACTACATATTGCACCACTGGCTGAATCTCTAAACAGGGGATACCACGAATCTCTGCTCGCGGTACTCACCACTGTCAGCAGCTGTCACTAGTCAAGCCCGCACACTTAATTACCTCTCTTAGACCTTCTATAATCAAATTTGAGTGTGACACTGTGTGCCATTGGGTTTAGGCTACATCGTATTACCGTAATCTCGCAACCACAAATTAAAATATTAGGGCAGGGAGCTTCAGCAAGCACTTACTTTGTGGTGGCAGCTTCCATAGGTGGAGGCAGTTACCAACAAATTTTTTTTATCATCCGCACAATTTATAGGTTTTACACAAGAACCATGAGACAATAATTGTATCCTAACCCAAGTAAAAAATAGCTATGTATTCATTTCGGTGTATATCCATCTGTATCCGATGCATTTGCGCCTTTACTTGTGATTCAACTTAAAACTCGTTAGTCATAAGGGTTCTATGATCATCAGAGGCGTCCTGGCCAAACCAGGGCTGCCCAGTTCAAAATATTAAGAAGGGAGCCTAATGGCCTGTTAAAATTAAACAATAGTAACAATAACCGAGTCTGTTCCGCCTCTGCGAGGCTCAGGCACCAATCTCAGTGCACGATAGAAGAGGAAGAGGCGTCGGTCTTGCCTTTGGTGTCCGTGATCGAGTCGAGCGCCGCCCGCGGCCACTGAGCGGAGTCGAGAATACGATGTGTGACTTTTGGGGTGCAATTTGGGCCTCGTTTTGCCACAGATTGAGCTGCAAATTAATGAAATTGAAACCTCATATATTACTATACATAAGGTATACTTCAAATTTTGGGAGTCTTTCAAATTTGGAGGTCCTGTGCGGCCGCACAACCCGCACGGGCCCAAGGCCGCCCCTGATGATCACATAGAAATGATGCTAGTAATTGCTTTGACATGTACAAATATATCACATCACATTTCTTTTGGAAAGTACGAATACAAAATCAGAGGAAGTAATCGTAAACATTGGCTACATGACAGGAAACGATAAATAAGATAAATAGAGATTTTATTCATTTGTACTTATCTTAGAAGTTTGAAAATAAACTACCAACAACCTAGAGAACAACGCGGAGAAGTTCACTAAATATGTGGGGTTTTTTTAGACTGAGTCATCTATCAAGCCATTAACATGTATCTACTGATCCCTCGTTTGGCTGTAACCTATAATAAATTATTTTTGTGATAATTGTGTTGTACTTCTACATCAGGATCCAGCGACCGGACACTGGTGGTTAGCATTCGGCCCCGATAACACAATGATTGGATACTGGCCAACCGAGCTGTTCAGGAGCATGAAAGACAAAGCTACCATTCAGTACGCAGGCGGCCTTGTTCGGAAATCAGCAGCAGGGGCCCTGCCACAGATGGGCAGCGGGCATTTTGCCTCGGAAGGATTTGGAAAAGCAGCCTTTGTGAGGAACCTCCGAGTTTTCAATGAGCTCTATCAGCTGGTCACTCCGGACACTCGGGCTACCTTTGCCAAGAGCACGAGAGAGGATTGTTACTCTGTCAGTCGGTATGGTCAGGATGCAGCTGGCATGTATGTGTATTACGGCGGACCAGGTTGTAACAAATGATCGGCTGTAACTAACGTTGAAAAGATATTGGCTTCAAATAAAAGGCAATCGTAATATCACACTAGCAAAGATAATAATCAAGGGAGTAGAAATTAATCGATGTTGGCAAGCGGTTGTATGATTTGTATCTTTTGGACAACCTGCAAATTTCAAAAGTATAGTTGGATGCATGTTGTCATTGAAAATTGCTATGGCTAACCTTTTTTTTTTGAAAAGTCCGGGTTACATTCTCGAAATATCGCAAAAGTCGGATTTTCATCCTTCAACTACAAAACCGGATAACACCATCCAACTATCAAAACCAAACAAATGTGGCCCTTAGGGTGGTTTTGATGGTGATTTTATATTTTCTAAAAAATTAGAAAAATTCAATCAACTTGACTCCCAATTTTGATGTCTTTGTTTGTTTGGCGTCTTTGATTTTCATTTGTTCTTCTTCAGTACGACCATTTAGGTGTTTACTCACTCAAGTCCACCATCACTTTTATATATAAAACTTAAATCTTGCTCAAAATTATTTTATTCATAATGACCACGCTATAATAATTAATCGCCAAAATGGCAAAATCTCATTAGCTTTATGTTTTTTTCTAGATAAAGAAATAAACCTGCCTTTTATATCCACCTTGTGGATATATACGGGCATGTGAGCTATAAGGAACATGGCCTCATTATGCCATTATTTGTGATTTTGGAGATTGAATGATGACATGATCATGAGACTCACATTTTGCTAAGATATACTTTGAAGGTGTTTGTTATGTTCCAAGGATACAATGTAAGCCACTCAAATGAAAGTATGAAAACAAACTCATGAAGAAACAAAGCAAAATAAGGAGAACATTGACAAACTAAACCGGTCAATGCTAAGCACCGGTTCTTCTGATGACCCTGCACCGGTTTAACCGACAACCAAGCATAGGTACATTACACTATGCAGAAGGAATCAATGTTAGCAATCTTAACTGCACCGGTTTAACCAATGCCTCAAGACTTAGATTGACGGATGCAATTGGTAGGCTAGATCGGCCAATACTGTGCATCGGTTGAACCGATGGTACAAGATAAGGCATCGGTGCATTCACCGAATTATTCTCGAGAGAGCATGTTGAGCCGCAAGGAGAAAGATCTCCAGCACCGCTTGAATCAATGGGACATTGGTGCAATGCATCGATTTAACCGATGAGTGCTGAGTCAGCAGAGAAGCATGTAAGAAGGCCCAAAAGATAATTTCAGATTGTGAGTGATTGGTTGAACAGACACCCCCATCTTAAGGCGTCGGTTCAACCGATGCTTTGATCGATTTTGCTACTCATTGGGACAACAGCTCTATGGACTTGATGGCCTATATATCCGCCTCACCCTGGCCATTTGAAGCTTGCTGGAGTTCAGAGAGACCCTATACACATTGAAGAATACCTCCAAACCAACCAAGGGCAAAGTGATGATAACTTTAGTCCTTAGCACACTTTTTGTGAGTGTTAGTGTTAGGTTAGCTCTTCAAAGAGTGTGAGAGCAAGGTGCTGAGACTTGTGTGATGTGCTTGAGAGATGCTCAAACATGTATCTTGGTGCGTCGGTCTCTTGGAGCTTTGGTGGCTCACCGGCTAGTCTTTGACCCTCCGGCTTGATGTGGAGCGGCGTCGACGAACTTGTGCAGGGGACGTGGAGACTCCATCCTTCATAGAGAAGCTGCTTAGTGGAAAGCAGATCAAGGTGACCGTGGTGGCTTGGTGGCAAGTCAAAGTGTCTCCGAAAGAGATTTGATTACCGGGAAGTGATACTCTTAGTGAGTGCTTCAATAACGTGGAGTAGGAGTGGCTTTGTGCCTAACCGAACCACAGGATAAATCTCTCATCCCCATTTAAGTTTTCGTGTTTCATATTGCAACTTGTGTGCTTTTACTTTATTAGTGTAGATCAAGCTAAGATTGGTTATAAGTTGCAGAATTTTTTGGGACAAGGATTTCATACTAGAAGAACCGTAGTTGCACATCTCTGAATAGCTTGCTTTATTTAAGTGTTTGTGCAAAATAGTAGTTCTATGCCGGTTGATATTCTTCATCTTCAAATTCCGCGAGGTTCTTTTCTTAGGTTCTCATATTTTTCTAACTATTCAGTAAAATTTTGCTGCTGATAATATCATACTTCTACTACTACTTCAAAATAACAAGATGGGAGGTGTGTTTGTCATGCGATGTGTCCGCCTCCCATGCGTAGAAATGGTAAAGGGCCGTCAAATTTGGCCTAGATAATCTAAAGACGGAGCCTTAAAAAAGCCGAATCTAATTTTATATAATTTTAAGCTTAAAAATTGAAATGCCAAGTTGAATTGTGTAGTGGAGGCTTTTACATGTATATCATTACAAAAGATGACCCTAACGTCCATACCACTAAAAAGTTTAGTGATACATCTATACCATCGCGTTTTTTTCATTTTTACCTCTCTACCATTCCATCCACCGTCTGTTAGAAGTTAACATATTTAAGATTCTGACATGTGGTCTTAATCTAGTGAAATGACCATTTTGTCCTTCCATTCTCACAAGCACCACATCCTGCTCCGCCTCGAGCTCTTCCTCTGCTCCTCTGCCGCCGGCTCCTCCGCGGCATCCTCCTCCTCCGGCCCGCCGCCGCGCGAGGCTCCCCGTCGGGGCCGCAGCCCGCCGCCGCCGCACGAGGCTCGCCGCCGTGCCATGCCCCCACTCCCCTCCCCGTCGGGGCCGCAGCCCGCCGCCGTCGCTCCATGGCCCTCCCCGTCGGGGTCGCTGCACGCGCGCCGCGCCGTGGCCCTCCCCGAGCTCCGCCACCGGCGCGGGCCGTCGCGGCTGCGCCCCACCCCTCCCCCGTCGGGACCGCAGTCCACCGCCGACGCGCCATGGCCCTCCTTGTCGGGGCCGCAACACGCCGCCGCGCCGTGGCCCTCCCCGAGCTCCGCCGCCGCGGCTGCGCACTGGAGGCCTCCGCGCGGTGGGAGCCTCCGTCGCCAGCGTGGGCCGCCGCAGCTGCGCGCGGGAGCTCCGCCTCGGGCGGGCCTCCGCCAGGGCGAGCACCGCCTCGGCCGGGCTGCTGCCGGCGCGGGCCTCGGGGCGAGCTGCCGCTGCCGCCCGTGCGAGCCAGGGAGAGAGAGGGAGAGGAGAGAGAGGAAAAGAATGGTGGGGGAGGAAGAAGAATATGACAAGTGGGGCCCGCTCGTCATTGAGAGGAAAGAGTTGAGCAAGTTTTGGACACCTAAAGGCATTACGGACTTTTTGCAGCTCCGTTACCTCTGTTAGCAGCTCTTCCATCCATAATGGTATAGAGGTCAAAACGAAAAAAACGCGATGGTATAGAAGTATCACTAAATTTTTTAATGGTATGAACATCAGGACTATTTTTTATAATGGTATGTATGTAAAAGCCAATGTGAAGTGACCTCCCAGCTTCTGCACGCCTCCTCGACCCGCCTCTCACCCCCGCATCTACCGACGGTTCCTCCCCCCTCCGAACCCGCCGCCATCCCCTGCGCTCCACAACCCTCCGCAACTCCGCCCTACCCCTCGCGCCGTCCTCCCACTCGCTCCGCCCTACATACCCAACGCGCCGCCTCAACTGCCATCGCCGCCCTCCCCAACGCGCCGCCGCGCTGCTGCGCCCTACACCTGCCTCGCGATTCAGTCCCCCGCGCTGCAGCCGCCGCCGCCCTTCCTAGCGCGCCGCTAGCAGCCCTCCCCACGCGACGCGGGACGGTCTCCCGCGTGAGAATCGAGGGATCGGCCGCCTCGCCCAGGCCCGACTCCTCGGTGCAGAGAACGCCCGTGAGAAGGTCCGGACGTGCTGCTGCCTCAGTTGCCGTTCCGCCCGACGCCGGCTGCCATCAACAGCTGTCGTGGGAGAAGGCGCCACGGCTGCTTGTCGCGAGTCTTCGCCGACCCTTCCCCTGCACCGGGCCCTGCCTGCCTGCGAGCTCCTCCAAAAGCAGGAAGAGATGGAAGGCCCGAAGCCATACCTTTAGTTGGATTTTGACTTTTAGATAGCCACAACACCTCTAAAAACCAAACCAAAGGGGCCCTTAGCCATGCCTCGCTTTCACCCGTATCCATGTGCGGAAGGAGTTGCCCTGCCTCCACTTGAAGACACGGGATCAGAGCTCTTTATACGAGAGAAAAATGATAGGAGCTCTTTATACGAGAGAAAATTGATAGGAAAATAAACGGGAGGCCACCCATGCGCTGATGCTGATGAACCGAAGAAGAAGAAGAAAAGCCAGGATCGAGCGTTATTTTAGAGTAACGTACGATCACTATGGGACACAGCTCATTTGTCGTGTACCAAAGGCACACGGCAAAGGCCGGTTTACTCACGGCAAACTATTTGCCGTGTGTAACACACAGCAAAGAGCCCACGGCAAACAGCGGTCGGCAAAAAGACTGTTTGCCGTGAGTCGTATATCGGGCATACGGCAAAACATTTTGTCGTAAGGAAGAAATAGATGTTTTGTCGTGTGCTAGCAGTGGCTCACGGCATAAAAAAGTGACATCATGGCACAAAATGGCGACCATCTCTTTGACGTGTGGCGGATCAAGCGGTGGGGCCTGAGGGGCTTGAACCCTAAATGTATTAGTGTCCTCTACTATAAATGGATTTCTATAACTCAAAAGAACTGATAATGCACATAGCAAGTTTCATGAGCTAGGTGTATGTGAGAAAATAATGCATGCTTCGTCTATTATGTTTCTTTTTCTTCCTTGCAGGAGTGTGTTAGAACTCTGGCGTGTAATGAACTCCCTTAATAAATAAAGTTCTCCACTTTCCTAAAGGGGTTTGCGAGTTAAGGGACTAAAGAATAACATCTTCACGATTGGTTTGCGAGTTAATAAGGGACTAAAGAATAACATCTTCACGATTTTATTTAAATAAACTCCGAGGACACTAATACATTTTTAACCAAACCTATTTTTTTATTCCAAAATCTTTTAATTTGTTCCAACAAGGATCGACCCAAGGTCTACTTGATACTACTCATGTGCTCTAACCACTAGACTAGAGGACACTAATACATCGTAGGCATAAATAGAAAATAATAGAGGTGCTGATCTAAAATGACTTGACAAGTTGACATTGCATAATGTATGGTCCATACAATGAAAACACTTTAAAGTTTAAGAAGTTGAATTGATGTAGGGGTCTACCGAAGGCTAAAAGATCAAAAGGGACCATAATAAAAATTAAATTAAGATGGACCCATGGAGGTGATGAGCATATGCGGGTCGACAATCATCAGTGACTAATGAGGAAGGCAAGAAGCCAAGAAGAGGATCTTGCGTTTGTTTGACTGTCCAAAAAAATTGAAGAATGTTGTTGCCCCTTGACCAAGAATAGCTTGAGCGTATTATAGAGGTAGATAAAAGTGACATTTATCTCGTACATATGTTACAATACAATGCAAAATGATGGTCGATACAACTCAAGCATTTCTTTTGGGGGAGGGGGGGTGGGGGGGCACATGCACCCTATAAAGACTAAAGAGCACAACCCGACCTCAGCTCCCATGTAGGTTCAATTTGGTTCCTCCAGGTGGTAGAGTCCATCAACGTGACTGCGACTAGTGCACCCCTGAGACCCGCGCCGCACGCATCTCGGCATCTCCTCTCGCGCCAACCGGCCAGCCCATTGAGGGCTCGACGCAGCGACTGCGCGCGCCTGCCGCACAACGTGGCGACTCGGCGGTGGCGGGACCTCGGCACAGCTCGCTGCCTTCCCATCTTGCCAGACGGCGACTCACCCAGTCACCCTAGCCCCTACGCCCTAGCCGAAGGCCGGGCGGGTGGGCCTTGTGCAGACTGCAGTACTCTACAGGTTAGGGTCTCCAAGCAATTAATTTTTTTTCATTTTAGAATTCAGATCTGGTGTGGAAATTGAGACTAGGATAGTAGTAGTAGTGAATAATTAGAGCAATTTAGGGATTTAGTCAGTGAAGCACTTGGATGTACAAATTGTAATAATTTAGACACTACTACAAAAAATTTTACCGGGGCGGACAAAAGGCATTAACCGAGATGGTTTTTGCAACCGTCTCGGAGCAAACATCACGGTTAATCGTGACATTAACTGAGACGGTTTTCATGCCTGCCTCGGTAAATATAACAAAAAATTAAAATAAAAGGGGAAGCCCGCCGAGACCATCGGCCGCCGCCGCCGGCCTTACCTCGCTCGCAGCGCTCGCCCCGCCGCCAGCCGCGTCCCGCTCGCAGCGCTCGCGACGCCCGCCGCGAGGGGCGCCGCTGTTGCCGCTCGCACCGCCCGCCGCAAGGGGCTGCTCACGCAGGCTGCTGCGCCGGCTCCTGCGCGGGAGGGAGTGAAGGGGGGGAGAGAGAGAGGGAGGGAAGCTCACGGGGTGGGTGAGGAAGGGAGGAGCGAGAGAGAAGATAAGTCCCAAATCCTAGATCGGGTATATATGGAACTCTAATAATGGGTTTTTTGGGCCTTTTGGGCTTAGATATTTTTGAGATGGACCTTATAGCGTGCCCGCCTCAGTTAATTGATTAACCGAGGTGTTTAATTTAAAACAACCATCTCAGTTAATGTATATTAACTGTGGCGAATATTTTAAGACGTCCGCCTCTGTTAATCAATTTTGCGAGGTGGTTTTTTTGTAACCGGCTCGGTTAATAAAAAATGACCGCCTCGGTTAACCGCAAGTTTTAACCGAGGTGGTTAAAAATTGTGCCTGCTCCGAAACTATTTTTAAAGGTCGTGGTTAATATTTTTTGTAGTAGTGAGATTTGATACTTTTATGCATATGAGGAAGTCTAAAACAAGAGATTTAGACTAGTATTGTAATCTTCCATCAATATAAAACCTAAACTTTTTATATTGTGAGTTATTCTACCTCCAAACTTAATTATCCAATCTAAGTTGTTATTTGGAGACAATTGCAGTGTATTATTGTAGTTTTGGTTATTTCCGAATTGTATGGAGACATTCCCAATTACCGAATTGATGGATTTTGTTTTACTATATACCGTATTGCATTTGGATTTTTTTTCTAGGACTACAAGTTCACCCCTACCTAACTCGAACCAACCCCGAGTCCCCTTCCGCCTCCCACCAGCATCGTTTACCCTGCCGCCACCGCGTTGGCAGCGGACCGGCGGACCTACAGGGTATGCCCCACCCTGTATGCTGGAATCGGCCTGCTTGAGCGCACCTGTCGACCTCGGCACTTTCCATCCCAGGCATGGAGGATAGCGAGCTGAATGTCCCCGACTGATAGCAAGTATTACAGTGGGATGTAAGTGGGCTGAATCCAATATGGAGAAGAGAGAAAAGAAGAGAAAGAAGAAAGTTGGCGTGTTACAAACTGCCGGCCGAAAGAGGCGCCCCGATCTCTGCTGGTGGACCAGGCGGCACCCATCCGCCTGCTCTCAGCTTGCTGCCGGCGCCCAGGCGGGCGCATGGTAGACCATGCAGCCGGCCAGTGGGATGAATTATTATTCCTCCCCTGAGCGCATACATGAGGTGACGGTTCCAGAAAAAGTTACGAAATTAAATGAGCCACCAGATATCAGCCCAATAAATTACGCTACAAGCAGCACTCTGGTAGGAAGAAAAATAGAACAGTACTAGATGCATACATGCCGAAGGAGACAAACTGATGACATCATCCACCAGCAAAGTAGAATTCCTACTAAAAAAATCTATAAATTTTAAACCTTGCGTCGAAATTAAATTCTAATTGCATCATTATCTTAAAACAAGATCCCACTTGCCTATATTTGCATGATATTTTTCATTATATGTTAAATAATTAATAATTAATTTTGACTATTGCCAACAAATATTTTAACAACACGATCAAAAAATTATTTTGACGAAAAAAAATCAAACATAATGAACAAACTATTAAACTTCGCGAACATTTGATTATTAAAATAAATATCGCGTACAAATAAGTCAACATGGCCCAACAATTAATCTGCAGAAAAATAATTTTTAGTAGCGGCAAATGAACATTATCATTATAATAGTATGGAAATGAATAAGAAGAAAATAGAAAAGAAAAAGAAATAAATAAAAATAAAAAAAAGAAAAAAGAGAACATATATGGATAGCATGCAACGGAGCAGCATGTTGACTCACCCGCACGAGATTTGCAACGCCTGCTTTCAACGGATCGCACCAGCCAAAGCCTCGTTTAGATGCAAAATTTAAAATTACAACACTATTTTGCGGCACATGTATGGAGTATTAAATCAAAATAAAATAAAAAAATAATTGCATAATTTGATTGTAAATTACGAGACAAATCTAACGAGCTTAAGTAGTCCATAATTAGATATAAATTGCTACAGTAAAGCTCCAGTAAACATGTGTAATAACAGATTAATTAGTCCTAATAAATTTGTCACATAGTTTACAACGAGTGATGTAATTAGTTTTGTACTTCAAATGTGAAAAAAATTTCATTTCAAAAATTTTACACGGGGCACCTAAACAAGGCCCAAGTGCTATTGAGCTAAATAATATAAGAGTAAATTGCATCACAGGCTTCCAAACTTGTCTAGAGATTTCACTTAGGTCTCTAAACTCTTAAATCGTCCACCTGGATCCCTAAACCGTGTTAAGTGTTCCATCCGAGGCCCCAACACGCCACGCTAGCACCCGAAGTTGATGTGGCATGCCATGTGGGCGCCATGGTGGCAAATATTTATAAAACAACCCCTCTGAATTGTATCATTATTCACTTAGCGTCATCTCTCTCCAACTCCCCCTCCCCCGTCTCATGTTCCTACCCAAACTTCTCGAGGACCTGCTCTGGCGAGTGATGAGATGACAAGGGAGGCGAGCGCGGGCAGGCTGGACGCGCACATGGGCCGTGCGGGAGTGCGGCGAGCCTCACCGGCCAAGCGTAGGGTGGAGGATCGGAGGCGGCCCGACGGACGCCAGTGGCGGCGGGCGAAGCTTCGATGCCGATAGCTCTGCACGGCGAGGCAAAGGGCCGGGCGAGGGCTCAAATAGGTAGAGTGGATGAAGGAGGAGCTGTGAGTGCAAGGAATCGATAAATCACTCACCAGAGAGGACGAATCGATGGCGGCCGCAGGCAAGGCGCGGCGGCAGCCAGTGCAACCTGCGTCTCTATGCCCACGACCGTTCCGGCGGTGGTGGCGGCGTTTTTGACGTCCGCTCGCACGCCGAGGAGTGGAGGAACACCCGGCGCACCCTCAAGCCCATTGCGTGCGGTGGGGACAAGCAGCCGCCGCCGTCCATGACCGTAGCTGCGCAGCATCCAAGCTAAGGATGTGCGCCCTCCAACTCTCCGCCAACGCCGCCGTAGGCCTCCTCCACCACGTGCACCTCCTCTCCCTGCGGCGGGAGGCCCGGTGCTAGAGAGACAGATTGATTGAGAGGGGGGAGACAGAAGATCAAATGGGAGAAGATAGAATTCTAGAGGGGTGTTTTTATAAATATTTATCAGCATGGCAGCCCGTGGCATGCCACGTTTGCTTCGGGTGCTCGTGTGGCGTATTTGGGACATCAGATGAAACACTTAACACGTTTAGAGATCCAGTGGCCGATTTAAGAGTTTAGGGATGTAAGTGAAATGAGGTGCAATTTACTCATAATAATACATACGGCCAAAAACAAACTTCCGACGGCTTCAGGCGATGGATAGGTGATTAGTAGGGATGACAACGGGTCGAGTTCGGTTCGGGTGGAGTGTCTAGGTACCTAAAACCGAAATCCAAACATAAAATCCGAACCCGCCCCGAACTTCAAATCGGGCCAGAATCCATCTCCAAAACCGAATCGCACGGATACCCGAAACCCGACTGTCCGAAACCCGAATTTTGGAGCACTTGAATCCACTTGAAGTGGAGGCTGGCTTGGTCGCTCGTCGGAAGTCAGATAGTCCGAGGCCGGCATGGCGGTGCCCGGCAAGGTTGCTCGTCGGATGCTCAGGGCCGAGGCCAGCGAGGACGCCGTGCGGGGCGCCTCCGCGTCTGACGGCGCTGCTCCTGCGTACGGGGCGCAGGCGGCCTCCGACTCTCCGCCGTGCGGGGTCTGGGTGCGGGGCGAGCACCACCTGTGCCGCGGCGCGAGCAAACGAGGCGGGCGGGCTGCGCAAGCGGGTGGGGGCGCGTTGCAGGCAGGTGGCGCGGGCGCCGCAGCGTGAGCGGGCGGGGCGGCCTGGCAGGCAAGCGGCGCCTGCGCGAGCGGGTGGGGGCGGAGCAGGCTGAGCCTGTGCG
The DNA here is from genome assembly GCF_016808335.1 of Panicum virgatum. Classification (NCBI taxonomy): domain Eukaryota; kingdom Viridiplantae; phylum Streptophyta; class Magnoliopsida; order Poales; family Poaceae; genus Panicum; species Panicum virgatum. The sequence continues at coordinate 37,141,337 of NC_053140.1, read as the reverse complement.
GCCGTCGGGATGTGGCGGAGCCGCCGAGGGGGTGACGGGGTGGGGGAGGGAACTCGGTACTAAGGTGAGGGGACGAAAGAACAGGATGAGTTGTGATGGTGATGGTCCATGTCAAGATTGTTTATTTGTGAACTTGTTACTATGTTTATTTGTGAACTGGTTCGGTTATGTTCTGGTATGGACGTATGGTCCAGGACGTGTGATCTCTGTCTCTGTGTTGACTCAAATGTATTGTAATGGCTGTTCTGTGGTATTGGCGTATTGTGTGTCACTCAGTGGCGGAGGACGCCAAAATAATGAGGTATGGCCGGGGGGGAGGGGCAGTCGGCCGAGGCGGCGGCGCTCAGGCGGGGGCGGGGGCGCAAGGGGGCGGCGCGCCGGGGGCCGGGGCGGGGGCGCGCCGGCGGCTGTGGCGGCGGCGCTCGGGCGGGGGCGAGGGCGGGCGCTGCAAGCCGGGGCGGGAGCGGCGCGCCGACGCCGACGCCTGGGCGAAGGCGGGGGCGGGGGGGCGGCGCGCCGGGACCGGGGCGGGGGCGAGGGTGGGGCCGCAGGAGGGCGGTGCGATGGGGCCGGGACAGGGGCGGTGGCGGCACGGCGTGGCGTTCAGGCGGGACAGGGGCGGTGCGGCGGGAGCGGAGCGGAGCGGGAGCAGGGAGCGGAGCGCGCTAGGTATGGCGCGCGCCATACCGCGCCATAACAGGCGCTCCGCCACTGGTGTCACTTGTACTTGTCAAAGTGTCACTACTGATTGGGCCAGATCATTGTTGCTTAATGCTTATAATCTTCTTTGCACTTGTGTCGTTGTATATTCATGTGTATGTCCCGGTCAAAGTTCGGGTTCCTGTCTCATTTTCGTAGTATTTTCACCCATATTTGTCCATTTTCGTGACCCCATACATCCTGATCCCGCTCCCGTTCCTGGCCCCGTTCTCGATCAAAAAATATGGCAATGGAAATGGAAGAGGGGTTTTCCCGTCCGTTCCCATCCGTTTTCAACCCTAGTTATATATCTAGGGTTGCTAGGTGGATTTCTAGTGGGCTCAATGTTTCGGAGGCCCAATACATATCCGCGGATTAATTTTAGAATCCACCCAAACCTGCAGTATTTAGGGTATCCAAACCTGTAAATCCGCAGGCGAAAATTAAAACCCGAACCCGAAACCCGCGGATCCAAAATCTGCGGATATCCATCCCAAACCCGCGTAGCTGCCATCTCAGTGATTACTCGCGATCGTGCCGCCCCCCGACTCCTCATCGGACCTCGGGTCCTCACGCGCCGCCTCCCCCAAGCCTCTTCTCCGCTCGGCTCGGCGCTCGCCCAGGTCGCCGCGCCGGTCGCCCCCAGTCCCCGACTCCCTCTCCTCAGCTCGCCCAGCCCGCCTCTCGCGTCTCGCTCAGCTCGCTGCGCCGTCGGCCGTCGCCTGTCCGCCTGCCTGCTACCGGCCTGCCGCAGGCCTACAGTGCCGTCGGCGCAGGCCTGCGCCGGCGCCCCCAGAGGCCAGAGGCCCAGACCCCAGTGGAGGAAGCGCCTGCCCCAGATCCCAAAGGTAAAATCCCCATTCCGATCCCCTCCTTAACCCTAGTCAATAGGTTAGTAGATGTAGATAAGTGATAATTGATGTCACATGTAAGAATTGATGAATGAGAATCATACATGGATTGATTATTGATTTATTTCATTTTTCTGTGGATTCCATGTAAGCTTGTTTTATGCATTTCTAAGACTTAATGTGCTTCTACTATTTGTATTATGGGACCCCTTATATTATAACCTATGCAAGTATAAACCTACTCCCTCCGTCCCTTAACATGTGTCATTCGGGAACCGTGTTTGTGAGGGAAACATGGTTCTCGAGCGACACATATTAAGGGATAGAGGGAGTAATTGCTTGCTGAATTTTTTTTGTTGTGTAATGAATTTTTTTAGATTGTACTGAATACTGAATTGTATATTGAAATTTTGATATGGCATACCATAAGTTCTAATCCTAGGTCCGCCACCGGCAGCAGCGATGGCGTCGTCGTCTTCGCGCCCTCTGCTCCACCGCCTAGCGGCGCTGGCAGGCGGCCGTGTCCGCGCCAACCACCGCCTGCTCTCCTCCTCCCCCTCGGCTGTCTCTGCCGAGCGGACGTTGCAGTCGCCAGCGGAGCCGGAGGCCGTGCGCATGACGGAGGATTGCGTCCGGGTACGCCTCTCTCCCCTACTAACCATACGAGTAGGCTGTTCCGCTGCGGTTTTGCAGCTCCTTGGGCCTGTCTAGTTTATTTTTTCAGGTTTAGTTAGGATTAATTTTGTGCTAGCAGTAGGCAATTTAGAGAGGGTTTGTTCTTCATAATATGCTTTAGCCTCCTGTGGAATATGTGGATTTTCTATGCTAGCTTAGTTGGTTCCAATGGGTAAGCTGGAAATGCCTTAGTATCTTGTTTTGTTGTTCTCAAGGGATAGATGGTGAAATCTAACAGAAGAAAATTATTTCGGGTCGTTTTGAAGTGCCACTGCCAATACTAAATTGTGTATTCTTATAGCATGGTGCATGTATTGAAACTTGAAAAAAATGGTGATGATATATTGTAACCAATTGAGTCATGTATTGTTAGATTTTGGACCCTTGAATTTGTGTGAGGTGCTTCCCACCATGTTTTATCTGACAAGTTACGAGCATCCCATTTTATATTCTTTCCTTTCTGCCAAGTTGACTTAAAATGTGCCTTTTGCATCCGAGGAACTATTCCTCTCGTGCTGACCCTTTTATTTTTTGTAGTAGTTTCTTGTTTACACTGTGCTCAGAAATTTAACCCTTTGCAGAGAATAAAAGAATTACATGCTAAAGAGCCATCCGCTGAAGGTAAGATGCTGCGGTTAAGCGTTGAGGCTGGTGGATGTTCTGGATTCCAGTATTCTTTCTCTCTCGATGACAAGAAAAACTCAGATGACAGGCAAGTCATTTTATTTTGATTGAGTTTCTAAATTTCTGTATTTGATAAAAGAAGTTTCTAGAATTTCGTTCATTCACTTGCTCCTTGCCTCCTTTAAAATTCATTGTGGAGCCTGTGAATTTATTGTGCCTTACAACTGTCGCCACAGTTTTCTTTCACTTTTCCCTTAACAATTGTTTCATTTAATTGTAGGGTCTTTGAGACTGATGGTGTTAAATTGGTTGTGGATGGCATTTCATATGACTTTGTGAAAGGTGCCACTATAGATTACGAGGAGGAACTTATACGTTCAGCATTTGTGGTTAGCTCGAAACTTAGGTTCTTTATTTTTTTTTTCCAGATATTTTACTGTAAACTAGACTAGTTAGTTCAAAATATACTGGAATCTTAAATGTCCTTCTAGCTCTTTTTTTTAAAAAAAAAGGATACTTCACTCAAGAACTCCATTCAGTTCATGCCGCATATGCCTTTGGTAGGAGATACAATAGAAAACTATAATGCTGGTACCAGCCACCTGAAGATGGATTTTGGAAATACTATTGACTTGGTCTTTCTTTTTTGTTAAAATACAGATATACAAAATTATATGTTTGCACCCCCCCCCCCCCCCCCCCCCCCCCCCGTGTCAGCTCACTCCCTAAGGCAGGAAACAAAGAGTAGAAAAGTATGGTGTCTTAATAGTCTCTATTAAATTTTAAATCTGAATCTTTCCAGGCCCTGTCTTGCTTTAGCTTTTTCCATATGCACTGTTCACAGTTGACATCTGCGAACTAGCAACTTTACTTGCTTAGCTGCATCATTGCACATTTCCTTGTATTGTGTTCTGGTTATCGTGCTGCTACTCGTTTGAGACCCTTCTGGAAGTAAGGGGAAGCATGAGAACAAAATGATTCAGGAGGTGTGAATTGAAGGTATTTCTTACCTGACTTCACATGACTGAGAGAGCCACTCAAGCCAACACTAGTCAGGCATTAAAATCACCCATTCTGTGTGGCCATCAAGTGAGAAACTAACCAATTCATTGCAGAGGCCAAGCAAACTGCCTCACTGTTGAATATTTGGTAGCCTGGTTGCTTGTGCCCATGTGCATCTGGCCACTACGACCAGCAATTCGCCTGCATTGCCTAGGTGCTGCGCAAATAGATTCAGGGTCAAAGCCACATTCCACAACCTCAGAACATTGCCCCAATTTGCGGGTCAAAAGTGACCAGGGTTGATGTCCTGATGCTGGTTGGTAAGATGCGCGAGGCAGGCTAACAGGACTACAAGTCACCAGCACTGGATTGAACACACATCCTAGGGTGCAAGGGCAGATAAAGTGAATAGGGAGAGCAACCTAGCTGATCTGCAGTATATCCTATCTCATCAATGCAGCTTAGCTGATGTCACGTTCCATGTTACAAACTAGTGTCCAGATAACACTGAATAGGGAGAGCAACCTAGCTGATCTGCAGTATATCCTATCTCATCAATGCAGCTTAGCTGATGTCACGTTCCATGTTACAAACTAGTGTCCAGATAACACTGCCCCCTGTAACTAACAATTTTCGACACCAGCGATCCATGCCCCATTTCCTGGATGGTGACTAGAAGGCGAATCAAGAGCGGTGAGGAAGATGCTCCCACCACCAAAACACTGGCAGTGAGGGATTGATGTGGGTTGGGTGTTCTTGCTTTTCATTGTGAAATGCTGTTTTCGTGCTGCTGCTTCTGCTTGTAAACGATGGCAAAATAGTTTATTTGCTAATGTGTGGAAAGAAGTTTCTTGAACTAGACTTTTCAATACATAATGGCTGAGCCTTATTTTCAAGCCTTGAGGTCTCAGAGAACTTCAGAGATGAAGGAATTGTTCCATCTTTTAGGGATTTCATGTTTGGCCGTCACCTCAGCACATATGTTTATGTGGTTCCACTTCCCACTCTTGTTACTTTCATGCTACACATTCTGAACGTATGCTAAAAAAACGATTATAGAAACCTGTATGACTGTTGTATACTTCAACTTGAGAATATTTTTTATTATTCTGTAAGTTCTCTTATGACTTATACGTGCATTTAAATACGCAGGTCTCTACAAATCCAAGTGCTGTTGGGGGCTGCAGCTGCAAGAGTTCTTTCATGGTCAAATAGCTGCAACTTTATTAGCTTGAAGACCGGAAATAGCATTTTGTAGCGAAATATACCTTTTAGATACTGGGGGTACTTCGATTTTTGGTAGTTCTGAAGATGTTTCATTATGGGTTTTTGTTACTGTTAGAGATATCACAAACAGCCTGGTCCTATTTGTATGGCTCTACCTTGATGACAAATTTATGTATATGTAATCATCTGAGTTTTTACGGTATTTTTGTATTGCTTTATAACAAAATGCTAAATAAGATGAACAGTCACTTGTTTTTGTACTGATATGACTGAATATATTTGAGAACTTTTGATTATCGACTTCAACAATTCTCCCTATATTTCCACATGACCACATGCTTTCAGAATCTCAACAACGGTGGTACAATACCACTAGTTTCCCAATAGTATATCTCCGTGTCCTAGTCTGTGTTCCTACTGAAACCAGGAGTCATGATCATTTTCAGGCACTTTTCAGTCTTTTCCTTGTGTGAGAATTGAGATACTAACATGCCAAGACGTGCCATGTAGTTAATTGTTTCATTTTGAAGTAATTTGTGCTATTAACTCATAAGTAACAGCATGCAAAGCTGTAATTATATTGCGCCATCAGAGTGCTAACGGTCATGTTGATTAGATATCTAACTATTTGTCATCTTTAAATCCTTCAAAAGCCATTTTTAAAGTAGTTTCTACAGATTTGCCACTCCTCTTCGTGCGGGTATAATTATTTGCCAATTTTACGGATAATCAACCCATCAGTGTGAATAGGGCATGTGAAAAGACCTCAGTGCCCCTATTTTATCCTTTGACCGTCCGCTACCCCTCCCCAGTTCCACTCCTCCCTCACCAAAACTCCATGCAACCCTAGCTGTCCTCGGCGGTGGCGGCGGATGTATCCATCTGCATCTTATAGAGAGTTGGATTGAAACTAAGATCATGTGTCCCCCTTAGTTCATTTGACTCTAAGAGTTTTGGGAGATCGGCATGAGGAGATTTGGAATCTAAAGTGTTTTTGCTTTGAATGGTAGGCTCGAGATGTTAGTTGCTTGTAGCGGGCAAAGGGTGGAGCCTAGTGATTGTCCTCCTTGGTAAGTTTGTGCAACATCTCCTAACTGCCGTTGTTCAGTGTAGTTGCCGTGCCATTGGGGTTAGAATTTTCTAACTCCACAATGTTTGTACTTTCATGATTGTGCCTGGCAATGCCTTTAGACCAGTTGTTAAGTGCGAAAAATTTAAGGTGAATCTAGAATATGGTTTATAGACATGGATGAGTGTTGGCATGTGGGTGGATAGAAGCATTGGATACAATCTTGAGAATTTTGTTAATGATATGGCCAACAAAACAATAAAATGCTGTTAAATGGAAGATTAGAAAAAAAGAAGCACATTGAAATGATGATTCAGTCTAGATTGAATGAGAGAGTGACTAATCTTATGGTTGAAGTGGTTGATAAGGATGGCTACCAGCGCAAATGCACAACAGTACTAGGTCAGTTGGCACTTCTAGTGTGACAAGTGCAGCAGCAGACAGATTTTTCTCCATATACTTAAGGTGCAGGTGACACATTCACATCCCAAAAAGAGTTTCAGCAAGACATTGGAATACTATAACAATAATTCATGAGGTTGACCAAGATGGTGAAGCTCCTGCTATAGTGGATGAGGAAAGAGTATTTGAGGCTATATGGGTTTTAAAGCAACAGATGAGAAAGTAGAAGAAGCAGTTAGAGTAGTAGCTGCCATTCCAGTCATTCCTCTGGAGCTTCAGCAAGATATGAATGAGGCATGCATTAATATAGATGATAAGGAGCCAGCCGATATTAGATTGGGACATGAACAACCTAATTACGAGAGTGGTGGCACAGTGTATCCTAGTATGTTTGATTTTAGATTGGCAATTAGACAACATGCTATAGTTCATGAGTTTTAACTTGGGACAGAAAAATTTGACAAAACAAGATTCAAGGGATTTTGCAAGGCCATTGGATGTCTATGGACAATTATTAGAGTTAGGACTCAAGCTGATGGTTGTGTGAGGGTACATTTCATAACTATCTTATGCATTATATTTGATTGGTTGCACTGCATGCAAGTGGGTACCCATTGGTGTTTTTGGATTTTTCATTTTAGTTCATTTTTTCTCCCAAATTAATTACGTGGCATGTCATTCTAGTTCATTTTATCAAGTTTTGGATCAACCCAATGACCCAAAAAAAGTGGGACTTGCATCCCTAGTTGTACATGTTTAAGGTAGAGGTTGACTTGAGATCCCCTGGTAGTGTAGTTTAATATTAACACAATCAGAATTGGGGAGATGAAGTACTTTTGTAGATTCTTTTATATTTTCAGAGGTAGTATAAAAGGATTTCTAGATAGTTACAAGCCATATATTAGTATAGATTCCACTACACTCAAAGATCAATGGAATGGTCACATGCCTGCAGCACTAGCTCTAGAAGGCCACATTTTGATGTTCCCTCTAGCTTTTGTCATTTTTGACTTAGATACCAAGGAAATTAGGTTGGGTTCATGGAGCAGCTAGGGAAGGCTAGAGGGGTACTTCCAAGGGGCCTCTCCTCTAGCATGCGCCGCCTCTTCCTCACCTCCAGCACCCCCGACGAGCGGAAGCACGTGGTGTGGCCGAGGCCATGTCGGAGGGCACACGGCGTCACGCAGGAGCACCGCGCCCGGCCACCTCCTATCTCCCCACGGCGCCGGCGGCCTCCATGTGTAGTTCGAGACCGGATCCGGCGGCCGCGGTAGGAGGCCGGCGCGGCCAGGGAGGCGGGATCCGTGCTACCCGAGGTCAGATCCGTGCGGCCCGAGGCTGGTTCCTGCAGCGGTGCGACCAGGCAGGCGGGATCCGGCAGTGCGACAGCTACACGACTGTGGAAGAGGAGCATGGCGGCAGAAGGAGGAGCACGGCGGCTGCGTGGCGGCAGAGGCGGGACGCGGCGGCGGCGGATGGGCTCGGCGGACTTTTTCCTTTTTTTATTTTTTTTATTAACCGAGGCGGGCAGCACAACCGCCTCAGTTAAGGTCACTATTAACCGTGGCGTTTGCTCCGAGGCGGTTGCAAAAACTGTCTCGGTTAATCATTTTACCCACCTCCATAAAGATTTATGCAACTCTCGTACTATTGGATTATGTTTTAGATTTTTCTTAGGGGCGCTATTTGCAAACTAGCGAGCTGCCGCTCATGAACTGCGCCGAGGGCCCCGCAAATGTGGTGGCCTCGTCCCATGCTGTGAGGAGACACGCGTGCCACGGGCCCCCGTGAAGGTGGCGGCTTCATGCCATGCCACGAGGTTGGCCATGGCAAGCGATTTCGGGCGCTGGGTGCGGGAGATGGAGCAGGTCAAGAACTGAAAGAGGGGGGGGGGAGTGGGAGGCGGGAAGCGTAGAGTGCGCGCGAGACGACGAGAGGTGAGGCCTGATAGGCTATGCCCAACCGCTCCACAGTAATGGAAGAGGAAGCACTAGCAATGGCGAGACGGAAGACACCTCCACCAGCATCCATTGCACTGAGGCCTGAACACCTTCACCACTACTCCACTTAACTAGTAGCCTTTCCACTCCCATGTGACATAGAATAAAGGGAAGTCCGTTGTGATCGTCACACGCTCGCAAGGTAATCCCTAAGGTTTATGCTAAATTTTTTGGGTTTCCCAAAAGGGAAAGCCGTATGTAAGTTTGCTATGTGGAAATGAATTGAGCTTTCATGTGATTTTCCCGCCTTCCTTTAAGCTCGTCCATATGGGGCAATGTCTCTACGCTAGGGACGCTAGAGGAGAAACCTCTGCATGTGTTGTTCTCATGTTAGCCCTGGTAGCGGCATTTGTAGAGAACTCTATGTGCGCAGAGAAGTGTTTCCTTCGAGTGGAACTGCCTGGAGAGATGGTAGAGCCTGAGTCCTGTGTGTGCTGGCTGGGGATAGCGAGGGAGAAGAACAGATAGGCTGGTTCTAAAGACAGCCAGCGATGCATGCGGTGAGAGTACAAAGTAGAATTGACACAAAGCATAGTTGCACGAACGGCTAAATTTTTTTTGTCTCGCCAACCTGCCAAGATCATGAGAATCGCATGCAAACTCATGCATATTCCGCTAATTACGGTCATATAATAATCACCTACTTTCCGCATCTACCATCCACCCACCATAAGTGCTCCCAATATATATATATATATATATATATATATATATATATATATATATATATATATATATATATATATATATAGTGCCTTGAATAGCAGAAAGTTTGGGTGCCTGAGCCACTCTTCAGTGAGTACTCGTGCACTGTTCATATTCGAATTTGAATAGTATCTGGTATTTTGAATAGTGCCACAAATTTAAATAGTGTCTATTAAATTTGAATAGTGCCATGAATAGTAATTTGAGATTTTAAATTTGTAAGTTTGAATAGTAACTCGAGATTTTAAATTTGTAAGTTTGAATCTGCTCGAGTTTTGAGGTTCCCGAATTATTCCCCCCGTACTGGTATCATATATATATTCCTGGGAATGAAAGTACGGCCTGTTACATGAACATTGTCCATCGAGATTACATGCTGCTTACAGCTACTTAGGCCCTGTTTAGTTCTAAAAAAAATTCTACAGTACCCGTCACATCAAATGTTCGGACACATACATAGAGCATTAAATGTAGTTGAAAAATAACTAATTACACAGTCTAGCTAATTAACACGAGATGAATCTTTTAAGCTTAATTAGTCCATAATTGGATATTATTTGTCAAGTAACAACAAAATGTGTTACAGTATCAAAATCAACAACTTTTCACCAACAAAATGGCTTTGATAAAGAGATGAGCTCCCATCTCGCTCTTTCATCCATGTTTGACAACACTGTACGTATATACATTCAGAGGCGCGAAGGGACCACAGATTTAGACTTCCCCTTGCACGAATCACGGACCCATCCAATCCGACCTGCCTTGTTGTCATAGATCACCGTCCGATCCTGCATTGTGATGGCTGCAAATTAAAAGCAAAATGCCAATGGGCATTGATCATTAGAAAAAAAAACATGGACTCCCCTCCTAGTTCCAGAGACTGAACCGGACCATGCATGTCTAAACTTCCTACCGCCAATCAAGTTAGCCTCTCCCAACGAAGGATGCTCAAGGATGCCAAAAGCATACATGACCGCCTTTCTGCCATCAACACAAAACAGAATATTATTAGTGTTGTTATTTAATTTTCCTGGATGATCCATTACTATTTGTAATCTTTTGGAGTTCTTACAATAACGAGATAGTTTTCTGGAGGAATATCCAAGGGGCCTTGGAGCCCTTGGCATCATCACGGCGAAAGATGAGGAAAATTGGCTTGAATAATGACTTGACATCGTCAACGGATTTGAATTTTTTAGCCCCTTTCCAGCATAGCTTGAAAGCATCGTCAGGGACCTTTGTAAGCGATCTGTCGAGAGAGCCTATCACCTGCAAGATCCACACTTGTATGCTTGATATCTGTGTTCGAATACATGGGCATGACAAGGCGCTGTTCTTGAGATATACCTCTTTTTCAGTCGCTTTTTATGTCTGCCTATCAAAGTGGGTGTAGGTGGAACCACTATCAAACACCACCTTCATTGGCTTCTCACTAATCCGCTTCCCTTTGAAGCTCAGCTCTCCTAGGACGTCCGGTGAGTAGTGACCATGTTTCCTGGAAATACAAATGCTACCTAATGAAAAATAAAAGGACAAGATATTGATCGAATTGATCGTGTATGTTCCGAAAAAAGAAAGTTTCCTTTTTCTTTTTTTAGAAAAAGGAAAGTTTCCGACCTCTGCAACCGTGTAAGACATAATCTGCAGCTCGCCCTCATTTGATTTTGGTCAAGGTACCGCAGGCAGTCTGCAGTTGCTTGCAGCAATTCTTGACTTATGGCACTAGGCCACTATTGTACAAATAGTGATAGAAGTTATCAGCCATGCTGCTAGTAGCAGTACTAGGTAGTGGAGCTGTACTCAGCCATAACTGGTAGCACCTTAGAGTAGGTAGCAATGGTGTACAAATATGAATGCAATGCAATGAGAAAAGGCAGTTCATTTTGCCACATTCTAGTGTTCAGCTCTCAGCCAACGCAGAGAGCAGAGTGCGTGTGCGCGCAGAGGAGCTCAGCTCTTCTTCTACCTTGGAGCTGAGGAGAGGGAGAAGAAGGTGAGCAGGTTGCTTACCTAGCCCTTGGGTTGCAGGGGGCAACACGTGGCATCAGAGCCGTACGGTGTCGTTCCGGCCCAGCGACTGAACGATGGCTGGCGAAGACTCCCCGGCATCCAGTGCAGGCGACAAGGGGAAGGATGTCTCGGAGGTTGTGATCAGGACGGTGTGGGAGACGAGCTCGCGGGACTGGCCACATCTCACTCGCACCAACTATGGCGAGTGGGTGGTGCTGATGAAGTGGCGGCTCAAGGCGCGCAAGCTCTGGACGGCAGTGGAAGTCGGCACCAAAGATGAGGATGAAGACGTCCAGGCCATGGACACACTGCTGTCATCCACGCCACCAGAGTTTCACGAGGCCATCGGCAACAAGCAGATGGCGAAGGAGGCGTGGGACATGCTTGCTTCATTCCGCGTTGGCTCGGATCGAGCCAAGAGGGCCAAGGCGCAGCAGCTGCGCAGGGACTTCGACGACCTGAAGTTCCGCCACGGCGAGGCTGTGGAGGACTTTGCGCTCCGTCTCCAGTCGTTGGCGAGCCAGTTGGCAACGCTAGGGAAGAAGTTGGAGGAGGAGGACGTCGTCTGCAAGCTGCTCCGCGCATGCCCGGCCAAGTACAGCCAGATGGCGGTTACAATCGAGGCCACCTTGGACCTGGATCAGGTCTCGCTCGAGGACGTCGTCGGTCGACTTCGCCTGGCCGAAGGGCGTTCTGATGCGCCGCTGGAGCAGAGGGAGGAGAGCGGCAAGTTGCTGCTCACCGAGGAGGAGTGGAACGCGCGCAAGAAGCGGCGGACCGGGGAGAACTCCTCAAGCCGCAGCGGGAACGCCGGCGGCAACAAGGCGCGCGGGAAACCGCGCGGGAAGGGGAAGAAGAAGAAGAACTTCGACCCCGATGCCTGCCGCAAGTGCGGCAAGATCGGGCACTGGGCTAAGGAGTGCCCGGAGCGGAAAGAGAAGAAGGAGGAGGCCCACCTAGCTCAAGAAGAGAGCGACGACGACCACGCGCTGTTGATGGCGCAGTACTGCGCGCTGCAGGATGGCGAAGCAGAGGAGGCGGACACGGAGCAGAGGACTGCGCCGTAGCCCGTCAACCTTGACGAGCCAGAGGCGCGGGTGCTGCTGGGCGCGGTCGGCGACGAGCTGGAGCAGAGGTGGTACCTGGACTCTGGGGCCAGCAACCACATGACGGGGAGCAGGGCCGCCTTCTCTGACCTCGACGAAAGCAAGACCGGGACGATCAAGTTCGGCGATGGCTCGCAGGTCATCATCCGCGGGCAGGGCACGGTCCTCTTCAGGTGCCGCAACGGCGAGCACCGCGCACTCCAGGACGTGTACTACATTCCCCAGCTGCGCTCAAACATCGTGAGCTTGGGGGCAGCTGGATGAGCACGGGTCGGAGGTGCTCATCAAGGCCGGAGTACTGAGCATCAGGGACCGGGAACGGCGTCTTCTCGCCAAGGTAACACGTTCCCGTAACCGGCTTTATCTCCTGGATTTGAAGGTGGAGAAGCCGGTGTGTCTCGCGGCGGCGTGCACGGAGGAACCATGGCTGTGGCATGGGAGGTTCGGACACTTGAGCTTCGAGGCGCTTGGACGCCTGGGCAAGATGGTGACCGGGCTGCCGCAGATCAAGCACGTCGACGAGCTCTGCGACAGCTGCCTGGCCGGGAAGTAGAGGCGTCTGCCGTTCCCAAAGGCGGCCAAGTACCAGGCGCAGGAGGTGCTCCAGCTGGTCCACGGGGACCTGTGCGGGCCCATCACGCCGGCGACGCATGGTGGTCGGAGATACTTCCTCCTGCTCGTGGACGACTGCAGTCGGTTCATGTGGCTGCAGCTCCTGACGAGCAAAGATGAGGCGGCGGAGGCCATCAGGCGCTTCAAGGCGCGGGCAGAGGCGGACTCCGGGAAGAGGCTGCGCGTCCTCAGGACCGACCGTGGCAGCGAGTTCACGGCGGTGGAATTCGCCAGCTACTGCGCAGGGGAGGGAGTGGCGCATCAATTGACGGCGCCATATTCGCCGCAGCAGAATGGCATAGTCGAGCGGCGCAATCAAACCATCGTTGGGATGGCACGCTCGATGATGAAGGCGAAGGCGATGCCGGCGGAATTCTGGGGCGAGGCGGTGAGCACGGCGGTGTTCATCTTGAACCGCTCACCGACCAAGGCCCTGAAGGGGATGACGCCGTATGAGGCGTGGCATGGGCGTAAGCCCAACGTCTCGTACCTACGCACGTTTGGCTACATCGGGCACATGAAGACCGTCAAGCCAAGCCTTGGGAAGCTTGAAGATCGGAGCACCAAGATAGTGTTCCTGGGCTATGAGGATGGGACGAAGGCCTATCGGCTCTACGACCCGGCCCGGGGGAAGGTGGTGGTGTCCCGGGATGTCGTTTTCGACAAGGCGGCGGCATGGAGATGGAGCACGCCCGCGGCAGGGGAAGAAGAGGGGTCCGGTGGCGGCTTGACAGGCGAATTCGTCGTCGAGCAGCTGGTGATCGAGCGCCGGAGTGGCGCAGAGGAGGCAGCGCAGGAGCCAGGGGCGGAGGCGGTGGAGCCTCCAAGTCCTGGCACGGCGGAGGTTCCGCCAAGTCCTGGCGCGGCGAGTTCAGCGTCCCCAGCCTCCCCTGTTTTTCCAGAACAGGGGACCCCGACAGCGGCGGCGGATCTTGAGTTCGCATCCCCCCGTCCTCCTACTCGGAGTTCATGGATGCCTACCACGACGGAGAGGAGCTCCGATTCAGGCGAGTGGACGACGTCATCGGTGATGCAGAGCTGCCGGGGCTGGCCTCGCGTCTCACCGATCCAGAGCTCATGCTCATGAGCGCGGAGGAGCCGGCCACGTTCGCGGTTGCGGAGCGTGACGCGGACTGGTGGAAGGCCATGATGGAGGAGATGCGGTCAATCCACCGGCGGGATGCCGGTCGATTGGCCTGAAATGGGTCTACAAGGTAAAGCGGGACGAGCGCGGCGCCATTGTCAAGCACAAGGCTCGGCTCATTGCCCGTGGTTTTGTGCAGCGTGAAGGGACTGATTTCGAGGAGGTGTTCGCGCCGGTGGCTCTGATGGAGTCGGTGCGGTTACTGCTAGCTCTTGCGGCGGCAAAGGACTGGCAGGTCCATCACCTCGATGTCAAATTGGCGTTCTTGAACGGCGACCTAGAGGAGAAGGTCTACGTCAAGCAGGCGCCGGGCTTCGCGGTGCCGGGGGCAGAACACAAGATGCTCCAGCTGCGGAAGGCTCTGTATGGGCTGCGCCAAGCTCCCAGGGCATGGAACGCCAAGCTTGACACCACCATGGGTGAGCTTGGGTTCGCACGCTGCGCCACCGAGCATGCGCTGTACACACGACAACGGGGGAAGGAAGAGCTCATCGTCGGTGTGTACGTGGACAACCTGATCGTCACCGGAGCTCGGGCGCAGGACATTGAAGCCTTCAAGTGCGAGATGGCGGCTCGTTTCAAGATGAGCGATCTCGGCGCACTCTCCTACTACCTCGGCATCGAGGTAAAGCAGGGGAGGGACTCCATCGCGCTGGGCCAGCGCGCCTATGCGCTCAAGCTGCTGGAGCGGGCCGGGATGACGGGCTGCAAGCCCATGGCGACGCCGATGGAGGAGCGGATCAAGCTGTCGAAGAACAGCACGGCGGCGAGGGTGGACGCAACGCGTTACCGGAGCATCGTCGGCGGGCTGCGGTGGCTGACGCATACTCGGCCGGACATCACGTTCGTGGTCGGGTATGTGAGCCGCTTCCTCGAAGACCCGCGGGAGGACCACTGGACAGCGGTCAAGCGGGTGCTGCGCTACGTCCAGGGCTCTCTGGACATGGGCGTCGTCTTCCCCAGGCACGGCGGGCTTCCGCTGACGGCGTTCAACGATGCGGACATGGCTGGAGATGTGGATGGACGGAAGAGCACCACAGGTGTGCTCGTCTCCCTCGGATCCGCACCGGTGGCTTGGCAGTCACTGAAACAGAAGGTGGTGGCGCTGTCAACCTGTGAATCGGAGTACATTGCAGTGGCCACCGCGGCGTGCCAAGTCGTTTGGCTGCGCCGGCTGTTGGGTGAGCTCACTGGCGCTGAAGCTCGCCCACCAGCACTCACGGTGGATAACCAGCCGGCCATTGCGCTGGCAAAGAACCCCGTCCTCCACGACCGAAGCAAGCATATCGATGTGAAGTTCCATTTTCTTCGGGACTGCGTCGATGGGGGGCACCTTGTCATCGAGTTCGTTGACACCGGACGGCAACTCGCTGACATCCTCACCAAGTCGCTCGGGCGTCTTCGGTTCTCGGAATTGAGGAAGATGATCGGCATGGATGAGGTCCAGGGCTAGCAGCAGGATTAGGGGAAGTAATGTAAGACATAATCTGCAGCTCGCCCTCATTTGATTTTGGTCAAGGTACCGCAGGCAGTCTGCAGTTGCTTGCAGCAATTCTTGACTTATGGCACTAGGCCACTATTGTACAAATAGTGATAGAAGTTATCAGCCATGCTGCTAGTGGCGGGTCCGACTGGAGTGCAATCTCCATTCTCGTGCAAACGTGCAAGCATAGGCTCCATGCCGCTCGATTATCATCCGACGGACACTGGTTTTTATTCACTTAACCCCTCCCACCTAGCACCCGCAGCCCAATGAGCATTATGCGAAAAACCCCCTACCAAAAATGATACACCACAAATCAATCCAAGTAAAGAATACTCCAATCAAATCTCGTTCGTTGCCCACCGCCGCCCTGGGCTTGCGGCCCTCCTCCGCTCCCAAGGGTGCCGACCACCGCAGCCCTCCTCCCCTGGGGCCGACCTTCATCTGTTACGTGGCCGTTCGATGTTTGAGCCGTCGTTATCTTCTCTCACTCCGTGTAACGTGGCATCGCCGTCTTTTGACGCAGTCATCTGCGGCATCGGCGTCGTCTCTTTCTCACCGGCGAGAGACGAGCGACGCTAATTCCTGCATGCTTCGGCCATCACCATCTGGGGTACGTATGTGCATGTCGTCCTTGCGTCCGGCGTCTTGCGTGAAAGAAATCTGTTTGCAGCAGCTTCTTGCATCACGTTCTACCTCAAAGTGCTCATGGATTTCGAGGATGACGATGGTGGAGAACCTGTTTCCGTGAGAGGCGGTGTGGGCAAGAAAAGGATGTTTCAGATAAATGAATTGCTGCTATCTTATTTTCGTCATGATCAAGTGCACACATTGGTGGCTTCTGAAACCAGGAAATCAAGTGCACACATTGGTGAATTTTCTGCATCGTCTCAACGTGGAAGAGGGCAATACGAGACAGCATATGTAGCAATCATAGTGAGGGGATCAAAGCTCAAAAGATTACAGTGTTCCAAACCAAGAGGAGCTAATGTTTGAACATGAAAAAAAATAAAAACAAATCTGAGATGCTATTTTCCTATGTAGCAGGAAACAAATTGCAGTTCAGGCTTCAGCTTTCATGTGTATCAGCCCCTGATTCTTTCTTTGGACAATTACGTCTATCATGCCCGACATCTTTGCATATCGTGCACTTGCGTGAACCCGAATCCTTTTGCCTTTTGTTTTTGTCTGCATGTCCCAATATTCTCTTGCACTTTCCCTTTGCGCGAGTATCATTAGGTGGGTGAACCTGCACGTCATTAGGAATGCTACAGCCAATAAAATTTTCCTGTTCCTGTTGTTTAGTCTGAGTGCTAGGATCAAACAACAGGGAAAGTGATTCCAGGTTTTGTATCAAAACATCTATGCCTTCTTCTGATGTTTTCGCCCTTTGAAAAATATCTTCAAATTTATTCTGTGCGCTTGACATCTTCCTTCTCATAGATGCAGCCATAGAACTAGTGGCCTTCTCCACTAATAAATTACCGTCGCTATCAAATGCATGGTTTCTGAAAGAAGAGTAAAAAATTATCAGCTACGAATAAATACATGTGCAACCATATATGTATGTACAAAAGTTTACCTTTTACAATTTTTCATCCATCTTTTCGTGATGTAGTGCTGTGGAATTTCATTTAGTCTTGCACCTCTAAACATGCGTATGATATGACGACAAGGTATTCCAATGGACTCAAAAAGCATGCACGAGCACTTATATATCTGCTCGGTGCTGAAGCAAATTACCTCTCTAATTCTTCTATAGTTGTCGGTCATGGTAACAATTTTTCTATCCTCCAATTCAGTTGTGCTCTGGCTATCACAATACTCCCTTGCAGCTAACACCTCTTCTTGAAATTTTTCAAAAACCTCATGTGTGAAAACATAGCTACCATGTTTCTCAATTTCCCATGTAGTCAATAGAGTAGGGTTTGTATGCAGGGTTGTGTTATCATGTATCAGTTCTTCTTGACGCTGGCATTGCAAAGGTGTGTCAAACCGGAGCCAAAACTCAATTAATGCAAGCTTACGACCTATAAAACGGTTGAAAAACGAATTCGCACTCTCCGATCTTGATGTGGTTCGAAGAATGCCTCCAAGCCAAATATCTTTAAAATATGCTGGGATCCATGACTCCCGAATGCGGTACCTTCCCTCCAACCAATCGTTGTTCCCCAAATTATAATCTGACAGTAAAGCAAGCCATCTGCTCTCAAACTCTTCTGTTGTTTCTGAACCCCATACACATAAGTTAACCCTTTTCCAAAATTCTTCATCCTGTAATAAATGAGGACCAATTTTCTCAGGAAATTTTTTCATTATGTGCCACATGCACAACCTATGCATGGTACTTGGAAGAACACTGGCTATAGCAGCCCTCATACTAGCATCCTCATCTGTTATAATGAGTTTAGGATGCTTCTCTCCTATTGCCCGTAGGAAGGTCTGAAATAACCAAACATAACTTTCTATCTTTTCATCAGCTATAAAAGCAGCCCCGAAGAAAACAGATTGCATATGATGATTGACTCCAGTGAAAGGTGCAAACTTCATGTCATATTGATTTGTGCTATAAGTAGAATCAAAAGATACCACATCACCAAAATGGGAATAGTTCTTCCTGCTTGTTGTATCAGCCCAGAACACACGAACCAACCGACCGTCATTGACTTCATATTCAAAGAAAAAACCTGGATCCACTTCCTTGAGCCTACCAAACTGGTCGATAAACATCTGAGCATCAGCATCTTTGATTTTATTTCTAAAATCACTATAGTAATTCTGTAGATCCTTTTTTGTGCAACCCACATACTCAAATCCCCCTGCACCCACATGAAGTAATCTGTATGCTTATGATGTTCCAATGCTTGCTTTGTGGCAATTGAACAATGTTGTTTTTGCCTTCTCGCTTACAAAGCGCTTCGATCTAAGCAAATGCTGTTTACTGGGTGTCACAAGCTCATGGTTATGGTCCTCATGCAATGCTCCTATCTTGTATTTGCCTTCACTATTGCGCTTAAAATACATGTAAGCTTCACATCCACATCTAGTTTCTCTGGTATTTTGCGCCTTCTTATTCTTCTTGGTTGGATCCACAGGTGCGGTAGTTTGTTGTTTTCTATATCCTTGCCTTGCGCATAAGAACCGCTTCCACTGAACCACTCCATTGTCATCCAGTTTTTGTTGACCGATACGAACAGAAAATCCGATGTCATGTGCATAGTTCATGTAAAACTCCTGTACTGATTCCACATCATCGAATAGCATCCCTACCTTTAAAAACACATAATATGAATATCAGTTGTGAATAAAGAATTATATAATGTGAACAAAAAAAATCATATAAACATATTGTAAACGTATAATTTTTAAATAAAAAATATACTCACCTTAGGGACACTCGCTTTCTTCGTTGGCGTCCTAAATCCACCATCCTTATCACTATGTTCGACATCATCCAAATTATCACAAGGTAATTCGATTCTAAAAAATTTAAAACCTTGCGTTACATGTCTGACTGTGGAAAATGTAATGCAATAAATAAGTAGGTATTAATATTACTACCTTTCATCCATGCCAGTCGTAATGGTGTCTGTGACATTTGAAGAACTGAAACTGGTGCCTTGGATTCCATTAATCCCACCTTCAGTAGGAGACTCAACCCTTTCAACTTCATCCATTAATTTAATAATACCTATCCTGCTCCAGCAATCAAGGTTTAGCATTGGTGACAACTCATGCACCTAATTAAAAACCATGCAACACTGATCAACCCATGCCAAACGTGATGCAAGAAGCTGCTGCAAACAGATTTCTTTCACGCAAGACGCTGGACGCAAGGACGACATGCACATACGTACCCCAGATGGTGATGGCCGAAGCATGCAGGAATTAGCGTCGCTCGTCTCTCGCCGGCGAGAAAGAGACGACGCCGATGCCGCAGATGACTGCGTCAAAAGACGGCGATGCCACGTTACACGGAGTGGGAGAAGATAACGACGGCTCAAACATCGAACGGCCACGTAACAGATGAAGGTCGGCCCCAGGGGAGGAGGGCTGCGGTGGTCGGCACCCTTGGGAGCGGAGGAGGGCCGCAAGCCCAGGGCGGCGGCGGGCGACGAACGAGATTTGATTGGAGTATTCTTTACTTGGATTGATTTGTGGTGTATCATTTTTGGTAGGGGTTTTTTCGCATAATGCTCATTGGGCTGCGGGTGCTAGGTGGGAGAGGTTAAGTGAATAAAAACCAGTGTCCGTCGGATGATAATCGAGCGGCATGGAGCCTGTGCTTGCACGTTTGCACGAGAATGGAGATTGCACTCCAGTCGGACCCGCTAGTGGCATGATCTGAGCAGTACTAGGTAGTGGAGCTGTACTCAGCCATAACTGGTAGCACCTTAGAGTAGGTAGCAATGGTGTACAAATATGAATGCAATGCAATGAGAAAAGGCAGTTCATTTTGCCACATTCTAGTGTTCAGCTCTCAGCCAACGCAGAGAGCAGAGTGCGTGTGTGCGCAGAGGAGCTCAGCTCTTCTTCTACCTTGGAGCTGAGGAGAGGGAGAAGAAGGTGAGCAGGTTGCTTACCTGGCCCTTGGGTTGCAGGGGCCAACAAACCGCACATAACCAATTCTTACAGCAACCTCAGCTCCGAAGCTGATCACAAATAATAAGTAAAAGTGTACACCAACTAAAGGAAGTAATTAAAAGTAATCAGAACTTCATGCAGTTATCAGGGGCGGAGACAGGGGGGCGGGCAGGGGCCTGGCCCCCCCTATGAGCCCCAAAATTACACTAGAAATTTAAATTTCGATTAAATTTTTATATAAATTTATATGGTTGGCCCCCCTAACAATGAAAAAATTAGCTTCCTGGCTCCGCCCCTGGCAGTTATCATAATGCAGTTACTCAAATGATCACCAAATAAGCACTTCATGCTCATGGGGAAATGGTGCTTACGCGTTCGGATCCATGGTGATCCACTCTACACCATCTGAAGGGTGCTTGTAATCCCCGATGAAGAGGAAGCCCCCTCCTTTGATGCTGATACAATGGCTGATCACATCTTCCGTGATGACATTTTCTTTCTTGAGTTAAAGGCCAGGTTCACCGCCGAGCCCCTCCCAAGCCCAAGTATCCCATCCACAGGCAATTTACTTGGTTTAAAAGGCTGCTGGTTGTATCCACAGCTAAGCAAAACGGAAGAAATTGTGGGTAACATAATCCAAAATGGACGTTTAACAACGTACATGCTATATAAATTTTAACTATTCTCTTCTTTTAGTGCCTGCCCTTGGGTTCAAAAGAAAACCGTTGCAGTGTGATTCAGTTTGGATTTATTACCCGAAGGCAATATGGTGTGGTGGGCATTCCTGGCGATGGGGAGTGTAAACTTGTCACGGATGAGAAAGCCGTCTGATTGCCCGTCCGCGTAACCTATGTTGTACTCGCATACATGTCGTGGCTGTCCTGGGTGTTGAAGCAGCTCCACACAGAGTGGATCCATGCTTGGCACCTGCTTGTCAAGTTTCAGGTTGTACAATGGGTGTTGCTGTGGCCACTGCAAGAACCAAAACCGACACAAAACATCAAGCATCATTTGGGACAACCAGTTTGCAAACCAAACATTCCTTGTGCGTTCTTAAGTTTTAAAAAATAAGATGACACACATTTGGGACAAAAAGATTTAAACTGCAGATATTTCAGACTTACATTTTAAATAAGAAAAAAAGGAACGACGGCCTTCGAGTTGCGAAAAGGCGCGCGCCCATTGATTGATCTGTATCATGGTAGAAGATCATATATGTTCAATATTCAGCGTACCGTTTTGCAGGGTCCCTTGCAATTAGGAACGTGACACTGCAGCCATGTGAGGACGCTACCAGTGTCGACATCAAGATTGTACAGCCGATCCCCAATTTGCATGCTAACGTAGATGTAGCTGCAGAAGTGCAGGAACCAGGAAAGTGTGTCAGACATCACCAGGAAGTTGGTAGAGGTATATAGGTACAGCAACGAATATGCAAATATAGTTGGAGAAAGTTTTATACGAAAACCCTACAAAAAGAACTGTAACTTGCAGAATGATAGGCATGAAGAGCCATGAAGTTGACCAAAAAAACAGTTCGTAAATTTGCAGCATTTCTTGGATCGGAAGAGATTGCACACAAGAAAAATAAACTGATTTAATGAAGTTAGTTCTTAAAGGATCTAATCTTCATTGCAGTCAAGAGTCAAGACATTCTTTCATCAGAAACTCTGAACACAAGTGCAAAGAAGCTACCATAGGAAGAGATTGCCTATACGTACCCTCCAGGGTAGATGTTGCCATGGAGGTCGAACTTGATGACAGGGGAGGAAGAAGACGGCACGACTAGGAGCAGAAGCAGGACGCTGGAGATCGAGGCCGTCCTGGAAGCCATGGGCCCTGCTGGGGGTCCAGGGCAGGTCGATCGAGTAATAGAGAGGAGTGAACTGAACTGTCAGGCTTTCATTCTTCTGCACTCGGCTTCCCTGTTGCTGAGAGAAGAGAACCTAACACGAGATTTATAGGCGTCGTTCTCTGTTGCTGAGAGAAGGGAATCCTGTGCTCACAGTTCGAGTCACTCTCATTAATGCTGTCATTTTAATCGGTATTATTTTGGGTTCCGGTGTTGATTAACCTCTAGTATGGGTGTTGGCTTGAATTTCAGGACTTCTGCCCAAAAATATCCATCTCTAATGTTTTACTCTGATGAAATTTGCCAATTTTGTCCAAAAATCATAAAACTGAATGGTTTGAGAGTTATAGATTCAGGTGCCAAATTAAAAAGACACTTACGGTGGAAATAGGAATTTGTCAAGTTTCAAATACACATCGAAACAAAAAAAGGAAAACAAAATAGTATATGTACTATAGTCTGCATGTTTAGCGGAAAATTAGTAATGATAATTGTATTTGTTTGACCCTTTGATTTTCTTATAACATGTCATCGTTTTTCCCTTCCTATTTTTCAAACTATCAATGGTATTCCTGTTGGATTCAACGTAACATTTTTGCTTTCTGATTGCATACCATGGCAAAGCAGATGTGGTTTCCTGTCCTGAGGTAACCATTTGTGGTGAAAATACGAGATGGTAAATTGCAACCCCCCCCCCCCCACCCCCCCAAAAAAAAAAACCACACACCGCCCTCCTCCAAAAAAGGCTCGTCGAACAAGCTTCTCTAACACACATTTTTATAGAACAGTAATGCTAAGTTGCTAACCTTCCAAGCAAACATATGGGTGTTTCGGTTTTAAGATGATTGCATCGAAACCATAAAAGATTATGTTAAGTTAGTTAAAATGAGAGCGCAGAAAATCTAGGCAATATTTACTGAGTGACAAATATGTCTTAAATAGCAAAGATTCAAATTTCTAGCGTCATGATCTAACCTTTTATAAAACAAATGAGTTAAGATTCGATGACTAGCCACTTTTTCTATTCTACAGTATACTCCGTAGTAACTAATAGAAATCTGTGGATCTTTAATTTTGATTAAAAAATGATAACCCATCCAAGCCTCCTCTGCACAAAAGGATCCAGAATAATTTTTGTGGAGTGCCTGGCTATTTTCTTATTTACGCTTTTTGGTAAATGATAAAGCACGTTTTAAGGACTGGGCAGTCAAAGGTCTAAAATGATGGATTTATTTCTATTTTCTAAAAAATTGCTTGTTTTCTAATATCTTTAGTTTGGCCAAAGTCCTTCCATTCCTCAGCCTTCTTTTTTTATGTCCTTCCTCGGACCCCATAATTCATAGATTTCATACAAGAGGAAGACTCGCAAAAAATTCATGGATTTCAGATTTTGAGCTCATGTCCTGCAAGCGATGTCCTGCAATAGTGGAAACATATATGTGGAAACTATTGCCATTCAGAGTAATCAATATATCGTGGGCATTCACACAGAACAAGGGATGCCCTGCTATAGTGGAGAAAATAAGGAAGTGATGTCTTGCCATTAAAATGTATGTGATGAGCATTAGCAAGCGTGGCTCATTTGACGCAGAAAATGTTCTTGTGTGCAAGAAACAATGCCAACAAGTTCCATAACTCACATGATCCCGAGAGCCATCCACTCTAAGCATTCCAGTTTTCTCAATCCTATACTGTATATAGTCAGACATTGTAGTTTGCACAAGTTTCCATGTGACTTGTATTGTATTTTTGAATAAACAGCACGGATACATTTTCTTGAGAGGTACATACAGGTCATGATATGATTTGAATGCTCAGTGTCAAACAGTGCTGAAAATTGTGCCCTGTGAATATGATGAGCATTAGGGTCAAAGTACCATATTGCAGTTTACACTAACCCAATTTAGAATATACCACATATAGTTCTAAAAAAGCTTAGAATATACATAAGAGAAGTATGAATGGTTACCTTTTTCCATTGTCATTATAGATACAAACAAATTGTCCAGTGGAAGAATTGATAGTATTTGGTTTGACAAATAGGAAAAATGATCATCTCCGAAAATAGAATTTGGTTTCAATCTCCATCGCCCAACGTATTTGTGGAAAGTGCTGTCTCCCATCACAATATGAGAGAACCCGTGCCTGGGCATCTTCACTTGGAAGTTGTATTTTATTTTCTTGCTGTAGTACATCAGTTTTGGAATACTGGGAACAATAAGGATGAGGTGTCTTGCCATTAGAAGGATGCAGTCTATCAGTGTGCTACAGATGTTTCAGCAGAATGTCAACAAGTTTTGTACACTTGCTCAGCTCAGAGATGAGTGATTTGTCACTCCCATGATCCTGAGAGACGTCAACTACTTTCAGCAATCATGTAGAAATGGCTAAAACATGGTAACTTGTAGAAGTTCTCAATCTCTAGTACATTGTATTTGTTTCTTCTCAATCTGTTATTATTGGCAGCTGAAGTTAAGCATGTTATTGGCAGTGAGTACCAGGAACAGATCGCGCGGATGGCAGAGCATGCAGGACCAGTTCAATGTTGTGCTGCGGTTTTCTAGCGCTGCCTGTCCCTGACGGTTTCTGCAAAGGGACAATTCCATTCATGACCCTGGCATGCAAAAAGTCATTTCATGCTCCAAACTGATCACTGACGCAGAAGCCAAGAACCGGGGCCTGGCAGATGGAGTGGATGCATGTCGAAATCTCAGAAATTATGACGAGATGGTTCAAATGCCTGGTCAATCCTGCCGAGCCAGACAAACAAACTGACCCACTCATTAGTTCAAATTCTCCTCAAAAGTCTTGATCAAACAGGGCATGCAGCTCACCTCACTTTTCCTGTTGTTCTGCCACTATAAATACTAAAGAGCCACCGATCCCTTTGCATCGCCATAAGCATCAGAGAGCACAGAAGCAATTTTTTCACTAGTCATTCAAGGATCACAGCTCCAAGCTGCGATATAGTTTTCAGATTCAAGAACTCTCCAGCTAGTACAGAGACAGAAGATGGCGGTCGTGAAGGCATTCGTGCTGTTGTTCACGGCCTTCTTCTTCTCCGGGCTCATGCAGCTGTCCATGGCAGAGGGCAAGCCAGCGACCATGGCGGCGACAGCACGGGTGATTGATGCAAAGGCGATCGATCAGGCGATCGCGTACCTGCTCATGTTTGCGGCGCTCTTTGTCACTTATTTTGCGCACTGACCGGCGTTTAGGTACTACAGTTTCGTTGAGTGGTCTAAAGGCAGACAAGCAAGGTCGTCTTTGGTTCTGTAATAAATGCCGGCCGTTTTGAGATCTAACTGTACCATCAGCTCAGTTCTTTCTAAGCAGATTATTGTTAATTTGTTAAAAAAAAAGTAAATGTACACGCACAACAATAATATTTGTATCCTGATATGAGAGAAGTCTCAGTTATAATGTATCTTGATATAATGAGAAAAGTCTCAGTTATATTCGACATACTACATGTATGTACCAATTTAGTTCATAACTAGGGAAAGGGGCTTATGAAAGTGTTGCATGTATGTACCAATTTAGCTCGCCTTGACTCAGAAAGGGCCCATGATATGCTTTTTATGAAAATCGTGTTGCATATAAACTTCTATTATGACTCCCAAGTAAGGTTTTAAATCTCCCGCTATAGCCCGCTATAGCTATTTGAGGCATGTACCGCAATTTGAACTTATGTGTAATCTAGCAGTTATAGCTCGCTATAGCCTCATTCGACCCGCTATTAGCTATTTTTAGAGTTCAGCCGCTAAACCTCTTAGCCCGCTAGTTAGAACCATGCTACCAAGGGCGAGGCCACTTGGTACTCCATTATTTTTACAAAAAAGCAAGTATATATAATCATATACATTTATTTCAAAAAAAAGAGAAAATGGTATCATCCCAGATAACATCAGCCTACATCCCTTCTCGAAAAATGTGCCGAACAATCCAAAAATTGGCCCACTCGGCCACTCTCTATCTCTCTCCCTTAGATCCTCACTCGATTCGAACCCTGCTCACTAGAGGCCGGCCGACAGCAGGAGGAGGGGGGCTGCGGTCAAGCAGCGATGGCAGTGGCCGACTGGCGGGCTAGCTTTGGCCTTGCGCGGGGAGGGCAGGAGGCTGCTGGATGCCAAGACGAGCCACATGGAGGCCTGCGGCGGTGTGGCACGGGCCCACGGCAACGGCGGCGGTGCAGTAGGCAGCTCTTGTGCGCGACTTGGGTCTGTGCTGCGGTGCGTCCGCACAGGGCGCCAGGGCCGCAGCCGGCAGCCCGCAAGCCATAAAAGTGCTCAGTGTTCAATTGTCCATAGCCTCTATTTCAATTTTAGTCAAGAACTCAAAATTAGACAATTGCTAAGGTAAATTTCTCAAATTCCCAAATTTCTCAAAATTGTTCGATGTGTGTACTTTAGGCTGTCAATTTTTTTGCACCCTATACAATCTTGAATACCCAAACTCAAAATCCTAGTGCCGCCCCTCATGACTACCGATATTAAGCTACATTCACCAGCTAAATTGACCAATAACTGACTACCTAGAAAGTGGCCTAATACTTAAAATCCTTCCAAATCAATTTGCACAATTTCAGTGTTGATAGATTCAGACAACAAATAAGCATATATTCTCATTTTAAATGGGTGCTGGCTCTGGTAGCATCGGCGAGGGAAGATATATAGCGGCAGCAAAAATTATAAAACAAGCAAAAATAATAAATAGTCTGATCCATAGTGCATTTGAGACACAAAATGTTTTTAAAAGTAGCATTGCATAAAACCTCCAAGCTTATATATTACTACCTCCATTCTTAAATATATGACCTCATTTACTTTTTGCTTTCATTTGACTATTCATCTTTTTCTACAATATTTATGTGAATAGATAAATCTAAAAGTTAAATTTGAAATACCTTTCATGATAAACATAGTGGTACTCCTTTACTTTATTTAACTAACTTATTAAATAAATATTGTTGGTCAATATTTGACAAAAGACAACAGTGTCATATATTTAAAACTGAGGTAGTAGTTATTACCTAGGATTCCATTTCTATCCTACTATACAAATTCACATTGATTTTAACAAAAATTAAAGGATAACTGTAAAATATGAGCTAAATATACAATGATAAGCAGCTATCATATAAGAATTATTGATTGCTGAATTTGTTTAAATCTTTATTTGTGGAGTTGCATTTAACACCGTCCATGCATGGCTCTTGTTTGTCTCATACTTGCTCGAGCATATAGAAGGAATCGTCATTCGGTATTCGGTAGGTTAATTCCACGGTATTCGATAGGACACGTTTTATCTACTATATATATTTCAGAACTAATTTTCATTTTTTAAGTATACAAGTCATTTAAGTATCATGTGTTTGTATAACAGACCACGCGAGCCGTCTACTGTCCACGAACAAGATCGCAGGGAGGCAGGGGCCAGTCAACATTGTCCTGCATTTTTCTACGCTGCTGCTTACTGAATATTTCAGCAAATACTACCATTCACAACTTGCACAGATAGCGATCATCTCATTGCTATGAACTAAACTCATGTGCGTACCCTGCAAAGTAGGGACAAAAGCTGCTAAGATAGAAATGTTCAGAACATTTTTACGACGACGGAGATGGTTCAACTCTTCAGTCAATCCTGTCGAGCCAGACAGACAGACAGACTGACCGATTCAAGACCGTCTCTTCAAAGTTCAATTTTTTTTCCTGCAGTCATGATCAAACTGAGCACACTCGGAGACCTATAAATACAACATGCCCACCGATTCCTTTGCATCACAAACAAATAAGAGAACTTGTTGGAAGCACTTTCACGTTTCTTTTTCTGTCAAACTTCATTTGAACAGATGGCAGCCGTGAAAGTGAGCGTGCTGATGTTGGCGGCCTTCATCTTCTCCGGGCTCATGCAGCTGTCCATGGCGCACGGCAAGCCTGCGGCCCTTGCGGCGACGGCGCGGGTGATCGACGCAAAGGCGATTGATCAGGCGATCGCCTACCTGCTAATGTTTGCGGCACTGTTCGTCACCTATTTCGGCCGCTGATTGGTGCTTCGGTTCCTGATGAATGGGCTAAACCGCTGAAGGCAGACAAGCCCCTTGCGGTTACCTAGTGCCGCTGTGACGAGCTAACTTATTCCATGCACCGGTTCAGTTCTTTCTGGTTATTAGAGTCTGTTGTCAATTTGTTCAGAAATTGTACGTGCAGATGATGATGCTGTGTCCTGAATTCCTGATAAAGTTGAAGTTTTTATTTTCTTTAGAGGAATGTCTCGATTATGCATGATGTATAGTTTTTATGTTGTGCAGTGTTGAGAAAAAAGGTTACATATTTCTGTCGAGATAATGTGGCAAATATATTTTAATGGCATTATCCATTATATTCCCATCGAATTTGCAGTTTAGAGTTCAGAAAAGGTACTAGTAATCAAACTAGCAATGCCTATAACTTATGCATAAGCGTATCAGGCACATAAGACATGTGCCAATTTGCAGCGACTATATTCTTGGAACAATTACCTCACAACAACATCAATAGGCATCATTTCAGGCAAATAATAAACACAAGAAAGTGGTTTCTCATGCATACATATGCAAGTCATCCATATACCATGGCTCGAGCAAATTGATCCATAGCACATATATGCAACCTCATCAATCAACGCACATTTTAGTAATAGAATGAAGTATACAATAGTTTTAAACAGCAGTTTTGTAAAATACTACAAACCTTACAGATTTATTTATTAAAAGAAAATTAGATCATACATCCCCTTTAAACGACCCTTTCTTCATCCTAAAGGAATAGAACACAAAACCTTGCCCTTAGGGTTACGGGTTTGAGTTTGTGCCCACGGGCACGGGTGCAACTCTAAACCCAACAAATATCTTCTAACAGGTTAAAAATTGATACCCGAATTCACAAATCCGCAAACAATGACTCTTGTGATGTATTATGTATGAGACTAGTTCTTTTATTTGCTAAGATTTATTTGTTTCCTCAAATAAATGGTGTGTTGCTTGTTGGGTTATAATTTATTAGTGTTGAGATATATATGTGCATTTATTGATATATTAATATTTACATGATATTAAAATGTGCCTGTGTGTTTGATTTTCTAAAACTTGCGGGTATATAAGCGTGCCCGTGGGTATGCGGGTATCTGCCGATAGAGGGTACGGGCACCGTTTCTTACCCGTAGCATGTTGCGGGAACAGTGTAGGCGCAGATTTTAGTATGCGGGTACCGGCTTGTGAAGTTGATATCCCCACGAATTTTATCCGTTGCCATCTTTGTGTGTGTGTGTGTGTGTGTGTGTGTTGGGGAGGGGGGAGGGGGCTGTTTTTTTGGGTGAAGGAAACATATGAATATTTTAGATTGCACATATTTGAATACAAAATTATTTTGAAGTACCGGTTATTGGAAAACTTAGGGTGAAAGACGACAGTTATGAAATTGTCATCCTAGGCACCAATTAAGTGCCATCACACCACCTTTCTTCCCGGCTGAAAACATGGCCATTTAGCTATGCTTCCTCTTCTCTACAAATTCTGTAGATCAAAAGTTGCAGAAAAGCAAGTCTTATTGACTAGTAAAACAGTCAAATCGTAGCGTCAGATCATGGTACTAATTCGTTCATAAACAACAAGCAGTAAGGCCAATTGGGTGAGTTGAGTGTATGCAGTTAGAAAACACAAGAAATCAGGGAAGGCGGAAGAGCATAAATATACTGTGTCACATGGAGTGTTGAACTCGCAGGATTTAGAAAACACAAATATCAAACTTTGTTGACAGGGGAAATAAGGGACTGGAGGGAGAATATGTACAATGTTCTTTCTTCCATGAATAAATGCTTTAGACTTCTCAAAAAACAAAATATATAAAATGTGGTTTGACTGGAACCATTTTTATTCTCTATGACATCAAAAAATGTTAATTCTCCTATATTTAATAAAAATGTGTCGTATATGAATTTGGCAACTCAACTAGAAAAATGTTGCGCCGTTGCCCCCCCCCCCCCCCCAGAGGCCAATCACGGACATATATATCGGTGCTTATAAAGTTTTGTTGCGGGCTCGGTCAAATTTAATTTGGTTTGTTAAATGTATTTGTGTGAGGAGTGGAGCGTTAAAATATGTCTATGGATCGTCCATGCGTCCGTAGCGAGAAAGCATATATGTGGTAGTCATTATAGGTGTTGATGTTGTGGTATATGCAGTGTGTAGTGTGGGAAGCGATTTAACCCGTCATCGATACATATTAAGGGGGTTGGTTTCGCAAAAGTCTGGGGGGTTTCTGTGAAATTGGTGTTCGCCGTGGAGTGCGGATTGATTTTTCCAAAGTTCATATGGTTTTATGTGAAAGCGACGTAGGCAGAGTGCCGTTTTAGGGTTTTTCATAAAATTGTCATCAATAGAGTGCGTGTCGATTTCGTCAAAGTTTAGGATGTCTTTTGTAATCATAAAGTCCGGGGACTCCTTTGCAAAATTGTTGTTCATAGACTGTGAGTTGACTTCACCTAAGTTTGGGGGGTGTTGCAAAATTTACATCCCCAAATGTTGATTTGGGGTGATGTGGCCACCCTTCGGTGCAAGGGAATGCATAAGAATTAGTAGAAAAGATTAGTATGCTTCACATTGTTTTAAATTGTAGGTTGTTTACATAAATTTTATTATGCATTTAGATAAATGCTATATCATCATACATGGTAAAAATTATGTCTATACTCCCTCTGTTTAAGTGTCGCTGAGGAAGCAGTGCTGCGCTCACAGTAACGCTTCCCGAGCGACACTTAAAAAGGAATGGAAGGAGTAGATTTACCAAAACAACCTATAATTTGAAATGAAGGGAGTATAGTTTGGTAGGAGTAACACACATGGCATCGCGCTTGCCGGCCGTGTGTTGCGCCGCCAACGGGAACCGCATCGCTGGACTCGGTCAGCATCGCTCTGCTGGATCAGAAAAAACGCAAGCCACCGCGTGTGTCGGTCGGCGTTGCTCGATCCGGTGGTCTCTGCGCCGCCGCTCCCTGCTGATGATTTCAACGGGCCAAGGCCGACAGCCTGACACCACCATCTATCTCATCGTGCACCCTGGCCATGACACGCACGCCTTTCTTGTACGTGTTGCACAGCTTGACATGCGAAACGATACAGAAAGTCACAAGGCTTGACATCGACTTGCTTGAGGGCCTAGACGACAGTACAAAGTATTAACAGCTTCCAAAAGCACAGCATGGGCTAGCAGAACTAACGCGAACGGCCGGTCAATCCTGACAAGCCCCGCGGACGAGCAGACTGACTGGTTCGTCGTGACCCTTTTTGTTCTCTGAATCCCTGATCGATCAAACAAAGCGTACGTCGTGACCCTTTTTGTTCTCTGAATCCCTGATCGATCAAACAAAGCGTTCGTCGTGACCCTTTTTGTTCTCTGAATCCCTGATCAAACAAAGCACACTGAGCTAGAGAACTCTTCGCTCTTTGGTTTGCTTGTTCTGTCGTCAGGCTCACACACTACAACGTATATATACCCCAGCTGGCCAGGGCCAGTAACTCATCCTCGATCATTGCATCGCCAGTTGACATAAACTTCTGACGAAGGAAAGACCCGTGTGCGTGTGTGTGATCTATAAGCAAGTTCAGCAAACTTTAGCAAAGATACATGGCGACCATCAAGGCTTACATCCTGCTGTTCACTGCCTTCTTCTTCTCCGGGCTCATGCAGCTGTCCATGGCGCATGACAAGCCAGCACCGGCGGCCGCCGCCGCCGCTGCGCGGGTGATCGACGCCAAGGCTATTGATCAGGCGATCGCGTACCTGCTCATGTTTGCGGCGCTCTTCGTCACCTACTTCGCGAGATGATCCATGCTTCGTCACGGAGGATGAGATCGATCTGAGCCCCGGCCTGTGGTTAGCTGCGGACCAGGGAGCCATGGTTCTAAAAAGTGTGCTCTAATTGGGACAGTTATTTTCTTTCTGATATTGTCGTTGCTTCTATAGTAAATTGGTTTCAGTGCTATACTCAGTGGGTTAGGGTGTGTAAGTGATGCTATCCTAACTCATACGTATACAAGTTATCTTTTCAAAAAGAAACGTATGGATCGGAATGCTTGTATATGGCCCACGGAACAAGTAAATTTATGCGATGGACAAATAGATCGTTGGCCATGAAAGTATTTCTCCATCAGTGTCACACGAACCTCTAGGCCCCCCAGCAGCCAGCGTCAGTTAGTCGCAAGCCCAAAACCTGTCAATTGCGACAGAACTCGCAATGTCGTCCTCCGTCTGAGACGATTGACCGACCAGAGCGAAAGCAGAGCTCAGCTACACGCACTGTGATAGATTGAAAAAAAAAATCATTCCTCACGACTGGCAGCTAAACTGAGAACGGTACCAATAGTATCATTATGAAAGTTGATCACATGACGAGCACACGGTTAACATTTGGTTTAACAGCTGTAGCATCAGGTATTCAGAGAGGAGCATCATTCAGTGCTAGGCCAGATGCCTAGCTCTAAGCGAGGTTCAGCGTTAATCTGTGTTTCAGCACATTAAAGCCGAGCTCTTATGCACAGATCTCAATTCTCATTTCTTGGATGGGAAATTACCAATAACCGACTAGGATGCCAGGAGTCTTTGTCTGGATGCCCAATCAAATGCCATACTTAGGTATCCTTTTTGGCATCAGAAATGTCCTTCTGGTCACGCTCACTCTCTTCCAACTTTCCATTGGCTGCTGCCTCTAGCATAGTCTTATTCTGTTTTGATACAGCCTCCAGGTTTTTCTTGAGCCTTCGAATTTCTTTGACATAGTTGTGCAGCCGGTCAATGATTAGAGCAAGGAATAAGGAGTATCCTGAAAGAATGTGATGCTGTGAATTAGAATTTACCCATAAAACTTCACAAATTGCATCATAGAACATATATACTGTGCTGTGCGTGAAAGTGGAACTGCGATCTGAGTGGACTCATTGCATTCCTCACGACGATCAATAAAACTAGTGGTTTTTTATGGTTACATATGGAAGGGAATATAAATCCTAAAGTTTTAATCCGAATAAAATATGACCGCTGATATAAGTGGAATCCTATGGACTAAGATCATAAAGACATTCAGGGATAAACTTGCGAAATTCTAAGCCAAGCAACCAGTGAATGAGGATGGGCATGAATTGAAATATCTCTTTTTTTTTCTGAGGAAATTCAAATATCTATTTGGCTGCTTTCTGGAAACACAAACACCCATGCCTTAGATTTTCCTTGAATACACTACTTTTATGTTCGTAAAGTGTTAAACAAGTTCCATATGAGAGTGTATTAACCTAAGGGTTCAATGACTAACAAATACAATGCACACAAAATAACAAACTTAAAGATTATTAAAAAGGATCACATATGATGCAAATACCAAGGATAGGTCACCGCAAACCTCATTACTTACATAGTGCAATAGAATTCTAAGAACAGTCTCATAATGATATGCACAAAATATTCTGATACTGCATGATTGCATCTACTCATTTCATATTAAGGCTTGGAACCCAACCATACGGGGATCCATCAATACTTTGGATTTGAAACAAACATGTTGTATGTTTAACGTTACTTGGGATCAACCTTAATTTAACTGAAAATAGAACCATATAATTGACAATATCCATGATCTGCATTGCAGCATAAGATATAGATGTAGCATAAAGGGCATGTGTTCAGCATTCTGAAAAAATCATCAACATAAAGGGAGAGAATCTATGATCTACATTACAACCTAAGGTTCAGAAAAGGGCCCCTAGGATACCGAAGACGCATAGTGCCGGAAAGAGAAAAATGAGACACCAAAAAACAGGTTGTTCTTGAATATCCTATTCCAGGACATAGTGGAATTGATGACAGTAAAAGGGCATTGTATCATTGAAACGTGTCCAGCATACAGACTGGTTCTAGCAATTATTCACACGCATATACTACCATAAACTATAGGAGGGGAATATGAAACACTCCATGTGGAACTCTTCTGGATTTAGCTTATGCGTTATGGCAGTGTTTGATTTTGCTTTGTACAAGGATTAATAGAATAATGCAATACTACAGATACAGGACAGGGTTTATAATGGTGAAGTAAAAAAACAACGGTACATGTGACAACCACATTTTATTGGTGTAAGTAATTGTATGGCATTTCATCCCATAAAGCCTGTTCGGATAGGGGGTCTGATATCCAAAGCATTATAGGTTAGTACCGATTGAAATGAAATTCTAGAATTTCCTGGAGCAATAGCCTCATCCAGAAAGGGGGCAAGTCTAATAAAACAGAGTTCACCCTGAGCTCAATTATCAATCTATACACCACTTGGTGCAAACTGCAAAGTGAAATTTAGGGACATCATAGACGGAAATTTTGAAATGCATCATCCCAGTATGTAGCCGTACGTGGCACTGCTAAACTGATATTTCAGAATGAAATCCTATGTTCCTGTTTTTCTCTTAAAAAAAAAAGAAATCCTATGTTCTTGTATCGTGCAATGAGGTTAATTCATCCGTTCTCCAAATTCCTACACATGGGAAGCCTCACCAACACAACCGCTGCGACATTTACGATGACGGACCAAATCAAAGCGAGGAGAAGGCCCAAGAGAATCAGGAACCGCGCGCGCACGTACGTACCCATGAGCGAGGCCTCGAGGAGGTGGCGCGAGAGGAGGACCTGGTCGGTGGGGGTGAGCCCCACGACCCCGGCGCCGTCGAGCTCCCCCTCGGCGCGGCCGCGGATCTGGGCCATGGTGTGGAGGCTGGACGCGAGCAGGACGAGGACGGTGGCCGCGACGGTGCGCACCATGACGGGCCCGCGCCCGCGCTTGAGGCGGTCGAGCGCGAGCACGGCGAGCTTCCGCAGAGGCGTCTTGAAGAGCAGAGTCGACGCCACCGCAGCCTCCGCCGCGAGCACCGTGAAGAAGAGCTGGATCATCTTCGAGGCGGGCCGTCGGCGGCGGAGGGGAAGAGAGGGCGACGAGCCGAATCGGGGAGGCAGGCAGGGGTTTGTTGGATACTTGGATCGAGGCGGCGGCCGTTCCCCTTTTCTTCACGACCGTCGCCGAAGCGGCGGTCTACCTCGTGGTTGGTTTTGGAATCTAGAAGGGCACTACTAGTAGTGGGTATCTGGGGATTCTGGGAAGCTAAAGACTTTGTTGCGGTGGGCGTAAATTTGCTCGAATGCACGGCGTTCAGAATTTGATTTCCATCTTTCATCGGACACGCAATATTTTATGAGAGGTCGTATTCGTGAGCTATCCCACCAAAATCACATTTACACTACTGCACGGCAGTCTAAGTTAGCCCTCCACCGCGCAGGGCATGACACGTGCAAACGACCTCAAAACTTAAAAAAATTGTAGTTCTTAAACAATACATCAAATTCAAATTCCGATTGCGCAACTATATCTCTTTCGAGGAGATCTTCAAAACAAGACCCCACTTGAATATATTTCGACGATACTTTTTAAAACACATAAGTTGCTTTTATGTACTGTGAAAAAATACCAAAATCAATTAGCCAAAATACTCAATCGATCTGCTAAAATTGCCTATTATTGATCATGCGATCAATATTCACCTACCTAACAAAATTGTTTACCATTATTCACTATTGACACTAAACATTCTATCTTCACAATATGAACACCAATATCCACTTAACTTATCTCGGGCATGCAAAACCAACATTATGTAAACTCATGAGCATTTTTGCAAACATCATAAGCAAATTAGAATATGCGAAAAAGTATTTTCTCTCAAAAAAATTATATCGTTAAAACATAGTGGTGTGCGATCTTGTATTGAAGCTTTTATTGAAACGAATACAACTGTGCAATCAGATTTTGATTTCGATGCTCAGTGTTGAAACTATAGCATTTTTTATCTTCAAAATTATGTGCATGCATGTGCTGTTGGTTCTGTCATTGTCCCTCACATGCATGCAACACTCACTGTCCGAACGGCCGTACGGCTAGTCTGATTTACGGCCGGCCGTAAATTAGCCGTGTCGGGAACACCGGGAAAACGAGGAAGGGAGGAGGAAGGAGACTGCCCTTGGATTGGACGGAAGGTCAAGGACTGCGTCCTGGAGCGGCATTCTTCCGCAAATATTGTACTAGCAGTTAAGTCATCATATAAGATTTAATAATTATTTTAATTAAAAAATTGTTTCGAAACAAAAAAATATTTCAAAATAAATTGGACTAGATCACACATGGATCGATTTGTTGGATCAATTTAGGCTAAAAATATAAAATTTAGAGTGGAAAAGATTTAGTGTGACAAGGGTCCTGTTTGGAACGGCTTGCCAAAAAAATCACGAAGCTTATATGCGTAGTGCGGCTGGGAGATCGCTTTTGCGATTTTCGGTGGCCCAATTCAACTCCCGCGATTTGCTGTCGCGAGCGGGCAGCCAACGCGCGTCAAACGCAAAGTGTTTGGCAGATTTAATTTGCTTTTTCCGTGGAAAAGCGACGCAGTCGCGGTCCCAAACAGACCCAAGTATACGTCCCATTCTTCGGAGTCGACAGTTTTGTTAGACCGTTTTTGCCTGTCTCGGACTTCCAATACCAGTTCTTTTGGCACCGAGCCAATAATCATCCACCTTTTTGATCCAGTAGGAATGCAAGTCAAGTATCTCTCTATGACCTACTAAGATGTTTTGTAGAAATTAAGAGTAAACTTGGTTCCTATGGAAGCCCCGTCTTACCTTGTTCAGTTTGGCTTCTGATCAAGATTATGTGTTGGCACTTGACAGGATGGAGGAGTCAAAATTGCTTGCCCGTGAAATAAGGAATAATACAGGTCGCGCGGAGCAGAAGCGGAGGCGGCCCAGCCCGGAGCTTGACTAGTGACTCCGTGCACGTACTCAGGAGGCCCGAGGCCGAGCTGGCCCAACATAAAAATGACGCACTTGCTGGCCCAGCTTTTCTCGTGCTCATGGGCTGTGAGTCAGTACAATTTTATTTTGTTCTAGAACGGTTGTTTCAAAATATTTTATTATGAATATTTTGTTTTGTTTCTGAAATATTTGTCTTATTCTCAGAAAAATTTATATTTTTGACAAAACATTTTTATTTCTCTTTTGCAACAATTTTTCTTGGGACATTGTTCTACAACGTTTTTAATTTTCATGTCAGAAAAAAATTTCTTGGAACATTGTTCTACAATGTTTTTAATTTTCATGTTAGAACATTTTTTTCTTGGAACATTGTTCTACAATAGTTTTAATATTGATGTTAGTATAATTGTTCCACCTTCACAATCAAATTGTTCCAAATAAAAATTATCTAAATATATTCAAGTGTGATCTTAATTTGAAGATTTTTTATTATAAAAAATACAGTGACATCTTCAGAACGATGTGTGAACTATTTTTTTTAGGATTAGATAGTGCGCTACTATTTATCTTGTTACATGGGCCGTGAATCTATACATAGAACAGCAAGTAACAAGTAGTTGGCCCTCAGTCTTCTTATTATGTGTACTCCTTTTTCTGGCCGTGCTGTTGCAAACCTTGTTACGTGGGCCGCAGACCGTGCACATGTCGCAAGCAGCGGGGCCTCCGTCTTGTGTGACAGATCTGCATGAAGTCACTGTTGACACCCAAAATTGGGACACATCAGATTTACTGGACAATCTGGGCAGACCGGTCAGACCTGTCGTGAAAACCGGTCAGACCGGTCAGACCTGTCGTGAAAACCGGTCAGACCGGTCAAGACAAGTTCGTCATATTGTAAATTAGACTTCACTGTTGCGTAGATCTCGTCAAGACGATCGAAATTCATATATGGAACGTCCAATTTGGACTCCGGATGAGAAAGTTATACCTCCCGGAAGACCTGCACCCCGGTCTGACCGGTCCAGGGGCGGTCAGACCGGTTCGGAGACCGGTCAGACCGGTCCGAAATGCCCAATTAGAGTTAGTAGTTATATTTTGACACGAGATTTGTAAGGGTTTCGACTCCTAATGGTTACAGACCACCCCACCCTATAAATATAAAGGGTCACGGTCGATTGAGACACATCCAATCGAACAAATCAACTCTCTACCTCTCCAAACCCTAAATCTCTTCCAACCTTAACATGTTGCTGTTCGTCTACTGATCTCCACGACCAGAGATGGCGTCCTAAGGCTTGCTGGTCAACCTAGAGCACGTCCGGCGACGTTCACGCCCCGACAGGGTCCCTCCCGGGCGAGAGCTTCGACGGCCTTTGCTAGTTTGATTGTAAACTAGTCGTTCTTTGTCACGTAAGCGCGTTGGTTATCCTTTGCTGGTTTGCTTGTAAACCTCGCTGTCCTTCACTATGTAAGTGTGATAATTATTCCTCAAGACGACCGATTCCGGTGAAACCCTAGAAACCAGTCGGCTGTAGTGGTCTGATCGGTTGCGCGGCCTAGCTGCCCTCCGGTCCGTTTGCAACTCGTACGCTTGAGTGTTCTCGTGTGTTGACCGAAATCTGTGTCAACAGTCACGCGTGTGGCCTCCAATAGCACCCCCATCTGCACGAAGTCACGAGCTCAGTGGTGGGCCAAAATTGTAGTTCAGATAGATTCAGAACTACGCTTAAATTTAGACCAAAAACTTTGCCACCCTAGGCAATTCACGATTCACCCTTCCTTCTTATTTTTCTGTGTCCTCTCTCTATCTCTCTCTTCTCTCCTCTCAGCCTTTGTCAGTTCTTTCTGTGACAGGTCTTTGTCAGGCCCTTCTCCGGTTACTTGCATCCATCCATCCACCAGGTACGGCCCTTCCCTTCTTTCTGTGCGAAACCGAGCACTCCAAGCCCTAACATGAGCTATATGTATTCCGATCCGACCCAATCAATAAAGCACACGAATCCACTTCGATTTCTTGCAAAAGTGATCTATTGTACATGCACATCCGTGCTCTGGATTGGGTCCGCCCCCTGCTCAACGTTAACGTAGATGAAAATCACAAAATTCAGATCTGTAGGAGTTGCACGCTGCTCTCAGTTTTTCTGCTTTCAGATATACAATGTGCGGTTTGTAAAAAAAAAAAACATTAAGGCAATGCGCTGTGGATTTGTACATTATGGTTTTGTGTTGAAACAAATGACGAGTCCAAACATCACTTCAGAGGACAGACACATCTCAGATAATATTTCAATCTCTATTATCGTGCCTCACTTCAAATAATTCAGTGAAAAAAAACCCTTCAGATGTGGTATGATTGGAATGAACTTATAATTGGGGATGCTTTAGATAACTGTATTGATTCTCGTGCACGTTTTGCTTGCAGAAGGTGATCAGTGTAGACAGATGGCAAAGAGAAACACATGGTTGAAGAAGCAACTGAATGGACCGCGTGTCAAAAAAAAAAAAGAAGTCAAGGCTCCAGTTGAGCGACTTACCATCGTCCATCGGTATGAATTGTCAGATATCAATCAAGCAATGTAACTGCTTTACTTCTACTCCACACAATTTATCATGTGATACACTCTCACTACATCTGTTGCACCATGTTGCACTATGGAGCATATTTTCTTGTTGCCATTGAACCATTGCTAGTTATAACACCGTTGCCTTTTGTTCTACAGGATATTTTGCACTATATTATATCACAACTGCCCATAAAATAGGCTGCAAGGACAAGCATATTATCAAAGCACAAGAAATATGTTTTGTGTTCCCGTAGGAACTTGGAGTTTTCTTTTAAATCATTGTTTTACAACAAAAATTGTAGGATTCCTTATTCGTCCATAAAAGAGCAAGTTTTTATTGACAGGGTCAATACGGTCTTAAACTAACACTCTGGTGTAGGGGTTGAGAAATTGGAGTTTGAAGTTTCAAGTTTGCACAATGAACATGCAGAGCACATAGATGGGTGGCTCAAGTTTGCTATTGCATCTAAGACAAAGCAACTTATTCTTGATTTCACATTTGTTCATCCTCCAAAGGAACCATATATCTTCCATTTCCAGCTTTTTGATGCCACTACCGGTTCTTGATTGCGATCTATTGAACTAGCTTGGTTCTGTTTCTATAAAGCAGCCATCAAACATCAAGTTTCTTCTAAACCTTACAAAGCTTGAGCTAGTAGATGTGAACATTGCTAGTGAAGAACTTGAGACTATGTTGTTTAACTTCAATGTCTAGTTTCTTTGAATTTCTCGTTGTCTAATGCTTACAAGCCTGCGGACACATCATCCTCTAAATCACCTTAATCATTTGCATGTCAGTTACTGTCCCTTGCTTCAAGAGCTAGAGTTAATTTCCAGCCTGATAACACTTGAATATGAAGGTCCGTCGATGCCATTAGAATCTCATTGCACTTTAAGAAACGTGTGCATAAAGTCGCCATATGTTTGCTCTGCTCTTTGCATATATCTTGACTGAGTTTCCCAGTACTCTTCCTTGCCTTGAGATGCTGACCATACGATGCCAAGAAATTGAGGTTTGTTCTATTTTTTTATTTACATTTTTTTAATTTTACTGCTTTCTGTGTACGTTAAAGGGCATCGTATCCTATGGAAACCAAATACCCAATGGAAATTATGAAAACTGCAACGGAGACCACAGAATCTTGATCGGAGGGCACCAGACAGTGGTGGGGAAATTTTTCATTTTCACGCCCGCCTCTCCCCACCGTTCTCTACGCGTTTTGCAATCCGCCCCCTGCCTCCATTATCCTCCAGTGCCGTCACACCTGAGACCGCGTCGTTCCATCTCTGCAGGGGGTTCCGCCCACCGCGTGCAAAACGCGCCGCCGCCGGCCTCGTAGGATCTCCAGCAGCGCACACCGCGGCGATGGCGGAGAGGCCGCGCACGTCGGCCATGGTGCTGGATGGGTCGGCGGCCAGCGCGGACACGCCCTGGTCGTTGTAGTAGACCGTCACAGGCCATGGAGCAGTGCCGACCCGTGGCCGCGGAGCAGCGCCGTCGCCAGGTCACGGAGGAGCGCGGCGCCGTCGCCAGGCCATGGAGCAGCGCCGCCGCCCAACAATCAGAAGGCTTCGACAATTGTTTACATTCGGAAGGATCCTTGCTTGAATTGTGTTTACATTCGGTTGCCTCAACGGAGGCACAATCAACGGCGACTGCAACTTCATCATCCATGGCGGCGCCAGACTGATTACACATGCAGGCAATGAGAAACATTCAGTTCACGCACCCAGCAGTGATTACACAAACACCATGCCTACTGATCGCTTTAGCTACCCATCAGTGAACTCTGAACGTCAAGCGGCCCGTGGACGTACCGATCGGGAAAGCGAAGACGCCGCCGATCACGACAACCATGAAAGACGAGGGCGGCGGCGATCAAGACGTGATGTGATCACGCAAGACGAGGGCGGCGCTGCTGGAGGCGTTGGAGGCCGGCGGTGCTGTGGAGTCCCCACGGGCGCGCTGCTGGAGCTCCTACAAGGCCGGCGACGGCGCGTTTTGCACGTGGTGGCCGGAACCCCTGTGGAGAAGAAACGACGAGACGGAACGGCGTGGTCTCGGGCGTGACGGCGCTGGAGGATAACGGAGGTAGGGGCGGATTGCAAAATGCGCAGGGGACGGTGGGGAGAGGCGGGTGTGTAATTGAAAAATTTCTCCTCTATCCGGTGCCCTCCGATCAAGATCTTGTGGCCTCTGTTGCAGTTTTCATAGTTTCTACAGGGGGCTTGGTTTCCAAAGGACACGGTGCCATATTAGGGAGCTGATATGCTGGACAAGCCTCTCAATTTACCTACCTAAGGCACCTGAGATTGGAATTAATTTTTGTCTCCCTGGAAATGGAAATAAGGACAACTGATGTTCTTGACCTTGCTTGCCTCCTTGAGGCTGCTCCTTACATGGAAAAGCTGGAACTTCATGCCAGGGACAGGAGCCCGGGGAGCTTGTGCAG
The DNA here is from genome assembly GCF_016808335.1 of Panicum virgatum. Taxonomy (NCBI): domain Eukaryota; kingdom Viridiplantae; phylum Streptophyta; class Magnoliopsida; order Poales; family Poaceae; genus Panicum; species Panicum virgatum. Next base: position 37,099,398 of record NC_053140.1, on the reverse strand, counting down.
TCAGCCAGTTTCTCGACTCACGGAAGGAAAGAGATTGGACTGAGGTTGAAGAACGGTGAACGGCACTCTGGACGGTCCGATGAGATGACGAGATTGATCGACTGGGAGAATACAAATGACGAGAATGCAAATTTTGAGGCGCGTGATGTACAGAATCACCCGAGTTGTGAAACATTACAAAGTCTACGTGGTGAACATAATAACTACTACATGTATCACAGGATGAAAAATACTACCAGTTCATCATCATGTGCTGCGGCTGCTAGTATATAGAAGGATGGATGGGGAGCAGAGCAATTCTCCAACACAAACCAGAGACGAGAGCACAAGCAGCTAGCAACTCCGCCGTGAGCACGCATGTACACTGCACGAAGAAAGAAAGAGACCGACGGGTGGTCGACGACCGATCAGTACCACGGCGAGTCCGGGACCGCGGTGATGACGCTCTTGACCTGCAGGTACTTGTCCATGGCGCCGAGCCCCTGGTCCCGGCCGAAGCCGCTCATCTTGTAGCCGCCGAAGGGCGCGTCCGGGTCGAAGACGAAGTAGCAGTTGACCCACACGGTGCCCGCGCGCACCGACCGCGACACCCGGTTCGCGACGTCCAGGCTCTTGGTCACGATCCCGGCGGCGAGCCCGTACCTGGTGCAGTTGGCCTTCTCGATCACCTCGTCCACCGTCCTGGAGTCAAGAAGAATAAGAAACCCATCCGCGTGGTGATGATGCAAATCCAATCGTGATGATGTGAGATTTTGTGAGTGCGTGGCGACCTACTTGAACTTCATGAGGGCCATGACGGGGCCGAAGATCTCTTCCTGCGCGATCTTCATGTCCTCCTGGCCAATCCATCCAAATGAGCATGTGTTGGTGACATGGTGGTGGCTGGCATTCTTCCTAACTGCAGTGTGCTTGTGGAACTTACCGTGACGTCGACGAAAATGGTGGGCTCGATGTAGTACCCTTTGTCGGCGGCGGGCTTGCCGCCGGTGAGCAGCGTCGCGCCCTCGCTCTTGCCGTGCTCAATGTACTTGAGGACCTTCTCAAATTGGTCCTTGTCAATCTAGCACAACGAACAATGCCATTCAGATGCCAATCAACCTGAACAATTTGGCATCCATTGCTCCAAGCAATTCAGGAGAAACCAACAGAGTATGCTATGATCATATCATACCTGGGGACCCATGTTGGTGGTGACATCGAACGGGTCTCCGACCTTCCAGCTCTGCGCGGCCTCCACGGCCTTCTTGACGAACTCGTCGTAGATCCCTTCCTGCACATAGACGCGCGATCCGGCCACGCAGATCTCCCCCTGGATTGCAAGTTCATCAGGCGTTTGCTCTGAATCGGAATTGATTCTGCTGCACATCATCACCTGCAGTTTATGTACAATAATGTTGCCTGCGACTGCGATGCAATAACACCGACCTTGTTGAAGAAGATGGCGAGCCTCGACAGGTTGACGGCCATGTCGACGTCGGCGTCGTCGAAGATGATGAGCGGCGACTTGCCGCCGAGCTCCAGCGAGACCGACTTGAGGTTGCTCCTCGCCGCCGACTCCATGATGAGGCGGCCGACCTCCGTGGACCCGGTGAACGCCACCTGATCGACCAATTGCATCGCATTGGATGGTAAATATATTCTCGGTTAGCAACCAGCAGAGAGCATGCAGACGCAGCAGCAGCATCGTCAAAACGCTCACGGTGTCGACGTCCATGTGGGAGGTGAGCGCGGCGCCAGCGGTGTGGCCGAAGCCCGGGACGACGTTGAGGACCCCGTCGGGGACGCCGGCGAGCTTGGCGAGGTGCGCGTAGTAGAGCGCGGAGAGCGGCGTCTGCTCGGCAGGCTTGACGACGACGGTGCAGCCCGCGGCGAGCGCCGGGCTGACCTTGAGGAAGAACATCATGGTGGGGAAGTTCCAGGGGATGATGACGCCGGCCACGCCGACGGGCTCCCGGAGCGTGTACCCCTGGTACCTCCCCGAGACGCGCAGCATTTCGCCGTGGATCTTGTCGGCGGCGCCCGCGTAGTAGCGCAGCATCTGCGTGGCGGAGGGGATGTCGATGACCTTGCCCACCAGCAGCAGCTTGCCGGCGTCGGCGCCGTCCAGCGCCGCCAGCTCCTCCGCGTGCTCGTCCACCAGGTCCGCGAACTTGCTCAGGATGCGGCCTCGCTCCTGGCGCACGCGCACCAATTTTGGTCAGATAGGGAGCTACACTGAATTGTATGTGCCTTTTCTTTCGTTTGGCTTTTGAATTGAATTAATAAATTTTGGATTTGGTTTGAAATCGCGTGCGCTCATTTCAGAAAATTTTGGATTTGGAGTACTTACATAGCCTGACATGCGGGGCCACTTGCCGTGCTCGAAGGCGTCCCGGGCGGCCTTGACGGCGAGGTCGACGTCAGCCTTGGCGGCCTCGGCGACGTGGGCCAGCACGTCGCCGGTCCGGGGGTCCCGGGTCTCGAACGTCTTGCCTGCGACATGGAAGGAATGCGTTCAGTGCCAAGCCACACGTCAGCCTTGTTGAAAGACGACACCGTTTGTTGCTCTGGCGACTGGGCCTTGGCGGGCGCACGGGGCAGGGGAGCTGACGTCACGTGGCGCCCTCCTCTGTCTGGGTCCTCGAGGCGCACAACACAAAGCAAGCAAGCAGCACGGCACGTCGGCACGGCGGGCTGCACGTTCTCGTTTGACAAGCAAGTCGGACGGACGCCGGGCAAGCCGGCAAAAGGTATACTGGTCTGACCAGATTTCACAACCCAATGGAGGATCAGATCATATTAGAGCTGCTTGCTGTGACGTTAGAGCGAAAGGGCAACCGGCACCGCCCATCCCCAGCAGCGGCAAAGCGGTGGGGGAACCGGTTCCTCCGTGGTTACCGCATAGATACTTGGTGACCGATAGCCGATATAGGGCCTGTTTACTTCGTTTAACCTGTAAACGTAAATTTTTTTGCGTGGGAATTTTGCCAATTTAAAGTACTAAATGAAGTCTATTTATAAATTTTTTTGCACAGATGAGTTGTAAATCGCGAAACGAATCTAATGATGATAATTAATCCATGATTAAGAAATAATTAGCGAATGGTTACTGTAGTATCACTGTTGCAAATCGTGGATTGAGTAGGCTCATTAGATTCGTCTCGCGATTTACAGCCCAACCATGCAAAATTTTTTGTAAATAGACTTCATTTAGTACTTCAAATTAGTAAGATTCTTTTTCACTTTAATGTGTTTACGATTTTTTTGTGTTTACGGGGCGAGAACTAAACAGACCTCTGCAGCTATCAAGCCGCGGTGGGTCAGAAAACAGAAAGATGGCTGCAACAGCCGGCCCCAAGCTGCACATCCTCATGAAACTCAGCCCGACGCATCAAAATATAATGAAACTTTTTTAAAAGAATAATAGAACTTATATTATTTTGCGAGACAGATATGCTATACTGTACTCGAAAGACATATTTATACGCATGCATGAACGGTGGCCGTTTATTTCTTCCGTGGCAGCGTTTATTTCTTCCGTGGCAGCGGAAAATATCTTGGGCGGCGTCGCGTTTTAACGACGACCGAGCAAGCGGTTTTACCCGCCGGCCGGGCCCGAGGATCGCCTCGTCTCTATCGCGCGGCGGCCGTTGCATCATCCATCGGTCTCCTCCTCCGGTCTCTGCCCCGGGCCGGGGATCGGCAGCGACGACGATGAGAGCGCCGCCGACTCGCACGCACCGCCCTGAACAAACTAAAACGTCGCCGTCCCCGTTCTCGAGCGACGCCTGCCATGTACCTGGACACGCGCGCCTGCTACATTATCTTTTTCTTTTTTTAGCTAGCTAGCGCGCGCCACCGTGGCATCAAAAGTAGAGTAACCAGGACCAAGTTTCGTTGTAACATTAAAAATTTCGCGAAAAGTAAATCTTATACGCATGGAGTAGTAAATATAGTCTATTTGTAAAAAAAAAATTAGAGATGGATGCAAATTTGCGAGCCGAATCTAATGAGCCTAATTAATACATGATTAGATATAGTAATACTACAGTGACCATACTCTAATCATCGTCAAATCATGCGGTCAAAGGCCTCATGAGGTACAAAATTGCTACAGTACCCATGGTTGTGGAGGTGCTTTTGTAATTAGACTTAATTTAATATCTCTAATTAGTGGTCAAAGTTGCAAAAAGTTTCCATCAAAATTTTTTCACCCCTAACCAAACACAGCACAGACACTGGCGGATCCAGTGGGTGGACAGAGTATGCCGTGGCATACCCTAAGCCCAGCATTTCTCTTTCTAATGACTTCTTTGACTGGGATTAATAAAATTTGAATTACAACTTGACAATTATATTGATGGCACTAGACATGAGGACAACTTTAAAGGTCTTACCAATCGTGTTGACCTCTCAGTTCTAGTTTAAATTGGGAGGTATAAGGTTTATGATATTGTTTACAATCTTCTAAAATTGGTCTTACTTCTACCGGTGACAACATTTTTTTTTCCAAAGCCAGCTTTTCACTAGTACAGATCCAAAAGCACTTTCCCCTACTTTTACTGTCTTTTGGACATACAAATTACTCACTTGCCATTGATTATGTAAGATACCGGTTTGTGTTTTTTTTACGCACTCTCTCCTCCCTCTCGCGACCACTTCCTCGGCGTCCCTCACCTCCCCTCTCGCCAGCGCACCACAAGCCTTGTCCGCGCGGGTGCACGGCCCTACTCTGATGTGCGCGCGTCCCTGCCCTCATCGTCGTTGAGGCTCCGCGCCCTCCCCACGTCGCTTCCCTCCCTCGAGAGGGCCGCATTGGGATGATTGTGGATGATATGTGGGTTCTCTTAACAGTTTTCTGATAAAAAATTACAGCTGTCCAACCAAATGACCTTCTACTTTTTTACAACTGTTTTTCCATGGCCCACAACTCACAACAGCTTTTCCAAAAATCACAGCTCAACCAAACACACATTTAATTTGCTTCTACTATTTATATTGTAATCTATGCAAGTATTGAACCTAATTACTTGTATACCGAATTATTTGTGAAATTTTTTATTGTGCACCAAATTTTTTTAGATTGTATCGAATACCGAATTGTATGTTAAAATTTTGACATGGCATACCCTAAATTTAAATGGGCCGCCACTGGCAGCAGGCCGGCAGCTGCTAAGCTAGCGTTGACCAAGCCAACAGCGACGCTTCTGTACTAGAAGCTGCAGCGCTATACCACACGATCGTTCCGGAGATCCAACAGCTTAGCCATGTAACCAAGTTTAATTTATCCCCAGCTTGCATGTATTCTTTTTACGGAACGGAGGCGCGCGACGAGTTGCAGCTACGGTTAAAAGTTGGGTGTAGACACTCGCCCGTGGGTGTAGATCGATCGAGGCCCGGCCGGCCGGGGGTTGGGGGGGGGGGGGGGGGGAGGAAGGCACGGCGAGACACGTACCGGAGACGGCGTCGACGAACTCGCCGTTGATGAAGAGCTTGGTGAACTTGATCTCCGGCACCACCACGCCCGCCGCCGCCGCGCCGTTGCCGTTGCAGCCGTCGCCCGCCATTGACGACGCTGCCTGCAGCCGCCTGCGTGTGTGCGATTCGCCTGATGTCAGCCTGTGCGGGCGGCCGTACAGCGCCTCTTCCTCCCCGTCGTCGAGCTGTGGGTGAGGAAGGAGAGAAGAGTCGTCGCCCTGGAGCCTGGAGGCTGGCTGGCCTCCCCTTTTTATAGAGGGGGCAGGCCGCACGATACAGGCTTGCTGGAGGGCGTCGGACTTCGACAAATCGCTGTCACATTCAGGGTAGACCTGGGCAAACGTCGGGTCGGGTCGGGTTCGGGTCGGGTCAAGACCGGGTCATGGGTCGCATAGGACGGCCCGCGCCCGACCCGTACCTATCACCGGGTCGGGTCGGGTTGGCCCGTGCACCCTGCGCGGGCGTGTCGGGTCGGGTTTTTTTCGGGTTGGGTCGGGTTTTTTGGCCTTTGGGTCGGGTTTTTCGGGTTGGGTCGGGTTTTGGGTCAAAAATCACGGCCCGTGCCCGGCCCGTTGATTGTTGCGGGTCAAAAAATACGGCCCGCGCCCACCCGCCACGTAGCTCGGGTCGGGTCGGGTCGGGGTTTTTTCGGGCGGGTTGGGTCGGGTTGTTCGGGTCGGGTGACCCATGCCCAGGTCTAATTCAGGGTTTACAAATTCGATCCGTCCGGTCAAACCGCCGCCCTTCGGTAGTGGTTTATCGGACCAGTTTGACCGGAAACCGGTAGAAACTGGTTGAATTCAAATTCAAATTCAAAATAGCATGTGCAACCGGTTCCGGCCGGTTTGACCGGTTTGGAAATTTTTCATTTTTTAAATTTAAATTTGAATTTTGAATTGGGACCGGTAGATCGGTTTGACCGGTTTACCGGCCGGTTTGACCGGTTTACCGGTCGGTATGACCGATTTGAGAATTTTTATTTTTTTAAATTCAAATTTAAATTTTTGAATTGAGGCCGGTATCCGTAACCGGGCCAGACCGGTTGTAACCGGTCAAACCGGACCGGTTCCCACCGATTTCGTTAACCCTGGTCACCTCACCCTCCCGCTGCTTTCTTCTCCACCGATATTTTAATTCCAAATGAAATCAAATACAGTACTAGTATATATTACATGCACCACCACATGATATATTATATATAATATATGTAAACATACACACACATGACTCATAATACTACTCCAACATATATAATTACCGAGCCAGCAGACTTGTACTGAAGTCAACTGGCCGTCCGGAGTCGAGAGGATACAATTTGTCGCGTGTTAATTTGTATATAAGATAGCATATGAAATGTGAAGGTCAACTCTCCATCTGTCGCGTCAGACAGCTCTGCTCGCCACGCACACGCACGCCGCGTGCCCGAGATATTTACCGGGAGCTTCCCCAGCTGACACGGCGCCACCAGGGGCGGCGGCTTGGGATTGGGAGGCAGCCACATTCTCATGCGTCTCTGTTTCCCTCTCGCTCCAGGATACATTGTATATAAGATAGCATTCAGAGGATACTAGTTGATTAGTCTCAGGATTAATTTTAGTCCTTTGAATAAAATTTTTAGTCCATTCATATTTGGAACTAGAGACTAAAGATCATTAAATGAACTAGTTTATCAACCCGTGCTCCCGCACGGGCTAGTTAGAGATATCTAATAATTATCTATCTCACACTCTCTTTAACTAATTAAATATTCTAATCTAGTACTGCAAAGATATATATTTATCATTATGTAATTATAACAAATGTGATAGGTTTAGTTACTAATAATTTTTTTCTCACTTCACATCACACCTCCATATATGTTTGATATGTGTTTAATTGAATATTTTTGTTTGAGCTATGTGAACAACATAAAAATTGGTATTCTTATCTTTTCTCTTATACATGAATATATGGTGATAAACACATTATAGTTAGTATGTTTAAATAAATAATAACATAAATAATATATTAATAATGATAGGAATAATACTTTAGAATTTTATATTGATGCGCTTTAAGATTTTATTATAATAACATAATTTTGATTTAGATTTGGGTTCATTTTAACTTTTAATTATGTTATCATTGGATAATATATATATATATAAGCTTAGGGGGTTATTTGATATTATTTTATAATGGCAGAGATGGATAATTTAGATACACGTTTAGGGGGTTACTTTAGTCTATATTTATAATGACAAAGGTGGGTAATTTATTTAAAAATATAACAGATCCAATGGCTGTTATGATTAGAGTTGCCGAATTGATGGCCGGATGTTTTTGATTTTTGTGAGAATTTGTAGAATTTCTCTATTTATTTAGACTGTCCACCTAGGATTCAAGGTGACTTCACATGCTTCAAAAGGAGCCTCCAATGAAGCCTCTAATTAGTAATAGTAAGATTGTACAAAAGATCATTTTACCCCTAAAGTGGAGATGGACAGATAAGGTGGAGTAGAGGTGGCAGCTGGAAAACTAGGCCTTCAATATGCATTTAGTTCTAATAAGCACCTCCAAGACGGTCTAATAGATTTTAGTCCCAATACGCACTTTTAGTCCCTTTTACTCCCTCGTGTTTTGTTCTTTAGAGACTAAAGCAAACAGGACCTACAGTTGCTGCTGTCCCAAACGGGAAACAAAAATTCGGTGAAGGCTCTGTCAGGAACTAAAATATAATTTCTTTAAGCTTTGATGACCAGACCACTGTTGGACCGTACTTTCTCGTACACATTATATACTGCATGCTAAAAATGGACAGTGAATTAGGGCTGCTGGCTGGGTACATTGTTGGTTCTTCATTGTGAGGACAAAAACACGTCTTCAACAGAAAGGTTTGCCATGTGTTGGGAATTATGTTAAGCAACCTGCCATGTTCCAGGCGACCTCATCAACGTGTAACCATAATATAGCATATATACACAGAGTGTATCTAGATACTCCCTATGTCATGCCACAACCGTAATTTGATCCGTTTGTTAGCGCAATGTCCTGAAGCTGCCAAGCTGCTAGCTAGTGTGAATTCGTCCCTGCCGGGATGCAGGCCGGAGCGGCCGCAACTGACGCTAACAACAAGTTGCTGGCCGAACCACTTCCATTAATTCATGACAGCAAGTCATTAGAAAACCGGCAGAGAAAACAGTCATGGATGGCGGCCTTAATTTACTCAAGACAGCGGGGTTTTCAGAGGCTAAGGGTAATTTTGTGTATTCAAATATCAAAAACTTGGTCAGTACTTCGGTCTGAACCAGTTCCATGTATGATTCAACATGCAGCAGATGGAACCCTGGATCAGGTCGAGAGAGGGGAAGCAAGCTCTGGCCAAGTTTGAATTGGTCGGTCAGGCTGGCACAAAAAAAGGAATAATCTGAACTGAAGCCGTCTGCTACGACATGTGTTAGGACCGGACCCGTGGTGACGGCAAAAGGTCCCTCCTGTGCGCCACCTTGGTCACTAGCTGATCTAAGGAAAGATTTACTCTGATGACTTTTTTTTTGAAAAAGAAGTTTTCCTGCTTTTAGAGAAAGCATATGAATATGATGTTTGTTACAGAGATTCTGCTGGGGCCACCAGCTGTCCAGAGCCGCACTCAGTTCACAGCAGCAAGGAGAAGAAAGCAAAGAAAAAACGGAACAGCGAAAACGGGCCATCCGATGCATTCCACCTCTTCCCAGCACCGCTTTGTTGAATCCACCTCACCAGCTTCTCCTTGGAGCTCTCCATCTTTGCCCGGTCTTCCTCAGACAACAATATCCCCCCCCCCCCCCCCCCCCCATTTTCCACAAGAAGAAACAGGGAATTTGTGTTCCATAGCCATTTTATTCATGTTAGTCTAAAAAGCCCAAGCCGCAATTGCACATGAGCGATAAACTATTTGATGTAGTCAAAAGGTAAATTTTCCTATGCAAGTTCGTTTTACAATATCACCAGTCACTCTGACTATGGCCTTGTTTGAAAATAGAATAATTCCCTCCAATCCATATGCATTGGGAGAGATCAGAGGCAAATTAGTTCATTTTCCACTCCAATTTGCTTGTATTCGGAGGGAATGGCTTTATTTATACAAACCGGCCCTAAATAAATCACAAATACAACCCGGTCATGGGTGATTAACCAGAGATCGTAGAGTGTTGAATCACTTATTGGGTAGCAATTGGTTGTTAAACTAGCTGGTCAACGAGAAATGCAGCCAGCAGTACAGTCGAGCGCACAGCCTAAACAAATCTGAACTGCTGAAAGAAAGCCGTCGGTTGAATGACGTGCTCATTGCATAGCCACATCGTAGAGTGTTGACTCTTGGGTGTTACTTGGCCATTTTAATCTCGGCATGTCGGTTGTCTCGTTGTACATGAAGCTTCGTGTGTTGACTCTCCTCCCTCCCTCCCTCTTTCTTCTCCTTGAGAGCACTTTCTTGCCGAATTGAAACGCACAACTTGGTACTGGAACTTTCATCAATGACTTGTGTTGATCACATCTTTAGGATCAATAAGTATCGCACTTTCCTAGAGTTGCGACATCACATGCATATATTTCTGTGTAAAAAACATCCAAGTCACAAATGAAAACATGCACTACCAAATCTAGAATATAGTAACATGGCAATTTAGTACGCAGGCTTTAATTTAGATTTACCATAGGTCATCTTCAGACTTCAGTGTTACTTATTGGTTGGCAATTGGTGCGTCCAATTAGTTGGTCAGAGAGAAACACCCATTAGTCACTTGCCCGATCAGTGTTACCATCAGTCGAGTACACAACCCAATCAGATACGAACTGATTGAAGCTAGCCGTCTGTTGAACGCGTCTGCCCGGCGCATAAACAAACAGGTAAAGAGCAAAGAGCAGTCTATAGTATGATAGGTGTACCGTGTATGGTCCAATCTCTGCGATAGGGAGAAATGAGAGTTACAGAGACTTTGTTGATTTGCCTCTTTTTAAATCTTGGCCAGTGACGAAATATGAATTCCTTGTTATCCAAGATTCCTTGCTGTCATTTTGTCAAGCATCAACATCAGAAAGAATCATCTCCGATGGGACATCCCGACTAAAGTTGGCAAGTTGCAATATTTATTTAATACTTGTTGCTTAATGGTGACATCCATTGTTTCAAGTGAAAGTATGTGAAAAGACGCTTATTCCGTGTTCATTTTCATGGACGCATATGCGTCTTTATCATATCGTAAATGATCCACAAAACTAAGCAACATAATCTGGTAGTGAGATCAGGAAAAAAATGAATCCACACAAAGTCAATGGTTGTCAGCTAGTTTAATACTGAAACATGTTCTTGAAAAGATGAAACAACAGCTGACGTCGCCGAAACATGTGTCTTCATTGTTCTTCAACATGTCCATGCAGCATTGCTACATCAAAACAAAGCAGGATCAAACAACTGAACCTTTCGATCTGTGTAAGACATTATTTCTTCATCTCTTCCTGTGCTGTTCAATTGCTCATAGGATGAGATCTGGGCCATGGTTTGCTAGACAACGGTCAACGTCTGGATGTACTTTCCAAGCAATTTACCCGCGAAGACATTCATTTACTTATTTTCGGTGACGCCCATGCATCTTTATCATAGCAGAACTGATTCGTAAAATCTTGCCATATAATTCTAGAGTACGATTAATCCAAGAAAAGGTTCCCATGGAAGTCAATGGTTGTCACTTGTCAGCAAAATACTGAAACTGTCCTGGAACAGATTAGACACCGGCCAAAGCAACCAAAAGTCTGAAACATGTCTTTATTGTTCTGAAACAAGTCACCATGCTACATTGTACATCATCAATCCATGCAGATGCAGAGCTACAAACAACCCATTCTTTTATCTGTATAAGACACGTTTCTTCATTTCCTCCCTTGTGTTGTTCAGTTGTCTTAGGATGAGATCAGAGCCAGGGTGTGTTATATAGGGGTGTGACCACGGTCTTCGTCTGCAGATACTTCTCAAGGCCGTCCATGCCCATGTCCTTGCCGAACCCACTCATCTTGTAACCACCAAATGGCGCATCAGGGTCGAAGGCAAAGTAGCAATTGATCCAGATGGCGCCTGCGCGGATCGACCGCGACACCGTGTTTGCGATGTCAATATTCTTAGTCACGATGCCAGCGGCTAGGCCATACCGGGTGTTGTTTGCTTTCTGAATGACCTCTTCAACAGTCCTGCAATGTAATAGTTCAGTTGTTTCAGACATTCAGTTTCAGCTGTCAAACTGAAAAAAAAAAAGTTTCAGGGAACAAGCCTACTTGAATTTCATGAGCGCCATCACCGGTCCAAAAATTTCATCTTGCGCGATCGACATGTCATCCTGCATGAGCATTTTTTTTAATTTGTTAAGAAAATTCAGTCTTCTGTTTTACTTTTTTGTTCATGGTCAGGAAAAACTATATCTGCTGTTCACGTTGAGCATTGACCTTTACGTCCGTGAAGATGGTGGGCTCAATGTAGTACCCCTTGTCACCGCAGGGCTTCCCTCCGGTGACCAGCGTGGCGCCTTCGCGCTTTCCGATATTGATGTACTTGAGAACCTTCTCGTACTGGTCTTTGTCAACCTGCATTGCAGTCTCACAGTTGGTCGTTGCTTGCATCAAGTGTTGTGTATTCTTCTCTGAACACGAATCACTGACGTTCATACCTGTGGGCCTTGGTTGACACGCGGGTTGAACGGGTCCCCGACCACCGATTTCTTGGCGAGCTCGGCCGCCTTCTTGACGAACGCGTCGTAGATCCCTTCCTGCACGTAGATGCGCGTGCCGGCGACGCAGATCTCGCCCTGCGATATTGCAGAGTATATCGTTGCAGAGGGGATGTGGAACTCTGTCCGAACTGGATGGTCCGAAGAACAGATCACAAGGTGAGCAGAGCATAGCAGCATACATACCTTGTTGGTGTATGTGGCGAAGTTGACCAGGTTCACGGCCATGTCGAGGTCGGCGTCATCGAACACGATGACCGGGGACTTGCCGCCGAGCTCAAGCGAGACGGATTTGAGGTTGCTCTCGGCGGCCGCCTTCATGACGAGCCGGCCGACCTCCGTGGACCCGGTGAAGCTGAGCTTGTCGACGTCCATGTGCGCGGCGACGGCGGCGCCGGCCGTGGGGCCGAACCCTGGCACGACGTTGAGCACGCCGTCGGGGACGCCGGCCTCCCTGGAGAGGTGCGCGTAGAAGAGCGCGGAGAGCGGCGTCTGTTCGGCGGGCTTGACGACGACGGCGCACCCGGCGGCGAGCGCCGGGCTGACCTTGAAGAAGAACATGGTGCTGGGGTAGTTCCAGGGCACGATGTGGCCGATCACGCCGACGGGCTCCTTGAGCGTGTACCCGTGCATCCGCTGCGCCATCTTGAGCGTCTCGCCGTGGATCTTGTCGGCGGCGCCGGCGTAGTAGCGCAGCAGGTGCGCGGCGCCGGGGATGTCCCGGACCTTGCCGACGAGGAAGAGCTTGCCGGCGTCCACCGTGTCCAGCATCGCCAGCTCCTCGATGTGCTGGTCGATCAGGTCCGCGAACTTGTTCAGGATCCGGCCCCGCTCCTGCCAATCAACCAAGTGACAAAAAAAAAATGGCGCGAAACAAAGACGCACGTCATTCGATTTGAAAAAAAAAAGCCGTCATCCCAGTTGGGTTGGGCCCAATCCAGAGCGAAGAATTGCTTCTTACATAGCCCGTCATCCTGGGCCAGGGGCCATTGTCGAAGGCCTCCCGGGCGGCCTTGACGGCGAGGTCGACGTCGGCCTTATCGCCCTCGGCGATGTTGGCGATGACCTCGCCGGTTCGCGGGTCCCGGGTCTCGAACGTCTTACCTGCGGGGAAGAGTACAAATTCAGATGCTTCTGCTTTCACAGATTGGAATATGGAAAGCCAAACTGTCTGAATCTGAACCTTTGGCACCAGTCATCAGAAAACGCTGTGAATTGCAATATATTGCAGTTTTTTTTTGGATTTTTTATTACAGCATGATTTAGAGGTTGGAGTGTTATGTTCTTCCATGGCTCGTGGCGGAAGCACCGCTCGTTCTGCTAGCTGGTGGCCATTAAGAAAAGCAGGGCGTTGACATTATTTACAGGTTTACGTCTCATGATGACAGTAACGTCTGAATCAGCTAGGGGCGTAAAACAAAAGCTATACCTACTGTATAATATAATGAGTAGTGCTAGAAAGGAAAGACAGTTTAATCGTAGCAAACAATAATGATGAGCAGATAGTGTAGTTCCACTCCTTGATTCCCCCATCACGAGACTAGTGCGCGTAGCTAGAATGAAGACAAAGCCAGGAACATTATCTCCTGACACGAGACACTGACTAGACACACGGAATTTAATCTAGCTCTTAATCAGATGGGGCTCGCGTTGGATGGCATTCTGGAGCAGTCTCTGAGAACTCTCCAAACAGCTTCAGCAGTGAAGCCAAAGCCGGTGAAGCTAAAAAATACATTTATCCTGGTTTATAAAACGATTTCACGTAATAGTATCTCGATTTGTGCAAAATAGGTGAAGCCGAAGATGGTAAAACCCTCCCAAAGATCATTGCATATGCACAGCAGCCCTCTCTCAGCAGTTGGGTAACTTGTCTCCATCTAATTATATATAAAAAAAAGTCTCCATCTCATCATTTAACTTACAGAGACAAGCTTTCATACACAATTATATCCCTACCTTGGAATCTATCGTTTTAGATTCCGTTTGGATCATCAACTAAGTTTAATCCGGACTAAACTTTAGATGACTAAACTAACTAAACTTTAGTCTATGACTGTTTAGATCCATGGACTGATTTAGGTGAGAAATCATTTGAAACATATAAATATTAATGGGTGAAACTAAACTTTATTCTGAATTAGGTGGGCTCTATAAACTAAACTTTAGTAGGATGAAATTAAACTTTAGTCCAAAGTTCAGTCCACTTAGCTTGTTCGGATCACCTAATGAACTAAAGTACATAAGTACTGTTTAAAAAGTTTATTCCATAGATCTAAACAAGATCTTTAGCCAGCTGGACGGATAGGAGCTGGTTCCTCCAATTCGTGAATCTTTTAGGAATTACACAGATACAATTATGGATATGTCTGGATCCACCAACTAATTAGTAGATTGCTAATTTTATTAGCTGGGTGGATGCAATCTAGACTAGCTAATACGTAGTTAAAGTTTTTCTAACTAACAAGATAGTAACTATACAATTAGCTGGTCCAACTCAGCTGATTTCAGTTAGCCAGCTCATGGATTAACTGGGTTGATCTACACGAGCCTTAAGCACGGCCACAATAGATTCCAACAGATTCTACTCCCTCCGTTCCAAAATATAGGTCATTTTGGCTTTTCTAGATTCATAGTGTTAACTATGCACCTAAATATAACATATATCTAGGTACATAGCAAAATATATAAATCTAGAAAAGTCAAAACGACCTACATTTTGAAACAGAGGGAGTAGTTAGCAAGTCCTGGTCGTTGTCATCATCATCAATGATGCCTCTTTTTAAGTTTTGAAAGGATGCGTGCATATATATTTCGAGAACATCTGCGGGTCACCGTCGTTCTGATACCCTATATATATCATTCTCATACCTCTATCACTAGTATTCATATTCTAGTACATCTCTCCCTCTCACATTTGAATCCCTGACGACGACATTGATACTCTTGATGGTGCCGTTCTATTGGTTTAATTTGTCGATTGCCTGACGGAGAATTTTTTTAGAAAATAATATATATCCTATCACCAAACTGAGGGGGGGGGGTATGTAAGTTGATTTTGGATTGAAGACTCACGATCGAACACCAGAAGAGCGGGCAACGGACGGCTGCAGATTCGTCTACGGTTGCTCCATCTCCATCTGCTATCTGCTACGGAGTACGTACACACTAGTATTTAATTTGTTTTGCTTTCCTTATTAATTGCTTTATTTTGTTTCCCTCCTAATAATCTAAGCCCGATCCGTGTGTAATATATGTTGTGTGTGTAAACACTAAACCAAGGTCTGCACGCTGACGTCCGGCGCGGGCATGTCTGACCGACCGAGAGAGAGAGAGACCCAGATTGAAACCGACCGGCGGCGGCGGGCGCGCGCGAGCTCCACGAGGCCGCGCCGCGACACACATGCATCGACGTCAGCCGGCCGCGAGCGAATGGCCCTAGAGCAGCAGCAGCAGCAGCCGCAGGCCGCCGAGCAAGCCACCAGCCGCGTGTACAAACGGAGCGAAGCTTCTGCGGCCTGCTGCAAGGACTCCGATTCCGGCCGTGTGCGTGGCCGGCGGCGGCGACGGAGACCTTGATGCAGACAAGCGGTGTGAACCACAGTCTGAAGTCCCCGGAACGACGGATCAAACAATAAGGAACGACGCTTGAGATCTACTTTGGGCCGGGGACGAAAATGTTCCCGCGTTCCCGTCCCGGATTAAACGGCGTCCCGGAACATGGAACTAGGAGCGTTCTACAGTGTGAACATTATTTCGATCGAGGAGCAAGAGCTAGCAATGCAAGGCATCACCAGAAGAGTACGTGCGTCATCACCCGGGCCGGCTTTGATTTGGAGGCTGTCCGATCCCGTGCGTTCGTTTTCGTTTAGCTAGCAAACGAGCAACGAGCCAAAGGCCGGCAGCCCGGTGATAGCTCCCTCCGTTTATTTGGCGTGTACTCACGCGCAGCTCAGCGGTTTGGGCGACTCGTCTCCATCCATCTCATCACATGGAGACTATACTGCGTAGTGCATGCTCCTATATAGACTGCTGCCTGCCTAGCACAGTAGCATAGGCTAGAAGCTACTATCTGTATGTATGCATGCTAGTTATTAATACTGCACTGTTTCCCGCGAGCTTATTATTAATTGTGCTGCATGCTAGTTTTCACCAAGGATCATCTAGCTATATGTTCACAAAGAAACAAAATCACATCAAACCATCTCATACAATACATGTTACTACTCGCCCATTAAGCTATCTTTACGGCAAAAATGTTTGGAAAATTTCGATAAAAGACCACACGGGCGGCTCCAAAATTGATGAATTAGCAGGCTAAATCGGTTAGGCATGTGCACACTAGTCTATAGGAGTACTTGTTGTCAATCTACATCCAATGCAAGCTGTAATTTGTCGTTGCGTGATCTAGTTTAATGCCGCTCAGCTTTTTGTTTCGTTTTGTGGCTGTCGTGATGACCGTGATGGCGAAATCAGCACCATCTATCTCGCACTTGCAAGTGGTTCATTTCAGACCCCTTTTTTATAAGCCTTACCGTGGTGCGCGTGGCCATTGCAACAACAGATGAAGTGTGTAGATGCAATTTTTCGATGCAGCCCCTGTTCTAGCAGCTCGATTTTCATGATTATACTTATTCCTCAAAATTAAGGGGATGTTTGGACCCATTTGTTAATGCGGGCAAAGTGCTAAAGTTTAGTATAAATGATAATAGATGTTAAAATTTATTACCACTCAACTTTGGACCATCCAAACAGAATCTAAGAGTCCATGAGAGCTGGAACAACGGGAAGGTCAACGATGTGTACTGCTAGGGCTAGCTAGCTAGTGCTGCGACTTGACTAGCAATAGCAGGGAGAAGCAGGCATCGAGCCGTGGTCATCATGTACCAAACTGGAACACCATGGTGGTAAGTCCTAGTCATCCGGGTGCCCTGGCTTTCGGTATTATCTAGGAGTATTGAAAAAAGGATGCGCCGCCGTAGCAGTGTGTGGTCGGTGAATTTGCACGAATCGGGAAAGCTATCTAGGACTCTCAGCTTAGACGGTTAGACCCAACAGAAATCAGGACTCTCCATGCACCTACCGTTTGCAAGGGAACAAGCAGTCCTACTACAGCTTTTTTGTGCTAGACTAGACAGGTAGCCTCATGAAGGATGGGTGGTCACTGTCAACTTAAGCGTGCATGGCCGAAACAGCTCGTCCAAGGCTGAATTGCAGAGACACAAGATATTCTTTTTTTTTTGGCAGAGAAAAATTTTACATACGAAGTATATGGTGCAAATTAAATTCTGCCGATGGGTATTCTGAAAATAAAAGGCCTTTTTCTTTCGTCAAGACGCAGCTTGGTTTGGGCAAGATATCAAAAAAGCGCACAGTAGCACTTGACGAGAGTGCGTCGTCCGTGTATCGTTAAAAGAGCTAGCACTTACATCCGTAGCATGATGAGTATCCTTAGTATTTGCGTTGCGGCATTGACCATCCAAGTACGGTGCCAATGGTGGTACTGCTGCGTACAAGTGTACAACCTTCGAGTACAGCTCAACATCAAGTACATGGTTAAGCCTATTGATCAGCTGTTTTTAGTTAGAAAGTGGCAGGCAAAGCAATTTCTATCCCGGAGACCTGGACTTCCTTTTTTTATGTTGCCATGCGGCTAGCCACACCTCAACTTTGCCGTGGCCTCTTGTTTCCCACGATCGTCGCACAATATCAAAGCATAAAAAAAAAAAGGACTACCAAAGCTACAGGTGCCATGCCAGCTCCTACTCGCGGTTACTGTGACGGCCTATCTTTTGCCAGGACATGCACGGTCCCAGTTTGGCCGCCTCCGCCCGAGATCTCACTGGTGAATAATCCAAGGAAGAAGCTAGCGATCGAGCCACGAGGCAGCTTGTCTTGTTCCTCCTCGATGTGGCCACCCGCTGCGCCACTCCCAGTCCCAGTGGAGACGAATTGTTTGTGCCCAAAAATTTAAAAAAATATACTTTTAAAAATATTTGAACTTTTCAAGAGATTTGGGCTCGATTTGGGGGGAGATCGTAGTTAGTATAGCACTAGCGTGCCACTAGAGAACGGCCGGCATGCATCGTCGTTTGGACTGAAGCGTGAGGGGTTCTTCCCCATCAGCTCTGCCCTCCAAACTCTGCAGTGGCGGTGACGAACCCCGCCGGCGACATCGCCGTTCATTCAGAAGGTCGCCAGGCAGGACGAGCGGAGAGCTCGGGTGCAGGAAGTGAGGGGGAGAGAGAGAGGCACGGATGATGGGCGGCGTACCAGAGACGGCGTCGACGAACTGGCCGTTGATGAAGAGCTTGGTGAACCTGACCTCCACCTTGGGCACCTCGAACCCCTTGCCGCCGCTCCCGTTCGCAACCGCCATGGCGCCGCCCGCCCGCCGCTGGGCCGGACTTCGCAGAGAGAGGTGTGTGCTGTGTGAGCGCGGGAGAGGAAGGAGGATTAGATAGATGGCCTGAGTCGGGGGCGATGGATGCACGGCCTGCAGCCTTGGAGGCAGCAGGCTTTTTAAAGTGGACGGCAGGAGAGGCCAGGACGAGGAGACAAAGGGCGGCATCGGACGGCGGCAGATTCGGCTACGCTGCTAGCTGCTAGCTGCTTCCTTTCCCTTTTTTTTTTCTTCTTTTCTTCTTTTTTTTTTTTGCTTTGCTTGCTAGTTATAATCTTTGATTAACGTGTCCAAAGTCGTTCCCGGCTTACGGCGGGCCCATGTGTGGGGAGCTTCACCTAAAAACCAAACTTGCAAAGCAGCAGTAGTAATTAGTAAATAAATAAACTTAGAAAGGGACCTAATAAGGTTTTAGTCCCGTGGACCACGTGCTCCCGCTGCTTGTATTAGAAATCTGAAAAGGATTAAACTTTTTTAAAATTAAGCGTCCACTAATAATCAAATTATGTGTGTGCTTATCAGTATGTATATGATGAAACTTATTTAAATGGCTTCGTATTCATTGGTTTTTACGGTATTGATTTTGTAGTAGGCACCGGTGATGGCTTTGTTACCTGTACCCTGCTTCTAGATACTTCACCAAAGTGTAAATATATACCTGAGGAAGACGGTGCGAGTAAAACCAATAGAACAAACCAATAGAACAAGTGTGGCCTTTATGTTCCCAAAAAAAAAAGTGTGGCCTTTATTATTTACTACACATCTAGTAAAACACATTAAAGTTCAAGTTGACCTCAGCTCGTGTTACTGTCATGATGGGGGCTAACTTATTGTGTTTGTTTGGAGGAGCTAGTGAATGCTAAACTTTAGAGTTGAATGTTGTTAAACTTTAGTACATATTAGCACTTATATCTTTGCCAAAAATTTTAAGTCTTTGCTAAACTTTAGCCCATTCTACTTCCATTTGGGCCATGTTTAGTTCCTAAAATTTTTTTCTGCAGTATCAATCACATCGAATCTTTGGACATATGCATGGAGCATTAAATGCAGTTGAAAAAATAACTCGTTACACAGTTTAACAGTAAACGACGAGACGAATCTTTTAAGTCTAATTAGTTTATGATTGGATATTAATAGTCAAATAACAATGAAAATGTTGCAGTACCAAAACCTAAAAATTTTCGCGAACTAAACAAGACCTTGGATACACTAGTGCTAAAATTTAGCACATTCACACCCATTAGCACTTAGATCCGGGATCAGGCAGGTCTCCCATGGCTAGGCAGTAACGTGGCCGCAGCTCTACCTCCGGCGACCTCAACGTGTTACGTAATTTGTTAAGGCCATGCGTGTGATAGCTACAGTAATCCCTTTCTTTTCGTTTACGGCAGGGTTGCACTGGCTTTCGTCCGTCCCATCGATCGTCACTAAGATTTCAAACAATAAATACTCCTAGGTACGCATCACAAAGTCAAGATCGAGGACCCGTTGAATCAAGCGGATGTGGGCGCGCGCTCTGTCACTGTTACACTCTCACAAGTCACAAATGGCCGCGTTACGTAACCATGACTCATCACCAGATGGATTCGTCACTGTTGTACACCCATAGATCCATAGGTAATTATGCTCGTGCGTTGTTGCAGACAAAATTGATATAAATATCATATATGTATTGGTGCTCGTATTTAATTCGTAGGGATTTATATGATTGAGTCGTGGACGGAGAGCTGATCCGACTCGTATAAGGGATGCATTAAGGCCCACATGTCAATGGTACCAGACGGATCAAACCAAAAATTTGGACAAATCAAACAAAAAATTTAAGTGAAATCTTACTTATTTGAGAAATATGGTATAGATTTGGAAATCGAAACGATCGAACCCAAACAACACGGCTCCAGGCTCTCCCGGCCCACTGAGTGTCAAACTCCGAACCCTAGCTCGCCTCACGAGCTCGGCTTGGCACCACAAGTCTTTTCGCGTTATTTTGTAATGAATACCTTCGCCACCGCATGACGATAACATGTCCTTGAAATACTACTGCTCGGATCGCTGGAGATCTCCACATTTGAAAACTGAAACAATAAATATAATCCCGCGCGCAACAAGGGGCCGGGGTTCCGTCAGGCTTTCACACGATCGATCGAATGTCTCGAGCTTGCCCCGTGTGTGTGTGTGTGTGTGTGTGTGTGTGTGTGTGTGTGTGTGTGTGTGTGTGTGTGTGTGTGTGTGTGTGTGTGTGTGTGTGTGTGGAAGTCTTCGATGCTGACCGCCACTTCCCGAATCGGTCTGCCGGCAACCCAGCGACGTCGCCCGCTACCGATAGTTGCAGGCACCCGGGAGAGCTAGCGCGCCCGGCGAGAGGCCACGACGGCAGCCGAGCGCGGCGCGGGGGTCGCCAGCAGCGGAGGCTCCCACAGGCGTCCGCGCCGCGCCGGTCGCCCCGGACGGGTGCGTGTCGCGTCGGCGTCGCCAGCAGCAACAGCGGCACGTACGGGCAATGCAACCGGCCGTCCAAAATAAAGAAGAAACCGAGGATGGAGACGTACGGTTCATGGACGGACGGCACGTGTGGTTACTGGCGAGGCACGTGCAGCATCAGCTGGTGGTCGTCGCCGGGGCGCGTGGCGTGGCATGCCGTGCAGACCTGATGCCGTGGCGTCGACGACGTGTCCCTCTCCTGGCCAGGTAACTGACGAACCATGAGCAAGCTGCAGGGCAATGCCACGGTCGGGCCTCGGCCACAGATGGAAGCGTGACGGTCTGCTGACTGACGGAGGCGCGGACACCGACGCGGCCACGGGCTTTCGGAAGAGTACTAAATTCCAATCGTTGTCGCGAGGATCGGCGGATTTGCAGCGACATCCCAACCAACGTATGCGTATGACCGCAAGCGCGGGTGCTTGTTCGTGAGTCCGGGCGTGCCGCCGGTCGCCGGACGGCGCGTGTGCTGGGTCGCGAGCACCGAGCAGAGGGGGAGACACGGCGACGGCGACGGCGACGCCGGCCGTGGCTGCGCGCGCGGGGCCCCTTGGCCGGCGGAAAAGGAGAGCGCGGGAGCCGTCCGTCGATCGCTGCCCGGGGTGGACCCCGGGCGCAAGCTACACGCCGCCGGCCAAGGGGTAGCCAACATCGCAGGGTCGGGACCCGCTGCGTAGGGCGCGCGTGTTGCCTCTTTCCTGATGTGTCCAACTCACGACCGGAGAAGAGAGAACACGAGCAAGGAAACAAGAGGGCCCGTCGGATCACGAGTATGACAGCCAGATGGACACGATTGCCTATCAGCAAATCAAATGTAGTGGCTGTGACCGTCCGGGCAAATACGCTCTTCAGCAAAACTACACCTTTTACCTATCACATGGCGCAGGCACGCCAGAATTCAAGCAATCCAGCCCTTCAGCAGCTCAACGGAAGTTTCAGCAACAAGACGCGACATGGATGTAATGTCAACTTTCTCCACGCCTCGGCCTCACACCATGCAGTTGGGATGCAACAAATCAGAAACCCATGACATCCATTCTGTTGAACTTTCAGGTCAGAGGTATGTCATACTTGTTTTCAAATATGTGTGCACAGGGTCCACCGCGGGAGCACAGCTGCACGGACACCACCCCAAGACCATACCCTTTACACTCTGTTTTTTCAACACTACGGTGCCATTACAGCACGAGGCACCTGTTAACAACCTACAAGCGCCATCTGGCGCGCTAAAGCTCCCTAGGAAAAAATGCTAGTGTACATTACATTGGCCAACTGAAGCATCAGCTTTTTCACCACAAAAAGCCTTGTCAACAGGCGTACATCAATTTCATGGTACAGAGGAGCGAGATGCCTTCAGCTTTGTAACGGATGGCTTTGCCTGCTTTCTCCTAGCCACCTTCTTGGCATACAATGTTACATGGGGCGGAGTCGAGCCTCTTCAACAAGTCATGTCGGATTTCTGAAGAATGGATGGTCCAGAGCTTCTTGGGCACTGAGACGCTCCGATGGCTCGAATCGCAATAGACCGTATAGCAAGTCCACTAGTGCTGCCCTTGAATGGTCAGCGCTCCTTGATACCAAGTCCTGAAGTTGCGGCCCATAAGTTCAGGATTCAAGAGTTTAATCCCCCCTCGTATTTTGATAGCTTTTTACTCATGTTGATTTACATTTCAGATTCTCTTAGTCCAGATGCGAAATCAATAGCAGCTAACTAGTTTTCACATATTATTCGGTATGAAAGAATATGAAGATAGCACTAGCAAATCACCGAACGAGACAGCAAAACTGCACATTGTGTTTCCTAATTGAATTCCAACAAACCAGACTGATTTGTATGTTTGACATGGTAACAGATTGTCCTCATCAAGCCTATTTTAGGATGTGTTGTTAAGTAAATTCAGTGTCTTCCAAAAGAGAAGGTCCATATCTGCTAACGCTTTCTGAAGGACGGTATTTTGTCCATGTGCAGTTACATATTGACTCAATTTTGTGCCTTCCAAAAGAAAGTTCATAGATGCCATTCTTACATATTTTTATTATATGTCCAAAAACTACTGGCAGGAATAGCAAATAGTATATCTAATAACTATAAGTGCAAACCCTAACTTCTAACCTTAACCAAACCCAGTTACCCTTGAAATCTAGGGAAAAAAGATAACCAGACCAATAACAAGAATGTATTAAAGTTTCTAAATAAAAAGTTATGATTAGTTGAGAAAGAGCAAACTTGAGGGAAACGGAAACCTTTAGTCGATCCAGTTTTCTCACAGCTCTGATGCTTTCTCTTGAAACAGCGCCTTCAGGCCAATTTAAACGCGTTGCTCTCCTAAAATACTTTTGAGCAGATGAACTGCAAATTCCAGGTGACGTATGTAAGCACAATGAATGAATATTAAAAAAATCAAAGATAAAATAAATAGATTGCAAGCTAACACCATATAAATATCATGTAGTTGCATCCTCTGCATACAATAGTTTCCAAGAAATTCTAGCATTGACAAATTCAGCATAACATACAAGCAACACACATAGCAGAGATACGTGCACATGCAGAAGTACCTTCATCAAATTTAAGGAGCAAAAAATAGAGGTGCAAGCTAGTATTACTAGTGGCCATAAAAGCAGCTATTAGCTTCGAAAATCAAGTAGAAAACACAAAATAGAATAAATCATGTCAGTTAAATACAGCTGATACTCTGCTATTGAACAAATACTATGAATTGTAACTTCTTAGAAACAAGTAAACTTGATTTGACTCTACAGGCAGAATCAAATGCGCCACTTTCTCAAAATGTTCAAATAAATGAAGGTAAAATATAGAAGAAAACAGGGTAAAATATGTAACAGATTAGAAACAAATAAATGTAGAAGAAAGCATGGTGAAACCTAAAATCTCACCCCTGCCAAAAAAAACCTTGAACCTCAAGGAAATAAAGATAGTTTGCCTCTCAAAGGCTGAATTCAAAACATTTCCATTAATTCTAAAGTGAAAATGATTAAAACTAGTCAACAAATTAATATTGCAAGGCACCTTGCTTTCCGTATCATATGCTCTGGTATAGGTCCCAGAACCCTCTCCATCATTGCTAGGTGTTCCAGATTCTCGTGTGTTTGAAACAATGCTTCCCCCTAAAAGACTCGCTAATGTTAGGAAAATATCCATCAACAAATGTTAGAAAAATACAAGTGTGAGAAGAGATCTAACAGAGCATAGCTCAACAAGAATACAGCCAACACTCCAAATATCACATGGAGAACTCCAGCCTAGGCCTGCACTAGAAATATTCAACATCAGAATTAATGATTGGCATAACTGGAGAAGAACCACTGGCAACTAGTATGAGAGCTAGCAGAACAACTACGGAGCATGATAACAAATCTTATTCTTATTTTGCACATGAGCATAGATCTCAGTAGTCAGTCCGATCAATTTCGTCAATCAGTGACATTCAACCACCAACTCTAAAACTAAATATGTTCGGAACACATTGAAGAGGGGGGGAAAACCAACTTTTCTTTTCAAACTGCTGTCAGTTGTGTCATTAAACGTAAACAAGAGTATGAACTAGGATGCAGACTTCGCTAAGATTTTGAAATCTGTCTTACCATTTGGAGAAGAGCAAAGAATATTCGCTTTTCAGTGATAGTTCATACCTCAAACAAGATAAATAGAATCAAACCTTTAAGAATAACCAAATTACCTAAGATTATTTCAGGTGCCCTGTAATGCCTCGTGGATACAATCGAGTTATGTTCCTGATTATCAAAGGCGGTACTACCAAAATCTATCAGCTTTATGGCACTGGACTTTGGCAAGCACTTGAAATGCATCTCATCTTGTGAACTCTTCTGTACAACCCCAAGCAATCATTCAAGAAAACTGCTAATACAGTATGCCTATTAATGAAATAGCAGATGATCACTAAAAAATGGGTGAGAACAAGTACCTTTGAACTTGGAACCTTTATATACTCAGAAGACACAAGAAGTATGTTTTCTGGCTTCAGATCAGTGTGGATAAGCCGCAATTCATGCATATCTGTTTCAAAAATTAAGAAAGATGGTCAATACTGCCCCTTTTGGATCAATAGAATAATGAAGCTGCAGCTGCCAAATTAGCTAATAATTGATGCGCAGAATCAAGCAATAACTAACACACATGCTACAGATTCCAACAGTTGCCGTCCAAACTCCCGCACAAGTTCCATAGGGAAAGGTTGGTATCTATTTCGCTTTAGAAAATCATACAAGCTTGGCCCAAGCTTCTCAAAAACCTGACAAAATCATTGATATCCATTGAATAAACAGCCTTTTTAATTTGTAACCATTTCAGGGAACCTTCATGAGCAAAGAACAAAAAGATTTTGCAGTCAAGCAAATCTTGCTACAGGTGAATTATCATAATTTGTATAGATGAGTCTCTCATCCCAACAAGGGGTATTGGGTGGGCTCATAATACAAATATTATCAACAAACAATATATGGACAGAAATTGCTAACTGATTTTAAAAATAGTAGAAATGACAAAAAGCTAGTACTTACAATGCATATATGATTACGATAGTCAAACCATCTCTGAATTTGGACACAGCTGGCAATTGAAGAGCAATAGTCAAGTCAGAAACAGAATAGGGTTATACTTTAAGTAATAAGTTTTCTGAAACACTCACAGTGATCTGTATTTCTCATTTTCTGCGAGGCGGTTAAGCACATCTATCTCAATCATTGCAGCATCACGGTATTTGCGGATGCTCCGAACAACTTTTATGGCAACATATTCACGTGTTTCACGGTCCCAGCATTCCAAAACACGCCCAAAAGTACCTACGAAAATCCAACTCGCAGCGCTCTTCATTAGAATAATAGCGAAGATACCCAGCAGAAGTGGAGACGACAGATTGCAGAAAACCCGAACCTTCTCCCATTTTGCTCAAAATTTTATCTGCATAAGAATAGAGCAGAATATCGATAAATATAGCCAAACTTTACAGAGTACCAAATAAATCCAGGTCAAGAAATACACTGAGAACTAAGCAAACTGCTAGATGCATAAAATTTACTACTAAACTCACAAAAACTTAAAGATCAGAATTAGAACCCAGCTTCCTTCAACTCCTTCACTTAATGTAAGTAATAATTTAATATATGGACTCTAACAGCCCAAATTCTCGAAGAAAAATTCATGCAATGCGACAACAGAAAGCAAAAAAGTATACTACCAGCTTCCGCGCAGAATCAGAGGCCAATCAAAAAGCACATATAAACAAAATAACAAATAGACGTCACCACTAATCACATAACAAACGTTATCCGCGCACAAGGACTTAAGGATCTCAGATAGAGATCTAAGAGTCGGGTGCTCACATCGGCGGGTCAAGTTCTCGCCGAGATCGAACACGTAGTGGCCGTCGCGGTCGTCCTCTCTCCACGGAGGCGACGCACCGCCCCTGGGTACCTGCGTCCAAGGCGTGACCGAATCCGCATCAGCACACCCCCAAACCCCGTGAGCACACACGAGCAAAGCGGGCCCTACCACCTCCCGCTCAGGCAGCGGCGCGTCGGGGTCGTCATACGCTTGGCGCGTTCGCTTCCGAGACCGCGATGATTCCATGACAAGCTGCTAATTAGGGATGGGAGGGAGGGGCAGGGAGGAGAGAGAGAGAAACCCTAGATGGGGAGAGGCGAGGTCGGGGTGCGCTAATGGCCGCGAGGACGTGCAGGTGGGGGCGCCGAGGCGGCGTGGCGGGCTGGGGCCCAGATGGAAGTGAGGGGCGGCGGTAGACGGGCCTGGGCTCGAACTTTTTGGGCTCAGTTTTTGTTTCAGGTTTGTGATTGTGTAACACATAGCACTGGGAGAGCTTTAGTAGCAACTGAGATCCAGAGTTCACTCTCTATGCAAGCGAATATTCTGAAATTTAATAACGTTGTGCATTCAGTTACAGGCGACGTTCCGTCGACAATGAGCATTATTTGCCTAAACGGTCGTTTAGCCCGTTTAAACACTACACAGTGGTACAATATTTCGTTTAATCAGTTGTTTCGACCGTTTAAACGGCCGTTTTTACGTTTAAACACCCGTTTTGCTCGAATAATAGGCTAAACAGCATGTTACCGACTGTTTACCGTTTAGCATCTATGGTGACTTCATTAATCCCAAGGATTTGCCTACTCCATCTTCGAATATATTCATAGGGGTAGAGTTTGCATACGTGTGTTCATAGGGGTGTGAGTGTGCATGCATTGTGAGTGTTTGCGTTGTACCGTGTAATCTCGAAAAAAAACAGCTGGCATCATGTCCCATCTTCATAAGCACAAACTTTTGTAATTACAAAGATAATTGAGATTGACAGGAGAAGGGTTCACTCATCTGGAAGATATTTTAACGTTTAAGAGCATCTCCAATCTTAGTCTCCACTAGAAATTTCTCTCAACATGCAAACTATCCACCTCAACAATGCATTATTACATGTAATTAAAACCCACTAGCATTTTGTTATCCACGTCAACATGTCATGCAATCCACTAACAATTAATTATAATAGTTTATTTATTTATAAAAGTAATCAGAATATATATAATTACCTCATTCATCCACGTCAACGTGTACATGTGCATCACTATTAGGGTCCATAAGAATTTATTACTATTTCCCTATTCTTTAACCTATATAGTTAGTCATTTCTCTCAACATGTAAGCTATCCACATCAGTAATGCACTATTACATTACATGCAATTAAAATCTACTAGCATTTTGTTATCCACATCAACATGTCATGCAATCCACTAACAATTAATTATAATAGTTTATTCATTTGTAAAAGTAATTAGAATATATATAATTACTTCATTCATCCACGTTAACATGTGCATCACTATTAGGGTTCATGATGATTATTACTATTTCTCTGTTCTTTGAATCAGCCACATCACCTTCATTATTGTAAACATCCAATCAACTTCGTGCATATCCTATATCCATGAAATGCATGTCGTATTCGTTTCTTTCTTCTCTAACCAAATAATAGCTCAAAAAATTATTGTTTTTCATCCAAGAGATTTCTCATATAGTTTTCAAAATCACCATTTATACGAGCTTTTCTTTATTAAAAAAGTCTATCATCTTTTTGTTTTTTTAGTAAACTCAATCTAAGCTCTTATTTGTCTTACTATACATGCTCTCCATTATTTTTTATTTAAAGAATTATTGTATTTTTTATCATAGTTTATTGAAAAGCTCTCTTAAATTCCACAGCAACGCGTGGGGAATCATCTAGTAGTTTCTTAAAAGTTCTTCCCCAAACTATGTATTGGAGGCTTTTAAAAAAAACTTCTCTAAATTAATATCAACCCACAGCAAATCACTAATAACTAGTCTCTAATATTTCAAAACAGGTCACCTCATTATAACTGGACTCATTGTAGTTGGGCTGCTCACGTTCCCCTCAACCACAACACCCCCCCGGATCTCCGGTGCCGTTCGTTGCCGCCAGGAGCTCAGGTAAAGGATTTGCCGCCGCCGCCCCTGACTAAGGAAAAGCAGTCCTACCTGCGATCTCAAATCCAATTGGAGATAGGTATAACGGATTCGCTATGTCGACGAAGCCTTTCCATGCAACTGGGAGATGTGGCCGCCGAAGGATAGGATTGTCGCATCCTTGGTCGCAGAGCCAAACTTGCCCCCGCCGAATTGGGAGCAGTGGTCCATGTCAGCGTCGCCGTTGTTGCCTCCAGCGCTGACGCTGCCAAAAGCTTTTTGCTCGCTAGAACTGGCACGTGCAACACAAACAAAGTGCAGTAATGGATGCCGAGCGCGCGAGAACGGAGGATGCGGGGGTGATGGGGGCAGCGGAACTTGCGAAAATATTCGCGATACATCGGTTTTCGCATCGCGAAAATATTAGGGCTGTTTTAAGTTTCGCGAAAAGTTTTCAAAATTTTTCACTGACGCACATCACATCGAATCTTATGATACATGCATGAAGTATTAAATGTAGTTAAAAAATATAACTAATTCACAGTTTGATTGTAAACGATGAGACGAATCTTTTTAGATTAATTACTCCATGATTGGACAATAGTTGCCAAATAAAACTGAAACGTGCTACAACTTCTTCGCGAACTTTTCGCGAACTAAACACACCCTAGTAAAAGTTTGTGCCATCTGTTGGACTCCATTTTTTTATTTTTCTTCTCAAAAAAATTTAGGAGGTGAGATACACGTCCTTTTGGAGCGCGCATTTCAAAGTTGGCCGAAGTTGTGAGGCCGATGACTTGCGCGTAGGGGTAGTAACGGGCCATGGCCCTAGTGGTCACTTCACAGCGCAACTTGACCCTTAAATTTTTTAGACCAAAATTGTATAGGATTAGAGCCCGGCCCTTTTATGACCCAGCCCTTAGATTATTTAGGCCGAATTTGATGGTCCTTTACTACCCCTACTTGCGCGTGGTTTGCTCGCACGCATAGATAGACGCGGTCCGCTTCACTTGGATGGGCCTGCTCACATACGTGCATGAGCTGGTGGTTCTTGGTCGTGGTCGGCAGCTGCGCCTTATAATCGACCGATGCACACCGATGTATTATGCCATGTAGATTTGTATGGTGTTTATTAATAGAAATATTATTATTCAGGGGTCGTCGAGAACAGTTGGATTTAGGTGTAATTTTTATGAAATTGGATGGTCTATTTGCAAAATAGCCAAAGGTTATGATTGCGGACCATGAGGGAGGTTATTGGAAAAGTGCCTTGGTTTTTTTTTAAAAAGTCTCGAGCTTGATCGAATTTCTCATTCTATGTGTTGAAATAAATATTAATTCAGGGCCCCACGTGAAAAATATATGAACGTGGGTACTATACCATTGGGACGTGTTGGGTTTAGTTGTATTTTTTAGAAAACCGGAGGGACTATTTGCAAAGTAGCCAAAGGTTAGGGTTGAGGCCACGAGGGTGGTTGTTGGAAAAGTGCCTGGAGGGATTTCGTAAAGACCCGAGTATCGAATTTGTCCTTCTTTGTATTGAAATAATTATTAGTTCAAGGTTCTACATGAAAAAAATATACAAACGTGGGACTGTACCTCGGGACGAGGTATGTTTAGTTGTAATTTTAATAAAACCAAAAGACCTTTTTTTGCAAAAATATCCAAAGACTGGTTGTGCAACACGCGGGGAGGATGGCAAAGGGGACAGGGGCAAAGCTAGTGCACAGAGGCCCCGAGTGCACACCTCAGTATACATATGCAAAAAAAAAAAAACTTGACTAACATATGCTAGGGCACATAAATGCTTAACAAAAAGAAGAATATGGTAGTACTGACAGTTATCAATAAACACCTACAAAATATTAATTGGCCTACATGGCAGTGATAAAATATACCTCTTAGTTTTGCGATTTTCTAATTTCCTAAAGAGATCCACTATAGCATTATTTGTAACTTTTAGCATTTTTTTCTTTCTCCACGTTGCAAATGAGAGTGATTCATGTAGTCACCTCCCATGTAGTTGCACAACTTTGCTTTCACAATTTTCATGATTGAAAAGATCCTCTCTACGGTAGCAATGGCGACGGGCAATACAAGACCTGGCTTCAAAAGCCGATAAACCAAACGGTAGGTAAGATGTTTCCTGCTCGCTACTGTTTTTTAGGAAAGCTCCGCAATGGTATGTATGTTGGCAAATCTATCATCTTCACGCACATCATCAATATAAAGAAAAAGTTTGGTGTTAATATAAGATCCCTCAACTACATGATCAAAGTCAGCAGGATATATATAATTTAGTCAGGCTTATCAAACTGTCCACATTAAAAACATGGAATGAATCTCTTAGATTGAATGCGGCCGAATATACAAGCAATTGAGAGGCAGTCTCATTGAAGCGACTATCAAGCTCTTGTAATATGAACTACCTTAATACTTTAAAGAAAATGATTGGCCACAAAAGTCCTAGAGCATTACGAGTGTATCAGTACTTCCAATGTGGAGTGGAGCAAAGTGAGAAGCTAGAAGCATGTGCAGCAGCTGAGAGAAAAAGGAGTTGACAAAGAGCACCCAAACAGTCAAACCTGCTGGTGCAGATTCCGGCAAGCGGCGAGAAGTCGTGCACTGGTGCCGCGGCGACTTGCGATGCCGCCTCGCTAGCTTCCGCCTATCTGTGATTTTCTTTTTGTTGCGATTGCCGATTGGATGAGTGAGCGTCTTCACGGGAACTGTTTCGCCAAAGCGGGATGGAGGCCGCGGCCGGATCGGCGCAGGGGGCGGTGTCGATGGTCACCTCCAGCGCCTGCGGCTGTTCGCGATGGCTGTAGAAATGGATGGAGGCATCTGGATTGGGGGGGGGGGGGTGGGGGTGGGGGGTGCTGGCGGCTGATGTTTACATATGGCGGTGCTGAACTCCATCCGATCTGAATCCAACATAGCAAAAAATTTGATGATGTGGCCCAATGAGAGCTCAGGGATAAGCAAGCCGGGGCCAATCAGGGGCCTTGATGGGCAGTGGTCTGTATGGCAGCTGTTGCCTATTTAGGCCGGACAGTGGTGCACCTAGCTGATATTTAGGGAGTGCACATGTGGTAAAATTTAGATGCTAATCACTGATATTTTCTCCTTGCTGCACGTGCACTCAGCAAGCCCAACGTGGCTTCGCCCCTAAAGGGGAGAGGCTTTTAATCATTTTGACTAGAACATTTGGCGTGCAAAGCGCGTCCTATCATGACATCAACTATAGAAATGAGCACCCAACGATCTATAGTGGCATGAAATTTCTAGAATACGAAAGGGCACAAATTGATGCATAGGAAATCATATAGATATAACTTTTACAAGCATACACATTCCATCTAGTATTTTGAAATATTGATTCGACTGAACATGTTGATGCAGGTTACTTAGTCAGTTCGTTGTGCTAGCACGAAAAACTCAGCAATAACTGGTAAAAAAAATATTCAGATGATTGCCCATTCAATATACATTTAATTTACATATTCTCCCAGGTTCTTTTCTGAGGAAGTACCAATTAGAGGTCCTCGTTGTCTCCGTAGATTTGTACCAAAGTTACAGCCACTACCAAACTGTGCAACTTTGCCGAATGCCGCAAACACTCGACGAAGCCCAGAATACACTCGGCAAACAGCACACGGCGTTTGAACTGACGGCGAAGCAGAGTTTGCCGAGTGTCATTTCTCGGACACTCGGCAAACAGTGGCGGATCCAGAAATAATTAAAGGGGGGCTGATTTCTTCTTCCTCTCCTTTCTCCTCCTTTCTTCTCAAAAATGAAGGGGGGCTCCATAGTTTTTTGGACCTAGTGCTGCCTCCGCCACTGTCGGCAAACCTTTGCCGTGTGCCAGGTCGCACTCGGCAAAATAAAGGTAAATGGGACTATTGTACAACAAATGTGACGGGAGAGAAGGGGGTGGTAACGGTTTTTTTTGCCGAGTGCCAGACGTAATGCACTCGGCAAAGTTTGAACTTTGTCGAGTGCTTTCCGCAGGGCACTCGGTAAAGTTTTACTCATTGCCGAGTGCCCCACGTCTGGCACTCGGCAAAGTTTCAAACTTTGCTGAATGTCTAGGTAATAGCACTTGTCAAAGCTGTTTTTCAGAAAATAGAAAAATGGTCCCTTTGCTGAGTGTCTAGGTAATAACACTCGGCAAAGTTTGTTTTTTTTATTATTTTCTGTTTGTTATGTACTAGCCACATCTATAACAAATATAGCAAATATACGGCATATATACGGCACATCCATCACAAATATCGCATAATAGCACAAATATCTCACGACACATAGCACACGACAAGTTCAACATCAATACCATAAATGTAGACATCGATGCCATAAATGTAACGTCCAACAAGCACAAGTCCAACAAATGAGCTAAGTCCAACAAGTCCAACAACACGAATATCACAAATACCACAAGTCCAACAAGCACAAATCTGTAGAACAAATACCATAAACATTTCTAAATCAAGTAGGTGGCCACTGCGGCACCGGTGCCGGCGAATGCTCGTCCGGAGGCTCATTTGATGTCCCCATTGATTGAGTCTGCAAAAAGAAATTGACACAGGACTACATTTCTAAGTCAATATGTATGCGCAAGCAAGTAAATACATTCATACTCATAGGAGTGCCTGTAGCACTAGGTGGAGGAAAGATAGAAGGATAGCCTATCTGTGGCCGAGGTGGTGGAGGCCAGGACACCATTGGCGGCGGTTGATAGTTGATCGACGCGCCAAGACCTTGAATGTAGGCGAACATGGTCTGCATCTGTTGTTGCGCGGCCTGTCGCTTAGCAAGAAGCGCCTGCTCCATCCTCTGCTGCTCCTGCATCTGCTCTTCCTGCCACCTGCGCTCTTTCTCCTGCCTTAGCATCCGCTCCTCCTCCAACCACGCCTCGATCTCCTCCCACCTCTTCTTCTCTTCATCCATCTGGGCCTATACGATTTCATCCAAATGTTATAATGCGAACAAAAGATAACTAAAAGCAACGAACGACGAATGGAGCAGAAATAATCTGGATTGCACACACGCTGGCCACTGAAGTCTCAGGCCGTGGGTGTATTGGCGTGGTCGAGTCGGTGGTCCTTGCCCGAAGCTGGGAGAGAGTGGGCGTACTGGTTGTGTCGACTACGTTGTTAGCGAGCCAGTAACGGCCGTGCTTCTTCCCTCCTCCTGCCCTCATGATGGCTTCTCCAGAAAGGGGTTGGGTGGCCAGATCCCATGTGTCCCCATGGAGCGCCCTTCCCATCTCCGTGTACTGAGTGATGGTGTGGACGCTCGGGTTGTTGTAGGCCTCGGGTGGATTCGCCGGGTTGTAGCAGACATCGGATGTCGCCCTACCCTTGTGAGCCATACAGTATGCCATGAACTCGCTGCATTCTTGGTCTTCATGATGCCTTGTATGCAATGAAACTCATCATCCTGCTGAGAAGAAGCAGCCAATTAGGCAATTATCTAGGGATACAGGATGACAGCTCTTATACTATATAATTAGAATAGTCAACATGAGAAGAGATTAATAAAAGTACATGTCTATGCATGGATTAAAGATAAGTTTAACATGATTTGCAAATAAAAAAATCTAGTATAATAGCACAGTGGTATTCACCTAAAAACTAAAAATGTTGTTTTGTAAATGATCTATCAAAAATAATCCAAAAATCGCAACAGGAATCATCTTAAAACAAAAAATGTTGTGGAAATAAGCGGAATTCAACCTTGTATTACAATGAGACATCGAGATTGAACAGGCTATAGAGGGGAGAGCTAGTGGAGGGGGAGGGGAGGTACTTATCTCAACGACCGTCAGCATGGCTAGAGCGAGGGCAAGTAGATACCAACGGGATGCCACGATCTCCGCCAACTGCTCCGGTGAGACAGCCCAGCCTCAGGAGTGGCAGCAGGGAGATGAGGGCAGTCTCGGCATTAGCACGGAGAGGGAGGGGGCGCACGCCTGTACGAGGAAGCGGTAGCAGAGAGGGGAGGGAGCACAGGCAAGACGCATCATGCGATATGCCCCGGCGGGATGGAGCACTGCACCGCATTGAGAAGGCTGCAACAGAATTTAAAAAAATGGCAATAATTGTGTCTATAGGTAGAGTGGTCCGTGGCTCTGTCGGTTTACCCACCATTTTCCTTTTTTTCCCAATCTCTGACCGCATGCTACCACCATTACATCTCGTCGTCCTTTTATGTATTTAGTCCAATACGCCTTCCTACGCACTTCTCTTTCGTTTCCTAACACCCTACACCCATGCACCGCAAGCTCCCGCCATTATCTCGCCCCACACTCCGCTCCGCCTCCGCCTCAGCCGCCGCCTCCGCTTGTTCGCCACCACCTAGCCGCCTACCTCCTCCGGTCCCACTCCGCGACCTCCTCGCCCACCGGCTCCCGCCTCCTCGCCCGCTCTCGCCTCCGGCCCCGCACCCTCACGCCGACATCCTCCTCCTGCTCCGCCGCCGCCGCGGCGACGCCACCTCCCCGGAGCGCCTCCACGTCGAGCTCGTCAAGCGGGGGCTCTGCGATGACCTCTTCCTCGCCAACCACCTCGTCAACTCCTACGCCAAGGGCGCGCGCCTGGCCGCGGCGCGCCTGGTGTTCGACGAAATGCCCGAGCGTAACGCCGTCTCCTGGACTTGCCTCGTCTCCGGGTACGTGCTGCAGGGTCTCGCCGACGAGGCTTTCCAGGTGTTCCGTGCCATGCTTCGAGAGGTGGAGCCCTGGTGCAGGCCCACGTCCTTCACCTTCGGGACTGTGCTCCGGGCGTGCCAGGATGAGGGACCCGACCGGCTGGGCTTCGCGACACAGGTCCATGGGTTGGTGTCAAAGACAGAGTATGCGTCCAACACCACTGTGTGCAATGCCCTGATCTCGATGTATGGTAGCTGTGCTGTTGGTCCGCCGATCCTAGCGCAGCGGGTCTTTGATGGCACGCCAGTCAGGGACTTGATCACATGGAACGCCTTGATGTCTGTGTATGCTAAGAAAGGGGATGTGATTTCAACGTTCACGCTGTTCATGGATATGCAGCGAGATGATTCCAGTATTCAGCTGTGGCCAACGGAGCATACCTTTGGTAGTTTAATCACTGCAACATCTCTGTCGTGGTGCAGTTCTAGTGTGCTTGACCAAGTATTCGTGAGAGTGCTCAAATCTGGTTGTTCTAGTGACCTCTACGTGGGTAGTGCTCTGGTTAGTGCATTCGCAAGACATGGCTTGCTTGATGACGCTAAGGATATTTTCCTCAGTTTGAAAGAAAGAAATGCAGTTACTTTGAATGGTTTAATGGTGGGTTTGGTGAAGCAACACTGTGGTGAAGAATCAGTAGCTATTTTCGTGGGGACGAGGGATTCAGTTGCTGTTAACGCAGATACATATGTTGTGCTACTCAGTGCCATAGCTGAATATTCTGTACCAGAAGAAGGGTTGAGGAAAGGTAGGGAAGTCCATGGGCATTTGATTAGAACTGGTAGTACTGACATGAAAATCGCTGTTAGTAATGGTTTGGTTAATATGTATGCCAAATGTGGTGCCATCGATGATGCCTCAAAAGTATTTCAGCTAATGGGAACGAGGGACAGGATTTCATGGAACACCATCATCTCAGCTCTTGATCAGAACAATAATTGTGAAGAAGCAGTAATGCATTACTGTCTGATGAGACAAGGTCGCATAAGCCCATCAAACTTTGCAGCCATTAGTGGCCTGAGTTCCTGTGCAAGTTTGAGACTTTTAGCTGCAGGTCAGCAAGTACATTGTGATGCTGTTAAGTGGGGCCTAGATTTAGATACTTCTGTTTCAAATGCACTGGTTAAAATGTATGGAGAATGTGGAGCTATGTCAGAGTGCTGGAAGATTTTCAACTCTATGACTGAACACGATGAAGTTTCTTGGAACTCTATGTTGGGGGTAATGGCAAGTTCACAATCACTTGTTTCTGAAACTGTGGAAGTTTTCTCCAATATGATGAGGGGTGGTTTGATCCCAAATAAAGTTACATTTGTAAACTTACTGTCTGCTTTGTCTCCGTTGTCTGTTCTTGAATTGGGGAAGCAGGTTCATGCTTTAGTGCTGAAGCATGGAATTGCAGAAGATAATGCCGTAGATAATGCACTCATATCATGCTATGCGAAATCAGGAGAGATGGATTCCTGTGAGCATCTCTTCTCAAAGATGTCTAGCAGAAGGGATGCCGTCTCATGGAATTCTATGATTTCAGGGTACATTTTCAATGGCCATCTGCAGGAGGCTATGGACTGTGTTTGGCTTATGGTACACACTGGTCAAATGATGGATTGCTGCACTTTCTCCATTATACTAAATGCATGTGCCTCTGTGGCAGCATTGGAGCGTGGAATGGAGATGCATGCTTTTGGCATTAAGTCACACTTGGAATCAGATGTTGTGGTTGAGAGTGCTCTTGTGGATATGTACTCCAAGTGTGGAAGGGTGGACTATGCCTCAAAGGTTTTCAATTCCATGACTTTGAGAAATGAGTTCTCGTGGAACTCTATGATTTCTGGTTATGCAAGACATGGTCTTGGAATGAAAGCCCTTGAGATATTTGAGGAAATGCAGCGCAGCAGAGAAATTCCAGACCATGTCACCTTTGTTAGCGTACTATCTGCATGTAGTCATGCTGGATTAGTGGAAAGAGGTTTAGAATACTTTGAAATGATGAGGGATCATGGTATGCTGCCTCGGATTGAACATTATTCTTGTGTCATAGACCTTCTCGGCCGAGCTGGTAAGCTTGACAAGATAAAAGACTACATACAAAGAATGCCAATGAAACCAAATGCTCTCATATGGAGGACTGTTTTAGTTGCTTGCCGACAGTCAAAAGATGGGGATAAGATTGATTTGGGGAGAGAAGCTTCAAGGAAGCTTTTGGAAATAGAGCCTCAAAATCCTGTAAACTATGTTCTTGCATCTAACTTTCATGCAGCTACAGGAATGTGGGAAGATACAGCCAAAGCCCGAGCTGCAATGAGGCAAGCAACAGTGAAAAAAGAGGCTGGTCGCAGTTGGGTAACGCTAAACGATGGAGTCCATACTTTCCTTGCTGGAGATAGATCACATCCAAACACCAAGGAAATATATGAAAAGCTGAATTTTTTGATACAAAATATAAGGAATGCTGGTTATGTTCCCCTGACAGAGTATGCCTTGTATGATCTTGAAGAAGAAAACAAAGAGGAGTTGTTGAGCTATCATAGTGAAAAGCTAGCTGTTGCCTTTGTTCTAACTCGTTCCTCCTCAGGTGGCCCAATAAGAATAATGAAGAACCTTCGGGTTTGCGGAGATTGTCACACAGCCTTTAGATACATTTCTCAGATCGTTGGCCGGCAAATCATTTTAAGGGATTCTATCAGATTTCATCATTTTGTTGATGGGAAGTGTTCTTGTGGGGATTACTGGTAACTGATTTGTAAGTCTGATTCCAATACCAGTTTTTAATTTCTCATCAGGTCATAGTGCCACACTGCCAGGTCCAGATTTCTTAACTTTCTCAGATTTTAGGCAATATTTCTGTTCAAATATACAGTTACAGTTAGCATCAAGAGAGAGAGTTTTGTGTTTCTCTTCGGATGCATGAATTTACCATTTCATACCAAACTCTTGGTAAATATCATTCCATTTCCCCTACCCTAAGAAATTTGCAAAGCAATCACTGCATCTGTCAAATGCTTAAAGCTAACCATTCTAACTTCTAACATGGAAGTTGAATTTGTTATGCAGTTTGCTGTGATGTGTAGACTAATATGGAGCTTTAGAGGTATTTAGAAATGACGAGCTGGAAGCCTAGAACTTGTGCTTATTTTTAGGTGTTATCTTTTATCCATAATCTTCTGAATAGCTACCTTTTTCCCCTTATGCCTATATGAACAAGTGCAGTATGTTTAATATTATTCCCAAGCCACCACTTTGCATGTGTTCAGGACATTATGATGCGTGTTGGAAATAATCTCATGTGAATTAGTGTTCAGGTTCAGGGACATCAGTAATTAGCTATATTTCAGCAAGTAGTTAAAGAAGATTATGTGCTGATCACAGGGAGGAAAATCCTGCATTGATTAGGATCCCATCACTTCCATATTTTAGTCCTTTATCAGCTATATATAGTGGGGAAAAAACTGATAGAAGCTGCAAGCATTGTAGCAATAAAAGTCTACTGTGTTCTAGTGTTCTTAGGTGAGTTCTTGATGCTCGCCTCGGGAATGAGGCTGATAATGTGCATATGTTACTGTACTATCCTGGTTCATCTACCTTATTAACATATATAACAGACTTGTGTGAGTTTGAACTCAAGCTACATGAGCTGTTAGCCTGTTACCAGCTGAAAACATATACTTTGATTGGAATTTGGCACCTTGTAATCGTACATTAGCGTTAGCGAAGTTTTATCCTTTTTCCATGCATCCTAACCCAGTTAATCCCAATTGAACCACCACGTGGCCTTTCGCCATGAGTAAATCCAGGTTGCTAAGCAAAGAAGAAAACTGGAAATTGACTTTATGTTCATCCAAATTCACAGGACAGTACAAATGAAACCAAGTTATAAGTTAAACAATGTGCAAGGTTGAACTTTCTATATGCCATATTATCAAGTAAGGTACATTACATTTAAAAGACTTATACAGAACGACAACAGCAAATGTCCACCTTTAATCCAAGTCCACAATTCCAAAATTCGAGAGAAGGATCTTCATTTGCTGAACAAAATCTGAGCCTGTTGCATACTCTGTTAGCATCCCTACTGCAAACCCAAACATAGCCCATCTGCAGGATTTGTAACAAGTTAAATTAGCGCATGAGATGAGCTAACCAATTCAGAAACATGGTGAATCTGAAAAAAATGGTTTTTAGTAACTTCTTTAGGTCTTATTCCTAATTGACTTTGGAACATGTCATTCCTCAATAAGAGTAAGCGACCTAAAGCTTGATGTTTGTCTGATTCATTGATTGTTAAGGAGCATGCTGTTTGTTACAAGCTTAGATCAGATCATTTCCTTTTCGCTCATAAATTTGCAGTTCCTTAAAAAAAATCTAATAAGGAAAATAGCACTGATCTTGCTTTGATAGTTCAAATAACCTTCTGGCTCATAAATTTTATTTGTCTTGCGCGGGGGGTGCGGGCGGGCGGCGGGGCGGAAACATACCTTCCATTGGAAATCTCATTCTTTGGCAAGAAGCCGAAGAAGGGCCCCTGGTCGGCCTCCTCCAGCTTCTTCTGCTTGAAATATTCCTGCAGGTCCTTGGCCACCTTCCTCTGGTACTCCAGCGTGACAGCCCCAGCCACCGGCCTCTGCAGAGCTGCCACCGTGGCTGCGGTCTCAACTGGCTTCTGCTCAGGAGATGGCGGTGGCTGCTCCGACGACGTCGGAGCAGGAGCCGGCTTCACTGTTTTCGGGGGCTGCGACAAGGTCGGAGGTGTGGACAGAGTCGGCGTCTTGGGCGGCATCGGCGGCGGCGGCGACAGCGGAGGCGCCGCGGGTCTCCGGATGGGCCCCTCCGCCTTGGAGCTCCTGATCACCGCGAACGACGACCGGTATGCGCGGTGCGGGGGCGCCACCGAGACGCCCCCTACCTTCACCTTGATGGAAGGGATGGACGGAGCCAAAGACATTGCTGCGTCGCTTGAGCTCTGCAAGAGCTGGCCGGCTGGTTCTTTTGTTTCTTGGGAGAGGGAAGGAGGAGAGGGAAGGAACGCGTGGAGAAGGCCGGGACACACACCCACGCTCTCGCTGTGGATAAGAGTGTGCGGTGCCAAGTTTCCGTCGGCGAAACACCTTATTAATCGGGCGTGCTGTCTCCTAGCAGTTTGTGAGGTTTGCAGGGACTCAACATGGGCGCAGTGCATTCAGACATTCTGCTGACCTGCCGCGATTGTCCCTGTCACTTGGGCCTTTTGTAGCGCTGGTGTTTTATAGTACGTACATCACAGAAGATGTGCTGCAGAAATTAAATTACAAGCCCGTAGCCCACCGGCACAAGTTTTTGGATGAATGTTTATCCGTGAATGCAGAGTTCGTTCTTGTTATCGTGGAAAAAAAAAACAATCTGTCTGCATTTCCAGCTCCAAGAATAAAGTACTAATCAAAGGCTTACGATCCATAACTGACACAGTGGTACCAAATTAGCAACAAATATACACTTTCTCCCCTAACTTGTTGGAGAATAGATCTTAATTTAACTGTCGAAAAGCATGTCTCACCACCACGTCAAGACAAGTACAGAGTTAAAACAACGCAAATGGCCCTCCCATGGAATAACTGTTATGAAACAAAGGCATGAGGTTTACCAACTTCAACGAAAATGTTAAGAAGCCTTCACTCAACACGTTAGGAGCAAAATAAAAACAGAAACAGGGGTAGCAACAGGACAGCATCATATGGTACAACGGGCATGAAAACATAATGGAATGCTAGGAAAATAAAATATGAAAGAAAAAAAAAGAAACAATAGAGTCAAATCTCAATATTGTACAGGCGGGCATCAAAACTGTAAACCTGCTGCACAGACTAGCTAAGCATAGAACCAAAAAATAATTTAGCATGAAAACAAACCGTCCCTGTTTGTTTTGTTTCGACTATGATTGATCTTCCAGTTGCTGAGAAGTCACGGGTGCAGCACACACCCTGCACAGCATCACTTCGGTTTGACGGCTTCACATGAAGAAATGTTTCTGTCAAGCTTGTTCTGAAGTCATGAAATCTACTGAATCACACACTCACATTTCCTAAAACCTTCATTTTCAGCATCATCATCTGACAACCCTTCATCACTGCCAAATGGCAAACCCCAGTAATCAGAATATATTACAGTACAGCAAAGCGCTAGTAGAACACAGGAATACAGAAGATATGTATGCATTCGCTGTACCCATGTTAAGATAAAGGCTCAAGCTTAAAACTAACAAGGTTTCTGGCATTATAGTTAGGGAAAAAAGCAGAAGCGATCAGACACTTTCAGCATACGAATAAAGAATCAGTGCTAATAAGTAAGGAGGGAGTTGTCTTACAATCAATGAGTGCAGATCAAACAAAGATGCAGCTATTTCTTAATAAGTAACAGTAACAAGTATTGAACCCCACCGGACAGACACTAATATATTTACATTATTTGACAGTGCAACTGCTTCTTCAACAAGCTACAACTGGAGTAAACTTGTTTGCTACATAGAACAATTGACAAATATATGTTCTACATGCCATCTACACATATTTATAGCTAGTTCTTAAATTAAACTTAACTAATGTAAGTATATGTGTTGAATGCCTGCACATATGTTTAACTTAAATTTTACTACGTATAAGTGTCTTTGCTTTTTAAAGTATATGTATATGTCTTTACTGGATATTTGACTCTATAACCAAGAATCTACTAAGTTCTAGGTTAATAGTAGAGACCACTTCTTAAAACGAGAATGATATGGTGCTTTTTTCACTGCAAACTTTGATGATGTATTTTTCCAAGCACAAGAAGGATGGTTTCTAGGTGGCACAAAAATACAGAACATATGAATGATATGTTGCTTTTTTAGCTCTTCTATTGAAATTTGGATTCAAAATTAGTAGACGACAGATTTGTATTCATTTAAATGTATGATAATTGGCAATGGACCACTCCGACATTAATAAACATGAAAACGACATATTCTGGAAGGCACAAATAATGTACAAGGAAAATAGAACTTTTGGACCATACCTCGTTTCAAATTCCCTTATCTCAAAGAGATCTTTTCCACATGTATCTGTCCACTGAACCTTCCTTCGCTCCATGCTAGCTCTCAAGGTCTGCACTTCTTCCAGTGACTCGCGCGGTTCTTCACCCTCACTCGCAACTATAATATGCTCCAAAGAATCCCTTTTGGAATTGCTCTTAAGACAGCCTCGTCTCTCATTCCCAGTGATGGAACCACTAGTAGTCAAATTCTTGTTCGCGGAGCAAGATGCATCTTCCTGTGTGCTGCCCAATGCATTGCTCGATACCACTTTTGGAGGCGACGCCACCTCGAGGCCATTGGCAGTGCAACCGAAGCAGACGAAGGGAGCACATTTCCCAGGCGCCTGATCCTTGCTGGAGGCCAGATGGTACACCTGCTCACCTCCCCGGTCGACTAGCCGGTACTGGTTCCACGGCGCGACCTTGACGGGCTTCTCTTCCACTTTCCTTCCAAGCAGCAAGAGGGCGAGGCCATGGCTGTACCCTGAAGCTGAAGACGAGAAGAACCCTCCTCCTTCCACGGCCAGTAGCATCTCCACTGCTCATCCAGGCACCAGGAACTAAGATCTTGTGCCCAGCCGGACAAACTACCTCCCCATTGGCTAGCTAAGAGTCCTGCAATAATGCAATGGAAACTCGCATCATATTCACTATTCCAAATTCTTCAAAAAAATAGTGCGGAGCAAACAAATGTTCAACCCATTTGACGGATCCAGGGGCGGGCAGTACAGGACACCCAATAATTTTGCCAAAAAAATCGGAGCTAGTAGGTATGATACAGGTATATACTAGCAATTGGGTCAG
Source organism: Panicum virgatum (assembly GCF_016808335.1). Classification (NCBI taxonomy): domain Eukaryota; kingdom Viridiplantae; phylum Streptophyta; class Magnoliopsida; order Poales; family Poaceae; genus Panicum; species Panicum virgatum. The sequence goes on along the minus strand of NC_053140.1, from coordinate 37,056,297 downwards.
ACACTCAGATCCGAACGCACATAGCTTGGGCTCTGCTCGATTCCGCAGCCTGAAGAGAAAAGAATGGTAGGGAAGGGAAAGAGCAGCGTACCTAGTGGACGATCGTCGCCGGCGAAGCCGCTCGCCCAGCGCCGCCGCCGCCGGTGAGGAAACGGCACGTGAGCAACCGCGGATCGGATCGAGAGCGAGAGCAAGACACGCACGGACACGGAGAGAGAGAGAGAGAGAGAGAGAGAGAGAGAGAGGATAGTTCGGGGCTTTTCGGGGAGGGAGAGAGTCTTTTGCTCCCCGGTGATTTAATTCAAGGGGGGCAAATTGCATATTAGCCAAGTACTTTGACCGTTTTGACGGTTGGACCTTAAATTCAGAAGAAGAAAAAAACCCTCACCCTTAGAAAAACCGTAACTGCAAAATTGCCACTGGAATCACATTTTGTACACCCCGCGTGCCACCAGCTCTAACTTTTGTTAAATATCCCTTCACAAATTATAGGTATAGGTTGTTTTAATTTTTCTAAATATATAGTATTTCTTATACACTTTTTTTAGATAAAGGAAATAGCATTTCTTATACACTAGCCACTAGATGTATGATATAAAAAATCAAAACGATTAGTTGTATGTAACGGAAATCTTTTTGGCATAAAATTGAAAATAGATCGAAAAATAATAAGAATGAGAAAGGACAAAACTATCCATATTAATATGGTACAATGTCATTGTGTTCTTCTTCCTTTCCATAATCTTTGCCTTTTCTTTTTTGGTAATGATGGCTTTTGGCTTTGGCAAAGCACCAGCACTCCAGCAGCAGTATCTTGCACAAGTCTACTGAAAATAAATCTTAACCAGTACTCGCTCTATTCTAAATTATAAGGTCGTTTTATTTTTTTATACAAAATTTAATCACTCGTCTTATTCAGAAAATTTATGTAAACATAGTTAAACTTAAGTCATTCTTGAAGAACTTGAATTGATACAAGATACAAATTTTTGAGTAAGACGACGAACTTGTGGTAAAAAAATCAAACGACTTATAATTTAGAACAGAGAGAGTATAATGCACGACATTGCTACGGGTAATATAATAGATCTATATAAGACCATCAACTTTACGGTTTACGCTCTTTCACTTTTTATACATGCTGACTGTGATCATGTGAGGCATTGATTGTACGTGTTATTATTAAAATTTTGGTCGATATGTCTGTGCTCCTATTACAATTCCGATTCACTTATCCGGACCTTTCGATTAGGATACCAAGAAATTGTTTTGGCTGCTTTAGAAATAGTAGAGATGGGTATAGATGTTTTTTTGTTTATGCGCGCGCGGCCCGGCCCGGCCCGGCCCGTTTCTCCTGATGGCCGGCGTGCTGTGCTTCGCGTCGTGAACAAATGACACGACAACACGTTTCGGAAAAGAGAAAACACGAGACCGAGACGGGATTTTTGATTTGATTTGAAGGTGAAACCGAATCGGACCCAACCCAAACCACGAGTAGATAGATATTAGAGGAGAAGAGAGGCGGCCAGAGGGGGAAACAAATTGGAAGCGCAAGCAATCCGCAAACCCTCCTGTCCAGTTCCCCTCCTCGATTCGCCCGGCTCCATCCCCGGCGGCGGCGGCGGCGGCGGCGGCGATGACCCGGAAGAGGAAGACGGAGGCCGCGCCTCGCCTGGACGAGGCCGACCGCACGCTCTACTCCACCTTCTGCGGCGCCGCCAACTCCCTCTCCCAGCTCTACACCCAGGCCATGGCCCAGCAGAAGCTCTCCTTCCAGGCCGGCGAGCGCCATGCCTACGTGCGTACACCCTCCCCGCGTCCTGTCCCCCATCTCCATTTATTCCCCCACCCCTCCCCCCCCCCCCCCCCCACCCACCCACCCCCAAGTTACTACCGTGCGCGGCTGCCTGCTTCCTGTCTGTCGGTTGGGGGATAGGGGAATTAGATTGCTTTTCCGTCTGCTGGGGTTGACGGAGGAGGCGATCCAAGTCTTAAATTCGAAACTTATACTATATGCTAAGATGTGAGAAAACTTCCTATCCAAATGCATCAGTAGACGTGTAGGATTCTGCAGGCACAGGCTTAGAAGAAATGCTGGTTGGGACAGTCTCAAATCTAAATTCGGTGTTTATTGTGTGTAGTGCCACACTGTCGGCCTGTTGCGTCATCGTAGGTAAACCTTTAGGTAATTCACAGCAATTCAGTAAGTAATTGTGCAGTGCAGGAGTAGGACGCCGTAGGTGTAATCATGTTGCAACAGTATAGTATCCACTGAAACTTGAAGTAGTTCAGTATGAAGATTTATTCCATTAGTCTTTGGGGAAACAATTATGAGGCATGACTACAAGTGACTAGAAGTCCACAGTTTTAAAGAAACGTACAGGATTTGCTACCTCAACTAATTCCTGCCTGTGAGCATTTATCTTTGTTAGAGAATGATAAATTTCTTGTCGGGGAAGAATCTTAATTTTAGTTTGTGATGATCTGATCATTTATAACTTAAAAACTTGGTCGTGTGGTGTCTTACCTGACAAGTACAAGACCTTCCAGTTCTTATGCCGTTCTTCTTTGCTAAATTCAAGCTTAATGATGCAGGAAAAGCTCTACCAGTGGATCTTGAGGAAGCATGAGGAAGAGTCAAGGCTCACAGTAGCTGATATAATGTCTCATATTCAGGTCCACCCTTGAAACCTCGTAAACCATGGTGCTGCCTTCTTTCCTGAGAACATGCTTTGATTCTGACTTGCATTACTTTTTTTTTTGGAGAAGAAACACTTGATTTGGTTTACATAATCTTATCTTTCCATATTTGTTTCATTCTCTGTGTTCGATATATCTATATGGATCTCCTTCTTGAGGACCAGGTTTTTCCAAACATACAAGATACACCTCATACTGTACAGGAGCTATGCTCGGCAATGGATTGTCATGTTGAGAATTGCTTGAGTGGGATGTTAAGTTGTGTTTGGTAAATGCTATTAAGTATGACTTTAGGAAAAACTGCAGATGGATATCTTGTTACTACCATACCTGTTCCATTGGGTAGTAAGCTTTATTGCACGCATTAAATTTGTGAACCGGGTGTAGTGTTGACATACTCTTGTTTCTTTTGCAGCATGAGATGGACTACGGAGGTACTGATGCACATGTCTCCCCAAGAGTGCATCAGCATCCTCAGATTGCAAATCCATTCACAAATTCAGTTGTTCCATCTGCAACTGGTTTATATGGGCAGACGGCAGCTGGATTTGCTCCTAGACCCAGCCTCAGTGACCAGTCAAAGAATACAATATTTTCTAATGCCCTATCGAGCCCGGTGCGCAGGAGTCTCCAGAACTATCATTTGGCTCAAGGTGCTGGCAATGGAGGCCGGAACGCAGAACCAAACTCAGCAGGGGCAAATAGGGAGACCAACTCTGCAAGCTCCAATGACACTTCAATGGACATGGTTTCAGATAGCGCTGGGAATGAATTCTACCAGTGATTTGTGGTGAGACGTGTCTGCAATCAAGCCAGCATTGCATACCAGCAACCGCTGTTGTCGCTTTTTTTTTCCTGCCTTGCCTTCTTTGGTATTTTCCCCAAAGGTCACATTCTATGTGGCAATGTACCTGCACATTCAAGTTTATTTAAGTTATTATTGGTAACTTTGTTGCTTTATCCGCCCCCACCCCCGCTGTTTCCTTGTGTTTGAGACTATGATGTAAATGAAAATCACATTGTGACATATTCTTATAGAGGAAGACGACTAAACTTCTTGAAACTTTGATTAACTACTTTGCGAAATGCAACGAGACATTTCAAGGACTTGATGAGACCTCAACTAAACTTGAGGCTTATTCTGTGCAAACTTCTAAAACCTTGAGAGGATTGCTGTCTGAAACCTCACTGAAACTGGATTTTCCTGGATGACCCCTGTCCGAAGCTTGAGCTGAGTCGCTGAGAGATGTCTGCTCCAATCGAAATGGGTTCGTGTTCTTTATTCATAGACTTCTGTTCCACGCGCAAAGTTTGGTGTAGTCTTTTTTTTTCAAAAATAAAAATTGATGCTGCAGTCCTATTGTAAACGATGTGCTTGGATTTGTATTTCTCTTGATGGCTCTGCTCAACCCACATGAGATGTACTCCTTTTGATTACAAAAAATTATGGCTTTAGACATAGTAAAATGTTGAAATGACACTTTTACTCTTTAACCACGGGTATGCATTTGCATAATACGATAAAATTCTAGTGCCGTGTGATTTTTTTTTTTTGAAATAAATCTGTTGGTGCCCACTTCAAATGTTCAAACTTACACTACTTGCGGTGTTCTTAACTGGGCAACGGTTCAATCAATTCTAAGACGTGTCTTCTATATCTCAGGTGACTGGAGATTTCGATTGTTTCATCACGTAAGATATATTGTTCTTTATTGTTGCAAGAAAATATTGTATGATGTTACTGAATTGTTCTTCAATGTTGTCGACTCCATGCTCCACTTCCTCTGACGCCGGCGTAACCCCGGATTTGCCTGAGCGCAGTGCGCAGCGCCGTCCCCGCCACGTGCAATGGTTTGTCTCAACTCTCATCTGGGAAAATTGCTAAAATTTGAAGGAGCTAACCGCAAAATGTAGAAGCCATCACTGTCTTACGCCTTCACGCACATATCATCCCAAGGTTGGAGTTGTTCGCGATCATCCTATTCCCGCGGCCGCGGGAGAGCATTTCGGTGACACAGCAACCGATCTGCCTGGGAAGTGGCGCGCCGGCGGAAAATGGCGTCGCGGACGCTTGTTAGGGCTGTCCAAGATCTGCCGCACCGTTCTCGCCTGGCATTGAGGACAATCGAGGTTGCAGAGGCGGGCAGAGCCGGACAGGCCGAGAGGGCCCTCGACCTGTTCGAGGCAATGCCCGTGAAGAATCAGGTAGCCTGGAACGCGGCGCTGGCCGCGCTCGTCGACGCCGGCCGCACCGACTGGGCGCTCTCCTTCTTCCGGGAGATGCCCAGGAGGAACGCCACCTCGTACACCACCATGATCGGGGGCCTCTCCCGCGCCGGTGGAGCTGCCGCCGGGGAGCGGGTTCTCTTAGAGGAGCTCCCGCTCGATCAGCACAACGTCTTCACCTGGACGGCCATGATCTCGTGCCACGTCCGGAACGGCGAGCCTGGTAAGGCGGTGGAGCTCTTCGTGGCTTTCTATGGCGAGTTCTTTGCGCGCGGGATGCTGCCCAACGCGCACACGTTCAGCTCACTGCTCAAGGCCTGTTTGGGTGTCCGGTCGCTGGCCATGGCGTTGCAGCTCCATGCTGTCATCGTCAAGCTGGTGGGCGAGGGGAGCAGACATTGTTTCGTGTGGAATGCCTTGATTGATGCCCACGCAAAGCTGGGCGCACTGTCAGATGCTGAGAAGGTGTTCTACTGGATGCAAAACAGGGACATCTGCTCTTGGAACATCATGATGGATGGATATTCCTGGCATAAGCTCGTCGACAAGGCTCTTGATCTCTTCAGGATGACAAGGGAAAAGGATACCTTCACATGGAACATCATAATATCCTGCTTGGGGGAGAACCACCATGGAGAAGGTGCGCTCCGCCTCTTCATCGATCTGGTCAGATTGGATGGCCACTGCGGTGGCAATGCCAAGCTGAACGCGTCAACATACACGACAGTCCTGCACATTTGCTCAGTGCTGACGCTGCTTGCGTTTGGGAGGCAAGTCCATGCACGCACTGTCAAGGACGGGATTGGTCAGAGCAACGTCTCCGTCAGCAATTCTCTGCTCAGCATGTACAGAAGCTGCGGCGCCATGCTTGATCTGGAGCAGGTGTTTGAAGAAATGACGGTCAGGGACATCATATCATGGAACTCTGTGATACAGGGGCTTGGCCAGAACGGTCTTGGGAGGCAAGCCCTGGCGTTTGCGGAGCGTGCACTGGAACTCAAGATGTACAACAGCAACACCTTCATCGCCATCCTGACATCCTGCAGCCACTCGGGGCTAGTCACTGAGGGGCTGGGTTACTTTGACAGCATGGCCGAGAAACATGGGGTGGAACCGACGCTTCACCACTACATCAGTGTTATCGATCTCCTCGGCCGTGCAGGGAGGCTTGAAGAGGCGTACGACCTGCTCCGGAAGATGCCGTTCGCACCAAATGCTGTGGCGTGGCGTACTCTTCTACATTCTTGTCTAGTCCACATGATGCGGCTGTGGAGGCAGCAGCATGGCTGATGAAACACTGATTGCAAACGAGAAGGGTGCTGATCACACGCCAGGGTGTACCTGGCTCACCTGAACTTCTGAACATCCAGGGTCCGTTCAGTTCATGCCTGAACAAAGCTACATCAATATTCAGTAACTTAAGCTATGGCCCGCCAAGACTCAGCAAGGCTTGCCAAGGGGTTGTGCAATTCATGATGTCATGAGTTGAGTCCGCCAACATCAAGTTCACCATTATCTGGACTCATGAATGGAGACCAACAACATCAAGAGATAGGCCAGAAGTTCGGAAACAACAGTCCTGGCTATCTGCCATGGTGACTCAGTGCAGAACAAGATAGATGAGATTGAAAGTTGAAACATGGAACACATGGAAGCTGGAGCATGGGAAGATAACCTGAGGCTTGGCCTGCCATGATGAGTGAATACGAACATGCCTGCACAAAACTGCATCAGTAACTGTTGAGCCGTGGGATGCGAAGAATCTGCGGAAAGCTTGACACTTGCAAAGCGTCGTTTACAGCATCAAGAGATACGCCACAAGAAGGCTGGAAACAGTGCCATGGTGAGTGTGCAGAACGAGCTTGAATTCTACTATGTAGGAATTCGAGCTATGGTGACAGCTCCCCGGATGCATGAAGTTGGTGCCAAGTTAATTCTTTTAATGTGCCAAATTTCTCTATGCAACATCGAATTACACTTACCAAATGGAGAAGGCAAAATTCGCCCCGTTTGGTTAGCCTAGAATTCTAGGAAATAGGATTTTGACCTCTAATTAGAGGTGTTAAATAAAGGCTGTTTATAAAATCAACTCCAGAACTCCTGCGTTAGGAATCTTAACGAATCTAATGATGCCTTTGACTGTATAATTAGAGAATGGTTACTGTAGTATTACTGTAGTCAATCATTGATTAATTACTGTTGTTAGATTCGTCGCGAAAAATTACACCTATCTGTGAAAATTTTGCAAATAAACTTCATTTAGTACTCTATGTATACAAGATTCTCTCCTAAAAGATTTTAGAAAAGAGTATCCAAACAGAGGACTGGGGGGAACACGGCAGTGCAGCAGCTAATGGTAATCAGTTCTTTATTAGGTCAGTCTCAGTGGGAGTTTCATGGACACAGATATCTAGATTGGGAATTAGGTAACCGAGCTAGATGAGTTTCATGGTGATAAAACTCTCCTTATATTACATGAAACTTTATCCTTTTCTCTCCTTGCCACGTCAGCAAAATTGATGATATTTAATGTCATGAAACTCTCCATGAAACCCCGCTGAGACTGGCCTTAGGCATGTAGAATTATTTTCTCCACTTTTGAGACCATAAATAACATAATCCCTGAAGGAATGGACACAGCCTAAAATGTATAGAATAAATTAGCCCAGGAAATCATTCCTCCGATGTGTGAATTTCTTTAAAACATGAGAGTTTTTCTTGCTAATGTTCTTAAATATTTCCTTCCAAATGTGTTCTCTCTGTTTTTGTTCATTTTTTCTTTAATACAAAACCTTTGACCAACATTTTTATGACACAAACATAATGCTAGATTCAAATTCAAAACTATTTTTTTGTGGTTATAGTTCTGTATTACACAAATAAAAAACGGAGTAATAATTGGTCAATGCCTTGTATGCCCCTACAATTTCTGTTGAGTACAATTACATATGATTCTGCCAATTTTTAAACAGATGGGAAAACACTTTGATAATCAAACTTCTGAAAGTTTGATTGCACACGCTGACACGCATAATAAAAGGTATATCCCTAAGCACAATTAAGCTGAACAAGAGTACCATGGCAGGTGTAAAGAGATGTACCAAGGATATACCTACAAGAATTAGATACGAAGCAGCGACCAATATTCCACTGCAACTGTGAATCAGCTATAAAAGCCTACAATAATGTTAGATGCTGTCATCAAATAATCTTATCTAGAAACATCTTATCACAGCAATTTGCATTAACTAAGCGGCTTTCTGACATTTTCTTTCCACTACAGGTTCTATTTGACGACATCACTTCATCAACTACAAAAGGGAAAAGGCTAGAGTTTAATTACAAAGCAACACAATGGGGGAAAAACAAAAGAAAAAAAAATGAGGACTACTTTCCCGATCGTTCTTGACATTATATTTGTCGATTGGCTGCACAGCAGTCATGACCAGCAGCGAGATGTTGAAAACCCCTCCCATTGAAGCATCATGATCTATAAGGCTATACAAGAAACTCGTCTATCCGGAAAATCTTTGCAGCAGAACACCGTTGCTCTGCTGGCCAAAACAATATGTTGGCATGGGTAAAGGATCAGCAAGCTCGAAGCATCTGCATGCATCAAAATGTTATCAGTTGTTGTACCTCTAAAAGCACTCATCACATGGATATCATGACAAAGGATGGATTGGCAGTACCATGGAAGCAGCATTTCTGTCCCTCATAGACAAAGTGACAGCTTCAAGAAAAGCTTTGGCAGTTTCAGCATCATTTTCTGCAAGCTCCGCAATCCTTGCTGCTTCCTCAGCTTCTGCGATCGCTACTTCTGCCTCAGCAACTGCCTTGGCAGCAAAGGCAGCTGCCTCTTCCTTAGCCATGCCTTTCATCTTCTCCAGTTCAGCATCCACTTGAGGCTTAGTTAGCTGTTTAGCATTATTATCTCCATTCATCTCTTCAGCAGAGTACACCTTGGTGCTTATTCCACCCAAGGAAGGTGAGCTTGGTGCAATTCTGTACTTTTGGTTTACCTACAATCATGATTAAAATATAGATCCAGCTTGAAGTCTGTCCACGTTTTATTCCTAAAAAATCTCTCCCCATTCCAGAGAGAGGGAGAGAGATGGAGATTGAGAGAGACCTTCATCAATTTTCCTGAATTAACCAATGCCTTCAATTTCGTAGACAGAAGCCGTTGAAAATCAGCAGGTAGCCAGTATTGCTCCTAATAATATAGACAATTTAGGTTGAAAATCATACGCAAAAGAAAAGATAGAAAAGGATTATCTCAGTTTGCAAAAGATCAGCAGGGATGCTCCATATTATTAAAATGGATGAGACAAACATTCCGAATACAGACCACAGTCAGAAAAAAAAAGAAATAGCAAGGCAGCTGATGTACAGTTAAACAAAACACAATGTAAAACAAGCGAAAATGTAAAAACAAAAAACTGTTATCCACTAACCTCAATATATGCAGCAATGGCTGCCTTATTGGACCCAGAAGGCTCCTTAAGCTTCTTTATAGCTTCTAATATGAGGTCATCAAGCCTAAATTACATACATAAAAAAAATCACATTAGATGACCAAGCATCAAGAGAGCAGTGTGCTGAATAAATTGAGTTGTATAATAAACAGTTGAAGTAAAATTAAATAAGCAATGTGGATTCCAACTGCTGAATATATATGTTCTCTCAGTTAAATACAATGTTCAAAAAGGCGCTAGGCGCTATCTAGGTGGTGACCCACCGCCTAGAGCCTAAGCGGGATTAGGCGTTTCAAGGCGTTTTTCTAGGCGGTGCTATATACATACATATATCTTGCAATAGACATCATATATCTCTTAAAGAAAAGAAAAAGAGAGAACCAGTAAATCTTGAGTCGAAAAAAAAGCCCAAAAAAACCCATCAAACCAGCCCAAAATCAGCCCAACGGCCCACCTCCAACCTTTATCTCCTCACTCCTCCCGTTCCCGACGCCTCACACCTCTCTCGACCAAAGCCGCCGCCCCTGCCTCCTCTGCCAGACCGCCACCGCACACCCGCCCCTGCCTCCTCCCCGCCGCGCTCCCGCACCTGCCTCCTCCGCCGGTCCCCTGCCTCCTCGTCCTCCGCCAGCACCCGTCCCCTGCCTCCTCCGCCGCCGCCGCCCGTCCCCTGCTTCCTCCTCCTCCACCGGCGCCCATCCCCTGCTTCCTCCGCCGCCGCCGCCCACCCCTACCTCCGCCGCGCCCATCCCTGCCTCTGCCTGCTGCCTCCTGGCCGCGCCGGCGGCCCACCTCCTCCCAGCGGCGCCTATCCTCCGCCTACCCCCCTAGGCGAGGCGGCACCCCTCCGCCTAGCGCATAAGCGCGCCTGGGCGAGCGCCTAGTAGCGCCTTTTTGAACACTGGTTAAATAAAAATGATATGCAATTATGTATTAATAAACATGTTAAAGAAGTACAGAACTATCAACATTCATGGAAAAACATGTAGAAGTCTAAAACTCTGCAAGAAATTGAGCATTGGGAGGAGCACAACATGTGCAGAACTCTGAGGATGTATGTGTGCAAACTTTTATATTCCAATTGACAACAAACAGTTTCCTTTTTTGTTGACTAACAGAAAGGGTGTGATCCTGAGTCCAGAGATATGGCATACACCATAGGGACAAATTATGAGACTACCAGAACATATTTGATAGAGCAGATCATAGAGGGGGTGAAAATATTAAAGAAGCTACGCAGCACCAGTACCACATGAGCATACATATGATAATGTCATAATCAATCATAATCAACTGACATGCATTGCAGACTACACATAGCAAAGATACATATGTTGCTTAATGTTTGTTAACATGGTGTTTAAACATAGAAAGCCCGTCCAACTTTTTTAGTAAGATATCGCTCAGGACAACATTTATTAATCTATTTTCTGTATGGATAAAGTCTGTGCGCACATAACCCACCATGGTCGTGCTGACCACAAGGGCTTAACATGTGCATGTGCAAAGTTTCCCTTTTCTATCATGATGACCAACTTCATATCTCCTCATGCCAGGTCCTTCATATAAGTTTATAATTGTGATGACCACATAATTGTATAATTCAATAACAAGGTCAATTTAGGTAAATACAATTTATCTTTCTTTCCCTAGAAAAATGTAAGAACCAATGAGGCAGTGACAAGAAGGTCAAACTGAGTATAAAAGGAAATGTATGAATGTTCATAGATATGGTAGAATAGGCATGCATTTGATTTTCTGCAGGATATTTATGTTTGTCTAAAGCATTAATTAGTGTGCCATGTAAGCAAAACGATGACATGGCAGCAGAGTTAAAGGAGAGAGAAGGAAACCGTTTCTCATGCAATGGTCAGCTCGAGAACCTAGGAAGGGAGATGGTGGATGGAAGAGAAAAGGGGAGAGAGCAGGAGATTGGATGAGAATTTATTATCCATGGTGAATGTAATGTAAACTGTAATGGTAGCGGAAAACAACGGGAATGGAAAAAGAATCAAGAGAATATGGGATTTGTTTGGTTCGGAGAAAATGCAGTTGAAACTTTCAGCCCTTCTCATCCAGCAGAAAGCTTCTTCTCGCATCGTACCAACAACCATAAGCAACTAGAGAACTCGGTGGCATCGGAGAACAATTAGGACGGGCGACGACGCTCACAAAACCGCAGCCAAATCACGGAGGACTCGCGGTGGCATAATTGCAGCTAAATCATTAAGGGACAGAACTCGGTGGACATTGACGGCGAGGCACAAGCTACAAAATTATGAAGCAGCGAGGCTCCAGAGACCATTGACGGCAAGGTGTAAAGCGGTGACTGAACGACGGCTGAGACATGCTCATGGTGGCCGGTTTATAGTCCGCCCAAACCAAACAAAAACGAACATAATTACATCATATCATTGTCTGATTGCAGAGTAAAGTGACTCAACCAAACTCACCTTATGTCTAACCAGGCCTGAACAACTATAGAAGCCGAAAACCAATCAATCAATATTAACATTTGTATCTAGCAGCACCCCCACATATCCCATAAAACATATTCACCAAAATGAAACCAGGTGATCTGAAACTTAGATCTATATACCTATTAGTAAAGCGAGTAAGGTTTCCACCCAAATTTTTGGTTTAGTACGTTAGTTTCGTCCGCCTGTGTTATTGACAGGTGGGCCTTAGTCCATCACGTATGCGAGTCGGACCAACTCTCTCCGTCCACGACTCGATCACGTAGATCCCTACAAATTAACACACAAGCACCAATACACATCGAATACTTATACCAACTTTGTCCGTACCAACGCACGGGCATAATTGCCTAGTTACTTGTAAAGAGAATAAGATGCCGCTTTGGTAAAATATATGATCAAGTCTACTAACCTAGCAACTGATTTTTCCGGACTTCCCTCGAGTGCCAAGGGCTCCACAGACATTGCCAATGGCTCAGCATCGATGACCGCATCATGAACATTGTCCAAACCATTGGCATCCACATCCATTGGCTCAGCAGTAAGCTTAGGCACCACACGCCTGCCTTTCTTCAACGCCATTCTCGCCTTCTCCCTAGACCCATAACCTCCCGCGGTGACACTCAAGTTGCGCCACTTGTCCTGCACAACCAGACATACCAAAGAATGGTTGGTACATGTCAATACATAGAAACATGGTGTAGGGAAAAACATATTACAAAAAGAATCCTAGTGCAAGAGAACAAGATCTCTACACAGAAATGGCCTCCCAAACAGCCATCAAGGCATAACACCGTGACCTAGATCTCTACATGAATGAAACAAAGGGGTGTGATGGTAGCTCTTGGGGCATCATAATGGCAAGAAGTTCCAATCATCGTAGTCCCAGATCACTCTCGCCTGTCCGCCCAAAATAGTAGCTAGGTTGTGCCATGAACAAATCTTCCCAGGCAATCGCTTGCCCAACCGCCTGGAATCCCGATCTAGAACAAAATTAAGGAGCACGCCCCGCTCAACGAGCCGTCCAGAGCCACAATTTAGTTTTAGCCCAGAAGGGCCCCGATATTTCTTTCCTATCCCCCCCCTGGCCGATCGCCAGAAAACCCGCCACCGCAAATTCACGAGACCGCCCACCCTCCCCGGCGATCCGGGCGTCACCTTGAGGTCAACATTGGAGCGGAGGCGCAGGAGCGTGCTGAAGTCCGGGTCCCTGAGGATGGTGCGCCACTTGCCGGGCCCGTGCTTGGCGACGCCGGCCTTGAGCGCGGCCTCCTCCTCCGGCGTCCAGCGCTGCTTCGGCGCCCCCATCGCGGCACGGGGGGAGAAGAGACCGAAATCAGGAGACGCCCCCCGCCCGGGGATCCAACCGCCTCAGGCGCTCGTTATTTGATCGAGAGAGGAGGCAGGCAGGCAGTTCGGTTTCGATCCGGCCCGGAATTCCGCGCGGAATTCCGGGGTTACGGATCCGGCGCGGGCGTGTCAGCGGGGCCGATCGGAGCGAGAGGGGAATTCGAGGAGGAGCGGCGGGGGGGCGAGGGTTCTAGGGCAGCGCGGCGGCATGAGACGAGGAGGAGGAGGAAGCCATTAGGCTTTGGTGGAGGAGCAAGTTATGAAGGGAAGGGGATTAATTGGCTTCGGCGTAGCGTTGGAAGGAAGCCTCTCTTCTCTGTCCTCTGCTCTCTCTCTCTCTCGCTCCCAAGATGTAAAATCGGGGAGGAGGAGGAGGTGGGCCGGGCCCACTGACAGTGTGGGCTCCTCCTTGGTTTTCTTTTCCACGCGTTTCTCTTTTTTTTTAGTAAAATGCACTGGGTCCTTAAACTAGTAAACTAGTGAGGATATGTCAAGTAGGTCCATAAACTCCTAAAATGCAGAATCGGCCCCCTAATCTATTTAAGTGTGTCACTGGAGGTCCAAAACCCCTTTGACCGGGTCTGACTGTCTACGTGGACTGCCACGTCGGATCCAACGTGGCCGTTGGCCCACGCTGGCTCCGCTGGCTCGTCCCCTTCTCCCTGGCGGCCCCTTCTTCGCAGGCGGCGGTGGCGGGCGGCGACGAGCGGCCGGCGCGGCGCTGCGGGCGGCCAGGGCGGGGGCAGCTGGCGCGGAGGCGGAGGAGCTACACCCGTGAAACGTCGCCCCCCCTCTTTCCTCCCTTTCCTCTGGTGCCCAAGCCCCGACCCACCTGGACGGCGGTGACGCCGCCCGTGAGCGCCGCCGTCCCTCCTCCCTCCTCGCCACGCCGAGCTCGCCCCTCCTCCCTCTCCTCGGCCGGCTACGGCGGATCCCCTGTCCCCTCCATGCGGCGGCCGCGGCGGGGCGGACCGGCGAGCGGCCACGGCGGCGAACCACCTCCCCTCCGCTCCTCGCCCTATCCCTCCACGCCTCCCTCCTCCTCGCCGCCTCCCTCCTCCCTCCCAAGCTCCTCCTCGGGTCCTCGCGTCGGCCGTGGTGGAGCTCGCGCGCTGGCCCGGCGGAGCTCCCGATCGGCGGCCGTGAGTGGGGGCCGCACGGCGAACCACCTCTTCCTCACGCAGTCCGAGAGCGAGGTCACGGCCGCCATGGCCGAGAGCGCGCGCTGCTGGGGCGCCAAGGTCACGCCGCGAGCTGCTCGAGCTGCACGGCGGAGGCGGAGGTGCGCGTGGTGGAGCAGGGGAACTCCAGCTACGCGACGCAAAGGCAGTGCGCGCAGGAGTAGGGGCGACCTGCGCAGGGCAGAGCGGCGAAGGCGGAGGCCCGCACGGCACGGGGCGCGGCGGTCGTGGTCGAGCGCGGCGCCTCCTCCCGACGGCCATGGGCGGCGTGGCGTGGCCCTCCCCTGCTCCCTCAGGTCCCCGCATGGCACCAACGGTTGAGCGGGAGGACCACGGGTGCGGTGACGGCTCCTCCTTCGCGGATCGAGGCAGCGGCTCTTCGGGCGGATGTGGTGGCGCTCCGGATCGAGGCTGCGTCGCCGCAGCGCCGGCCGCCCACCCCGCCTCGCGCGGACCCAGCCGACGAGTCGGAGCATGAAGGGGAGAAAGGGGGCGAGCCGGCCGCCCGCTCGCCCGTCGCCGCGGAGCCTCGCTGCCCGGCGCCGCGGAGCCTCGCTGCCCGGCGCCGCGGAGCCTCGCTGCCCGGCGCCGGGAGGGGAGCAGAGCCGCCGGGAGGCAGGGGCAGCGCCGCTGGAGGACGGCCGCGGGCCGGAACAGGGGAGGGCGGGTGGGAGAGAGAGGAGGCTGGGAGTGAGGAGAACCGACGTGGCAGGCCACGTAGGCGGTCAGACCCGGTCAAAGGGGTTTTGGACCTCCAGTGACACACTTAAATAGATTTGGGGGCCGAATCTGTATTTTCGGAGTTCGTGGACCTACTTGACACACCCTCACTAGGTTTAAGGACCCCAGTGCATTTTACTCTTTTTTTGAGAAAGAAAAACCCTGTGGCGTTTCCATAATTCCATTTTTCCTGTTTTGGAGGGTGGGGATCAAGCTTAAGTTTTGGTTCCATTGACGAAAATGCGATGCCATTAGTGAGATCTTTGCCATACTGCCATGTGTGGACAACTCAAGGTGGCGTTGGTTGTTTCTTGTTTGGCCAATTTGGACGTCCTAACATAATAACATTAGTATGGTCGTCAAAATTGTTGTAGCGGGATAAATGCTCTGCATACAAACCCTACCTATTTGAGTGCAATCTAAGTGCAATCTTATATTTATTATTTATTCAAACTAATACTACATCTATGTTCCTTTTTTTTTGCATTGAAGTGATTTCAATCGGTGAATCTTATTTCTACCTAAGTTACATCCAAATGAACGCACAATGCTTGTTACTGAAACCTTGGCAAAAAAAAAAAAGTCAGGCCATCGAATTGCGCCACATTAGTGTTCATAAGATACGTGAAAATGTTTTTGTTTGCTCAGCAAAAATTTTCTTGTCACCATCTGGTTGTGGATGGAAATATAGAATCATACGTCCTGGCAGCAAATAAATCCCACTGAAACTAAGGGCAGCAACTAATTCGTGTTTATGTTCAGTGTTGACGCGGTGGCCGATTTTGATCGTCCTCGGCCCACAGCTACCGGCATTTATTGATGATCTCCACCACACCACCCCTGATATCCTTCCTGCCATTGAATCGTAGCCAACCTTTGTTGTCACACTACGCGCCAGTAAAACGTTCCAGCTCCTTATCCCTCGCAGAGAATTTTAAAAAGAAAAATAAAAGGAGAGGAATCTTCATCTTATCTTCCATGCGCCTCTCATTGCGGCTCACCTTGCCGCCTCCCACCACTGAGAGACGACACAAAGTGCCCATTTGTAGGTCATGCTGGAGCTCTATTTCTTTTTGTTTTTCTTTATTGCGTCATTTCAGTTGAAAGTTCACATACACCATGGTTGAAACATTCTAAGCATTTTCTTTGGTTAAATGCCTGGGGACGCAAGTTTTTTTTTCTTTGAATTTTCAGGTGAGAGGGCCTTTCTTTTCATTTGAGCATTTGGAATTTATTTATACCACCGAAATCGTCATTAAAGACGGAGAACAGAAGTAGAACAGATGCTTCGTTATTCATGACACACAAATACAGTTTTTAACCCCCCCAATCCAACCCCAGGAAGAGCCACATCACTCATCAATCATCGGCCCTGGGGGTGCCTGCCAGCAGGAAGGCCTTGAAGGTCACCTTCCGCACCAGCGACGCCCCTCCCCACTCCTCCTCCAGCTCCTTCACCACGCGCTCCCCCAACAGGTCCACGCCCTGCTGCTTCGCCGTCGCCACCGCCGACCACGAACGCAGCATGCCTACCAGGCCCTCGAACGACATCTCGTGCTCCATGTCAAGGCTCGCCGGCTCGCCTTCCCTACCGAGGCCGATGTCGTCGAAGGGGAACGGCAGGTCCCGGTATCCTTCAGTGCAATACCTGCATGTTACCACGGGCATACAGCCATACACAGCATAGACGATGGGTCATGCATCTGATCGTGATTTTCTTTCTGGCACTTGCAAGGCATTGTAGTGGTCAGTGTTCAGAGTGCTGTACCGAGCTCGGGGGTCCCAGTAAGGCAGGGTGGTGTTGAAGAAGCGCGCCATCATGTCCTCCACGGGGCTGATGCGGTAGTTGTAGCCCCAGACCGCAATGACCCCACCGGGCCTCCGCAGGACGCGGCGGGCGACACCGTAGAACGCCGGGAGGTCGAACCAGTGCACGGCCTCAGCCACCGTGATGAGGTCAACACTGCCCTCGCCGCCGAGCGTCGTGACGAGGTCCTCCCCAGGCATGGCATCGGGGGTGTGGAGGTACTGGACCTTTGGGTGTGCTACAGCACGTAGTAGCTGTTCCGCGCTCACATCCGTGGCCAGCACGCTGTCGTAGTGCTCAGCGACCTGCACGACAAATGATCCATATGTCACTATATGTATGAACATGCCATCTGGAGAGCAGGGTTCGAAGGGAGTTGAGATGCTTACACCGATGGCTGCCTGGCCATTCCCAGTGCCGACATCCCAGGCAAGGCGATGGTGAGCAGTGAGGGATGCAAGCTTTGTGAAAAGATCCTTCGGGTAGGCTGGCCGCGCTGCAGCATATACAGCAGCCTGCTTGGTGAACAGCCCAGCCATCCGGTCAGGTCCCCGGTGGAACAGACCACTGTCCAACCTCCGTTCATCTGTGCTCTGGATGCTCCTTACGCAGATCTTTTAGATCTGAAAAAAAGGTAGCACAGCTGGTGAAGGAAGTGACGTGAACAAGATAGCAACCACCCATTAACTGCACAACCAACTGTCTAGGAATGATAGACCATGTTGTGTGTTGAAAACTTGAAATGACGACATTGCTGACTTCATTCTGCTTGTCATACTCAGTTTCTTGCTTCTTAAGTCTAATAACAGCCTGTGCAGTATGAACTAGTTCCATACCTCCAAGTGTTATCGTTGAATAATATGCCTTGCGATTATGAAAGTAATCATTAATCAAACACTATCCAAATAAGATAAGGTAGGAAAGAAGAGTTTCTATTCAAAAAGGGTGAAAAGTCAGGATGGTGACTTACAGTTAGGCAAGGACATTTAGTGGAATTTAGCTGACTGGCAAGTTGTTTACATGGGCAGGCGTGCCAGTGCCTTGAGCATAATGCCTCTACCATCCTCCAAAAGGATCTGCCAATGCCTCCGATGCTGCATGCATGTTCCCTTGACGCCTACAGAAACCAAGCTTCATCACAATGCAATGAGATTACAGATCATTCCGGCACCATCTTTTCACCCATGTGTAGCGATTGTTAAGAGATTACAGTAAGTTCAAAGGATGATACTGCAAAGCATATGGTGTGAGCTCACAGTACCCCTAATTTGCATTTGTCACCAAAAAAAGCTAGATATTGTGAGATTCGCCAAAAAGCCATGAATGGCCACTAGCCCACTAGCATCCTCCAGAATGGCCTGCCAAATGTCCCAGGCATTTTCTCACCATGCCTTCAGAAACTAAGTTCCCCCACCATTGCAGTAGCAAACTAGCAATCATGGCAGACCATTTCCTAACCACCCTATTGGAGATAATATCATTCCGATGATCATTCCCTTATGATCTTGTCAGTTGTCACCCATGTGTTGCAGTTGGTAAGATAACACTTGGTCCCCAGGATGACACCACAATGTGAATCGTGTGAGCTTATAATGCCCTTGAATTTGCAGCTGCAACCGAAACAAACTGGGCATCAAAACAGGTTTAAATAATTGTTGCAAACAACAGCAAGATACAGTTTCTTCTATAGCATATAAACAGGACACAATACGAAAATGTGAAACTCAGCCAAAAAAAAGTGCTTATGAAGATATAGTCTCACCAGTCATTGAATACCAATTGCGCAAAAGCTCATGACATATGTAATCATCTAAATACTGCTCTGGTCACCAATGTTAGAATAATATTCATTAAGAAATTGGTGAACATTCAAAAGCAATGCAATGTACAGACTAACAAGCGCCCAGAGTCTTGCTACAGCAAATGGTAACATATAAATACTTGATAGTCGCAGCATCTGAGAACAAATTGTAATGAGAAGTGTATTTATTTGATCTTTGTTCATCTCAAGAAGATGGCACTAACATGGCCATGCAGAATTGTAGCACAACTCAAAGTCATGGTTCATAAGGTCCGAGAAAAATTCAGGGTTCATCGAAATTCCAAAAATACAATAGTACAGCTTTAAATGCTGCAGTTTATACCACATGCAGCAATCAAAAACACCTGGGCAGATGTAACCATTACATGAGCCCAACTCATTGAACTAATCAGATGCCCCTTCAATAGCTCCTGATTCTTTTCTGCTTTCCAGTGCTGATATCCTCTTATTTAGGGCTTCATAATGCTTTTCAGAAGTCTCCTTAATTTCCTCCACCTGGAAGTAAACACACCAACCCATAGCCACTAGTCAAACACGATCCAAATTTAAAACAGTCGAGTCCAAAATGTTATGTTGAACTACTAGCCTCAGGAGCCAAAAGAGACAAAAATTGTACTTCCATCATGAGATTGCGATAGGGGGGGATCAAACTAGTCACGCTTAAGGCAGAAGCAGAGGCCCAGGGCATGTTAAACGCTTGGTTGAGTATTTTTTTACATGTACTCTGCTTTTCTCTTTTGGACCTAGTGTCCATGTAATCCGCCTGTACATATTCCCCTTTTATACCAAAAAAAGGTAGGGGCCTCCCCTGCCGTTCGCCTAAACAAGTAATGCAATTCACCAGTGCATATAACACATAAGAAGCTTGATCAACCTTAATAGCTAGTGCAATGGGCAGACGTAAGATAGTAAGATACACAGTGTATAGTCAGCATGATATTATGTTAATGCTATTATGATATCACCAGCATGCCAAATTCCTTTCACCAATACTGCCCCCTAAGGATTCATAGCTTGACCACAAACATGTGACCCAGCACCAAGGTATAATTTGAAATGACATGCACAATTCCTTGATGAGATTGACTAAGGAAGCGGCAAGTATCAGCACCATACATACATGTGTATAATGCATGGTGTACCCCTACATTCTTTCACAACTGTGTTGGAGCCCGTTTTTCATTAAGAGGAAAGAGGAGTCGTTGCCGGTACAACTGAGCCAAGGAACATGGGTCCAAAGCTCAACACACATCATGAATAAGCAAGAATATACTATACCGCAAACAATTGGCGACCCTGCGGTCGACCAAGGTAAGTATTGAAAGGTCAGAATATGATTCATGTTACATAAATTGATCTCTAATTCAGACAGTATCTTAATGTGTCGTGGAAAACTCTGGATAAAGTTCTGGCTTCTGGAATAAACACGTACAAGGATCAATCATAACCTACAGGCTACATTTCCCTTGAGTCTTGACAAGGCCGTGGTCTGAATTTAGTTCAGTACGCCTCAATCCCAAGGACAAGCCGATGTGGCATTTCCATCAAGAGCAACACGAACAAAATGGTGAAAGGCTTGACCACCTATTTGGTCGAACCAGATCACGGTATGTGGGCATCGGGAAGGAAAACCAGAGGCGCCTCATCTAGCGAGAAGGGTCAAGTGCGCAAAGAAATGGGGATGAACGGGCGATTAACCAGATTAGCCCCCCGAGAATCAGAGCGGAGACGAAGTGGCTCGGTTGGTTCTCGGGGGTGGAGGACTCACCTGCCGGGCGATTGTGGCGCGGGCGAGGAGCTGGTCTTTGTAGAGGAGGACGAAACCGGCCGCCGACGCCGCCGCGGCGCCAGCCGCGAACGACGACAGTCGCGCCCGCCAGAGGTACCCCATCCCCTCTCTCTTTCCGCCGCCGCTTTGCTCGCCGGAGACGAAGACGACAGGCAGGGAGGTCACAGCCCACGATTCGCAATCTGCCTGCCCCCATTCTCAATGAATGAAATGGGCTCGGTATAAGGAGGATATCCAGTGGGCCTCCAAACATTCGGCCCAGCCCAAACTCTCTTCAGTTTTTGAGACCGAAAAAAAATTACAAGAGGATAAAGTAACTCGCCTCGCCTCCACGCGACGCTCCTCGCCACTGACGAGATGCCGCCGCCGTCGCCGTCGCCGGCGCCGCCGTGTCGGGGCCTCCTCCCGCCCCTCTCTAAGCCGCAGCCCATGCTAGCCGTTGCCGCCAAATCCTTAGCCTCGAGGCAGGCCAAGGTCAAGGCCCGAGCGCGAGCTCAGCCGGTCGCGCTCGCCAGGTCC
The DNA here is from genome assembly GCF_016808335.1 of Panicum virgatum. Classification (NCBI taxonomy): domain Eukaryota; kingdom Viridiplantae; phylum Streptophyta; class Magnoliopsida; order Poales; family Poaceae; genus Panicum; species Panicum virgatum. Next base: position 37,035,228 of record NC_053140.1, on the reverse strand, counting down.
ACGAGCATCGACGACGCGCTCGCCGCCGGCTTCGTCAGCCTCCTGAATGCCAGCCCCGGGCTGGACTCGGATGCCGCCGGCGCAGAGTCCAGGCTGTACGACCCCGAGCCGGGGGATTTCGCGGTCGGGGTCGTGGTCTCCGGCACCGAGGCGCGCCTCGACGTCGCGGTCGGCGCCGACCACCTCGCCACGCTGCTCGCCAAAGAGCTCCTCCCGCTCGACCGCGGTGGCGGTGGCTTCGCGGCACGAGCGGCCTCGCCTCGGCCAGGGAGCGTGGGGGTCGTGGCGAGCCCCGCCGTGGACGAGGAGGCGACCAGGAAGCATAATCGCGGGAGCAGGGCACTGGTGGCGCCCGGCACGGTGGTGTTCGCGGAGGTGCTCGGCCGGACGCTCAGTGGGCGGCCGCTGCTGTCGGCGCGACGGCTCTTCCGACGCCTCGCGTGGCACCGCGCCAGGCAGGTTTAGTCCTCCTCGCGTTTCCTTATGCTCTCCCACCTGACATTGCTGAGGCCTGAGGGCTGACGCCGAGCAGATAGCTCTCTATTCATGAATCATGATACCGCGAGCGTTTCCAGACGATAGTGCATCAATCGTGTGTATTTAATTTTGTCAGACAGATTATGCAACTCGATGAGCCAATTGAGGTTAAAATTTACGAGTGGAACACCGGGGGTCTACTGACAAGAATCGAGGCAAGGGATCTTTCCCCCATTATCTGTTGTTGATGCATCTAATCATTAAGTTGCATTATTTCTGTTCAAGGCTAAGATTTAGGCCAACTTAATTTCAGGGGCTGAGAGCATTCCTTCCTAAAGTTGAGCTTATGGACAGGATAGGTACATTTACAGACTTGAAAAACAAAGTAAGGACCATTTGGAATTAGTACTGTTAATGCCTAAATCATCGTTCAGTTAGCGAGGCATATGGTGTTTTATGATATTAAGCTACATGGCTTGTTACTTCTTGGCATACAGGTTGGCTGCAGCATTCGTGTGTGCATTGCAAGGCTCGATGAAGAAACTAATGACCTGATAATTAGTGAGAAGAAAGCATGGGTTAGTACACTGACTCTGCTCCATAAATTGCAACTATGGTTAAGTAAAAAATCAGATTACATGTGTTTGTAAGTTGTGATGGTCAAGTACCAAAAATACCAATTGAAATTTAGCACAATCAGATATTGGTGAGACGCACTGGATTGTGTACATGGAGAGTATTCATTTATTTCTGGGGCTTCATCTGCTGAGGCTGTGTACTGAATGCCATCACACTTACCCTAACATCAATCATAAGTCAGCTTCTTGACAATGCATGATTACACTACAAAATCAATGGCCCAAGCTAATACCCCTTCTTTCCCTAGTGATATTGGTTACTTCTGTTATAAGATGATTGCATGACACTGGACATAGCAAATTAACTTATGTTTTACTCCTTTCTCAGAAGAAGTTCCCATTTATCTGCAAGCTATTAACACTGCCAAGTGCCAAAGATATCATGACAATTATTGTACTGATACACTGAATTTCTGATCATCAGGAAATGACTTATCTTAGAGAAGGAACTCTCCTACAAGGAAGTGTTCGCAAAATTTTTCCATATGGTGCACAAGTTAGGATTGCTGGGACAAACAGAAGGTACGAGATGGAACTCACAAGACTAAATGCACTTTATGCTTTAACTTGTTTCTTTCTTTTTTGAATTTGTGATCAAGCATAAGCTAAAAAAGTGTGTGTTTCCCTTATAAGCATTTAATTATTTGCAGTGGATTATTGCACATATCAAACATTAGTAGAGGTCGTGTTTTGTCAGTAAACGGCGTCCTAAAGATAGATGACGAGGTAAAAGTTCTCGTGATCAAGTCAAATGTCCCAGACAAAATCGCACTGAGGTAAACCTGACCTCACACTGGCATTGGCTCTATTTAGTTGTGAACTAACTGTTGTATTGGTTTCAATTTTACTGAATACTTTCTTTGTGATAAGATTTGGTCACCATATGTGTTAGAATAGTGAAACTTATTTTGCTGCTTAATCAACAGCATAGCGGACCTTGAGAGTGCACCTGGTTTATTTCTTTCAGACAGAGAGGTGAGATACTGAGTTGCACTCTAGTCTAGTTATACATTCAATCTTTTTGATGAATTTCCCTCCTGTGTATGCTTTTTTACTATCATTTGTCTTGTACCGATGCAGAAAGTGTTCTCAGAAGCTGAGGAAATGGCGAAGAGATACAGGGAGCAACTTCCAGTTATATCTCAGAACACCATGTTAGATGATAGCCTTCCAGGAGAAACGCTACCATTTGATGACGAAGCTAAACTGTACGCGAACTGGAAATGGTTCAAATTTCTGCATCATAACAAACCTGGTGACAACAGCAGCAGGGATCTGCCATAGTTTTCAGGAAATCATGGGTCATGTCCAAGAGTATGGCACCTATGGTTGCAAAGCAAATACCTGGTAAAGTGTTGATCATGCAAAAGCTAAACCATGACTAGAGAACCTGGTGAAGTCAAATACGGCCGCAGGTGCTAACGCTCCGCCTCCGTAAACCAGCATCAATCAGCAACAGGCAAATGTCATCCGGCAGCCAGAGGGGGAGAAATGACCAGAAAAAAAGAGGAGGGATGTTGCTCTCACTACGGGTCTGATGTTCGTCTTTCAAATTGCGTTCACTCCAAGCCCCACCGGAGTGACATGTTGTACTTTAACTTTACCTGTGTGTGTAAAATGCTTCGTTGCATTCATATTCTGTCAAAACGAGTCAGAGCTCTCGTTGCCAAGCACACGGATCTGTCCATGAAATAGATTCTGGAATTTTGGCAAAATATGTTGGATAGCATCATCGATGATCTGAATCTCTAGAAGTGGTGTGCTTCTCCGGTCGGGACGGTGAGTGACGTCCCCTCTTGCCTGTATGGTCGCTATGACTTAGGTTTTTTTTTCTTTTGAGATTACGCTATGACTTAGGTGATTGAGAGGTAATTTTTTCAGGGTCTCCTGCCCAGGGCTGAGGGCTCGTTTGGTTTTTAAGTCATAATTTCCGTCACATCGCACGTTTACACATCAATTAGGAGCACTAAATATAGACTTACTACAAATTTGATTTCATAAGTAGTGACTTAATCACGAGACGAATCTATTAAGTCTAATTAGTCTATAATTTAACCACTAATTGCTATAGTAATCATCTGTTAATTTTGTATTGATTATACTTAATAGATTCGTCTAGAATTTTAATTGCAATTTATCCAATTAATTTTATATTAAGTTGGTATCTGAATATTCGAATTGACATTCAAATAGTCGATGTGACCGCAACTTAAAAAGTCAAACGAGGCCCGAGTGTGACCCGCCCCAAGGTGGCTTCACGCAGCTGCGCCGCCGATCGTCCAACGGGTTGTCATCGGTCTTTGCTGCTGCCGCAGCGCCCGGTTTGGACGCGACTCTGCAGGCAACCTCCGCGGCAGTGGGAGAGGGCACGGCAGTTCCGCCGAGCGCGGAGGACGTGATATGGAAGTGATATTGTGTTTGATATGGATAATTAAAACATCTATGTTTAAGATAGTACCAAAAAATTACTAAAACTAATAGTTGGTTAGAAAATTCTACAAACTACAATATATTTTAGGTCCATAAACCTGTCAACAAAAATTCAAATGATTTTAAGAAAGTAGGGTCATACATTGTCCAAAATAAGTACATCTCCCACTTTGTTTTCTAAAACTCAACGCAAACTATTATTAAGTTTGTATAGTTCAATAATACTATTGAACTTATATACACCTCAAATTTGGACACATTCTCACATTTATCTTAGAATTACAAACAAAATATGAAATTATATTTGCAATTGTTATGCACAATTATTTTGTTAATTAAGAGACATCTAAAAGATGTAAGAAATAGTACCTAGTTTGCCAAAAAACACAACTAAATGGAAGCGAGTAATTTTAGATAAATTACAAAAACAAATCATCGAAATCGGAGTTTATATGAGGAAAAAATACCATTTATGAGTTTTATTTCTGGATTAAAAAGAGAAAAATGGACTACTTACTCATCCCTTTGAGCCAATCACGCACTACCACGTCGAGCAGTAGGTCTGTAGGTGACGTCCGCCTCCTCACCGTTTGGCGGGCATATTTCCTTTTACATAAAGTACTATAAAATCAAATTGCCTCCTCACCTTTCAGCGGGCATATTTCCATTTATATAAAGTACTTAGCGTGTTGTTGGTCTAGTGGTAAGGAAGGCTCACCGCAAACATGTATATAGAGATGGTGGTAATGACGCCAACGAAGATGACACCGGACGGAATACTGAGTCTAGGCGGACAGATTCTAGATCTGAGATTGGTTCTTATTTTTTCCTAAGTCCTTTAATCCTGATGGTTTTATATTTGATGAATAATGAGAATTTTAATGAAATCACTGCGGTACCTACAAAAGAAGTGGCTGGAGGAAAGCGAGGCCAGCAACCAGGGGAGTTTTGCTTGACCATATGATCAAAGCTATGGGGAGAAGGATTCCAATCTCTATTGCTGAGGAGACCCTAAGGCCGCATGAACCAGTGCAAGCTGCCAAGTTTGCATCAGAGGTTGGTGTTATTATTAAGTCTCAAGTTCCTATCTTGACCCATTAGAAAGAATACAAGTAACACCCTGAGCAATTGTTGGTGTTTCGATCACCAGCTAGTAAATTTAGTGTCACGCTTCTCTGTAGCTCGATGGCCAACAGCCCTACATATAGTATGGGGTGGTGTTCTTCGTGTTCCTCACGTTTGAATGATGGGTGCTTACAAGGGGGCAAGCCAAATCTTGTTCGCCCAAATCACGGCGCCGCCTGTCCTCGGCCTACCCCCACCCCATGGCACGGGATGGCGCTGTTGTACTTGCGGCACGCCCCCATCCTGATGCGCCAGGGCGCGGGCCTCTGGTTTGATCACGCCAGGCCTCCCTCGTAGGGCTGGGGTAGGGTTTTACTTACCGATCGGTCCGGCCAAACTAGTGCAGTCCGGTACCGGTATACCGGTCTGGTTTGGCCAGAAACCGGTCGGTACCGGTGGAATTCAAATTTGAATTCAAATTTTGCAGTACAACTGGTTCGTATCGGTATACCGGCCGGTTAGACCGGTATACCGGTCGGTTTGACTGGTAACCGGCCCAATTCAAATTTTTTCTTTTTTAGTTTAAATTCAAATGCCCGCAAAATATACTAAATGAATATTTGTATAACATATTTTAGTCTAAATTAACCCTCCAATTCTTTTTTGTACTACTTTTACATTGTATTTGTATACTTTTGTATGCACACTTTTTTTGTTTAACTTCAAATCCCCGCAAACTATACTAAATGAACGAATTTTTGAGAAAATTTGACACCATTAGATTCGTCGCACCTTAAAGTATTTTTATGATTTTTTTGAGAATTTTTCATTTTTTTGAATTTAAATTTGAATTTTGAATTTGGACCGGTTTGGTACCGGTCCAAACCGGAACCGGGCCGGACCGATTTGACCGATAACCGGTCAAACCGGACCGGTTCCCACCGGTTTGGTGAACCCTGGGCTGGGGTCGGGCACCTTGTTCTCCCCTTGCTGCTCGGTCCAAGGAGGGGCCCGCTAGCACGGGGCACCGACCTTACCCTATGCCTAATGGCGGATGCTGACTCGGTACGGGCTATCCCGTCGGCCCTGTGGAGGGAGTGCGGCCGGCATGAGCGCTGGTCGTGACTTCATAAGCGCCCGGCTAACCGGGACGTCCCCCCGGTCCTTCTGTCTGCAGGCTGCGTACCTACCCTGGCTATCGGGCAAGGGGCCCACATGCACGTCTTGTCGGGGTTTGTGCATTTAATCGCCCTGTGCCTTCCCCAGGTCGCCACGGGGTTGACCCCGGCTTTCGGGGTCGGCTCGGGCCTCCCGGTCCCTCTCGCGACGTCATCGGTCGGGAAGGCGCCACGTGCCCTGGGCTCGGACTGCTGCTAGGCAGCCGGGGCTTCCTGTGCCAGCGGGGCCGGTTGTGGCTGTGTGTCTATCTGATTGGGCTAGGCTATCCGGTCGAGGCAGGTTAATCCCGTGGTTAGGCCCCTGTGGAATGTACTTTGGAGGTAACTGCAGTATTTAATCTCATCATAAGTTTTTATAATTTTTTGCATAAATTTGGTCAAAATTTGAAAATATTTGACTCATAGGGAGTAGCATCAACGTGGATCTGAATTTTGATGATACTTGGAACGCATTGCATTATCTGAATGTGTCCCGTGGCATCTGGCATCTCGCGCATCTGAATTCAGAAGAGGCGTGATGACTGATGAGCTCATGCTATTACAACAGCTACCAGCTCGCGGTGAACTTGTGCTGCTGTGCCGTGTCCCAGTACAGCCCAGCACAGTGCCCGTACAGTGCAGTTCGAGGAGTCGAAGTCTCGAAGAGAGACTCAACAGAGTACTGATCGAGCCATGAACTTTTCAGGATTGGTTGAAGCATGGACTGGAGTGAATGTTAAGATACATCCCGGTATCTCCTAGTTGTTAGGATAGATAAGTCTAGAGGTTGCTGTAGGTAAGCTTCTCGGTCACGGGATAATCGAGAGAGGGAGCAGCAGCAATCACGGAGGAGGAATAACTCGCCATGGATCAGGTCGAAAAAGAACCTTGCTCTGATTACCATGTGGAATTGGGTGGAACAAGATGCCTTACACTGGGCAGCTGTGTCAGACCTGAGGCCACGGGACTGCTCATAGGCATAGAATGTTCTAGATAGAGGGATAGCACATGGACTACCCCTCGTCGCCTTGTGTCTACTCGTACAGCAGTAGAACTAGCTGAAGTACAAGGAAACTACCCGACCTACTCGGAGTAGAACTCTAAACATACTCGGCTAGAACTTTCTATGTAACCCGGTCCCCCCAAGATATATAGAGGCGGGCAGGGATCCCTCCAGAGGACCGAACAACACCTAAGGGAATACAAACCACCACACAAGACGTAGGGTATTACGCTCCGGCGGCCTGAACTTGTCTAAATCATTGTGTTCCTTACACCATCGCGTTCTGATCTCGGCGAGTCCCTACTCATAAGCACTCTCCTCGGGATACCCCTTGGAGAACCCGATGGTAAAACAACGACAGCTGGCGCCCACCGTGGGGCCTCTCGCCAACGATCGACAGAAGAATTCGATGGCATCCTTCGACCTCAGCTTCCCTGCGATCGACGCCGGAACCACCTTCGTTTTCGGCTCGTGGGTCTGCATCGCCGACGAATCAGGAGGTTTCTCTAGCCACCTGATTAACTCCACAAGCACGAAGACGCCCCGATAAGGACAACTCGGCGAAATATTTTCCGTCGAAATCCTTCTTCCTGGGATCGCAGAAGAAATTGAGAGCTTATCCTTATCGGACACGGCTCCAACCAGTTTCCCTTTCGGGCTGAGGAATTCTGCCACATCGTACTCCGCACTCCTCTACAGAAGGGATCAGACCGGGACTCGGACTGCTCCCCGGTTCGACACCTACCCGGACTCAGATGACGACTTCGATCTTGACTCGGACTCGCTCAGTTACCCGAACTTGACCATCCTGGCCATGCCGCAAAGCCGAGTCATTTACTGGAAGGATTCAGAACTTGCTGGTGCGCTCAATAATGCCCAAGTTGTGGCTTGCCTACACGACTTGCCTTACCAGTCAGGCAGACCCCTCTCTCCAGTCAGAGGAGAAGAAATTGGCGGCACAACTCTGGTCGATTACAGCACAACTCACTCGACCCCAGACAGACAGGTGTACGTTTCACTTCACGGAGAAGAAAGTGCACTCGGTTCTCAAGCTGATCAATATGCCAATGAGAATCTAGACCAAATATCAGACGATGAGCTATCAGTCAATGCTCCGCAAGATGAATCCCAACAAGACAGAAAAAGCCGGCGACGACGCAACCGCCGCCGTGCCACTCGCAAAAAGAACGCGACTGCTCGAGCCCAACGCACTCCAGCTCCGCACGGACCACGAAACTTGCGACGAGACTTAGACGAAGCAGCCGACAACGCTTTCTGCAGTCCTCTGATCAACCTAGCCAAGGCAGCCATATTAATGCAAGCCTTACCAGATACTCCTCAAATCCGTGAAATTCAGCACCTGACCAGAGATGCCCTGCATCAGATTGGAAGACAGAACCCTGCTCCTTCTGCTTCCCACAACAGTCGGACTCCTGCTCGACAGAAGGACAACCATGAAGCAAATCAAGACAATCACCCCCATGGCCAGCCTTAGCTTCGGCATCAAGATGAGAGCCATCACACCGGTCCTTCGAGAAGTCACGACCGCCACCACAAAGACATGCGGGATTTCATCAACGCGAAACGTCATGGACGCCTTGCGGATGAAACCAATCGATTCCCAGCCTTCAGCCAGAATATAAACTACGCTAAGTACCCGACCGGCTTCAACCTAATCAACATGCAGAATCTGAAGAAGTATGATGGCAAACAAGATCCTCGTTACTGGTTACGGATCTACTCGACCGCTATCGAAGTGGCAGGATGGACAAATTCTACCAAAGTCATATACTTTCCGATGAACTTAGAATCTGGCCCCCCTCACATGGCTCGAGAGTTTAAGACATGACTCAATTCACTCGTGGGAAGATTTGAAGAAGATTTTCATCGACAACTTCCAAGGCTCCATTCATCGCCCAGCTACTCGCCACGACCTACGACTATGCAAATAGGAGCGTGGCGAAGCCCTGAGATCATACATAAAGAGGTTTTTTTGACACACGATCTACCATCGCCAACATAGCAGATGACGATGTGATCGACTGCTTTCACAATGGCCTCGCCACGCAGCAGTTGTACCGAAACTTTGGAAGGAACAAACCCCGTTCAGTCGTTGCACTTCGGGATATGATGCTGGGGTGGGCCGATCGGGAAGAACAAGAACGAGATCACTTCCCCTGCTGCGAAGACAACAACCAGAAACACAATGGAGATCCGCGATCAGATAAAGGCCAACGCAACTTCGACAAGAAGCGGAAGCCAGAAGACATAGTAGCTACAATGGATCGAGGTCAACGAGACAAGAAAGAAAATCAGCAAGATGATTTCCAAAAACTACTCGCAAGACCCTGCCCTCTACATCCTAAAGGAAGGCACACGATCCTCGAGTGCATAAACCTTCGCAAGGCTCTCCAAGAACGTCAGTTGGAAGAAGACAAAAAGAAGAAAGACAAACAAGACGATGAGGACGGCGATAAAGATGGAACCATGGGATTCCAGCAACCTGCCAACAGGGTCAATATGATCTATGGAGGAGACTCTTCCTTCAACAGGAGAAACCAGAAATTGGTCTGGAGAGAAATACTAAAAATGGAACCAGCCGTTCAGAAACCACTGAGGCATAGCGAGACACCGATAACCTTCTCAATGGAAGACCAATGGACTAGCTTTTCTGAACCTGGAAAACTTCCACTTGTCCTGGAACCGGTGGTGGCAGGCACCATTCTCACTCGAGTACTCATAGATGGAGGCAGTGGCCTAAACCTCATCTTCATGAGTACAATCTCCAAGATGGGACTCGATATCTCCGACAAATTGAAACCAAGCAAGGCACCCTTCTACGGCATCGTGCCAGGGAACGCTTCCTTCCCAGTTGGAACTGTGGTGCTCCCAGTCACTTTTGGTACACCAGACAACTACCGAACAGAACTCATCAAGTTTGAAGTGGCAGACTTCGAGTCCTCATATCATGCCATACTCGGACGACCAGCCTTGGCCAAATTCATGGCAGGCCCCCACTATATCTACCTTCTGCTGAAGATGCCGGGAAAAACAGGAGTTCTCACCTTCCGCAGAAATCTTCAGAGGTCTTTTGAATGTGAAAAAGAAGCTATAACCTATGCTTCCACCAATCGGCTACCGGATACTGCAAGAGAAGTACTCGCAACAGCCCAGCTGTACTCAGCATCAGGGATAGAAATCCCAACCAAGAAGATAAACCGTTCTGTCCCAAAACCACCCGATAACGTTGGAGTCAAGGCAATCCAACTACAAGAAGACGATTCGTCAAAGACAGCCTTGATTGGGACAGGGCTCACTTATAAATAGGAAAACACGCTCGTCAACTTCCTCAGGGCCAACCGCAACGTATTCGCTTGGAAACCAGCCGATATGCCCGGTGTCCCGAAGGAGTTGATCGAGCACTCCCTAAATGTCAACCCTACTGCTACCCCAAAGAAACAACAGCTATGAAGATTCTCAGCAGAGAAAAGAGAAGCCATCAAAAAAGAACTCGCCAAATTACTCGCGGCTGGGTTCATCAAGGAAGTTTACCACCCCGAGTGGTTGGCGAATCCTATCCTCGTTCTTAAAAAGAACAACAACGAGTGGAGGATGTGCGTCGACTACACTGACCTCAACAAGCACTGTCTGAAAGATCCTTTCGGACTCCCTCGAATCGATCAAGTCATCGACTCGACGGCAGGTTGCGTCCTACTATCCTTCCTAGATTGCTACTCGGGCTATCATCAAATAGCTCTCAAGGAAGAAGATCAGATCAAAACTGCGTTCATCACTCCATTTGTTGCATACACCTACAAGACCATGTCCTTCGGACTAAAGAATGCTGGAGCAACTTATCAGCGCGCCATACAGCTATGCTTCACCAACCAGCTCCACTGCAACGTGTTAGCTTACGTCGATGATGTGGTCATAAAAACAAAGGAATTCGATTCCTTTATTCCTAACCCAGAAGAAACTTTCAACAGTTTGCGAAGCTTCAGGTGGAAATTGAACCCGACTAAGTGTGTTTTCGGCGTACCATCCGGAAAACTACTCGGCTTCATTATTAGCCACAGAGGAATTGAAGCAAACCCAGAAAAGATTAACACCATCATGAACATGGAAGCTCCGGCCTCTGTCAAAGATGTTTAGAAGCTCACTGGATGCATGGCTACCTTGAACAGATTTCTATCGAGACTCGGCGAAAGAAGACTCTCTTTCTTCAAATTACTGAAGAAGCAAGACAAATTCAGATGGTTCCAAGAAGCAGCCGATGCACTCGAAGACCTGAAACAGCACCTCCAGTCACCTCCTATCCTAACAGTTCCAATGCCAGGAGAGGAGATGCTTCTTTACATCGCAGCTACCACACAAGTTGTCAGCACAACAATCGTGGTAGAATGAAACGAAGAAGGCCACGCCTACGGCATCCAAAGACCAGTTTACTTCATAAGTGAAGTACTCTCTGAATCAGAGGTGCAATACCCACCAATTCAGAAGCTCCTCTACGCAATACTGATCACTTCAAGGAAGCTGCGATATTACTTCGACGAGTACAAGATATCAGCTGTCACGGACTTCCCACTGGGTGATATCTTACACAACCGAGACGTGACTGGTCGCATCTCAAAATGGGCAGCCGATCTAGGAGCACTCGAGCTGAAATTTATGCCAAGAACAGCGATCAAGTCTCAAGCCCTAGTCGACTTCCTGGCTGAATGGAGAGAAAATCAAGTACCCGCTCCATAATCCGTTTCAGACCACTGGACCATGTACTTTGACGGATCACTAAAGTTGGGTGGAGGAGCAGGCGTACTCTTCATCTCTCCAAAAGGCGAGCAACTCAAGTACGTTTTCCAAATTCTCTTTGAAGTATCCAACAACGAAGCAGAATATGAAGCTCTCCTAGACGTCCTCCGACTGGCCATCTCCCTCGGCATCAAGCGACTACTCGTCTACGGAGACTCTCTCCTCGTGGTCCAACCAGTAAACAAAGAGTGGGACATCAACAAAGAAATCATGGACGCCTACGTTGCAGAGATCAGGAAACTTGAAAATAAATTTTCAAGACTGGAGATCCACCATGTCGTCCGCGACAACAATGTGGCTGTAGATGTCCTTTCAAAACTCAGCTCCGAGCGAGCAGAAGTCCCTCTAGGAATCTTCGTGCATGAGCTTCATCACCGCTCAATCAATACTTCCACCCCAATGGAAGTCGAGAGGTAATGATGATTGAAGCCGACAGGCGCACTACGTTTATCGACTACATCAAGGACAAAGTGCTCCCAGCGGGAATAAAAAAAGATGACACAGAAGCAGTACACATCATGTGTCACAGTAAGAATTACGTCCTTGTTGACAACAAACTCTGCAAACGAGGCGCAGGATCCGGCATCCTCATGAAATGTGTCACAACAGAAGAAGGAAAAGGAATCCTACAAGAAGCCCATGAAGGCACATGCGGAAACCACGCAACTTCACGTACGCTAGTCGGCAAAGTCTTCAGATCAGAATTCTATTGGCCCACAGCATTATCAGACGCATAACTACTCGTCAAACGATGTCTAGGATGCCAGTACTTCGCCAAACAGAGTCACTTGCCTGCCCACAACTTAATAACCAAACCTCCATCTTGGCCGTTCGCCTGCTGGAGCCTTGACATGATAGGACCACTCCCAACAGCGCCAGGAGGCTTCTCACACGTATTGGTGGCAGTCAACAAGTTTACCAAATGGATTGAAGTCAAGCCAATAAAAAATCTCATCAGACCATGCAGTCGAGTTCATCAGTGAAATACTCCACAGATTCGGTTTCCCCAACACAATCATAACTAATCTTGGATCAAACTTTACTTCATAAGAATTCTGGGATTATTGCGAGAACTCCAGCATTGACGTCAAATATGTATCAGTCGCACACCCAAGAGCCGATGCCTAGGTGGAACACATCAACGGACTGATAATTGATGGCCTAAAGAAAAGGATCTTGATTCTACAGGCAAAAAGGGAGGCAAATGGCTAGCAGAACTACCAATGGTAATCTAGGGGTGTCGGTGTCCTGACTGGGCGGTCCGGACCCAACTAGTGATGATGCTGCGTGTTCCTCGTCCCAGATGGTTGATGCAAGAGGCAACACAGTAACACACGGGTTTATCCTAGTTCCGGCCGTGGGGCCGTACGTCCAGCAAAGGGGTGTGCGAGAGCACTGTACTGTCTTGCACCGGGGGTGCCTGTAGTTGGGGGTGCAAGCGAGGTGAGAGAGGGAGGGAAGCTCCCAGGTCTCTGCTAAAGGAGGAGTTAATTGAGGCGAGTGCCAATATCGGGGCTTAGAAGAGCGTTTGTGCTCTGTGGGTAGTGCTGAGTGTTCTACTGGATGGATCCCCCCAATATAAAGCCCGCCTCCTCCTTTTATAGACATAAGGAGGGGCGGTGTACATGCACAGGAGATCGCAGAAGTCATCGTCTTCTCCCCGAATCGTGCGGGTGCAGTGGTCGAGCACTGTAGAAAGTACACTGTGGGGTAGGGCGCCTGGCGTGGCAGTCATCCTGGGCATAGTCCTTGGCCTTGCGGAGATCGCGCCGGCATCCTTGTAGCTCTAGCGGGCGGCGTGGTCATTGTTGTAGGGGGTACCGTCCTTCAGACGTGCCGTGGCGACGTTCCGAGGGTCCTGCAGGCCAGGGTCTTGTCCTGGTCAAGGCCGGAGCCGCTTCCAAGGGTCGTGCCCATGCCATTCGAGGGTTCCGCGGAGGGGAAGCACGAAGGAGGTACGGAGAGTTGGCAGCACAGTGGCTGGAGCAGTGCCAAGCACGTCTTGCACTGCGTCGCAGGTTCCCACAGTGTCGTCACAGCGTCCGGAATGGCGGAGCAGTGACCGGAGTTGGCGGATGGGACTCCGGTCACAGCCACTGTAGGGAATGGCGGCCTGACGCCGTCTGACCCAGGCGCTGTAGAGGGTTGGTTGGCATTTAATGCCTCCGTACGGCAGGCGGACGAGCGGAAAGGCCGTTTGTCCTTCCTGCCGAGGGGTGGCCTCGAGCGAGGCGGAGTCGATCTGCTCTCTTGAGGGTAGGCTCGCTCCCCTCGAGCGAGGCGGAGGCGCGGGGTGCGGTTGAGGGTCTCGACGGGGAGCCCTCGAGTGAGGCGGAGATCGCGCTGCGGGTTCGATGGGGCTTGGATGGGCCGCACTGTATACGTGGGCCGCGTATTGGGCTTCTTTGAGTCCTTTCCTTTCTTCCAGATTGGAAGGAGGCTGTAGGCCTTTGTGGGCCCGGTTGCCTAACATGTGTTTGCGTTTTTAGGGTGATTTTTGTCCCCTGGTTAGGGTGCCCCTAATCATGGTACCCAACAGTAACCCCCGAGCCTTTGGTCGAGTCAGGGGATTCGGCCAAAGGGTATTTGGTAATTTTACCCCTTGATGTGATCGATTGGCATCACGCTCGGGCCGGGCACGTCCGGGCGCTTGCCTGGTGGACGTGACAACTCATCGGTCGGGGTAGTGCGCCAGCAGAAATAGTACTCCAAGGCGCGCGCCTTTTTGTTTTGTTTTGGTGACGAGACGCGTCAGCGTGCTGAGCAGGCCAGGGTCATGATGGCGCCTGCTGCTATGCAGCCGGTGCTAATGCCACGCTGTCCCGTGTTCAGGGTCTCAGCCCTGCCTTCCCTGGTTGCCTTGCGATGCGCCGTTCAAGGGCAGTCGGCCAGTGCTGATGCTGTGCTGCTCAGCGTCTAGGGGCTCGGCTTTGCCCTGTCTGGTCACGTCTCGATGCGGTAACCGATGGCATCTTTCGATCATGGGGTGAAGCGCCGTCACGGGCGGTCCAAGCCTTCCCCCTGCGACAGGTTTAAAGCTTGGTGCCCGACGCGGCTATAAATGGGGGTCGTGGGACTCCTTTTCCTCTCCAACTTCCCTGCTCTTACTTCTATCTTCGCCTAAGTCTCGTAATGTGTCCCTTTGCCTTCCACGGCCGACCCCCGGAAGGGGTGGCCTGGCTTTTTTAGGCTTTGATGCTAGAAGAATGCTTGCGAGCGGCGGGGGAAAGCTCGAGAGGGCGTGCTCACTGTCCCTCAGCTTCTGTGGAATTAGCAGAAGAACATTGGACCTGTGGGGCCCTACTTCTGCGATGTCCCTCAGCCTGAAGGGGCGTTGAGACGCCCGACAATGGCGTCAGCGCCTGGTTTGGCAGCCGTTCTTCGCACCGTCCCTCTTGGCGACGATGTTGCTCTCGGGAAGGTGGCGTAGAGGGTGCTGTCCGCCAGCTTGCCCCCCGCAAGGTCTTCGATGGAGGAGAAACTAGAAGAAAGCTTGCGAGAAGGGCATCTCGCCAGACCCGTGCGGTCTAGGGGCTGGTCCTCGCAATCCCGAGTAGCCTGGCCGTAATGTCGGCCAAGGACTCGGTCCTCTTCATCAGCGCTCGCTCCTCCCCAAGACAGGGAAAATTGCCACACATGTAGCAATATGTTTGTACCTTTCGACGGCTTCGAGCCGGTAACTCTTTGTAATCTTTATTTGCAAAGAGCAATGAAGTCTCCTACTTCTTTGTGGAGAGGGTGACCGAGGGTGTAAAGGTGAGCGTCGGCTCTGTAGATGCTTAGCCCTTCGAGGGTGTGACTCGGGTACTGACCGAGGTGGTCTTGGTTTGCCCGGCGGGGCGCAACGGTGCTCCGGGGAGCATTGTTAGAGGAGTCTGATACATGATCGGGGTTCGTTGCTGGAGAAGCAGTGAGGTGGCCACTCCGAGTTGCCTATGCAGATCATAGTCGCCCCGAGCACCATGGTGCCGCCGCTGGGCATGTCGTCGTCGTGCTGCTGAGGGCATTCGAGCAGGCCTGCAGAGGATGTTGGTCCTCGAATGTGTGAAGTTTCCTCTGTGGGGGCGCGTCAGCGCACCCGCGGGTGTAGCCCCCGAGGCCTTGGAGGAGTGTTTGCACTCGTCCAAGGGCTGTAAACGTCGCCCTGCTTGGTTGCTTTACTAGGGAGGCTGCTCAGCTTCCTTTTCAGCTGGCATTGGCGTTGCTTTCAGCCGGCCTCGGCATTTTTTGTGCTGGTGCAGTGACTCAAAGTCCCGTCAAACCATCTGGCATGCGCGCATTAAAAGTGGGGGTTTTGGCTAAACACGTGGAACTTCACACTCGACGTTTGTCGATCCACTCGAGGGTGCGGCCTGAGCCGCGGCGTGCGAGGACCTCCCGATCCCTGGCCTGCGTGAAGGCATTCAGGGAACCCTCGACTTTTGTTACGACCCTCGCCGCCCTTCCGCAGAGAGGAGGGGTGAAGCGCACCATGCTACCTATGCCCGGGCCGTGAGCTATGGCTGCTTCACTAAGCTGTTATCGGGTGGTTCAAGTGGACGTCCATGCCCCATTCGATAAGGGTCGGCTCGTGGTCCATGGACACGTTACATAAAGCACTCGCAAAGGTTCGCTAGGCGGGGCTCGGACCCATTCGATAGGGTCCGAGGGCTCGATGCTCTCCCTCGATGGGATCCCCCTGCTAGGCACCCTCGACTGGCCTCGAACACTGCGTAGGATGTCTCGAACTCCGCGTTCAAGGGTAGCTTGTACTGCACATCCATGCAGTCCCTGACTCTGGCAATCTGGGGTGCCTGTCGAACCCTCGACGGGCCAGGCTTCGAATCCCTGATCAGTAAGGCCTCGAAATTGATTTCCTTCGATGGTAAGGAATCCCCGGGGGGAATATTCCGTAACGGTTCGCTAAACGGCGCAGAGTCGGTGGTTGTGCGCGCCAGTCTCCCACTAGTCGTGGGCTACGTGGCCCAGTACGTGTAGCATGGTGCGGGGCGCGCCTTTTCAGGCCGCTGCCTTGGGCAGGCGAAGAGGTGTGGGCGGCGGCTGACAGATGGAACAGTGCTACAGTCACGCCACGCCCGTCGGTTACTGCGCCGCAATTATCACCGAGTGTGCGCGTGGGAGACTCCTCTGTCGTGGGGCCCAACTGTCGGTGACAGCAAAATCTACCGCATTCAATGCGGTGGATTCGGCAGGCGGCGGTGAATCCGCCCGTCTTGATGGATAAAAGCGAGAAAGGGGGATTGTTCGGGCTCACCTGTTGTTGTCAGTCGAAACCCACCAGCGAGCAGCGACGGGCAACACGAAGAGCCGGGAGGTTGCTGGGGCGCTGGCAGGCACTGCTCCCTCGTCGACGGCCCGCAATTCCATCACGCGCCCGGAGGTTTTGTGGAAAACTGGGCGTGCCACCTGACCTATACCCGATCGGGAGGGTGTAGACGTGCTCCGAACAGTTTCCTGCATACAAAGACACGTGTAAACGTAAGTCCGAGCCGTGGTCGGCTCCTCGGGACGACTCTTGCATCGGCTTTAAAGAGCCGATCGAGTCCCGGTGTCAGATTGGATCTGTAACCATCCAGATGTCGACGAATAAAGCGAATGATTGTAAAGCTGCTTCAATTAAATCTAACTAATCTAATCCACGATGGTAAAAGCTTCACTGCTAGATCGGAACATCCTACACGTGACTAGGCCTAATGAACATAACAGACAACTAGACCACAACCCAAAACAGAGGCCTAAGAACTAGCAAGAGCCGATTCCCGGAACAATCCCTATCAAGGTCAAGATAAGGCATCTACTATGCCACCGGATCGTCCAATCCGTTTGCAAGGTCTAACCTAGCAGATATTACGCCAACTCTTAAGATAAGAGCAAACCATGACAGATCAAATCTACTAAACATAAAAGAAGCATAGTGTTGCTTCTGTGCGACTAATTCTATGCGACAAGAACTAGCATAAGATTGAAACGTGACAGCACAGAAACAACGTGATATTCGTAGATGATAAGCAATGAGGCACAATAGGTCTACAAAAGCCATGCTACGAACATCAGGATAACTAGTATTACTCGCCATAAAAAACGCTTCAGTACGAGTAATACCAAGGTAAGAGCAAGAACTACGCTGCCCTGATCGCAGGAAGCGATCAGGGCAGCAAGGCACTTACTTGGATGAAACCCTAGGATTAGGGGTGGCGATGCGCCGAGAGTTGTTGTTGTGAGACGTGATGACGCTCTCCTTCATGAATAACAAAGGATACATATTTATAGTCCGGAGACTTGGGAAACAATCTAAACTAATCTTGTCCCGATTGGACTCTATCTCTAACCTTAAGCTAAATCTAAGGATACACGGCCAATGTGGCCCATATGCTCACGCAGGAGCCGATTTACAAGCCTTTCCTCAATCTTCTGTTTTAAGCCCATCTTGCCTTCGGCCCATAAATTAACCCTGTTAATTTATGGCGATAACACATGCCCCCCTGGTTTTGGCAATGATAGTTCCAAAACCAATCCGTCGCTTCATCTTCCCGTTAATGCTCATTAAACATACTGCAACCACTAAGAAAGACGCAACGTCTCTGCAACTGGCTCCTCATAGAATGTGAAACTGCCGATCCATCTTCCATCTTTTCACTATTTAATCTCACTCTGCATCGGCTCTTCTTCACATCAAAACTCCTTCTTTCTCCCAAAGCCAGTAGCGCAGAAACCCCAACTCTCCACCAGCCATGGCCATCTCCTCTTCCTCCGGCTCCAACTCTTTTGGAGATCCCTCTTCTTCCTCCTCCTCTCCTCCTTCTTCTTCCTCCCTCTCGGCCTCCTCCATCGACTCTATCCCAGAGAGCCGAGAGCCGAGCCCCGAGTGGGACCCAACAGCAGCCTATGAGGCGCTAGCTGCTCTGCACTGGGATGTAGAGGAGTTCGATTTCGGGGTCGCCTCTGAGGAGGACAAGCCCATAACTGAGGGGGAGGAAGACCTCCAGTTCCTGCTCCATGGGGAACTGGAAAACAGCGAGGACGACACCTTCTCCTGGGAAGGAGCCGACTCCTCCGAAGAGATCGGCTCTTCCACCAGTGACGACACGGCAGCAGGGGGAAACCCCCACCACTTCCTCAAGGCCCCCTTGGAGGGGAGCGAAGAAGGAAGCAGCAGCAGCAGCAGCAGCGGACGAAGCAGCAGCAGTGCCGATGACAGCGGCGATGGCAGCAGCGACGACGACGATGATGACGACGACGGCGGAGACGCACCATCACGAAGCCCAAAGCGCCGTAGGTGTTCAGACACCTACGACTGGTAGATGTAGGTAGCATCGTAAGAATAGGACCTCAAAGCCGAAGGATTGATTCCTTTGTAAAATTGGCCTTCCTTGTAATGAACTTTCCTTTAATGAAATCGAGTTTCCCCAATTTCGCGTCTTTGTTTACCTTCCAAAAAGCCGATGGCAACGCATCAGGCTTCCATAAATATCCAAGAGCCGACGAAATTCAAACTAGAAGCAAGCCGCAGAAGAATAATACTTCCAGTCTGAACCGAACTCGACGAACCCCCAAACTCGAGTGTAATTCAAAAACCAAGCTCTACAAATCCGAGCAAGAACTCTTCAAGCAGCCGGAATTCGAATCACAATCTCCAGCAATCAAACCCTAAGTCAACAGATCTGTACCATGGCAGATTCTGCAACTCAGACGACAAGTTCTAATGATGCGGCAACCCACGGCCTGAAGGTAATATCCGGCCTAAACCTTTAGTTTTCTTTCAGCTTACCAAGTTTCTGAAACTGAAACTCTGAAACATGACACCATACGCATATTTCTGAACTTCTGAACTTTAGGTGTCAGACATCCTTTTGCCGCATCCCTCTAATCCAAAATCTTTCTGTCTTGGCCCACAAACCCATGAAAACCCCATAGATTTGATCTCTTGTGAAGCAAATAGGATTCCTTTTGTGAGTCAAAACATCGATTTGAACCTCTGGGCCGACTGCTTAAGAGCCTGGCCTAATCCACCTGAGAGCTGGATTACATGGTACAGCAGAGTAGCAAAAGCTCACATGCCCTTATGGCGGGATTTGAACATAGCCGATGCACTTAATCTATCACTGTCACCCCTTGACAAAGATGAAAATCTTCTGAAAACCATCGGCTATTTCTGGTCTGATGCTCTGAATTTTTTCCTCTTTGGTCATGGACCCATGACCCCCACTCTGCTGGATGTTACCATGATCACTGGACTAGACATTAGCTCTCCTAATCCTGCTGCTCACAAAATGGCAGAAATCCCCTTCAAGCTTTCTTCCAAGGTTAACTGCACAAACTGGGGTACTTACATGAGTCAGCACATGAAAACAAAAGGTCCAGTGACTGAGAAGGAACACACAGCCTTCTTAAATCCTTGGCTAGAGCACTTCATCTTCTGTGGTCCTTCTTTAGCTCCAATTAAGAACTATCTCCCTTTGGCCTATCACTTGGTCCATGGTAATCACACCGGTCTAGGCAAACTTTTCTCGGAGAAACATACAGATATCTCCATTTAATAACATCTAACTTGCTCAACCACAAGAAACTGAGAACTGGAGGCCCTTGGTGGTTTATTCAGTTGTGGACACAACTGTACTTCCAGCATCATATTCCCAACTTCCAACGCCTGACCAAGAACTCCTTTCCTGATGAGAATGGCAAA
Organism: Panicum virgatum; assembly: GCF_016808335.1. NCBI lineage: Eukaryota > Viridiplantae > Streptophyta > Magnoliopsida > Poales > Poaceae > Panicum > Panicum virgatum. The sequence continues at coordinate 37,014,966 of NC_053140.1, read as the reverse complement.
CCAATTAGATGTACTAGTTATGGCCAAGCTTTGTTCAATCTCAATGGCAGTAAACTAAATTCAACAGATGCAACAAACTGGTTTAGAGTCTTCTACAAAGGACTAGACAATCCTCTCTACTTCCCGTTTACTGAATCTGAATCCTTTGAGAACCCAACTGCCTTCAGATTAAATAACTTTGCCGATGACGACAGCACTCGGCATCTATATTCACTGATGATTCGACCCGGTTTCCTTCCTGTTGGCATCAGCACTTCTAACAGAATTATCAAGCCAGGTTATGAATCTTACCAACCAGTTATAGCAGCTCGGCAATTTGGCCTAGGACAGGTCCCTCCCCACATTCCATATTCACTACTTGGTGGAGAGCAGAGCCGATCTGCCTGATGGTCTCACCAGCTCGAGATGCTACAACATGTTTGACAATCTCCACATTCCAATACCAGCCGATTTGTCTTTCACCTCCTCATCAATCGGCTTTGATACTTGGTGGAACATGTGGAAAACTCATGTCTTCAGAAAGGCTCTAAGTCCTCGACTGCAGCAAATCAATCCTGAATATATAATCCTCGAGGAAGAGGTACTGAATTTATGCACTTCATTTCTCCTAAATCCTCTATTCCATTCTCTTGGCTGAACCTGCTCATCCTGTCAGCAGCAACAAGATGGTCCAGAACCCATGACCAGCACTGGGGAGCCATTTCACTTCCTTCCAACTGTTCCTAATGTACTCTTCTGCAAAGGATCACCATCGATGAAGAAAGTGATAATGACTGTTCAGCCAGACTTACTCTAGTCGGCTTCCAAGCGAAGACAAACTTCTGCAAGCATTGCCCCCCGAGTCTTGACCAAGAAAAGGAAGATGATCACGAGGCGAGTGATCAAGAAACCAGCACCAGCTTTTTCGAGTCCATCAGAGTCTAATACCAACCAGGTAACTTATTTCTCTGAAACTTCTTCTTTATCTCATACATGTGTACTCTAGTTGACTGTAGTTCTATGTTCAGGATGCAGCTGAAGAAATCCCTAGTGTAGAAACCCTGAATCAATAAGAGACAGCTGCAACTCCTGATGCACTGATGGATGCAAGCGAAGAACAAGCTGATACAGTCGATGCTCTTGACGTTAACACCAACTCTGATAGGACGATTGCTCCCGAACCGACCAACACTTCTTCTCCAGAACAGGTGACATTACAAAACCAATTCTGAATTAGCCGATAACTTCATAAATGCATATTGTTCTAACTCCAGAGATGTCCATAGAGCTTTGACATTTCAGGTTTGCTTTCCTTCGACCCAGCATCAATGGGTCTGATTGTCCCTGGAGCAGAAACATCATCTCTGCAGCAATCGGCTAACTTGACACATCAGCTTCGACTCATTAGGGATCTCCTATCTGCTCCAATCACCGCTCTGGTTGACGATTCCAGCAAAATAAAGAACATCTTCGAGCAAATAGAACCCCAACTTCCGGAGCTATTGCAAATCTAGCTCTGGTCAGCCAGCAACCTCCCATTCTTTCGGATAGAAGTCAGTAAAGCACAACAAAGGATGGAAGCACGTCGCTCTCAAGCTTCTCTGAAAGCTGACATTACCCAAAAGTGCAAGGCCCTCAACCAGAAGAAGGCAACTCTAGATATCAAAGCTGACGTGTTTGCCAACATGAACCGACTCGACCTCCTGAAGAAAGAACTGGCGGAACTCGAAGAAAAGGTCCGCACCACCAAAGAACTCATCCAGGCCGAGGAAACCTCCATCGCAAACTCCAAGCAAGAAACCCAGGAAATAACCGAGCAGATACAAGCAGAGTTTGCAGAAATCAGCACCTTGAGTCGGCAGATAGTCACAGGCGATGACAAGGATGATGAAGCAATTATAGCACGAGAAGACACTGTCCGAACTGAAGCCATCCATGCCATAGAAGAGTTCCTGAACCAGTAGATAGGCCGGAGGAGACCGAGCCGAATCCCCCCGACGGCTACGTCGCGAGCCTCGTGCGCCTCCACGAGCGGGGATTCGGCGTCCCCGTCGGCAGATTCATGCGAACGTTGTGCAACTACTACGGAGTGGAGTTGCACAACTTCGGCCCTAACTCCATCTCGCAGGCGGCGGTCTTCGTCGCCCTCTGCCAGGGTTACCTGGGGATCGAGGCGCACTGGGATCTATGGATCCATTTGTTCCGCGGCGAGCTCTACGTCGAGAACATGCGGGGCCAGCCGAAGAGGTTCGCCCGCGCCGGCAATCTAATGCTCCACTTGTGCCCAATCCGGACGAATTTGTACATCCCCAACAAGATGACGACGAACAACGCCGGGTGGACCCGAGGGTGGTTTTACCTGCGCAACTTTGGCAACCAGCTCCCGGCGTTCACCAACAAGGTGCTCCGGGAGAGGCTGGAGAAGTGGAACTGGGGGGTATCTCCCCCACTGCATCAGGCCAGGCTCGAGGTGCTCACCAACGCGTTGCAGTGTCTGGCGAGGAAGGGGTTGACGGCGGCAGCCATCATCGCAAACTTTCATCGGCAGAGGGTGATTCCTCTCACGGAGAGGAACATGCCGATTTTCGACCTCACCCCCGAGGCCCCGAGCGCGGGCTCGAGGATGTCGTACGTGCTGCTCCCTAATGACGTTGCTGTCCGGAGGGCAAAGAATGCGGTGGGGGAGTTCCCCGACAACCCAGACGATCTCTAGGTGATCAAGTTTCAATTCGTTGTCGATTTGTGCTACTCCTCTCCCCACTCCCTATTCCTGACTTGGTTGCATTTGCAGGGGGTGAGCCACAAGGGCTATACCTCAAAGCCTCCGATCCTGGAGGAACGCAAAGTCAACCGCCTGCACGGAGAGGCGGTGAAGAAGAAGAAAGATGCGGCGGAGGAGGTCGCCGCCAGGAAGAGGAAGAGGAAGGAAAAGCACGAGAAGGAGTGCAAGATTGCGCGCATAGAGGGAAAGCCGTGGCCCGCCACGCCCGAGTCCACCGAGGAGGAGGACTCCTCGGACGCCGAGCTCAACTTCTCGGACAACAACGAGGCGGCAACAGGCGTGGGTTCCCCGCCGGTCTATCGAGGGGCTAGCGGCGAGGATGTGACAGCGACGCTGGGTGAGGCGAGCCTCACATCGGGGTCGTTGGTAGATCCACCGCCCGCAGGGGCGGGACGGAGGTCGCCCACGCCGATGGCGAGGCGGAGGCCTCCCGCGTCGGCAGTGGGCGAGAGGTCGTCCGGGCCCGCGACGGGGCAGAGGTCGTCCATGCCGGGGGCGAGGCAAAGATCGCCTACGCCAGCGGCGAGCGAGAGGACACCCGCGCTCGCGACGGGCGGCGGGGAGTCCCCAGTGAGTGCGGGAACACCCGCGTAGACAGCCTCGAGGTGCCAGGCCGACCCGAGGGTGGCGCCCTCAGGCCAGTCATCGGGAGGCGTTAGCGTGCCACGGGCCCGGAGGAGCGGCTCGGGCAAGCGCAGCATGAGCGCCCGATCAGGGTAAGTGGTCTTGATTTTATCCTTCATATTCGTTTAATCGACCCTCCAGCCCTGTTGAGTCCGACACTTCTTCTCCGATTACCTAGCTCCGGGGCCATCACCAGGGATGCGGCCCAGCTTGTGCCGACCAAGGCCCTCAAGATCAGGGCGCGTGCAACGCCGCACACGGTGCCGTTGCCCTTGCCTGTGGTGGACATAGTGATGGAGGTCGCGAAGCTCCAAGAGGCGAACTGGCTCGAGCGCCGGAGAGTGGGGGCGACGCCGGTCAGAGCGGTGTTGTAACGGTCGCTCAGGCTGACGCCGAGGAGGAGGTCGGCCGAGGCGGCACGGATTTCGCCGCCCGGCCGGACGTCGAAATCAAGGCCGGTCGGGGCGACGTAGATAGCGCCATCCAGCTGGTTACAGGAGAAGGAGCTGGTGGGGGCGCGCAGGAGCACCCCGCCAGCTAAAGAGAGGAGGAAACCCCCGCCCCCGAGCCCCCGAGGGGTGGGGTCGAGGGTGTCACAGAGGAGGATTCGACGCCAAGGGCGCCGGTAGTGGAGGAAACCTGTGTCCCGGAGCCTGCAAGTGCCGGGGACGAGGGTGTTGTTGTAGCGGTGTCGGCGCAAACGGCGCCGGAGATCGTGGAGCCGGTGGTGGAGCTGCCGCTAAGTAGTGATGAGTTTGGGGACTCGAGGGACATCGACCCTGCTGCTGCGGCCAGCGTCGCCGACCGGATTGCTGAGTTCGCATCGACCTCCGAGGAGGTACTTAACGCGGGGACATCCGAGGGGCCACATCATGGAGTGATTATCTAGTCCAGGGTCCCCTTGGAATTTCTCCGCAGCGAGCAGGCGGACGAAGCGGTCTGGAAGGCGCAGTTTGAGGTCGGCTCTCAGATTGAGGACCACCTCGACCGCGCCTTGATGCTCCATAGAACGACGGATTTCCATATCAGCAACGTAAGCGCCTTTCCATGGGAATTGCTCGCGTTCGGTTTTGTTTTCGTGTGCTTTGCTCACGCTCTTCCACTTGTAGCAGCTGAGGGACATTTTGCGCAAAAAGAGCGCCGAGCTAACCCAGTTGTACTCCCAAATGCACTGGCTTGGGCAGTACAACGCCGATTTGGTGCTCCGGAATATCGACGCCAACACCCAGTTGACTAGTCAGGGAGCGTGCCAGCGCGTGCTAGAGAAGGAGCAGGCGCGGACCGCCAGCGGGCGCGGCATCCAGAGGGCCGCGGCGGAGCAGAAGGCTCAGGAGGCCGAGGCGTAGACTACCGAGCTGCAGCGTGTTAGGATGGCGCTCTAGCAGAAGGAGGCCAAGCTCCAGCACAAGGAGGCCGAGCTCCAAGGCAAGGAGGTCGAGCTCCAGCGCGAGAAAGCGACCATCGCTATGCTGACCGGGACCCTCGAGGAGAAGGGCAGAGCCCTCGAGGAAAAGGAGGTGGCCGTCCGGAACGCGGAGGCCGCCCTCAAGGAGAAGGAGGACTCCTTGTCCTCGCTCGAGGGGGTCGCCCAGGTCCAGCAGGAAGAGGCGCAGAAAAATATCGCGGGTGAGTGTTCAAAATTTCATTGTCGTTTGATCTGAATTTATCAACTTATCTTGGTTCCTCTGATCAGAGCTGAGGCAGAAAGTGGCGGACGAGGCAGCAACGAAGGAGGCGGTCATCATCGCGCTCATGGCGGCGCAGGCTGAATATGCTGAACTGGAGTGGACCACTATGAGCGTGTGCCAGGAGCTTGAGGGGGACGGCGCCGTGTCTGGTAGCTCGGTGGTCAGCCACCTGCAAGCGCTAGGTGGCCGGATAGCCGAGCACGCCAAGAGCACCTTCCGCGTCGGTGTCCTTCGAGCCCTTGCCGTGGACTCGACACACTACATCATGGACCTCAAGAGGGTGTCATCGGGGTACGTGGTCCCGATCGACGCTGATGCGGATGCTGCGTCGGCCATCATGGATGATGCCGACACTGCCGCCGAGTTGTTCGCCACTTTCCTAGCCGGGAAGCTTGAAGCTGACATCCCCCCATAGCTGAATTCGATGCCGTTGAAGACCCGCCAGGGGGGGATGATAACCTGTAGGAAGTCAGGGCCACGGAGCCAAAGTAATAAGTTAGTACTTGTCGTAATAGTACCTTTGGATTTGAGAAATTTGTTATTGTAAATCGACAGTGTGGCCCATAGAGGCCTTGTGCGTTCGAGCCTTCGCTTTTTCCTACTTAACTTCCGTGTTCTCGTATATGACTTAGATAGCTTTCAGCGAGGAAGTTCGCGTTCACAAATGACTTAGGCGTAGGGAAGTGAGTGGGGATGCCGTATCCCGGAGGCGTAGGCGGTCCCGTGGCTCGGCCGATCCCGTTCCTTAGTTGTTTACGCCTTGCGTCCAGCTGTCTAAGTATACGATAAACTTAGATACAGAAATTTTTCGAAAAAACGTTGGCGATTTTTGGGGACGTTCGGGGGTTCCCCCCGTAGTAGCCCCCGAGGGAGGCTTGGCTTCGCCGGGGGCAAACCAGGCGTACCTTAGTGTTCGTGCGTATCCGAGCCCCCGTGGGTCTGGAAAGTTCCTAAAAAATAAATAAGTAAAGCATACTTCTTTATTATTTCGGGAAATCTTAAAAACGAGTACAAATAGCTTGGAATTCTAAGCATAGAAGCGACGTAGCTGCTGTATGTTCCAAGCATTAGTGAAGACTTCGCCGTTTTCACTCGCCAGCTTGTACGTGCCGGGCTTGAGCACCTCGGCGTTGATATATGGGCCTTCCCACGGTGGTGAAAGCTTGTGGCATCCCCTGTTGTCCTGTCGAAGCCTCAACACCAGGTCACCCTTGTTGAGGTCTCGGCGTCGAACTCTCTGCGCTTGGTATCTTCACAGGGACTGCTGATAACGCGCAGTGTAGGAGCACTACATCTCGAGCCTCGTCCACTTGATCCAGCGAGTCCTCGCGGGCTTGCTGGTTCTGCTGCTCTTGATATGCTTTGAGCCTCGGTGACCCGTACTCCAAGTCTGTGGGGAGCATGGCCTCATCACCATAGATGAGGAAGAACGGGGTAAAGCCTGTGGCTCTGCTTGTGGTTGTCCTCAGGCTCCAGATAATCGAGGGTAGCTCTATGAGCCACCTCCGGCCAAACTTGTTCAGCTTGTTGAAGATCCTCGGCTTGAGGCCTTGGAGGATCATGCCATTCGCACGCTCCACTTGCCCATTCATCTGTGGGTGCGCCACAGCCGACCAGTCCATGCGTATGTGGTAGCTATCACAGAACACAAAGAACTTCTTGTCTGTGAACTGGTTGCCGTTGTCGGTGATGATTGAATTTGGGACCCCGAACCTGAAGACAATGTCGGTAAAGAACAGAACAGCCTGTTCGGATCTAATCTTGCCGATGGGTCGAGCCTCGATCCACGTGGAGAATTTATCGATTGCCACCAACAAGTGGGTGTAGCCCCCGGGCGCCTTCTGCAGCGGGCCAACGAGGTCCAGTCCCCACACTACAAACGGCCATGTGATGGGGATGGTCTCCAAAGCGTGGGCCGGGAGATGCGTCCCCCGGGCGTAGAACTGACAGCCCTCGTAGGTTCGTACGACGTCGGTGGCGTCGGCGACCGCGGTGGGCTTGTAAAAGCCTTGCCGAAATGCGTTACCCACGATGGTGCATGGTGCGGCGTGGTGATCGCAGATGCCGACGTGGATGTCCCGGATCAGCTCCTTGCCCTCGAGAATCGGGATGCAGCATTGCAAAACGCCCGAGGGACTGAGCTTGTATAGCTCTCTGTCGATCACAACAAAAGACTTGCAAAAGTGGAGGGACAGGCGTGATGCGTCGCGCCTGTGCGCAGTCTGAGGGTGGCACCCCTCGATTAATCCAGTTGAGGTACTGGTCGCGCTAGTCTTGCAAAAGTGGAGCCTCGTCGATCTCCATTTCTTCGGCCTCGTCCATGGAGGAGTTCTCGAAGTCAGTGTCCATGGGCTCGGCCTCATCCGCCGAGGTGTTCCCGCCGGGGGGCTCAGCGTTCGAGGGGCCTGGTTCCGTCGGATCCTTGAAATCGACAGAGGGCTTGGCGATGTCGCGAGCAAAGATGTTCGGGGGGATGGTGGTCCGCCCTGATGCGATCTTGGCTAATTCATCGGCATCCTCGTTGTACTTGCGCGGGACGTGGTTGAGTTCTAGACTGTCGAACTTGTCTTCGAGGCGGCGTACTGCATTGCAGTATGCCTCCATTTTTGGGTCATGGCAGTTAGACTCCTTCAACACTTGGTCGATGACAAGCTGAGAGTCGCCGCGTACGTCGAGGCGCTTGATGCCGAGCTCGATGGCAATGTGGAGGCCACTGAGGAGGGCCTCGTACTCTGCCATGTTGTTGGACATAGGGAAGTGTATCCGAATTATGTAGCGCATGTGCTCTCCGAGAGGTGAGATGAAGAGGAGGCCGGCACCGGCGCCGATTTTCATCACCGACCCGTCGAAGTACATGGTCCAGCATTCAGCTTGGATTTGCGGTGGGGCAGCTGAGTGTCCATCCACTCAGCGACGAAGTCGGCCAAGATTTTGGACTTGATTGCCTTACGAGGGGTGTAGGTGAGAGTTTCTCCCATCAGCTCCACGGACCACTTGGCAATTCTACCCTCGGCTTTCCTGTTGCGGACTATCTCTCCCAAAGGGAAAGACGAGACCACGGTGACAGGATGGGCCTCGAAGTAGTGGCGCAGCTTGCACCGAGCCAAGACCACCGTGTATAGTAGCTTCTGGATCTACGGATAGCGTGTCTTGGTTTCGGACAACACTTCGCTGATGTAGTACACCGGCCGTTGGACAGGCAGAGAATGACCCTTCTCTTGTCTTTCGACAACGATCACCGCGCTGACCACTTGGTTCGTCGCAGCTACATACAGGTAGAGGGGCTCATTGTTGACGCTCCTCAGCGCCCCTGATTTGTATACCGCAAGCGCACGGTTTCGTGTAGCTTTTCCCTCAGAGTATTCCCCCAAGGTTTATCAATCCACGGAACCAAAGAGGCAAGAAACAATCTACTAGCATAGAGACTCCTTTGTGTTGAGAAGGTGAAAACAAATCCAATCTACTAAAAATGACAAACACCGAAGGTAGCAAGAGAAAGTTAGAGATAACCAATCTAGATCACCTAGATCATGCATATGTTATAGTTCCAGCTAGATGTAGTGAAGTAAGATAGATGTGAATCTCAATGAAAAGCATCTTTAAACTCAAAATCTCCAATCCGATCCCTCGATACCCCACCTACTTAGTGACAACGTCCTGTCACGACGCCACCCCTTTCGACAAAAGTACCCTGAAGCAAGTTGAACCCCCTTTGGTAGTTCCGCCATGAACCTCTAGCCACCATGACTACAAGATCATGCTAAGCGATCTATCTCGATAATAGATCTAGGATGAAGCATACCCAAAGAAAAGAACAAAATCAAAAGAGAGAACATGGTCGCTAAACATTCGAAATCACAAATAACTTCACCATGAATGATTGTACATCACAAGATCACAACCGGGGCCCTACCTTGATCTTGATGATCCTAGCTCCAGAACTCCGACGTGGTCTTCCTTGCAAGGTTCCCACGTCGGCTAGGGTAAACCCTAGACAACTAGCACGACCCTCGGCTCTCCGAGAGGTGTCCCTCTATCTTCTCTGCTCCTTGGCATCGTCTCCCAAATTGATCTCTGTGTGAACCTTGGGGAGGGGTCTTTAAATAGCCTCAGGGAACCCTAGGTCAAAGGGGAGGTCGAACCGACCTAAAAAACAGCTGGCCCAGCCGGCCCAATGGGCCTAGGCCGGCCGGCCTGTCTCATTCCTTCGCCGTCTCGTGTCCTTCTTTCTCCCCAAGCCTCCTGGAATCTTCTAGAGTTTATGCCTTTCACGATTGCACCCCATTAGACATCGTTATCTTCGAGATTTCTTCGAGGAAAAGGATAGGATAGAAAATCCTTCCTTAAATATCTCTTTGCTTTGCTTAGCCCCGAAGTATCTTGATCTTATCTTGTGGGCTTTGTCCTTTGGGCTTCATTGGAGGGTGGATGTGCATGAACGGGCCTCTAATCATCATGGCCTTCGATCCTTTGTTAGGGCTTTGGCCTTCATCTTTCTTCGTATCATCGCCTGATCGTGGGCCTCGTCATTTCATACTCCAAAATTGGTCAAAAACCTGCAAAAACGAAGTACCTCCAAAATATATGTGCAAACGCGAAAACAACCAATAATTGGGCCGAGGTTAGGATGGTTAGTGATTCTGATATTAAATTCATGCCATTATCAAAGTTAAACAGGGGATAAAATGGATACTTAAGGAGCGCCAACATTCCCCCCATGCTTAAACCTTGCTCGTCCTCGAGTAAGTCTTTGATAAAAATCAGCGCTGCCTTTCAGTGTCCAATCCCTGCACTCGATCATACACGAGAAAACACAATGCTCCCAAAATATTTTGCAGTTAATAGTTCAAGTTGTAACCAGCTTTTTCAATGTGGAAGGTAGATACAAGTTAAATGCTTCCCCACAATTATTAAGCACATGCTCTCAAAATTAAACAAGTCTTAGAATTAAGAAAGTAAGTTCCATAAGTAATGCTAAACCAAGATCAATAATTTAAACCTCATTGCAATTTGCTCATGGAAATCTCAGCTCATCTTGACTCTCAAACTTGCTAGAACTTCCTCCTTTCTTTCTCTCATATGTATGTGTGAGGCTTTATTTGGAGCTCTGGAAAGGTTAGTCCTAACAAAAGATATTATAATCAAGATATTATCAAAACAAGAAATACTTCTTATGGATTTACCGAGACTCGTCAAAAAGACCATTGGAAAATAATTTCTTTATGCAGAGGGAGAGAATGGAACACACACTTTAGATGGTGGACATGTGCAAGTGGCAACGGTTGATCCCAAGGCACAGCTGAAGTCCTTGTTATCGGATTGCACATGGTTGGAATAATTGAGTATAGAGTAATCTTCAAAGTACCTGGAGTTTAATGAAGCTAAAGGAACCGAGGAGCTTTTCATCATCATTCATCATTTTTTATTTTCTCTCTTCTTTATTTTTTCTTTCTTTCTTTTTGCTCCTCAGAACCATTGGCAATACAATGCACTTACTCCACCTCCCCCCATGCTTAAACGTTTGCTTGTCCTCAAGCAATGAAGTGATGATAACTTGATGGAGTGAGTGCACAAAACCCTTATCAACTCTCTGGACTCAACTTTGGAATTCAATGGGGCATCTCCTCGTAAAAGATTGAAGCCAACAGAGGAAGAAAAAGGGCAGCCCGGCCGGCCTAGGGGTGTTGGGCCGGCCGGCTTACTGCCTGTAGGCCTCCACTTCTTCGGATTTTTCTTCTGTGAACTCTTTGATGCTCCCCAAGCTTATGTTTTACTGAATTTTGCTCTTGATTCCACTGTTTTGCCATCAAAATAAAAATATATACTCAATATATAGGTTGTGGTCAAGGAGGTGTTTCACAAAAAGATGTTTTTGGTTAAGGGTGGATATCCAGCGAGGTTTGTGATGTTCCTGGTTTAGAAACTCACTATGCATGGATAGAATGACTAGCAAAAGAGAGGTACACAAAAATATGGAATGGTCAACTTCTTAGTCTCGTACCAAAGAAGATAAATTCTGAATTAATTCACCTGAAAATAATTCTTGCTCTATGGTTTGTTATGATATATCATTTAGGCTTGTAGAAGGGTAGAGCAATTGCAAAAGGTATCATTGACAAGGTTTGCTTAAAATTAAATCCAAATTAAATTTTCCTTGACAAGCTTAAGTAAGAGAGCAAGAATAAAAGATATGGGTCTTAATTTATCATAACCTCCACAATTAAATTAGCTGGCATTTAATTAATTTCCAGATCATATTAGAGAGAGCATTAGTTTAATCATGCATAAATCAAGCACAAGAAAGTAGACAAAGCGGCAACGATCATCATATTTTAACATGGCACAAACTTCCAATCATCATCGCTAACCATAGCATTAAAGCCTGGGTGATGCATTTATTTATCATGGTGATGAAAGCAAAAGAAAACAATTTGCACACATGCTGAAAAATAAAAACAAAAAATTGCTACGCACACACAAGCTTGCACACATGCTGAAAATAAATGAAAAGAAATAGAAAAATCCAAACCACACGTGCGAGCATTTTATTCATGGTCGTGCCATCGATCACTCTCCTTGATTGGCTCTTGCGTTGTATCCTTGGTCATAATACTGCTGAAATGCTCCTCCATTAAATTGTTCCGGTGGCGCCAGGCCTAGAAGTCCCATTTGATATGCGATTCCCACGGTTCCATCTTCTAGTTGGGTTGTGTGCCTCCGGATGGCGTCTATATCCTCCATGTTTCTTCTTGCATAGGCACCCATGATTCTCATTCCTTGTTCCGGTTGAGGGAGGTCAAAATATTGTGCTCCAAATGACGGGTCGGGCATCTCTCCTTGGTATGACGAGGGTGGGCAGCCGTAGTTGCTAAATGGTGGGGGCACCGCCGTAGCATGCCCCCATGCTTGATCTTGGTTCCCTTCCCATTGACTCGTCCATCCTTGCGGGTATCCCTGTCCACTTGATGCACCTTGAAATTTATTCCTCCAATAAGCGGAACTTGGCGGTGGAAGGTTTACTTCCAAGTCTTCTTGTTGTGCCGATGCTTATGTTCCTTCAATTAACCTTCCTCTTTTTGATTTCTTCACCTTTTTTCCAATATTTTCAACTCGCCAATCAGTCCTCCCTCTTGCAAATAATTTCAGCCTTTGATCGGGGAGGGAAATATGCATCTCAGAAATAGTGAATCCCTTCTTTTCATCCCCTCTGATATAATGGCCTTGCCCCAAATGTTCAATCCCAATATCTCTTCCCGGAACATAATATTTTTGGATCACTCGTAACCTCGGATTCATGGCTCGGGCTATCATTGTGAGATAATACCCCGAACCAACTTATCCCGTACCGGATGATGCTTCACAAATCCACCTTTCAACCATGATGTAGGTGAGATCAATCACTTGTTTCTTCAACAATGCAGCATACATCCAATTTAATTCTTGGTCGGTGACCTTCGATTCTCTTATCCTCCCGAGAATTCTTTTGCTCAACTAAGAGTGATATATTTAGAGGGTCACATTACTTATATTTTTCCTTTGGCGGTTGACATCTGTTGCTATATTTCTCCAAAATTCATCAAGCTCTAAAATTCAACTTGCACCATTTCATATGCATTACTTTTGAATCCAAGTAAACTCCCTATTTCTCCATAGGTGATGACTTTCTCTTCATTCTTGAGCCGAAATTTCAGACATGTAACTTCTTCATCATCCACCACTTCTGTTGTTTTCTCCAGTGTCATGAACATCTCCAGAGCCACTTCTTCTTGCATGTCTACCGTGACACCGTCGGAAAATAACTTCCAACCGATGTTCTCCAAGAGCTCATAGATGTCATGATGGAATCCCAACTTCTCCAATGCTTCATCATCAAAATCATAATTTGCTCGCAGTCTTCCCTTCATGAACTTGAGCCTTTCTTCTTCTTCCATCGACAAGATAATAAACCCATATTCTGAATTCTTAGGCTTGTATGGTGGTGGTGCGGATGACCTTGTCGAACGCCGTGGAGGAGGTGGCATCCCTTTGGTGAATCTCATGGAGGAGCTTCTCGGTCTCTCATCCCACCAAGGAGCAACATGTCGCTCCTCGGTGCGGGGTTGTCGTCCTCCAGGCTTCGCGGAGACTCAGAGACCGAGTGCCTCCGCGAAGAACTTGCCGATGCGTCGGATGTTGATGAACGCGTCCTTCTCCTCCCGGCGATGAACTTCATGAGGCCACTCATGGTGACTCCTTGCTGCATACACTCAAAAACAAACAGACCGGGGGTTTCTTGCTGGCGGGAGAACAATATATCAAAGAATGGAACAAACTAGGAATTGTGGTGAATTTTCTGAGATTTTTGGAGTAGATTTTGGTGGATGAATTTTTCAGGGCTCTAACTGATGTTTCTGGGAGACGAACTTGAAGAACATAAGCAAGGAACTGAATGAGGAGTGTACCTGTCAAAGGGCGTCACCAGAGGGCTTAAAAAGGGGCCAGGCCGGCCAGCCTAGGGCCTTGGGGCCGGCCGGCCTAGGGGTTTCCTAGCTCTCCTCTACTTCAATTTTCTCTGGTGGCTTTCTGGTGCAATTATTCGCTTCTGTCCAGTACATCTTTGGTGCTTTGAACCGTCCAAATCCCGTGAACCACTCCTTCTTTGCCTTTGATGTCCACTTGCAACATTATTTCTTCACTTTGTGTCATTCACCTTGTCCCATGATTCATCATTCATCACATGGTGCCATCTTTGCTGAAAATCACATGTCCTTCCCATGCATGGCTGCTCCCTCCTTTGAATTATTTGCATGTGGTGGTAGGTAGAGAGCACAACTCTTTCCCGTGAACTCACTTTGATCAATGGATGTTAATCAAGCACATAAACCCTCTCCAAATCATGCTTAGATGTTTAATCCTTCTCTAACTTTGAAATTTCAGAATTGACTCAAAGCATGCAATGAGTTTAAATGAATAATCAGAGGGGAATTGAAACATCTTTACATTTGTAAGTCGAAAAATATTTCCCGACTACATTAATTTTGGTTGCACCGGAACCGTTCACTTTCATGAATTGATAGTGAACAATCTCGAATTCAACCGTGGGTATTGGGTTTAGGTTCTAATTTTTGCCAAAATGAGAGAGAGATTTTTGAAAAAAGGAATAAATAAAGTTAGGAAAATTCTAATCCTATGGTGATGAAACTGAAAATTCTCTCTATGTTTGTGCGAACCTACGCATCAAGAATTCAAATGATATAAACATAGCGCGGCTCTATTCGTGTGTTTTATCTCAACTTGGTCCGGCCGTCATGGACAGGATGTCGCCAAAAATGGGTATGGAATTTTGGATGTGGCTTTCTCAAGAAGAGGCAAATAAATCATAGGATGGCTCATGTCATTGGTTTAAAATAAGAAATAACATCGGAATGACCGAGCTAATAAAATCTAAATCGAATTGTTCGACCGAACGACCAATTGTTCAAAAGTATATCATGTCTTTGCGTAGCAAAATTCCTGACTCACTTACCTAAACCTTTCTCGGGTTGTCCTCCCGGCAGCTTATTCTTGACTCGACGAACAGGTTGAACTCCCGGCAGCTTTATTCTTGACTTGACGAACGGGTTGCCTCCCGCAAAGCGCTTCGTTTATAGTCTATAGCTAGACTTTCTTCTTCTTCACTTCGGACCAACGCTCGGTGATGGCGCTGCAGTCTTGGGTACCCACTTCCGCACAATCTATGGTGCGGATTTGTCTTCTAGGTTAGTCGTTTTTTTGGTCTTCACAGGCGGACTTTTAGCTTTCTTCGTGACGGGTGCAACGATCTTCTTTATCGCGATGGACGCGACGAATTCTATCTCCTTCTTTGCTTCCTTCTTGTTCGGCTCCTCTTCTTTCTTTGGCTTCTCCTCTGTGACATGGCGGTGAGGCGGAACATATTTGACATTGATCATATTGCATACCTCGAGGCGTGGACGAAACTTGAACTCGCTTGTGGTGCCATTGATGTCAAACTTTATCTCCCCCTTGCCAACGTCGATGTTCGCCCTTGCGGTCTTGAGGAAAGGCCTCCCAAGTATGAGAGGCGCCTTGCTCCCTTCTCCCATATCGAGAATCACAAAGTCAACGGGGACTAAGTGTTCTCCAATCTTCACGTGTACATCTTTGGCGATTCCCAAAGGATAGCGAACGGAATTGTCCGCTAACTCTAGGCACATGGCGGTGGGTTCCGGCTCCGGTAAGCGTAGCTTCTCGAACACATTCTTCGGCATGACGCTCACACTTGCACCGAGATCACAAAGTGCTCTTTTGAACATAAGAGATCCAATGGAACAAGGGATGGTAGGACATCTGGGGTCCCTCTTCTTTTCAGGAGCTTCATTAGCTATTGTCGCGCTACATTCCTCGGTTAGCTTGACAGTGCTTGGTGGTATCTCGCGCTTGTTTCCCATGATGTCTTTGAAGTAGCGAGAATACGTCGGAACTTGTAGAGCATCCAAGAGCGGCATATTGATGCTCAACCTGCGTACCATGTCAACAAATTTGTTGAATTGCTCATCTTCATGTTTATCTTTGCGGTATCGTGGCCTTGGCGGTAGAATCTTTGTGTCTATGTAATCTAGCTCAAACTCCGGCTCTTCGGTGACTACCTCTGGCATAGGAGTAGGTGCCTTCTCCTTGATGATGGTCTCCACTTCAACTCTTGGCTCAGGCTTCCTTGCTCCCTCTGCATGTTCAGGTTCTTCGGACTTTGAGGTTGCCCGGGCAATTTTCCTTCGTTGCTAGATAGGCATCCGGAGAGCTGGGCTACTTGTGTCTCTAGCATCTTCACCATGTTGGGTACTTGAAGGTTAGAGCTCCCAACCTCCGTCACCTTGCCATCAATGTTCTCCAAGATCTTGTCCATAGCCTTGAACTTGGTTACGGTGTCCTTGTTGATCTTGCCTTGCTCCTCCATGAACTCCTTCAATTGTATACGAAGAGGCACCGAGTTTTGAATGGAAGAGCTTGCATTAAATTGGGGTCTACCTTGCCCGTAGCGGAAGTTGGATTGCGGAATCCATTCTCCCTTCTTCATGTAGTCGAGCATCTTGGCTTCCTCCGGGCAATTCTTTTGGACATGGTCGTACTCTCCACATTCTTCACATGTAGACCTTGCTTCGGCCGCCTTCAAATCAATAGCTTGGGCTTCTTTCTTTTCCACTTCCATCTTCTCCAACCTTCTCATGAGCGAGTCGATCTTCCCTTCTAGCACTTCTTCGCGTTCCACTTGTAATACACTCTTCGCGGCGCCCACGGCTTGGAGTGGTTGTAGGCGCCCCGATGAGGCCCATGCGTCATTGTCTGCCACCTTCTTGAATAGCTTGAAAACTTGAGTAGGCGTGAGCTCAATGATAGAACCTCCGGCCGATGTGTCAATGATCCCCCTTGATGCAGTAGTGAGGCCTTGATAGAACTTCTGGACCACATCCTCCCTTGAAAACTTGTGATGAGGTATGGCGCGGATGTAGTCGTTGAAGCGCTCATAGGCTTCCGCAATAGTCTCCGTTGGGGCTTGCGCGAATGTTGCAATCTTGTTGCGCAGAATCTGGGTCTTGCCCGGCGAGTAGAACTCCGTCATGAACTTTTTCATCAAGGACTCCCAATTTTGCACCGTCCGCGGTGGTAGAGAATGAAACCATTGCAACGCTCTCCCAAGTAGAGAGAACGGAAAGAGCCTCGCTCTTATTTGATCTTGAGTCATCCCTTGCATGTCGAAGGTGCGGACATAGTTGGAGGAACGCTTGAAGATGTAGATTAGCGTCTTCTTTTCTAGTGAAGGGCGAGCTTTTGCACCATCCTTATGATTGAAGTCTTGATCTCGAATGGAACTCCGATGTTGTCGAGATTTTGGATCGGCAAGTCCCGAACGTCCGGAGTGCATAGCTCTCTGATCGTACGCTCTTGCTCTGATAGCGCCATCCTTTGGTGAAGTGGCGCCTCCTTTGGACTTGTTGGTGGAATTGCTTGAGGTGAAGACGCTGAATCGTCGGCTTCGACGTTTGGATCTACTAGTTCCGGCTTCCTTGATCGTGCTTCTCGTCTCCTTTGCCTGTAAATTTTTTCTGGATCATCCACAAAATTTTCGGGTTTGTTGGAGAGGCTCCCGTCCATCTCCTGTTAGGGGTTAGTGAAAAAGAAAAAATATATAAGAGATCTAAAAGATGAATATACAAGATCTAAAACATAAAAGAAAAATAAAGCAAAATAAAGCAAACTCTAGATTAGATTGATTTTCGTGGAATAGATCCATTTTTTTAGTTAGCTCAGAAAAATAAGAGATCTAAAAAGGTCAAAAAGAAAAATCAAGAAAAAGAAATATTTACGAATGCAAGTAAGATTGGATCTTAAATCGATGGTTCCCCGGCAACGGCGCCAGAAAAGCTTGTTGACGCTCCTTAGCGCCCCCGATTTGTATATCGCAAGCGCA
The DNA here is from genome assembly GCF_016808335.1 of Panicum virgatum. Classification (NCBI taxonomy): domain Eukaryota; kingdom Viridiplantae; phylum Streptophyta; class Magnoliopsida; order Poales; family Poaceae; genus Panicum; species Panicum virgatum. Next base: position 36,997,448 of record NC_053140.1, on the reverse strand, counting down.
CGGTTTCATGTAGCTTTTCCCTCAGAGTATTCCCCCAAGGTTTATCAATCCACGGAACCAAAGAGACAAGAAACAATCTACTAGCATAGAGATTCCTTTGTGTTGAGAAGGTGAAAACAAATCTAATCTACTAAAAACGACAAACACCGAAGGTAGCAAGAGAAAGTTAGAGATAACCAATCTAGATCACCTAGATCATGCATATGTTGTAGTTCCAGCTAGATGTAGTGAAGTAAGATAGATGTGAATCTCAATGAAAAGCATCTTTAAACTCAAAATCTCCAATCCGATCCCTCGATACCCCACCTACTTAGTGACAACGTCCTGTCACGACGCCACCCCTTTTGACAAGAGTACCCTGAAGCAAGTTGAACCCCCTTTGGAAGTTCCGCCATGAACCTCTAGCCACCATGACTACAAGATCATGCTAAGCGATCTATCTCGATTATAGATCTAGGATGAAGCATACCCAAAGAAAAGAACGAAATCGAAAGAGAGAACATGGTTGCTAAACATTCGGAATCACAAATAACTTCACCATGAATGATTGTACATCACAAGATCACAACCGGGGCCCTACCTTGATCTTGATGATCCTAGCTCCAGAACTCCGACGTGGTCTTCCTTGCAAGGTTCCCACGTCGGCTAGGGCAAACCCTAGACAACTAGCACGACCCTCGGCTCTCCGAGAGGTGTCCCTCTATCTTCTCTGCTCCTTGGCGTCGTCTCCCGAATTGATCTCTGCGTGAACCTTGGGGAGGGGTCTTTAAATAGCCTCAGGGAACCCTAGGTCAAAGGGGAGGTCGAACCGACCTAAAAAAGGGCTGGGCCGGCCGGCCGGCCTGGCTCATTCCTTCGCCGTCTCGTGTCCTTCTTTCTCCCCAAACCTTCTGGAATCTTCTAGAGTTTATGCCTTTCACGATTGCACCCCATTAGACGTTGTTATCTTCGAGATTTCTTCGAGGAAAAGGATAGGATAGAAAATCCTTCCTTAAATATCTCTTTCCTTTGCTTAGCCCCGAAGTATCTTGATCTTATCTTGTGGGCTTTGTCCTTTGGGCTTCATTGGAGGGTGGATGTGCATGAATGGGCCTCTAATAATCATGGCCTTCGATCCTTTGTTAGGGCTTTGGCCTTCATCTCTCTTCGTGTCATCGCCTGATCGTGGGCCTCGTCATTTCATACTCCAAAATTGGTCAAAAACCTGCAAAAACGAAGTACCTCCAAAATATATGTGCAAACGCGAAAACAACCAATAATTGGGCCAAGGTTAGGATGGTTAGTGATTCTGATATTAAATTCATGCCATTATCAAAGTTAAACAGGGGATAAAATGGATACTTAAGGAGCACCAATACTCGTGCACCAGGTTCCTGCACGTCGTGCCTTCGAGGAAGGCGTTGATGACCTCAACGTGGGTCACGCTGGGGAGCTCGGTGCATTGCTTAGAGAAGCGTCGCACGAGTCGCGCAGGGACTCATTGGGTTTCTGCCGACACCCTTTGAGGTCTCAGGAGTTCCCAGGGCGCACGTAAGTGCCTTGGAAGTTGCTCACGAAGATCTTGACTAGGTCAGCCCAGTCGTGGATCTGGTCCGCGGGCAAGTGCTCGAGCCACGTTCGTGTGGCATCAGCGAGGTGAAGGGGGAGGTTGCGGATGATCACCGCGTCATCCGTAGCTCCGCCCAGCAGACATGCTAGGCGATAGTCGTTGAGCTAGACCGCGGGATCGGTCTCTCCCGAGTACTTGACGAGGGTGGTGGGCTGTCGAAAGTGCGGGGGAAAGGGAGCGGTACGAATCTCCCGGTTGAACACACGGGTGCCCGGAGGCTCCGGTGACTCGCCCCTGTCCGGCTAGGGGTCGAAGCGACCACCCCGTCGAGGGGTGTACTTCCTGCCATTGATGATGTTGCGGGCGTCGCCGTCGCCGGTGTGTCCGCACGTCTCGTGGAGTCGCTCCCTTGCAGGAGTCCTTCCGATGCGGTCGTGCACCGAGGGTGCCTTCGCCCAGTCTGCTGTAGCTGCCTTGCCCTTTCCTTTCGGGGAAGAGTGCGCCGCGGCCTCGCAGCCCTGGTATGCTGCGCCTCCGGTCTTCGGGACTGTCGAGCGCATGCGAGATGCAGAGCTCTCGGCCTGCTGCGCAGCAGCCTGCTCGATGAGCACCTGTGTCTTGTAGCGCAAGTTGCGACCCGGAGTTGTTGATGGCTCGGGCATTGCTTGGAGTAGGTAGACCACAGCGACGAGTTTCTTGCTGGCTGTCTTCAGTTCCGGTGGTCTATCGGCATTGTCAGAGGATCCGTTCCCGAGCAACGCGCCCCGCTACCCGGGCCTGCGCGCCACGCACGGTGCGCTGCTGCTCAAGCACAGTGCGCAGCTCCTGCGTCTACTGGCTCTGCTCATCGAGCCTGGCTTGAAGCTCCTTGAGTTGCGCTAGCTGTGCCTGCTGCGTAGACGAGCTTGATGAAGAAGATGGGGTTGCGACTGGCACCACCACTTGGTTTGCCTGCGCGTCCGCCCCACCGTTCCCGTCATTGCCCGGAGCGTCGCCGACTGACTCGTCCGCGAGCTGGACCATGAAGCACTCCTGAGTGGGATCGTAATCGCCCTCGCTGGAGTCCTCGGAGCAGGTGAGGCAGTAAGCTGTCATGAACTGGAACGAGCGAAAGCGTCGAGGTTGCGGACCCCGGAGTAGTCCTCGGCCTCCTCGGCCGTGAAGTTATCCAAGAAGAAGTCGATGTCGTCGGCGATCGAGGCCGCCGTATCAGGGTAGGAGTTGTCAGGAGATGACGCGATGAGGTTGCGGATCGAGAGGAGGTGGTGCCCCGATAGATCCTCATACTCAGTGAAGTTGGTGCTGGATGAAGAGGCATAGGTGGCAGCATTGCGCATCCCGAAGGGAAAGGTCGACGGCGCAGTCGCGCCCTACCTAGGAGGTACTGGGGTTGCGGTCGATGGTCGTGCTGGAGCACGTGATGACGAAGTGGTGGCTCCGTCGGCCGCGACGCTGAGTTGCGACATACCAACCTCAACCCACGTGGGGGAGCTGAGGCGTGTCGCCCTGCGCTGCTCCGTGCGCACTTGTCGCGAGCGCTGGTCCGAGCGCCTGTTGCACCGGGCTGGTGACGTCGGGGCGTCGGGGTTGCGTCTAGGACAGAGGAGCTCCATGAGGTAACCGTTGCCGGTTGCCCTGAACTCAAGACTCCCGAACCGAATCTCGTATCCCACTGGGAGCGGATCCAAGGCGCCCATAGGAAATGAGCTGGATCTGCTTGCCATCCCTGGGGATCAAATGGGAAGAAAAAAGAAATGTCACGCAGCTGCCCCTACCTGGCGCGCCAACTGTCGGTGTCCTGACCAGGCGGTCCGGACCCAACTAGTGATGATGCTGCGTGTTTCTCGTCCCAGATGGTTGATGAAAGAGGCAACATAGTAACGCACGGATTTATCCTGGTTCCGGCCGTGGGGCCGTACGTCCAGCAAAGGGGTGTGCGAGAGCATTGTACTGTCTTGCACCGGGGGTGCCTGTAGAAGGGGGTACAAGCTAGGCGAGAGAGGTAGGGAAGCTCCCAGGTCTCTGCTAAAGGAGGAGTTGATTGAGGCGAGTACAAATATCAGGGCTCAGAAGAGCGTTTGTGCTATGTGAGTAGTGCTGAGTGTTCTACTGGATGGATCCCCCCAAGATAAAGCCTGCCTCCTCCTTTTATAGACACAAGGAGGGGCGGTGTACATGCACAGGAGATCATGGAAGTCGTCGTCTTCTCCCCGAATCGCGCGGGTGCAGTGGTCGAGCACTGTAGAAAGTATATGTGGGGTATGGCGCATGTCGTGGCAGTCGTCCTGGACATCATCCTGGGCCTTGCGGAGATCGCGCCGGCATTCTTGTAGCTCCAGCGGGCGGCGTGGTCGTTGCTTTAGGGGGTACCATCCTTCAGACGTGCCGTGGCGATGTTCCGAGGGTCCTGCAGGCCAGGGTCTTGTCCTGGTCAAGGCCGGAGCCGCTTCCGAGGGTCGTGCCCATGCCATTCGAGGGTTCCGCAGAGGGGAAAGCACGAAGGAGGTACGGAGAGTTGGCAGCACAGTGGCTGGAGCAGTGCCGAGCACGTCTTGCACTGCGTCGCAGGTTCCCACAGTGTCACCATAGCGTCCGGAATGGCGGAGCAGTGACCGGAGTTGGCGGACGGGACTCCGGTCACAGCCACTGCGGGGAATGGCGGCCTGACGCCGTCTGACCCGTGTGCTGTGGAGGGGTGGTTGGCGTTTAATGCCTCCGTACGGCGGGCGGGCGAGCGGAAAGGCCGTTTGTCCTTCCTGCCGAGTGGTGGCCTCGAGCGAGGCGGAGTCGATCTGCTCTCTTGAGAGTAGGCTCGCTCCCCTCGAGCGAGGCGGAGGCGCGGGGCGCTGTTGAGGGTCTCGGCGGGGAGCCCTCGAGTGAGGCAGAGATCGCCCTGCGGGTTCGAGGGGGCTTGGATGGGCTGCACCGTGTATGTGGGCCGTGTATTGGGCTTCTTTGAGTCTTTTCCTTTCTTCCAGATTAGAAGGAGGCTGTAGGCCTTTGTGGGTCCGGTTGCCTAACATGTGTTTGCGTTTTTAGGACGATTTTTGTCCCCTGGTTAGGGTGCCCCTAATCATGGTACCCGATAGGGGGCTACGTACCAAACCAAGCAAGGCCACTGGTAAACACCTTTCTTCCCGGTATACGGCTCCAAAGCAATACTACTGGCAGGCGTAATGTGGAAGTCACCTCGTCTAGAGATGTATGACTTATCAGAAGCCGATGGAAGATGCCAACTGGAACTGGTCTCACTCGATGTGATGAGATGCAATGCATTGCTACGATCAACTCGATATCTCCAAAACATGCGAAGATATCACGATCGCAATATCCAGACAAGATCTTTCAACGTGGGAGACATGGTCCTCTGCAGAATTCAAGATGAAACAGGTCTGCACAAACTCAATTCAAGATGGGAAGGACCTTTCATTGTCACTAAAGTCACAGGACCAGGATCCTACCGACTGATCTACGCGGACGGACTAGAAGTCCCAAACTCATGGAACATCGAGCATCTCCAGAAGTTCTATCCATAAGCTGTCAAAGACCACCTCTCGGATTTCAAATTTCAATAAAGAAACATGGTCATTCGGAGTTCAATTCAAAGGCCCAAGACAGCTTCAGGAGTCGTAACTCCATTGGCTACCTCGAATACCAATCTTTCTTTGTTCACTCAAAGTCAAAGGCACGATGAATCGAGTAGTCGGGGCTATGGGACATGAGCCTGCGGCCCTATAGACAAGTTCTCTACCCTCTTCAGGAGTCGTAACTCCATCGGCTACCTCGAATACCAACCTTTTTTGTTCACTCAAAGTCAAAGGCACGGCGAATCGAGTAGTCGGGGCTAAGGGACATGAGCCCTGTGGCCCTAGAGACAAGTTCTCTACCCTCTTCAGGACTCGTAACTCCATCGGCTACCTTGAATAACAACCTTTCTTTGTTCACTCAAAGTCAAAGGCATGACAAATCGAGTAGTCGGAGCTAAGGGACATGAGCTCTGCGGCCCTAGAGACAAGTTTCCTACCCCCTCTAGGAGTCGTAACTCCACCGGCTAAGAGACACGAGCTCCGCGGCCAAAAGGAACAGGCTTCCTATCTCCAAAGATGATTTTCTCGTCCATGAGACGACAACTGATCAACTACTACGGTACTCGGCTTTTGGAGGGACAAGTTCCCTATCTTAAAGAAGACTAACTCACCCATGAGGTGCCAAGTCGTCGACTACTACGGTACTCGGCCTTTGGAGGGAAAAGTTCCCTATCTCCAAGACTTACTCGTCCATGAGACGACAGTTCATCGACTACTACGATACTCGTCCTAAGAAGAGACAATATCTCATGAAGAACTATTCATCCACAAGATGGAAACTAAGAAAGAGACACGATCTCTACATCCACACAAGATGACCACTCAAGCAAAGTTCTCATAAATAGAACTCGACAACTCATTGGCAAAAAGTCATAATTACATGGCAAGAAGAAGGTACAGTACATCCAACTGTTCTATCAACTTTACAATCTGGTCGGCCACAGGCTCAGCCTCCACTACATACTTGACGAATTGGTCATGGTCACACTTTGAACACATGCCATCGCCAAGAACGGCTATCTTCGCTGCCAGCCAATATGACTTAACAAGCCCAAGAGCTTGCGCTACACAATTCCTAGAAGTTTCAGCCAAGTACTCGGCAAACTTATGAGGAACCACCGCAGCCGATCAGCCAAGCTACCACCAGACTCCTCGGCTAAACCTATCGACTCAACAACAGTCTGAGCTGCCACCTTAATCTCCTGCAGCTCCCTTTGATGATTTTTGGTGCCATCTGTTGGTAAAACAAGAAGAGACTCAACGCAAAGGCAACCAAAAAACAAAGCTCCACAGAGACAGAGCAGAAGATTACCTCGATTCTTCTGAATCACCTCCTTCAACATATTGACCTTCTGCTCGAGTGCCGCTTTGTCCTTCTTCAGAGTAGCATTCTCTTTCTCAAGCAGACTGATCTTCTGGCGATCCGCTTCAGTCGCCTTCAATTTCTATGACTTCAAAAATGACCGGTTGGCCATTTGCTGCAACAACACAAGTCAGTCTACAAAAAAAATCCCACACAAGAAAAAAGTACTCGACAACAGTACTCACCACAGAAAATCTGGTGAATTCCCGAACAATAGCTTGGAACTTCTTCATATTCCCAGCCATCAACTGCGGATCATCTTAAAGCTGTTCACAATGATAACACTCAAAGCGAGGAGGAGATGCCGTAATCTGCTCCAGAAGGCTATCACTCGACTCCTCGCCGACATCTGGTGAAGCGCCTATTGTTCCAACTTCGTGAAGCAGTCGAGCAACCGGAAGAATTTTCGAACCATTATGAGATGGCATAATGGGCTCACCAAATGGAATTTCTTCCAAAAGTTGTGGTCCCGTCACTCCGGCCCTCCTTGACGATTCCGCCGCATCAGAAGGAGCGGCGGCAGCATGAACTCCTTCCTCAACAACTCGCCTCTGCTTGGGTGCGGTTCCGGGACTATAACAGAATCAACCAAGTCAGATAACAAACTTAGGGAAAGAGCCCAAACAACTCGACGAGTTACCTAGCATCACTGCTAGCCCTCCTCTTTCGCATAGTAGTCGTTGGCTTTTAGGACAACTAGTGCCAGTTTCAGGCTCATGGTTCTTGCCTCGATCCAAGGACTCGACCGCCTTACCCTTCACATCCTCTACAAGGGCAGCACTCCCGTTAGAACCTTCATCCGATAAACCATCGAATTCAGCCGAATCCGAATGAGAATCAACAAATGGTCGATGAGCACTTGGACTCTGATGAAACGGACGAAGCACTTCGGGCAGCGGAACATCACTCCGGAACACAAGGAGATCACTCTACAAGCAAAAGCAACATTCAGCAACAAGTGCAAAGAAGAGGAATCAGAAAGACAATTTCTAAAAACTACTCGAAGAGCCAGAAAATTACCGGATTTGGCGGATTCTTATGACGATACAGCTTAGGGAGTTCTGGCACGGAATCCACTCCCTCGAAAATGTCATTCAGAATCGCCATAGCCTCACTCGGATGAATCACCTCTGAAGAAAATCGGGAAGGATCGTCCAGACCGGAATACTCGAACCCAGCATGGCAATGCTTCTATAAAGGCTGAATTTGTCTACCAAGCCAGGAAAAAGCAACCATCGCACCGGTCACCCCCTTACTCTTCAGAACTGCAATCCGTTGCTACAGTTCTTCCTTCTGAGAATGGGTATATCCATGATGAAACCATTCATGACACCGTTTGGGCGGACCAGGAATTCTGTCGGGAAGCGACGGCGCATGATTGTCTATGTAAAACCACTCGGCCCTCCAGTCACCAATCTGACGACGAGGAGTATACGGAATATACTTCCTCGCCATCTCAGAACGAAGCTCAAGATTGGCTCCACCAATCGTGGCAACATTCGTAAAATTTGGATAAGGGTTCAAGAAGAACATGCTCTTGAACAGATCAAAGTGCGGGTAGATTCCAAGAAAAGCCTCGCACAAATAAACAAAAATAGCAATATGGAGAATGGAAGTTGTAGTCAAATGATGAAGCTGGATCCCCCAGACAAAGAGGAGACCACGCAAGAAATCGCAAACGGGAATCGCTAACCCGCGTTCCACAAAAGACCTGCTGCTTATGCTGCCTGCTACTGCCGCCGCCCCTTGTTGCAGCAGGCGCCGCCGCCACGTACTACAGCCGGCACCACCTGCTGCAGCCGCAGCCGCCGCCCCTTGCGGGCCCACCCTGAGGCAGCAACGGCGCTGGAGAGGAAGGAGGGAGCGGCGCTAGGGGCCGCCGGGGCAGGAGAGGAAGGAGGGAGCGGCAGTGGTGGCCGCCGGGCAGGGGACAAAGGAGGGAGCGGTGGTGGCTCCTGCCGGGGTAGGGGAGGAAGGAGGGAGCGGCACTGGGGGCCGCCGGGGCAGGGGGTGCGGCGGCGGTGAGGAGGAAGGAGGAAGCGGCGAGAGGGGGCCGCCGGTGGTGCCCAGGGGAGGTGCGGCGGGTGCGAGGACGAGCACCGCTGCTGGCTCGCCTGCACGCCACCGCGGACCACGCCTGCGATGCGGAGCACGCCTCGCAGCGGCGCCCAGCCTCGGCCGCCGTGCCGTCTCCGCGCAGTCCCCGCTGCCCGATTTGCGCGGGCCCTGCACCGGCTGCTGCTCAAGCCCGCCGCCGCCCAGCTCCCTACCACCCCTGCTGTAACACCTCAAGTGTTTAAAAATAATTAGAAGGGTCATTAACCATGTCATCTTGCAAAATCATCAAGAGGAAATAATGCATTTCTTGTATGTCCACAAATGTATGGGTACATGTGTATGTGTGCAAGTACAGTGTGACTTTGTAACTTTTCATAAACAACTCAATTTTGGCTAGTGAAAAGCATCTACACATCCCTATTAACAGGGTCTACAAAAGTCTAGTTGACATCATGATCAAAATAATAGTGACTCCACATGAAATGACAAATAATTTGAATCATAGTTTTTGAAAATTTAAAATAACTTTCAAATCATTGCTCAAATGAATTTTAGCCTGGAAGGTTAGTTGTAGGATTTTGAATTTTGAACAACTTTCGTGTTCAAACTTTTTCGAGTTTTCATGGAAAATTTTGAGAAAATCACGAGTCAAACACGTTGACCTCTCTTCTCTCTCTTTCTTCCTCCTCTCTCTCCCTTCTCTGCTTCTGCACGACAGAGCAGAGCAGCAGTGCTAGCGGCGCTAGACTGCCGCCGCTCGCTGTGCCGTCGCTGTGGCCACTGCCGGCCATGAGTGCCTCTCTTGCACGCCACGTTGACCTTTGCCCCATCCCATCACCGCTGCAACACGCCTCCTCCACGCTGCGCCCCTGCTCGGCTTCGATGGCGCGGCGCGATGCCGCCGTAGCGACAAACGAGCCCGGCCACTCAACTGCCCGAGCCGCTGCCCACGACCGGCCTTCAATGCCGCACGCCACCGACACCCCAACCCCTCCTACCTCTCCTCCCTTGGCTCGTTTTAAAGGGCCCAGAACCCCTGCGCGCGCACCAGAGCTCGCCGCAGTCCGCCATGGCCGCCCCCTAGCAGGTCGCCGTGGAGCTCCCCTCTGCCCTCTCCTCCCCATTTACTTTGCCACCCCGCGTTCCCGCTCCTCCCCTCTCCATTCCGCCCGAATCCAAGCCCCCACTCCCTTCCCTGCATCCTGGAATGCCGCCGTGACCACCGTTGCCGCCTTTAGTGCCGCCGCCTCAAGCTCCACGCGGAGCCCCCTCCTCCGCCCTTCCTCGCCCCAAATGGACCCCGCAGGAAGTTTCACCTCGCCGCAGTGAAGCTCCCAGACCCGCTCGCCTCCGCCCCGGACCGCTAGAGCGGCGCCGCCGCCGTCCGCCACTGGCCGCCTCCGCTACTGCACGCAGGCAAGCTCCTTCCGGCCGCCCCTAGCCCCAATCGAGCAGACCTAGAGGTAGAGTGTGGCCTCCTCGTGTTGTTCACCCTCTCCTCCCTCGCCGACGGCGGCCGGACTCGCCGAGACACGGACCGCCACCACCTCCTCTGTTCCTGGCTCCGGCCAGGGGCAATTTGCAAGCCCCCAAATCATTCCAGGGGCCTAGATGCAAGTTTTCGTTTTCTTTTGTTTTCAAAAACAGCAAACTTGTAAAATCGATATAAATTCGTAGAAAAATCATAAAAATGCAAACTCAATTTATCTGAGTTCCTTGTTACTATATCTACAACTTTCATTACATAAACTTTTTCATTTGCTCACTGTTTTTTGTTCTTTATTAAATACAAATTTGTTAGTCCTTTATTTAGATCTCAAGTTTTAGCCATGACCTGTAGGTGATTTTTGGAAAGATTGTTGTATACTACAAGTTTAGGACTCTGTTAAAATTGGAGTTCCATTTGACACTCCTAGATATAAGTTTTATTTAGGACTTGATGTATGCCTAGGATAAATAGTTTTATTTATCCAAGTTGTTATGTTATGATTCACAGGTTTAAACTTTTACAGTACCTTTAGTTTTGTTCTCATATTTTACTGAAAAAGTTTGAGAATTTTTAGTTAAACCCAACTGGACCAAATGATTATTGGTAAGGAGAAATACATTAAATCATGAAAAATAGTTTATTTACCTATAAAAATCTTATATTTTTACCAGACCTGGTATTTGTGTACTGAATATTGATGGAAAAATACTAACCTCAGAAACTTAGTAGAACTACCTGTAGAAATTATTTTTCTTTACTGCAGTTGTACATTGTTCTATTTTTCATGACCTGTGTGATGATTAATTAAATATGAAAATTTTACAGCATGATCATCTTTAGGTAAAAAACATTTAGTAAAAGTTTCATTACTAGCACTTCCATATTTTTCCCTGTACAAATTCATCTTGTTTTCAGTAGAGGCTAGGTAAAAGATTTTTCATCGTGTTTCTGCTGCAGGAAATGGACTGAAATTATTATGGTAGATTGCTGATCATGAATTGCCTGCTATGTAAAAATTTCATGAACAGAGAGTGTAGGAAACTATATATTTTGATTTATACATGGATAACTAGTGTAAATAAAGTATTTTTGAGTTGCTTGGTTGAGTAGTGTTTTGGGAAAACCACCCCGGTTCCCTGTGAACTAAATCATGTTAGATAATACCCAATAAATGATTGCCCTGTGAGATGATTTTGAAAATGGTTGTTTCCAAAGTTGGGTTTTGTTGGATTACAACTCTATAGTGAAGAAATGAATAAATCGTTACCACTAAAGTAACTCACGCATATGCATTCATGTAGATTTGACTACTCTTGCTGACGGTACGTACGAGCTGGTGCCGGAGTCCGAGAGTGAGCAGCGTGAAGCTCAAGTTAATCTAACTGAAATTACTGAAGACCTGAACCAAAGTTCAGAAGACCCCAAGGCTAGCGCCGCTCAGGAAGGCAAGCCCCGGAGCATGTCCTATCTATTTTAAATTTATGCAACTGCTTATATTCCTATCTACTTGTGCATTTAAGTTTGTAGGAATTGTTTGGAACCCTAATTGCATAATCTTAAGTACCTATGTTTGAATACTAGCATGTATAGGTCGCTAGTTGGCTATGCTAATGGTTCAGTAGAAGTCGAGTGATTTCCTATCACTCGCGAGCTCATAGGAGTTGAATGTCTACTACATGCTGCAATCATAAGGTTTACGGGTGGGGGTTGTTGTACTTGTGATACCCCGTCTGTTTAGTAAAAATGGATAAGGCCGCAGTGTGTGGTAGTGGTGGTTAAGCGTTTGAACGTACTAACCACATGCCGAGAAATATGGTAATCGGTAAGATTAAGTACCTGATCGGCCCGGGGAGTGGACTTTTCCCTCACCCTCTTTGAATGTTGTTTCTCATGTAGCCACATGCGGGTGCAAGCGTGGTCACGACCCGGCGTCGACCGTGGCGTGGGGCTCTTGTAGTCGAAGGGGGTGACCCTGATCCACGAGCCGGAAAGAAAGGGGAAATGTTGCGTGGGGACTCGGTTCCCATACGTGTGTTTAGGCAAAATCTGAAAATAAGGACTCACTTTTTATTGCTTTTCAGCAAAACCAAACCCCTCCAGCAAAAAGCCTTGCATGTCTAGTTAGAGGACTAAGTATATCCTAGTCGGATAAACCTTTCTGAGTATTAGTATACTCAGCCTTGCTTGTGGCTCAACTTTGTTTTCAGGTGATACGTTTGAAGATCATATAGCTAGCTTGACTTGGCCGTTTACTTTACCTCCTGGTTGGTCGGTGGAGTGGGATACGACTCCGGCCAACTATGACAATGCCGAGTGATGTCATGTACGGGCTTCATCATGACATCTTGTATCGTCGTTTAGAACTCGCTTTATTTTCGCTGCAGTTAAACTCTGAACTACTTTCAGTTTGAAATTTCAAGTACCTTTCTGAGTTTTCAAACTTGGTTTGTATTAATTAAGTTAAAACTCTGTAATGTAATATATTTGTGAAATATTGTACTCTCTGGACTCACCTTCATGTGAGTTGCATGTAAGCTTTGGGTTCGATCGACGCTCAGGTGGATTCTTCGGGACTTTACCCGACAGCACTGCCAGATTACTCTATTTGAAGTGCGTGTTAGCCGGAATTACCTTTAGTGTGATGGTTAGCGCACTTGAGTCGGATTAATTTGGGCGGTTCTGCCACAGCTGGTATCAGAGCCGTACAAAGCGCACACCCAAGAGTATGACAAGATTTCAAAAGTTTTCCTTAAAAATTAGCCACAAAATCGCATTTGGAAAATGCGTTAGTTCGCTAAGGATTTTGCATAGTACGTAAAGCCCTAGGGAAAATTATGGGAGTTACTAGGTGGATATCTAACTTATGGTTTATTTATAACTAACTTCCAGCACATTTCTTTCTGTACTTTAAATTCAGTACTTTACATTATGTAACGACGCACCTACGCGAAGGTAAGATGGTAAGGATCCTCACTCAATTGAGAGAGCTTGACCTTCCCGTCGGTGATGCGAGCCGAACGCTGCCCTCAAGCAGTGGCTTACTTGAGGTGCTGCCAATATATCAACTATTAGTTGACTATATTGGGAGTAAAGTATACTCAGTCAGCTGAGGGAGTCTGACCTTTCCGTCAGTGATGTGAACCGAACGCTGCGCTCAAGCAGTGGCCTACTTGAGCTGCTACCAATATACCGACCATCGGTCGATTATATTGGGAGTAAAAGAAACCGTGAATACGTCGCCTCGGTAGCGTATGAGCACTGTCCATGCAGTGTTGGACGCATGGATGCCGCTTCTATAGTGAGCGGTAATGTATGGGGACACTTTCATGGGTGCTGGCATGAAAGGTTCAATGAATATATATCTGTCAATTTTCTGCAGGTACACTAACCACGATTACGTAAATTAAGAACGAATAGCATTCGACTAGTTATATATATAGGGAGAGACGTAAATTGCGCCATGCCACCGGTGCTAACCCCGTAAGTCCAAAGTTATTTGGCAATTATTTTGGTTGTGAGGGTGAATAGGTCGTGCATGCATCATGTCACTGAAACTGAATAAATCTCTTATGGTTGGGTTGGGAGCGATAGGTTCATTTTGAGTATGGTTATCGATCTCTCAAGGTGTTTCTAGAAATCTGTCACTTTCTGCTATACCCTAAGAGATGAAATTATTGGACCTATAAAATGACCTTCTCTGTAGTTCTTCCTGTGGAGGATTTTGATCCAAATCTTGTTTTTTAACTTCTGTTTAAATTTGAGAATTTTTTGACTAGTATACAGAGGGGTACACTAGAAACTTTGACACCCTATTTTCTGTCAGTTTTGAGCACTTCGGTTGCACGAATTTTTTTAGGCCTTCCTAGGGATGTTTTCTGCAGATGTGTTCAACACAAAACTTGTGCCAAATTTACTCACCGAGCTGCTGTCAAAATTTTGTAATTTTAGGCTTAGTAGTTTGTCCTCAGCACTCATTTTACTAGCTCTCTGGTCACTGAAAATTCTGGGCAGAAAGCAAAGGAAAACTCTAAGGATAAGACATTCTTAGGCTCTGACCTAGCTCTTGGGTTGACTAGCAAAGTTGTGCATAAGAACCTTAGGAATATTCCTGTAAAGTTTGAGAATTCTTAGAGTTATGTGCTTTCAGTTATACTTGTTTTCGTGCACTACCCAAAATCTGTTTTAACCATCACTCACTTGTGCACATCTTTTGTACAGATGGCTGCCCCTGCTCTCCTGGTGTTTGATGAGGATGGGCGTGCACACTCCGAGTGCACACACTAGCAGGGTTTTCCCTCCATTCTTTGGGAAGTGATGCGCGATGCCGGATATCCCAGTCTCGCGCGCTATGTGGGCGAGGAGTTCCATGAGATGGGAGTCGCGCGCTGTCGCGTGCGCATGACTCATGCTCCCCACCCTTTTCCAGCTCACTGGGCTTCCTTGGAGCTGGAGGTAGTTGGGCACCATCTGGTTGACACTTGGAAACTTGCAGCCATGAGAGCGCTCAACAAGTTTTGCGAAAAAAATTATGCAGCTGTCACACTAGCCCCTATTGGCCTCTTCCCAGCAGAGCAGACCAATGACCCTAACTGGCTTAGTCGGGTCGGACACACTGGGTACCTTCAGCAGAATAGAGCTGCAAAGACTATCTCCATGTCGGTGAAGTGCATGAATGCATTCTACCGCTTGCAGACCTTACAGGCCAAAGCCATGGCCCAGATTATTGGTTCTGCACAGACTAGCCATGAGATGGTGAATGCTAAGAACAACCAGATCGCGGATCTTGATGCCCATATTGGCCAACTTGAGGGTCAAGTTGAGGAACATGATGCTCTCTTGGACGAGAGGGATGCTGACTTTGCACTTCTGGAGCAGCAGTTCGCTGCCCAATAGATTCAGCTAGATAATGCTTTGGATCACATTGAGGTGTTAGAGGATCAGCAGGCCCAGCCCGAGGCCATGGAGGAGGAGACCCAGGAGGTTCAGGGTATCTCAGGACTTGACACTACGTCTGGAGTGCCCGTGCCACCACTTCCGGGAGCTCACTCACCAGTGAGGAGCGAGTCGTCAGTCAACAACCTCGACAACTTTTAGATGTTGTCTTAAGTAGTCTTTTGCGCATACTCCTCGATATGGTAGCCTAACTTTTGGATAGTGATGTAATAGGCTTACTAATAGTTGAGTACCTTGCTTTTGTAATGAGTGGCACTCAGATATAAAAATACTTTAATCGCTTAGGCCTTAGCTAAGAACTTGATAGATGGTTGTAATGGTTTGCCTACAGTTGAATCTATCACTGCATAAACTTGTCTAAATTTTTATCCATATTTCCTTGCATTTCTGGGCTGGGTGTTGAATAACAAAGTTGTCGTGAATTTCATGACCTAGGTGTTCACAAAATTTCAGCATCATTAGACTTGTGTGCCAACAATTATGGCCCGAACATTGTACCTCAGCCTGCTGAAAAACAGACTGGGCAGAGAGACAAAAATTGCATTTTTCGACCATCTTAGCTATCGATTTAACTTTGGAGTTGAATACCAAAGTTGTAGTATGTTAAATTATCTATCTTCTATCAAAATTTGGGTGCATTTCGATGAACAGAGTGCAAGTTATGGATTTTCTTGTAACGAACAGCGTTGCTGTCCCTGTTGTTATCATACTCATTCCAGTTCTACTTTTCCGCACTTACCCTTCTGTACATTGGGGAAGTCGTATATCACCATACTAATGAAAGAATTTGCCGTTCCAGATGGTGGGAGCGACACGTGGCACCCCTGATGGTTTCGAGAACGCGAATGGTAGCGGATCGCAACAACCGCCACCACTGCCACCCAACTTCACGGAATATCTGGCCGCCCAAACCGAGTTACTCCGTCAACTCGTCCAGGGACAGCAACAACAGCAGTAGTGGGGTGGGCACAATGTTCATCAACCTCAAGCTGTTGGTTACCCGGAATTCTTCGCAACCCAGCCCCCTCTGTTCCACAAGACAGAAGAGCCACTGGATGCGGATGCTTGGATTCGCACAATCGAGTCCAAGTTTTCACTACTTCTGGTGCCATGCTCAGAGCAAAACAAGGCTCGCTTTGCTGCACAACAGCTTCGCGGTTCGGCGCGTCTTTGGTGGGATAACTATCTTGGCATGCTCCCAGCTAATCACATTGTCACTTGGGATGAATTCAAGACTGCATTCAAGGGTCACCATATTCCAGAAGGACTCATGGAAAGGAAGCTAAATGAGTTCCTGGCTCTTACTCAAGTGACTCGTATAGTTCTCCAATATGCCCAAGCTTTCAACAATCTCTGTCAGTATGCGGGCTATCATGCTGACACGGATGCTAAGAGGCGCGATCGTTTTCGTAGAGGCTTAAGTACCAAGCTCAAGGAATGTTTGAACCCCGTTAAGGTTGACACTTACAATGAGCTGGTTAATCTAGCAATCACTCAAGAGGACTGTATCATGGCTCACCGTGCTGACAAAAAGAGGAAAGCACCAGCTGGACCCTCTAGTGCTCCGCCACAGAGGTATCGCATAGTGCAGAATGTTGCACCCCAGGCTCCTCTGAAGGCCCCTCAGCAAGGGCGTTGGGTTATCAGACCTCCACCACAGCAGGGTGTTGCACATCTCCCTATTTCTCAATTAACTGGCCCAAGGACAAATGTGCCACAGCCAACCCGTCCAAGTGATGGAAATTGTTGCTTCAATTGTGGGAGCTCAACTCATTTCGCCCGTGAGTGCCCGCAACCCAAGTGACAAAACCAGGACCAAGGCTCTAATCAGAACAACAAGAACAAGGACAGAAAGCAGACTATTCAGGTCAGGCAAGGGCGCATCAATTTCACCACTCTTGCAGAACTTCCTGAGGGCGCACCAGTGATGACGGGTATATTTTCTATCCACAACAAGCTTGCAGTCATACTATTTGATTTTGGTGCATCCCATAGTTTCATTAATGCAAAATTTGGTGCAAAAGTGGGTTTGGATTTCTGTCACACCAAAGGGTCTTATATGATATCAACACCGGGTGGAAAAGTTGCTTCAAATCAAATCATGAGAAACGTTCCGATCAAACTGGGTAGCAAAACTATCAAAACTGAACTGATCCTTTTGGCACTTGGAGGCATAGATGTGATTTTGGGAATGGATTGGATGACACGACATGGAGTGGTCTTAGACATTCCTTCCTGAGCTGTTGAAATCAATTCCCCAACCCATGGAACCACTACTCCCTATTTGCCATTTCAAGAGTGCATGAATTCTTGTGCATTTGCTATGAGGGAATCCAAATTAGAAGAAATCCCGGTGGTATGCGAGTATGCCGATGTTTTTCCGGATGACTTGCCAGGAATGCCACCAGATAGAGACAATGAATTCATTATTGAGTTGCAGCCAGGCACTGCCCCTATCTCAAAGAGACCATATAGAATGCCACCTAAGGAGTTGGCCGAGTTAAAGATTCAACTTCAAGAACTTCTAGACAAAGGTTTCATTCGCCCTAGTGCATCACCTTGGGGTTGTCCAGCTCTCTTTGTAAAGAAAAAGGATGATAGTTTGAGGTTGTGTGTGGACTACCGACCTCTCAATGCGGTGACAATTAAAAACAAATATCCACTTCCCCGCATTGATGTTCTCTTTGATCAACTAGCTGGAGCTAGAGTTTTCTCAAAGATTGATCTTCGCTCTGGCTATCATCAAATCAAGATTCGTCCATGTGATATTCCTAAAACTGCCTTCTCCACGCGATATGGACTCTATGAATATTTAGTCATGTCTTTTGGTCTCACCAATGCACCTGCCTACTTCATGTACCTCATGAACTCGGTATTCATGCCTGAGCTTGACAAGTTTGTTGTGGTTTTCATTGATGACATCCTTATTTATTCCAAGAATGAGGAAGACCATGCTACGCACCTGCGCATTGTTCTCCAATGTCTTCGGGAACATCAGCTCTATGCTAAATTTTCCAAGTGTGAATTCTGACTAGGTAGTGTGAAATTCTTGTGCCACACTATTTCTAGCGAAGGCATAGCTGTGGATCCTAGCAAAGTGCAAGAGGTGATGGACTGGAAACCTCCTACCTCCATTCATCAAATTCGCAGTTTTCTTGGTTTAGCCGGATATTATCGCCGATCATTTCGGATTTCTCCAGAATTGCTAAGCCGATAACTGAACTGTTGAAGAAAGGAGTAAAATTTGTGTGGGATGAAAAATGTGAAAAGGCTTTCCACACCCTAAGGGAGCAGTTGACTACAGCACCTGTCTTAGCTCAACCTGATAATACCAAGTCCTTTGACGTGTATTGTGACGCGTCGGGTACTGGTCTTGGTTGTGTGCTCATGCAAGACAATAGAGTTATTGCTTATGCGTCATGAGCTCTTCGACCCCATGAGCAGAATTATCCTACTCATGACCTCGAGTTAGCAGCTGTCATTCATGCCTTAAAGATATGGAGGCATTATCTTATGGGTATTCATTGCAATATCTACACCGATCACAAAAGTCTCAAATATATCTTCACTCAAGCTGATCTAAATATGAGACAAAGACGGTGGCTAGAATTAATCAAATATTATGATCTTGAGGTGCACTATCACCCAGACAAGGCAAATGTTGTAGCAGATGCACTAAGTCTTAAAGATCATTGCCATTGCCTATCCGTGGAATCCTATACTGAAACCCTCTGTCATGAGATGAGGAAGCACCAGTTGGAAATGATTCCCCAAGGCACTTTAAAATCACATCTCAGTGGAACCAACTCTTCATGACCAAATCTTGATGGCCCAATTACATGATAAAGGTGTTGGGATCATTAAACAAAAATTCTCTCAAGGAGAAAGGAAATATAAGTGTTTTCGTCAAGACCATAACAGAGTCCTATGGTTTGAAAGTCGTTTGGTTGTTCCGAAAAATCATGATCTTCGAAAGCAAATTCTCGATGAAGCACATCTTTCCAAATTTTCTATTCACCCGGGCAGTACCAAGATGTACCAAGATCTTAGGCAAAATTTCTGGTGGACTAGGATGAAAAGGGAAATTGCTAAATATGTCTCCGAATGTGACACCTGTCAGAGAGTAAAAGCCAGCCACTTGAAAGTAGCCGGTTTACTTCAACCTTTGCCTATCCCATCGTGGAAATGGGAAGACATAAGTATGGACTTCATTGTTGGATTGCCAAACACATCCCAGAAGCACGATTCCATTTGGGTTATCGTGGATAGACTCACCAAGATGGCACATTTCATTCCGGTACATACTACTTACACTGCCAAGAAGTATGCTGAGATCTATCTCGATCACATTGTTTGCCTACATGGTGTACCCAAGACAATCAATTCTGATCATGGTACACAATTCGTTGCACGCTTTTGGAAATAGTTGCAAGCATCTCTTGGGACCAAATTGATTCGAAGCTCAGCTTATCACCCCCAAACTGATGGACAAACTAAGAGGGTGAACCAAATCCTGGAGGACATGTTGAGAGCTTGTGTCCTTCATTATGACAAGAGTTGCGACAAATGCCTAGCTCTAGCGGAGTTCTCATACAATAATAGTTACCAAGAGAGTTTGAAAATGGCACCATTTGAGGCCTTATATGGTCGACGGTGTCGTACCCCTTTGAGCTAGTCGCAAATTGGAGAACGAGTGGTATTCGGACCCGATCTTGTAGCAGAGGCAGAAGAAAAAGTAAGGGTAATACAAGAGAATCTAAAAGCCACCCAGTCTAGACAAAAGAGCTATTTTGATAAAAGGAGAGAGCCTTTGCAATTTGAAGTGGGTGATCATGTCTACCTTCGAGTCTCGCCAACCAAGGGTGTGCAGAGATTCGGAGTAAAGGGCAAATTAGCTCCCCGATATGTTGGCCCTTGTGAAATCACTGAGATTTGTGGACCCGTGGCCTATAGAGTGCGACTTCCTCCTCGACTTGCAGCAGTACATGATGTTTTCCATGTCTCTCAACTCAAGAAATGTGTCCGAGTTCCCACCGAGATCATTGAACAAACCGAAATATTCGTAGAACCAGATCTCTCTTATGTCGAGTATCCTGTCAAGATTCTCGATCAAAAAGAAAGAGGTACTAGAAGAAAAGTGGTTAAAATGTATAAAATCCAATGGAGTCATCATACCGAAGAGGAGGCTACTTGGGAAACGGAAAGCTATCTAAATCAAAATTTCCCCGATTTTCTAAATTCAACTGCAGGTACAACCCCTTTTCCGCACTTAGCTTGCTTATCTGAATCTCGGGACGAGATTCTTTTTAAGGGGGGTAGGCTATAACACCTCAGGTGTTTAAAAATAATTAGAAGGGTCATTAACCATGTCATCGTGCAAAATCATCAAGAGGAAATAATGCATTTCTTGTATGTCTACAAATGTATGGGTACATGTGTATGTGTGCAAGTATAGTGTGACTTTATAACTTTTCATAAACAACTCAATTTTGGCTAGTGAAAAGCATCTACACATCCCTATTAACAGGGTCTACAAAAGTCTAGTTGACATCATGATCAAAATAATAATGACTCCACATGAAATGACAAATAATTTGAATCATAGTTTTTGAAAATTTAAAATAACTTTCAAATCATTGCTCAAATGAATTTTGGCCTGAAAGGAAATTTGTAGGATTTTGAATTTTGAACACCTTTCGTGTTCAAACTTTTTCGAGTTTCCATGGAAAATTTTGAGAAAATCACGAGTCAAACACGTTGACCTCTCTTCTCTCTCTTTCTTCCTCCTCTTTCTCCCTTCTCTGCTTCTGCACGACAGAGCAGAGCAGCAGCGCTAGCGGCGCTAGACTGCCGCCGCTCGCTGTGCCATCGCTGCGGCCACTGCCGGCCATGAGTGCCTCTCTTGCACGCCCCGTTGACCTTTGCCCCGTCCCATCACCGCTGCAACATGCCTCCTCCACACTGCGCCCCTGCTCGGCTTCAATGGCGCGTCGCGACGCCGCCGTAGCGACAAACGAGCCCGGCCATGCACCTGCCCGTGCCAATGCCCACGGTCAGCCTTCAATGCCACGCGCCAGAGCTCGCCGCAGTCCGCCATGGCCGCCCCCTAGCAGGTCGCCGTGGAGCTCCCCTCTGCCCTCTCCTCCCCGTTTACTTTGCCACCCCGCGTTCCCGCTCCTCCCCTCTCCATTCCGCCCCAATCCAAGCCCCCACTCCCCTCCCTGCATCCTGGAACGCCGCCGCGACGACTGTCGCCGCCTTTAGTGCCGCCGCCTCAAGCTCCACGCGGAGCCCCCTCCTCCGCCCTTCCTCGCCCCAAATGGACCCCGCAGGAAGTTTCACCTCGCCGTAGTGAAGCTCCCAGACCCGCTCGCCTCTGCCCCGGACTGCCAGAGCGGCGCCGCCGTCTGTCACCGGCCGCCTCCACTACTGCACGCCGGCGAGCTCCTTCCGGCCGCCCCCAGCCCCAATCGAGCCCACCTAGAGGTAGAGCGTGGCCTCCTCGTGCTGTTCCCTCTCTCCTCCCTCGCCGCCGCCGGCCGGACTCGCCGGGACACGGACCACCACCGCCTCCTCTGTTCCTGGCTCCGGCTAGGGGCATATTTGCAAGCCCCCAAATCATTCCAGGGCCTAGATGCAGGTTTTCGTTTTCTTTTTCTTTTGTTTTCAAAAATAGCAAATTTGTAAAATCAATATAAATTCGAAGAAAAATTAGAAAAATGCAAAATAAATTGATTTGAGTTCCTTGTTACAAGATCTACAACTTTTATTACATGTACTTTTTCATTTTCTCACTGGTTTTTGTTCTTGATTAAATACAAATTTATTAGTCCTTTATTTAGATCTCAAGTTCTAGCCATAATCTGTAGGTGATTTTTGTACAGATTATTGTAGACCGAAAGTGTAAGACTCTGTAAAAATTTGATGTCCATTTGACACTCCTAGATATAGGTTTTATTTAGGACTTGATGTATGCCTAGGATAAATAGTTTTATTTATCCAAGTTGTTATGATATGATTAATGGGTTAAAACTTATATAGTACCTTTAGTTTCATTCCCAGATTCTACAGAAAAAGTTTGAGAATTTTTAGTTAAACCCAACTAGACCAAATGATTTTTGGTAAGGAGAAATACATTAAATCATGAAAAATATTTTCTGTACCTACAAAAAATATTATATTTTTACCAGAGCTGTTATTTGTGTACATAATATTGCTGGAAAAATATGGACCTCTGAAACTTTGTAGAACTACCTGTAGAAATTATTTTTCTTTACTGTAGTTGTACATAGTTCTATTTTTCATGACCTATGTGATGCTTAATTAAATGTGAAAATTTTACAGCATGCTCATCTTTAGGTAAAAAACATTTCGTAAAAGTTTCATTACCAGAACTTGGATATTTTGCCTGTACAAATTCATCTTGTTTTCAGCCGAGGCTAGGTAAAAGATTTTTCATGGTGTTTCTGCTGTAGGAAATGGACTGAAATTTTTATGGTAGATTTCTTATCATGAATTGCCTACTGTGTAAAACTTTCATGACCAGGGAGTGTGGGAAACTATAGATTTCGATTTATATATGGATAACTAGTGTAAATAAAGTATTTTTGAGTTGCTTGGTTGAGTAGTGTTTTGGGAAAACCACCCCGGTTCCCTGTGAACTAAATCATGTTAGATAATACCCGATAAATGATTACCCTGTGAGATGATTTTGAAAATGGTTGTTTCCAAAGTTGGGTTTTGTTGGATTACAACTCTATAGTGAAGAAATGAATAAATCGTTACCACTAAAGTAACTCACGCATATGCATTCATGTAGATTTGACTACTCTCGCTGACGGTACGTACGAGCTGGTGCCGGAGTCCGAGAGTGAGCGGCGTAAAGCTCAAGTTAATCTAACTGAAATTACTGAAGACCTGAACCAAAGTTCAGAAGACCCCAAGGCTTGCTCTGCTCAGGAAGGCAAGCCCCGGAGCATGTCCTATCTATTTTAAATTTACGCAACTGCTTATATTCCTATCTACTTGTGCATTTAAGTTTGTAGGAATTGTTTGTAACCCTAGTTGCATAATCTTAAGTACCTATGTTTGAATACTAGCATGTATAGGTCGCTAGTTGGCTATGCTAATGGTTCAGTAGAAGTCGAGTGATTTCCTGTCACTCGCGAACTCATAGGAGTTGAATATCTACTACATGCTGCAATCATAAGGTTTACGGGTGGGGTTGTTGTACTTGTGATACCCCGTCTATTTAGTAAAAATGGATAAGGCCGCGGTGTGTGGTAGTGGTGGTTAAGCGTTTGAACGTACTAACCACATGCCGAGAAATATGGTAATCGGTAAGCTTAAGTACCTGATCGGCCCGGGGAGTGGACTTTTCCCTTACCCTCTTTGAACGTTGTTTCTCATGCGGCCACATGCGGGTGCAACCGTGGTCACGACCCGGCGTCGACCGTGGCGTGGGGCTCTTGTAGTCGAAGGGGGTGACCTTGATCCACGAGCCGGAAAGAAAGGGGAAATGTTGCGTGGGGACTCGGTTCCCATGCGTGTGTTTAGGTCTGTCTGGCCATGTTAACAAATTCGATTCGAATCGTCCGCCTCTCACGGATATTGGGATTGCTTAACCCTTTTGCCACATAGAGTAACAAGTGGAACGTATGATGATGAATCTGGTTGGATGATGAAAAATAATTATTTTTCTACCATGTATACTATTGGATAGATGCTAATGTAGAATGGTTAAGTGAACTAGTACTTGAAAGCTAAAATCTGAAAATAAGGACTCACTCTTTATTGCTTTTCGGCAAAACCAAAACCCTCCAGCAAAAAGCCTTGCATGTCTAGTTAGAGGACTAAGTATATCTTAGTCGGGTAAGCCTTGTTGAGGATTAGTATACTCAGCCTTACTTGTGGCTCAACTTTGTTTTCAGGTGATACGTTTGAAGATCATATAGCTAGCTTAACTTGGCCGTGTACTTTACCTCCTGGTTGGTCGGTGGAGTGGGATACGACTCCGGCCAACGATGACAATGCCGAGTGATGTCATGTACGGGCTTCATCATGACATCTTGTATCGTCGTTTAGAACTCACTTTATTTCCGCTGCAGTTAAACTCTGAACTACTTTCAGTTTGAAATTTCAAGTACCTTTCTGAGTTTTCGAACTTGGTTTGTATTAATTAAGTTAAGACTCTGTAATGTAATATATTTGTGAAATGTTGTACTCTCTGGACTCACCTTCGTGTGAGTTGCATGTAAGCTTTGAGTTCGATCGACGCTCTGGTGGATTCTTCGGGACTTTACCCGACACCACTGCCGGATTACTCCGTTTGAAGTACGTGTTAGCCAGAATTACCTTTAGGGTGATGGTTAGTGCACTTGAGCCGGATTAATTTGGGCGGTTCTGCCACACCTGCTACGGCTCGCTGCCGTCGAGCTCCGTGCTGCCCCTGCACAGCTCGCCGTGGCCCAGCCACTGCCTGCTGCTCCCTCGCCCTCATGCCTCACCGTGCGCGGCCGCTGCTTCCTGGCGGCCCCGCTCGCGCCGGTTGCCCGTGTCAGGCTGCCGCGCGGCACCACAACGGCCTCGACGCCGGCTCACCGGCCGCCCTCCCGCCGGTCCCTGCCCGCCGCCGGCCGTCTGAAGGAAGGAGAGAGATGAGGGAGGAGAGAAAGAGGGAGACAGAGAAAAGAGAGAGAGAGAGTGGGGGTAGCACTAACAAGTGGGCCCCACCTCCACGTGGCGTCCACGTCAGCAAAACCGTCCTGCAAAACCGGCGGATGACCAAAAGTGAACGGTTTTGATAGTTGGATGGTCGAAGATACCCGGTTTTAGAGTTCAATGGCCAAAATCAAACTTGAGCAATAGTTGGATGGTCAAAAATGGACTTTTTCCAAAAAAAAAATAATGTGTAACCAAACGAGCCCTAGGTCTCTGAAGCTACACTGCTTGCCAAAAATTTCTTTCTTGTGCTCATAGTAGATTTTAGGTGGAGTGGCTAGTTTTCTCGTGACGCAGCTTGCTAGTGCTCCCTGCAATCTTCAAATACCCCTAGTTTAATAGTAAAAAACACGGGATCGTCCAAAGAGTAATGTTTTGAAAGTACTAGTACGTGAAGATGAGCCTAAACGTACCGTTTGGAAAAGGTAAATTGAAATGGCCCGGGGCAGTGCATGGACAGACGGTGGAATTCATTCCACAGAACAATTTTTCAGGACCTGTAAGGCAAATCTCAGTAAAAATGTCACGAGAGTGTTATGAACATTAATTTTGCTTTCAAAGTGTCCGGCTTGATTATCTAATTTACTGTTTTGGTAACAGTGTCAACGACTCCGAATGAGACTGATACTGGCCTAACAAAAACACGTTCGCCTCGCTCTCGGACCGGTCAAATTCCAACGTTCTCTTCTTAAATTGGAACCGGTACTTGAATGCGCTGCTCCTGGAATTGGTCCACGGCCCACTGCTGCGCGAGGCTACTCTACCTTGGAGCTGGACCACGCGTTGCCCAATGCCATCCACCTCCCTCTCGGCTTCCCCCACCAGCGCGGAGTGACCTGCGCGCGTCGATCAGGCAGGCTCGAGCTAGCTCTCGTCTCGTCTCGTCTCATCACGGCACGGAGGCACTCGTCACGGTTTTCACTTCCCCGTCTGTCACCGAGATCCGCTTCCTGCGAGCCCTGCTGCTGAGAGGATCTGCCTTGCCAAGCCAAGAAGATCCGGAACTTGCGACAGGCAAGCAGAGCCTAGCTAGCTAGCGGCACTGTTACTATGCGATAACACTGGTCCGTTCCGGCGGTTCCCAAAGGAAATCTAATGATTACCACTGCAGCAGCTTTGGCCGGGAGGGAGATCTTGCGCTTGTACTGCGTGTTGCTGCTCCCGGGAACACGCAAGCGCCATGGCTAGCTGCTCCTCGCCGCGACAGGATCATGCACCACCGTACTACCAGTGCCGCTGAAGCCAGAAGCAGTGCGCTACGCCCTCGCTTCGCTCGATCAATTCGCACTGTAGTGGCCAGTGGGCACATGATGGAGGGTTCTTTCGGAGGAGCAAAGCAAGGCTAGGCAAGGAGCATGCCGCAGCCTACGGCGTAGTACGTGCTGCCATACCAGCCGGCCTGCAGTCAAATCGGCCTGGAGTACTATACTACCACTCCGCAAGTCCGCAGGTAGTTGGAGTGAGAAGGACAGAGAAGTGATACGGTGGTCGACGACGGCTTTTCCGGATCGGATGCGATCTTCCAGCGTGGCTGCTCTCTGCTCGATCCGACGGGGTTTGTGCGCGACAGGACATGGCACGGGGCCAACCGCCTAACCCGCACACACTTGCTTCCTTCCTCTTCGCGGTGAATCTCCTGTTTGCAGGGAAATGCCGAAACGTCAAATGATGCACGGACAGTTTCTTGAGGTTGCACTCCGACCCAGTGAGACCTTCTTCCTTCATCTCCGACGCAGGATTGCAAGTTTTCTAGCTAGGTTTAAAATTTAGGCCGCATGCAGCAACAATGCACCGATATTCGGGAGGTTTTGAGGCAAACCAATGAAGAATGCAACCGTGCAGTTGTGAGGAAAAATGGGTGATGCGGAAGAGAAAAAGGTGGTCGCACAAACCAGCCAGGCTCCTCTCCAAGTCAGGTTCGGCACATGCAAAGAGGCATCGCGCCAGCCAGGCCCGCTCGAAACGGCCGAATCCCACGGTGCCTCCAGAACCTGGCTTCGAGTTTGATTTGCATGTGTCATCCAACGGGAGGCTTGGCCGAAGGCTGGGTCATCCAACCAAACTCGCTATCTGCATCCCGCCGGCCTGGTTCAACCTGTTGCAGGGAAACAATCACCCCCATAGGTGACGTCTTGGGCTCAGGAAGTGGTTCCAGAGCGTTGAAAATTAACATTATTGCCGAGGACAATCCAGTGAGGAAGGCATCGTGTCGACAAGGTTCGGAGACGGGACAACTTAGATGGAAATAAGGAAGATTTGGATCGCGTGAAAAAGAATGTTCTAAAACTGAGAAATAAGAAATATTTGTGGCATCTTCCTACACCTTTTAGTCTCGGTTGTTACCAAGGGCGGATCTACAAGGAGATCGGGGGGGGGGGGGGTCAAGACCCCCTCCATTTTTAGAACCAAAGAATGCAGAATGAGAGAGGAAGAGGAAGAAAATAAAAAGAATGGAGATGAGTCCTCTCTTCATTTGACTGCTGGATTCGCCACTAGTTGTTATTACTGAACAAGAATTATTTAGAGTTGAATTCGAATAAGATCTAGATAGACCCATTTTCAAACATGATCACGCATGCATTTTTTTAAAAACAGAAAGTACGAGGACGGGGATAGATTTGGCAATGATTAATTGTAACAATCTAGGCTAATAGTAATCTTATACGCGCGGCTGGTGACACGAACAGCATTCCAGCTCATTTGGTTCGAACCGTGTCGGAAAATGGAGGTGAGTGGCGTCGATCGCGACGCGACGCGTACGCACGGGCCGACCGGACGCGGCGCGGCGTACAGAACGCTTTGCCTTTGGCGCAGAGACATCGTGCGCGATCCCACCGCTGTTTCGCACCGGAGCCCCGCGCGGCGTCGGTTGGCCAGCGGCTTTGTGGCACCTCTCTGGCCGGCCGGTGCCACGCCGGCGGCGGCGCCGCGGAGTCGGCGCCGGCGTCGCCTGTTACGGTCGAAGAGAGAAGGAGAAATAAAAAAGCGCGCGAGGCGGCTGTTGAATAATTAGATAATTGTCTGATTAAATTTTGAAATAAATAGATCATGAACTTGACTAGAACTAGCATGAACAACCTATCATACTAGTAACAAGATGCAGTAAAAATATGATTAAACACTGAACTAAATAACAGCGTACGTACTGAACGTTTGTCATCGGGAAGACGAACGGCGCTGACGGGATGACGGCGGTTGTGCGAACGGAGCGCAGCAGACGGCGTTGCGGCACCGGACTTGGACGGAGGACGAGCCATGGCAAAGATCGCTGAGCAGTCACGTCGGGCGCTTCCCAAAAACCCCCGGCGAGGCGAGGCAAGGCGAGCGCGCGCATGTGGAGTTCACTTTCTCTCCCCACACACATAGTTTGAAGAGGTAAGAATAGCCTCACTATTTAAGTTAATCATCCTCAACTTCCTCGAGCAAGGTGGGACTAAAGGTTTGCACCACTCTTTCACTTCCTCATACTTATATGGGCCTTTTAGATTTTATTTGGAATAGCTGAAATAATTAACGGGCCAAGCCTAAAATTCCAACAATCCCTCACCAGATCTCAAATGCTCATTTTGAGATTTGTCAGTTTCTCACTACTGTTTAATATACTAGTATTTCAGTGAGTACTATTAAGTTGAACTTTCACCTAGAACTTCAAGCTACACTTATCCATAACTTGAACAATGGACTACGCCTTGAATTGCAAGTTTGGTGCGAATAAATTTCACTCAAAGTCATAACCAGTACACGGCTGCCAGTAGTCTACTTCGCGGGTAGAGCATATATGTCATACTCCCTGGTCTCTTCATGAGCTTACTAGAGATTACTCATGTCTCATAGACTGCGACGTTCAACAGTCGGGCTCATATAAATGTGCTTCTTTCAAGAATGCTCTGTAGGACAGTATCTTCGCTTAACCAAGCCAACAGAAATACATTAAGGCACATAGCCAACCCACCATACAGCATCTGAGAGTATTGCATCTTCACTAAGAGAGGGTTCTAAAGAAAGTTACTCTCCTCAGTTAACCGATAGCTTGTTCTTCCCAGGTCCTAATTCACGGGATCTCCGATCACAAAGGTTGGGTAACCACTATGGCAACTATATGGGTCTTAAATCCATCTGTCTCGATGCACTTTCTATCACATTCCGTGGCAGTTCTTTTGTAAAGAGATCTGCCAGGTTTTTATCTGTTTGAATATAAGTCACACTTATCACTCCGGAGTTTCTAATCTTCCTGACAGACTTCAGTCGTCTTTTGACATGTTTTGATGACTTTGTATTATCCTTAGCACTGTTCACTTTGACTATCACTGTTTGATTGTCACAGTTTATAAGAATAGCCGGCACTGGTTTCTCAACCACAGGCAAGTTCATCAAGAGTTCATGCAGCCACTCTGCCTCAACAGTGGCTGTATCCAAAGCAGTAAGTTCTACTTCCATGATTGACCTCGTCAAAATGGTCTGTTTGCAAGACCTTCAAGATATCGCACCACCTCCAAAGGTAAACACGTACCCACTAGTGGCATAAAGGTCATCAGCATTAGATATTCAGTTCGAATAACTATATTTCTCCAGCATAGCAGGGTGCCTAGAATAGTGAGCCACGTAACTCATAGTACCAATTAGATAGCGCATAACCCTTTCAAGTGCATGCCAATGATCAGTATTCGGGTTAGACATGAACCTGCTCAATTTGCTCACAGCAAAAGATATGTCGGGTCTTGTTGCGCTAGCTAAGTACATGAGTGAACCAATCATCTGGGAGTATCTCAGCTGATCTTTCGCAATCTTTTTGTTCTTTCGGAGTATCACACTGGTATCATAAGGGGTTGAAGAAGGCTTACTATCCACATAGCCAAAGCGACTCAATATTTTCTCCATATAATGAGAATGCGAAAGAGTAATCTCATTCTCACCCTTAATCAGCTTGATGTTCAGAATCACATCAGTTTCTTCCAGATTTTTCATATCAAAACTCTTTGACAGAAAAGACTTGGCCTCTTTGATCACATCAATATTTGTGCCAAAAATCAGTATGTCGTCTACATACAAGCACAATATGACTCCTGCACTCCTACCATAGCGATAATACACACATCTATCAGCCTCATTTATGACAAAGCCCTCAGAAGTTAAAGTTCTGTCAAACTTCTCATGCCATTGCTTAGGCGCTTGTTTCAGGCCATACAAAGACTTCAATAATTTGCACACTTTGCTTTCTTGACCCTTCACTACAAACCCGTCAGGCTGATCCATATAGATCTTCTCATCTAACTCTCTATTCAAGAAAGCTGTCTTTACGTTCATCTGATGAACGATAAGACCATATGAGACAGCTAGAGAAAGAAGTGCTCGAATAGTAGTCAGTCTAGCAATCGGTGAGTATGTGTCAAAGAAGTCTCCGTCTTCTTTTTGTGTGTAACTTTTGGCCACAAGTCGAGCCTTGTATTTCTCAATAGTACCATCAAACCTAAACTTCTTCTTGAACACCCATTTACAACCCACAAATTTACAACTATAGGGTCGCTCAGTGAGTTCCCACGTACGATTGGATAGAATCGAGTCCATCTCATTTTGGACAGCTTCTTTCCAATCATCTGCATCTGGAGATGCATATGCCTCAGCAATGGTAGTGGGTGTGTCATCCACAAGGTACATAGTGAAATCATCACCAAAAAAATTTGCAACCCTTTGTCTCTTGCTCCTCCGAGGAGCTTCACTGTCATTCTTCTAAAGGATTTCCTCACGCTCTACAGGTTGTTCAGAAGTCTCATAAACAGTAGAAGCAACACGTTCAGGAGTTATCTCAGAAGAAAATCTAGAAGTGCAATGCATATCTTTTATTGGAAATATATTCTCAAAAAATGTTGCATCACGAGA
Organism: Panicum virgatum; assembly: GCF_016808335.1. Taxonomy (NCBI): domain Eukaryota; kingdom Viridiplantae; phylum Streptophyta; class Magnoliopsida; order Poales; family Poaceae; genus Panicum; species Panicum virgatum. Next base: position 36,966,852 of record NC_053140.1, on the reverse strand, counting down.
TTCCATAATACTATCAACATGCATATCAGGTATCTCAGATTTAACTACTAAAAATCTATAAGCTCTACTCCTCTGAGCATATCCTATAAAGACACAATCCACTGTTTTAGTCCCAACTTGCGCTTCTTGTTGATTGGAATATTGACCTTTACCAAACATCTCCATGTGCGCAAGTAAGAAAGCGATGATTTTCTTCCCATCCATATCTCATATGAAGTCTGCTCTTTATATTTGTTAGGAACTCTATTCAGGACATGACTCGCAGTCAATAAAAAACCTCCTCCCACCATGCTTTAGATAAACCACCAATGTCTAACATAGTATTAACCAAGTTAGTCAACGTGCGGTTCTTTCTCTCAGCAATCCCGTTAGACTCGGGTGGGTAGGGAGACGTCCTTTCGTTAATAATGTCATATTCCTCACAGAATTCATCAAAGATTTTAGAAAAATATTCACCACCACGATCTGACCTTAAACGTTTGATCTTTCTCTCTAGTTGATTTTCAACTTCGATTTTATAGATTTTAAAGTAGTTTAGCGCTTCATCTTTAGTTTGCAACAAGTAAACATAGCAAAATCTAGACGCATCATCAATCAAAGTCATGAAATATATCTTTCCACCTTTTCTCAACACACCATTCATCTCGCACAGATCAGAATGTATGAGTTCAAGAGGTGCCAAGTTTCTCTCCTCAGCTGTCTTGTGAGATTTTCGAGGCTGTTTCGATTGCACACAACTATAGCACTTTGAACCTTTTGCAACAATAAAATTCGGAATTAAACACATGCTGGATAATCGAGACATCAAGTCAAAATTAATGTGACATAAACGAGAGTGGCAAACACTCGCATCATCATTAACAGCACTGCAAATATGGTTCACCGACTTATTACAAAAATCTGCAAGGGAAATGCGGAACAAGCCTCCGCAATCATAGCCATTACAAATGAATTGTCCATGTTTCGACACGACTAATTTATTGAACTCTAACACTACTTTAAACCCGTCCTTACATAGAAGGGAGCCGCTCACTAGATTCTTGTTGATAGTTGGGACATGCTGCACGTTCTTCAGCTGCACGATCTTCCCCAAATAAACTTCAGATCTATCGTACCAACACCACGAACAGAAGTATGTGACCCGTTTCCCATCAGCACGCTTGAACCTTGGACGGCCTCATAAGAAGAAAATAAAGAGATGTCAACACACACATAAACATTAGCACCTGTATCAAACCACCAACTTATAGATTGAAATACTGAAAAAACTGTAGACAGATTACCGTACCCATCCTCAGTGCTTCCCAGAGTTGTCATGTTTACATCCTTGGATCCTCCTGATCCATGATTAGCCTTTGCCTTGCGGTCAGCATGGTTTGGACAATCTCTTGCGAAGTGTCCCCTTTTCACCGCACGTGAAGCAAGCTCCTTTGACATTTGTATTCTTCTTCTTGAAGGTAGTAGTCTTGGCGGGCTTGTGGGGTGCCTTTTTGTTCTTGTTGTGTGGGTGGTTCTTCTGCACCATGTTGGCGCTAGAAGTACCCTCGCCTCTTTTCTCAGAAGCATCCTTAGCTCGAGTTTTCTCCTCAACATCAAGAGATGCTATCAGATTTTCAACTGATATCTCCTGTCTCTTGTGTTTCACAGCAGTGGCGAAGTTCCTCCATGAGGAGGGTAGCTTTGCAATTATGCATCCAGCCACAAACTTATCGGGTATAGGACATTTCAGGAGTTCGAGCTCTTTGACAAGAACTTGTACCTCATGAGCCTGTTCTACAACAGAACGGTTATTCACCATCTTGTAGTCATGAAAGCTCTCCATGATGTATAGTTCACTGCCCGCATCTGTTGCATCATATTTAGCAACCAATGCATCCCACAGCTCTTTTGTATCTGTTATGTGCATGTACACATCAACCAAACGATCATGCAGAACACTAATCATGCATCCCACAAAGACATGATTGGCATCCGTGAGCATTCTCCTCTTCTTAGGAGAATGATCACCTGCTGGAATACCAAGTCTTACTTCTCATACATGCAGTATAGTAAGCCAGAGACGGACCTTGACTTGCCATCTCTTAAAGTGCACACTGGTAAATTTATCCGGCCTCAGTGCATCAGCAAAACCAGCCATAGTAAAATCAACAGATTGTCTATAATAAAGTTTTTGGATTGTTGAATAATTAGGCAATTGTCCGATTAAATTCCAAAATAAATAGATCGTGAACTTGAGTAGAATTAGCATGAACAACCCTATCATACTAGTAATAAGATGTAGTAAAAATATGATTAAACACAGAACTAAATAACAGTGTAGGTACTGAGCGTTTGCCGTCGGGAAGACGAATGGTGCTGACGGGATGATGGCGGTTGTGCGAACGGAGCGCAGCAGATGGCGATACACAACAGCACCGGGCTTGGACGGAGAACGAGCCGTGGCAAAGATCGCTGAGCAGTCGCGCCGGGCGCTTCTCAAAAACCTTATTCGCCCTCTCCCGGTGCAGGATTCCAAAGGTGAGGAGCTAGATTCCGGCGGACCATTCACGCGGACGTCGCGTGCCCACGTATTTCGCCCCGGCCCGAGCCCGGCGAGGCGAGCGAGCGCACGTGTGGAATTTCCTTTTTCTCCCCACACACATAGCTTGAAGAGGTAAGGATGGCTTCACTATTTAAGTTAGCCATCCTCAACTTTCTCAAGCAAGGTGAGACTAAAGCTTTGCAGCTCTCCTTCACTTTCTCATATTTGAATAGTGTTGTCGGTCGAAACCCACCGGCGAGCAGCGACAGGCAACACGAAGAGCCGGGAGGTCGCCGGGGCGCTGGCAGGCACTGCTCCCTCGTCGACGGCCCGCAATTCCGTCACGCGCCCGGAGATTCCGTAGAAAGTCGGGCGTGCCACCTGACCTATATCCGATCAGGAAGGTGCGAACGTGTTTGTAACGATCTGCCTGCATACACAAACACGTGGAAACATAAGTCCGAGCCATGGTCGGCTCCCCGGGACGACTCTTGCATCGGCTTTAAAGAGCCGATCGAGTCCCGGTGTCAGATTGGATCTGTTTGCATCCGGATATTGATAAATAAAGCAAATAACTGTTAAGCTGCTTCAATTAAATCTAACTAATATAATCCACGACGGTAAAAGCTTCACTGTTAGATCGGAACATCCTACACGTGACTGGGCCTAATGAACATAACAGATAACTAAACCATAACCAAAACAGAGGCCTAAGAACTAGCAAGAGTCGATTCCCGGATCAATTCCCTGTTAAGACTAGAGCAAAGCATCTAATACACCACCGGATCATCCAACCCGTTTGCAAGGCCTAATCTAACAGATATTACGCCAACTCTTAAGAATAAGAGCAAACCATGACAGATCAGATCTACTAAAGATAAAAGAAGCAGGGTGTTGTCTTTACGCAGCTAACTCTATGCAACGAGAGCTAGTATAAGATGATAACATGATCGCGTAAAGACAACATGATATTCGTAGATGATAAGCAATGAAAGCACGATGAATCTACTAGAAAGTCATGCTATGAACATCAGGATAACTAGCATTACTCGTCATAAAAAATGCTTCAGCACGAGCAATACTAAGGTAAAAGCAAGAACAACGCTGCCCTGATCGCAAGAAGCGATCAGGGCAGCATGGCGCTTACTTGGATGAAACCCTAGGGTTAGGGGTGGCGATGCGCCGAGAGTTATTGTTTGCGAGACGTGATGACGTTTTTTTTTACAAATGTCATAGGATACATATTTATAGTCCGGAGACTTCTTGCCGTGTAATGCAACCTCTAAACTCTTTCCTAAACGAAGACTAGAGATAGATTACAACTCAATAAAGACTCGAAGATTAGATAACATGATCTGGACTCTTCCCTCCACCGGTCCAGATCTTCATGAAGCTTCCAAATATTAGCCGAAACATGCCGCATAATTGTGGCAGATTCTGGTCGTCCTATTTTTTCGGCAGTTCCCGTCAACTCCGAGCGAATCTGGACGTGATTCCAGTTGTATTGGAAAGCTTATCTCTTTAGCTTTCCATGCATATCTAGAACGTCCAAAAAGGAGTCCATATGTGGCCCCGGGCGTCCATTTTTGTGCAGCATCTTCCTGCAGTCCGAACCAGCCTCGCGAATAGACTGGGTTTCAACATGGATTAGGCCCGTGACTCCATCTCAGCTTGACCCTTGAGTGCCCAATTATCATTGTATTTGGCCAAACTTATGATATAAGCCTGGCTAAGTGGACTCATTTACCGTGGGTTTCTTCTGACATTTGGCCCAATCCTGATCAAATTCTGGTGATAACATATAGTCTTTGAGATTTATTTGAAATAGTTGAAATAATTAATGAGCGAAGCCCAAAATTCCAACAGCGGCGGCGTCGGGCTCACGTCCCGGCACCCGCCGCCGGACACGTGCCCCCACCACCGGAGGCCGGAGCGAGTAGACATCGGGACCACCGGCCAACGGGCCAGGACGGACGTGTGTGGAACGAGGCGAGCCGGTGGAGTTGACGCGCCACCTCCTCTCCGTACCCGGACTCCCCGACGGCGCCCGGTCGGGGTCAGTGGGGTCCCGGGCCACGGTGACGCCAGCCACGGCCCCCGTCTGTCTGTACCCTCTCCTCTGCTCTGCCCTCCGGAAACGAAACCGATGCCCGGATCGATCGATCGATCGGTATCCATTATCCAACGCGCCGTGCCTGTTGCTTTCACCGCCAAGTGTTACCCCCCCTGTCGATCCAGTAATTAAACTGCTAATGGCAAGCGAGCACTGGTAAAAAAAATTGTTACTGGCCCTACCAGGCTACTACTGCATGCATGCCACGTCATCGCCCCCCGTCACTTGTGCCCCGACGGTGGCCGCGTAGAGCAGGAGAGGACGTGAGCTGGCCTGACCGCCTTTCAGTTTCAGCAGTCTACGGCCGTCCTTGGTCTACGGCTTGGCTGGTTCTATTTAGATGCGTAAACTTTTAAGTGTGAAGTATTGTAATATTTTCGTTTGTATTTGATAATTATTATTTTGTCATGAATTAATTAAGTTTAAAAGATTCGTCTCGCAAATTATAGATAAATTGTGTAATTAGTTATTTTATTTAATTACATTTAATATTTCATACTTATGCATTGAAATATTCGATGTGATGAATAATTTTGAAATTTTAAAAACAACTAAACAAGAGCCTAGTACTACTACTAGTTTAACCGGAGGCCGTAGCTCTCGCTCTCGTTGTGCCTGTCCGGAGCACCGAAAAGGACGTCGTGCCCGGGCGACTCGAGCAGCAGCGCGGCAGCCAGCTGTCGAGAGGGTTTTTCTTTTATTTTCCTCCTACGTGGCATGCGGATCGTGCGTGTCTATCCACCTCGACAGCGACGTCACCCGATGGCGGAGGGACGAGGGAGGAGTATATTCTGATTTTCTAGTGGCCGGTGGAGGAGGATCCGTCCAGGGTTGAGGGCCACCAACTTGCCAAGCAACGCAGGTTGCCTATGAGCAATTATTTTTATTTTTATTGTTCAACAAGCAAATATCTATGAGTTTCTTTTGCAGAATATATATTTATATATAGTAAAAATTATTTCTACAATTGCTTGTAGCTAATTAAAAAAGACAACGCTCCATGGATCAAATGGGACGCGCTACATGCCTTGCCTGCCCATAGGTCCAATTCATTTCAAAAGGCGATGGGCCTTTCGATCAATTCGCTCTGATTCTCTGATTCGTTCCTCCTGGGTCAAAGAAATATGAGCTCGTGCGGGTTGGACTTTGGAGCTGCGCCCACGCGTAGGAGCCGTCGTCAGGGTAGAAATGAGATCACAGATCGCAGGGATAGTTAACTGGCAAGCTCAGCTCAGCTCAGCGCCAACTAAGCTTAGCTGCCGTATCTTGTCTTTTCTTTTCCCACACCGCGATCTGATTCTTAGTTTTTTTTCAGAGGATTCTGACTTGCGAATGGTTTTTCTTCCGTTTCTCTTTCTGCCTGTTTAATTTTATACACACAAAACCAAGTAATAAAAAAATTTATATACATAACGCGTCCAGTTCCTGATAATTTACTAATTTGTGTGTGCACAGTTCATTAGTAGATAGATTAAAAAGGATAAATAAATTTCTCAAAAGATCCGGAAGAAAATTCCAAAGAGCCAGGGACGTTGAAAAATCTCCGACCTTAATCTGGCTAGGAAAGTAATAAGCTCTCTGTAGTACGATCGAAAATTAGAATCGTTCTAAAAAAAATAAGATCCATTTCCCTTACATGTGGGTGCATCGATGACAGCTGTTAAATCTTGAACTAGCTAGCTATCTAGTTAATTCCACCCATCAACATTACTAAACCAATAACTAACTAGGCAACGAGTTCATCTACCGGGGGGACGAGGAGGATTAGTTTAATCGCACGGACCGGTTCCAAGCAAGATTTGCTCTTATCCACACGTCGGCCCTCGATTAGCCCAGACACGGAACGGAACAAAATCCTTCGGCGGGATGCAGCGACCAGCACGGCGCCGATCTTTTGACCGGCGAGGCGACGGAGGAAGAGGAGAGAGGCGTGCTATCTGCAGGCTGCAGCCCCCGTATCTGATATCTCCCCGTGGATTTAGTCGGTGGAGTTGGAAGCGCCTCCGAACAACATACAAAGCGAGGCGAGGCGAGGCGTTGCACGCCACTCTTGCTGTTGGGCCAGCCAAGGAATCTTTTATTAGCCCCGAATGGGCAAGCAAACGATTCGGCGGGACTCTAGGGCGTGTTTGGTTGGGGGTGTAAAATTTTTCGTGGAATCTTTTTGCCCCTTTGACCACTAATTAGGGGTAGTAAACGAAGTCTAATTACAAAACCACCTCCACAATCCCCCGTGTAAATCGCGAGATGAATTTAATGAGGTTTTTGACCGCGTGATTAGAGGATGATTTCTGTAGCAGCACTGTAGCAAATCATCAATCAATTACCGTCATTACATTAGTCTCGAAAAGTTACACTCATTCCTAAAAATGTTTTGCAAATAGACCTCATTTAGTACTCCATGCATGTGAGATTCTCTTTTCAGAAAACGTGCGCGAAAAAACACTGTTATAACCAGGCAGGTCCCATAAAAAAAATACAGCAGGGAGGAGCCCTGTTGCTTGCCGTGCTACCGACTTGATGAGATGAAGCCACGCACCGCCATTAGTTAGATAATAATTATGGTGTTAGAAAACCTCAGAGGCGGGCTCAGTATTGATGCATGGGTATTGAGCTGAATACCTCAATTTATTTACATAGTATATAATATGTATATGTATGAAAAATAGAAAATAACATCACAAAATAAATAAGCTTCTCAGTCTCATATTATTGCCTCTTGGGCTCAAATAGCTCATTTCTCAATCTTATTTTGGTATTTAATTATGTGCTATAAACTTATACTTTATGCTGTCAATTGTTCTTCACCCTTTAAAAGTTTTGAATACCCAGACCCTAAATTATGGACCCGCCCCTGACTTGCCTCACCTTTTCGATTTGAACTACTAGCTGTAGTAGTGGACTAGCTAGCGCAACATGGCTTTTGTCTAGTGCGCGCATGTTTGGGGCGTGGAGGCCCATTCAACCGCCTCGTGGATACGCAGTTGGCACGGCAGGTTTTTTTTCCACTCTGTTCGACTGCCTGACTGCCTGTGGCTGATGGCTGGTACTGATTTGTTGTGAGAGAAAGTACTGCTGGCTAGCTGATGCTGGTGACTAATACTGATTTAGTGTGAAATAAAAATACTGCTAGTTGGTTGGCTGGCTTGTCAGCCGAACAAAGTGGAATTCATCGCCAGGGTCGGCAGGGAACCGCCAGGGTCGGCAGGGAACGAGCGAGCGAGTGAATCTTCCCACAATCCAACAAATCCTCACTCAGCTCCATCTGACCGGTCGAAACCGTAACGGGTGACGTATTAGTAGGCGATAAATAATTGACAAAAGAGATTGTTGCCCAAGATGGCGTATTACCTCTAATTAATGCAGCAGCAACAACCTCCCAATCTTCTCGTGCTGCCGATCGATGCCCTCAACCAAAAGGCGGGTAGCTCGTGTCGTGCGCCACCGGCGATCTCGACCGCCGATAAACCTGAGCTTCACTAATTAAAAAAATGCTGGATCGGAGGAGTATCTAATGGCATGTGAGATAGATAGATTAGACTTTTTTCCCGGTGACGACGGCACGGATGGGAGGTGGGGGACCAGCGTCAGAATATTTGCGCGGGCGATCCTCAAGGAGGCTTAACAATTTAGCAAATAAACCGGAGGAATTCGTCAGGGACGACCACCACCACCACCACCTTGTGGACACGTAGGCCCTGCCGCTTGTTTTTAGTCATAATAAGTCCGTGCTGCCTGGTGACAACTAAGCTGGGCTTACATACTAGTTACATGAGGCTTAATTTGCTAGTAAACAAGTTAGTACCATATGGAAGTTGCCTTCTCAGATCTCTTTCAGTCCAGACTCCAGAGTCCACCGCTGAGAGCAGCATGCGCGGAGCAGGGTCGTTCTAGAAACCTGAGGGCTTCAAATTGATGGGCGCAGAGGAAATTCTGGAGTTCCAAGCAAACGTCAGGGCATTTCGGGAATTTAGGAGCGATGTATATATAGGTTTCTTCTGGCTCGGGATTTGAAAAGGAATTCATATATATTTTGTATGCAGTGCAAACACTTCATATGTTTAATTTCCTATTGAAGAGTCTGTTACAAAGGAACTCCAAAATATATTTTGAGTACCATTTTCTGTGTTCTGAATGTGTTTTCGCAGAATGGTTTCCATCTTCGAGAAAGGAAAAGGTTAAGACTTAAGAGAGGATGTCGTTTTTAAAAGCCCTGGCATGCTAGCCTTTTGTCCACTGAGTCCTTTTGTAGAGAGTTAATTTGGTGGATCCAAGCTGTTGGGAAAATAGAAAACGTACTTCCTGGATGATATGATCCTCGAGGAAACTTAAGAAATTATCACCCAACGGATTATAATTTCCACAACCAATCCAAACTAATTCTAAGACAAATGCGAAGAACCTCTCAATTAGAAGAGCTGTGAAAAAAAAAACAAAATCCAGCGCATCGTGGAAAAAAAAAGAAAATCAGCTGCGCGTTCCAACAAAATGTTTAAATTAAAAGAGCTGATGCCCAAAAAAAGGTTTTAAAAGAGCTGCGAATACCTTTCGAACGGTTTTTGAAAAGGAGATACACATTGTCAGAGAGTGGTAAATTCAGCCGGCGACGTGATAAACCGAATGTCAGGCCAGTCTCAGTGGGAGTGTCATCGACACAGTTATCTAGACTGAAATTTTAAAAATTGTGTCAGTGGAGTGTCATCACCATGACACTCTTTTCACATTTCACGACACTTTTTTCTTCTCTCTCCTCGTACTATTGATATATATTAGTAAATTTAATATCACCTTACTGTCATGACACTTCCGTTTAGATTGGCCTCAGGAATGCACCGCATTGGTCCTGGGAAACATAAGTGCCGGCACGATTTGACCATGCGCGACTCGACTCAAAGAGAGAGAGAGAGAGAGCTGATCTGATCTGATCTGACGGGTGGCGTTGCGCATGAGTGAATGCTGCGTGCAGCAAGCAAAGGCCCGCACACGCCACAACACATGCACCAAATGAAAATCCCAGTGGTAATCGCGCCATTAATTGGCGCCAACAAACAGCCGCCCTGGCAACGTGGGGCGTGTGGCCGCGCGAGAAGATGGGAGGAGCAGCCAGGGCACCGGCCCACGACATGCTCCGCGCCTCCCAGCAGCCCCACAGGTGGACTCGCCACGCCACTGTAGCACGCTCGCGCTACACATGGATGGCATGCTCTTTGGGAACAATAATCCCCAATACCCCCACTCCAATATTCTGGTTCAAGAAAAAAAAAGAGAAACCAATAATAGCCCTCGAGTAGTATTATATTCTCACATTCGCCCTTTGCCGCGCAGCGGAACGGCAAACACGTTTGGTTGATGTGTCCGGTCTGGTCTGCACATTCCACGTTGCTCTTTTTCGTTTTTGACCCTTTTCCATTTACTAGTTTGCTTTTTTTTTTCTTTGGGATGGGAAATGCGGTATAGACGCAAATTGACAAACTAACTCTCATGCACATCCACTCGACACACGCCTTTACCCTATCGCTGAACCCGGCAGATGTCGAGATCGACAAAGTCATCGCATATATCTCTGCTGTTGACAGGTACGAGAATTAGCTTAAATAAGAGCTGTTGTTTTGAACAGGATACTCTCATCTCTGATGAGCAGATTATAAACATAAAAGAAACCTAACCAATTAAGTTACACTACATAATCAAACTGAGCGTTAAGGCTACAATGATTTTAATTGTACTATAGTTTTTCTTCGATGAAAGGGGTTGGATTGCACATATATAGGTCATGGTCTAGAGGAGTTTGGCATTTTGTCATTTTCTTTTCATTTTGTTGCATTTTGCGTGCAACCAATGGAAAATATGCATTTTCGAAGTTGTATTTTGAATTTGGCATCGAAACCAAGCAATAGGTCCAACATACTAGTTCACGTGGAACCCAGCAAATCTACGCTTTTTTTTTGAAAGTTTCAAATCTACGCTTATAGCTACGGCCATTATGATGCTTTGACATGATATGCTCTTTTGCCGGTATGCTGGTAACAGCTTGTTTACTATATTTTTGGTGGTAAACTATATATGCATCAACAGCTAAAAAGTCTCTGATGAGTTCGTCAAGATCTACCGTCTAGTGTTTCTTTCATTTGGTGTGTCGTGCGTGTGTGCATGTAATACTCTTTACCACATGTAAACAAAAGACTGGATGGTCAAGGGAAAGGTTAATAAAGGGAGAAACTTGACTGTGAGTCCATGACAATACAGTTACATTTTTACACAAAGGGTAAATAGGTACCACACGCAAAACACAAGAACCCAGAATCTTTTGTGCTTTGAAATTTTTCACATGTAATGACTTTTCCATTCCTCGTTACTAAGAGCATCTCCAACAGTTCCTAATTTTTTCTCTCCAAATTTTATTATTTGGCAACTCCCAAATAGGTACGGAGAGGAAAAAAAGAGTCATCTCCAATAATTTTCCATTTTACTCCAAAAATGAAAAATTGTGGCCACACAACAATAATTCCACGGAAAACTTCCATGTCTGGCGGACATTGCTTAGCAGAGAGATGCTTCTTGCAAATCAAATTGCTGGTGATTTAAGGCACAAGAGGGTTTAGAATTTGAGAAAAAGAAAAAGAACCATGAGAGGATTCCATTTTACCTCTTACTTTGCACCGAGATGCACCATCGTGGTCAGAATCTATTCGGGAAGGAGGAGGCAGTGAACTGCTTGACGAGACCAGGGGCAGCAGCGTTCTGTTCATGGCGAGCAACAGGTGGCCGGTGCTTGGTACGTCCGGCGGCCAGTGCTGGGTGGAAGGAAAAGGCATGGGCCATGCGCATGGCGACAGGGAGCAGCAGGGAGGATCGGTGCCCACGTTGCAAGCGGATCAGCACCTGCGCGCGTGGGGAAGAAGCAGACCTCGGCGAAAAAACTCCGCGGGAAGGAGCGATGAGGAGGGGAGATCGAGTGCGTATATTTACGCATAAATAAAATTAATTTGTTAATTATTAATAGATAGAAAATTAGGATAGAAAACTATTGAAGAGTATTTTTTCCAAAAAACAAAGATGGAGAAGAGAGATGAAAAACTATTGGAGATGCTCTAAGAAGCGATAATTCATTTCAACCAATATAGCACACATCGAAATTTAGATTGTAATTTTCCGCAAAAAAAAGAATGTAATGCACTATCACCTCGGTCTAACAAAACTCCAAACTTGACCAAGACCAAAAAAAAAGATTTCACTTTACACGCAGGTAAAAGAAGACAAGAATGCAGGAGCCCCTCAAAGGACAAGGGTAATGGATCAATAAAGAGAGAAAAAAACACCGCTGGTAGCAGCAGAAAGTAGAAACCACATCCTCTCTCACAAAAGGAGAAAGTGAAAAAAAAAGATAGGCCCCTACCACCACAGGTGGGCCCGGTCAGCTCCCAGCAATGTTGGACCCACCAACCCAGGCCAGGCCCCCTCCCGTTCAACTTCCCAAGCTTCACTATAAATTGACGCGTCCCCCCACGCCATCCGGCTCACAGCTCAGGCCACGGCAGCAGCAGCGGCGGCAAAGCCTTCCCAGTCCCAGTCGTCGGAGTCGGAGCACTCGCGATTTCCCGTGTCCACCTCCTGCCCAGCTGCCTACTCTCCTTCCCTCCCGGCACCCGCTACGCCCACGCGCCCACCTACCCAAAACAACCGCGCGGCCCTCGACTCCCTCGGCGCCACCACCTCTTCGGAGTTCGGACATCGATCGGCAGCTACAGGCTCCCACCTCCAGCACGGCGGCGGCGGCGGCGATGGCAATGGACGCGGCTGTGGCCGAGAAGAGCGGCGGCGGCGCCGGAGCCGCCACGGCCGCGGCCGCGCAGGCGGGGAACGGCGGCGAGAGGCGGTCCCGGTTCCAGCGAATCTGCGTGTACTGCGGCAGCGCCAAGGGCCGGAAGCCCAGCTACCAGGACGCCGCCGTCGAGCTCGGCAAGGAGCTGGTACGTGGCCGCCGCGTCCCCTCAGCTCCCCCCGGAAAATCCCCGCCTTCACGCGCCGGAAGCCCCCGTAAAAATCCAATCTTTGCGGGGGAATCAGATCAATCTCGCGCCTCCTCTCGCTCCACTCGATTGCGCCTCTGCGGTGGCGTGTGCCGCCGCCTGCTGCTGCGTCGAGAGCTGCTTGCTGCCGTGGCGCACGCCACGTCCTGGTGTGATCATGTATCCGCGCGCGCGCGCGGGCGCCTCGCCGGCTGGGACGCGGCGGCAAACCTTGCTCGGCTGCTCGCCATCCGGGGAGCCGAAAGGCGCCGCGATCCTTTGCCGTTTCGGGCGGTGGTCTCTCGTAGTTGAATGGTCGCCGCGGACGGACTATGATGGATTGCTGCCGCGCGCGGTGACCTCACTTGCCTCCCCAAATGAACAATCTTTGCTTCTTTCCTCGGCGCACCGAAACCCCAATTCAATTTTATCCGCAATAAATAGTATCAGCGTTTGTTTTTTCTGCATTTCTCGAGGGAATTGTTGACGATGAGTGGATGGATTTTTCCTGGTGCAGGTGGAGAGGGGCATAGACCTGGTCTACGGGGGCGGATCCATCGGCCTCATGGGGCTGGTCTCTCATGCAGTTCATGATGGGGGGCGCCATGTGATTGGGTGAGCATCCTAACCTCCCCGGCTCTCTCTCTCTCTCTCTTCCTCTGGAGTCTGGACAAGTTGTGCCGCGTGCATGCCAGGCTCCTCTCTTCCTTGATGAGTGCTCCTGCCGTGGGTGCACGCTTCCTGCGCCTTCTTGTATCAAAATGGCAGCTTTTGATCGCCGCAGCCATGGCGCTGCCCCCTGGGCATGCCGTGGAGACGTTCGAGTCTCCTGCTGCATCATTTCAGCAGGAGCCATTTTGAATGCAACTGGGTTGGGTTGGGTTGGGTTGGGCTTCATCACTCACAGGAGTGGAAGCACCTTTTGGCCTGGCCTCCGAAAGGCTACTCGGTTGCATTCTCCAAATGTCCATCGAGTTGCAACTTGCAAGGGGGGCAGCAGGCAGTGCTATACTGCCATCTTCTCCTCTCTTCTTTGCCTTAATAATTGTGCAGCGTTTATTTGCTCCGGTCCAAAGTCTGCTGCTCTCTAGACTGTCTCAAGCTGTGCCGTGCCTAGCCTGAGCTAGCTCCTGGCTTGCCAGTTTTCCTGCAATGGGAAAGGCCATGGCCTGGTGCTTCTACCTGCTTGACTGCTTCATGCTGGAAACTGATGTGTCTTTCTGCTTCCCCTCTTTTCTTGATTGCAGGGTCATCCCAAGATCCTTGATGCCCAGAGAGGTGAGCTTCCTCTTGTACATCTAGGAGACTTGCATTTGACTGCTGCTGTGTGCTGGTTTTGTTTTGGAATGCATGTCTGGAACCTTTCGTGTGATGCCTGTGATCACACTGCGTGCATCTGAACAAGTACCAATAACAAGGGACCTTTTGTGTAGGGGGACATGATGCATTTATGTCCATCACATTAAACTAATGCTCCTGACCTAAAACATTACGTACTGCACTTCAATAGATATTCAGGCTTTTAAGATTTTACTGCACTACTGCACTTGCTTGCTCTGAAGTTTTTACTGGATTTGCATGTTAGGCCGTGTTTAGTTTCGTTGCAAAATTTTTTTGTAAAAGAATTTTACTAATTTGAAGTACTAAATGAAGTCTATTTACAAAACTTTTTGCACAGATAGGTTGTAAATCACGAGACGAATCTAATGATGCTAATTAATCCATGATTAATCAATAACTAACAGATGGTTACTGTAGCATCACTGTTGCGAACCATGGGTTAAGTAGGCTCATTAGATTCGTCTCGCGATTTACAGCCCATCCATGCAAAAAATTTTATAAATAGACTTCATTTAGTACTCCCATGCATGTGTCGAAACATTCGATATGACGTTTTTTTTTTTGCGTTTACGGGTTTACGGGATCGGATCTAAACAGGGCCTTAGTAACTAGCGTGTGTTCTTTACTTCTTTACCTCTTGCACGGCACCTGCACTTTCTTATGTTGAAAGTAGATTTGGGCTGCGTTTAGTTCCCAAAATAATTTGCGCAGTATCTGTCACATTGAATTTTCGGACACATGCATGGAGCATTAAATGAAGTTGAAAAAAATAACTAATTACATAGTCTAACTGATTTCTACGAGATGAATCTAATGATATTAATTAATCTATGATTGGACATTAATTGTCAAATAACAACGAAATTTGCTACAGTAGCCAAACCCAAACTTTTTCACCAACTAAACACCCCCTTGGTCCCTGTGTGAATCCTCTTGGTCGGCATCCTTGACGAGCACATTATGTGGAACTAGTCTTATGTTTTCTAATATGAAGGATGAGCTCACCGTATAACCATTATTGCCATGCATTGACATACCTGAAACATACATTCATATCTGTCCAGGGATTAGTGATGCATTTCTAATTTCAGTGGAGTATTTAAAAGAGTGTCAGATGTTTAGATTCCAAGTTTCTTCTTTTGCAGGTAACTGGTGAACCTGTTGGGGAAGTAAGGGCGGTCTCCGGTATGCACGAGAGGAAAGCTGAGATGGCTCGATTTGCTGATGCTTTCATAGCATTACCTGGTATGGTTGTTTAGTCAAATCACAACATTTTTCTTGTGAACTGATTGTCCTGGGGTGCCAAACTTGACACACTCCCTTGCGTCACATTGCAGGTGGCTACGGCACTCTGGAGGAGTTGCTTGAGGTCATCACCTGGGCACAACTAGGAATCCATAAGAAGCCGGTAACGACTAATTCTGATACCTTGTTGCATCCAAACCAAAACTTACTCATGGGCGCTCAATAATTTAGGGTCATGTGCAGTGCCTCCAAGTTTCAGGATTCCTTCTGTCCTATCAAACTCTGTTTCCCACTAGTTTATCACAAAGTCGTTTGATTAGAGATACTGTGATCTTTTATGAACATCTTGCCTTGATCATGGCTTCGTGGCGCATGGTGCGCCCATGTGAATGGCTGGGGTTTTGGATGTCCAGAGACAAATTGCTGAATTATTAGTTTAGTTTAGTTAGCCAAACATCCACAGATGTTAATTAGAACTTAGTTGGGGGAGCATGCGATCTGCACTCTCTGTTGTTTATACGCTTTGTCCACTCAATTCCTTATGAATATTTGGACACAGCTAATAGGTTGATTCCGGGGGATCTTGTACCAGTCAAACTTGGCATTTGAAAAGGAATGTGTAGTTGGCAACTTCTCTAAACAATTGCCCAGCGTTGGTGAGCCACAAATGATAGATAGATGAAAGATTTGAACAATCAATCCAATTGTTATCGACTCTGATTCGTCAGCCGTTACTATTATTGGAGCCTGCTGGGCCCCATCAAATTGATAAAATGGTGGCATAGTGCAGTATTGTATCAACTGGGATTATTGGCCCTACATAATCCTTCCTGTCAGGAATAGGCTACCAGTCGTCAATAGTTCACACAGCTTCATAAGTCATAACCTTCTGATTCTTCCATAACCAGCAACCATTCACCTCTGGGAAATTTGTATTTTAACTGACTGTAAATATTCACCAGGTCGGACTTCTGAACGTGGACGGGTTCTACGACCCGCTGCTATCCTTCATCGACATGGCCGTGAACGAAGGGTTTATAAAGGAGGACGCGCGGCGCATCATCATCTCGGCTCCTACCGCGAAGGAGCTTGTTCTCAAGCTTGAGGTGAAATTCCGATCCCGATCCATTGCTCTAGAAGCAGGGTATAAATTTAGACCGGCGGCTGCTCACACCTTGCGCACGTGTGATTCGCAGGAGTATGTTCCCGAGTACGAGGTCGGTTTGGTGTGGGAGGATCAAATGCCGGCGGCGGCGCACGGCTTCGCCCCGGAGCTGGAGCCCGGGATCGCCTCCTCCTGATCCGGCACCTAACCAGATTCTGACCGACAGCCGGGGTCCCCCAAGCAAGTAGTAGCATCTCTAACAAAGAAGAAGGCGACGTTCTTAGCTTAGTCCTCGCTCTTTTGCCGCCTGTCAATTGTTCTCTTTTGGGACAGATAGCGGTGTTAATCCTTATTAGCATCTTTAGTAGCTGCAGTGCAGTAGTGCCTTAGTCCTCTCCCTGTCATGTGTCTTGGCTGCCCCCCCCCCCCCCCCCCCCCCCCCCGCTTTTGCTCCTAGAAGTAGGAAGGAACGCGTGTAAATTCCTCCCGGTTTGTGGCGATTCCGATTGCTCGCACGTGTGACGGATGGATGGATGGATGGGAACATGGATCAATGGATGTATTTTGTCCGGAACTCGTGCAGATGAATGATGATTCTTTTCGTGCTCATTCCTAATCTGCAATGTCTCCGGGCCTTGTTCCGGGCGGGCGCTGTGGTGCTTGCCTGTGCTGTGCGTGCGAGTGGACTTGCTCATGTGATCTTTCTTTCCTTCGGGTCCCCTCCCCGGTGGTGGTGGGCGCTGCGGTTCCGGCGTCGCTGTCGGGGGCGGGCGACGGATGGGATCGGAATCTGTCCGCCGGCCGGCCGCGGGGGTGCCGCCGTGTCGGCAGCGGGGGGCAGGAGGACACCGGTGGGGTCGCGCGGCGGCGACCCGCGGTGGCGCCTGTCGCGCGCTTTCGGCTGGTGCCCTCCGACCGCCGCCTCCGTTTTTCCTCCCGAGGAGACAGAGAGAGGCGAGCTTGACATTGGCGCCAAGGTCGTTCCCCGACACGCGGGGAAGAGTTGAGAGCCATTGGAAAAGGATTGCCACGGCTCCTGATCTCGACACGTGGGCCCCGCGTGGCAAATCAGCGGAGTTAGTTAGGGGCGGGTATTTTAGGCGGGATCAAGATCCCCCACCAGATTATCGGAACACAGGGAGGAGGCGTACGGCTCCCTGCTGGTCCCTACGCCACAGTTGACTAGTGCCTTAGTGACACTCACAAGTCACAAGGTGCAAAAAAAAAAAAAAGAAATTACAGTTGGTGTCATGTATTAGGAAGTTAAAACAACCTGCAATTTGGAACGCGGGGAGTACCATTCGGTAACGCCATCGCTCTTACTCGTGCAAACTACTAACATGTAGTAGTTATATATTGCGGGACCCAAGCGGCGCGCCATCTTCGCGGTAACATCATCGATCAGCACCAGTCTTAATCCGGTGATTGCGAATGAAATGAAACGAAAGGAAAGGATGGAGCAGTTTCCTTTCCCCCGGGGGGTCCATCTGCTCTTCACGCACGGTGTGACGCGGACGTTGTTTAGGCCAAGGAAGGATGGGTGCTTTACCCAAGTCATGACGTTCGGCATAGAATAAAACATTCCGGCGACGGTTCGGTTGATGCTCTTTTCGCCCGTGGTGGACGGTTTCAGGCCGTTTTCAGCCACCCCACCTCTTCTTTTTTTTCCCTCGGCTTTACGTCGTCCGATTTGTCAAACAATTGCCGCGTGTTCTCTCCGTCTTACCGACGGCAGCCTCCGTGCAGACGGATTCCGACTGCTGGCCCGTGTGATCCGTTCCGTCGGTAATAGACGGCCAGTAGTCTAATGCAGCGGTTGCTGAGAGTCTACGTGTAATTTTCGTTTCGTTTTTATTTTACGGTGGCTGCGGTTACACGATGTCAAAGAGTGTGCGGAGTTGGTACGGCCGGATAAAACTAAATTGACCGGAAATTTGCAGGCTTTGAAGTGGATTTTTTAGTATGCGGTTTTGACTGGACGACTTGAACTGGTAGCACGGTAGATAGACAACTAGACGTGCATTGACGCATGCCGGGTGCTTTTGCTCGTACGCAAGCGAAGCAGCCGCGTTGCACGGGGTAAAATGGTCAATGCTAATCTATGGCCCCGGCGGGAAAAAGGCAACAGCAAAGTTCCGAAACAGAGGCCCTGGCCTGGCCACCAAGCCATCTGAACAGGCTGACCCTGGAGGACACAGCAATGTGCACGCTGCTTCCTCAAGGGTGCGCACCTGGAATGACAGCAGGCGCTGACATAGAGAACACAACAATTTGACAAGAGGAAAACATTATAATGACAAGAGGTCATCAGGTCAGCACAATTATGAATTGGATCAATCGAGTAGGTACAGTACAGCACATCTTTACTGCAGAAAAAAGAACAAAGCAGCATACATCATGATGACGTGATGTTTTGTGTGATCGGAGGAAGTTGAGCTAAATTATCCTTTGTCTGGACTGATTATCAAAATCCCTCGGCAGGGCAGTGGGGGTTACAACAGTCAAGTTATTTCACTAGTGGATACACTAAACAAGGAAAGCTACGCCTGTTTTTCACTCAAATGGAACGGGCGTGCCCTGCTTCTTGTTGACAATGGCCATGGCCAAGTACCTAGTGCCCATTCCAATAGGCGTCTGGTCCTCAGGGCCTTCCCAGAATGGGGCTTCCCCATCCCCAACTAGCCGCCAGTAGCCCGTTCTCAATGATTCTGCCTGCTCCTCAGTGCAATTTTGCAGGAGAGCTTCTACTCTGAAGTTGATACCAAGAGAACCCAAGAACTGGGATTGAGTCATTGGCCCATGGACTGAGATATCATCTGCAGAAATCGTCAAAAAAAAAATCTGTGTAACAAAATTCAGTCTCAACATGAACAGTATTATAAGTAGAAAAGTTAACAACCATAGAGCGCACCTGAAGCTTCCAGAGCAGAGTGCCTGATTGAAGCAAAGTCGATATAGGCACTCAGATCAGCAGAGCCAGGGTCATCTAAAATGTGGACAAACTTGTGTTTACGGATTGCCTGCATTTATTTTAGTTAGCGACCAAACCATTATCAATACATAATGTTATTGCTATCACTCAAAGATACGACAAAGCTCAATAAGAATAACTATTTGTGTATCAAATAATGCAGAAGTTTAGGGCCTGAATTTATGTATTACTCGTTCCAGTCTCAAACACACAGCTTAATAGCATCAATATTGTGGAAGTACGTCTCAGCACAAACAATCAAGAATCATTTTCCATGTATCCAATCTAAATATTCAGGGATATCAACCACAACAGCAAGTTTGACTGCACGTATACCAAAACACCACCTTTTGTGACTATAGAGAGTATTGTGCCACCAAAATCAAAATAGACTAGCTACTAGACTTTAAGAGTTTATGTCACAGTGTACTAAACAGTCAACAACATATTGAGTTCAAGTCAGGTAATAATGAAATGGTTTTAAAATCCAAACCTGGAGACTATCAGATACTATTCCATCTTTGCCATAGTCAATAATGAGAGCACCTCCGCCATCTGAACTAATTCTATCTGCAATTTGTTCAGTAAGCTCCATTGCCTTGGGGCAGACTTCAATATGCTCAACCTTCTCAAGCTCCTCAGAGCTAGCCCATCCACAACGCTTGGAGAGGTAAAGTAAAGAAGCTGTAGGATGGGGAGACAGAACAAAGCGAAACCTGCTGCAGCAGTTAGCATTACACATTTCCTTAAGATTAAGAACACATAAACACATTTGGTAAAACTCACGAAGAGTCTTCTGCAAGATCCACCATCTTTTCGGACCAGCCACGTGATGCTTTCTGCAAAAAAAGAAAAAGAAAAATATTATTCAGTCCAGGGACTACAAAATATTCTGGTGAGTAGATAAGAGCCATAAGAACTCAAATATAACTAACTACAGAAACAAACCTGAAATTGATGGATTGGTAAGGCATCATAGAATTCATGTGCAATAATTATAGTTGGCGCTGCATATATGAAAGTTACAGATAAAGGAAACATAAGAAAACCCCATTGAGAAGTGTAAAAGAAATAAACTTGAAGAAAGCCAAATACATGACGGTAAACAGTTGCAAAGAAAAAAGTGTCTGATACAGTGATACTTGAAATAAAGACAGCAGGTTAAATATTATGCATATTCCATGCATAAAGTAACTAACCAAGTAAATTAGCAATGGTGAGATATATGCTTTGAGATCAAGTTATGTGGTGTACCAACACTTGGGCTCGAGCCTCAACTCCACCTTAGCTACAAGAGTGGGGTTAAGTCCTATTTCCTCCGAAACTAAAATATTTCACAGTAAGTTGAGCCAATAGCTGTGTTATCGTTGCTATTCCATAGAGAAGTAAAATGCAGTCTCATAAACCGATACTGTTGCTCCATGATATATATGAAGGCACACTCTGTACCGCAATAAAATTATAGAACTGCACAATTTTTCCTAATGTCATGTGGTAAAATGCCTCATAGATTTCACAAAAATACCTTAAGGTGAATGACATCATAAAAATACCTATAGAGATCAATAATTTTAAAAAAGTTATTGATTAAACAGCCAGTTCTAAATGAAAAGAGCCTCATACATCCTGAAGGAACCTGTTCGAGGGAGGCATGCCAACAAACAGGGGCTCCACAAAGCTTGCTAACTGTTATTTTGCCATCATCAACAGGTTCATCTTCACATTTCAAAGTATTATACTGAATTTTTTGCAATGTAGGGCTGCACTCAACCAAGTTAATGTTGAGTGCCTTGGTGAAATTAACAAACTTTGCTGAACCCTGTTGAAATGGAGACATCCACTTAGAGCAGGACAATGGAAATTCAATAGCTGATAGATGCAAGATAGAAAACATACACGAAGTAAATCAGCCAAGAGGGTTCCCCGTCCTGGGCCAAGCTCAATCATATTCACCTTCTCCGGCCGTCCCATTTGCTCCCAGAGGCACATTGCCCATACGCCAATCATCTGAGGCAATAAATGCCATTAGGTTCTTTTATCAACATTGTAGCACAAAAACAATAATTCAGCAGTTCAAGAACACCCACTGTAGAAGTATACCATACTTATACTATCAGTGTCTGATAAGTAATACTATTTGCAACACAGATATGGAATAACAGCACAATTAGTTTTATGAATCTCATCAGCGCCTTCTTGACTTCAAAAAATAGCATGCCTTTTACGGTTGCCATTTTTATTACTTGAAACACATGATTCATTACTGCACTGTGATTAAGTAGTTATACAGCATACTGATGCTCTTCATATTAGTGTTGTCAAAGCAATCAATTAATGAGTACCACTGCACCAGTTACCTCTCCAAACATTTGGCTGACCTCTGGCGAGGTAATGAAGTCTCCCCCCTCCCCAAACACATCCCGGTTGATATAGAATCCAGATTGCGGGTTCGTCAGCACCTCCTCCATGTATTCAGCTACGCTGATCGGACCACTTCGAAACTGACACCACCACAGTCACATCAAAATGGGCGATTCGCATTTCCGCATTGCGAGCACCAGAGACTAACAGAGAAACAAATCGAGGCACCTTTATGATGCTCTTGAGGTGCTTGACGAGTTCGGAGTCCGACGACGGCTCGTGCGAGTGCTCTGCCGCATTGACAATGCATCTACCATTAGGAACCCTAAACCCACACACTTGGGCGCGTGGCACGGGGACTGAAAGAAACAGAGGCGGAGCGGACCTGGTGGGTTGTAGAGGCCGGAGCGGTCGACGGCGATGCTGAGCCGGGCACCGGCATCACCATTGGAGATCTCGGGCGATTCTTCTTCATCCGCCGCCTCGTCGCGGCCGGCGGCTGAGGACGACGAAGGCGGCGAGGACGGGGAGGTGGTCGGGGCAGACGAGAAGCGGGCCAGGAGGGAGGAGGTGATTGGAGGAGGGACGCGCCGGTGAGTGGCACCGCAGGAGACGTGAGGGGCGAGGCGGCGGAGGAGGGCGGCGGCGGGGCCCCGAAGCATCTCGGCGCCGACGAGAGGGGGGAGACAGAGAGACAGGTGAAGTGTGAGCGGATTGGGCCGGAGCGGTAGACGACGGAGGAAAAAAAAAGATGTTGCGGTTTCGCTCGGACTAGTGTACGGTCCAATTGGCCTGGCTCACAAAGAATTGCTTATTTATGTCTAAATATTTGCAGCTTATTAGCGAAGGGAATATATTAGGCGCAAACCAATCTCTTCGTGCAAACTATGGAAACTTTAATATGAGCCATCAGATTAACATACAAGAGGAGGGGCGCAGGGAGGTGGGAGGGGGGATTTGCAAAAGTGTGATTACCCAATCCAAGGGCGGGTCTAAATTGCCCCTTGGATGTTGATCCGATGATTCAGATTGAAGTTTTCATAGTTTGTACGGAGAGATTGGTTTGCACCTAATATGTTCCCATTAATGAAAGCTTTTTTTGATTAACTGTGTCTTCGTCGTTAACGCCACTAAGAAGGAGGCCCAAGACTCCGAGAGGAGGGCCGGAAGAGGCCAATTGAAGATTTTGTTAAACTTAATTGATGGGAGCTATAGTGAAGAAACAAGCACAGGCACTATGGGTGCGATTATTAGAGATCATACAGGTGGAGTTGTTGCCATGGGGCAAAGATACGGTGACGCACCTATGGCGGAGGCTTATGCGTTGCTGGATGGGCTTCATCTTGCGGAGCAGGTTGGTTGCAATAGGATTATCGTTAACTCGGATTGTATGCAGGTTGTAGCTACAATACGAGAGGATTTCTCAACAACTACAACAGCGACATTTTATGATAAATTCTTATCAATTTGGATGACTTTTAGTTCAATCTCTATAGAGCATTGTAATAGGGATGCCAACCAAGTAGCACATGAGTTAGCAAAAAACTCTTTCGTCAATAGGACTTCTTGTACTTGGGCCGATGAGCCGCCTAGTTTTCTCATTGCTACTTTGGCAAATGATGTAATCATATTCCATAATCAATAAAGTCAGCCATGAAGGCATCCCCTCAAAAAAAAATTTGTGTCTTCATCATAGGCCCTGTTTGAATATTAGGGTTAGAGTTAGAGTTGGTTTTTTGTGGCTCATCTAAGCCAAAAATACCCAAACAGGGTGGGTTAGGCCAATCTCAGTGGAAGTGTCATAAGAGTGTTATGGACATTAAATTTACTAATATGCATGTACCAATAGTATGAGGAGAGAGAAGAAGTGTCATAAAATATGAGAGGAGTGTCACACCATGACACTCTATTGGTATAGTTTTTAAGATTCCAGTCTTGATAACTGTGTCGATAACACTCCCACTGAGACTGGCCTTAGATTCATCTAACCCACCCAAAAAACTATTCCTACCAAGAGAGGCTTATTGGGGTTAAATGTGTGGGATCCACCTTTTTTTTCCTCCCTCGGATTCCCCTGCGGCCACGCGCTCCCCCTCCCGACCCTGTGCGCCGACAGCGCCTCCAAACCCGACGCCCCTCCGCCTCCAAGGATCCCCGACGCCCCCTCCGCCGCCAGTGCCCCCGACGCGCCCTCCGCCTCCAAGGATCCCGCCGGCCTGCCCGGTCCTCGCAGTGACACGCCGCTCAAGATCCGCCCAGTCCTCATCGCGCCGGTTGTCCTCCCCTCGTGTAACACCCTAATTTAAATTTCAGCATTTAATAATAAATTTAATTGATTTTATTTAATTTTCTAAGGTTTATATGTTTAGTCTTGGATTTAATCTAATTTTCGTTCCACAAGTATTTAAAATTTGTCTAAGTTAAAAATTTTGTTGTTGCATACATGTTGGTGCATTGTTCATTTTGTTTGAGTGTTAGAGTTGAATTCAAATTTGAATTTGAATTCAAATAGGTTTGAGTTGTTTAGAAATAGAAATAGAAAAGGAGAAAGAAACCCAAACCCAGCACCCAGCCCGAGCTCCTCTCTTTCCCGTGGCCCGTCCCGCTCAACCGGCCCAGCCCAAGCCCCCGCAGCAGCCCGGACCACCTCCCCAGCCGGCCCGCTTCCTCCCCCGCGCAGCCCACCCCCGCGGCCCAGCTTCCCCCGCGCTGGCCAGCCCGCGCTGTGCGCGCCCCTCCTCCCGCTCGGCCCAGCTCGCCGCTGCTTCAGCCGCGCGCGTCGTCCTCTCTCTCTGACTGTCCGGTCCCATCTGTCGGCGCCTTTCTTCCCCTTTCCTTTCTTCCACCTCGCGCCCGAGCTCCCCTGCTCAGACCCGAGCTCCGCTTGCCCTCTTGCTGCCCGTGGCCCCGCTTGCCCCGTGCGCGCGCCCGAGGCCCACTGGCCAGCCACACCACGTCCTTCCTCCTTCTAGAAGCTTCACCACCGAGCCAGGATCATGCAGAGCGGTTACTCGCGATCCGCTTTCACCGCGCGGAGTCAAGCCCGCGATTTCCGCCGCGCTCGCAACGGGCACGCACGCCCAGGATCCCGGGATCCCTTTATTTGGCACCGCACCCCGGACCTCCTCCCATCCCGCAGCCGCCACCTCTGCACCGCAGCACCACCACCGCACAGCTCCGCCGCGAAGAGGCCTCCGCGCCGTCGCGGCCACGCTGCGCCACCGCCCCCAAGCCCCTGCAAACTGCTGCAGCAACTCCGCCTCGGCACCAGGAAGCCATCCGAGTACTCCTTCCCCGACCCCGGTCCTCACTGTGCCGGAATCTCGCCCGAACCACCGTTGCAGGTAACACGGCCCGCCGCCGCAATTCCTCGCCGCTGGCGCAGCTCAGGCTCAGCTAACCCCCTCTGCACCTCCGCAGGGCCTGCGCGGATCTTCCCCGTGGATCAACAGGACCGGACTCCCTCTGCAGCGCCTCCCCCACGAGCTCTGGTCAAGCGCCGCCTCTGCGCCCCCGCCCGGACCTCACCGCCGACACTGCTGCGCCGCGCGTCCGGTCAATCCCGGCCTCGGTGAGCCACACCCCCGCCTCCCCTCTCTGTTACGCTTTTTGGTTTAGCCCGTAGCGCACCCTAGCTGCCTAGACTCGCGCACGCCGGCGACCACAACCCGCAGACCCGCCGCCGCAGCTGCTAGCACCGCCCCGAACCTCCCCGAGCGCCGTTTAGAGCCCCGGTGAATCACGCATGGCGTGTAGATCACCCCAGACCCAGGCGCGGGTCGATTTGACCACGGGAAGGCCGAGTTCGGCCTACTCCGATGGAGCGCCGCCGCCCCCGCGTGCCCTTTTCTCCCAAGCCACTCGATCTTGAACCGACGTACGAGATTAGATCGCGAAACGTTACGTCCTCAGCCGCCAGATCGTGATCCAACGGATCAGATCCGTGCGTACCGCTTCAGCCTGGCCTATTTGCTAAAGAGCCCCTGCTCTTTACTAGAATTAACCCGCAGTCCTGAGCAGTATAAAAGTATTTCAGTTCAGCCCTGGTTTTTACGTTTTGAACCCTGAGCTTTTTAGAATTAGAACCCGCAGTCCAGCCCTTGCAGTTTTGCGAGTTAGCCCCTAGATCTACCTGTTAATTACATATAGGCCCCTGGTTTTTGTAGAAAACCCTAGAAACTCTGTTTTTTTTTACAGTTAAGCTCCTGGACCTTGTTTTTGCTCTAGTTTTCGCGTTCTAGCTCCGTTTTAGGCGTTCTTTATGTCCACGTGATCGTTGTAACGCGTAGAATAGTTCTAGACCAGTTTTGCTTGCTGTTTCTATGTATTGTTGTACTGTTTCTTAGTGTTAGCCTTTGTTTGCATGTATGTTTATGTTATTGCCTTGTTTTTGGCCATGTGTTCGTGAGTAGACGTTGAGCTACCGGAGGAGCCCCAGTACCAGTACCCGGAGCAGCCACCACCTTCTTAGCACTTTGAGCAGCAGGAGCAGTTTGAGGAAGGCAAGTATAACATGAACAACACCTATCACTTTTAAATACAATTTCATATTGTATTTTAATATTGTATGCCTATAAGGACTTTCCTAGCCACTTTATATCCTTTATATATATATATATCCCTTGGGTTGTATTTTGGTTAGTTGTGCTAGGTGCCGCGCTATAACACAAATGATCTTTTTTAATTAATTTGATTAATGGTATATGCAACTTAATTCTGGTAGTGGCCCGTTTGAGTGGCTCACGTTTCATTATAAAATGGTTTTATTAGAAACATGGTTTAGGGGGCCAGCACGGCACGGTGCTTACTGCTGGGTTGGCCACTCTCCATAAGGACCGGTTCATAGAGCGACAACTTGGGACAACAGCGCTACCACAAGACTGGAATGGGACAGTCTTGGCGTAATAATTAGGTCGTTTTAGTTTGGAGTAACTTACCTGCGGGGCAAGGGTGGTAAGCTTCTATGGCCCTCGTACTGAGTGGTCTCGTCTGTGATATTCTTGACGCCCACTAGACCTGCTCCATAGTCACCGATCCAACCCTCGTGATTACTCCTTGCCAACGAGATTCTTTGTAAAGACTTCGTAGTGTGCTTGCTAGCCATCTCACCTAAGGAAGTGTGATGAACAACTAGCGTAGCTCAGGACTTGTGGGTAAAGATATGCAACCTCTGCAGAGTGTAAAACTGGTATACTAGCCGTGCTCACGGTCATGAGCGGCCCAGATCCTCCTTTTGATTAGTGGGGTTATCTTCCTTTGGTTAGGAGGGTTTCCTTGGGTGGCTTGGTTTGGTAAGGTTCTCAGTAGTATCATAATTAATTCTTATTAATTACTATGTAACTGGGTTTATGGTATTTCATCAACTTGTAGTAAATAGCTTTAATAAAACTATGCCAAGACTTAAAAGCTAATGCAGTTGAGTTAGCCAACTTTAGAGCCTCATAGTTTGTGTTATACTTGTTGAGTACAAGTTGTGTACTCACTCTTGGCTCCTCTACACTTTTTCCTCTTGTTCTTTTGGGGATATTCTACTGCTGCTCAGTTCCTGCCGACGCGAGGGAGTTCACCCGGAGCTACCAGGAGTACGAGGACTTCTAGGCGTTCGTCTCCCAGTCGACGTCCCTGTGGCGCCCTGCTCAGCTTCTGACGAGAGTTATCGTATATGTTTTACGCTTCCGCATACTCTGTATCAGATATTTTGTCATTAATGTAATAAATAACATTCATACTCGCTTTATTATATCTTTTACATGATATGTGCTGTGATATATTGTTCATTCTGTTGTATATACGTGTGACTTGATCCTGGCACGTATATGATTGCTCGGTTTATGTCCTTTTATAAACCGGGTGTTACACCTCGCCACCCTCGCCGCGGTTTCGAGCTTCGCCACCCTCCTCGCCGTCGTCCGTCCACCCGCTCGCCGAGGATCATTGCCGCGCCCCCATCCTTGCCATCCCTCCTCGCCCCCTCCACGCCGCCGGCCCTGCCTCGGTGGAGGAGCAGGACCGGGCCACGCCGCCCCCTGCCACAGCTCCCTCCGCTCTGGCAGCTCCTCTCCGCCCTCCTCGGTCTCGGGCTGGCGACAGTGGACCGCACGCGACGGCGAACCGCACGTGGCAGCGAGAGCGGCAGCCTGTGCGCACGGCGGATCTTGGCAGCGCTCAATCTCGAGCTGGCCTGCACGGGTGGGCGTGGGCGGGGAGCTCGGGCGGGCTCGGCGGACGCGGCGGCGTCATGTGACGAGGCGAGCAGGGGCCGCACGCGTCGGGTTCCGGCAGCAGCCGGATCCGCCCTCTCTGCCTCCCTCGCCAGTCTCCTTCGCCTGCGCGTCGCCGCCCCTCGCCGCGGATTCGAGCGCCGCCCCTCGCCTGTGACATTTGTGAGCGGAGGAGGCCACACAATAGCTAGCCACATGAGACCCAGCTAGAAAGAGTATGTAAAGGAGCAAATGATTTGAAATGTGCGTTTAATCTAACTCTAATCCTTACATCCAAACACTACTTTGGTTAGAGTTAGTTCAAAGTTAGTCTAGAGCTAGAAACTAACTCTATCTTCTAACTCAGTTAGAGTAGAGTAGGAAAATCGGAGGCAAATATAACAACCTTCAGGCCGCAAGAGTAATCGGACAAGACTCCTAGCACTCAATTTGGATTGAGGTATCTATTCATAAAATGGAGCTTCTAGCGTTCGGACGTCCCATCAGAATGCTGTAGAGTGCATCTGGTCGGAGTAATGGTTGTTGGAAATGTTGCATGGAAGATGATTGGTTCAAACTTTTGGCATCAACATAGGATCGGTCTTCTTGTCTCCTAGATCAAGACCTTGCTGTTGGAATCAAGCTTTTGGCAACGGTTGAATCAGAACCTTGTGCTTGAACTGTCGCCATGTACAGGAACCATAGGTAAAAGATTAACAGGGTGCAGAAGGTGCTGTGATTGACGAGGCTAGTTGATGGACATGCCACACGTGGGCGCGTCCGATGCATCGGACACCCTAGCGCAGTAGCATTTCCGTTCACGAAATTTAGAATCTAAGTCAAACTTGTTCTAAACACAACACTTAAAAAAGTGATTCAAATAGTACATTTACGTAGTCATAAGAAAATCAGAAATGCAGGTGTGCAATCAGAAATGCAGATGTGGCTGACAACCTCATTTTCCAAGCTTGTTAGTTTTCTCCAATATCTCATTTGAGTTGATATGGTTCCTAATTGTGTGATTGCACTGGGCACGCGTGGAAGTCACTCTCGGAGAGCAAGCAACAAACAGCTCACCGCGATTGATTTTCCTTCATATATGCACCACCATCCTATTTATAGTCACCGCTGTCCGGAATATGGAGCAAACGACCACGCAACTTACAACGATCAGCTGAATCTGCCGACTTTTGGGCTCACGCCAGTGTTGTTTTGCTTCATGCTTTCGCTGCTGTTGCGCTCATGATTTCTGTCACGGGAATTAGAATAGCCTCCTGGACGTTGTGACTTTGGTGCTGACTAACCAATCAATTTTCAAAGAGGAAATTGAATTAGAAGGGAGAACTAGTTTTGTAATAACTTTGTTTACCTCTTGATTGATTATTTATATGCACGGTCAGGTCAATGCACCATCTATGCATATGTTTCGATGAGAACTCCATTCGAATAAATTGTATATTTGCCACTCCTTCGATCCACTAGCTTGAATGGCGACTAGAGGAGGATAGAGCGGGTTAGGTCGAAGTTGGAGGCAGAGGCGGAGAAGAATTTGTGTGTTCTGCACTTTTGCTGAAGCCTGTTGACGGTTTCCCAGTTGGCCTGGTTCGGTAAAAAATTGCGTATCAACAGTCTAAGTTTTCAGCTATAAAAGTTCAAAAGTTGTAGCATTAATTCGATTAACTGTAGTAATAATAATAAAATTGTATGGAACAATTAAATGTCTGTTCACCATAAAAAAAATGTATTGCATCAAGCAGAGAAACAAGAATGATAAAAATACATCGAATCGTTTTCAACTGCTTAGTATATTCTTTGTTGTACCTTATATTGGAGTATAAAGAAATACCCAAGTGTCCATTGAGAAAAAAATAGACCATTCCATTCTGTTTGTATGGAGACAAGTCTACAATCTAATATTTTTT
Source organism: Panicum virgatum (assembly GCF_016808335.1). NCBI lineage: Eukaryota > Viridiplantae > Streptophyta > Magnoliopsida > Poales > Poaceae > Panicum > Panicum virgatum. The sequence goes on along the minus strand of NC_053140.1, from coordinate 36,937,064 downwards.
AACTTATACAAGATAACAGAACTTTTCAAATGTAGATATCACTAATAAACAATCTATTCATCTATTCATAAACAAAAAGAGAAAGCAGGTAGGATCTCGCTCTTAGCATGTCGAACTTTTTAGTTTTCTCCAACATCTCATCTTAGATAATTTGGTTGGTGTTTTGAAGGCATTCAGAAATCATTTGAATAGAACGGAGAGCATGCAGCGGGCGATTGTCGATGAGTTTGCGTTCACATGTGGACCATAATGTCTTTATTGTCACCAGGTATGGAGCAAACCACCATGCATAATTACATATCTGCAATGTTCGGATGAAAAGCTGCCGACTTTTGGCTCATGGCACAGTTGTTTTGGTCATGCTTTCGTTGCTTCTTTCACAATTTTGTCACGACAAAGTAGTTTTGTTCACACTTCCATTGCTTCTTTCACAGCTTTTTCACTGGGCTTGGAAGATGAACCTGACTGTTTTGAGGTAGTAGCTAGTGCTTACTAGCCAATCAACTTTAAACTTAAAAGGATAATTTCGTATACATTTTTGTCACTCACTTTAAAAACACATTGCAAATTTCTCACTAAGCAGTGGCTAGATCTCTAACGTTTGGAATCACTCAGTCCTGTTAAGAATCGTTATCTTGGAGGCAAAAAGTAATTGATAAAAATGAAAATGAATTTCATTGTGATATCCAAAGACAAAATTGCCTATATGCACGTCTATCCTTCTCCCAATTCTATTGCCATCAACATAGGCGGACCCACTTCAATTCAAAGATATTCAGTTGAATACCTATTGTTTTTGCTATAAAATTGCAGGTATCATACATTCCATGTACATATATTCAGAAAAAATAGTACCCAGTAACAATCAATTTAAGCATCCAACCCGACAAAACGACCAGGCCATTCTCCCTCCCGTTCCTGCTGCTCGTGGCCCAATACCTCATCCTAGCCCCAAATGCCACTACACCCCAGTTTGGGCCTGCGGCAGCACGGTTTGAATTTGTAAAGTTAATTTTGGTTAATTGGCATCCTATTTCAACATATCAGCAAATGCAATTTAAGAATGCCCGTGAATTTGTGATCGCGAAAAAAAAGAATTTGTGACAGTGTGACATTGAGGCAGTGAGCATTACTTGAAACAGTACACTGGAATTTGATATTCAAGTATTCAACATTTAAATTATAGTTTGATGTTGGGTCGCTAATTATGTGATGATGAGGACACAAGGTACGCGCACTTTGCATTTTTTATTTATGTATTGGGAGGACTAATTGCTATGGAGAATTTGTACTCTTTATCAAGAGACATAATGTATGACGATGTGTTGAGTTGTCGTGTGTTCCAAATAAATGAACTAAGTTAAAATTTTCGCATAAGCAAATCCGTGGTCAAATTCTGCTGTTGTCGATAGTTTGCTTAATTCACATTAGATGTAGCAGACGAAAGAATCCAATTGTGCAAATGTTGGTTCAATCTTGATGGAAGTGCTTAAATAAATTAACAAAAATGAGCAAGGTTGTACCTTACCGTACGGCAATTAACTTGACCATCTCTCTTTCACTTGGTCGTGAAGAAGAGGCATATTCACACACGGAGTAGCACTTTCTGGTCAGTAAAAGGCTGCTGCTAATTACCATATAATCAGTTAACATTTTTGGAGTGTTCTGTGAACGAGTCTGTAGGATTTCAATGTGTTCCTTCCTTTCACTTACGAGAAAACATGGGCACTATTAAATAAAACGAGAGAACATGAGAACACGACCTGTGGCAACCTGGGCTCTACTACTAGAAAAAAAAAAAGAACATGAGAACACGATCAGTGGCATCCATTAGTAATATCAGTGGCAACAATGTATGAGATGGCTGGCAGCTATTTTTCATTAATCTTGCTTGCTGCGGTCTACACCTTCAGAACAGAGCAGTTAAATTAAGCGCACGAGTAATCGCAGAAAAAAAAGGCGCACGAATATGAAATTCCTGGCCAAAGAAGATAAAATTTACTTAATTCAACTTTTCCTTGCTCATTTCATATGAACAATAATAGAGAATGGCCGACGGCGATAACAAAACATTAGAGGACAACACTTAAATGCCTCACAAATCCAAGTCATCTCTTATAAACATAAAAAATGTGGTAGATTTATATCGCTAACATATCTAGACAAATCAGAATGTAAAGCCGATCTAATGATTAATCCAGGTTCCTCAGCAGCGCCGCGCACACAGATAACAACCCTCATCTAGCTACTTTGGGTTCGCGTGCCATGCTTGTTGACCACATGCTCAAAACGCTGGGCGTCACAGGGCACCCTCAGCACCCCTTGCTGGCCGTACCCAAACTGCTCCTCGGCCATCTCCAGCAACGCAGCCATGCATGGCTCCTGGAGATCCTTGATGCGCACCAGCACCCTCGTCTCCGCGCCGCCTTCGTCGCCGCGAACCAGCACCATGGGGAGGTACCCTTTTGGTATCCTCTTGTCATCACGAAGAACACCGGGCACACAGCTTGGCAAGGCCTTGGCACTCGCCTTTGGTGTCCAAGCAGGGGCCATTGCTTCTTTGGTATGAGTGTTTGTGGAGTTGTGGATTTGATTGGTGGATATAGGGCTGTTTTTTTGGTTTTGTGGGGGGTATGCTATGAACTTATGACTTGATGAATGATGATGCTCAAACTTGGTGATGCACAAGGGATGCAATGCACTGGCGGGGTTATATAGTGATGGAGGATCGGAGGTTCAAAGCCGAATTGGACGTTTTCCAGATCAGTAGACAGACGTGACTTGTGTGATAGGCCATGGTGATAGTGACCTGTGCAAACTGACGTCTTGGTCTGTATGTTGTCTACATCTCTACATCATTATTCAAATCTAGTAATAATAGGCTCCTGTATTGTAGTGAAAACTCCGCGTTTAGACTTGCAAATGAGCTGCCAATTGCTAGTACGTCTGTCAAGGACTAGTCGTCCCGTACGTCCAATTGGCCTGGTCTAGAATGATGTAGCATTGGATTATCTGTAATAACAAATAACAAATTTTATGAAAAAAATCAAGAAAAAACTGTTAAATGCATGAGTACGGAAAGAAGACATAAATGTATACTGATCGATTTTTATTGTTTAATTTGGATTTGATTATATAATAAATTACATAAAGAAACTCTTAATATACAATGAAAAAATATAAAGAAACTATTTGGTTAGAGACAAGTTTATAACTTAATTTAAACTTGCACACTGGAAAGCCCTTCTCAACAAAAGATATCACTGATGTATAAACAATGAAAATTGGTGAAATCTCACCCGTGTCCACTTGATAGTTTCCTCAACTATTTGTAAACATAATAAGGGTCAGTTTGGTAGAGTTCCACCTAATTCTGATTCTCTATAGGAGCTGATGTCCTGAGAGACGTGATCCACTAGCTGAAAGTGATTCTCTATATGATTCTTTAAGATTAACTTTATGTAAAACAGATTCAGTGTGAAAAGTGAATAAGGAGAAGCTACTTTTTTCAGCTCCAACTTCTTAGTTCATTTCAGAGAATCACTCCACAGAATCAGCATAGAATCATTCCGCTCATAAAAACTGTTTGCCAGAGCTTCTTCTAAACTCAGCTGAGAAGCTTCTCTGAGAGCTCTGCCAAACAGAGCCTAACAGGTCCTAATTGAATACATTCATCTATGGGAGTTGCTTTCAAATATTGAGCTGCAACCAGATGTTGAAGATACACATATTTGGCAATTCTCCACTACAAGCAAGTACACCTCAAAATCGGCATATGAAGCTCTTTTCATTGGAGCTATTCAGTTTGGTCCATGGGAGAGAATATGGTGAAATTGGGGCCCTAGCAAGTGCAAATTTTTCTTGTGGACAGCTGTACACAAAAGATGATGGGCAACAGACCGGTTGGCAAGAAAAGGTTGCAGCATCCTGCTGCTTGCCCACTTTGTGACCAAGCTCAGGAAACAATTGACCATCTTTTAGTCTCTTGTGTATTTGCTCACCAGGTGTGGTTCTATATTCTACAGAGATTTGGTCTACAAGAGCTGGCTCCAAACCTTGAGGGTGGAAATTTTGATGAATGGTGGGTGAATGCAAGTGGTAGGGTATTTGGTCAAGTCCTTAATGGCTCGAACTCCATCATAATCCTAGGAGCCTGGAATTTATGGAATCACCGCAATCGATGTGCATTTGATGGTGCTTCTCCTAGTATCTCAAACATCATCTCGATCACCTTTGAAGATCTGTAGCAGTGGTCCTTGGCTAGGGCTAGAGGAATTTCCTTTCTCCTCGCCCAAACGCCTAGAGACAGGTTTTGGTCCAGTCCTGGTCTAGCTTTTTCTCTTCGTAAGATAAGGCAGTGTAGATGTTTTAGGGGGGTTACAACCCCTTTTCATCTGTAACATTTTGGGGGAGATAAACCCCCTTTTTTCTTCTTAATATAACGATGCACAATTCTCTTGCGCGTTCTAGAAAAGGTTCTTTCCCTTGCATGACATGTATTAGTTTCCTACAATATCTCATTTTAGCTAACTTGGTGTTTTGATGGCAATGGACTGGATAGGTTGCAGCTATTTATAATCGCCCCTGTCAGAAATGGAGGTAACAACCATGCATCTGAACATTAGGAATTGAGCTAACAACCATTATGATGCATCTTCACAGTGTTCAGGTGGAGTGGAGTTGCTGAGTTTGGGCACACAGCACGTACAATTGTTTTCCTTCATGCACTCGTTGCTTTTCTTTCACAATTTTTTTCACTGGAATTGGAACATCATCCGGGCTGTTGTGAGGTATAGTAGTAGCTAGCTAGCCAATGAACTTTATTAGGAATGATTGGAATGCAGCACATGGCGAAAGATAAAGGTAATAGAGACCAATGCTCTGTGTGAGTCTATCTTGAACGGTTTGCTAGTTAAGATAATATCATACAGAACCAAAATATCATTTCCTAGCCATAAAAAGCTAAGGCTTCGTTTGGATGTTGGTATTGGGGCTGAGGAATTGCATTGGGCTAGCAATGCCAAAGCTGGGTGGAAATGGAAATACTCTTCAATGCCAATGCTGTTGTTTGGATGATAGTTAGAATCAAGGGCATCAGTCAATTCCAATTTCTGTTTGGATGCACAGATTGTTGAATTGTATAATTGGAGGAGTTTGACCAATTTACATGTGCTGTACATTTATGCAAATGTACTTTTTCATAACTTGTGCATATATTGGAATGATTTCAAATATACATTATAATAAAATTTATATACAGTATGCATATTCTGAAAAATGTCATAAATATGAAAAAAAACAGCTTTGGTCTTATTGCATCCCAATTCTTGACTACTTTGGTCTTGCAGCAAGCTGCTGTCTTGTTAGCCTACATAGTACACAAACATACATGTATCAGCTAACAAAAAAATATAGAAAACAGCAAGAAAAACATCATGGCATACAACGAGACACATCAATGCTTCACATACCTTCAATCGGCCAAAGCAGCAACCCAGTTCGCTTGTTGGTGTGAAGGTCCCTGGAAAATCCAAGCAACAGATTAGGGTTAGGGTTCCAATCAGGCAAATCAGGGGTAGCGGAGGCAGAGATTGGGGGCGGCGAAGCCGTACCTGTGGAAATGACGGGGAGGTGGAGGCTGGGGATGCGACGCCGGCCGGCAGCGGAGGCCTCTCTTGTCGCCCTTTCTCCCGAGCGGTCGGGAACGAGATGGTGTAGAAGTGAGAAGGGAAAAGGGCGGAGGCTTGCCGGAGATGCAAGAGCACGAGGAGGAGGGCCGGACGCAGCACACTTGCGGTGGAGACGGGGTCGGCGGAGGCGAGGGTGACCACCGGCGGCGGAGGCGGCCTCCCTCTGTCGCCCTTCCGCGGTTCCCCCTGAGCCCGCGGTCTTTTTTTTCGCGAAGTGAAGTGGTACGATGGGGAGGGGCGCGCTCGATTCAGAGGAAAACGGAGGCGGGGGGCTCTGAATTGTGGGCGGGCTGGCGGCAGTGTTTGCGAATGCCCGCGGTATTCGTTTGCAATTCCGTCCGCCAATGCCGAACTCTTCCAAATAGTTGTATTGGGGGCTGGTTAATGTCAATTCCAAATTCTAGCCCTCAATATCAACTTCCAAACGGGGGGCTAAGAGTTATTCTTTTTGTCAACCTTTGCTTTCTCATTTCATATGCACGACACAGAGAACAACGACGAATTTCAAGAACAAAACATTAGAGGCACTTACGTTAATTGTCTCATAGATGTCAATTTCATCTCTTAAACACAAAATTTGTGGTAGAGTTTAATTAGAATTGATGTACAAATAGCGCCATTTATCTACCTATACTTTGGATTTGCGTGCCATGTTAAGCACATGCTCTAAACGTTGTGCGTCACAGGGGACCCTCAGCACCCCTTGTTGGCTGTACCCAAACTGTTGCCCGGCCATCTCCAGCAAGGCAGCCATGCACGGCTCCTTGAGATCTTTGACATGCACCAACTGCACCACCTTCATCGTCGCGAACCAGCACCATGGGGAGGTACCCTTTCGGGACCCTCTTGCCACCACGAGCAACAACACTGGATACACAGCTCAGTGGAACCGTGGCACTCGCCTTCTCTGTCAAGGGAGCCATTGCTAATAGATCTGTGTACTGTGCTGTAGATTTGCTACTAGGTGGATATAGGTTATGACTTTTTTTTTGCTGGGGATATAGGCTATGAACTTGTGAATTGATGCTCAAACCTGATGACGAACAAGAGATGCAATGCACAGGTTTATATATATAGTGGTGGAGTTCGAAGCTAAACGAGACTTTTTCATCAGTAGTAGACAGAAGTGACTTGTGTGATAGGCCAAGGTGAAGGGCGGGCCTGCTATTGATGCATGGGTATTCAGTTGAATACCCAAAATTTTGTGAACCCAAAATTTTGTGAAAAATATATATATACATAGTATACAACATGTATATGTATAAAAAAATAGAAAATAAGAGTATCCCTGAAAGAATTTTTAAATCCTAGTCTCTAACTTTTCTACGTATTTTTATATCCTAGTCTCTAACTCTCTATATATCCTTACGTAGAGGGTCATTCTAAATATTACTTCGTCATATATATATTATCGTGTACCCACTCAGTTTCCATATACCAGATATCCTATTGTTTGAACTTCGACATATTAGGAAACGTGACTCACGAGTTTGAAGGATGAAGGTCGATCTATTCGGTTTTAAAATGGCAAGTATTTGGGATAGGGTGTGGATTTTTATTTTCGTATCTAAGAACGGAGAAAGATGATTTAGGATAGATGTTGCTACCTTGAGGGATTGTTTTTTTGAGAACTTTTGGAGAGAGATTTTCCACTAAAAATACTAAATTCTTAATTAGAATAGTCTTTAGGGTGTATCTTGGAGATGATCTAACATCACAAAATAGACTTTCTAATCTCATGTTGCCTCTTGGGCTCAAATGGCCTACTTCCCCTCCTCTAAGTCCAACCGCGACTCCCAACTGGCACCGACTACAGGTCCCCAGCTCTCTATCCATCCCGATTCTAATTCTCCTTCTCGCGTAGCCGCATTTTTTCCGCTTCCAATTAGCGGCAGCAAACTCTAACGGTATGGCAGGCGACGACTGCCTGCGATGAGACGCGAGCAGCCTGCGGCTTTGGAAACTGCGCAACGCACGTTAGCGACTAAATTTTTTTTACCCTTTGAAAATATTGAATACCCAGATTCTAGATCCTGGGCCCGCCCATAGCCAAGGTGATAGTGACCTGTGCAATGCAACCTGACAAGTCACGGTCTGTGTATTGTCTGCATCAATATCATTAATCAAATCAAGTAATTAAAGGCACCTATATTTTAGTGAAAACTTTACGCGTTTAGACTTGTACATCTGCTACAACAATTGCTAGCTAGTAGTCAGTCTGTCAAGGGACCAGTCGTCTGAGCATGCACGGACACGGTGTGTTCTGCTCGGACCAGTTGACGGTCCAATTGGCCTGGTCCAGAAAGAGTTTGCATACCAACTGTACGTATAAAGAATTTTAAAAAAATGTAGCTTGGATTATCTGCAATAAGAAGTCATAATATGCATCGTAGTCAAGGCGGAAAAGACTAGCGTAGTGATCTAATACCATGGGCGGACGACAGAAGTTCAGAACAGAGATGTAGAAGTCTCACGTACGGTCCCTGAGAACGGAGTGTGGCTACCCACTGGAGCTCCTTGTTTTTCCATCAAATATTCTGCTCCCCCCGGTATTCAGGTTCAAATACTCATGGATTTTTTATTTGTTTACTAGCTTCATATGAAATCATCCCACTAGAAACGAGGGAGAATCTCTTCTATCGTAGAGGCCTTGTCGAGTTCTCCCACTCTGCTAAAAAAGGAATACGATATAAAAAAGATAAGGAGATAAAAGTGTAACACCAAGACACTGACGAAAGATCGGTCATAGACTTGAGTAGAGAAGGACAAGAAGGCATGGGTTGTGGAGGTATTCTTGTCATGGGCTCATGGCTGGCTGAAAGAAACCACTGGACTATAGAATCACTTCGGGAATAATCCTTCGACAGTGACCAACGTGATGATATACCGGAAAGGGTCCCTTTTCCTCATAGTTTAATTTAGCTTTCATTACATTTTACATTACAAAATAAACTCTTAAGTATACGTGTATACATTGAAAAATTGGACCATTCTCTGTTGTAGATGGAGACAAGTTTATAGTTTAATTTCAACTTGCGCTAGATAGCACTTGTCAACAAAGATACCAATAATATAAAAAAAATCTATTCATATCTTCACTTGTGTGTCCACCCATGCGTGTCCAACTTGTTAATTTCCTCATCTATATTCCTAGACAAAATAAGAAAGAGGGAAAGATCTCACCCTTGCGTGTCGAACCTGTTAGTTTCCTGCAATAATATCTCATTTTAGGTAATTTGGTTGCTCTTTTCTTTTGATGGCAGTGGCCTGTCATGCAGTTATTTATTGTCACCGCCGTCTGAAATGGAGCAAACAACCATGTACGATCTATATTCACATGTTCAGGTAGAGGACTTTGGGAACATAATCCTGGCTGTTGTGAGGTATATATGTGTACCATCCAGGTTAAGTGGCCCATGGGTTTCTGTGAGAACTCCAATTGAAATTTTAAGAGAAATTTTCATATCCGTCCTCCTGTTAATAATTAAGAATCGGTATATACGTTGGATTTGAAAGAGTAGCTGATAAAATTGAAAAGAAAACTCATATATTTGCCACAACTGAATCAGAAGAAATTTAATTTCTTATGCTATAGCAAAAATTTTGTTGTTATACATGGTCATATTTTTGACAAACGCGGTTTGTTAACAGTTCCAAAATGGAGTCCCAGGCCAGTTACAATATATCATAGAAGCAAATTTTAATTTCCTGGCCAAGAAGCTAGAGAGTTTTATTCTTTATTTTGTCAACCTTTACTTGCTCATTTCCTATGCACAAAAGAAAACGGCCAACGGCAAGAACACAGAACATCAAAAGGACAGCACTTACGTTACATGTCTCAGATATGTCCATTTCATCTCTTAAACAAAAAAAAGTTAATGGTACAGTTCAATTAGAATGATGCGCAGATAACGCCATTTATGTAGCTACTTTGGATTTGCGTCCCATGTTAACCACATGGTCAAAACGCTGCGCGTCACAGGGGACCCTCAGCACCCCCTGCTGGCCGTACCCAAACTGTTCCTCGGCCATCTCCAGCAGCGCAGCCATGCATGGCTCCTGGAGATCCTTGATACGCACCAGCACCCTCGTCTCTGCGCTGCCTTCGTCTTCGCGAACCAGCACTACGGGGAGGTACCCTTTTGGTATCCTCTTGTCACCATGAAAAACACCGGGCACACAACTTGGCAAGGTCTTGTAACTCGCCTTCATTGTCCAAGGAGCCATTGTTTCTTTAGTATGTATGTGTGTTCTGGATTTGCTTGGTAGATAGGCTATGTTCCTTTGCTTTTTTGCAGAGGATAATAGGCTATGAACTTATGACTTGATGATGCTCGAACTTGATGAAGCACAAGAGATGCAACGCAGGGGTAAATATAGTGGTGGAGGTTCAAAGCTAAGTGGGACTATTTCCAGATCAGTAGACAGACGTGGCTTGTGTGACAGGCCATGGTGATGGTGACCTGTGCAAATTGAGGAGTCTCGGTTGTATACTGTCTTGGTCAGCATCATTTATTAAATTTAGTAATAAAAGGCTCCTATATTATAGTAAAAACTCTGGTTTTGTGCCGTGAGGGTTATTTGCATTTTAGACTTGTACATGGGCTGATGGGCTAGCAATTGCTAGTCAGTCTGTGTCAAAGGGCACAGGTCGTCTGACCGTGATGGTGTTCTACTGGTTTCACATGGATAAGCTCAATGATCATGTAAGCCTTGAATCGAGCCAGCAGTACAGTGCATAAACATAAAAAATGCTATTAGTAGCTTCGGTACTTTCATACACGTTACTCCATCCGTCTCAAATTATTAGTTGTTTTAATTTTCCTAGATACATATTTTTTACTGTGCATCTACATATATATATTTATATTTATATGCATAGCAAAGCCTACGAACCTAGAATAACAAAAATGACTAATAATTTAGAATGAAGGGAAGTATATTTTAATAATTGGATGCTCGATACATGCTTTTTATTTAGAGAATTTCATACCTTTGTGTGTATTTCTATCATTTACCGCGTATAATTAAAGGAGGGACTATAATAATTATCTCAAGGGAGCTGTGAGCGTCGCTAGAGAAGCTTGATCTTACCTAAAACGGAGCATACAAGAACGATTCTCCCCGGAGTCGGAAACAAGGGCGAAGAGCAGTTAGGGAAAATTCTTGTCACATGGAGAATTTTTTTTGGATAGGATCGATATATAGCTTTTTCCTTCCTCTTTATTTCGGCATTTGAGGTTATCATTTTATAGATTAGTTAGGCCAATCTTAATGGGAGTGTCATGAATATTAAATTTGCTGACACGACAGAGTTATTACAAAGAGAGGCAAGGAGAGTTTCATGGGATGTGAGAGGAGTGTCTGTGCCAGAACCGTACAAATTAATCCAGCTCAAGTGCGGTAACTATCACCATAGATGCAATTCGGGTTAACATGCACTTCAAACGGAGTAATCTGACAGTCTATTGAGCACATCCCGATGCAACCACTGAATCATGATAGAAACAAAGCATACAAGAATAACCACTCGAAGGTGAGTCTAGTGATTACGACATTCCACAACTTTCCCAACACAGTGTCTAATATTAATTATTATTACAAACCAAATTCAAATTCATAACAAATACTTTAGAGCAAGTGCAGCGGAAAATAAATGATAGTTCTAAATGACAATACATGATATCATGGTAAAGCCCATATATAACATCATTCAACGTTACCATCGTTGACCGGGGACGCATCCCATTCCATTGACCAACCTACAAAAGCTAGGATTTGAAAAAAACTTGCCATTTCAAGTTTGAAATTTCAAATTTTCATCATGACCTCAACTATAATTTTGTAGATCAGGTCAAAGGAGTAGTGTGCACTTATTTGCTAGGCATGTTTGGGTTGATTTAAAAGCTATAAAGAGATACCGTACAAATACAGAAATTCACACATACATCCGCATGCATGCATAAACCAGAATGCATTGTTTTTTTTTACTTTAATGCATGATGCCATGTTTAAGATCTCATGTTTAGTATTTTAAACACCTAGGGTATTACAGTGTCATCAAACTCGGTTACCTAGTTCACAGTTGGTAATTGTGCAATGACACTCCCCATTGAAACTGACCCTACTAGGACCTAATTTTCCACGTGTTTTACTTGTTACGAAATAATTGTCGAGCGTACTCCATCCGTCCTAGGAATAGTGCAATTCTAGTTTTTTCATATATATTAGTGGCGGCGTGAAAAGACTCGCATACCCTCATTTATTTGCCACATGCGGTTGATTTTTGCATACAAATCAAATATAATAACATAATGAGGCAGGTACTCCGGTTGAGATCCAACCTCTAGAATTACACATTTTGTGAAATTTTTTGCAAACACAGAATTGTACATTTGCATTGAGTAGGTCCATTTATTTTAGTACTCCCTCCATATCTTTTTACATGTCGTTAAGACATAAAATTTTAGTTTATTTTAGTACAATTATTTGGTCTGAAACGTCATATAAAAAGATATGGAGGTAGTATAAGGCAGGTCTACATGTGGTCCAAGATTAGCATGTCGCAGGTTTGAGCATGGACAAAGGTTTCTGTCGGCATCAACAGAGACCAATTGAGATTATTTAAATTGAACATTCCAATAAACGACAGAGACAATCTGCTATGGTCTGATAAGTCTGCGCGTGCTGAGCTGGGAACTCCAGCAATCTTAACCCTGCTTTTTCTCTCAGATTTACAATTGAAAAAAAAAACAGCGAAGCCTTTGGTCTGCAAACCTTCCCATACACCCTAGCTATAGGCGTTCTGCCGTGTTGGCCGCTTCGATGAACGTGTACGACGGGGAAAAAAGGACATACGTACGTACGCACGTTCTTTGGCATGTTGAGTACGTATATATCGGTCCAGGGCGGCAGGGCGGATCTAGAAAAATAGTTATCCACTGGTGTCATCATGCAATAACTTTTCTACATCCACGGGATTATCACTTGCAAAACAGGGCTTGCAAAGGTATTTCTTGACTGCCATTAGTGTCACTAGCCTATCAGTTAAAACTCCTATTTTAAATTATAATTTATTTTATCTTTGTGCTAAAAAAAATCATCTAATATATTTTGACTAAGATCATAAAAAATATAGACCGAAACATATTTTAGTCTATATAGGGAACCTAATTTAATATTATAGATATTTATGGATTTTTCTATAAACTTGATCAAACATAGAAAAGTTTAACTTAGAACAAAACTAAAATGAGTTTTTTTTGGGGTAAAACTAAAATGATTTCTAGTTTGGAATGAAGGATTAGGCTAATAGTGTTTCTATTTATACACCATAATACATAGAATTTGAATATAATTTCCACCTTTTTGCGAGTAAAGATACTTAAACTTGTATACATGATACATCACAATCATGACTAATGCGCTGGTAAGCCCAGCTCTATTTTAGTGCCGGTCATCTAGGTCAACACCACAACATGCTGCTTATCACAAAAACATCGAATTTTGTTTTTGGAAAGAACAATAGCTCTCTGATTTAAATAAGGAGAAGAGATTAAAAAGGATAGTTAGGGTAGATGTGACGTTGGATCTAATTTTTTCTATGTTCACATATGTGGGTAATTAGGATATAGATATAGGGGGTTATTTTAGGCTAATTGGTCATAATGGCGTAGGTGAGTAACTTATTAGAAACAAAGTAAATCGAGCTGTTATTATTATTATCAATGATTATCATATATTGATGGAAAAATTAGATATGTACCATTAAAAGATCCCAAAGTTAGATATATACCATCGTGATTCACATGTCATTGACTCATGTGAGCCTCACATGTCAGTGAGATAACGATAGTATATATCTAACTTTGGGATCTTTTAGTGGTACGAGTCCAAATTTTCCTATATTGATTGACGGCTAGATATGTTGCTTTCTTTAAGAATAAGAATTTCTAGAATTTCTATATTTTTCTAGGGCATCCACTTTTTTCGAGATTACACAGTGCATCTCAGACACTTACAATGCATGCACACTCAACCCTATGAACGCACGAGCGCAAACTCGACCCCTATAAGCATCTTCGAAGACTGAGCCGACGGTAAATTCTCAAAATTGACGAAGTCACCATAGACGTCTCTCTGTCGACAGAAATGTCATCTAAAACTGAAAGCACAATACAGTTAAATCCCAAAATATTCACTTCCATTAGAAGTCAAACTCAGAAACTCAGGACTTGAGGTAGTGTACATGCCCTTTCGCTTATAGAGCGTCCACCTAGAAGTGGGCCATAGGTAAGGATGGATTCGGATCGGATACGGATGAAATCGAATCCGGATATCATCTTTTACCACATTTTAATCCGGATACGAATGCGAATACGGATCTCATCGGATACGAATACAAAACGGATAGTTTGAATCCGGATTCGGATCCGGATACCTTCTCGATTTGAACATAGAGTTATCATGAGTATCAGTTTATTTTGTTAACAATTTTATAGTAAATCAAAATCATTATACAAGTAGTGAGTAAAAGATTAGAAGATAACTAATAGAAAAAGAATATAATTATCTATGCATAGCTTTTATATTAAATATATAATACTAATTATAAATGTAAAATAAATATTTAAATACTTAATAATTAAGATATATAAAAAAGATTTTATCATTAAATAAATAATTAATTTGACTCGTATTAAATAATTTTAATCATGAAATAAATATATTAAATAGTTAAAGTTAATTTTTATACCATTACTAATTTTAATAAATATATTATTAGTTATCTAGCTTTCTAAGTAATTTAAATAGTGTACATCATCAAGTAATTAGGTATAAAGATAAGTTTAACATTGTCTCACTAGTCACTTTTTCTTTGCGGATACGGACGGATACGGATATGATCGGATATTCCTCGAATACGAATATGGAATCGGATAGAGAAAAGTTGTTAAAATCGGATTCGGATGCATCCATATGACATCCATATTAAAATCGAATACGAATACGGATATCCATATTTACGTTTTAAGCGGATACGAATACGGATAATTCGGATGTTCAGACATCCGGATCCATCCTTAGCCCTAGGTACCGCTCATCTCTTTGCATCCTCATCTTTCTCCAATTCCCATCCCTCTTGATCTCTCCATTTCTCCTCATGTCCCTCTCTCGCTCTCCACCAACCCCAACATTGACCCACCACTCTTCACTGCCGTGGAGGAAGAAAGATGGAGTGTAAGCTCCACCGTAGATCATGGAGGTGTGACATGGAGGGATGCTCATGCTGACGAGAAATCACGGTGTGGTGGTGATGTACTACTGTGATCCGGTGATCTTCTCAAGAGAAGTTTGTGAGAAGATCCAGATGGTGTGCTCGTGATCGAGAGGCATTGTGCTCTCGCCTTATCAGAGGAGCGAGAGCAAAGTGAGCAACTCTAGTGAAATTAAGATACAGAGTGTTTTTTTCATCCAAGCCAACTCAAGATGCTGCCTTGAGTGGTTGAAAAACTGAGCCCATACCTTAACGTATACTGGGTGACCGGTAAGTAGGGGTGGTAAAGGGTCCAAAATTTTGAATTAGAAAATCTAAGGGCCGGACTCTAATCTTATATAATTTTGAACTAAATAATTTAAGGATCTTGTTGGGCAGTGAAGATGCCACTAAGGCCATGGCTCATTACCACCCCCTGCCGGCAAGTCGCCGAGACAAAAGATTCACGTATCCCCATTGTTGTTTGTTTATTTGAACTTATTTACTTTATGCAATTTATATTCGCAATTTAACTTGCCATAATTATAGTTTATCGCATGCCACTCTAGAATTGCAAACCTTGACATACCCACTATACATACGTAATAATTAAAGGGGACATATTAGGTGCAAACCAATCTCTTCGTGCAAACTATGAAAACTTCAATCTGGGTCATCGGATCAACATCCAAGAGGAGGGGTGCAGGGGTGGGAGGGAGGATTTGCAAAAGTGTGATTACTCAATTCAAGGGCGGGTCCAGATTGTAAAATTACCCAATCCCCCATGTCCCTTGGATGTTAATCCGATGATCCAGATTGAAATTTCCATAATTTGCACGAAGAGATTGGTTTGCACCTAATACGTTGCTATAATTAAATTACTCTTCCAAGTAGGTTCTTCTTTATTTTTTTTAAATATATATAGTTGGAAGTACAAACCCTACAAAGATGCAACTGAGGAAAAGACCCTATGGAGTAAAGGGAAGCATGTAGTACGTTGTAGGCTGTGTTTAGATTCGTAAAATGGTGGTAAAAAGGGTTACATTGGATACTGTAGCACACTGTAACACTTTTCGTTTGTTTGTGATAATTGTTGTCCTATCGTGACCTAACTAGGCTCAAAAGATTCGTCCCGCCGTGTATATCAAAACTATGCAATTAGTTTTTTTATTTATCTACATTTAATGTTCTATGTATGAGGTAAAAGATTTGATGTGATATCTGAATAGTAAAGTTTAGAGAGAGAAATTTTGAATCTAAAGACAGCCGTAGAGGGCAGGACAGACGCAGCAGAGGGAAGCCCCGGAAGCGGATCTCTAAACACAAAAGCGCGTCCGTGCTCTGACCATTCTCTGGCACCAGAACGGGCCACGTCGCTCAAAAAAATATCGACCGTCCGATCGGGCCATCCAACGGCCACGGGAACCCTCCCCGCGGCGGGCCGGCCTTCTCCCAGCGGTGCCGCACCTCCACCCTCCCTGCGGCGTCCCGGCGGCGGGGCTCCCTCCCCGTGCAGTGTCCCAGCGGCGGCACACCTCCACCCTCCCCGCGCGGCCCTTCCCGCGGCGTCCCAACGGCAGTCCTTCCCCCCTCCTGCGGCATCCCTGCGGCTGCGTTCCCTCCCCGCGCAGCGTCCCCGCAGCTGTCCTCATGGCAGCCGACCTTCTCCCTGCGACGGCGCACCAGCAGCGGGCGGAGGAGGAGCCACCACGTCGACCTGCCCGCCAGGCAACCGCGCTGAACCGCTGCGCCGCAGGGCCTCTAGCCGGGCCGCCACGCCGCGCCGCGCCGAGCTGCCTGCCGGCCCGCGGAGGAGAACGGAAGAGGAGGAAACACCGCGGAGGAACCGTCACATCGAGCGGCCCACCGGGCAGCCGCGTCGAGCCGCCAGCGGCACGCCTCCACCTGGCCTGGGCCGTGGTCTTGCGCCGGCGGCAGCTGCCGCGGCTTGCGCTCCACTTGGCCGCCGGCCGCGTCCTGGCCTGGCCCCGCAACCGCCGGTCCGGGCCACCACTAGCCGCTGCCCTAGGCGCCGCGCCGCACCGGCTAGCCCCGCGGGCCCTCCCGTGCGCCCGCTCGCCGCCTCGGCCACCCGCGATGATAGCGCAGGCGAGGGGCAAGGCTGAGAAGAGAGAAGAGAACGTGGCCGGCGGTGCTGCCGATGAAGCCGGGTAGTACTTCATGGACCCGAACCGGGCGATGGAGATGGCCCTGCCCCTGTTGTCGCCAGCGCTCGCTAAGTCGTGCGCCCATGCTGGGCATGCTGGCGTGGTTCTACTCCTGTGCTCCGAGGTACGCTTCGGCACTTCGCCACTTCGCTACCTTCGTGGTGCTGCTCTAGCATGCGCTCCACCTATTTGCTCAAATGCTTCTGGGAAGTGGAAGTCGGTTTTGGCCTAGACATCTCTCTGGATTCTGACTGGGCGATACAAGAGATGCATACCGATGTATCCACGCTAATTGTAGCTGTAGTGAATGGTAATTAGCACATGCAAAGTATATAAACTGAATATATCGGCCGAGTAACAGAGCTGCAGTGAATGGTAATTAGCACATGCAAAGTATACAGACCAAGATTTGCGCAACCTGAGTACGAAAACTGTAATAAGAGGTTATTAATTGATATTCATCTTAAACATTAAGGTATGATTCCGCAGTTTCATTGACCTATGCCATTACTTTTTTGAGTCTGCTAGGCTTAACTGAAATGCAGGTAAATTAGGGTTACTCATCCACTTGAAAGCTTGGAGCATAGCTTAGTTGTTATTCTAAATGAACCTTTTTTTAAGTACAGATAAAGTTAACATTTGCTCAGTACTGTATTTAATAACTTGGAATTACAAAACTTTCACTTTCCTGAAGTCTAAAACGTTGCTCCAATATCTGTTCTCTTTATAGTTTTGCTTTTCTTCGCTTAGCAAGAACTATAATCATATGAGGAAGCAACTATACATTTTTTTAGTATCTTTGCAAATTCTTTGATTTCTTGGCACTAATTTCCATTTAAAACACAACAGTAGGCTCAACAAACATCCCAATTTACCATGACCATTTCTGAAAACGGGTAGTCTGAGGTTACACAAATGTTTCTGTCTCTGTTATCCTATATTTTCTAATTCTAACATCCTGTATGTACCGTGCTCTCCTAGAAGTGATGATGTGGAATGTATCGTCTATTTATCTGCACATAGTTGAATTAGAGCTTGAAAGCTACTATTCTCTACCAAAGAATATGTCTTGGATGTCATTTAATTCCTGAAATTATTGTCTACTTTCTGCATGTTATTGATCTTGAGATGGCTGCCTCAACTGAAATTGTGACCTTCAAAGACTTATCCATCTACACAAGACTGCAGGGTTGCTTGAAGCCTCTGTTATCGTTGGGGCAATCATCGGAGGTGCCATGGATGAGCAAATTAAGTGACTGAAAGTATGCAAGGTTACAATAACGCTGTTGTTCCAAGTGGTTTGTAACATGCTTGATGTGAAAATAGCAGGGAAAGACTACGCAAGTGACAAAATCACATACCCCAAGTTACTGAAGTTAGAGATATCTCATGACTTTGCACAAAAGATACAACGAAGCAGCTTACTGGTTTCACCAGGCAGGACCTCTATTGCATTAAACGAATTAGATCGCCTTTATACACAGAACTAAGGTGATGTTTACCAGCATTTGTAATTATCTCAATCATATTCTGTAGCTTTCTATCTTGGTGTGTAACGAGGATATTTATCAGTGACACCTAATTTATTTGCATACCTATGAATGATCGTTGAAATGCTCCAAACAGTCTTATCTAGAAAATATTCAGTTGCAAAGCACTTGTACTATCTGTTTTTCCTACGCAGCATCAGCTATTGGCCGCCTATAAAGAAAATATATTTCTGTACAGGATATCAAATGTTATGGAATTTTGTTCACTAAATAGAATTGACTGGTTGTATCCTATTGGCGCGGCAACACCGCGCCTGGGTTTTGTGGCAGAACCACCTGAATTATCCCGCCTCAAGTGTGCAAGCCATCACCATAAAGGCAACACCGGCTCAAACGCACTTCAAACGGAACAATTATTGGTCTGTCGGGTAACGTCCCGATACAACCACCGGTTCTCGGATCGAACAAGCATACCCCGCACGAAGGCAAGTCCAGAGATATTACAACCACATGTTTTACAAACACAAACTCAGTAGTGATTACAAACCAGTTCAAACCATTATTACAGAACCAAACCTTGTAAAACAGTTATACAAATCATAACTTTAAGTTCAGAGTTTGAAAAGCAGCGGAAAAATAACACGACGGCTACAACACGTCGTAAAAGTATACCAGGCTAGCCCAAGCATGGTATCACTCGTCAGGGTCATTGCCGGCCTAAGACGTATCCCACTCTACGGACCAGCTAGGAGGCAAAGAGCAGGGCCAAGACAAATTAGCGATCTGATCCTCAAGACTCATACCTGAAAAAGGGTTTCAACAGCAAGGCTGAGTATTCTAATACTCAGCAAGACTTAACCGTCAACGGGTATACATAGCCCACCTAACTAGACTATGCAAGTTTCTTTGAGGCTCTGGTTTTCCTTTTCCTGAAAAGCAATAAAGAGTAGGTCCTTGCTTTCAAATTTTAGCTTCCAAGATTCTAGTTGATTAACCATTCTATGTAAGCAACTACTAATCAACCATGGTAGAACTTTAAGCAAACATCAGGATTGATCATAATAATGTTGCTCTTATTACTCTGTGTGGCAAAGAGATCAAGCAGTCCCAAACTATGGGAAGCAGACGATTCGAATCGAATTTGTTAACCTGGCCAGGCAGACCTAACACACACATTTGGAACACCATCGGGTCATTCCCAAACAACCGTTTGCCTTTCTTTCCGGCTTGTGGATAGGAACACTCTCCCCGACTACAGGGCTCCAAGGTCCAACCTTGTCCCTAGTAGTCGCGGTGTTGATCAACATAAACATAATTAAAAATCTATCTCTAAGAGAGAGTGTCAGTATATCCACTCCCCGGTCCGATCAGTTACTAGGCTTACCGCGTACCATATTTACGGCATGTGGCTAGTACGTTCAAAAACTTAACCAGCACTACCACACACCGCGACCTTAGCAAGTTGATTAACACAGACGGGGTCTCACACAAGGTCATGATATCGAACATGACCCCGTCCGTCGTCCTTATATTGATAGCAGAAAGTAAACAAGCAATTCCTATAAAGCTCGCGAGTGACAGACAATCACTCGACTTTTACCGGTCCTATAAGCTTAGCAATTATTCGAACTCAAGTCTAGTGTTCAGTACATAGGTTCCTAGAATCATGCATCTAGGGTTTCAATTCAAATCCTAAGAATTGTAAATGCATAAGTAAGTAATAACAGTAAATGGTAATAATTTGAAATATAGGTTATGTCCGGGGCTTGCCTTCTCGGTAGTCACTAACTATTTCAGCCCTGGGCTCTTCCGAACTTTGGTCCGGGGTTCCAGTTAGTACAGTAGTGTTCACTTGAGCTTCAAGATCACCTCCTTCGAAATCCGGGATCAGCTCGTACGTCCGATAGAGCAGTCGTATCTATATGTGATGCAAGAGATGAAATTACAAACATGCTCATTTCACGATAAAGTTGTAGTCTACAAATAACAACACAACTTATGTATATGGGCAATCGTTTATAGAGTAGATAACTAACTTTTCTAACTACACAAGGCATCATGATCAACAGCACAAAAGAAGTTCACTAACTTCATAAACAAGTGGTAGTTGTTTCCTATAGCAAGTAAATCATGGTTTGCTAATAAATAAACAACTCAGCACACATACAATAGTAAACTCAGCAAAAATTATATCAAACATCAGGTAAACAGAATGATCTACCCTGTAAATTTCATACCAAAACATGCAGCCATTTATTCAGGACAAATCATTTATTCAGACAACTCCTAGAACAAGATTGAATTATACAGGTAAGACCAGAGCAATATAGAAGCTAGAAAATTAAAAGGAGGTCGAAAAAGAGCTAACTTAGCTACTGTAAATTTTTCAAGATTTAATATACAAATAATTTATTCTGAGAAAATAAACAAAACTGACAGCAAACTAACAAGATTCATTTGTAGCTTATGTTCTAGTGATGGACTGGTGCTCAAATTTTACAGACAGTAACATATGACTAAAACAAGGCTCTACAAAAATTACCAGGATTTTCTAATTAACAAAACTATTTATCATGATTAAAGCTCACTTAACAAGTATTAAATCAAATAAATAGTTAAACAGATAAAAAATTTCCCAAACTTGGGCAACAGTACTGTTTTAGCAACATGTGATCATAAAAAAAATTTCACACACAGAACTTTAGCATTTCAACCAGCACAAATAAATTAGCAACACTAGTATATAAAAGAATGTTGAAATTTTGACCTAGCTAATGATGTCAAAAAGGTTTCAACTTTTTACCAGAGGCTAAGAACACTGCAAGATACAATTTGGCCAAAAATCATATACAGTTAATGAGTATAAATCATGGAACAAATAAAGCCTATTATTTCTATTCTATTTCTTTGATTAAAATGCAGACCATAACTGAAAATATGCATGTAACAAACTTTGTAGATATTTTAACAAGGATTCCAAAACATTTGGATTTGCATTTTTCTGAATTGTCTACGAATTTCTAGACATTTTCAAAGTTCACAGCAAGAAATAAAGAAAACTTAAAGAAGCTTTACAGAATAGCCCCTAGATTTAGCACAAAACACCATGGAACTTTTGTTTCTTTTCAAATGAGGCCCCTGGCCGTGGTCAGAGAGGGGGAGCGGGGGGTGACCGGCCAAATCCGGCGATCCTGGTCGCCGGCGGCGAGGGTGGAGGGGCGTGGGAGGTTCAGGGCTTCGCGCACTACCTTTTGGTGGGTTTGGGTCGAGGAGGAAGCAGCCGGAGCTAGGGCGTCGACGGCGAGTAGCGGCGGCGGAGCTCGGGCTACGGTGGCGGGGTGGCTCCGGTGGAGATTGGGTGAGGAGGAGGGGTCGGTGAGCTGCGCGGGCCCACGGTGGAGCTTGCTAGGGGGTCAGCGCGGGCGGAGGAGGGCTGCAGTGGCAGTTCCGCGGCGGCGTCGAGCTCGCCGGGGTTGCGGGTGGACGGCGGCGGCGTTCTGGGGTCTGGGGGTTAGGAGATGGCGAAAGAGCGAAGGGAACGGCTTGCTGGGGTACTTGTAGTGCTCATGTGTGCGCGAGTTGGGGTCCTGGGGTGCTGCAGCGAGCCAGCCACGACGGCGGCGAGGTGGCGGCCGGCGGGCGGTTCTGTGCTGCGTGGCAAGGCAGGGGAGGCACAACGCGAAGGCAAAAAGCGGTTGAGGAGGTCGGACGCGACGCGTGGGTGGCCAGCGCGAGCAGGAGGTGGCCGGGCTGGCCCTCCACGGCGGCGACGGCGCTGAACAGCGGCGGCGTGGAGCAGAGCAGGCAAGCTGGAGGAAGGGGAAAAGGGACCAGTTTGCAATTTCCGAAATTTTAGGGACCCAACTGTAAACCAACAATAACTTTTAATCTAGGGCTCAAATGAAAAAGTGCCCAACATGAAAGTTATTCAACTTTTCAAGATCTACAACTTTGATGTTTTGCAAAAATTTATTTGATCAAAGGTTAACGAGTTATTTTTGAAAACATAAGGAGAATTTGAATTCAAAGGACTTTTGTCTTTTTCAAAGCAAATTCACTTTAAATCTAGGCTGAAATGAAAGATTTCCTGCCAAGCAATGATTACACTGCAATTTGCAAATACACCCTCCACAAAAGCTATAATCACACAATATATTCAAATAAAACTATACAGTTGACCTTAGAACAATTCATAATTACACAAATGTCCTTAAAATTTTAAAATAGGCCCTTGCTCAAACAATTTCACACATGAAGCACAAGAAATAAATGTAGTTTTATTATGCAGACACCTAGGGTGTCACAGTTTTCTAGTTCCCCACGAGCAGGGGGACAGGAGACGGCCATCTCGAGGCACATCACGACCTACATGCAACACCGGCGAGACCCGGCGGGAAGGTAGCACAAAGAAATATAATTACATGCTGTAATGATCTCAATATTATATAGTAACCGATGAACTCAATCATCCGACTCGAGCATGTTGCTGAGAGCTGCTCCGGCTGCCACGATAGATCCCAATAGCGCCGCCCCACCCGGCGACGCCCCGGCGGCCTGTCCTCCCGCGCCGCCGCTGGAGGGCCTGGCGCCGTGGAGGCAGGCGATGTGGAGGTCCACGTTGCACAGCCCGCAGCGGTAGACCCAGACGTAGCAGGGCTTGCCGCACGCCGCGCAGGTCCCCATCCCGGACACGGCGTCGAGGCCGTGCTCCGGGTGCAGCTCGCTGCGCACGGCCCGCGGCAGCCGCGAGCACCGCGGGTGCATGGCGAACCCGCACGGCGCGCACCGGTAGAGGAAGGCGCCGGCGGGGACGTCCTCGCGGCAGACGTGGCAGTACGCCCGTGGCTCGCCGTCATCGCCGCCGCCGCCGCCGCCGTCGTCGGCGCGGGAGAGGGTGAGGTCGTGCCACGGGTGCACGAAGAAGGAGCTCAGGACCTCCGGGTACGTGGCGCACTCCTCGTGCAGGTCGAAGCCGCAGCGCCGCCGTTGGCAGCTGTAGCCTCTGCCGGCGATCTTCTCCCCGCACAGGTCGCAGATGCGTGGCATGAGGTAGCCGTCCCTGAGCTTGAGCTCGTGGTCGGGATGGGAGAAGTGGGTTGTGGGCCCTGCCATGGCGCGGCGCTGCTTGCTTGCTCGCGATGCTACTTGGAATGGAACAGCTAAGCTAGCTATGTAGTAGCATGAGGGAACCTCTGCCCGTTTGATCAGCAGGGAAGAAAACCGTGTGCTGTGTAATGCTAGTTCCCGACGACTCTGCAATTTTAATTCATGTGGAATCGTTCTGAATCAAAAGAGGCATGTTTTTCTATGGAGTTGGTATTGACTAGTAACAAGCAGCTACCCGCGGATTGCACTGATTAAGGATGCAAGTGGGTATCGAGTGATCTAAAAATATCTAATTTGTATCCCTAGTAGTGATGATTAGATCCTCTCGTGGCCTCGTGTTCGGCTGACCAAGCACATGACAGTAACGGCGGCGACCACATGCATCATATATGAAATAAACTTGGTTGATGTACAATGCATCATGCGCGCCTGTTTTGTTCCGCGTCTCTCCCACCAGCTGCGGGTATGAAACTGAGCTTTTCTTGAGTGGAATATCATATCGCAGCTGCTCCTTTCATTCAACTTTTAGTTTTTCTAATAAATGTTAAACGATGCATGGTCAATTGTACCTAGAAATGTTAAACAATTAATGATTTGGGACAAAGGGAGTACATTTTATTAACTAATAATCTAATATTGAAGTGAAGCCCAATTGCCTATGAAGACCGTTGAAAAAGCAGTTGAACCTTCAAGGTAAATTACCGCAAAAGGAGAGCACACAACGGTTGACGGTGGGTGATACCTCTAGCGGGGATTCGAGGGAACCCCGTTTAGAAATTCGACCAGGGGTGAGTGAGGCCCTGCCCGTGAGACGATCGTGGGACCTGGTGATTCACACAGATTCAGACCGCTCGAAAACGTAACACCCTTGGTATTCAGTGGATTTTGTGTCTTCACAGTGATTTCGGTCTTAGAGGATCCAATCTATTTACATATGGCCCCTTATCCTATTTATAACCTTCTTCTAGGATTTGGGGAGAGGCTCACCTCCTTCGGTTTGAACGCGGTGCTCTATGCGGGGCACCGGCCAACAAGTGACCCCTGCCTGCTGGGCAGGGCCTAGACCCGAAGGACAAGCCTGCCACCGCCCAGGGTCACTTCCCGAGGGACCCCGAGGTGCCCCTGAGGTCATCCTGTGACTTGCATCCCCGGGGGTCTTTCACTGCGCATAGTCCGGGCTCGTGCACTGTTATAGAAATCTTAACCAAGGCAGGCAAAAAAACATTAACCGAGGCAGTTATTGCAACCACCTCGAAACAAACATCACGGTTAATCGTGGCATTAACGGAGGTGATTTCCATGCCTACCTCGGTAAAAGGAATAAACAAAATTAAAAAGAAAAAGAAAAAACCCGCTGAGCCCATTGGCCGCCGCCGCATCCCGCGACCGTCGCCGGCCTCGCCTCGGCCGTCGTGCTCGCCCCGCCACTACAGCATGTCGCTGCCCGCCGCGTCCGCCCGCTGCCACTGCACGTCGGCGCCTGCCGCGCTGCTGTCAGGGAGACCGAGCGCCGTCGCCGCGCGCCCGCGCCCATGCCCCACGCCCTGCTGTGGGCTCGGCTCCACGCGCTGACAGTCTGCCTCAGCCGCCGCCCAGATCTGGAGGGGGGGCTCGTCCAAGGCAGTTTCTCGCGGTGGAGGAGGCAGAGGAGGAGAACGCCATGGAGGGGGAGCTCGACATGGGAAGGAGAAGAGGAGGGAGGTGGCTGGCGCACCCACTAGAGAAGAAGGGAGAAGGGGAGTCGGAGGGAGAGAGAGAGGAAGGAGGGGCGGCGATGCGGGCTGACAAGCTGAGGGAGAGGGAGGAGAGCAACTGAGTGAGAAACCCTAAGTCTAGTATATATAGGTGTGCTTGTAACTGGGCTTTTTGGGCCAGCGGGATGGGCCTGATTAACCGAGCCGGTTGAGTTACAATGTCTGCCTCGGTTAATTAACTAACCGAGACATTCATTTTAAGACAACCACCTCTGTTATGTATATTAACCGTTGGCGCAGTAAATGTGTTGACATTTTAAAGCGCCCGCCTCTATTAATCGATTTTGCGAGGTGGTTTTTTGTAACCACCTCGGTTAATAAAAGATGACCGCCTCGGTTAATCGTAGGATTAACCGAGGTGGTTCAAAATCGTGCTCACCTCTGAGGTTATTTTTAAAGATCACGGTTAATGCTTTTTTTGTAGTAGTGGTGGTCACGCTGTCCCGGGCCGGCTTGACATGACGGGCCACAACAGTGGTCGGTCCGCCCCAGTGTCTGTCGTCAGTTTGACGTGATGTGACCCGGAATGATGTTTCCCTGAGTAGGCCATGATGCCTTCTGTAAGCACATCTCTCGTAATCATGTTATTTTTATGAGAAAGCTGTGCCATCCTCGGACCTCGGGCACCATTCTGCTGTAGCAAGTTGGCGCAGTAAATGTGTCGACGGGCAATCCCTACACCATGAAGGGATCACCGAGGCTCTGGTGGTGCACGACCTCCTTAGCATTGGGCCCTCCTGGAGGGGTCTTGTGTTGGTGATAATGGACTAGGATGACCTTTCAGCCCACTTAGCCTTAGCCTTGATTTGTCCACGGCTAGAGGGACCACCGTTCCCTTTACGCCGACAACGATCGAAAGCAAAACTATAGCATTGTCCGTTGGCGGAGAATGTTTTTAATTATCCGCTAAAGTGTTCTTTAGTCAACATTTTGTCTGATAAATAGTTTTTTACCTCTAACAAATAGTTCTCAGTTAAATGTCTTTTTATCTCTACTAAATACATATTGACCTCTAGTAAAGTTTTCTTTACGTAAAAGATACATTCTAGCCTTTCTTTTCGGTCAACGTCGTTCGCTAAGGGGGTATATATCTAGTTTGAGGAATCGCCTCATTGTAGATGAGATGGACCAGTATGAATATATCGTTATGATTTTTTTGCGGGATGGCCCATCCCTAATGCTTATAGTAATTATTAATCATGTGCTTGTGGGGATGAGTAGTGATAGATCAACCACCCATTCCATTTCTCAAAACAACAAAAAACTTACGGACCAAAACAACGGTGGACCATTTCGTTCCTCGAACCGAACACCACGTAGCTTGCAAGTGGATCAGTCGTTCGATTATATAAACCACAATACATGTTGGAACTAACTTTTTTTTAAAAAAAAGGGGCCTTTTGAAAAGGGAATGTCTGGTGTTGTGTATTTGATTGAACCAAGTTATCCAACCCAGAGAGACGTTGTCATTGCATTTCTGTAAAGCAAACCTAGGATTCTAATAAGAAAAAAAAGTCTAGTTTTCCTCCCTTAACTATCGCAAAAGTCTAATTTCCCTCCGTCAACTGCAAAACTAGGTATCCAGCATCCCCCAGCTATTAGAACCATTTGTTTTATCTCCCACGGCAGTTTTACATTTTTTTATATAGATTTTTCTCCCTTATCTCTTTTTTCACTTAATTGAAGCATCAAACGTGATTCAAAAATCATAGAAATTAGCATAGTGGTAGAGAAGAGTACAAAGAACCTAATTTTGAAAAGTTTAAACCTAAAGAAATTTGAAAATTAAAATTTTAAAGAAAAAAATTCAAAATTCATTGAATTTTTAAGGCATCAAGATGAGCTCCATCTTTGACAAAATTTGAATTATGTGACGCATATTAGAGGTATATCACTAGGAAATTTTTGTGAGTCTAGGTTCTATAGCAAAATTTGAAGTTTATTACAAACGGCAAAATTTGAGCAAAAAAAATTAAAGTTTTTATTTATTTTCACATAATTTATAATATACTCGATAATTTTCATATGTACAAATCAAATTTCAAATGATTAAGTGGATTGTTGGTGGAGAGTGTCTCCGGAACGGACGGACACTACAACAGCAAGGGACAAGCACACGATTCAAGTAGTAAATGTTCTCTCTCTATTCAATGTCCCATCAATGAACATTACAGGAGATATTTATAGGTGACGTTACACCACCCACGTACATTTACTCTTCTACACCCTTACAACGGCCATATTCTTGGAATATTCCTAGACGTACACGTAATTTCCCTAATACAAGCTCAGTGCGCTACAGCTCAAACGGGCCCACAACTGCAGATAATCCTCTTCGGCCTTCTCCACGAAGACTATGCGGCCTGTCGCTTACTCCTCGCCGATGCTCGCATCGTCCGGTCTTCGTGGGTCTTCGGCTTCCGACCCGAAGACAAGCGAAGGCTACGTGGCCCATTATTTACTCCTCGCTGTGACACTCCCGTCGACCGGTCCTCGCGAGTCTTCGTCTTCCAACCCGAAGACAAGCGAAGGCGGGAATCTTCTGTGTTCACTCCCGTTGGCTTCAATGTTCTTGCTGCCCTGTCTTCGCGCACCTTCGTCGACCGTACCGAAGGTGGTGTCCCCAACAGTAGCCCCTCGGAGCCTCGGTCCGAACCTCGAGAGGGACGCGGCTTCGATCCCGTGGACGCGGTCGGCGTCCCAAAGCGCCACCCTTCGGGCTGGGCGCCGCGATAGTAGTTGGAGAAGCACAGTCCGTGTCAACCTACAAAAACTGTACTGTCATCGAGGAAGGAAAATTTTCAGGGTTAAACCGTTAGTTCGCGCCAAAACTATGAGTTTTTAAAATTGGGCGGGAATTCTTGTGGTGGTTCGAAGACTTTGAAAGGACAGAGTTACCCCCCCCCCCGGTCTCTTAATCTTAGACGTGCAGCGCGGGGCACGGTTGTCTTTCCACCTCGCGGCACCGCCGGTGCTGGGCTTCTCTCGGTCGCCCCCCCTTTAAATAGCAGCGCCGCGAGCTGGGTGTATTA
Organism: Panicum virgatum; assembly: GCF_016808335.1. Lineage (NCBI taxonomy): Eukaryota > Viridiplantae > Streptophyta > Magnoliopsida > Poales > Poaceae > Panicum > Panicum virgatum. Next base: position 36,908,568 of record NC_053140.1, on the reverse strand, counting down.
CCTCTTGACGCATTTTGCTTTACAGCCTCCTCGTTTCTCCCATCGCGAAGATTCTCTCTAAGCTCGTTCTTCGTCGAACTCCTTTCACGCAACACTTCAAGAGTGGCGACCTCAGAACAAGCTGCATCTTCGGATATGGCTCCGAAGAAGGATCAGTCAAAAGGGCCTACGACCACCGTACTCGGCCTGTCGAAGATGATGCCATCCCTGCTCAATGACCTAGCTCGTCGTGGCTTCATCTCCGCGGACGACGTTTGTTCGCCTCCGACGGGAGAAACTGTCGCTCATCCCCGCGCTGACGAAGTGGTTGTCTTCCGTGATCTATTCATTGCCGGCCTTCGGATGCCACTCGGCCCCGTGGTGGTTGACATCTTTCGGCTGTTCAAGGTATTTTTGCATCAAATGACTCCCACTTCGATCGTGCGGCTCAACCTGTACATGTGGCTGGCGAAGACCTGCCGCCTTTCTCCAAGTGCCGAAGGCTTCGCGCGTGCCTTCAGGGTGCACTACCAACCGAAGAAGATTTCTGTACAGACGACGGGAGGTGCGGAGATATCGGACATTCCTCAGTATGGCTGCTATACCTTCGCCTTCCACAAGAACTTGCCAAGTCCAGTCACTGCAAGCAAGAATAAGTGGGCCAATGACTGGTCGTCCCATTGGTTCTATCACAAAGTGGCGTTGGATCTAGAGACGAAGACCCATCCCCTCGTCATCGACCACATCGCCGCTCTTGGCGATGTGCCAAAAGTACCTTCCCACGCCCGAGCCGAAGATGAGGCGCTGTTCGCACTGCCCCGGAAGTTGTCGAAAACCTTCAGCACCCGGGATCTCATCAAGGAGTTCGTCGCGTGCAGCTGCTTCCCAGTCAGGGCTGGCTGGACGATCTCCAGCTGGTTAACCGAAGATCAATGGATAGAGGGTATTCCCCTACCTGATTTTGCGTCCTCCTTCAACCTTCGGGCCGATCATGAGTTTTCGTTCCTCGCTTCCTTCTCTGCAGAACCTAGCTCCCCGCTTTGTTGCTTATATCTTATGCTTCTTCGACCTTGCAGGAGTTGACCCTGTTGTAATTGAGAGCCGGGCCGACGAAATGGTCGAACCGGTCTCGAAGGACGAGTATAAAGCTTTGGTGAGTCACCTCAGTGGAGTTCGATAGAACCGGGTGTTCCACGCTTTGGGCCTCTCCGCCCCTCAATGACTGGCTGAGGTGAAACTCGCTGAGGGCCAGGGCACCGCCCCTGCATATGGCTCGGAAAAAGCGAAGGCTCTGGAAAAAGCAAAATGGAAACGAGCGTCTTCGTCCGCAGTGCCGAAGAAACGGGGCCGGCTCATTGATGCCATCTTGCTCCAGTCTCCCCTGCAAAGCAAAGGGGACTCTGAAGACGGCGGAAGCGAAAGCAGCAACCGCCCCACTATCGAGGAGCCACCCTTCGCTGCTCCTAAGGAGGTGACACCCCTAAAGGCGGACCCCCCAAGCCTGGACCTTGAGTTCAGCACCGCTGTGGAGAGCGATGATGAAGTAGGCGACGAGGAGGTGAACATTGTCGTCGACTCCCCCTGTCGCTCGCCTGCACCGCGCGAAGCCTCGGCCTCCGGCAAAGATGCCGAGAAACAGAACACGGCGTCCAGCTCTGGGACGAAGGGGAGTGGTGGCGAAGAATCGAGCAGCACGTCGGACAGCAACAACATCTTTATCCGCAACGCTGACCCCGAAGCTGCTGTCGCAGAGCTTGGAGCGAAGCCCACGGCTGTGCGTCTTGGCGGCAACATCGTCAAGTCCCTTCGTTTTGAGAGCCGGGACCGTGAGCGTGAACTGCTGTCGAAGGCGGGTGGCTCGTTTTGTTTTCCACTAATGGAAAAAAGACTTGATGGTGAGTGGGCTGACAAACATGCTGGAGAGTGCACAGGATTTGTCACTAAAGGCCTTCGTGGCTGCGCGCTGTGTCGCTCGGCAGTTGGCGACCGAAGAGAGCTCAAAGGCTGCCGTCGCAGATATGGAGGCGAAGGTGGCCGCTCTGGAGAAAGAAAAAGAGGCCCTACAACGACGCCTCAACAAATCTTGCGAAGAAAAGGCGACCCTCACCACGGAGCTGCTGGCGATAGCTGATCGGGCGGTGAAGGCAGAGGATTCGGCGAAGGCTACTAAGTTGCTCGCCGAAGACGCCGAAAAACGGCGGGCTCTTATGCACAAACGTTTTCACTCATTCAAGGAGTCGATGAGGGCTGGGGCGACCAAGCTTTAGAAAGAGCTTCCAGATTTCCTGAAGAAATACGGGCTTGATGCTCCTGACATCTATTCGGATGGCACTGTCGGGGTGGACGACTTCTTCAAGTGGCTCCGCTCATGTATTGCTATGCTGGACACAGGGGCTCATTTCAACGAGGATATAAGCGCTGTTGTTGCCGTTCGCATGCTCAGTGCTGCGGTGTACAGCTTGTTCCCTTCCGAAGCTGCCGGCGCCAGCACTGTGACAAAGGCCCAGCTCCGTTGCCTCCGCGACGAGGGTTTTCCCTGGCCCGGAGAAGATGTTGTTCGCCCGGAGGTGCTGCCCGCTCTGGCGAAGAACATTGCTAAAAATTTAATGGACCATTTCTTCAAGGGCGAAGGCCATGCGATCGTTCGTCGCGAGGTTGAACAGATGAAGGCTCAGGTGGTTTCTTGTCTTCTTTTTTACGCTCCTTTTCTTCGCCCTAAAATGTATCTTAACATCATTGATATTTCGTGCTTTTTAGCTCCAAGCCAAAGCCGAAGCTATTGCGGAGCCCATCCTTGCTGAAGCGCCACCTGCTACTGCTGAAGGTGGTGGCGACCGCGCCGGCGGAGCCGCTACGCCGCCCTCCGGCGAGGATGATGGCGAAGGAGCGGGCTGTGAGGGAGGAAATGTCGGATGTGGAGCCCCGGTGCCCGAAGACCGAACCATGGGGGGCTCCTCCCACCCTGCAGCTGGCGAGGTGTGAGGGCCGTGGTCGTGTGATCGTCCACTTTTGTATTGTAATTATCATTTTAGGAGACTAACACCTTCGGTGTCTGTGCAGGACCCTGCGTTGGCCCCTGCACAGGTGACCGAAGGCGTGCTTCCTCGCATTCTGCAACGAAGGAATTTTTATGTCTCTGGTGCGTCTTGGGCGAAGTTTCATGCTCGTTACCCTTCCGATTCGTTTGACAAATTTTGGGCGGATAGGGTGTGCGTTTACGAGCTCCGAAATGCTGATATGAAGCGTTTTTTTGCCGAGTTTCATCGTGATCTAGCGAAACATGCGAAGACCCTTGCTGACCACGCGCTTCGTCATGAAATAAAATGGATTCTCGATACTGATAGGCCGTATAGTGCTCCCGCCGGTCTTCGTGAGCCGATAGACGAAGAGCCCCTGTCACATCATGAATTTATGTACCGACGCAAAGGCATCTTCGACGAGAGCTCTAGTTAATTTGTGTTGCCCTCGGTTTCAGGGGACAACTTCGAAGCGTTTCTTCGACGGACAGCTGAAGAAATAATAGATGTGGTGGTCTGGGAGATCATATCTAAGGTGGACCGCCTAGTCTTCGAGGAAGAGGCCTCAGATGTAACTATGTAATTTATTTCTTCGTGCCTTCGCGCAAAGTGTATCTTTGCTGTGTAATGAACCTGTACTTTGTGTGTAATAAATTATGTAATTTTTTGGCGTTTATCCTTCGACTGGGCACAAATGTATGCTGCGAAGCGCCACCCCCCTCTTTGCGCGGGCGAGGTTACAAACACCTTTTGGTTCGTTCATCGTCACCGGTGTCGTGCGTGTATCTGTTTTGCGAAGCGCCACCCCCCCTCGCTCGACTGGCAGGGATGATGACTGTGAAGTGGGTTTTAGCCCCTCCGGCCTCTTGTTTTAATTATGCACGCCTTGCCTTCGGCTTTGCTTGCAAGGACTTTCACAGGGTTCTTCGGCTCTTTTGCCGGGGAGGTCGCGCCGTGCCTTCGGCTGTCGCGCGACAGGACTTCCTGCCTTAGGCTTTCGCACGTAAGGACTTTGTTAGGAGACCTTCGGCTCTTTAGCCGAAGAGGTTCGCGTCTAGCCTTCGGCTTTCGCGCGATAGGACTTTCCGCCTTAGGCTTTCGCACATAAGGACTTTGTTAGGGGACCTTCGGTTCTTTAGCCGGAGAGGTTCGCGCCTAGCCTTCGGCTTTCGCGCGACAGGACTTTCCGCCTTAGGCTTTCACACGTAAGGACTTTGTTAGGGGACCTTCGGCTCTTTAGCCGGAGAGGTTCGCGTGATAGGACTTTCCACCCTTCGCTTTCATGCAAAGGGATTTTTGTTGATTTCTGTGGAAGTGAAGCTGAGAGGAGCGAAGCCCCTAAGCAGGATTGCGCCTCGTGCTTACTTCTCTCAAACGTTATGGCTTGCACTTCGCGCCGATGACTCCCCTCTTCACTTTGACGAAGAGGGATAGACGCTTCGGCGCCTTTGCAATGTGCCCATTCCTTCGAGACTCTTTTTGTGGGGGCCTTATTTATATTTCACAAGGGGTTACATAGGGTTCCGTCTCGTTAAAAACCTCACACCTTCGGCATCTGGGTGGACACGCGAAAGCTTCCCCCATGAGGAAAAGAGTACGGGCCCTTCGGTACATTGTGCAGATTTACCCAAATGGAAAAATGGAAAATGGAAAGAAAAAGAAAAAATTTGCTCTACAAGCCCCTTTGGTTATTTCCCTCTGGTGGCTTTATATATTTCCTACACGTAGTACTTCTATAGCATATCCTTGTTCCACGAATAAGGTTCTTCGGTGCCTTCTAGCGTGCGGAGCCTGCAGGCCTCCGGCCTTGCCATAGATGTGACGATAAATGGGCCTTCCCACTTGCTATGCATCTTGCCTTTTTGCTTGGCCTTTGGTATTCTTCGAAGCACCAAGTCCCCCTCTCTGATGTCTCTGGGCTTCACTTTCTTATTCTTCCACCTTCGTGTTTCTTCTTGATATTTTCCCAAGTTGATTGCTGCTTGAATCTTGCCAGCTTCGATTGTGTCGATTGAGGGCTTGATGTCTTCTTCGACGTTTTCTGCCCCTTCGGCTGTTCTCCAGGATTTGAGATTGATTTCCTCGGGTGTTACGGCTTCCTCGCCATACAGTAGCTTGAAGGGGGGAACTTCATGGTCCTGGACTCGGTTGTGCTATGAGACCATATAACCCTCGGCAGCTCATCCGCCCATTTCCCCTTCGGCAGCTCGGTGATGTTTTTATTGATGCCTGAGAAGATGATGCCGTTGGCCCTTTCAACTGCGCCGTTGGACTGCGGGTGGTAGACCGACGCGAAGCATAAGTTGGTGCCAAGTTGAGTGGTGAACTCCCTAAAAGTTGCGCAGTCAAACTGCTTGCCGTTGTCCACTGTAACCTCCTTCAGGACCCCGAAGTGGCAGACAATGTTCTGCCAAAAGAATTTCTGTAGGGCTCCAATTGTGACGTCCCTGAGTGCTTTGGCCTCGACCCATTTGGAGAAGTACTCTACCGCCACAGCGGCATACTTGTAGTTTCCCTGTAGGCAATGGTCCAACAATATCAATGCCCCATCGTGCGAGGGGCCATACCGGAGGCAGTAGCTGCACCTCGTCGGGTGGGAATTTGCTGTATGGGGCATGCTTTTGGCAGTTTAGGCATGTGCGAACCACATCGTGATGAGGACATCCCTCCCAATGATACACCCATGCCTACTACGCAGCAAGGACCAATGACAAGAGCTCGTGCACGAGAGCTAAATTATCAGGTAAACTCGTTCCTCGCTGTCCATAAACCATCATCCATGAATGGGGTACTACTAAATTCTTGTGATGCTTTTCTTATTCTTAGGAACTTGGGACATGAACCAGATTGGAGGGAGAGCAAACACAAGAAAGCGAGTGTGGATGATCAGATCGGACCATACCAGTTCGGACCTCCAGGAAGGGGCAACTTCGGAAGGCCATAACTCTTAGCTCTGAATATTGTTTGAAGCCCATGAGTACTTGTTGGAAAGCTCCTGAAGTCTACTTTCAGATGGATCCAACCTCAAGATGAAATTCCAAAGGAGCTAAGCAGAATCGCCAAAATGACGTTCAGTCTTCCAGTCTTGGGTTGAGGCCCTTGTATCTAGTTCAGCCCACTAGGGGCCCATTTTAAGTTAGGGTTTACACCCCCCACGCCTCTTGGCTGCTCCCCCACCTATATAAACCACCAGCAGCCACCATTTGAGACTTGGGTTTTGTTTGGTTGTAAGTTTAGCTGCTGCTACTTCCTTGTAAACGCGTGTGTCGATTAGACCACCCGATTTGCTTGATTCAGAACCCCAACTTCGTGTGTATCAGATTTATCCTTTGGGCAAGGTCTGTGTGCTGTTTGCTTGTCCACTTGTTCTTGCTTGTTCTTCGATTTGCTTGCAGGTTCAAGGTTGTTCTTGGCACAGCAAGAACAACACAAATTGGAGGCGGTGTAACTGTCGCTAAGGCGCAGCGCAGCCCTTGTGGTGTTGTAGTCGGGCAGCACAATGTCGATCCTCCTCAAATCGAGTTATCCCCCACTCTCATCGAAAGATCGGGAGCAAACCCCAGCGGGTTCCATCATGTGGTATCAGAGCAAGGTTTTTTCGGTGAGAGATTCTACCCATTCCTTTACCTACAGTCCAGAAAACTACACAAAAATAGGCTAGATCTGAAAATCCCACCAACAAGTTTGAGCTTTTGCTGTTCTGCTTAGTTCTTTGCTTGTTGAGTTTTCAGTTGCATTGTTTGGGCTAGTTGCTGGTTCTTAGTGGTTCAATCTTTAGAGTTTTGAGTTCTGGTCACGTTTTAGTCACCACGAGATCCACCAAATCTATTCATATTTCCGCTGTCATTTCTGCCACCACGAATCCATCTTCCCAGATCTGAGCACTGGAAGAAAACAGTCCTATATCTCGTGTTACATGTCCGATTCAAATGTTTAAATACAATCTGGAAAGGTTATCTCGTGTTCTTTCCAACGGATCTAAATTTGCTCCCTAACTCCTTCTGAGCTCGTCGCAATAGCACTTGAGATTCGCGACCTGCTGTCTGAAAGTTGAGACGTTGGAACTGATTTCAAAGGAGTTGTGTGCAGCAATCCCTTTGTTTGGATTGTTGGGTTTTCAAAAGAGTTTTAGCCCCTGAAAAAGAAAGAGCAAAAAAAAAAAGAGAAGAGAAGAGAAAAAAAAAGTGAAGGGAATAGAGCTGTTGTTTTCTTGCATTCCTTGCTGTCTTGGTGTGTGACAACATTTGTGTTCAGGCTCACGTCTCTAGCTTGATTTGGCACTAGGACCAGCATAGGACCATTAATGAATGTCTATTCAACTTGCTTTGACTAATGTGGTTCTAGCTGTACCTTGATTTGTTTTGTTTGCAGCCACCTATAGCTCCACAAATTATCTACTACATCACGAGGTTGTGCTTGTGCAACCATTTGTGTTGTTCTTGCTGGCTGCCGACACCTCCTACCTTGCTTGGTAAGAACATGTAAGAACTTGAATGGACAAGTGTGAGTGAACATATAGTGTTCCACCACCTATTTCCTTTAGTTGGTAGGCAACTTCTTGTGACTTTGTTTGCTGCAAGCTAACCATGGCAGGTGCAGGGAGTGAGGATGAGGATGGTGGAGGCCTGCTTACACCTCGCACCAAAGGCATCGTACAGCATTTTCAAAAGCAAGTGAGGGAGTACACCTTGGGAATTGATAATGATTTGCAGGTGATAAATGAGAAGATTGGGCAAATGGAGGCCGCACAGATTTCCAACAACACCAAGCTTGCAGGTTTGGAGACGACGGTTGCTCGCGTGGACAAGAGTCTCGCTGCTCTTCTAAGGCGCTTTGATGAGCTCCACGCGAAGATGAATGATCAGCATAGAGGACGTGGCCAAGAGAATGATGACGGCGCAGAAAATTCAGGTGCTGATTATGCTGCTGACACCGAAGTTGAGGATCAAGCCCAGCGACGTCTACGTCGTAACCGTCGAGGTATGGGTGGACAGCGTCCACATGAGGTACATAACAATGACATTGCTTTTAGTAAGATAAAATTTAAGATACCCTCTTTTGATGGTAAATATGATCCGGATGCTTATCTTACTTGGGAGATGGCTGTTGAACAAAAGTTTACTTGTCATGATTTTCCTGAAAATGCATGTGTTAGGGCTGCAACTAGTGAATTCACTGATTTTGCTTCCGTTTGGTGGATAGAACATGGCAAGAAAAATCCTAATAACATGCCACAAACTTGGGATGCTTTGAAACGGATCATGAGGGCTAGATTTGTTCCATCTTACTATGCACGTGATCTTTTAAACCAGCTGCAGCAGTTAAAACAAGGTACTAAAAGTGTAGAAGAATACTATCAAGAGCTGCAAATGGGCATGCTACGCTGCAATTTAGAGGAGGATGTGGAACCTGCTATGGCTAGATTTTTGGGCGGGTTAAACCGGGAAATTCAGGACATCCTTGCTTATAAAGAGTACACTAACATAACCCGTTTGTTCCATCTTGCTTGCAAAGCTGAAAGGGAAGTGTAGGGACGACGTGCAAGTACCAGGACTAACATTTCTGCAGGGAGGAATTTTTCCACGCAGCCCCGCTCAAGCATTCCATCAACTGGACGTGTTGCTGCACCTTATTCATCGTCAGCTCGAACAGCAGCCCCACCTTCTAGCGACAAGCCTCGTGACAACCCTGCAAATTCAGCAGCAAAGACAACGCAAAAACCTGCTGCAACCACTTCATCGGTGGCATCCACAGGTAGAACAAGAGATGTTTAGTGCCACCGCTGCAAGGGATTTGGACATGTCATGCGTGACTGCCCAAGCAAGCGTGTTTTGGTGGTAAAAAATGATGGTGAGTACTCATCTGCTAGTGAACTTGATGAAGATATACTTGCATTGCTTGCGGCTGACCATGCAGGAAGTGAGGGCTGCTCGGAAGAACATATTAATGCAGCTGAAGCCGACCGCTATGAGAGCCTAATTGTGCAGCGTGTGCTGAGCGCACAAATGGAGAAAGCGGAGCAAAATCAGCGGCACACATTGTTCCAAACAAAGTGTGTCATCAAAGAGCGTTCGTGTCGAGTGATCATCGATGGAGGTAGCTGCAACAACTTGGCCAGCAGCGACATGGTGGGGAAGCTTGCGCTTACCACCCAACCACACCCGCATCCATATTGCATTCAATGGCTGAATAACACCGGTAAGGCAAAGGTAACAAAACTTGTGCGAATTAATCTTGCCATCGGATCCTATAAAGATGTTGTTGAATGTGATGTTGTGCCAATGCAAGCATGTAGTATTCTGCTAGGAAGGCCATGGCAATTTGATAAAGATTCTATGCATCATGGTAGATCAAATCAGTATTCCTTTCAACACCATGATAAAAGGATTGTGTTGCATCCAATGTCTCCTGAAGCAATTTTAAAAGATGAACTTACTAGAGCTAGTAAAATGAAGAATCAGGAACAGGCTAAAAGTGAAAATCAGATTGTGGCAAACGAACTTGAGAAGCACAAAAAGAGAAGTGCCAAATCTGTTCATGATAACAGAAATGAGATCAAGCTGAAAGGGGCATGTTTCATTGCTACTAAATCTGATTTGGATGAGATTGATACTACCACTGCTGTTTGCTATGCCTTGATTTGCAAACAAACCTTGTTTTCACTTCAGGACATACCTCTTTCCTTGCCCCCTGTTGTCACTAAACTTTTGCAGGAGTATGCGGATGTTTTTCCAAAGGAGGTGCCACCGGGGCTGCCACCAATTCGTGGGATTGAGCACCAGATTGACCTTATTCCCGGGGCCTCCTTGCCCAATCGTGCACCATACAGGACCAACCCTGAAGAAACTAAAGAAATTCAGCGCCAAGTGCAAGAATTGCTCGACAAAGGTTACGTGCGTGAGTCCCTGAGCCCCTGCGCTGTTCCTATCCTTTTGGTTCCTAAGAAAGATGGATCTTGGCGCATGTGTGTAGATTGCCGAGCGATTAATAACATAACTATCAGATATCGTCATCCTATCCCTAGGCTAGATGATATGCTTGATGAATTGAGTGGCTCAATTGTGTTCTCGAAAATTGATTTGCGTAGTGGTTACCACCAGATTCGCATGAAGTTAGGAGATGAATGGAAAACAGCGTTTAAAACTAAATTCGGTCTATATGAGTGGTTAGTCATGCCTTTTGGTCTCACTAATGCACCCAGCACTTTCATGAGATTAATGAATGAAGTTTTACGCGCTTTCATTGGCAGATTTGTTGTGGTATATTTTGATGACATTCTGATCTATAGCAAATCACTAGAAGACCATCTTGATCATTTGCGTGCTGTTTTGGATGCTCTCCGTGATGCACGTTTGTTTGGTAACCTTGAGAAGTGCACCTTTTGCACAGATCGAGTCTCTTTTCTTGGCTATGTTGTGACACCGCAGGGAATTCAAGTCGATCAAGCCAAGGTTGAAGCCATTCACAGCTGGCCGGTTCCCACAACGGTCACCCAAGTGCGAAGCTTTCTAGGACTTGCTGGATTTTATCGTCGCTTTGTGAAGGACTTTAGCACCATTGCAGCCCCGTTGCATGAACTCACTAAGAAGGGTACAACCTTCACTTGGGCTGCAGCTCAACAGGATGCTTTCAACGTGCTCAAAGATAAGTTAACTCATGCACCCTTGCTCCAACTTCCAGATTTCAATAAAACATTTGAACTTGAATGTGATGCTAGTGGAATTGGGTTGGGTGGCGTGCTGCTGCAAGATGGTAAGCCTGTAGCATATTTCAGTGAGAAATTGAGTGGACCTAGCTTGAACTATTCTACTTACGATAAGGAATTGCTTGCTTTAGTTCGAACTTTGGAAACTTGGCAGCACTATTTGTGGCCCAAAGAGTTTGTTATACATTCTGATCATGAGTCCTTAAAACACATTCGAAGTCAAGCAAAACTGAATCGTAGGCATGCTAAATGGGTTGAATTCATTGAATCTTTCCCTTATGTCATCAAACACAAGAAAGGGAAGGAGAATGTCATTGCTGATGCTTTGTCTAGGCGTTACACTATGCTGTCCCAACTTGATTGCAAAATTTTCGGCTTGGAAACGATTAAAGCACAATATGCTCATGATGATGATTTTAAGGATGTGTTGCTGAACTGTAAGGAGGGGAAAACTTGGAACAAATTTGTCCTAACTGATGGGTTTGTTTTTAGAGCTAACAAGCTATGCATTCCAGCTAGCTCCGTGCATTTGTTATTACTGCAGGAAGCACATGGAGGAGGGCTGATGGGACACTTTGGTGTGAAGAAGACAGAAGACATCCTTGCTGATCATTTCTTTTGGCCCAAGATGCGGAGGGACGTGGAGAGATTTGTTGCTCGCTGCACAACATGCCAAAAAGCTAAGTCACGCCTTAATCCTCATGGTTTGTACATGCCTCTACCTGTTCCAAATGCACCATGGGAGGATATTTCAATGGACTTTGTTTTAGGACTGCCTAGAACAAAGAAGGGGAGGGATAGTGTTTTTGTGGTTGTGGATAGATTTTCTAAGATGGCACATTTCATACCATGTCATAAGACCGATGATGCTACTCATGTTGCTGATTTGTTCTTTCGTGAAATTGTTCGTTTGCATGGTGTGCCAAACACAATTGTTTCAGATCGTGATGCAAAATTTCTTAGTCATTTTTAGAGAACTTTGTGGGCTAAATTAGGTACTAAGCTGCTATTTTCCACTACATGTCATCCCCAAACTGATGGACAAACTGAGGTTGTGAATAGAACTTTATCTACCATGCTTAGGGCTATTTTGAAAAAGAACATAAAAATGTGGGAAGAATGTTTGCCTCATGTTGAGTTTGCTTACAACCGTTCACAACATTCTACTACTAAAAAGAGCCCTTTTGAGATTGTTTATGGTTTTGTGCCTCGAGCCCCTATTGATTTGCTGCCTCTACCAACTTCTGAGAGATTGAATTTTGATGCTAAACAACGTGGTGAGTTGATGTTGAAAATGCATGAGACCACAAAGGAGACCATAGAAACCATAAATGCTAAATATAAACTTGCTGGTAGCAGAGGAAAGAAGCATGTCACTTTTGAACCAGGTGATTTGGTTTGGCTGCACTTGAGAAAGGATCGGTTTCCTGATTTGAGGAAGTCAAAGTTGCTTCCGAGAGCTGATGGCCCTTTTAAAGTTGTAGCTAAGATCAATGATAATGCATACAAACTTGAGTTGCCTGCAGATTTTGAGGTTAGCCCCACATTTAACATTACAGATTTGAAACCATATTTGGGTGAGGAAGATGAACTTGAGTCGAGGATGACTCAAATGCAAGAAGGGGAGGATGATGAGGACATCCCTCCCAATGATACACCCATGCCTACTACGCAGCAAGGACCAATGACAAGAGCTCGTGCACGAGAGCTAAATTATCAGGTAAACTCGTTCCTCGCTGTCCATAAACCATCATCCATGAATGGGGTACTACTAAATTCTTGTGATGCTTTTCTTATTCTTAGGAACTTGGGACATGAACCAGATTGGAGGGAGAGCAAACACAAGAAAGCGAGTGTGGATGATCAGATCGGACCATACCAGTTCGGACCTCCAGGAAGGGGCAACTTCGGAAGGCCATAACTCTTAGCTCTGAATATTGTTTGAAGCCCATGAGTACTTGTTGGAAAGCTCCTGAAGTCTACTTTCAGATGGATCCAACCTCAAGATGAAATTCCAAAGGAGCTAAGCAGAATCGCCAAAATGACGTTCAGTCTTCCAGTCTTGGGCTGAGGCCCTTGTATCTAGTTCAGCCCACTAGGGGCCCATTTTAAGTTAGGGTTTACACCCCCCACGCCTCTTGGCTGCTCCCCCACCTATATAAACCACCAGCAGCCACCATTTGAGACTTGGGTTTTGTTTGGTTGTAAGTTTAGCTGCTGCTACTTCCTTGTAAACGCGTGTGTCGATTAGACCACCCGATTTGCTTGATTCAGAACCCCAACTTCGTGTGTATCAGATTTATCCTTTGGGCAAGGTCTGTGTGCTGTTTGCTTGTCCACTTGTTCTTGCTTGTTCTTCGATTTGCTTGCAGGTTCAAGGTTGTTCTTGGCACAGCAAGAACAACACAAATTGGAGGCGGTGTAACTGTCGCTAAGGCGCAGCGCAGCCCTTGTGGTGTTGTAGTCGGGCAGCACAACGTCGATCCTCCTCAAATCGAGTTATCCCCCACTCTCATCGAAAGATCGGGAGCAAACCCCAGCGGGTTCCATCACATCGTGAGCGTCCGCCACAGCTGAGGGCCAATAAAATCCTTCGCGGAAAGCTTTGCTTACCAGGGCCCTCGTTGCTATGTGCGAAGAACACATCCCTGCATGTATCTCTTCAAGCAGCTGTTTGCCCTCTTCGCGTGAAATGCACTTTAGGAGTGGTGCGCAGACTCCACCTCGGTATAACTCTTCGCCTATGATTCTGTAGTTCCTGGCACGAAGTGCCATTCTTTTTTCTTCCTTTTCGTCCTTCGGGACGAAGTGTCCGCGAAGGTATGCCATGATTGCAGCCCTCCAATCTTCGCTGGTTATGGCGTTGATGAATTTGGCGGGTTCTTCGGCACAATTGACGGAGGCCTACTTTAAAGTTTCGAAGAATACATCCGGTAGTAAAGGATCGAACTGTGCTGCTGCCTTTGCCAGTTGATCGGCCTGCTTGTTCTTCGTTCTAGAGAAACTGCGGATACTGGACTCGAGGAAGTATTTCTCCATGCTTCGCACTGCTGCCAAGTACTTCGCCAACTCCGGCTTGAGAGCTCTGTTGGACTTGTTGATTTGGCCTGAGATCAACTCTGAATCTGACCTGATCGACAATCTTCGCGCGCCCAGCGCTCTTGCTTTGCGAAGACCCAAGAGAAGGCCCTCGTACTATGCGACATTGTTGGTGCATCCCTTGAAGTCAAGTCTGACTGCGTACTTCAGCTGTGTACCCGAAGGTGCTGTCAATACTGCCGAAGCTCCTGCTCCATCTCTCTGGTAAGCCCCATCGCACTCAAGCTGCCATATTGTTTCTATCTTCGGCTGTTCTTGCGAAGGTGTGGTTGGGGTCCAGTCGGCGATGAAATCTGCCAAGACCTGCGACTTGATTGCTGACCTGGAGACAAAGTCAATGGTGTGTTCGGCTAACTGCGTAGCCCATTTGCCTATTCTGCCGGAGGCTTCTCTGTTTTCAAACATGTCCCGAAGTGGAAAGGAGGTTGGGACCTTGATCTTGTGGCTCTGGAAGTAGTAGCGAAGCTTCTGTGCTGCCATGACCACCGCATACGCCATCTTGACCCATTTAGGGCTTCGGAAACGAAGTATATAGGCACCTGTGTCAATGCGCCTTCGATTGTGCGCTCTTCGACGAGAGCAGCACTTACGGCTGCGCCTGATGTGGAGATGTACAATAGCAATCTGCTTTCTCTGACGGACTGGACATGACTGCCAATTTTTCAATATATTGCTTTAGGTCTTTGAAAGCCTTCGCTTGCTCTTCGCCCCATTCCATGTTGCCTGGGCCTTTCAGCGCCTTAAAAAATGGAAGGCACTTCTCCGCAGACTTTGATATGAATCGGTTAAGCGAAGCCAACCTGCCTGTTAACTTTTGCACCCCCTTTCTTGTAGTTGGCGGCTTCATCCGCCTGATGGCTTCTATCTTCTCCGGATTTGCCTCAATTCCTCTTTCGGTGATCATGCATCCCAATAATTTGCCTCTTCGGACCCAAAAGACACATTTCTCCGGGTTCAGCTTCAGACCATGACGGCGAAGGTTCGCGAATGTTTCGCGAAGGTCCTGGATATGATCCTCCTTCTTCCTGCTTCGGACAATAACGTCGTCGACATATGCGGAGATGTTCCTTCCCGGTTGATCTCCCAGTACTTTCTTGATCATTCTGTTAAAAGTGCATCTGGCATTGCGGAGGCCCTCTGGCATTCTCACGTAGCAATATGTCCCGAAGGGGGTGGTAAAACTAGTCTTCTCTTCGTCTGACTTGTTCATGAATATCTGGTGGTAACCTGAGAAACAATCCAACATACTGAGCATCTCCGAGCAAGCTGCTGCATCGACCAGGGTGTCAATTAGTGGTAGTGGGTATTCGTCCTTCGGTCACGCCTTGTTCAAGATTGTGAAGTCAATGCACATTCGCCACTTCCCGTTCTTCTTCGGTACCATGACAACATTTGCTAGCCACTCCGGGTACTGGACTTCACAGATAACGCCCGCGTCCAGCAATTTTTGTACTTCGGCTTGAGCCGCCTTCTGCCTTTCTTCAGACATTGTCCTTTGGCCCTGCTTTACTGGTTTTGCCTTTGGGTTCACCCTGAGCTCATGCTCGATGACCTCTCGACTGACCCCTCGTAGATCCGAGGAGGACCAAGCAAACACATCTTGATTGTTGCGGAGAAACTGTATAAGTCTGGCCTCCTCGGACTCTTCAAGCCCTTTTCCGATGATCACCATTCGGTCGGGCACATCTTCGTACAATGGAACCTTCTTCGTGTGCTCCGCCGGGGATACTCCCCCTGATTTCTCTGGCTCTTCATTGTTTGCAGCCTCATTGTCCTCATCTGGTGTTTCAATGACATGGGCATTCTTGTTTGCGGTTGATGCATTGTCTTCGCATCTTCTTGCTTCTTCCTGGTTGCTGTAGACTGTGACAATTCCTCCTGCCGTAGGCAGCTTCATGCATAGATACGACTGATGGATTACTGCTGTGAATTTGACCAAGGTGTTGCGGCCGAAGATGGCGTTGTAGTTGTAGTTTATGTCAACCACATCGAAGGTTATCGCTTTGGTTCTCTGTGCTGCACCTTCGCCGAACATGACATTGAGCTCTATCTTTCCCAGAGCTTCGATTCTCTTGCCTCCGAAGCCAATGAGCGGATATTGCGACTTATTCAATGTTGTTTCTGTGAAACCCATTTTGACAAAGCACTGCCACACGAGGATATCTGCAGAGCTCCCATTGTCAACCAAGATTCTCCCTACATCATTTCATGCGAAGTGCACTGAATTCTTGCCGATATTTGCCCTTATGACGAGGGGGTCATTATGTGGGTAGTGTTACAGCCGAAGGTCTGCCTGCGTGAAAGATATTGGGACATGCGACCAAGTTGTTCGGAAGCATCTGCCTTCACTCACATGAGAGACAGTTCTGAAGTATTCTTTGCGTTGCCTCTTCATCTCCAACACTGGTTTGTTTGACCCTCCGGAGATGGCGTTGATGATGTTAACCCTACTGCCGGAGGGCGTGTCGCTTGCTCGCTCTGATATCTGCCCCAGCTTGAGCTTCGGAGGTGGGGGTAAACTTGTCGGGTCGTAAGACTGTGGCGTGGAGCTTGTAAGCATCTTGGCCCTCAAGGTATGTTTCGGTGATTAATGACAACCATTATTGTGACTAATGAGTTTGTGCAGCTTAATAGATCATTATCGCTCATTTGGTCATATGTCAAAAGAGGCCCCTCAATTTCATTATTCAAAAAGGCGATCTCGGTATTCAACTCAATTATATGTCAAGACTAAGGATCTTTCTAGTCCTAAGTGTCATAAGGTTGAGAAGGACACTTAGGTTAGTATAGGTTTTATAGTTTTGTAGTGATCGCACTATTAAGAGGGGTTAAGGCCAAGTAACTTGAGCATGGACATGGTCAATCAAAAATGGATGCACACTATGGTCACTCAGGTTTTCAGAAGTTCAAATAAGTGGTTCTCAACTTATATCTCAAGAATATTTAGATTTCATTCAAGACTCAAATCAGAAAAGGCAAAATCAGGAAAAAGTCTATACACCGGTTTAACCGACGACTCCAATTTTCTATACGTCGGTTAAACGAAGTCAGCAGAGTCTGGACAAGTCAATACACCGGTTAAACCGACGCGTTTGAATTGAACGTCGGTGCATTAGTCCAGAGTTGGTTTTTCCAGGGTGTTTCAAGGTTCTATACACCGGTTAAACCGACGATGTTTGAATTGAGACGTCGGTGCAATTGACCAGTGAGATAGTTTTTCCAGGAATTTCTGAAGTTGTACTCACCGGTTAAACCGACGATTGTTTTGAGTTAACGTCGGTGCAGTTGTCCAGAGACTTGGTTTTTCAGTTGATCAGAGGACAACTACACTCACCGGTTAAACCGATGATACGTCGGTTAATCTGCCCAAGTTGTAACGGCTAGTTTTCAGAAGGGGTAGTTTACATTCATCGGTTAAACCGACGCTGACTATTGGAGGTACGTCGGATTAACCGGCGCTACGCAGTTTTCTGGCAGCTTTTCTCCAACGGCTCTATTAGTGTGAGCTGCCTATATATACCCCTCCAATGGGTCATTTTGCTACTCTTGACACCAGGCAACATCCAAACACTCATAATATAGTCAAGAGCCACCTTGAGCTTCATCTTTCACATACTTGTTCATCCAATCAATCAAGAAGCAAGATTAAGGACTTGAGTAGAGAGAAGCTTGTGTGCATCCGTTCTTGGTGATCGGTTCTTGCTCAAGTGAAGGCCTTAGCTTGTTACTCTTGGTGATTGGCATCACCTAGGCGATCTTGGTGATCGAGGTGTTTCTCGCGGAGCTTGCCAAGGATTGTGGGAGCCCGGAGAAGAAGATTGTACGTGGCTTGATCTCCACCACGCCGGGATGGTGAACGGAGACTCTTAGTGAGCGCCCTCGTCTTGGTGACTTGGGAGGTGACAAGACTCTTTGTGAGTGTCACAACGTGGATTAGGGGTGTGTGCCAACACATCGATACCACGGGAAAAAATCCGGTCGTCTCTTGTCCACTCTCTTTATTCAAGCATTTTCTTTCATGCAATTTATTCATGTGCTTGACTTAGAGATCATAACTTAGCTCTACCTTGCTAGGCTTTACTTCTCGTTACCTCTTTCTTAGCTTGTGTAGCTAGCTTAGTTATCCGGTTGGTGAATTGGTGCCTTACTAGCATTGCATAGGTTAAGGTTGCTTTATTGTGTTTTAGAAATTGAAAAAGGCCCAATTCACCCCCCCCCTCTTGGTCCATCGATCCTTACAGAGCTCCTCGACCATGTTTGACTATACTGCGGAGGTGGTAGCATCGGTACTGATTGTTGCGAAGGTGGCGCATACGGTAGTGGATTGTAGTTGAAGACCAGGTATGACACCGGCCAATTTGGCGTAGGAGCCCATGTGGTTGCCGTCGCCGAAGACTGTGATGGCAACTGCGAGGTATGATTGACTGGCTTCACTGGCTGGGAATTCTGCCGATCAAACTCTTCTTTTCTTTCAATGGCGAAGGGGCATTCATTTGTCCAATGGTCTTTGTCTTTGCCGTGGAAAAAACAGAACGGAATTTTCTCCCTTCGACCGCCGTTGTCTCTTCGGCTTTTGTTGTATCGTTCCTCGCGATGGTGACGATCATCGCAGTTGGGCCTTTCCTCATGGCGGTCCCTCTCGCCTTTCGCCCGGTGATGGTGTCTGGGCTCTCGGGGTTCTTCTTCGGAAACATTGTTCACCGTTCTTTTGTGCTTCGGCTCATCTGCGTGCCACGGTTTTGAGTGGGACCTCTCGCTGCTTCGTGACTTCTTCTGCTCGCTCTTCTCCTCAAGCCTTCTTCTCTTTGCACGGTCGGATATGCAATATTCTTGCATTATCTCGAACAGCTTCTTTACTGTCTTCGGCTTGCGCCGGGATATATATTCTCCGCATGGTCCTAGGTTGATCCCCTTTACCACCGAATTGATGATGCTTTGGTCGGCAACATTTGGTGCTCTTGCGCGAAGTTTCATGACACTCTGAAGATATTCTTGCAAGGTCATGCTTCCTTGCCTGAGATCGTGAAAATCACAGGATGTGACTTCATCGGGCCTCACGGCGCGGAAACTTGCACATAACTCGAAGCGAAGCTGCTTCCAAGACAAAATGGTTCCTGGTGGAATGTTTGCGTACCACCGCTGCGCCAAGCCCTTCAATGCGAGGACGAGCGCCTTCGCTTTACACGCGGTACCTCCTCCTGATGCTTCTATGGTGGCTTCGTATTTGAGGAGGAACTCTTCGGGATCTGACTCCCCATCGAACTGCGGCAATATTGCTGGGTTGAGGCGATGAGGCCACTGCACCTCCTCCAGCTCTTTGGACAATGGTGATATTCTTTGATGCCTTCTACGGTAGTGCTCTTCGCCGTCTGACTCAGAATGGTCAGAGATCTCTTCGACCAGCACGAACTTTGGGCGGAGCCTTGGTGGTTCATGCTGCCGCGGGTTGACCACAATCATCTCCTTCTGTTGTGGTGGTGGTGGTGGTGCCTGCAATTTCTCGAGCTGCAGCCGCTGTGCATGGAACTTCTCCTGCAGCGCCTTGTAGCGAAGCTCCTCCTCCCTCAACTTGTTGTACTGCTCTTGACGCTCTGCTTCTGTGAGCATGGTCTCCTTCCCCTTCGCTCTTGTTATCATTTGTCTCTCCGAAGGCTCTGCTTCCAAGGCCTGCTGCTGAGCTCTTCGTGCCTCTTCGATGCGGGCGTCGATGCGACGCATCGCCGCAATGTCTTCGGCTGAGACGCCGATGTCCAGAAGGTTGACTTCAAGCCGGCCGTCTGCGAGGGCATCGATGGAGACGCCGTCACTGCTGGTCCCATTCGCCTGTGTTGCTGCTGCTTCGCCCTGCGAAGGTGTTGCCGTGGCCGTCGTCGTCGTGTCCTCCGAAGTGGCTCCGTTGGTTCCCTTTTTCTTCGTCGCTGCCATGTGGTGTATCGAACTGACGGGTGGGAGCCAAACTATTGGTGGAGAGTGTCACCGGAACAGACGGACACTACAACAGTAAGGGACAAGCACACGATTCAAATAGTAAATGTTCTCTCTATTCAATGTCCCATCAATGAACAATACATGGGGTATTTATAGGTGGTGTTACACCTCCCACGTACATTTACTCTTCTACACCCTTACAACGGCCATATTCCTGGAATATTCTTGGACGTACACGTAATTTTCCTAATACAAGCTCAGTGCGCTACAGCTCAGACGGGCCTACAACTACAGATAATCATCTTCGGCCTTCTCCACGAAGACTACGCGGCCTGTCGCTTACTCCTCGCCGATGTTCACATCATCCGGTCTTCGCGGGTCTTCGGCTTCCGACCCGAAGACAAGCGAAGGCTACGTGGCCCGTTATTTACTCCTCGCCGTGACGCTCCCGTCGACCGGTCCTCGCGAGTCTTCGTCTTCCGACCCGAAGACAAGCGAAGGCAGGAATCTTCTGTGTTCACTCCCGTTGGCTTCAATGTTCTTGCTGCCCTATCTTCGCGCACCTTCGGCGACCAGACCGAAGGTGGTGTCCCCAACATAGATTTTAAATTTTATGGAAATAAATAAAAAGGATAATATTTGGCTCAAATTTGACCCTTCCTAAAAAACTTAAAATTTTTCTATAGAACCTATAATCACAAAAGTTCTCTATGATGGAGCTCATCTTGATGCTTTAAAAATTCAATGAAGTTTGAATTCTTTCTTTCTTCAAAATTTCAGTTTTCAATTTTGTTTGAGTTTCAACTACAAAAGTTGCAAAATTGGGTTCTCTATACTCTCCTCTACCACTATACCAATTTTTATGACTTTTTATCCACGTTTGTTACCTCGATTGAGTGAAAAAAGAGAGAAGTAAAAAATCTATGAAAAAATATGAAAACCGCTTGTAAAACCGCAGTTTTGATAGTTGGGGAAGGTTGGATACCCGGTTTTGCAGTTAAGGGAGAAAAATCAAACTTTTGCAATAGTTGAGGGAAAGTAGACCTTTTCCTTCTAACAAATACTACCTCCGTTCCAAATTTTAGTTCGTTTGACTTTTTTGACCCTAAGTTTGATCACTCATCTTATTCAAAAAATTTATGCAAACATTGCCAAATTTGAGTCATTTTTGAAGATCTTGTATTGATGAAGCACCCACAATAAAAAAAGTGATATTTTACATAAATTTTTGAATAAAACAAGTGATCAAACTTGAGGTAAAAAATCAAACGACCTACAATTTGAAATGGAGAGAGTACCGAAGAACTTGCCAATGTAGAATTAGCTTCCGTTATGCAAAACACAACTACATTTTCAGACAGATGACTTGAGTTCTAAAACATTCCATGATACCAGGTACGCACCTCGAAAAACAACCTCGAGATAACTAGGCGAAAGATAACCGTTAACGGACTTGATGTTGGACTAAATGTGAAAGAATACTAACCGACTAAAGTGAGAATTTATTTGGTCCGAGTACTTTGGAAGAGCAAAACTACCATTCCTTTTCAATGGCAAAGGGGTCCATTCCCCGATCTGCACCGAAAATTAGTGACATAACGTTGAACCTTTTCCATGGTTTGACATTTGAAACGACATTTTTTTGTAAGAAAAGTATAGTACACTCAATTACACAACTCTTTATTTATGTATTCTTCAAAATAGGTACAAAATCACTGGTTCAAAGTTCCAAGCATAGCATGACACAACTCGTGGTACCAAAGCTGGAACATTCGATTAGGTTGTCACTGTAGCACTTTAGAATATGTCATAATAAGTCGTAAAAGAATTCTGGTTGTAGGTTGTTCATTTCAGCAGAGACCTTGCAAGGTGCTCCCTAGCTGTGGCTAGGGCCTGAGATATCGTCTGCGCAGAACAGGTCAAAGGGATCATGAGATGTATGCAACCTGTGAAATGAAATGCGATAGAATGGATCCAGTAAATTACCTGCTCAGAGAAGGGGACAGAACCATCAACAGCATTGGTTGCGACCTTCCCAGCAATGGTATTCGCATCGGTTTCCAGGATGATGCTGCAAAAGTACATAAGACCCAAATTGTTTCAGTACATGCCCAATAGGCAATAGTCTTTGGCTGGGTAACTACTGACTGCAACTTCTACTCCATGGAGCAATATGTGACACAGAACTGAAAGTAACCATGCTATCTTCCTAAAATCTACTGATTAGCTGTTATATTGTGTTTGACATGAAAAAAATAAAGCAACCACTGCCATCAAGGCAACCATTTTGCTTCCATCAGAAGCGCACTCTTGTGGAAATAAATCACTAGCACTAGCACCTATATTTCTTTCATCCCTATATGCACAATGGCATAAATTTGCCAATGGTACAGTTTTGTGAGGTCACCCTGAATATCTTAACTGAGATGCAAAATTTGTGGCACATGCCATTCAACTTACAATAGGTATATTTAAGCTAAAGACTCAGCAGATGTTGCGGATGAACACAGATACATGCATTGGAATAAGCAGTTCAAATAGCTTAAATCATTTCTTCTCCATGTTAAGTAATAATAATTCATAATAACAGATATCATAAAACAGGCAGTATTGAGACCATGCCAATGTGGCCACACAGATCGTCAAAAAAGTAATGCAAACATAATAGCCATGGCAAAATCATAGGACCGTCTAACATAATGCAGCATCATATTTGAAACAGCACATAGCACAATGTCAAAACATAACTGATAACCAAAAATTAGCACAAGTCGCAAGATTATTACCCGCCATCTATAATTTCATCAATGCAGAGAAGTATCAAGATAACAGCACAATGTCAAAACATAACTGATAACCAAAAATTAGCACAAGTCGATTATTACCCGCCATCTATAATTTCATCAATGCAGAGAAGTATCAAGTCCAAGTTCTCAAGTGCAGTCCGCTTCTCAACATCACCCCTAAAGCATATTAAGTGGACTTCAAAACAACCGCATACAAAAACAACTGCTCATACAGTAATAATAACAGAAAATAAGCTACCTGAGTAGAAGACCAACAGAATCCGAAAAACCATTTAGTACACTTGCTAAGATGAGTTCATTCTCATCATCTCCAGCAGTGACAAAAAAGTGAAGGTCATGTACAAACTTGTAGACGACAATATAACCATCAAACAATGTTATCTCAGCTGCAAAGAACCAAATATATGCATCAGCGGAGAATTTACTTGTCGACAGCAGGCACTCTCTGGTGCCCAAGTATATCAAAGGAGAGCCTAAATTCAGTTTAACCATCAACCTAGCGTATAAAGTCTGAATACCTGGAAAGGTGCATGGATAATAAGGCTGCCTTAATGCAACTGATAACACAGTTACCAACAATATAATAGCATGCATTTAGGCAGCATACACTGCTTAGATATTGCTCAAATTCTGTTACCCTAAAATGTCAATTGGATAGCCCAAACCAGTGAAGTGATTGAACAATCGTTAACAAAATCAAATAACTGATTTTAGACAAGAAAATTCGGAAGTGGTTAAAGGTACACCTGTAGTTAATTGAGCCTAAAATAACACCAACATAGTGTGAAACAGAGTACATGAAATTAAGTGAATGTAATTTAGGACTGGCCAGTCATATGCATGATTATGATTAAAGTGAAAAAGATAAATAGTTGAATATGCCGACATATTGTTAAATTTTGGGGTCAAAATATACACCAAGTTGTTGAGTAAAAGTTAACATAGCTTAAACTCTTAAATCTCGCTGCCATGATAGTGATGTTTGGTTCTGCATGGAACAACTAAGAATAAAAAATACCTTCTGCCCGTGCATTTGTCTTCAGAGTTTTAGTGAAGACAGATTTTTCATAGGCCAACTTTGATGCATTAGTTGTCCAATCATCTGAGAAATATTTCACAGCAACACGCTTCCCTTCAGAATCCAGAAGCAAAATATTCTTTACTGAAGGGCAAGACTCCTGTGTAATAGACAAACCATTGCATTAGCTTCCTGATAGGGTTAAGCCATCCAGGACAACTGATGGCCTAAGTTTCACGATAAACGAAGTTGGTCATTAGAAAAGAAACATGGTAAACTATGTCAATAATTTTATGAAAGTGGAATAAATAAAGGATCTTTTGGATAACTACGGAAATCATGCAACATTATCACTCATCTATAAGATGGAAACACATTTGGCAAGTGCACCGGCATCAAGAACTCAAGATTGTGCTTTTTTTTTGAGCAACAACTCAAGATTATGCTTCTGTTATGGACTTATGGCCCTGGGTCATCCATTGGGCCTGAACTACTGGGAAGGGAGGAAGAGGTGGCAAGCGGCCATGGTGATGGCACAGGAGGAAGAAGCACGAGAAAGAGAAATTCTGAGAGCTAGCGCGTGAGGCCCAGTGGGCCCAGCTTGGTCCTCTGGGCCTGTAACATTTTCTTACAAAACTAACAAAGTAAGCAATGATTTTACCCCCAGAATAGAGCAACAATCCTAACAAATAAATGACTTGGATGCATTTTCAAATTATAAATATTATGAAAAATGGACCAAGATGGATTACCCCACCCTACCATAAGGAGTGCTAAAACAGTGCAGAGCAGAACACTTAATATAGAAACATCATATATACTATACTAACATATATCATCTTGGATTTCCTTACTCAATGGTATTACTGTTTCAGAGTAAGCAATGCAGTAATAAACTAATCATATGAACTTTGCAATACAGGTTGGCACTACTAAAAAGAGATCCTCAAATGAAAAAATCATTAGAAGGCACAGACAGCCAATTCGCACTATTCAGGTAAATCATGATTGCATGCACAATCAAATGACATAACTGGATCAATACAGCCGCACAAGTTTGAAGGCCCCCTGGCAAAGGCGCGCATCCTGTGCTAGACAAGTTTACCATCCCTGTAGGTTCTTTTCTCCTATTCTTCATGTATTATCCACTAATATAGAACTGAATTCATATTTCTATACAAGAAAATGTAACGATCCAGTCTAGGAGTTCCCAAGCAAATTTCTTCACAACTGATTAATCAGATCTAAAATAGACATCAGTTTGAACTCCACATAGCCCATCGTCAGTACATCAAAAATATAATTCTATAGCAACAGCAGAAACAACAGGCGTGTACATTGCCTACAAATGCATTATCGGGTAAAGTAATATGCACAGACAAAAGGAAATGGCAATGGCAGTAAAAAGCAACAACAGAAAGTAGAAGAAGAATCTGCCTCGCACCTTGGAGAAATCCGCCATGGTGTATCGTCCTCCCCAATTCCACCCTTCACACAAAAGCACGGGAGTAAAGATCACCAGCTAAGGCTCACGAGCAGCAGCGCCAGCCAAACCACACAGAAAGCAGATCCGCAACAAAATGAACTTATATAGGAGACAGAACGCTTGGATCTCAGAGTAACAGCACAGAGAGAACAGAACAATAAATCCGTCCGAAAAAAATACAGCATCCTCAGGGGCGGATCAAAGTATAGGACATGGGTGCACATATGTCCACCCGATAATTTTTGCAAGAAACACCGAAGTTGTGGCGTATGCATGTAACTGGGCCAGATCCGAACACAAGTAGCGTACATTAGGGTTTACAGTGCTCGATTTCGCACAGCGGGGAGGAAAGGGGCGTACCTGGTCAATGCTTGTCGCCGGCGAAGGGCTCGACTAAGACCTGCGGAGGAGCAGCGCCGCTCGCCCAGCCGTCGACGCAAGGAAGGGAGACCGCGAGAGAGGTTGGGGGGGGGGGGGGGGGGGGGGGTTGGCACCGGCAGGTGAATGGGACAAAGAAGTGGACGGGGGCCTCTCTGCTAGGCTGCTACAGGCCTGCAAAGTGGAAACCAATACTCTTTTACAACTTACAACCACTGAAACAGCGACATAACAAAGTATTTCTATGTTGGCGAGTATGTTTATTATTGAAAATTTTCATATTATCTAATAAATCCTTTTTTTCAAATTACCTCTACAACTATAACAGTTAGTCAAATTTACCCTTGAACAAAATTTGTGTATTTCGCCTATTTGTGCATGAGTGGAGTAAGTTTCAATTTTGTAGGGAGATAGTAAGCATCATAAATTATCTATTACAAAAATATATTATGAATTTTGCTTCGCCACTTTTACATATTACGTGTTCTAAAGATTAATTTAATATTAGATTTATTAGCCTTCAAATAATAAAACATAATTTTAAACATATGCTATTATATCTTATATCACCGTGCAAAATTTTAACTTAAACCTTCATTAATGCTTGAAAATATAAAAAAGATAAATCCTATGAAGGGATAAATTAAACCAATTGATAAATTAAATCCTATGAAGTAAATTGAGTAAAAAAAATAGTGTAAGAGGTCATCCGAACTTTGGCCACACTTAGGGGAGTCATTGAACTTTTCCTATTTTTATATTCTTTTGACGTCACTCTATAATTTCATGATGTTGGTTAAGCGTTTAATAACTTTAAAACTCAATGAACTAATTTCGCTCAAGTGCCAACAATCACCCTTATTAGAGTGTTGTAATATTTTATAAAACTTGATTCAACAATGCATCCTATATCAACATTTCTCAAGTGCCACCAATCACCCTTATTAGAGTGTTGTAATATTTTATAAAACTTGATTCAACAATGAATCCTATATCAACATTTCTAATAGACCAATTCAACATTTTACATGAAATCAAATTATAGCATCATCATGGGGGCATTATTCACCCTAAATTCCCTCCACTTAATATATGATTCCACATTTACTTTCACTTGATGATTCAATACACAAGTTGGCTCAATATTTCATATACACTAATTCAACATATTATGTGATTCAATTTGACTCCAATGTCACTAAGATGCTAGCTAGTGTGTTAAATGTGTCGCCTAGGCCTCCAAGCCAACCTAGCTCGTCTTAGCAAATAGTAATGCATTGTCGCCTAGACGCTGGCTAGGCACTCTGGTGAACCAAACTCGCGCTTGTCGCCTTTAAAACACTGATGCTAGGTGGTTGGCATGCTCTCCCACATAATTCTAAATCATCCGTCCACATATTACGAATCTCAAAGACTGAAAGTTACATGTGAGATTACAAAAATAACAAAATATGCATGAACCCCCCCCCCCCCTATGCCATTGTGCTCATAAAATGGAATAAAACCGTAAAACCGAACTATAATTCATTTTATCATGCTGCTCATTGAGCATTTTGCTAAAGGTTTTGATTTGACCTCCCAATCAGTGGCGGGACAGAAATGACCGGCAGTAGGGGCTGCTTCCTCTTCTTCCTCCTCCAGCCCCTCCTCTCCTTCCTCTCAAATTTGTTGAGGGGGCTTAGGGGAGCTCCGTGTGATTCACGACAGTAGGGGGGCTGCGCCCCTCTTCCCCCACCGCTAGATCCACCACTGCTCCCAGTTGTACCACAAGGAACTACAAATCTTGAGACTGAACCACAACATGCCTTCCTATCCCTGGGCACATACCATCAGTGTCGAGTCAATAAAATTAGCTCATTGGGTGTCATTTCACATAATTGATATCCTTTCGGTAGTATTTTTCCTAAAAAAATGGAATTCTTTTGGTATGACATAACTATTTTTTAAAATTTACAAATGCTTACCTACAAATGCTGACCAACCTTTTGGAGTAGTTGCTAAAACTTACTGGGTTTTTGCAGAAAACGTTGCACAAATCTAGGATGAGAAACCACACAATCACTTTCTGCATTTTGACGTTTCATTCAATTGTCACAAGCAAAGGCAAAAGAATTTTCAGAAACAAAGGCAAGTAAGCAAGTTTGCAGATTGTTGTTTAATTCACAAACAATAAATGGGCAACGATGGCCAAACAGCTGCAACATGAAACAGGTTAAGGATTGGCTATGGACCCCTGAGTTAATTTTGAACTTTTTTGCAACTATCAATTTCACAAGTACTGTAATGTTTCAGATATCCAATAACAACACAACCCTATCTGGAGTTCTGGACACAGTCCAGATTTGTAACAGTCAATACTCGCAGTTGAGCGTTGACTGCCAGGGATTTGTGAGGCTAACATAAGCTATACTATATGTCAATTATCGTCACAACCAGTACCATCATGGCTTCAAGAGGGTCCTCACTCACTATCATCGCTGTCGTAGTTCTGGCAGAGGGACTGGAGAACATTGGTTTGCATTGCAGGTTCACTCTTTTGTTCTGCTACTGGTGCTTTGCCGTTGTCTTGGACAGCCGAGGATTCAGTCTTCTGTCTCTTAGGATCTGCACTAGTAGACTTTGGTTTCACTATAAATTTGGGCATCCAGCTCTTGCTCCCTGCAATGCATGCCCAACGGTAAGTTTACACATGAAAATATCTCGCTTAGCATTATATAGAGGATGCGAGAGCAAAAATATGTCATTTGCTTTCAAAAATCAAAATATGGCTACTTTTATATAAAAGGTAAAGGAAAACAAACAATACAGGTAAATTCGACATGAAATGTAAAATAACAGGTTTTATAGACAATTTGGAATCATGGCCAAAAACAAGTTGCCTAAGTGCATAATACGACACTACCGGTTAGGCATGTATAATGGTAAGACATGTTACAGTTCCCCAGAAAAGCCTTTAGACCAGAAGCTCTCATGGTTGCTGTAATTAGTCAGTACAATGATCTAATGAGGTGTCAGAGTAATTAGTGGAAGTATCCCAGTTTTAATTCTGCATTCAATAGGAAGTCCAAACAAAAATACTGAAATATGGGACTGTATTTGCTTCATGTAGACTGATGAAACTATACAGAAAATATTAATCATAAACCTGCATAGTGCTTACCTTCTTTATTGGCACCCTCTGATCCACTAGTTTTGCTTAAAACATCTGTTGGCTTTGTCACTGATTCAGAAGATCCATTGATCTGCAAAAATTTTATAATATTAGCCAACCAAGCAAACAAATTCAAGATATATCAATAAAAATATATATAAAAACTATACATTTATGGCAAGAAATAAAAGTGACCAGCCCACTCTTGAAAACTAAAGTGCATAATATTTTCAAAGAAGAATGCTACACTGATAGACTACTCCAAAACACCATTAGTTCACTTGTATGCCAATGTTGGCTAAGATTTGCATAATGAGCATTGCTCGACAACAAAACTTTACTCTTATCACTGTATCTATCTTAAAAGGATCCTCCCCCTTTATAGCTCTAACAGTTTCCTTTACCTAAAGCAAACCAGATATTCTGGAAACCTTACACAGGACAATGTCTCAGTTTTTAAGCCATTATTTCAGCTTTGCCTTTTCACTCCCATGCCTTTCTTGGTTGGTGACCAAAAGTGACGACAAGATGGAAATCTTTAACATGATAATCCACTAGTATGTTTCAAAAAATGTGAAAAAAACTGCAAGGGCAATACATCATTTATTACAACAGAATGTATATAGCCATAAGGCGAATGATAAAACGACGCTTTTTTTGGTTAACAGTATTAAGTATAAATAAATGGTAGATAATATAAATTTTCACTAAATGAAATTAATCTAATTGATAAGTTGGGATATGGAACCACAAAACAAAATAGCAATGAAAACAAAAAAGGGGAAAAAAGAATAAATACCTTTGCTGTTATACTCAATTGACCAGGGACCAAATCATCATCATCATCATCATCGTCATCTTCTATCCGCTTTACATAGAAGCCGGAGTTCTACATTAAGCAATAGGATCACAAGTCAAAAGCAATGTCATCATTGAAAACACTTAAACAAAAAACTGTACTTTCAGAAGGTAACATCCTCCATGAACAAGTTATACATGAAGGCATTAATGGGCAATGTGGTACAGAGATAGAGGATTACTCGAAAAGTGATTGACTTGATAAGTTCTTCATCTTCTCCGTCAAGCTCCGCAATTGCTTTTTCCTCCTATAATTTCACAACGAATACCAATGTTAAAAGAGAGAATTACAAAGAAAAATCATATTGTGGCCATACCAAGTTATTCTAAATAGCCAAAAGATGAAATGTTCTATTTCAAACATTCATAAAACATGATAAAGCGAAAAAATGTTTCTAAGGTCTTACCTTCTCATGAGCTGAACGCTTCAAAATTTCAAGCATCTGGTCAACAGAGACGCCAGCATGTCTAGACTGTAGACAGCATAAGAAAACAATATCAGCACAAATCCCATGGAATAAGCCCTCCTAAACACCAGTTAGTGCCCTAGAACTAGATCCAACCTTCATGGAGCGCATCTCTTCTAAAGCAGCAAGTATGTCCATGTCCTGCTTTGAGTCCGTTGCTCTATTCTCCAGAGCTTTCATTGCATCACCCATCTCTTCAGCGTCTCGCTTCCTCTTTTCTTTGTCTGCTGCCTGAACAAAACAATATGCATCATGGTGATCAAATTGAAGATCATAATGCTTGAAACGCAGAAGTTGACCTTAAAACATGCCACGAAATCACTTACCTCATCCTGTTCACGCCAAGGTTCAAAATTTCGACTAGCCCCTGATTCCACTGTGTAGTCAGAATTCTGAGGGTCTGTTTTGAAAGTGATCTCAGCAGAACACTTAGTGCACTTGAAATAAAACCTAAATATTTGTATTCCCAAGTATGTCTGCACCCAAAATAGAAGAATAGCATTAGCTTGAGACTTGAGTTAGCATACAACCAGTAACCAAATACACACTAGTTGATACGAACATGAAATTCTGCAGTTCCAAGACAACAGACAGCCAAATAAAGATTATGCCAGGCCATATAATGATGACAATAAATTGGTCATCAATTCAAAAGCACAAATATACCGGCTATTATGCTTAGCTAAATGAAAGATGGATGCACTAAACACAAAGAAGAACTGCTGTCTATATGCAACAAGACAGGTTTAATTCCAAAATAGTAGAATCACCCTCTCCATGGAGGCATAGCATGTAAAACAGTAAACCTATCAACATTGCACAACCTAGAAGAGCAGGCAGTGCACTTTTAAAGATAAGGTCTGACATGAAAATTATGATATAAGCCAGCATGCATAAATTCTTCAAACTACTGGAGACCTAAATCTTGAAGATAGGACTCGGAAAATGGAGATCAATGGGAGCTTGAAATGGATGCCAGCTTTTGACATTTCAGATTTCATGTAAGCATGTACACTGTGGGTGTCTGTGAGTCGCCTACCTCTCCGACGACATCCTCCTTTCTGGAGTTGAACTTGGTGCCTTTGTAGATGTATGTCCCGCAGGTGGCGCATTGGATGCTCATGGGGAGCATCATGCGCACCTTGATCTGCTGATTCTTGGGCTGCCGCCGCCGCGGGATCTTCGACGGGTC
Organism: Panicum virgatum; assembly: GCF_016808335.1. NCBI lineage: Eukaryota > Viridiplantae > Streptophyta > Magnoliopsida > Poales > Poaceae > Panicum > Panicum virgatum. The sequence goes on along the minus strand of NC_053140.1, from coordinate 36,877,483 downwards.
GAAGTCCGGCGGGTAGTACTTGTTCAGCACCTTACGCTCACCCATCTTGCCGGAACCCTGACAACCCTAGGTCGGCCGCGCGGGAGATGGGAGGGAAGGGGAGGGGTGGGGGCTGGCACCTAGGGTTAGGGTCGGCGGGCGGCGGCTGCCGGCTGATGCCTGCTGGTGTTGGCGGCGGCGAGGGCGCGGCCGCGCCGGAGACGGGACAGCGGGGGCTGGGGCGATGCGACGCGCGCGGCGACTCCTTGGGGCTTGGGGGGCGGGCGCGCTGGCGGCTGGGTGCGGGATGCTCGAAGGGCGTGGCCGCTGGCCCGTACTTTTTGCAATTGGGCTCTTTTTCTGAAACAATTTTACGTTTCGATCCTTAAGCGACGTAAATTCAGTTTTGGACGCTGGCGCCGAGCTAACGGCTGTTAGGCTCACTCCAACAGGGATTGGCATTTCGGGTAGGCAAATTCAGCTTTGGCTATGGGTGCCAAAATGGCTACGGTTGGTATTTTGGGCACCCCTCCAACAGTGTAGCCATTTCAGTCGCAAAATCGTCGGGTCGTTGGTACGCGCCGCCGCCATGATTCCGCCGCTGTCCTCTCCAGATCCGGCGCCGGCGATGCATGAATCTGTGGCCGGCGAGGTCCTGGTTGCTTGTTGATCTGTCGCCGGCCACTCCACCGAACGTCCCTGCTTCCTTGGTGCGAGCCGCCGCCGCGATCCCCGCCAAGGCCCCCGACCTCCACCTCCTACAGGAGGCCGAGGCCGCCGCGCACGCCACCGTCGACACCCTCGCCAAGCGCGGGGAGGAGGTCATCGTCCGCGCCCTCGACGCGCACGCCGCCGGCAACGGCACTGGGACGGCGGTCATCGCGGCCCTCGCCGCAAATGCCAAGGCGACGAGGCGAAGATTCGGGCTGACGAGGAGGCCGCCGAGAAGGCGTCCACTGCGAAGGCCGCCGCGGCGACGGAGGCGCTGCGCGCCGTGGTGAGCGTGCCGGATTTGCAACCTTGGAAGTCTTCTGGTGTCTTGGAACTTCACCGTGATTCTGCAGGTGGGCAAGCACACGCCATGGCTTGGAGGTACATCAAGACGGGGATTTGTGGAACTGCTGCAGCGAATCGGCGTGCAAAGGATGAGATCCAAGCCGCAGCCATTCTAGCACTACTAGGAGGGCAGACGAAAAGGCGTTGGGGAGGATCTGTCATTGGCCATGCCGTGAAGAACAGGGAAAGAGAGGAGATATTTGCTCAAATAATGAGGGATTACTTTGTCGAATCTCCACTGTATGGTGACGACTTATTCCGTCGAAGGTAAGAAAGCACAAGAAATCATTATTGTTGTCTCTGTGGATATTTACTGGATTTCTGAAGTTTGGCTCCAATTGAAAGATTGCAATCATCCTTGTAGGTTTCGGATGAGCAAATCTCTTTTTCTACGCATTGTCAATGACCTCACTGCTAGGAACAAATATTTTAAACAGAAAAGAAATGCAGCATGGAAGCAAGGTTTTCATCCAATTCACAAATGTTTAGTTGCAATGAGGATGCTTGCTTATGGTGGACCTGCAGATGCATTGGACGACACATACAAGATGGCAGAGAGCACAGTTCTTGAGACATTGATGGAGTTTGTCACCACTGTTATAGATGTTTATGGGGGAGAGTACCTCAGGCCACCGAATCCAAGGGAGCTTGAAGTAATCCTAAGGCACAATGAGGTAAGAGGATTCCCAGGTATGATTGGAAGCATTGATTGTATGCACTGGGAATGGGAAAATTGTCCCACTGGCTGGTCCGGAATGTGCAAGGGGCACAAGGGAAAACCCACTCTTATACTAGAGGCCGTAGCTACTCAAGATCTCAGGATTTGGCATGCTTTTTTGGGGCTCCCTGGTTCTCACAATGACATCAATGTCTTGCATCGATCACCTGTGTTTGATGACCTAGCTAATGGGAGGACACCAGAAATTGAGTTTTGGGTGAACGGCAATCCCTACACAATGGGATACTACCTAGCTGATGGAATATATCCAGATTGGGCAACTCTAGTGAAGTCAGTCAGCGCCCCAGCTAGCATGAAGCACAGGGTTTTTGCAGCTGCTCAAGAAGCATGTAGAAAAGATGTGGAGAGAGCATTTGGTGTCCTACAGGCTAAGTTTAAGATCATTCACAACCCTGCTAGACTGTGGAAGCAGAGAGACCTAAATGCCATAATGCTTGCATGTGTCATCCTTCATAACATGGTTATAGAAGATGAGCGCAACATGTACCTTAATCCTTTGAATGCAGCTGATTTCGAAGGCCTAGAAGATCCACCTGTGAGGACCAGCCGAGATGTGCCAGAGATTTCTCAGTTCATTGATGCATACAGATGCATGAAGAACAAAGAAACCAGTAAACAACTGCAGCAAGACCTCATCGACCACATTTGGGGTCATTATGGTGCATCCACTGGGCCTTTCGCTGGGCGGTAGCTGCAATTTGTACACCTGTGGTTGTATTTTGTGTAGCCGACAGCAGTTCAATAGGCTGCAATTGGATGTATATTTTGTGTAGCAGGCAGCAGTTCAATAGGCTGCAATTGGATGTATATTTTGTGTAGCAGGCAGCAGGGCGGTAGCTGCAATTGGATGTATATTTTGTGTAGCAGGCAACAGTTCAATAGACTGTAATTGGATGTTAATTCTCTTAGGGCAATTGGATGTTTATTCCATGATTGTTTAACTGCCTTTGATGCTGTTTTGTTCAAATGCTGTTATGTTCAAACACACACCGTGCAGGCACAAGGCAAATTAATGATAGTACAATACAAGCTGATAATACAAATACAAGCTTATTGTTCAAATAGAAGCTCATGATACAAGCTGATTGTTCATATACAAGCTTATTGTTCAAATAGAAGCTCATGATACAAGCTGATAGTACAAATTGAAGCTGACTGTTCGAATACAAGACAGACACAGATTGTTCAAGAACTGGGAGGTGTTGGCCCCCTAATCCCATGCCGCTCCAGGATCTCACGTTGAACAGAAATGTAGTACTCTTTCATATGCGGAGATAACTTATCCAGGTCTTGACCCATGAAATGAGCCTCAGCTTTCAGTAACTCCACCTTGGTTTGCTCTTTGCGCGCTGCAACTTCCTCCCTAGCCAAACTTATTTTCTCCTTCTCAAGTTCCCATCTCTTCTCCATCTCTTCTCGCTGCAATGCGATCATATTCTGTTGAAGTTCAATCTTAGCGTCTTTCCTCTGAAGGATTTGTGCCATCTGGGAGTCTTCCTTGTCGTCCTTGATCTGGCTCCGTTCATTCATACGTTGCAGTACCTCTATGGCAGTGCTTGATGCGGATGTGTCCACCGTTGGCCGAGCCCTCTTCTTCTTGGCACTGTCCCTACCTTCAGGCCTGGCATGTTCTCCTGTCTCTAAAAATTCTGCTTGGTTCGGGCTCCCGGTCTCACCATTTGCGAAACGCTGATTCACTCGGGTGGCATTGCCTGTTGTGTTGATTTCCACCATCTTGTCACTCCACTTTGCTTCGTTTTTCAAGATGTTCCAGCAGTGCATGAAGGTCCATGGCTCTGAATCCTCAAACATTTTTACTGCATCATTCTCCTGTAGCAAACATGTGGTATATTAGAATTGGTCCCATGGTAGTAAGTTACACACAGGAGTGCAATAGATAACTAACCCGGTCCTGTTCAGTTTTCCCACTTTGGTTGTCACGTTCAATCTTTGAAAAGAAACCACAAAATTTATTCACTGCCTTTTGGATGCTGAGCCACCTGTGGCGGATGGCCAACACACTTCGGGAGGCAGGGGCTTCAATGTTCTCAGTGAAGTAGTCGTGCATCCTTTGATAATATCCACCACTAGACTGGTTTGTCCCTGATTTTTTTAAGACAGAAATAAGCATACCATTAGCTCACAGTATGACTACATCTAAATCAGAGCATATTATTCTACAACTACAAAACATACCTGTGATTGGATCCTTGCTCACGTTTAGGAATGCAGAGCATATTATTCTATCTTCCTCTTTGCTAAAGGCTTTACCTCTTTGTGAGAGCTTTTTCTCTTTGCCACCCTTTTTTGGCTTAGCACGAGGCATCTCTGAAAGTGGTTCATTGATGTTGGAATTGAATTGCAATTCAGGGACATAATCCCTACCTCCTTGGCTCATTGCAGCCTGAAATGGTACGTGAGCCTGAATCCCACCATCTATGGTATACAATATTCACTAAAAAATAAAGATGAATGATAAAAGGGACAGCCACCTGAGAAATGTTATCATTCTCCAACTCTTCCAAGGTAGCAGATAATGGAAACTCCCACTGCTCTGAAGCGGGACAAGAACCTTGGCCACCATATCCATACATATTTCCTTGATTATCCATCCTACAACAAGCTGGCATCGTAAACAAGCACAAATCGTGCAGAATATGCTAACAAGCCAAGAACATATGCACCGTCGTCTGTTCTACATGAAAATTAGTAACTAGCAGGATGGACATAAGTATAAAATCATTTCGGGCGTATCTGAACGCAGTAGTATTTCCTGATTCCAGCAAGAATACAATTGTTTCTAGCAATGGCCTTGATGAACATATGCACCGTCGTCTGTTCTAAATGCTGTTCCTTCAACAGCCTCCGGTATGTTCAACTGAACAGGTTACTGGAGTACCAAATAGCAGATCGACACATACATTTCAGCCTAGGACCAAGATCACAAATCACAACGAGTGAGTACTAGTCAAAGCTCGTAGGACCAAGATCCGATAAAGATTGGCTTCGATCTACAAAGAATCGGCCGTTCCCCCTTCGGATACAAGATGAACACTAGATCCACGGCAAGAACTAGGACGTCGAAGAAAAAAAAATGACTCCCCCCAGCCCCAACGGATGCTCCCCCCGCAGCGGCCAGTAAAAAAGCGAAGTAGCGCCCGAGCGCGGCAGCGTCGGCGCCCACCTCCCTCCGCCTCCTCCTTCCATTACCCCCTCGACTCCTCCAACCGCCATCCCCAACGCGAGGAGGAGCGGCGGCGGCCCAACGCGAGGAGGACAGGGACCAGCCATGCGAGGCGCGGAAGAAGAGGACGAACCTTGCCTGCAGAGTCGCCGGTCGCCGCTGCGGAGATGCGGGCCGGAGTCGCCGGTCGCCGCTGCGGAGATGCGGGCCGGATGCTGCCGTTCACCGCTCCGCCGCCAAGTCCGTCTCCCTCCAAGCCTTCTCTCTCCTACCGTGAAAGCAAACGACCGTTGCTCCGAGTGAATGCGTCGCGAGTGGAGATGAGGCATTTTACCTTTTCTCTCTCTTCCGACGCAATATGCTGTTGGAGGGCGTTTTCCTGCTGCTACAGTGCCCCAGGGTACCCATTTTGCGTTTGTCTACACGAATGCCAACCCTGTTGCTCCGAGTGAATGCGTCGCGAGTGAACGAGGGAATGAATGATTTTATTGATGGTTTAAACCATTTTTTTATATTATATTATGTACAAGAGCGAAATGTGCCTATTCCGAAGGGATATGCTCTTTCGTGAATGGCCCCTTTGGGATGGGCTCTTCGTGAGTTGGCCCTTTTATAAAAGGCAACTGTCTAATACTAAATTAATTAACTATTACAAAAATTAATCACTAATTCTAATTTCTTCGTAACACACTCTCTTGATTAATTTCCTTCTTCTTGTGGTCTTTATAATCAATTTGCTCTTTGTGTGGTCATGTAAATAATCAAATAACTCCTTAAAAACTCTATGGGAAAAATCAGGAGATGTGATATAATAACTCCTCCAAAAACCTTTTAGGAAAAATGTGAGGAGAATCTTTGGAAAACTCTGTGGAAAAAACCAAAGTAATTCCGATATACTAGGCAAAACTCCTTCAAACCCAGTGGAAAAAATAAGGAGCAACACCATAATATACAATTATCAATGCTAGTAGACCCTCGAGACAAACCCAAAGTCTTAGTCTAATAACACTTTGACCTTATGGTCAATATGCTTCAAATATCATCTTCCAAAAACCCCTGTGGAGAAAATAAATGATATAGCATATACTTTTGCGCTGGCAATGCCTCATCAAAAACTTTATATGAGAAACCTCAAATGGAAAACTTATATAAAGAAAAGAGTGTAATGCATGTTATGTCCGAGTATCATCCACCAAAAACCCCATGAAAAAATGAATGATATGACATGACCTTGTGTTGATATTGCCCCATTAAAAATTTATATGAGAAATCTCAAGGAAAAAACTCATAGAAAGAAAAAAGCTAGTGGAATATGATGTTTTCAACAAGTTAATATTCAGAGAGACTCTCTCCCCGATATTTGCAAATCTGAAAATAAATTCATACCAATGCACTCAACACATAAGAAATGTGCAGTATGGTAGACTATGTGAATATCTCAGTGAGATTATCACATTACTTAGATTGCAAGTGTTTGTATGTCCATATTACTTATGGAGCAGAACCATCTTAGTGCAAAAATATTACACTAAATATAATTTGTCATCTGCACAACATAAGTTGTATTATCTTTATGGGTAATGACTATTGATTCAATAGAATCAACACCACATAACTTCAATATGTGATCTATCATTCTGTCAAGTTATACACATTCATGTGAAGCCTTGTACAATACAATATCAGAATGATTAGTGGAATTGACTATTAATGTCTAGTTAAAGACTATCACAAAATGATCTTTCCAAATGTATTTTAAGCCTTCCAAAGATCTGAATTTTGGGATCTTAGAGATAACCAGAATCATTATATCCACATGATCGGATCATGGATTATACCAAGATCACATGTGTTATTTGAGATATCAAAAGGCACTCTTAATTCTAATCTACCAATATTTGGTTGGACTAGCGCTACTACTAGATAGCAAATTTTTGCAAAAATAATATCCGACCGGGAACTTTTGCAAGATATATTAGCGCAACAATAGCACGGAGATAATGAACCATATGTCCTATTATCTCATCTCAATCACTATGGCATACAATAACATTTATCTCTTCAAGAGATAGAACAACCATATGATACATTCATATTGAATCGCCCAATATGATCTGGAAATAGAAGCTTTGTACAAAATCTTGAGAGAAGATGTTTAGATCAGAAACACAAAATAAAATATTGATTTAGTCTATATCTTCCATCTTAAACTCCATTTTTGATTATCACGCTATCAATGTATGTTCATTACTAATGGTGTCAAATTTATTGACCACCATATAAGACTATGAAGTACAATCAAGGACACCAAAAATGGACACCCACGTGTAGTCAACCTTGTATCCCTTAAGTTTAAGGAATACACACAAAGTTGATTGTACCAAATTCGACTTAACTGCTCTAAGCCATATATTGACTTAAGCAATACACAATATATGTTGTGATTTTATGTATGAGGTTTGGGTATGTGAACTCCTTCCTGGAAGCTTCATAAATACGCCAAATCGAGTGATCATATAAATATAAGCATTCACCACATCTATCAACTATCAACTGCAATGATAGATGCTTTTGTACTGCCAATCAAAAGATAGTATCGGAAATTTATAACAATTATTTAGGAGAATAATTTGCATTGAAAATCAATGCTTGAGCTTTGCGTAAACTCCTCGTGCTACTATAGTCTCGCTTTGTATCTCACCACCATATTGTTCTCAATTCATTTTAGAATGAAAACATTTATGTATTCCACAGTAAAGATACCTTGAGATGTTAGTTCCATAGGCTAAACCATCTCTTTCTTGGTGAGTAAGACTATCTCTGTATGTATTACTTTATTCAACAAGTTCCAATAAGAGTGTTCAATAACACTCTGCCATGGTTTTATTGGATGACTTGGAATGTTGTATACAATTTATTCAGAGAAATATGTGTCAACACGTGTAGCCTTTCTATCATATAATTCTCCAATCTATCAAGAATCAAAAGTACCATTAACGACCCATCGTGACTTCCTGAAACGAGGGTCATGGCTTTCCGATATCCTAGCATCAGTATTTAGGTACACCTCTGAGCTAGGTTTGTGGATGACATTCATCCACCGAGAAATAACTAATATTGACCCACAATATGTTGCCAACCATAGGTTGACTTGCATTTACTATCTTAGAAGGAACGCCTTCTATTGCTAGCGTGAATAATCCTGCTTTATGGCCATACTTCTCCCCCTCTTATTTACAATTGGAAGTTGAGTGAATTTATTTAGTACCTCCACTCTGGCACATACTTGCAGAGGATTAACAATATTAAAAGATACCTTAGTAATCAGTAAATGCATTTGGCAGTCTATTTGCACTATTTTACAAATAATAGTTCTTTGAACTCAAAAGTTAGTCATTTAATACGTGATCCAGATCTTGAAATGCTTTAAATATTTTCCTGACATTATATATGGTACGCCAAATCTCCCCGTAATGCCTGAAAATGCTCGTTATTAAAATAAACTCAACGTACGGGCCGTAAATAGGTCCTCCTTGAGAGGTTCTAGATACTTAATGATTGACGGAGATTGAAATCTTATGTTGATCCCAAATTTTCAGTGTGCACCCATCAATGTACGCTGTGGTGGTGAAATTGGTACGTATACAACGTAACCAAATCTTACACAAATAGGAATTCTTCAAGGACTCCCACGTACTAAATGTATATAGGGAATATGCAGTTAATCTTAAGTCAGGAGTGTGTAAATCTACCTGACCCCAATATGAAGTTGGAAAAAATCGCAATTCTCTCACAGTGGTCCTATATGATTTTGATGTTTTTCTCATAGATTCCATTTATCTTTTTGGATATTTAACTGAATTTTAATGTCAAAACAATTGTTTGAAGGCATATAAATTTATTTGTGTTCAGAATAATGAGCTCACAACTTGAGCCATTATTTACCAAATGCATAGTTGAGTGTGGATACTTTCAACACTCTAGATCATCTTATAGATGAATCTTTACAACCATGAAATGCCTGATTTGTCCATACAATATTTGTATCGGACTCAAATATATTCTCTTGAATATGATCAAGGGATCTAAGACATTGAAATATGATTTTAAGATAAGAAGGTCTTAAAAATCTATCTGTGGCACTTGTCGTAACTACACTTTTGGAAAACTATGACCAATAGAATTGCTAATAATTTTTCAACTAATCCCATAGGATGGGCAAGTTGATCATTCCAAATTTGGAATGCATTAATAGTGTGAAAAATTATCTTATACGCAACATCTTGTACTGGGATGATTGTATGAATAATACAATCAAAATGAGACTTATCTCATTACCTAGATGCCATATCCAATATTGTCTTCTTGTGTTTCCAAACGAAAACACATTTGGATATCTCTATAATTTAGTAAGATATGAGTCGAATTAGCACATAATTAAATATCCTCAATTGTTAACTCATATCCATAGGAAGAATGATAGTGGTAGAACAAATTAAACTATCATTGCATCGCATCAACGATGGCAAAAAATATTCCCTCTTCTTGTCATAAGAAGAGGAACATTTTGCTTTCCCAATTATAGAGTTTGTGGTAAAAAAATGTCCACTGGGCACATACCATTCCCACATTGGAATGATTCCCGGACTAGCTATATTTATATATGACAAGAATTCAATAAAATTCTCATCTAATATATAGAAATCCATAAATATTATCAAGTATCAAATTCACAATATGATAGCTACAATACTTATACGTTGATAATGAGTATTACAACATCTTTAATGTATAACGAATAACCTCTAATTGAGGTTCATGAAATTCTTCCCTTAGTGAATGGAATAAAACCAATGCTATTTTTCACTGTCCATGGGAGATAATGATACCATCTAAAGCGAGTTCATTAAACTCCTCTGAAGTCAATATCTACAACATGTGACAGACCATTGATTTAATTAATTTACACCTAAGGTAAATTAAAAATCATGTGGTGATGTTGTAATCTCCAATGCAAAATTTAGGAGATCCATATCTTGACTTTGTTTTCAATAGTTGGAGCTAGTCAACAAAACTGTGAACCTTACAATAATTAGAGGTAGTCACAAGGTGTGTATACCTCATAGACAATCATTATTAATATGGCACACACATAGTAGATAATCTCTATGTCCGAGACTTAGAGTAGATCTCTCAGTAGTAGGCAAATAAATTGCTACTATAGGCACGGTCTCTAGGCTGATATATTCACATGAATATACCGCAGCCAATGCCTAAGACTCTGCTACCTGTGTGTCACCATTAATAATAAGTGATGGTAATCACCGTAAAAGTATACCATTCGTATATTTCCAAAACACTTATTTGGCAGAACACAATGTAGGTAATAATCAAGTTTAAATAAACATGATGTAGACCTCTTAGCAATGGGTGAATAATAGCTGCCATAGGCACGGTCTCTGGGGTGAATAATTCAATATAAATTAAACGCACCAATGCCTTGGACTCCATTACTTGTGTTAGAATCCCAAATGTATCCAAGATATGGATATAACAATTTTTGCGTAGTCCATCTTTAATTAACAAATTATTAATTAAGATGAAAAAACCTTGTTAAAATACTATTTATGAACAAATATCAAATTAACAAGATTAACAAAGTATCCTACTGCATATGATACTTTTAAGTTAGAGACTAAAAGAAAAAATTTACTAAGCACATAGTGCTATAGTTGGATAGTGGCATAATTTGCGCAAATCCTACAGGGATCGAAGCAAATATCCACTTTTATGTTAGCCTTACTAGCAAAAATCGGTTTGCTGCCATTTTGCCCTTTCTAGACTAGGTCAATATGTGGCTAAATACAACCAGTCATTAATTAAGCATCACTTAATTAAGAGGTTCAATTTTATTGTAATTAAAATAATTACCCACCAACAAAATTGATAAACTATTTATGTTTATATATACAATTTTCTGGTCTCGAAAACAAACAATGTGTAGGTATAAAAACTCTAACATACAAATACTAGTAGAGTCATAGACACAGAAAACTTATGTAAACACTAAACAATGAAAAGTCTGCAATATAATATATTATGATGCAATTTCTAAAAGACTCTTAGGTCTAAAAAATTATCTATTTACTTGAGGTAAATAATTTGCATCATAAGGCATTTAAACGTCTAAAACAAGCATTTATATCAGCAATTATAAATGCAATATATTGCAGTGCTGTATAGGCTAAAACATAAAAATTTAGGGCCTCAAAAAAAATAAACATGCAACGCTGAATATACTAAAGCATGTAATAATAGATAGAAATTTGGGGCAAAAAAAAAACTTGCAGCGGGCTTTGTTTGGCCCAAGAGCCGTGGTCAGCCCATATGAGAAAGAGGAAAAGAAGCGGTTCCTCCCTGGTGCCTGTAGCTGCCGCCGCTTGCCCGGTGCAGGATTGTCGCCGCCTGTGGCCTTGGCTGGGCGCCACCATTGGTGAGCGCCATCGCCGGTGTCAAGGTCCGCCACGCACCGTGGCCGAGGGCCGCCTGCCCATTGCGCCACCGCCAACCCCCTTGTGAGCCTCCGCCGCACCAGCCCCCTATAGGTGCACCGCCGCCTCTAGCCCTTGGGGGCGTTGTTGCCGCCTGCGCGCGTCCGCCCGTAGCATGCTTGCCCTGTACCTCCTCGTGCAGCGCGCGAGTACCGTTCGCTGCTGCGGAGGGCCGTCATGGAGGGCCTGGGGCCGTGGAGGGCCTGGGGCCGTGTGCGGCCGCCGCCTGTGCAAGCGCCGCGGCCACTAGCCGTCCGCCACCGCGAAGGGCCGCCGCCGGTGCGCCGCCGCGCCATGAAGGGCCGCCTGCCCCCTTTGTCTGCACTGTTTCTTCTCAATTTCTATGTGTTCTTGGCGAGGCCAAACTCCGGCAAGTTCTCATTGCCTGGGGAGCGAGTTCGACCCCTGTTCTTGTTTTTATTCAGTAGATAACCGTGTGGTGCGGAGGCCATGCTGAAGTCGGCGAGTTCTGTCTCGGCGAGATGACCGATGGCTGATGGCTCCATGGAGAGCAATGCGTGTCTGATAACGTTGGAAGCGTGTCTGATAACGTTGGAAGTTGAAAGTGAATGAGGGAATGAATGATTCTATTATTGATTGATGGTTTAGACCACTTCTTTTATGTGACGGACCAGGTTTTTAAATAGCCAATTTAGGGTAATTAGAACCAAATTATGCATCATGTGCTTGAATTGCTTGAAAAGGATCTTTTTGTAAATATAAAGGTTATATGTGTAATTATGATTTTATGCAAGGTCCTTTCTATAGTTAATTTGAATAGGGTGTGCAATTATTGCTTTTGTGAAGGGTGTTTTTGCAAAATTCAGTGCATTTATTGCATGGCAGCAAATTTTGCTTTTAAGCCTAAAGTTAAAGTGAAATTGCATTGAAAAAGACAAAATTCCTGGAATTCAAAATCCCTCCTATGTTTTAAAAATTAGCTCTTGAATCTTTGATCAAATAAATTTTTGCTCAATATCAAAGTTGTAGGTCTTGAAAAACTGAACAACTTTCATGTTGGGCACTTTTTCATTTGAGCCCTAGATTAATAGTTATTAATGCTTTACAGTGGTCCCTGAAATTTTGGAAATTTCGTTTAGGTCCCTGTCTTCTTCCCCGGTCTGCTCGCCTGCTCTGTTTCACCGCCGGTGCCGTGCGCCGCCCGCCCGCCGCTCTGGGCTGGCAGCAGGCCAAGTCCCGCTTCGCCGCCGCCCCACGCGTCACCCCTTGAACCCTGGACCCACTACCCCCTCGCGCTGGTGCCCCCTCCCTTCGCCACGCCGCCCAGAACCTCCTCGCGGCCGCCACCTCGCCGCCGCCGTGGCCCGAGCAGCGCAGCACCCCGGACTCCCATCTTGCGTGCGCCTCAGCACCCCTGGAGACCCAGCATCGCAATCCACTCGCCCTCTCGCTTGCTCTCTACCCCGAACCCGCAGAACACCGCCGCCGCCCCGCGTGAACTCCGACAAGCTCACCGCCGCCGTCGACCTGCCCCTCCGCAGCTCCTCCGCCCTCGCTGACCACTCCGTTAGCTGTGCCTCGTCCTATCGCAGCTCCCCAGCCCCTTCTTCTCGCCCAACCCCCACGGGAACTACCCCGCCGCCGTAGCCGAGCTCCAATCGCCGCCGCTCGCCGTCGACACCCCATCTCCAGCCCTCCTCTCGAGCTCTAAAGCCACCCAGAGGTGCGCCTTGGCCTTCTTAACCTCCCACGCCCCTCCACCCTCGCCGCCGGCGCTCACCGTCGCTGGATTTGGCCGGCCATCCTCCCTCTGTTCTTTTCCCCACGGCCAGGGACCCCGTGTTAGAATTTGGAAAAGCCCAGGGGGCTTTCTGCGAAGCTCTAGACTCAGAGGAATAGTGCTCTAAGGACTTCTTTGTAATTTCTAGCAGTAAACTTTGAAATTCAGTAGAAATTCATAGGAAATTCGTAAAATAGAAAATCTGGATGTTTTGGAATCCTCTTGAAGAGATCTATGCAGTAGAATCATAATATGTTAGGCTTTAGTTGCAAGTTTTTGCTGTAGAATTTGTTTTGTGTTACTGGTGCATAATTATTAGTTAATTTTATCTTTTTCTTATGTACTGTTTGAAGTCTTATCTTGTAGTGAAACTTTTATGGTGGTTTGTTCTTGTAACACTAGTGATGCTATAAAAATTTCATGATCAGTTCCCATGTGTATCTATTTATTTGTTTTAATCCTTGTTTAATAGACTTTAATTATGGTAAATAGTTTCTGTTCATAATAAATCATGAAAATATTTTTGCATGTTCTTCTTGAGTAGCTTAGCTTTTACAGGAAGTTGAGCATCAGTTCATGACTAAAACAGGAGTTAAAAATGAATCTTGCTAATCTGTTGTTCTGTTTTGTTTATTTTCTCAGAATTATTTCTGTGTAGATAAAATTATAAAAAATTCACAGTAGCTATTTACCTCTGTGTAAACCTCCTGTTAAATTTTGAGCTTCTGCTTTTCTCTAGTTTGACCTCTGTAATTCAAGCTGGTTCTAGGTGTTGTTTGAATGAATGAATTGTTGTGATTATATGGCTACATGTCTTGGCATGATTTTTTTTTACAGGGTAGCTTAATCTGCTTATGTTCTGTTTAGGGTAATTTTTGCTAAATTTATTACTGTTTGTGTTTTGAGTTATTTATTTATTAGCAAACATGGAATTAATTGCTATAGGAATCAACCCCCACTTATTTATGAAGTTAGTCAACTTCTTTTGTGCTGTTGATCATGATGCCTTGTGTAGTTAAATTTGGTATTTAACTACTCTATAAACGATTGCCCATGTGTGTATTTGTTTTGTTTACTTAGCTTCACTACATCGCGAGTGTGTTTATAATTCTATTCTTGCATTACATATAGATACGACCGCTTTATCGGACGGGACGTACGAGCTGATCCCGGAGTCTGATGGAGATGATCTCGAAGCTCAAGTAAACACTGCTGAACTAATTGAAGCCCCGGACCAAAGTTCGGAAGAGCCTAGGGCTGAAATAGTTAGCAACTACCGAGAAGGCAAGCCCCGGACATAACCTATATTTCAAATTAATATCATTTACTGTATTACTTACTTGTGCATTTACAGTTCTTAGGTTTTGAATTGAAACCCTAGATGCATGATCCTAGGAACCTATGTACTGAACACTAGACCTAAGTTCGAATACTTGCTAAGCTTATAGGACCGGTAAAAGTCGAGTGATTGTCTGTCACTCGCGAGCTTTATAGGAATTGTTTGTTTACTTTCTGTTATCAATATAAGGACGACAGACGGGGTTGTGATCGATATCATGACTTTATGTGAGACCCCGTCTGTGTTGATGAACTTGCTAAGGTCGCGGTGTGTGGTAGCGGTGGTTAAGTTTTTGAAAGTATTAGCCACATGCCGTCAATATGGTACGCGGTAAGCCTAGTAGCCGATTGGACTGGGGAGTGGATATACCTCCCACTCTCTCTTAGGGATATGTTTTATTTTTATGTTGCGCAACACTACGACTTCAAGGGACAAGGGTGGACCGAGCATGGGTGGACCTTGGAGCCCTGTAGTCGGGGAGAGTGGCACTATCCACAAGCCGGAAAGAAAGGTCAACGGTTGTTTGGAAACGACCCGACGGTGTTCCAGACGTGTGTGCTAGGTTTATCCTTGCAAGGTTGAATTTCGATTCAGAATCGTCCGCCTCTCACGATGAAATGAGACTGCTTGATCTCTTTGCCACACAGAGTAATAAGAGCAATAATATTATTTATCAATATTGATGTTTGCTTAGTTTTCTACCATGATTGGTTAGTAGTTGCTTACATAGAATGGTTAATCAACTAGAATCTTGAAAGCTAAAACTTGAAAGTAAGGATCTACTCTTTATTGCTTTTCAGCAAAAAGGAAAACCAGAGCCTCACAAACCTTGCATAGTCTAGCTATAGCGGGCTACTTATACCCGTTGACGGTTAAGTCTTGCTGAGTATTAGAATACTCAGCCTTGCTATTGAACCCCTTTTTCAGGTTTGAGTTCGAAGAGCAGATCGCTAGTTTGATCTATCCATGCTCTTTGCCTCCTGGCTGGTCCGTAGAGTGGGATACGTCTTCGGCCGGCAATGACTTTGACGAGTGATGTCATGCTTGGGCTAGCTTGGCACCATTTTACGACGTGTTGTAGCCGTCGTGTTTTATCTTCCGCTATGTTTAAACTCTGAACTTATGGTTATGGCTTGGATAACTGTTTTAATAAGGTAGGTCTTGTAATAATGCTTTAGAACTGGTTTGTAATAACTTTTATGCCTGTGATGCAAAACTTGTGGTTGTAATATCTCTGGACTCGCCTTCGTGCGGGGTATGCTCGTTCGATCCGAGAACCGGTGGTTGTATCGGGACGTTACCCGACAGACCAAGAATTGTTCCGTTTGAAGTGTGTTTGTGCCAGTGTTGCCTTTATGATGATGGCCTGCGCACTTGAGCCGGGATAATTTAGGCGGTTCTGCCACAGCTGGTATCAGAGCTACGAGCGTACACCAGAGGTGTTGGAACCTTAAAAATCGCTTTTCGTATAAAATTGGAACAACAGGGTATTTCGAAAAATTACGTTGGATTCGTTAAGGTTTGTGCATAGAACGTAAAGTCCTAGGGAATTTACGGGAATTACTAGGTGGCTATTTATGTATGGTTTATGTTATCTGACTTCCAGCACCTTACATTTTGTTAAACCATACTCACAAGCAACTCTTAATTCTTGTAACGACGCACCTACGTTGAGGTAAGAAGGTAAGGATCCTCAGTCAGCTGAGGGAGTCTGACCTTCCCGTCAGTGATGCGAGCCGAACGCTGCCCTAAAGCAGTGGCTTACTTGAGGTGCTTCCAATATATCGACGATTAGTTGACTATATTGGAAGTAAAGTGTGCTAAGTCAGTTGAGGGAGTCTGACCTTCCCGTCGGCGATGCGAACCGAACGCTGCGCTCAAGCAGTGACCTACTTGAGCTGCTGCCAATATACTGACCTCGGTCGACTATATTGGGAGTAAAGGAACTTGTGAATACGCCTCTAAGTAGCGTATGATAACGTTGGCCATACGGCGAGAATTGTATGGCTGCCGCTTCTATAGTGAGCGGTAATGTTTGGGGACGCTTTCATGAGTGCTGGCATGAAAGGTTCATTGGATATATATATATGTTTTGTCAATCTTCTGCAGGTACACTAACCACGATTCGATAAGTTAAGAACGGTTAGAATGTATCGACTAGCTATATAGGGAGAGCCGTATTTATGTATGCCACCGTGCTAATCACGTAAGCCCAACGATAGTTGGCAATTGTTTATCTTGTGAGGACGTTCAGGACGTGCATGCATATTTGGTTGATGTTTGATTTTGTTCCTAGTATTTGAAATTGTTACATGAGCTTTTTAAGGAATTCCGAGTATGAATCCTCATAGATAAGTGTTAGTGTGCTTAAGCCATAAGTAAGTTAATTTTGAATTTAGAGAGCATGCTTGTTGAAATGCTTAGATTTTCTTGGTTGAAAACGATGGTTTTGAGTCATGCCTTCATCCTAAGCCCCATCTTGTTGTTATAAGGATCTTTTCATTCCTTTGAATTGCAAATGATGAACCAGTACCACTTGGATTACCAGTTTGGAAGATCATGATCCTTCCTACTTGCCAAATCTCTTCATTGTACATTTCTAGGCTGTTTGATGAATACCAAAGATATTGCAAATTCTGTGACATGGATGCTCATCAAATTTTAGCCTATTGAATCTGTGAGACTATATTTTTTTAGTCCAATCACTATTATGATCTCTGTTGATTAGCATCGTAGCACAAGAACCCTGTCTATTCGATCGCCTAAGATCTATCTAGAAATCTGACTTTCTTTTGTATCTGGGAAAAACAAAATTAATTGGCCTAGTATGTGATCTGATCTATAGTTGATCATGTGGAAAGTTTTGTTCGAAAGCGAGTTCTCTAGCTACTACTAAATTTTCCCTAGTTAATGAAAGAATTACGCATTGCAGATGGTGCAAGGGACACACAATGCTCCTGTAGGGTTGGGAAATGCTTGTGATAGCGGACAGCCACTACTGTCCAACCTGGCTGAACTCGTGGCTACCCAGACCAAACTACTTCAGCAACTTGCTCAGAGACAACAAGAGATTTATCAACTCCTACAGCAGCAACACCAGCTAGGGGATGGGTATAATGTTCCCCAACCTCTGGTTGCGGATTATCAAGAGCTCAATGAAGAAATAAAGGAAACGAGGGATGTTTACTTAGACTCCCTAACACCACTATCGCGACCTCCGATGGAATTTAAGGCTCGCCAAGCAAAGCATCGGAATCTCAAGCATTACCCAAGCGACATAGACTTGACTGGGTGGGAAATTACCTGCACGGATTTCATCCCACGTGGTGGTTCAGGCAAAATAAAACGTTGCTTCAATTGTGGGAATCCTAACCACTTCGCTCGACACTGCTCCCAGCCTAGACGACCAAAAGGGGTCAAGATTCTATGCAGAACAACAAAAATAAGGGAAAGAGACAGGATAGTTTACAAGGAAAGGTTGGAGACACCCCACTGTCCGATCTCCTTGAAGGTGCACCGGTTATGACGGGTATATTCTCTATTCTCAAACCGTCTAGCCCATACTTTGCATATCAAAGGGAAATCTCATTATCCTCCTTGCTCGTATAACTCTCCTTGAAAACTAAAAAGAGTGGCAATCAAGAATACTAGAATAACATGCAGGATCATTACTAGCATGGTTGTTGCATGGCCATTATTTAAACATGTGCATCATGGGGCTCAATTACAATTAACATCATATGCATCTGGGAAGGGTTTTGCGTTTATCACCTAACCCTCCGTCTTTCTTTCTAGCCATGCACATTATCTAGGTTGCTATATTTTTACCTTGTCGTGGTGTCTGTCACTGACTAATGGTGCCGCGACGGGATCTAGGGCCTCGTGTGTGCTGCAGCCATACGTTTGTGCCACTAGAAGCGCGCTGGTATCTTGGTACGTGTAAGCAATACCCCGACAATCCATTTTTTGCGACTTGAATATTGTGTTAACTTGGGGTTTTGATTCGGCCAACAAAAACCGTGAGTTTCTGGTATATCCTTCTGGGTCACTAACCAGCATTGCAATCATACATCTCGAGGATGCATCATTCTCATGGTCATCGAGCATATGCATCTCGCATCATAATGATTAATTTAATCAACGGTTTGAGCAAGACTGTCCTTGAGCAAAAACTCACCTTGATATCTTTTCTATCTAGATTCACCACCAGATTGAGACCTTGATTCTACCAGAACTTAGGTCCTCTCTTCCTTGCAAGGTCCTACTATATGTTAGTACTAGAATAGTCCACCAGTCTTTTCCAACCAACTTTGATGGTGATTGTGATCTCATGTTTTATCCACCGACTCTTGCTGCAAAGAATGAAGTCCTGGAGCCTTTAGTGTGGAAAAACAATTGATTAGTTCACACAATCACACAGTAATTCCTCTCGCTCATAATATCATACATTGTTTCTTGAACTTTCACTAAATTTTCAATCCTTATCTACAAAGGATCAGATCGTCAACATCAACCTTCGCTATTGTGACTTTGTCCTGTTGGCTTTGATGGTTAGTCTACTCCTCTTCCCTTGAGAGTTTTCGTTCGGAATCTCGGGACGAGATTCTTTTTAAGGGGGGTAGGCTGTGACGGCCCAGGTTTTTAAATAGCCAATTTAGGGTAATTAGAACCAAATTATGCATCATGTGCTTGAATTGCTTGAAAAAGGATCTTTTTGTAAATATAAAGGTTATATGTGTAATTATGATTTTATGCAAGGTCCTTTTATAGTTAATTTGAATAGGGTGTGCAATTATTGCTTTTGTGAAGGGTGTTTTTGCAAAATTTAGTGCATTTATTGCATGGCAGCAAATTTTGCTTTTAAGTCTAAAGTTAAAGTGAAATTGCATTGAAAAAGACAAAATTCCTGGAATTCAAAATCCCTCCTATGTTTTAAAAATTAGCTCTTGAATCTTTGATCAAATAAATTTTTACTCAACATCAAAGTTGTAGGTCTTGAAAAACTGAACAACTTTCATGTTGGGCACTTTTTCATTTGAGCCCTAGATTAATAGTTATCAATGCTTTACAGTGGTCCCTGAAATTTTGGAAATTTTGTTTAGGTCCCTGTCTTCTTCCCCGGTCTGCTCGCCTGCTCTGTTTCGTCGCCGGTGCCGTGCGCCGCCCGCCCGCCGCTCTGGGCCGGCCGCAGGCTAAGTCCCGCTTCGCCGCCGCCCCACGCGTCACCCCTTGAACCCTGGACCCACTACCCCCTCGCGCTGGTGCCCCCTCCCTTCGCCACGCCGCCCAGAACCTCCTCGCGGCTGCCACCTCGCCGCCGCCGTGGCCCGAGCAGCGCAGCACCCCGGACTCCCATCTTGCGTGCGCCTCAGCACCCCTGGAGACCCAGCATCGCAATCCACTCGCCCTCTCGCTCGCTCTCTACCCCGAACCCGCAGAACACCGCCGCCGCCCCGCGTGAACTCCGACAAGCTCACGCCCGCCGTCGACCCGCCCCTCCGCAGCTCCTCCGCCCTCGCTGACCACTCCGTTAGCTGTGCCTCGTCCTATCGCAGCTCCCCAGCCCCTTCTTCTCGCCCAACCCCCACGGGAACTACCCCGCCGCCGTAGCCGAGCTCCAATCGCCGCCGCTCGCCGTCGACACCCCATCTCCAGCCCTCCTCTCGAGCTCCAAAGCCACCCAAAGGTGCGCCTTGGCCTTCTTAACCTCCCACGCCCCTCCACCCTCAGCCGCTGGCGCTCACCGTCGCCGGATTTGGCCGGCCATCCTCCCTCTGTTCTTTTCCCCACGGCCAGGGACCCCGTGTTAGAATTTGGAAAAGCCCAGGGGGCTTTCTGCGAAGCTCTAGACTCAGAGTAATAGTGCTCTAAGGACTTCTTTGTAATTTCTAGCAGTAAACTTTGAAATTCAGTAGAAATTCATAGGAAATTCGTAAAATAGAAAATCTGGATGTTTTGGAATCCTCTTGAAGAGATCTATGCAGTAGAATCATAATATGTTAGGCTTTAGTTGCAAGTTTTTGCTGTAGAATTTGTTTTGTGTTACTGGTGCATAATTATTAGTTAATTTTATCTTTTTCTTATGTACTGTTTGAAGTCTTATCTTGCAGTGAAACTTTTATGGTGGTTTGTTCTTGTAACACTAGTGATGCTATAAAAATTTCATGATCAGTTCCCATGTGTATCTATTTATTTGTTTTAATCCTTGTTTAATAGACTTTAATTATGGTAAATAGTTTCTGTTTATAATAAATCATGAAAATATTTCTGCATGTTCTTCTTGAGTAGCTTAGCTTTTCCAGGAAGTTGAGCATCAGTTCATGACTAAAACAGGAGTTAAAAATGAATCTTGCTAATCTGTTGTTCTGTTTTGTTTATTTTCTCAGAATTATTTCTGTGTAGATAAAATTATGAAAAATTCACAGTAGCTATTTAATCACTGTGTAAACCTCCTGTTAAATTTTGAGCTTTTGCTTTTTTCTAGTTTAACCTCTGTAATTCAAGCTGGTTCTAGGTGTTGTTTGAATGAATGAATTGTTGTGATTATATGGCTACATGTCTTGGCATGATTTTTTTTACAGGGTAGCTTAATCTGCTTATGTTCTGTTCAGGGTAATTTTTGCTAAATTTATTACTGTTTGTGTTTTGAGTTATTTATTTATTAGCAAACATGGAATTAATTGCTATAGGAATCAACCCCCACTTATTTATGAAGTTAGTCAACTTCTTTTGTGCTGTTGATCATGATGCCTTGTGTATTTAAATTTGGTATTTAACTACTCTATAAACGATTGCCCATGTGTGTATTTGTTTTGTTTACTTAGCTTCACTACATCGCGAGTGTGTTTATAATTCTGTTCTTGCATTACATATAGATACGACCGCTTTATCGGACGGGACGTACGAGCTGATCCCGGAGTCTGACGGAGATGATCTCGAAGCTCAAGTAAACACTGCTGAACTAACTGAAGTCCCCGGACCAAAGTTCGGAAGAGCCTAGGGCTGAAATAGTTAGCAACTACCGAGAAGGCAAGCCCCGGACATAACCTATATTTCAAATTAATATCATTTACTGTATTACTTACTTGTGCATTTACAGTTCTTAGGTTTTGAATTGAAACCCTAGATGCATGATCCTAGGAACCTATGTACTGAACACTAGACCTAAGTTCGAATACTTGCTAAGCTTATAGGACCGGTAAAAGTCGAGTGATTGTCTGTCACTCGCGAGCTTTATAGGAATTGTTTGTTTACTTTCTGTTATCAATATAAGGACGACATACGGGGTTGTGATCGATATCATGACTTTATGTGAGACCCTGTCTGTGTTGATGAACTTGCTAAGGTCGCGGTGTGTGGTAGCGGTGGTTAAGTTTTTGAAAGTACTAGCCACATGCCGTCAATATGGTACGCGGCAAGCCTAGTAGCCGATTGGACCGGGGAGTGGATATACCTCCCACTGTCTCTTAGGGATAGGTTTTATTTTTATGTTGCGCAATACTACGACTTCAAGGGACAAGGGTGGACCGGGCATGGGTGGACCTTGGAGCCCTGTAGTCGGGGAGAGTGGCACTATCCACAAGCCGGAAAGAAAGGTCAACGGTTGTTTGGAAACGACCCGACGGTGTTCCAGACGTGTTTGCTAGGTTTATCCTTGCAAGGTTGAATTTCGATTCAGAATCGTCCGCCTCTCACGATGAAATGAGACCGCTTGATCTCTTTGCCACACAGAGTAATAAGAGCAATAATATTATTTATCAATATTGATGTTTGCTTAGTTTTCTACCATGATTGGTTAGTAGTTGCTTACATAGAATGGTTAATCAACTAGAATCTTGAAAGCTAAAACTTGAAAGTAAGGATCTACTCTTTATTGCTTTTCAGCAAAAAGGAAAACCAGAGCCTCACAAACCTTGCATAGTCTAGCTGTAGTGGGCTACTTATACCCGTTGACGGTTAAGTCTTGCTGAGTATTAAAATACTCAGCCTTGCTGTTGAACCCCTTTTTCAGGTTTGAGTTCGAAGAGCAGATCGCTAGTTTGATCTATACATGCTCTTTGCCTCCTGGCTGGTCCGTAGAGTGGGATACGTCTTTGGCCGGCAATGACTTTGACGAGTGATGCCATGCTTGGGCTAGCTTGGCACCATTTTACGACGTGTTGTAGCCGTTGTGTTTTATCTTCCGCTATGTTTAAACTCTGAACTTATGGTTATGGCTTGGATAACTGTTTTAATAAGGTAGGTCTTGTAATAATGCTTTAGAACTGGTTTGTAATAACTTTTATGCCTGTGATGCAAAACTTGTGGTTGTAATATCTCTGGACTCGCCTTCGTGCGGGGTATGCTTGTTCGATCCGAGAACCGGTTGTTGTATCGGGACGTTACCCGACAGACCAAGAATTGTTCCGTTTGAAGTGCGTTTGTGCCAGTGTTGCCTTTATGATGATGGCCTGCGCACTTGAGCCGGGATAATTTAGGCGGTTCTGCCACATTTTATATGTACCAGAGGGAAAGGGTGCCTATTCCCGAAGAGACATGCCCCTTCGGGATGGCCCTTTCGAGAGTTGACCCTTTCGTGGATTGGCCTTTTCGTGAAAGGTAACCGCCTAATACTAAACTAATTAACTATTACAAAAATTGATCATTAATTCTAATTTCTTCGTAACAATGGCCCTGTTTTGTTTGGGGCCAAAAAAATTTCGCGAAAACCTTTTGCACTTTTGACCACTAATTTAGAGTATTAAATAAAGTTTAATTACAAAACCACCTATAGGACCCTGGTAAATTCGCTAGACCAATCAAATGAGGCCTTTGGCCGCACGATTAGAGGATGGTTAATGTAGCATCGTTGCAGCAAATCATGGATTAATTACCATCATTAGATTCGTCGCGAAAAGTTACACCCATCCCTGTAAAGGTTTTGCAAATAAACTACATTTAGTACTCCATGCATATAAGATTTCATCTTCGCGAAATTTTTACTGTAGAAACCAAACATTGCCGCGTGTCTCGAATCTGTGACTCATAGCGCCGACTGTCCCTGGACCGTTTTACAATAGTTTAGACAGTTGTTGTCAATTTAAAGAAAAGAAAATTTTCAATTTCAATTATTTTTAAAGCATCAAGATGAGATTCATCTTTGAAAATTTTTAAATTATGCGATACATATTATAGATGCATCATTAGGGAATTTTTGTGAGTATAGATTCTATAGAAAAATTTAAGTTTCTTAGGAAGAGCCAAATTTTATCATTTTTTATTTAGTTTTATAGAATTTAAAATGTACTCGACCATTTGCATACCTGATTTACGCAAATGCAAATTATTGAGTATATTTTAAATTATATGAAAATAAATAAAGAGTACAAAATTTGGCTCAAATTTGACCCTTCATAATAAACTTCAAGTTTTGCTATAGAATCTATACTCACAAAAATTCTCTAGTGATACACCTCTAATATGTATCACACAGTTCAAATTTGTCAAAGATGAAGCTCTTTTTGATGCCTTAAAAATTCAATGAATTTTGAACTATTTCTTTCTCTAAAATTTTAAGTTTTCAATTTCTTTTGGTTTAAATTTTACAAAATTGGATTATTTGTACTCTCCTCTACCACTCTGCCAATTTTTATGATTTTTGAACTATGTTTGCTGCCTCAATTGAGTGAAAAAAGTAATAAGGGAGAAAAATATATACAAAAGATGTAAAATCGCTTATAAACAGCCGAGCATGGTAAAATAAACGATTTTGATAGTCGGGGGAGATTGGATACTCTATTTTACAGTTGAGAGAGGAAAATTAGACTTTTACGATAATTGAGGGAGGGAAAGTAAAACTTTTTCCTTTAGCTTAAGAAACTTTAGTCTATATACCTTCTACTAAAGCTTCTACCTTTTCATTCTTTATTCACACATTGCGCGCGCGTTGACACACCCATCTTTTCCACCTCTTCTCTTTGCTTTTCTTCCCCTATTTTCTATCTTTTTTAATAATTTTTCCTTTCTTTTTACTTTTTATTTATTTTATTTTTTTCCTTTCTCTTTTCCTTTTCCTTATTTTGCTCTTCTTTTCTCCGTAACTAACTTATTTCCCATTTTCTCTCTTGTATAACTTTTTGTGATATATTTTTTCTGTAAACTACCATATAGATTTATTTATTTATTTTGTAAACTAAATTGTTGAGAATAATTTATTCATGATTGCAGATGTTTGTTCTTCCTGTAAAATGATTAAGTTCATGTGTGGAGCCATCTTGGTCCGTTGTGGACAAATTAATGTTTAATTTTTTCACTTTTAGACTAAATTATTGGCTTGTATAAATAATTTGTTTTCATGTGTGGAGCCATGTTGTTCCATATAGAACAATTTGTTCGCTGGATACAAGTTTAGACTATTTGTTTGGAATGTTAAATATTTATTCACATTTATAACTAAATTATTCAACGTCTTGGACTTATTTGTGTCTGAATATGGACTCATATGTATTGTGGTGCATTACTTTGTCCTAGTTTAGATGCAAAATTCCAAAACTATCACATCAAATGTGTGTGGCACATGAATGGAGTATTAAATCTAGACGAAATAAAAAAACTATTTGCACAGTTTGCTTGTAAATTACGAGACGAATCTAATGAGCCTAATTAGCCTATAATTAAACAATAAATTGCTACAGTAAAACTACATTAAACATGTGCTAATGATGAATTAATTAGTCTTAATAAAGCCTTGTAATTACAGACGAGTTTTGTAATTAGTTTTGTGATTGGTCTATATTTAATACTTCAAATATGAAAAAAAATTCGTTTTCGAAAATTTTACATGAAGCAACTAAACAAGGCCTTTGTAATAAAGAACTCTGTAAAAGAGCAAAGAAAATCCTCAAATTTCTGCTGATCAATATCAGCCTAGAGGCGGAGAAAAATTACAACATATGAAATTACCTATTGTTAGCACCTACTAATTAGTCTTTTGAGAGTTTTATGGTTGAAAAAATTGCCATTGTCATATTTTAGACATGCACATGTATAGGTTAATAATGTTGATAGACGGTGTACAATGATACACGTACAATACATGTATCGTCCCTATCTTTTTCTACTCCATGTATTTTAAATTATAGTTCACGTTAGGCTTTAGCTTTGTATTTCAAACTTCTCAAAATTGGAGCAATTTTAACTTTCAAAAACAGGGAGCGATTTGAGTTGCGACCAACCTAAACCCAAAAAAAAAAGTGACGCATTAGAGAAGCTACGAGGAATTAACCCAACATATGTCCGGTGCGCACGAACAGTATCCCACGTAGAGCAAGATATTGAGCTTTGCCAATTGCTAGATTCGTTGCCGAAACGGCATGGTAGAAAATCCATGGATGCATGATGTACCACTCCCAACCATAGAGGCAAGACATACGGTGCAATTGTACAAATGCTACACGGCCATTGGGCGGTTTTGGTTGGGATTTGGGATATCTTGATTGCTTGCTTCCCAGTTGGAGGCAACCAGGCAGCAAGCACCATCAGTCATCAACTCTGGCGCCGTCGTAGCTGCAGCACAGCGCCTGGAGAGCGCCGCCAGCAGATGCTTTGCCCTCCGACGTCTCCGCGGGATCATCGTCGTGTGCCTTGCCCTCCGCCGGTCGGCCGGTGCCGCCGCCGTCGCGCATCGCCGCTTGGAAACGATAACCACGGGCCGGTCGGCAGCTTGCCGCTGCTTCCTGGTGTGCGCTGGGTGTCTGGCGTCCACGGTCCTGGCCAAAGACGCCGTCAAGAAGTCCTCGTCGTCGCGGTCATCTTCCTCCTCGATCCGCTTGAGGTAGCCGGCGGCGTTGCGGAAGCGGATGGATTTGACCAGCGCCTCATCAGCTTCCAGCTCCAGCTCTCGCAGCGCGTCGCGGCCGTCGGTGACGCGATAGCGGTTGTGCAGGGACTCGAGGGCCTGCGCCGGCGCGACCCGGGCGCGCCGGGCGCTGAGCGAGCGCGCCTCCTCCAGTGCCGCGTCCGCGTCCATCTCGCGCCTGCCGGCGCGCGCCCGGGCCTCCAGCGCCGCCATGGCATCGTCCCCGCCGCCCTCCTCCCGCGCCGCGGCCCCGCCGTCGTCCGCGGCGCCGCGCCGGGGCTCTATGCCCCGCGTGGCGCCGGACTCGACCGCGTAGTCCGAGCTCCCGGGGTCCGTCTTGAACGCGATCTCGGCGGAGCAGCGGGGGCACCGGATTTAGAACCGGAAGACCTGGATGGCGCCCAGGTAGCGCTCCCCGGCGGCGTCCTGTAACATTCCGTCTCCCGACCGGTCTAATTGGTAGGCCAAACCGGTCTGATCGGTTGGGCGCCTACCAACTCAACATTATTTTCTCCCGGTGTTATTCTTTCACTCAACTCTATTTCTTCCCCGTTGAGCCAGAGACGAGCAGAGCTCGTTCCACAGCCGCCCCGTCCATCGATCTCCTTCCTCCGGCCACCATGCTTCAATCCTTTGCGCACAGAAGTTCCCCACCACCTCCACCTTCCCCAACCTCCAGCCTAGCCTCTCCTCGGCCGAATCAGCGAGAATCGAAGCTCCAAGCCTCCATGGACAGTAGCTCCGCCCTCACCGTCGATCCGCCTTTCCGGTCGTCCTCCGCCCAAATAAACCCCCAAAATGGGTTCGTGGTGAGCTCCTCATCCTCCCCGACCCCTTCCTTCGTGGATTCCGACGCCGAGCCGCCCGGGACGCTGCCGGCCATGGCCATGGCCCTGCGCCATTGCTCGGCTAGGACCGGTCTAACCGGTTGGATATACCGGTCTGACCGGTGTGCCCTTTTATTTATTTAACGAAACTTGCAGGTTGCCTAACAAATTAAGGAAAAATCCTAAAAATACAAAAGTAGTTTTGTTGGAATGCTTAGATCTAAATCTCTAGGGGCAAAATATTAATTCTTGTGAAATGACATTTTTTTGCCTCCGATAAAGTTTAGGTTGTGTTTTAGAGTTGTTTAATTATTTTTGGTAAATAGGTTAGTCCAAAAATTATGAAACTAGGGCAGTGGCTTGCTTTAGGAATGTGTAGTTCATTGCAAAAGTTACAAGTCTAGAAAACATCGTTTAGTATGGTAATCAACGTATCCCTGTACTAGTATGTTTATTAGATAATAACTAGTTTATGTTTGTGAAAGATATTGGCGCATATAATTAACACATTTTATCGGTGTAGTGTCATGTTAATTTTTTATTCACCATTAGAATGCACGGATACTCCAGAAAATTTGTACCCGGACAATCTGAGCTAAAACCCGGAGTCTCCGGACATGTGGGTTTGTAGCTTCTTAATGGTTAAGTTCATCATGAGTAGGCTTAAATAAATAGTCTTAACTAGCTTCTTATATGAAAATTTAGTACTTAATTATGAATTATTCCTAAACTAGCATATTTCCCAATTAATTAAGGTTATACTTTTAAATAATCTCTTAGAGTTGTCTAACTATTTTAGCCTCCTATGTATAACTTCTTTGAATTCACCCAGAGGTTGATTGAGTAAAGAAAGAGTTTAGTAGCTGCAGCTTGCAATATATATACTTAGGACATTGCTCGGTTAGGACCGGTCTGACCGGTCAGAGGGACCGGTCTGACCGGTAGTGTGCTTTGGGTAATTCGGACCGGTCTGACCGGTCTAACCGGTGTGGCAGCAGCTGAGCGGGTAGGGTTAGGGTAGTTGGTCCGAATCATTAGCAATTCCCCTCAGTTATGGATTGTTTTTGTAAATATGTCATTCATATATGCATTCTCTCATATTATATGCATATGCACACATGTAGATTCCGGTGCATGCGATATCGTGACTGTGGAACAGGCGTAGCCGTGAAGCCCAAGAGCTAGCGAAGCAGGATTGAGAAGGGATTCGTGAAGGCCCGGCCCAATGGTCGGAAGGGCCCAAGGCTGAAAATAAAATTAACACTAACTTAGTGTTACCCTCAGTCAAGCCCCGGTGCTCATCCTTTTATTTTAAATTATGACACCTATATTTATGTTTCTATTACTTGTGCATTAGGTTCAGAAATTGTTTGGAACCCTAGTTGCATGATCCCTAGGTTCCCTCGAGTTATACTAGTGTGTAGAGGACGTTAGAAATGCTATGCTTAATAGAACTCGGTAGAAGACGAGTGATTTTGGGTCACTCGCGAGATATAGGGTATTTAGTTATTTGAATATATGGAATATTGAATTATGGTAAGAAAGGAAAAGAATTTGGAGACCGGGCGGGGGAAAGTTAGCCCCGTCTGTGTCGGTTAAGGACCGTTCGTTGTCTGGCCCTGTGATTGAGTTTGAACAGTACTAACCGCATACCGGGAGTAGAAGGTAGTCGAAACCGGTAAACCGAGTACTGCTTTGCTTCGAAAGTACAGGAACCCGCACCCAACTCCTGGGGCGAGTCGAGTAGTCGCGGAGAATTGGGATGCATATGTTTACTTTTGGTGGTCTCACGTTGAGCTCGGCTGACCATATGTCGTTGGGCTGGTTCCTGTAGTTCGAGGCGGGGAGGGAAAAGATTGGTGCGTGGGGTCCGACGGGGATTTTGCGTGCCGTGTTGGTTAGGTCCACCTTGCAAGGTTAAATCGGATCGATTCGCCGTCAGTCACTCTCGGATATGAGCACCTTTATCACAGCACCGCATCGTAGAGATACAATATGAAATTTAGATTATACATTTATGATGATGGTTACATTGAATTATAGTATGTTTGCTCTACCATGTGTGCTCTAGTTGGTTTAAGCAAATAGTAGATTATAGATAATCTATATAGAACCTGGAGCTAAAATATTGAAAATAAGAATCCACCTTTTAGATGTTTTTTCTGCAAAATAAACCACCAGTCAAATGTCTTGCATGTCTAGATATGTGGGCTAAGTATACCCAATAGTCGGGTAAGTCTTGCTGGGTATTAGTTGCTCAGGGTTTGTTGTTTACCCTATTTCAGGTTTAGGAGCTAACTAGGTTACACATCGGTGGGCTCGATGTGGCGCCTTGTCTTCACGTCTCGGTAGTCCTCGACTTATCTCATTAGTTTTATTTATTCTCTAGTAAAAATGCTCTGTAAATTAGATTATCTTCCGCTGCTATCTTTTCTTTTGCAAAGTTTAAATTTAAAGCTGCTTTGTGAAAGCCTTAATATTATTTACTATTTTGTAAGTTTTTATTATGTTGGTACTCTCTGCGCTCGCCTTGGTGCGGGACTTCTGGTGTGTTTCGATCGGCCTGTGGGTTGGAAATAGCCTGTCAAATTACACTTAATTAAACTAATGCGTCAAATGATGGTGGTTACACTTAATTAAGCGTTTTAACTTGACGGATCTGTCAGAGTCCTCCTTGTGGGCGTTGAACTTGGTGCCCCGGCCGAGGTACTCGCCGCAGGCCGCGCAGCGGAGGGTCATGGGAAGCATCATGCGCACCTTGATCTGGCCGTTCGTGGGCCGCCGCCGCCGCGGGATCTTGGACGGGTCGAAGTCGTGGGGGTAGTACTTATTTATCACCTTGCGCTCGCCCATCTCGCCGCGCCGGCGACGGAGCGGTCAGCCGGACGAGACGGCGAGATGGATCGCGCTAGGCGGCGGCGCGCGATTGGTCGGTTGAACAGGGGGATTATTTTGATTTGATGGAGAGCTCTAACCGAACGTGAAACTGGATCAGAATATGAGCACACCCACCATATAGCAGAACGATCGTCCGAATCGTATACATATGGAGCGTATTGGGATTTTTTAACAATAAATTTTCACTCAATTAGTCAAATTACATAGTAGTATATCTGTATATGTATATAAAAACCCTATCAATTGATTTATTTTTTAAGAATTTTTATAATCTATACTTTTTTCTAAAGCAAGCAAGCAATCCTCGGTGAGTTCTGTCTCTGTCAATTTTCGTCCGCCCATCGTAGAGTTGTAGAGTTGTAGCGTACCCACACGTACACCCAGTGTCGTTGGCCGTGCCGGCCGCCGTCGCTCGACCCCCCGCTGATGCCAATCGCCATGCCCGCGCCGGCCGCCTCCCCTGCTCCATGCCCCCGCACCAGCCGCCTCCGCTGGCCCCGCAACGCGGTGTCCATCCGCCCTGTCCCAGCCGTTGTTGTCTGCCCCTGTGCCACGCCACCCAACCCAGCAGCGGGTGCGGTTCGACGAGCCAGGCTGAACTGCCAGTGCTTCATGGGCGGCGATGATGCCGGTGCTTCATGGGTGGTGGTGATGCGCCAGGAGTGCGGAGGCAAGAAGGCACGAGGGAGAGGACATATTAGATGGAGGACGAAGTACGTACGATTTACTCCGGAGAAGATAGGTACAATGGTCAGTTTATATAGCTAAAGAATCGATAAATTACTAAACTTTAATGAACCGGAAAAGATAGAAAAAGTATTGTAGTAGATCCCATCTTCATAATGGCATACTAGCGAAATCAAAATCATTTGTTGGATGGCATTTCGATGAAACTCACTTTTAACGATGGCATTTTTCTCTGGTGCTTGCTGTCGTCTTTTACTTCATTTGCATATTTGCATATCTTGAATGCATCTTTTATGAATGAATTTGATTTTTATCACTTATAGCAACGCACGGGCACTTTACTAGTCTATATTTATTACTAAAGCGACTAAGGTTTCCACTCAAATTTTTTAATTTGATACGTTAGTTTGGTCCACCTGTGTTATTGACAGGTGGACCTCAGTCCATTCCGTATACGAGTCGGACCAACCCCCTCGATCCACGACTCGATCGCGTAGATTCCTACAAATTAACATACATGCACCAATATATATCCGATATTTAAACCAACTTTATCTGGTACAACGCACGGACATAATTACATAGTGATTAATAAAAATGAGAATCGTTTGGTCGTTATACGTTAAGTTTAGAGTATTTGTAGCTGGAAAGATCATTTGTACCTAAAGAGAAACTTGCTCCATGTATCGGTGTTGGATTCTAACTATTCACTGTCAGGCATCTGCCCACATGTCGTGCAGGAGGACTTTAGCAGAAATTTGATGGCATGTAAGATTGTCGAATACTAATGGCTGTTCGTGGTTTAATGTTATTCTTTTTTTTTCTAGCTGTGGGTCCCATATTTCCTATTGGTCGACGCTGCTGTCAGGGGCCGGGTTCACAATATTCTTTCATCATTTCATGGGTGATGAGTCAGAGATTCTCTGCGATAAAAGTCCACCCCACTACATTATTTGGTACCGAACTTTCAACTTCGATACCCGTCATTGACAATCTCCAAAAGAACAAATAAGAAAACGAGACCATTCGTTGACCATTCTAACGCTCTGCAACCAGCAATTGTTCAGCGACAGCTGACAAAGTGACAAAGCACAGTACAAAAAGCTTACGCATCCATTTTTTCCCCCTCGAAAGTTAGCCACTCAACTCGACACTCTTTTTTTTTTTGAGGACCTCAACTCGACACTCTTAATAAGCGAGTTCAGATGAAGCAGAGTTCCAAAGCTATCTGTGTCATTCTTTATCGACGATTATCATATTTCAACCATGGTGTCCGGGGCTCCTTTAAAAAGCGAAAAAAAACATTTTCTCGTAGTGCCTCTCGAATTTTGCATCAGGATATTTTTTTTATAGAAAAGGCATCATTTGTTATATAACCACTAGTAGGGTGCACGTGCGGCACGCACGTGTTTTAGAAAAACCAAATAAAAGAATTATGTTACAAAAAAATATGTATTCATAGCCACATCTACCATTAGCTTGTAGATACAATATTTAGTACATCGTTCGATACAAATTTACCCAAAATAAAAATTTGAGATATACAGATCATATGGACATGACTATACATACATGCAATCCATTAATGACATCGCAAGAATTATATAGGAGGGTAAAAGTAAAAGTAAAAATAAAATATTTGTATTCGTTATATCTTGATTGTAGCACATCTTTTTTTTTACAAAAAATCTACATATGAACGCCACATCTAACATACATATTATAAAAATTTAATGATACACCATGTCGCCAGAATTTAATTTTCTACTCATATCCCATTCATGATGGACTCCGGTGTCACTGCAAACAATTAAAGTTCTATTAAGTAAAAAAACCCAATCAGATTGACCCTTTGAATTTATAATGTAATAGTGATAACCAACAACATCTACACTAAAAAAAGGATACATCATATGAGATACCTTCATTTTGAAGACCGTAGAATATCTCTGAAAACAATATTTTTGGTTCTTTTGCTGGTGGGATCAAGATCTTTGTTAGGTTTAGCCAGCATCCATGTAGTTGAATGTGAAACACCTCTTGATAAGGCAACATATAGCTGTCTATGAGAGAAAACAGGCTCTGGAAGATAGATCTCAACATTCGGTATAGTTTGACCCTGAGCTTTATTTATAGTCATTGCAAAACTGAGTCTTCTTAGAAATTGTTTCCTCTTGAACTTGAAAAGTAGTGAAATATCCTCTGATGGAGACAAGGGAATCCTTGGTATAAAAACTCGATTTTCAGCATGCTGTACATTTACAATTTCACAATCAATTGCATTGTCCTAAAAAACTTTCACTATAATCAAGTTCCATTGCACAGTCCATGATGAGGATCCAGATTTCGAAGGAGTATGACATGACAGTTCTTCTTAATTTTAAGCTCATGCGGAGGAAGACCATTTGGAGTAATTGAGTTCAGAAAATTAAGATGATAGTTATTAGTTGAGTCATCATCTACGGAATCATGACTGTAGTAAACCTTTTCATTTTCAAGAAACTTTCCAATCATCACCGCATTGAGGCTATCAACATACTCATTTCTTGTTGACAAGATAGCACGCTCGCGCATGTAACTGATGGAGGTGCAGTTCGTAGCTAGATCCGAAAACACATATTTATAAAGATACTTACAACCTTTGATACTGCTTGAAACTTCAACATTGATGTGGCAATTATATCTCATCAGGAGTGTTGGATTATATGGTACAATCCATCTATTATCCAACCATTTCTTACGCACAAATACCTTGTGACCATCATTTCGTCTTCTGTATATAGGATATGCATCCTTTTCTTGCTCCGTGGTCTCACTGAACTGCTTAGGGTATCTGAAACAACAAGCACCATCCTGCATGCAACCACAATTTCTGTTAAGAACACCACAAGGGCCATGCATCATATATTTGCAGACAAGTTTGTGGAGAAGCGGGTATTTCTTTTCATCCGGAAGTTCTGCTGAAATATATTTGTCAAAATCATCTGGCCCACTAAGCTTTGAACTGCTGTCCATTATAAGCAAGAAATGTTCATGCGGCAAACCTCTTTTCTGAAACTCGGTAATGTGTGCCCAAGCTGCCACTTTCCCAAAGAACCCCTTCTTAATAACAAAGTCATGGAAATCAATGAGTTTTGCATGACAAACCCTCGCCACAATATCTGGTCTATCTTGAGGTGTCTGCCCAGGCAACAAAAGTTATGTGATCTCCGGCCAATACGGGTTGCAAGTCATGGTTAAAAAGTAATCTGGCTTTCCATATTTAGCAACTAATGACATTGCATCCATGAATCTACACCGCACATCTCTATCACTTCCAGAAAAATTCTTAGATAAAACAACCAATTTACCAGCCTTCAGACCTCTATGCTCTCCGGCAGCAAGGGTGTCCATTATACCCTGTCATGGAAAACAAATCCACTCAAATCAAACAGCACATATCAAAAAATTCATAAGAGTAATGATAAATGCTAGTAGTCTAATTAATTATACTTGATAGAGATCAGCTCTAATAATTTTTTGGTGTTCTGGATTGGAGTACCAATCTAACCACAAACTTTCTATTTTGACATACATATCCACTATCCATTGCTGAAAAAGCCTTCCACCATGAAAGAATATATTAAAAACTCCATTCCGGATCTGCATCATATAGCAATAATACTCTCTTGCGCTGACATGTAAACATTTTCCCCCACCTCCTATTTTTTAAACATGAACAGTAATAATAATAATTAATTATATAATATATATTTATAGTTAACCAACATGAAATTTTTAGAAAATGTATCCAAGACACCGTGTATAAAGTTTACCTCCTTCACCGTCCTCATCCATGGTGTCATCACAGTCACCTTGTTCCTCACAAAGATCTTGAACTGCACATTTAAGAATTTGTAGTTAAAGCACTTTAAATATGATAAAAACATGATAGAAAGCAAGGAAAAGTGTATTATTGTGGTGAACCACTAGCCTGTGACATCTTACTCGCTGTTTCTACATGTTTCCATTTAACACCCGATCTATATGTCGCTTGTGAATTACCCTTCGGAGCATCTGTTTTCAATAGAGATATAAATATATGTTACTATGTTATCAGCTTTAAACTAAAATGAATATAATGTATAATATATTAACCAACAATTAATATTATAGATGACATACCCTCAGATTGTCTCTTTGTATATTTCCGTCTAGTTCGCGAAAAGTGTGAAAGGCCCTTGTTTGGTTTTGATAATTGAGTGACAACTTAGGTGGACTAATAAGTGTTTATGTTGAGATACACAGGAGATTAGTCCACACAAAGACACTAGTATGAGCAACGTGTGCCATGGAGGAGAAATGGCTAAAGGTTGATGCTATGCTCATATAGTGTGATCGAGGAGCTCATTGCATATGAGACATGACATGGAGTCATGTGACCAAAGTGGAGAAGATCAAGACAAGGCTTGGCTTGATGGACCGGTTGCAATGGCGAAGGGCAAGTCAAGGCTTTGAAGCGAGGGACCGCGAGGCGGTGAAGCTTGGGCAAGATTTGGCGGCGATGGACCGAGGCAATGGTGAAGAGCGAGCAAGGTCAAGATCGATGGACCAAAGAGGTCATGTGATAATATGGAGTGGATCATATCATTCAAAGAAGATCAAGCCAAGTGTTGACTCATGATGATGATCAAAAGGCTTGATGGAGTTTGGTGCTTGTGTGTCATCAACATTTGGGAAGATAAAATGGAATGCGCAAGGCAAATGTATGACTTGTAGGGCATTTCATTTCACCGGTCAAAGGTTGTGTAGAGAAGTGCATGACCGGATTTAGGATAGATGGCCGTACTATCAAGAGGAGCAAATTTGTTTGCATATCGGTCATCTAGTGCCACTTGAGCGATCTAACATTGCGATGTTGCTAGGATCGAGTGGCGTGCTGAGATCAAGTGAAAATCCTTTGAAAATGTTTGTGAAATGCTAACACACATGCACATGGTGTTGTTCACGTGGTTGTGTTGGCACATTTGCAAAGGAGAAAGAGTTGGAGTTGATGTTGATCAACTTTGGGAAGCAAGAAAGGTTTTTCGGTTTTCTCCGGAAATTAGGTGGTCTCTTGGAATGGAATACTGCTTTGATCCATTGTGTTTTGGATCAAGTATTCAGTTGGGTTGTGTATCCCTCTGAATTAGTTTACCATAGAGTCCAAGATCACCTAATTTGGACATCGGAGCTAAGAGTTATGGCCGTTTTACCGAGGTACATTTCTGCTGGAAATATACCTGCGGACGGTCCGCCCATGGGGGGCGGACGGTCCGCCGTTATCTCGGATGAGCTCTAACAGAGCCATTTTTGGCTCTGTTGGTGGTCCAAAATGTACTGCGGACCGTCCGGTCCATGGGGGCGGACAGTCCGCCTTTAAAAGCTAAAACGGGCGCAGAAACTTGGTAGTTCTGTCTTGGGTGTCCAAAATGAACTGCGGACCGTCCGGTCCTTGGGGGCGGACGGTCCGCCTCCTACTGAAAATTCTGGGATAGAAACACTGTAGTTTCTGTGTGTGCTCACGTTTTGAACTGCGGACAGTCCGCCCCTGGGGAGCGGACAATCCGCAGGTCACTTCCAGATTTAGTCAGAGACGTTTGCAAATCGGTTGGTTCGAAGTTTTGAACCGCGGACAGTCCGCCCCAGGGGCGCGGACAGTCTGCCCGGGGCTCTAACGGTCGACTCTGACACATAATCATTGCAGTTCTAGCCATTGGTTTTGAATGGCGGACGGTCCGGTCTCTGTGAGGCGGACAGTCCGCGAAAACTCAGTTTTCACGGGATTTGAGTGTAACAGCTAGTTTGGGGCCTCCCTCTATAAATAGAGGGTGTGGCCGGCCATTTGAGGTGGCTGAGCACCTTGGGGACTTGGTGTCCATGTGTGAGACTGCTTGAAAGCCCTCTACTCACTCTAACTTGATAGTAATCATCCGATCGAAGTGAGAGAGCGATTCTAGTGCGATTGCTTTGAGAGTTTGCATCGAGTGGCACTAGGTGATCGTGTTGCAAGCCGGTGTGCTTGTTACTCTTGGAGGTTGCCACCTCCTAGACGGCTTGGTGGCAAGAGGCTCCGTTGAAACCCGCAAGAAGATTGTGCGGTGCTCCGGAAAAGAGATTGTGAGGGGTATTGTGCTCACCCCGCGGGAGCCGCGAAGAGCAACTCTAGTTGAGCGAGACGTGAAGAGCAACAAGTGGTCCGGCCGGATCATGTGCTAGAGCTCGGTGTGAGCACTCCACGTGGGAGAGTGTGACTTGAGAGTCACCACTAGCAAGAGGATCGGCGGCAACCTTGGAGCTTGTCTCAACGGGGATTAGCTTGGTGGCAACCAAGTGAACCTCGGGATAAAAATCACCGTGTCAATTTTGTCTACTCTTCTCGGTGGTTTGCATTCTCCAAATCACAAGCCTTGTATTTACATTCAACTATATCTTGTGCTTGTGTAGTTGCTCTCTAGTGTAACTAGTTAGCTTGTGTAGCTTAATTAGTTGCTCTTGCTTAGATTGTGTAGCTAAGTAAGTTGAGCTCTTGGATTTGGATTGAGTATCCTAGTCCTTGAGCATCTAGTGAGCTTAGGTTTGGCTTTGTGCTTTTGCTCATTAGAATTGTGTAGCAGCTCCCCCGGTTTGTGAAGTACTAGTGCTTAGACTTGTGTGGCTTGGCATTAGATTTGTTAGGAGAGCTCTTGCTAGCTTGGCACTCCATTTGCTTTGTGTAGGATCTTTTTGGAGGTGCCTTAGAATTATAGTTAGAGGGGTGAAGTCTTGGCTAAGCGAATAGTTTCAATTCCGCATAAGTTTCGGTTAGCCGGCGCAATTAGTTTTAGAAAGGACTATTCACCCCCCCCCTCTAGTCCGCCATCTCGACCCTACAAAGTGTACTGTAGGTGTTTCTTCCAACAATATACTCTTGTCCTCCCGGCCAGTCTCACCACCGGGATATAGGATAGGGTACGCTAACGGATCATAACAACCATGGTATGCCCGTATAAATTGTGGTCCCCAGAATCTAGAAAAACCATAATACTCATTTTAAATTTGTTTTTTTCATCAAAGCCATCCTGCCAGATAGCCGCAAGCTGGTCCATAGCAGGTGCATTATATCTTCTCTGATCAACAGAAATACTGGTGTTCAATTCAATCTTCAACTCGTCCAAATTTTGCATCTGACCCACACTCCTGAAGACACGAACGTACAGATTGTTCTCAAGTATTAGAAGAATGACCCTAATCAATTTTGAATCAAGATGGGGTGATCTTTTGATTCTTTGTGATAGGGTCTCATCAGTGTCATAGAAGTACAACTGCATATGACGTGAGCCTTTCTTCCCCGATTTCAGTTGGTCCAATCTGTGATAAATCTGTCCATGCACTTTGAAAGTATATATATCAGTACCTACACAAATTAATAAATCAGCAAGGATTTATATAAAAACAAATAGGAATGTACATAAACATCAAGGGGAAATCGTGGTGGAATGTTCACCAGCTGCAGTAGCGACTTTATGGTCCACATTAGCTCCAAAGCTTGTGAAAGAGAAATGAGAATTGAAGTATCGTATATTCTTTCTGAAATACAAGGCATCTCTATCTGACTGGGTTGTAAATAGGCGACGCAGATCAGGAGGAATTGGTGTGCTAACTATATTAACTTTTCCTTGCCTGCAACAAAAATTGAGACCCTCATTTGATAACCTTATAGCACCGCAATACTCGCATATAGGCATTTTCCTCAACACAAGATGTCCAGCAGGCAGATCGTTGTATACTCTTTCATAAGGATCATTATCCAAGATAACCGCTTCCGGTTCCCTGTATGAAATGATCTCGATGTCTGTGTCAATTACCAAGTATATATTTAGATTCCACAAATGCACATTTGAATACTAAATCATCAAATTCATACACAATCATACCATTAGCATGATATACTCTTGCTTCGTCATCTCTGAAATCATGAAGATCAGGGCCACAATTTGGCTCTCTGCAATCCAGATCCTCCTCTGCATCACCAAAATAATTAATTTTCATGCTCAACTTTGAATGATAACAAAATACAGTACTGTATGAATATGTATTCAGAATTACGAATTATAAAATGACACACTAAGCTCAATGCACGATATATATTATAGATTTTGAAAAGAAAACATATACGCTCGGTTCAGTTTCCACATGTCCTCCATCAAAGCTAATTAAAAAAATATGGTACCTTCATTGTTTTGTTCCGGTTCGTCTGGCCCATATACCAGAGTCCAAATGGACACGGTTACATTGTTCGTTGTTCATAGCTACGTACAATCAGTAAACAGGGGTCAACTCATCATAATGGATCACACATGTCAGCATCCTATTTAGATATTTTTTACGACAATACCTCTAGTAACCGGACCAGTTCCTGGCTGTGTCACGCATGTTTGCACGGTTTCATGTAAACCAGCAATGTCTGAAAAAATTCAATGCTCACAAATTAAATAATATTACCTTCTAAGGTCTATATAGAAATTCTATCCGTACAAACCAAGGTATCATAATTAGCCTACCATGACTTGAACCCATGTAGTGCGAACGTGATATAACCTGTGTAACTGTACTTTGCAAGGAAGGTTGGACTACCGGGGCGACAGGCGGATCTCCTGAAATATTACATACTAGTGCGAACGTTATATGCAATTAAAAAAGGATGATTGTTGCATGCTGTTTTTTGATGAATACTAAGGAGTGATTTGCATGCAATTTAAATTACCAATACCTTGCTTATTCATGCTCCTCATTAGACGATTCTGTATAGATTTTGTAATTTTCGCATGTCTTTTTTTCTGCTGAAAGTCGGCTGTACCGTTCCCTATCCATGTTCCTGACACGATCCTCTGGCGTAATCTCTTGTGGTGCTTAAATTGGTTGAGTGTCGTCCCGGTTAGTTAGAACTCGAATGAAGAAAATTTATCAAACAAACAACGCTCAACTAAACAACATATATTACAGGTTGCGGGCCCGGCAATTGTTGATGGTGTTGAATTCCCGACGGAGGCATTCGGTGGCAAAATAGGATCCGGCTCTACCAGATATTTCTTGCGATAATAATACTCTCTTGCCTTTGCACGCCTTTTCTCCTTCTCTTGCTCCGGCAAATCAGCATATTTACTGGCAGCAGATTTTTTTTGTACCAACAGATGTAGGACATGTAACACACGGAGACCCTGCATCGCCAAATTTGTTTTTTTACATCACAGCAACCAAAAATGATATTAAATTATAGCACGGCATACCAGATATGCCCGAGACTGCACCATTACTGTTGATGGTATGTAACACCAGGAACCCTGGACGTCATTGGTGGATCGCCAGTGCATGGTACTGATGATGCGTTACCATCAAATAATTGGTTGTTGTGCGAAGCACCTTGTACCAAAAAGACAGCACCGTTAACTATATGCACTAGTTATTGAATCAAGGATAACACTGAGGGTTTTACCTGAATCAAGTAGGGGTATAATCATATTTTTTGACTTATTCCGATGATAATTTTCACGAGCTTTTGCACGTCTTTTTTCCTTGTCTTCTTCTGTCATGGCGGCGTTCCTTTCCCTCCTTTGTCGAGCCCGTTCATTAGGATCAATGTTCTCCAGTCCATCTTCACCTGCAAATAACATGCAGTTTCACCACAAACACCAAAGATTCCGTTCAGGAACATTGAAGACACGTTACCTGTTAGAAACATCCGTCAATGGCCGCCGGCAATCCATTGGTGCACGAACAGACGGCGGCGACCTTTCTCGGAAAACAGACGACGGCGGCGGCGGCGGCGTCTATGGGAGAGGGACGCGCGCGTAAAGGATCTTGGGGGATCGGCGGCGCGGCAACGCGCAAAGGATCGTGGGGTTAGCGGCTTCGGCGGCGCGGAAACTTAGGAGACGCATTCAGCGGCGGCGCGGCAACGTTGCTTCGGCTTCGGAGATGCTTTCACCGGCGCTGAGCAGCAGCGCAAGCCCGTGGGGTCGGTGCTGGCCGCGGAGGCGCGCGGCCTCACGCATGCTCGAGAGGCTGCGGTTTGGGTTGCTGAAGCGGGGGCCGGATTGGCTGGCTTGATTGTTTCTTTGATTGTCTTGCTGAAACAGGGGCCGGATTGGCTGGCCTGATTGGCTAGCGAACATCCCGGGTGGGATTGCCGGCTGGGTACGCGTGGGCGGGTATAGCCCTCCACGGTGTAAAAAAACTGGCCAAAGTCTGGGAAACATCCTAGAAACACTGTTTTTTCTTTGATCACCAATATTTCAATGTCCAGATTGCTTACATGTGGGGACAGCGTGAGGGAAGGTGAGGAGTGGGTAGAAAATTTTTTGGTGGATGGTGACTTTAAAAATTAAGAATCTTTATAGTATCTCTATAAGACGAATCCTAGCCGGAAAATCGAGCAGAGATTGGGCCACGTCGCTGTTTTTTCCCCGGCCGTTAGATCATGCGTGGATGACTGAGATCGTGAAGGGGCTCGAGCAACGCACCGGCTTCGGGAGACATCGACCCGCGACCGCTTCTGACCTCTCTCCGGCTGCTCCTCCGGTCCTTCTTTCCATCGCCACCGTCTGGGCACGGGACCGGCAGTCACGGCCGCAAGGCACGGGGTAACCCAGCGGCGGGGCGACCAGGGCCATCGCCGGCGCTCCCATGGTCTCCCTGCTGCCACTGCTTGACCCTCGCAGCCGATCCTTTCTCCTCCTGTCCCCATCCAGGGGCGGAGGGCCTGTTATGGCGCACTATGGCGTGCGCTATACCTAAAGCCCGTCCCAAAAAAATTTTCTCCCCTCGTCGCTGCATTCAGCCCGTCCGCGCAGACTCCGCCGCCCCGCAGCCGCTCCCCCTCCGCCCTGCCGCCGCCCCGCCTCCGACCCGCTGCCCCGCCTGCTCCGCCTCCGCCCCGCTGCCCCGCCTGCTCCGCAACCCGTTCCTCCTCGGCTTCCCCATCGACGCTGCCCTCCTCGGCACGCTTTTCCCCGCCTGCGCCGCGGCTCGCGGCCAAATCCTTCGCGGGCCCGCCGCCCTGCCGCCTCCCCCCCTCCGCCCCGCCTGCTCCGCAACCCGTTCCTCTTCGGCTTCCTCGTCGACGCCGCCCTCCTCGGCACGCTCCTCCCCGCCTGCGCCGCAGCCAAATCCTTCGCGGGCCCGCCACCCTGCCGCCGCCCCGCCTCCGACCCCTACGCCCGTGTCCTGACCTCACCGACTTCTTTGGCAAGTGCTCCCTGTTTCTCCG
The DNA here is from genome assembly GCF_016808335.1 of Panicum virgatum. Lineage (NCBI taxonomy): Eukaryota > Viridiplantae > Streptophyta > Magnoliopsida > Poales > Poaceae > Panicum > Panicum virgatum. Next base: position 36,835,380 of record NC_053140.1, on the reverse strand, counting down.
CTGCACATGTTTCGGATCACCAGCTTCCCCGAGTTATACTTTTGTCTTGCGAATTCAAAGGATCTCTTGTAGTAATTTCAGCGAAAATTCGTTGATTTTTTTTTGTTGGGGGGGGGGGCTACGATACACTGTGAAATGGACGGTTCTCGGCTGAGCATTAGGGTTTCGATCTGGTTAATGTTACATGGTGATTCAATAGGATCAGGTTCTTTCCTGTGGTAGACGATTAGTAAAGGAATATATCATTTGTTCGTTCATCTGACATCCATAAAAGAATGCTTAGGTTTCTTCTTTTAGATCTGTAGGGAATGCTTCTACATCATCTTTGAGGACGAAATTCATCAAACTATTGTCGAAAATTCTTTGTTTAAAGCTGGTGAGCGTGTGGCAATAGGTGCTTCTGGTGGAAAAGGTATGTCCAGACTTGTATGCACCATCAGTAGGTAAAGAAGTTGTAACTGCATTTTATGTTTTTCATGGCAATATGTGCATCTTTATAGTTTTCTGCATAAATGCTTGAATATGTACAAACATGCTTCATAATACCTGTCTACGTATTAGTGATGTTATTGTTTTCTCTTCTGAAAATAACTGCATGACCAACATGGAAGGCGATTATGTCTTCTTGTTGGGAGCCTTATGTCTGCATTTCATTGATCTGTACAATTTAGGTTTCGTAGCTGTAGGTTAAGTGCCATTCTACCATGAGTACGAACACCTTGTAGTGATCATAGCATATAACGTGCTGCAGCCTGATTACTTTCTAATATGAGATTATTTTAGTTTGCCATGGCACTCGGTGAGACTTGAGCTATCTTTCTAATTACAATTCACTTATTGTCTTCTGACATCTTTGCATTAGTATAGGAATGAATAAAAACGAAACCATCCTAGACATGCTTAAGATCTCTTAACTCTTTAATGCAGGGTAATCGGAGTATGAGGCGTCAAGCAAATCAGAAAGCTATCGCAGGCTCTTTTATTTGGCATTGCCTCCATCTGTCTACCCTTCAGTGTGCAAAATGATCAGAATATGCTGCATGAATCCATGTAAGTTTATTCCGTATTCTATATGTTTTTTTAGAATTTTGATAAGCTGTTGCATTTTATTTGTTTAATGAACAAACAAGCATGACAAAGTTAGTGAGAGTTAGTGAAAGCTTCAGCTTCATCATCTGTTTCCTTTTGCTTTCCTTAGAACACCATAAACTTTTACATTGTTCTTCGAAACTTTTGGAGCCCGCGCGCACCGTCATACCTAAATTTTCGGCCGTCCTCCGCCACTGTCCCCATCCCTTTCCTCCCAGCTGCTTAGTGCTTCTAATCTTCACTTTACACGGCACCCACTGGAGCGGCGGGAGTAGGAGATTTCGGATGTGTAGTTGCCCTGTCATCGTCCATGAGTCCGGCCGTCGCCAACGCTCCCGCGCAGCTCCACAAGCGGTCCGCGTGTGTCCGTTGCCTACTGGCAAAGAACCTCCCCGCGACTGCAACAAGTCACGGTGGCCAATTTGAGGTCAGCTGCTACACTGCCGCGGCCGCCGGCCAGTCCGCAGGGGATACACCTCTGTTTCTCTGAAGCGGTCTCGTCCGGCCAAGCGAGGACTGTGCAAGCGGAAGAGCTGGAACAGCCTGGGTGGCTGCAGGTCGCCGCCGGCGCCAGTATTGCCGCATGAGGAAAACCAGCAGTGGCACCGCTGCATAGCTCCCCGAGCCCCTATGCGATCTCCCATGCCGCAGAGGACACCGGCCAGAGGCCCTGCAGCTGGAGCAGCTGTTGACATGGTTGACGCCCATCAGCTGCTCGAGGAAATGCCTCCAAGGCAAGGTGTTACTTGGATAAATATACACGGGCATCCAGATCAGTCTGATGATTTTTTTCTTGCTATACAGCGCTTACTGCAGTTCCAGAAATTAATTTGTGAATCCATATGTTCAAATATTTTGAGTTTTGATGTTCATGTATCATGAGTTCATGACTACACACCGGTGGTAAAATGCGCAGACTGTAGCATCTGTATCTTATATTCTAATCATGAATCAAATTTGATTCTTCGATTCATTTGTAACTGAGATATTTCTTGGATTTGCACACACCAATGGTTTTTTCTTTGCAATGAAAACTTCCTTTGTTATATATTTCTTTATACACCAGTAATTTCAAGAGCTTCACACATGTATTATTTTTGCCGAATTTGTGTGTTTGATCAGGCTATGAATAATGCACAAAACTACTTGTGATGTTGAAGCTACCAGAAGTTTGTTCCCAAAATAATAATAATTTTGACAAGCTGTGTTTGCCACGGTCTTTTACCAGTTGTGATGTCCTGATTTATTTTCCAAAGAACGGACTTGGAGCATAGCTTACAGAATACATTGCCTATAGTTTTTTTCTAAGAAAAAAAAAGAAAATGCGTTGCCTATAGTAAGTGAAAAATCCGGGAGGATGGGCTTTAGTACCAAATTTTGATGGTATTTAATCGTGCATAAATGATCGACGGTCAATTGAATTTCTCTCTGTGGTGATCACCATTTCAGTAGTAACCAGTATGTTGTAGTTTATGGTGGCTACTACAACCTGAATATTAAGTACCTCTTTCGAACAATAGCTGAGGACGAGAAGGTTCCTTTTGTAGGGTACCCTGGGAAGAGATTCAGTGGAGACGCGGTGGGTCTGTAGCTCAGAGGATTAAAGCACGTGGCTACGAACTGCGGTGTCAGGGGTTCGAATCCCTCCTCGCCAACAGCCTTCCAAAGGGGAAAGGACCTTTACTTTCTCCCTAAGGGTAGAAAAAATATGATCGAAATAGCGGACGTAAAGCTATTGAACTTGGGTGTGCTTTTTTCCTTTTGTCGAAGTAAAATCGTAGAACAGAATGTGATATGATAAGATAGAATATGCATCATCATTTCTTCTGAGTACGTATATCTGGTATAACTACAAGCTGGCCTGCTCCAAGGGTGCGGCAAAGCCGCGCCAGTGTTGTTTCTAGTAGATAGATTAGTTACTTGCCTACTTTAGTGTTTGAGAAAACAGGAATCAATAAGTACTTTAAATGACACAACACTCCAGCAAAATCCTGATACTCTGAACTCGTATAGCTCATAAATTGTACTCCCTCCGTTCCAAATTATAAGACATTCCAACAATTTTAAAGAGTCAAAATTTTTTATGTTTGACTAAATTTATATAATAGAATAATAATATTTATTATATAAACTAAGTACTATTAGATTTTTTATTAGTTATATTTTCATAGTACATCAATTTGATATCATAAATCTTTATATTTCTCTCTATAATCTTGATTAAATTTGAGATTGCTTTGACTCTCCAAGATTCTTAGGATGTCTTATAATTTGGAACGACTTTAGTGTTTGAGAAAACAGGAATCAATAAGTACTTTAAATGACACAACACTCTAGCAAAATCCTGATACTCTGAACTCGTATGGCTCATAAATTGTACTCCCTCCGTTCCAAATTATAAGACATTCCAACCATTTTGAAAAGTCAAAGTTTTTTATGTTTGACTAAATTTATATAATAGAATAATAATATTTATTATATAAACTAAGTACTATTAGATTTTTTATTAGTTATATTTTCATGGTACATCAATTTGATATCATAAATCTTTATATTTCTCTCTATAATCTTGATTAAATTTGAGATTGCTTTGACTCTCCAAGATTTTTAGGATGTCTTATAATTTGGAACGGAGGAAGTATATCATATGGATTTTGCCTTCACGAGACGAAGTTTATGCCCTTTTTTTCTCTTAAAAAAAGAGAGTGCATACCAGTGTGGCTCTTGTATTCAACACATTCTACTTTTACCTCTCGGGCCCGGGTTGGGAGGGCTTCTTCCGCGGCTCGGCGAGCGGCTTCAGGCGAAGTCCTCCGAAACGGATGTTTTTGAAGCAGCTCCAGGGATGGAGCCGCATCTGGAGCCAGCGACAGCTTCCACAGAGAAGGTGGAGCCACGGAAACGTGGCTCCGAGCAGCTCCTCCCGCACACCTGCAGTCCAAGACCATTTTGCCCCTTCCCGTGCAGGGGGCGGCGGGGCCGTGGGTGCCTGCCGGAGCTCGCGGTGGCGGCCAGCCGGGCGAGAGGCCGAGCACGGCAGGCGGCGTGAGGAGGAATAGTGGCCGACCGCGGGAAGCCGAGCAGTAGCGGCAGCTGGGGCAGCGCACACACAACCGGTCGAGCATGGCGAGCGCGGCAGGCGGCGCGAGGCCAAATAGTGGCCGGCCACGGGAAGCCAAGCAGTAGCAGCTGGGGCGGCGCGCACCTGCGCAGGAGATGGAGCAGCTGCGGGAGCCCAAGGCGTGGCGTGTGGCCAGCGGTGGCCGGCGGCGCTGAAGGCCGAGCGACGCTCGCGATGGGGATGGACGCCTGATCCAGCCGAATGGATAATGGAAAGAGGATAGGTTGAAAAAAAAATAAAGAAATAGAAAGAAAAAACTTCTTTTTATGGATTGGCATCTTTTTTATATGAGGATTGACTCCTTTAAAATTACTAATAATATGAGAAGACAATAATTATTACCTAATCAATATTTCTATTTATTTATTTTATTTTCACATAATTTAAAATTTAAACTCAGTGTAAACATAAAATTCAGTTGCACAAACAAGTCTAATAGCTAAGGATATATTGGACATTTGACCTCTCCAATCTATTTATGAAAGACAGGGTGGCGGCTTCTGCTCCACCAGAGATGCCGCTCCACCGAAGAAGCCGGAGCCGAAGCTGTTTTTAAAATAGCCAGAGCTCTTCCAAACACCCTCAATCTACCCATGCAAATATGCAATGATCAAATCTTTCGTCTCCCCCACAGTTACATGCAGCTTCATTGGCCACGAGCGTGGACACTCGGGTCACAGAATTAGGTGGCAGCTAACCACCCGTGCCTAACTCAAACCTAGACCCTATCCACACCGCCGCGACACAAGCAGCAGCAAGGTCTCTTCTTTGACTGCTGCTCCAAGGTGCTCTCCTTTTCAGACAAGGACCAGTAGCCTCACAGTATCTCCTTTTCCAGTTCCCTGCCCATCCCACTTTTTTTACGGCTACGTACCCAGCCGTTGGAGGCCCCACGCGGGAGGGCACGCGGGCTCCGTGAATGCCTCGCGGGGCCCAGGTTTCTGGCCCCACTTGTCGGTGGGGACGACGCGATTGCGGCGCTGTCGTTTGGGAGTTGGGACCTTGTGAGAAATACTAGTACATTTTTTTTAGCAGCGCGGGGCACAAGCCGCACAGGAACAGCGGCGCGGGCGTGAACGGGCAGCGCGGGGTACTTGTCCGGCGGCCGCGTCCGTCGGATGCGAGTCGGACGGCGGTCTGAGGCCGTGTCAGCAAAGGCTGAGGCGCTCGGTGTCAAGTTGCACAAGGAACCTTGTGGCCTCGACATATTTCGCTTTCCCGCGCTGGAAAAACATTACCGCCTACTGTATCATGTGAAAACCGTCGCTAATGAATGTAATATTCAAGGTCACCCGCAAAAAAAATGTAATATCCAAGTTACAAAGATTGAAAGTGGCCACCATTTTTTCATGAAATTTATCACCAACCGAGTGCTGGCCATTCTCTTCCTTGGGTAACTTGTGATCCTTGGATAATTGTTGGCCACCTCTCTATTTGATATCAAGCTCACTATGTGGACACTGCTTTTCATAGGAATGAGCAATCTTACTTATCAATATGTATAAATTTTTTTCTTGCCTTACAACAAGTTCTAAGTTTTATATTTTAGAAATATTTTGTATTTGGGATAAAATATTTTGTCAATATGATAAATGGTATATTTGTTCGATACATATGTGTTTATTTTTCTACGAAAGCATATAGAATTGTGTTTTTTTAAAGTATATTGTGCAGTACCCTGCAGCACCAACAAGCATATCTGAAAAGGATGATGGGACATTGGTTGCATATTGTGTTTGTTGGATTCTTGCAGCTTTAAAATGCAAATATTGACAGCTTCGTATTTGGAACATGCCAACATACTACTTCCAACCTTGTCTTCTTAATAAATGCCTCCATTTTAGCACATGTTGCCAAAAAAAAATCACATCGTGACAAAGAAAAAGAAAAGAAAGAGTGCTTATTCAAAGAGTGAGGTGCCTCTCCATGCAATATAAACTCTAAGGCTTATGAAATTTGCAATTCCATCCTTGTTAATTCTCGGATCCTTAATTACGCGCCAAATCTTCGACACTAAATGCCTTCTCCATTCATGCATAGACTATCGTGGAAGAGGTTCAAACTGGTAGAAAAAGATAAGCACAACATCAAATATGGACCCCTCTTCGTTCCTTGGAAAAAAATGGAGCCATGACGCACCGCCTGTTGATGCAACAAGTGCAAACACTATTTTACGAGGAGAAATTTGGAGCCTTGTCGCCGGCTGGGTCCATTACCACCGACTGCTCCCAACCCTATGGGAGGTCATACACACTCGGTCAAGGAATGGTGGCAAATGATGGGCAACCTCCGAGGCGTGCCACCAAGAGCGCTTAAATCCTTCCTACTGCTCATAAACTAGGAGATTTGGAAGGAAAGAAATGCAAGAATTTTCAACCAACGGGAGATTTCAGCAACAATGCTTTTTAGCAAAATCAAGGAGAAGGCGCGAGCTTGGGGTCTTGCGGGAGCTCGTCGCCTAGCTGACCTCGTCGGAGGCCAATCGTGAGCAGCTAGCTGCTGCTGTGTACAGTTTTTTGGCCGCTTTTTCGTTCCTTGTTGTTTTTTTGAGTGCCTTACATGGCCTCTTAAAAACGAAGTGCAAACACCACCAGTAGCAGATAGCACTGTAGCAGTCATTTTGCAGGCAGAATATGGAGACTCTAGAGGGGGCCTTTCCGCAAAAGCACGCCCGATAGAAGAACCTCTTGCGTCCTTCTCTACTCCCGTCCCGCGCCGTCCCGTTCCGTCCTCGCCGAATTCTCACGCCCCCTGCCCGGCCTGCCCGAATCCTCCTCCCCACTTTACCCTGCCCGGCCTGCCCCCTCCTTTCACACACGCATCCATTCCATTTCCATCCCCCGCTGCGCGCTGCGCCCCGCTCGCCGCGCCGCGCAATGCCCGCCCACGCGCTCGCCGGGGGCCGCGCGCGGCGGCTTCCCATCCCGCGGCGCTGACGAGGGGGCCTCTCGGGTGGGGCGGACGCCGCTGCGGGTGCTTATTTGGGGCTCGGGGAACGGGGAGTGGCTGCTGAGGCGATGGGGGAGCGGCAGCAGGAGGGGAAGCGGCGCGGGGTGGAGGACGGGAAGCGGAAGGGGACGGGGAAGGCTAAGGCGGCGGCGGTGGTGGCGGAGGACGCGGCGCCGGTGACCGGGTGCTGGATCCGCTTCCCGCGCCTCCGCGGCTGCATGTCGTCGCGCGCCAAGGTCGACTCCTCCACCACCAGCGGCGGCGGCGGCGGTAAGCAAATGCTCTTGTTTCCCGACCAGCTTCCTCTTGCTCGCTCGGTTGCTTAGCTCTCCTGCTTAGCGCTGCTCCCGCTTGCGCGAGCCACCGCGGTAGGCCGGCATGCTTGCTGGCAGCCTGCCTGCCTGTGTGCACGGTGGACGCCACGGAATTCTGCACGAGCGCTTCGGAGTCTCCAGAGAGATGGGGGAAGCGTGGCTTGTGTTTGCCAATTTCCTTCTGGGTTGGGTTGATGTTGACGGGGCTATGGGCGGATTGCATGATTGGAATTGGATGTTTGTTGGTGTGCAGTAATGTCTCTGGTGGGTGGTACAACTTAACCGTGTGTGACGCCGGGAGCTGGACAGAGTAGTTGGTGTCGGGTGGGGTTGCCCGGATGATGTATCATTCCGTTTTGCTTTTGCTCCTTGGTAGATAAGCTGACATGATATTTGCTGCCTGCTGTGTGCTCTTGTCTATGGGCAGGAGTAGTGTTGCCGTCGGTGGGCATGGGTCTATAGGCTTGAGCTGGTTCCTGTAGGAGACTAGGCCTTGGGTATGATTGATTGCTGCAAGCTGGGTGGATGCTGGTGGGAGGGCGCGGAATGCTCAAATTGGGTTGAATTTGACATTTGTCCTTTTTTGGTTTATTTGTTGGTAGATTTGTGCAGTTGGTTGGTTGTGCTTGCAGGCACGTGTTCGGCGGTAAATGAAATCAAATGGACAGGACCCTTTTTCTGACAGGACTGAAATATTTCCGTTACAGCTGAGCACATTTGGAATGGTGACAAACTAATACCTTTGACTGGAGTGACAAGTGAAACTCTCAAGTGCTCTGGTTGGTTCGTTAGGCCATCACGTCAGTAGTTAGTACTGAGATACATCAAATAGTTTTTGTAACAACATTAAATTATTCTTCAGCAAGCGATATTGATAGATGATAGCTATGCATATGGAGTCAATCAATTCCAAGCTGAGGATAGAAAACATAAAACGTGCCATGGTGTCCAGTGCAAAACTGAAATGCAGAATCTTACTCTTGAACCATGCATGAGGTTAACTCATTCCAGTTTTGCTTGTTTGTTGGTAAAAAATGTGATGTTCATTTTGTTACTATTTATTATTTGAGATCCATTTGGACTTTGTTCCTGATGATTTGCATTCAAATCCTCGGGATTGTGAGATTTAGTTTGAAAATTCTAAAAATTTCCAGACCAACCGTTCTCTTACTCATAATTCATTTTTGAATTATGTCAAGGGCTTATTACCTAATGGGCACTTTATCTACATGTGCAGAAAACAAACTAGCAACTGACGGCTGCCAAGACCAATCAGTCCCACCAGGTTCTGGTTCCACGACAACCAGTAACACTGGAAGTCTCTCACCTTCTTCCATAGTTGGAGAGGAGCTTAAACTAGCATTCCAACTGCGTAGATTTACTTTTAATGAACTGAAGTGTGCCACGAGAAACTTCCGACCTGAGAGTCTTCTTGGTGAGGGAGGTTTTGGCTGTGTCTTTAAAGGGTGGATTGAGGAGAATGGAACTGCTCCTGTTAAGCCAGGCACTGGATTAACTGTTGCTGTCAAAACACTCAACCATGATGGGCTGCAGGGGCATAAAGAGTGGGTGGTATGTTTTGTCTTTCCTTGGTATACAGTGTTAGTGAAAATATTGTTCCATTGTCTGCTAATGCATCATTAAGCAAAGTTTCCTTGTGTGTTCGCAGGCAGAAGTTGATTTTCTTGGAAACCTTCAGCATCCACACCTAGTGAAATTGGTCGGTTACTGCATTGAAGATGACCAGAGGTTGCTTGTATATGAATTTATGCCCCGTGGAAGTTTGGAGAATCATCTTTTTAGAAGTAAGTATCTGTTAATCTGGCCTTTATCAGTTTTATGTGACATATTTGCTACAGTTTGTTACTGATCACTTAAAGGGCCCATGCCACCACTCATCATAAATGCTAGGTTGATATATAAGAATTTATGATGTAGTGACTGAGGTGTTATGTTGCTTATCACCTTATGCTTTGTTTTTACACTTAGGCCATCAATAACGGCTGTACATGGTCTTACATGTTTCCCATTTCCCATTAGCCGTCCTAGAAGTATTATTATTTTTCTTAATTGCATGACTTAAGTGCAATAGGTTGGGTTTGGCTTTCTAATAGTTCCCTTGTATGGATGAATTTCATTTGCTGCTATTGCTAAGGTCTGTTTATGTGCCAAATTTGAGCAATGTTAATTTGTTCAGTTTTGTCATGATTCTATCTTGAACCATTGTATATCCATTTAATAACATTTTTTTTGTAATTTTTTAATGAATAGAGTCATTGCCTCTCCCATGGGCCATTAGAATGAAAATTGCTCTTGGTGCTGCCAAAGGCCTTGCTTTTCTTCATGAAGAAGCCGAAAGACCAGTAATATATCGGGATTTCAAAACATCCAATATTCTTTTAGATGCGGTAAGCAATTATATTTAAATGTTGGCTATATTTCATTCATACAAATTGCATTAGCCTATTTATTAAACATATTCTTTCAGGACTATAATGCGAAACTCTCTGATTTTGGACTTGCTAAAGATGGTCCTGAGGGTGATAAGACTCATGTATCAACTAGAGTCATGGGAACGTATGGATATGCTGCGCCTGAATATGTAATGACAGGTGAGTTGACCAATTGTGATTTTGCTTAATCTATCTTCAAAATTGCAGTAAATTTCCATGCCGTGTCAGTTTTCTCTATATATTATGTCGAAATAATGTGCTAAACTGCTGTGAACTTCAATGCATTCTACTCTGTAGGTCAGAAAAGTAAGTGTGTGTGTGTGTGTGTGTGTGTGTGTGACACACAACATAGACATGGACGTGTGCACGTGCGCACACGTAGAGCTTCAGTAAACCTAAACACTCAGGCACATGTGCTTTCATGTGTGCGTGTGGCACACATAGGCAGGTGTGGTAGACTGAAGATGTGTATGCAGTATGCACACAAGGCAAGCATGTTTGCATGTGTGGGGGTAGTAATGGGCCATGGCCCTAGTGGCCTCTTCAAAGCCCAACATGACCCCTAAATTTTTTAGCTCAAAATTGTATAAGATTAGAGCCCAGCCCTTAGATTTTCTAGGCCTGTGAGTGGTAGGCTGAAGTTGTGTGTGTGTTTGTTTGTGTTTGTGTTTGTTTGTGTCTCTATGTATTATAAGCCTGAATGCATTATAGTACATTTAAGTTGTGGGTGTGACACTGAAATTTTGTGTGTGGCACACAAGCACATATGTTTGCATTAGACTCAAGTTATTTCTTTGTCCTTTCAGATTCTAGGTAGGCTAGATTCTATTGTTTTAGGTGCCTATAAATTTTCTTTGTATTTCCTACTGCTTATATGTTCGTTTCTCGTTCAGGTCACCTGACCTCGAAGAGCGACGTATATAGCTTTGGTGTGGTGCTACTAGAGATGATGACCGGTAGAAGGTCAATGGACAAGAACAGGCCAAATGGGGAACATAACCTGGTCGAATGGGCTCGCCCCTATCTCGGAGAACGGCGCCGATTCTATAAGCTTGTAGATCCTCGTTTGGATGGAAACTTCTCAATAAAAGGCGCTCAGAAGACAGCTCAGCTGGCCCACGCTTGCCTCAGCCGTGACCCCAAGGCTAGGCCTCTGATGAGCCAAGTGGTAGAGGTCCTGAAGCCTCTCCAGAACCTCAAGGACATGGCCAGCTCTTCCTACTTCTTCCAGTCCATGCAGCATGAGCGGCGCACAGCCCTTGCCAGCCCACATGGCAGTCAAAGCATGAAGGCGCAGAGCACCTTTGCACGGAACGGGCAGCAGCCACTGAGGAGCCTCTCATATGGTCCTCATGCTTCCCCGTACCGCCAGTCCCCAAGGCCTGATGGCAAGCGGCAGTGAAACTCATTGTCCTACAGCGATCAATTTCAGACCTGTGTTCCATCCTGAACTGGTGGATCCATGGGACTTGCCAAGCATTACGACCGTGGCATCATAGCTGCCTATGCCGTGGATAAAGCAACAACGATGATTGAAATTTCGCAGATATCATCTGCGGTGTGAAAATTATTTCTTGTTATTGCTTAGATGTTAGCTGTCCTATGTTTACAACTCTTTGATTCCTTGACTCGAAAGGTGGGATCAAACAGGAATCGGTCATATTTCAAACAATGCTCTTAAGGCAGCGGTAGGAATTGTTCCATTCAGAGAAATCAACAATAGGTAAGTCTGTTATATATATATATATATATATATATATATATATATATATATATATATATATATATATATATATATATTTGTATGCCTCTGATCTGTTAGTCAAAAAAAAACTGTCGGTCGCTTTGTAATTAATTGGCATGTGGAGAAAAAGGCAAAAAGTGGCAATGGATGAAAGATCGTCGCCATGATAGTTCCATGAGATCTCTAGTTCCATAATGGATGCTCGATGGCAGCAGCTCATCAGCTCTCAGTGAAGACACAAGCCTGTGCCATCGATGGGGTGACAGAGCTCGCTTTCAAGGTTGAGGTACACATTTGCCGGATGGTAATCATGCATGGTTATGGCTGCCATTGCTTCTGGCATTAACGGTTCGTTCGGTTGATGCTGGTGATGTTAAGCGATGCCACAGGTCGTGTTTGTTACACTCAGTCAGGGGCTGGCACTGTCAGTGCCAGCAACTCTGTTCGCTTCAATTAGTCAATAGTATTTTTCTCTAACACTAAATCAGCACCAACCACCAGTTACCAGCCAACCAACAGTACTTTTCTCTTACAACAAATTAGCACTGGCCACAGTCAGCCGAACAGAGTGTCACCGTCCGTTAGAGTCAATGGACGAACGAAACGCGGTCACGGGACGGCAAACTCGCCAGTCAGCCACTACTTTATATGCATTCTATGACCGGAACAGTTGATTGCCTGCTTGATTCAACTCTGACGACGCCGCCGCCGGTTCTCGTCATCCGGACGGCGACCGAGGTGCTGCTGGCGTCTCGGCAGGGGAGACGACTTTGAAACTGCCTGCCACGACCCCATCATCCTGTGCGCTGCATCTTAATTATTCCAACCCAAACGGCCAAACCTGTTGGTTGTTAGTCGGATAAGTCTGAAGACAATCAAATCATATCATATCACTTGCGTTTGTTAAACTGAAGTTCAGTTCAGAAGAAAAAAAATATCTGCACTAGTAGAATTCAGACAGGAGATCGACACTGTCTATGTCTCTAGGTGCCACCTCAGTGTTGCGGCCTACACCGGTCAGTTGCGTGATCTAGTATTAGTGCATTAATTTCCTGAATTTTTAGTGCATTTGGTTGCTTGTCTCTCCTCTCCTCTCGTCAGTGGATAGCTAGTGAGATAGTCCAAGTCTTCCCCTTGGCTGAGCTCCCTTATCAGGATCGGAACCAATCCATCCATCCTCCGCTCGTCCCATCGAGCATCAACCGATCGAGATGGGCGCCGGGTCGTCGGTGGACTTGCCGCAGCTGCTGTGCTGCGCGTGCGTGGAGCAGTCGACGGTGGCCATGGAGGAGAGGTGCGGGCGCTACGACACGGTGCTGGACCCGGGCTGCCACTTCATGCCCTGGTGCGCCGGCCGGAGGGTCGCCGGCTACCTCTCCCTCCGCGTGCAGCAGCTCGACGTCCGCTGCGAGACCAAGAGCAAGGACAACGTCTTCGTCACCGTCGTGGCGTCCGTGCAGTACCGCGCCCTGGCGGACCGGGCCTTCGACGCCTTCTACCGCCTCAGCAACGCCCGCGAGCAGATCCAGTCCTACGTCTTCGACGGTAACTGATACTGATCGATCGATTCAGCACGGATTTCTCTTTCTTTCGATTCTTCCGTGTTCTTGACTTGTTGCTGCGATTCTTGTTATCAACGATCAATGGTTGACGGATGCAGTGATCCGGGCGAGCGTGCCGAACATGAACCTGGACCAGGTGTTCGAGCAGAAGAACGAGGTGGCGCGGGCGGTGGAGGAGGAGCTCGCCAAGGCGATGGCCATGTACGGGTACGAGATCGTGCAGACGCTGATCGTGGACATCGAGCCCGACGAGGTGGTGAAGCGCGCCATGAACGACATCAACGCGGCGGCGCGGCTGCGCGTGGCGGCGGCGGAGCGCGCCGAGGGGGAGGCCGAGTCCAAGTACCTGGCCGGCGTCGGCGTCGCGCGCCAGCGCCAGGCCATCGTTGAGGGCCTCCGCCGCTTCGTGCCCGACGACAAGGCCGTCATGGACATGGTCCTCGCCACGCAGTACTTCGACACCATCAGGGACATCGGCGCCACGTCGCGCGCCGCCACCGTCTTCATCCCGCACGGCCCCGGCGCCGTGCACGACGTCGCCGCGCAGGTCCGCGACGGCGTGCTCCAGACCGCCGCGCACGCGCCCGCGCCCGCCGCCGGAGCCAGGTGACCGTCCACCCACCGCAGCCCTTGGTTCGTGCACGTACGTACATCGGTACATGCCTGTATTGGAGATGTGACGACCATTTGTATGCTTTCAATAAGCGTTAATTTGTTCGTCCTAGCAACCATTGTGTTGAACTTGAACCTCTACGAGTAAATTAAATGTAGTATACATATTTATTCTTTGAGGTGTGCATATGTATCATCGCAGACTTCGATATTCGTTCGCACGAAAAGCGTACACAAAGCAACCTTATTACGTGAATTTGAAGCACAAAAAACTTTCCAGTAGTTTGCTCACAACAAAATAATTTAGAGAGAGAAGAAGCATGAACTCCGTACTTCAAAATTATTTCACTCTGTTCAGCTGGCTGTGGTTGGTGGCTGGTGCTGATTTGCTGTAAGAAAAAAATACTGCTGGCTAATGACTGGTGTTGATTTGGTGTGAGAGAAAAATACTGTTGCTGGTTGACAGCAGAACAGAGTAGGGTGACACGTACAGTTTCCACTTTCCAAGACCTAACAAAACCCTCGATCGACATCCACACGTAAGAGGCAACCGCCAGTTCGCCAGCAATCCTGTATGTCTTCTGAAGATAGGAAGCTCTATACAAACCACATCGGTGCGCGTGGATGTATTCCAACGTCTATAAAAAACGATCTGGATTGGGGTCGGACATCCAATGCCTCGCCGCAAGCAATAGGAGGAGGACACGACCGACGAGCCTCCTAGCCAGCAAAGGTGGAATGAGAGGCTGGATGGATTTCCTTTTGGATACGAAACTTTGATTTCAAATCTATTTCAAACAGTAAATACGTTTTAGATTTCGTTTGAACCACTGCGTTATTTAGATTTTACGCAACAAAGCAAGATCCAACGAATATATTTGAACTTCTCGAATATTTATTTTTTATTAGAAAAATCTATATTCAAAATGCTTCGATATTTAGAAAATGTTTATTCAACATTTTGGATATACTACTTCAACATTCACATATAAAATGTCCAGATAGTTTATTGGAATTGTTGAGCTAAGGTTTAGTAAATATTGATTATAGTGGCTCGAAACGTTGACTATACCAGTTTATTACGTTAAACATACCAGTTGCTGGGTCATAAATATTTATAGCTAAAATAATGGACCATGGACACACGTAAGAAACAAAATAAAACGAAGCTTGCCTGCTAGTCTGGTACCGGGGCCTGTCCTCCTGCGCGCCGTCTGCTTGCAATTGGGCCGTGGTGGGCTGTGCGATTCCAGCTTTCCCATCAGGAAGTAGGACCGCGGCGACTCCGCCCGCCCGCCGCGAATCGAGTGACCTGGAGGTGGGTCCCGGAGGCAGCCTGGCCCAGCTGCCAGAAGACGACGGAACGGAAGCAAGATCTGCAGCGCCGGGTCCGTTTTAACTGGTCGCCGCCCCCCTCCGCCGCCGCTGCCACATCTCCTCCGTCCCCTTCTTCTCGCCGCCACCCGCCGCCGCCGCCATGGCACCAGGCCTCTACGCCGACATCGGCAAGAAGACCAGAGGTCCCACCGCACGCCTCCCCTTCCTCCTCATCTGCCCCCGATTCCGTTCCTGGACGTGTTCTCCGTGGCCCGAGGACCGCCCGATCCTGACGCTTGTGGTGGTTTCGCTTTGCGCGCAGATCTGCTGTACAAGGACTACAACACGCACCAGAAGTTCTCCTTCACCACCTGCTCCCCCCACGGCGTCGTGAGTGCTCTTGCTCCCTCCTTCCCTCCCTCGAAATCCTGATCATCCACCCCTCTTCCCGCGACTCCCCGCAGCGATCCCGCGATCTCGTGAGGTAGCCAGGCCTGGAGGTAGCGCTTGGTGCAGTGTATCGCTGTCTGATTCCATTCGGACTGCGCATATTGATTGGAACCTCCACGCCCATTTCCAGTTGGCCGATCGAATCGGCCGCTCTTGTTGCTTCTTTTCCGGAGGGGGTCGTCTCGTCACCGATCACCGTTTACTGTTGTGTACAATGTGTGCCGGATCTCATGCTTGGGGTCTGTATGTTTCTAGATCAGATTGGATGGCCGATGTGCAGGATCTCGAGTCCCATGATTGCTGTGGTTCTGCGGTTGCCAAATCATCATTTCCCTTCTCCATCCTCAATGTTTTCCTGTAACTGCATCATGCATCTTTTTCTCTCCACTATGCAGCAAACGTTTAGTAAATGCGTGCGAGTTAGGGACTGTTTACCAAGTAGATAAATGGAGCACTAGATTACAGTGTTGGGTCAGTGCATCTTCATATAGCACTTGTAGTTTTTTGCTCTGTGGTGATGATCTTGATTTTGCATTCAGGCAATCACAGCCGCAGGAACAAGGAAAAATGAGTACATATTTGGCGAGCTTCACACCCAGATTAAGAACAAGAAGTTGACAGTTGATGTCAAAGCAAACTCAGAGTCAGATGTAAGCCGCAGTGCTACGCTTCTCCCTGTTTTGCACTAACCACATTTCTATTTTGATGTGACGTATTGAACTGTGTTTAGTGCCCTCATAATCTGCACTTGTGAAAAATTGCAATATTTTCTGAGAGTTGGATTTTGTATCTTCCAGCTTTTGACAACAATCACTGTGGATGAGTTTGGAACGCCAGGGCTCAAATCGATTCTTAGCTTGGTTGTTCCAGACCAGAGATCAGGAAAGGTATGTCTCTAGAATTCTAAGGACCAAATAATTGTCATTGTTGAAACTGAGTTTATCCAACATGGTGGCCAGTAATTAAAATACTTCTCTTTTTGTCTGCCTTATCAGCTTGAACTCCAGTACTTGCATGCATTTGCTGGTGTGAATGCAAGCATTGGGCTTAATCCCAACCCTATGGTTAACTTTTCTGGTGTCTTTGGAAGCAAAGCACTCTCGGTTGGCGTTGATGTTTCATTTGATACGGCAACTAGCAATTTCACCAAGTACAATGCGGCACTGAGCCTTACCAATCCAGATCTTATTGCTTCCCTCCATTTGTGAGTATCTTTTCTTCGGTGAGCTACCATAGGCTGGTAGATTCACTGTACTTAGTGAACATTAGTTTTACCATGTCTTCAATTTTACTGTGGTAAATAATCATGAAACTCTTCATCAGGAATAACCATGGTGATACCATGGTTGCATCCTACTACCACTTGGTAAAGCATCATTCAGGCACCGCTGTCGGGGCTGAGCTGTCACACAGCTTCTCTAGAAATGAGAGCACGCTGATCTTTGGTTCTCAGCATTCGTTGGATCCCCACACCATCGTAAAGGCACGCTTCAACAACTACGGCATGGCCAGTGCCCTTGTCCAGCATGAATGGCGCCCCAAGTCATTCATCACCATCTCTGGTGAGGTCGACACCAAGGCAATTGAGAAGAGCACGAAAGTTGGTTTGTCCTTGGTGCTCAAGCACTGAAACACCGGACGTTTTGGGCTTCAGGATTTTCCTTCTCAGTTTCAGTGGATTGGAATAACATGGGAAAACATGGCCTGAAGAAGTCATCTTTGTGGCATCATTTTGATCTTGAATTACATTTTTCCCTCCCTCCATGATCTATTCCATAGCCAAATCTTAGGATTGATTGACCTTGTGTTTTCATTCTCAGCACCTTCTGTTAATAATCTCTGGTGATTGTGACAGATTGTAAAGCTTGTCGAACATGATGGTGATTGTTTGTTCAGAAAAATGTGATGTTGATTACTTGGCATTCATTTCTATGTTCATCTGTTGATCCCCTGCCGCCATTCATGCGCTTGGATGTCTGGGAAGATAAGGAGTAGATGCAATTTCCCCGTATGACGTCTGACGTGCGGCGCATGATAACGTTGTAGTGAAGCAGGTAGCCGAGGTGGCGTGCCGCTGGCCAAAAGGCAACCGCAGGAGATGTACATATCGATCCCTGGAGGTTCCCGAGCCGAGCCGAGATCCCTATCCCATCCTGCACCCCCAAAACATTTGCTGCATACCCCTGCCTCAAAGAAAAGAAAGCAAAATCTTTTCGTGTGCCCTCAAGAAAAGGCTTGGAATGTGTGGGCGGCTACGCCACCATTGCTCACGGTCCCAGGGTTCCTACAGCATATATGTTCATGGATCTCCTCACGGCCACAGACCTACCAAGCTCAGCGCCATCAAGCCCATGCGTGCACGAGAACACGCGCGGCGGCGAGGTCAGCGGTCAGCCCCTCATCGACGCCACCGGCAATGGCGGCGCCGGCGAGCAGGCAAGCACCGGCGGCGGCGGAGTACGTGGACCCCGTTTACGAGTGGCTCGACGACGGCGACAGCTACCTCCTCCGCCTCAAGCTCCCAGGTACGGTGCAGCACACAGACGACGACGAGCCTGGATTTTCTCGACGACACCTGACGCCAGCACATGTTCATCAGAGTGGTGCGTGCTAATGACATGCGTGTCTTCTTGTTCGGTCTTGTGGTTGGATCCAGAGTTCAAGAAGGAGGATTTGCGGGTGCACGTGGACGACGAGGGCCGGCTCACCGTCATCGGCCAGCGCAGGCCCGCACCCGGCGCCGGCGGCGAGCAGGCCAAGGCGACGCGGCTTCACAAGGCGTTCCAGCTGCCCAACACCGCCAACCTTGGGGCCATCTCCGGCCGCTTCGATGGCACCGTGCTCACGCTCACAGTGCCCAAGCTGCAGCAGGAGCAACCACCCGCCGCGACGCCGCTGCCTCCTCCATCGACGACGCAGGCCAAGGAGGAGGAGGCGCAGCAAGTCGCCGACGGTGGTAAGCCTCAAGCTGATCAGGAGGACATGGCGGGGAGGGCGAGCCTGGCGGCGACAGGCAAAGAGGAAGACGACAAGGCCAAGCCCGTGGCGCCGCCGCCCCCGGCGCAGCAGCAGCAACCGAGGGAGGAGGAGAAGGTGGAGAGGGGCGGAGACCGTCGAGAGGATCAGGACGAGAAGGCGAGGGCCGAGCACAGGGAGAAGGTGTCCCGCGAGGCCGCGCGCAGGGTCGAGGCGGCGCGGGCGAGGGTGGCGGAGGCCAAGGCGAAGGCGGAGCGGGAGAGGCAGTGCGAGCACTGGAAGGAGCGCGCGGTGGAGGAGGGGCTCAAGCTGGCGGACGCCGTCAGCAAGAACAAGGAGGTTATCGCCGCGGCCGTCGCCGGGATCGCGCTCGGCGTCTTCGTCTCCCACAAGCTCTTCTCCAGGAGTTGATCCATGTGCATCAACCCATCCATGAATGGATGATCAGACGACAGAGAGATCGAGCGCGTCGGCTAAATCATTTACGTCTTACGTGCAGGGCTTCAATTCAAGCCTTCTTCAGCGCACATTGTCGATTGTACTAGTATATACAGAGAACAAAAGTGTACGTAGCACCGTTGTACATACAAACAAATTGTAATCGTGGCAAGGTTGAGAGTTGAGACAGATACTGATGACCGACCAACCAATGTACGGGTTTACACTGAATTTTTCGAACGGCCCCTCACGGCTAGACAAGGCAAAAATGCCCGGTACTAATTAGCCCCCTGGAGGCCCACACACGCGCATGTTCACGTGTAAATGTCACGAGGATTCGAAGCCACGACCTTCGACACTCATGCGTAACTTACTTATCATCCCACATATATATCACATATTACTAGATGGATGATGTTTTTCTTTTGAAGTTACCCGTGGAGGACCATTTAGTATGGGGCTAAATCTACGACCAGTACTAAATGTCATCCTTTAGTACCGGTCAGTGTCATTGGCCGGTACTGGCCAGAATACCAACAGATACTAAAAGATGAATTTTAGTACCATGTGGTGTTATGATCCCGTATTAAAATGGTTCCGGGGGGCTTTTAAATTTGGACTCAGTACTAAAATAGCTTCATACCAACTTTAGTACCGGACCAAATTATAACCAATACTAATATGAAGGGATGAAATGTTATTTTTCTTGTAGTGACTCATTTGTCCTTCTCACTTTCTGTTCACTAGCTTGGGCACCAATGCAAAGGCTTGCACAGTTCTTCGGGTCCTTAGTATTCTGCAAATCCAGCGACATCATGTCGGTTTGTTTTCTTATTCAGTCCAGCAGTTTGATAGTACGTAGCAGATTGGTTTGCAACATTTTGTTATTGAAATACCATTTTTTTTGTGTTGTGTATGATTTCCAAAATTCAGTTGAAAATGTTTTCTATCCATGCTCTAATTCGCTCACAGTTTCTTAGAATTTTGCTAATATGGTTCCAAAAAGTTGCTTACTATGCCTAGGAAATTTGATGTTATTATTTAGGCAAAGTATCCAAATTGAAATACATTTTTTGACTACAGGAAAATAAAAACAATGCATATATTTGTAGGCATTTTTATGATATTTTATTTTTGGAATGTCTATGTTGATAATTTGGATACACAAGCTAGTTCTTCAGCTCATCAAACTTATGTTGCTACATGCTAACTGATGTAGTCCTATTTTTCTCATTATATGGCAGGACATGAAAGGAACTCATAAGTTATGCAAGTATGAAGTACACTAGTATGCGCTTGTGATAATATGATTGTAGTTTTTTTTTGAGATGCCTGCACGCAGCACCACAAGTCATACAGGTTCAATTCTTGTCAGTGATGTAGTTTTTGATTCAAGGGATGGGGGAGAGGCAAATCTATTCTGTATAAATAGACTACTGTAAACCAAATTGCTATGTACTCCCTCCGTCCTATGAAAAGTGCAATTCTGAGTTTGAAAAAAAATCTCACAAAGAGTGCAATTTTATAGATTGGATCTCAATTATCTGTCTAATTAAGTTGTCAGATTTGAATTGCATGCCAAAACTAATCATATGTGGCAAACAATTGAGGGCATGAGAGTCTTTTCATGCCACCACTAATATATCTGAAAAAACATAGAATTGCACTCTTCATGAGATGGAGGGAGTATGATATATTGATATTTTGTATCTGAGTCACGTGTATTCTAAATAAACTTATATATTCTATCCATGCAGTATTTTCTGTTTATGAATCGCCTATGGCAGAGTTTTTGAGATGCAGTAAAGATCTTTTTGAAAAAAAAACAGATAAAAACTTGATACCCTGGATTATTAAAAAAAAAGATAGGCCAGCTGTATGACCGTATGTTAGCCGGGTCCTTTAAATAAAGTTCAAGAGTTTATCCAGACTTAATCGTCGTACTTAGAGTAAAGATTTACACTACTGCCTTCTGGAGTTTGAGATTAATTAGACAATTACTGTCGGTACCCTGTAACAGGGATACCCACTCTTACTGCAGCAAGGCAGGACCCGCGTAGTTATCCGTAGCTGTGCGGGAAAGACGGAGTAGCCAGGCCCCACAGGCCAGGCTTTTCCCTCACCAGGCCAACGGCCCCGGACTGTTCCCCGCCTGAGGATGGGTCCGGTGACGCCACGTGTCTCCACGGAAGGGAAGCTCCGAGCTGACCGCCGAGGCCTCGGACCCCCAGAGGGGTCCGGGACCTCCTGCGCCCGTCCGGACTCCCCTCACCGTGTAGGGGTCCGGAGCCGCCACGTGTCCCGGAGACGTGGGATCGTGCGCGAGTCTCCCGCAGGAAGACTCGCCCACCTACCACATTTAATGCGATGGACAAGGCGTGCTCTGCCGCCGCGGTACACAAGACAGCCTTTTGTCAGGCCCCGCTGCGCGCCGCGTATTACCAAGGAGCACAGTGCAGCCGCCTGAGCCGCGCCCGCGCAGAGCCCGTCTGCCGCGTTAAATGGATACGACGGCACGGCACTTTTCCATCATGCCACCTACGCCGCTCCCTACACAGCCGTTCAGCTACGTGGCAGGCGATGCTACTAGCTACGTCAGGCTCCGTCTCGACAAGACAGCGCCAAGACATGATGGACGGAGGGCTCCGGGAGCAGGCGAGGGAATCCAAGAGAGAGACCCCTGCGGTCCGGAGTCCTGTTCTCCCAGCAACGGCCCGGACCGTTCCACAGTTGGGAAGGGTCCGGAGACACCACGTGTCCCGGAAGAGGCAGGAACTCGTGCGCGAGCAGCCGGGGCTCCGAACCTCCCAAGGAGACCGGACCCCCGCAGGGTCCGGGACCCCTCATGGGGTCCCGGACCCCCTGTATAGTAACCGGACCCCTCACTAAGGGAAGAAATCGGCACCCCGCGTCGGGGTGGTCTGGAGACGCCACGTGTCTGCAAGATATGGCCGTTTGGGTTTCCATACTAACGTTCACCCACCATTGCATTCATTGCGGTAGGTGGACGTCTGCATTAATATGGCAGAAGCTGAGGCGTTTCATTGACCAGGGGACACTATTGATCGCGTATTACCAAGGCAGTGGAGCCGCTGGCGCCGCCCATACCGCATCTGCCAGCCTGCCGTAACAGATGGATACGACGGCTCGGCTTCGCCCATTATGACGCTACATAATAGCCTCAGCAGGCCACGCCGCAAGCTACGCTACTCCAACGGGCGCCTCGCTGACGGGACAATAGAAGACCCCCCTGAGTCAGAGGAGCAGCAGTACGCATATCGGAGGAAAGATTCGCTACCACTGTAGCCACAGTCACGTTGGGCCCACCTGTCGGGGCATCAACGTCCTATGTATCCGCTCCCCCTTGATCTATAAAAGGAGGGAGCGCCGCTAGAAGACCTCGGGCTGGGTGAGTGCCAAGGCCAGCAGAGGATAGGTTCATACACACCACCAAGAACAAAACATCTCCCAGTGGACGTAGGGTATTACGCTCCGGCGGCCCGAACCACTCTAAACCGTATGTTCTTGAGTCCTTGTCTCAGCATAGATTCAGCCCCATCGCCTAGTACTTCCCCGAGTACTCCCTCACAAGGGAATAGGCGGGTGCGCTCCGCCACCCGGCTGTGGGTACCCCTAGAAACCCCACAACATTTTGGCGCCGTCCGTGGGGACGACAGGCGTTGGCTGGATCTTCAGGCTTCCGGGGCCGTGTTCATCCTCTGCAACGACGAACAAGAAGATGAAGGAAGGCAGGGCGTCACCCACGCCGCATGCTGTGGCTCTAAGGCGCCAGCGCCCTCGGTGCGGCGGTGCACGGCAGCTGCGCCTGCTGTGCGTCGCCACTGCGACGCCTCAGAGCCGGCACGGTGGTGCGCGGGGGCGACGCCTGTCGCATGCCGCCCCACGCCATCCCGGTGTCGGCTCAAGGTTTTCTCTCAAGTAACGGCCATCCTTCCCCTCCGGTGGCATGACGTCGGCTCAAGGCTTCCTCTCAACATGGAGCCCGGAGCCGACGGCTATCCCGGAGGAAGTTGGCCGTGTCGTCCGGCCGTCGCCAGCACCGGAGATCCGCCTCAGCGTAGCTCGGTGCTGCTGCAGACAAGGCCCCGTCGCCAGGCGCGGGGACCCTTGGCGCTAGCACCAAGGACAAGCCGGCGAACGACCGCACCTCTCCGCGCTCCACGTCCGGTCCATCTGCTGCGCAAGGGCGTCTGGTTTCCATCGGCAGACGACGACGACGGCTGGGGGCCTCTTCCATTCAAAGCCAAAGAATTTGTCTCATGCCATGTAAGCATGTGACAGCTCTTAGGCAAGAAGGGATCCCCCGAGCTCCCGAGGTGATGCTGGATGATGCGGTTCAGGCACATCCAGGGCGCCTTCGCCTCCGACGACTATGAAGAATTCGGGAGTGGTCGCACCACTTCCAACCGGAGAAGGACACGCTGTATAGCATGCAGCCGTAGGTTACTCCTAAGAAAAAACTAAGAGAGAGTTCCTCCTTTGTAAAAACGTGGCGCCTACGTGTGTGTCCAGAGCGGTCAAGGTCCGACCTTGTAAACCCGACCTCTGGCCCTATCACACAAACAGGCAAAAAGCGGTCCGGAGCGGTGGAGGTCCGACCTCGTAATCCCGACCTCTGATGTATACCGCAACAACCACAATAATAAAGGAGATTTTCTTCTCAGTTTTACCTAGGCTCCATCCTGATTACATTTATTCGCCTTGGTTTAACTATTCTTTCCTCTTGAACGGAGTTTCCCTTGTTGCTAACAATCCAAGTTAAGCTGCTAGCTTATGGTCAGGTGAAGACACCCCTTCTAGCTGAAAGGCAGTCCGGACCCTTAAGGACCTGCTCTGGAGAAGTGGTACTTGTATCCTGGGGAGAGAAGCTCCGCGTAGCTTAGCCTGGTAATGTACCCTAAGTTTACGTACTTCGCTACCCTGTTACAAGTACTCTAGTATCCAGGACTGCTGTACTTAGAGGTCCCTGGCTCCCTTCTAGTATAAGGCTTGGTTTCTTTACACCTTACTATGAGGTCTGGTAGCATGCTCCATCAGATTGTCGGCAACGGTCGCTCCAAGTCCACTCCGGTGGCCCGCTCCGGCGGAGACCGCTCGCCACGGTCGCTCCAAGTCCACTCCGGTGGCCCGCTCCGGCGGAGACCGCTCGCCACGGTCGCACCAAATCCACTTCGGTGGCCCGCTCCGGCGGAGACCGCTCCCACGGTCGCTCCAAGTCCACTCCGGTGGCCCGCTCCGGCGGAGACCGCTCGCCACAGTCGCACCAAGTCCACTCCGGTGGCCCGCTCCGGCGGAGACCGCTCGCCACGGTCGCTCCAAGTCCACTCCGGTGGCCCGCTCCGGCGGAGACCGCTCGCCACGGTCGACAAAAGCCGGGTCCGGGAAGTGGTGCTTGCTCCCGGAGCGATCCGAAGTCTGTGTAGCCGCTTAGCTCGGTTCCGTACCCTAAGCCTACACCTTCGTCGCCCTATGGAGAGCACTCTAGTACCTAAATCTGGCAACAGGTGTACCGGCCTCAGGGGTCCGGGACTCCCGCTCTCTACACGAGCACATCAACGCGATCAAGTTGCGTAGAAACACATCCTGATAGTGGCCCCACCCGCGGGTTCGTACCTCTCCCGAGGTGGGCCCGGGGGCCACTGTCGGTACCCCAGGACTGGGGTACCCCCTCTTGCTGTGTCTAGGCAAGGATCTTGTAGTTATCCTTAACTACATCCAAACAGCCGGACCCCTGCGGTCCGGAGTCCTGTTCTCCCAGCAACGGCCCGGACCGTTCCACAGTTGGGAAGGGTCCGGAGACACCACGTGTTCCGGAAGAGGCAGGAACTCGTGCGCGAGCAGCCGGGGCTCCGAACCTCCCAAGGAGACCGGACCCCCGCAGGGTCCCGGACCCCTCATGGCGTCCCGGACCCCCTGTATAGTAACCGGACCCCTCACTAAGGGAAGAAATCGGCACCCCGCGTCGGGGTGGTCTGGAGACGCCACGTGTCTGCAAGATATGGCCGTTTGGGTTTCCATACTAACGTTCACCCACCATTGCATTCATTGCGGTAGGTGGACGTCTGCATTAATATGGCAGAAGCTGAGGCGTTTCATTGACCAGGGGACACTATTGATCGCGTATTACCAAGGCAGTGGAGCCGCTGGCGCCGCCCATACCGCATCTGCCAGCCTGCCGTAACAGATGGATACGACGGCTCGGCTTCGCCCATTATGACGCTACATAATAGCCTCAGCAGGCCACGCCGCAAGCTACGCTACTCCAACGGGCGCCTCGCTGACGGGACAATAGAAGACCCCCCTGAGTCAGAGGAGCAGCAGTACGCATATCGGAGGAAAGATTCGCTACCACTGTAGCCACAGTCACGTTGGGCCCACCTGTCGGGGCATCAACGTTCCTATGTATCCGCTCCCCCTTGATCTATAAAAGGAGGGAGCGCCGCTAGAAGACCTCGGGCTGGGTGAGTGCCAAGGCCAGCAGAGGATAGGTTCATACACACCACCAAGAACAAAACATCTCCCAGTGGACGTAGGGTATTACGCTCCGGTGGCCCGAACCACTCTAAATCGTGTGTTCTTGAGTCCTTGTCTCAGCATAGATTCAGCCCCATCGCCTAGTACTTCCCCGAGTACTCCCTCACAAGGGAATAGGCGGGTGCGCTCCGCCACCCGGTTGTGGATACCCCTAGAAACCCCACAACAATTACAATTTACAATAATGTATTGGCGTCGGTAGGTAATAAAAGATTCACGATGCCGTTGGGCAGCAAACGGGGTCACCCGTATCCATTCCCTGTAATGATCCGTATCCAAATTATCCATTCCCAAATAATGAGGGTAATATCCCATAGGTATGGATAACCAATAGGTAAACATTTCAGATTTTGCCTCCACTAAGGTAAGCAGCGGAGATTTTGCCTCCACGAGTATCGAGAACCAAATGAGCATGCAGCGGCATTGGCCCAGTTTGGTTCATGCTATGCTACGGGAGAATTTTCTATGCATGAAGTAGTAAATGAAGTTAATTTGCAAAATCTTTTCAAAGATGGGTGTAACTTTTTGCGACGAATTTAATGACGGTAATCAATAGATAATTAGCTACAGTGATGCTATAGTAATTATTCCCTAATCGTGCGGTCAAAGACCTCATTAGATTCTTCAGGGTTCCTAACGCGGGGTTCTGAAGTTAGTTTTGTCAACTGACTTTATTTGACACTGTAATTAACGATCAAAGTGTCACTATTCACTAGCACAGCACAACCCAAACTGGACCATTATGGCTGGTCACCAGCGCAAGCACGAGATGAGAACTTAGAAGGTGGCCCCTGGCCTTCACGGGGCGCGCGCGCAAGAAGTCCCCTCCTAGCACCTGCGCTTGGTGATTTATTGGCCTTGTTCGGTTCATGCCAGTGACACGTGCGTTCTCCAAAAAAAAATCTCGCATGCATGAAGTATTAAATGAAGTTTATTTGTAAAATCTTTTTAGGGATGTGAGAAACTTTTCGCGATGAATCTAATGACGGTAATTAATTCATGATTGGGTACAGTGATGCTACAATAACCATTATCTAATCACGTAGTCAAATGCCTCATTAGATTCTTCGGTGTTCCTAGCGCAGAAGTTCTGAAGTTGGTTTTGTAAAATGGCTTTGTTTGACACCGTAATTAGTGGTCAAAGTTTTCTAGTACTCCCTAGTGCACGGAACCAAACAGGGCCAATTATTCTAGTGCACGGAACCAAACAGGGCCAATTATTCTGAACGGGTATATGGTTAAGTAGATAATTACCCTCTAATATCTTACCCATACCCACATATATATGGATAATCCATACCCTCTCCAAACAATATGGATATGAATTTGGATACAGACAATGGTTAATCACCGGCATCTTGATAAAAGATGGGTGAAGAAAAAAAAGAATATAGAATAATAGAAGGAAGGGATATGCAATACAATTAATCGGCCTGCTTGCTTGAAATGCTTGTCCACAACATCTGCCATTGGTAACTCGTTACACCTTGTGTTTTCTTCAGCCGAGGGCTTGAGTAGTAGTAGCCCCGCACGGGTGCCGAAAGCAAGGCCCCGGCCGCTATAGAGATCCCTAGCCTTTACCCAGACGTCGACGACAAACTCCTCCTAAATTTTCCGCTGCAACCTTCAAGAAAAGGATTGGAATAACTAGCAAAACAGACACCGCCGGATCGGAGCGCTGCATATTTAAGCTCACCTGACGATCGTTGGACTCATCCACCATCGTCCTCCCATCCATCGATCACCGGCTGCAGCAGCATCAGAATATCAGATCAAGCGCGACCTGCGACCAGTTCTCTCGTAGACCAATCGATCATGGGCAGCAGCTGCAAGCCGCAGCAGCAGCGAGCGGCGAAGGGGGATGCCTGCGTCGCCGACATCGACCCCAAGGTGGAGTGCCTCGACGGCGCCACCACCTACATCTTCCGCCTCAGCCTCCCGGGGTTCAAGAAGGAGGACTTCAAGGTGCAGGTGGACTCCGGCGGGCGGCTGACGGTCCGCGGCGAGCGCCCCGCCGGGTACGTGCGGTTCCACAAGGTGTTCCAGCTGCCGCCGACGGCCAACCCCGACGGGGTGGCCGGCCGCTTCGACGGCGCCGTGCTGTCGCTCACCGTGCCCAAGCAGCCGCCCTGCGCCGGGGCCATGGTGGCGGCGAGGCTGGCCGAGTGCGCCGCGGCGGAGGGGGCGGCGACGACGTGGGCGGAGGCGCTCGGCGGCAAGGGGCAGATGGTCGCCGCGGCCGTCTCCGGGTTCGCACTCGGCGCGTTCCTCGCGCACCGGCTCCTGTCGGTCACGAATACCTAATTAATTAAGACACGCGCCACGTCAGCGTGTCTGCATGTACAGAGACCTATGACGAAATGGATTCATGGAAAATGAAATAATATATTGATTCCTTGAAAAAAATAGAAGGCATCCGAAATCCATTGTTTAAAAAACATTGAAATGACTTCCATTTCACCATATATTTTGAGCACGCCCCCTCACTTCTGAGTACCAATGCTTTTGAGATCTTTCCGTGGTCGGTATACTCTGTCATCCAGTTAATCTCTAGGTCAGGAGCAGATAAACTTTTGGCTTCCTTTTGTCCATTTATCTATACGGGGATCAATGTGTATATAGTAGTTTTTTTTTCTAAAAGGAATGATCCAAATATATATTTTTTCCATAAGGAAAGGTTCATAAAAGCCAGGTTAGCCAGAGTTTAGAGCATCTCCAAGAACTCTTGTATTTTGTTATCTATATATGGAGATTGTACCCCTTTGTAAAAGTAGAAAACTACATAATTCTACAAGGAGTAGTCCAAGAGACTAGCTAAAACGTGGTAGCTATATTCAAAACTGGGTCCACGTCATCCATTTGCATCGGGTTGTTCTCCTTCCACCTCCACGCGCTGTTGCTGATATTTGACGCCACCGCCGCCGCCCTCCATCGATCCTGCACACTCTGAGGCAAGCTAGTATGTTTGTGCGTGTACAAGCTAGCATAAAGTTCAATATCTGCCATCACAAATTCGTTACATCAACAAGTCCTCATCTCAGAGAACCTAGCATCATCAATTCCTTGTCTCCGTGAACCATTCAACCAGAAATCGAATCTTACCATTGCTCAGGACGGTTGCATGGCAGGTTTAATGCCACATGGTGCATGTTGAATTTTGACATGTACATTTGAGAGGTGAATGACGAAGATTGTGACGCCAATAACCAACTGTACATGTCAAAATACTCTAGAATAGAAGATAAAAAAGCTAACAATGGTCAAACAACTAAAAATATCAATTTCTGGTAGCAACGTTCTGTCATTGTGGCTTGATGATTGGATTTCCATACAATTAACAGGTGTGAATGTTGACATAAATCTAACGGCGGTGGAACAGAAAAAGGAGGTTCCATCCGACTTGGCGGCAGGCTGCAGAGTTTGCAGCCGACCACAGAACAGGGCGCACGTATGGACTGGAAGGCTCTTCTATTTAACTGTCGGCCTGTGTCTGGGAACGCGAGAAAAAGGGCGGGCGGGGCGGGAGGACGAGGTCGGGTCGCCGACAAACGCCGCGGCGGCGGCGCCACCACCACCCAACCGCTTCACAGCGCATTCGAAAAGAAGGCGAAGAGCAGATCAGATTCTGCCCCGGCGGTCCTCCAAAGCTGAGAGCTTCCACGTCAAGAAAGACACCAACTTCTTCCACCTCTCCTTCCCTTCCAACGCGCCTCTCTCTCTCACTCCAGCCCAGATTCTCCAAAGCTCACTACCTCCCCCCAAAAGCAAAAGCAGGCACTTGATCGGCCCACCACCCCACGCCGATCGATCATAAGGAACCCAATTCCCTCCGCCGTCGCCTTCTCGCTTCCTTTTTTTCCCCCCTCCCTCTCTCTAGCCCCGGCGCGTGAGCGCTCCACCATCCCCTGCTTCCTCTGCTACGCCCATGGCGGCCGGTGGTGGTGGCGGCCCGCCGCCCCCGGGGCCGCCGCCGATGCAGCGGAGGCTGGCCGTCGAGGTGGTCGACGCGCGCGACCTCGTGCCCAAGGACGGGCTCGGCACGTCCAGCGCCTTCGCGGTCGTGGACTTCGACGGCCAGCGGCGGCGCACGCGCACCGTGCCGCGGGACCTCAACCCGCAGTGGCACGAGCGCCTCGAGTTCGCCGTGCACGACCCGGCCGGCATGCACGCCGAGGCGCTCGACGTCTCGCTCTACCACGACCGCCGCTTCAACCCCTCCGGCGGCGGCGGTGGGAGCGGCAAGAACCACTTCCTCGGCCGCGTCCGCATCTACGGCTCCCAGTTCTCGCGCCGCGGCGAGGAGGGCATCGTCTACTTCCCGCTCGAGAAGCGCAGCCTGCTCAGCTGGATCCGCGGCGAGGTCGGGCTCAAGATTTACTACTACGACGAGCCGGCGGACGGGCCGCCGCCGCCACCGCCGCCGGAGGAGGACAGGCCGCCGGAACAGGCCGACAACGCGCCGCCGCCGGAGGTCCCGCCGGAAGCGCCCAAGGAACTCCAGGAGATGCCTGCGCCCACCGAGGCCGCCGTCGAGGTGCAGCAGCCGGCGGCGCATCCCCCAATCATCACCGTGGAGGAAGCGCCGATGCACCCGCCGATGATGATGATGCCGCCGCCGATGCACGGCCCCCATGGCCCTATGATGCCGCCGCCAATGCGCGGGCCGCACGGCCCCATGATGCCGCCGCCGATGCACGGGCCAATGACACCGCCGCCGCAGCCGGAGCCGGAGCCGGAGCCCGCGCCGGAGCCGGAGGCCGGCGACCCGTACCCTCCCGAGGTGCGCAAGACGCGGATGGCGTCGAGCACGGAGCGCGTTCGCGTCGCGCGCCACCCGATGGCCCCCGATTGCTACGATCCGTCGCCCCGCGTCATCTCCGGGCGGTTCGCGTCCGCCGGCGAGTCCGCGGAGCCCGTGCACTCGTCGTCGTACGACCTGGTGGAGCCGATGCGCTACCTGTTCGTGCGCGTCGTGCGGGTGCGCGGCATCCGCGCCTGCGAGGGGCCCTACGTCAAGGTCCAGGCCGGCCCCTACTCCCTCCGGTCGCGCCCTGGCCGCGACGTTGCCGGCACCGGCAACCCCGAGTGGAACCAGGTGTTCGCCATCAGCCACGCCAGGCCGGAGCCGACGCTGGAGATCTCGGTGTGGGACGGCGGCGCGCCCTCCCCCGAGGCCTTCCTCGGCGGCGTGTGCTTCGACCTCTCTGACGTGCCAGTGCGCGAGCAGCCCGACGGCCCGCTGGCCCCGCAGTGGTACCGCCTCGAGGGCGGCGGCGAGCCGGGCATGGTGACGGGGGACATCATGGTGGCGGTGTGGATCGGCACGCAGGCGGACGACGCGTTCCCGGAGGCGTGGAGCACCGACGCGCCCTACGCCGCGTACACGCGGTCCAAGGTGTACCAGTCGCCCAAGCTCTGGTACCTGCGGGCGACGGTGATCGAGGCGCAGGACCTGCGCGTGCCGGCGCCGCCGCCGGGGCTGCCGTTCGACGTGCGCGTCAAGATGCAGCTCGGCTTCCAGTCGGCGCGGACGCGGCGGGCGGCGGCGAGCGGCGCCGGCGGCTCGGCGTTCGCGTGGTCCGAGGACCTCATGTTCGTGGCGTCCGAGCCGCTGGACGACACCCTCGTCGTGCTGGTCGAGGACCGGTCCATGATCAAGGAGCCCGCGCTGCTCGGGCACGCCACCATCCCGGTGGCCTCCGTGGAGCAGCGCCTCGACGAGCGGCAGATGGTGGCGTCGAGGTGGTACAACCTGGAAGGTGGTGGCGGCGGCGGCATGGGCATGCCCCCTGGCAACAGCGAGGCGTTCTACTCCGGGCGGCTGCACCTCCGGCTGTGCTTGGAAGGCGGGTACCACGTGCTGGACGAGGCGGCGCACGTGTGCAGCGACTACCGGCCAACGGCGAAGCAGCTGTGGAAGGCTCCGGTGGGCGTGCTGGAGCTGGGCATCATCGGCGCGTGCGGCCTGCTGCCGATGAAGACCAAGGGCGGCGGCGCCAAGGGCTCCACGGACGCCTACTGCGTGGCCAAGTACGGCAAGAAGTGGGTGCGCACGCGCACGGTGACCGACAGCCTGAGCCCGCGGTGGAACGAGCAGTACACGTGGCAGGTGTACGACCCCTGCACGGTGCTGACGGTGGCGGTGTTCGACAACTGGCGCATGTTCGCCGGCGCCGGCGAGGAGCGGCAGGACTACCGCGTCGGCAAGGTGCGCGTGCGCGTGTCGACGCTGGAGAGCAACCGCGCGTACACGGCGTCGTACCCGCTGCTGGTGCTGCTTCGCTCAGGGCTGCGCAAGATGGGCGAGCTGCAGCTGGCCGTGCGCTTCTCGTCGCCGGCGCAGCTGCCGGACACCTGGGTGACCTACACGTCGCCGCTGCTGCCGCGCGCGCACTACCTGCGCCCGATCGGCGTGGCGCAGCAGGAGGCGCTCCGCGGCGCCGCCGTGCGCACGGTGGCGGCGTGGCTGGCGCGCTCGGAGCCGCCGCTGGGACCCGAGGTGGTGCGCTACATGCTGGACGCGGACGCGCACGCCTGGAGCGTGCGGCGCGCCAAGGCCAACTGGTTCCGCATCATGGGGGTGCTGGCCTGGGCCGTCGGGCTGGCGCGGTGGCTCGACGGCGTGAAGCGGTGGCGCAACCCATCGACGACCGTGCTCGTGCACGCGCTGTACCTGGTGCTCGTGTGGTACCCGGAGCTGGTGGTGCCGACGGCGTCGCTGTACGTGTTCATGATCGGCGTGTGGTACTACCGGTTCCGGCCGCGGGGCCCCGCGGGGATGGACGCGCGGCTGTCGCAGGCGGACACGGTGGACGGCGACGAGCTGGAGGAGGAGTTCGACCCGGTGCCGCCGCCGGACGTGCTGCGCCTGCGCTACGAGCGCCTGCGCACGCTGGCGGGGCGCGTGCAGCGGGTCATGGGCGACGTGGCGGCGCAGGGGGAGCGCCTGCAGGCGCTCGTCAGCTGGCGGGACCCGCGCGCCAGCCGGATCTTCGTCGGCGTCTGCCTCGCCGTCGCCGTCGCGCTCTACGCCATGCCGCCCAAGATGGTGGCCGTGGCCGGGGGGTTCTACTACCTGCGCCACCCCATGTTCCGGGACCCCATGCCGCCGCCGGCCGTCAACTTCTTCCGCCGCCTGCCGAGCCTCTCGGACAGGCTGCTCTGACCTCTCTGACTCTGAGAGCGGCGCCGGTGCGGGCGGGCGTGTTCTTCTTCTTCTTCTTCTTCTTCTTCTTCTTCTTTTTTTCTTCCCCTCCACCCTGATTAATATTCCCTCCCCATTTTGTTGTATTAATAACGATCGTGCAACTAATGTATCGGATATATATATGAGAGTGAGAGGAGATAGAGTCAAACAACATTGAGATTGGTGTATTCATGATCATACATAGATAATACTACATTACTAACATTGAGATAGTAGTGTAGCTGCCGTGGCAATGTGCCGCATTTGTTCAGCTCTGCTTCAGCATCGTCATTAGCCCATCTCATTTCTGCTTTAGCTTTTCTCTTTCTGCAGAAAGAAAACAATATTAAAAAAACGACCGGTGAGGAAGGATGTCCATAGGGTATTGTATGAAGAAGTTTAATATTCTTGTGGTCAAGAAAATCCGCTAAATCCTACTCCTTTCATTTTTATTTACATGTCAAATGAATTTTTTAAGAATTAAATTTAACTAATTTTGGTCAAGTCTGTAGAAAAAATATAATAATAACTATATTATCTAACATGGGAACATATCAGATACAAACTAACTTCTCTGTGAAAATTATGCAAACCAACTTGATATGTTCCCATCCAACATATGCACTATCAACATATATTTTATAGTGGATTTAATCAAATAAATTTGATATTATAAATGTTATTATTTTTTATAAGTTTGATCAAATAATAAAAATAGAGAGAGTAGCTGTACTAGCGAGAAAGAACGATACGAATGGTTCTGTTGTGCAACCCCCAAACGTCCTCCCAAAAAGTAGCGAAAACGAGCTCAACTCCCCGCGCGCGCCATCGGCCTCGCGCCCTCGCCTCGCTATTCTCGGGGGTGCTCATTCCCTATCTGCTCCCCCCTCCAGGACTCCACCCCTCTCCCTCGCACATCTGACTCCGCCTCTCGCTAGGTTTGGACCCGCTGCGCGCCGCCGCTCGGGCCTCGGAGATCTCCTTCCGCCGCGGCCACCAGGTACGCCTCTGCCCCTCTCGCTTTTTTACTGCCAGCGCCGCGAGGCGTAGGAGCGCTCGCGGATGAAGGGCCCAGGAGGGAGGGGAACGCGGGTGTGGAGCTTGGGTTGGGGGGAGGCCGACAGGGAAGAGGGAGGGATGACGCAGAGGCGGTCGGGTAGGTACAGATGAGGCGACTGGGCAAAGGAGGCGGCCGGGGAGGCTGAGAGCGGCCGCAGTTGGGCAGAGGCAGTGGAGCCTGCTTGCTGGGACGAGGGATGCTTTGAGTTTACTTTTTAAGTGTAAGTGTTAGTTGATCCGATGAAACGATTTTGTTTGGTCAAGCTAGGAATTGATGCAACGGGATGTGGTTTGGTTAAGCTATGAATTGGTGCGACATGCAATTTTGTTTGGTTATAACTGGAAGTGATCCGTATGTCGAGCACAGATAATTTATTTGGCCATAGCTCATACTACTTGTTCCCCTTTTTCTCCATGTAGGTTGTTCCGATGGATAGTCCAATGGGTAGTTTTCTGGACTCGGTTAGCGAGCACAACCAAGAAAGCGACTCGGATGAAAGTCAATCTGAAAGTACACACGTTGAGGCAGATCTGGCAATTTTAGACGTTATAAGGTCCATGACGCGTAAGAGTACAACCAAGAATTCCAATCAGAAAAGACAGAGGACAAGCGCCACTGCAAGTCTAGGCTCGTCGACTCCTGGAAGCGATGAAAGCCTTGCTGATGATGAAGGGGAGGGTTTTCACACTGCAAAGGCCCATTACGTGGAAATGTTGGAAAATATGTGGACCAAGAAGAAAGAGTTTGAAACCTTCAAAGAGAATAGAAAGCAAGAGCGCCATGATCAGATAATTGCACTGGAGAAGGAAAAGATTGAACTAAGGAAAAAAGATCTTGAGTTAAGACGATGGATTCAGGATAATACAGTGATGAGTATGGACATTAGTGGTATGAGTGAGCAGCAACAGAAATACTTTTTGACCTTGCAGGATGAGATCTTTGCCCGACGAATTGGTGCAGGTTCTGGTTGAGTTACTTCTTATGTTCTTGTATGAACTATGTGTCGATGTTAGAACTATAATGCTGTCATATGAACTATGTAATTGTATGAACTATGCGTGGAATAAATTGTTAGTTGCTTGACTATGTTAAAGTTGATCAATCGGCTCTCTTTGGGCATGTGAATTGATGGGACAGCAGATCTTTTGTTCGTTGTCTACAACTATAGTCTATTCTCTAGGAACAGGGCAAAAGAAGGACCGTGGATTAAATTGTCCTGTATGATATATATCATGAATCTAGCTGATCTGATGCATGGATGCTTGAAGAACTTCAGCCATTTACTTTTCCATGACACTAGTTAGTTTTTTCATTACTCGAGCTGGATAGCACAAAAAGGGTTCTGAAAGCAACAGTAATTTTACAAACTCTGCAAGACAAAAGGTGCAATCCTCAGAAATTAGCAAGAGAACCGGATACAGTCAGGCACTAAGTTTTATCAACAAACGAAAATAGCAACAACTTGTTAGCCCATTTCTCATGTGTACTCCATCTTGAATTGCAGCAGACTTCGTTGGAAGGTGTAATCAAGAAAGCATAAAACAATGCATTCTCTCAGTATGGCTCCATGGATGGCTTTTAAGCTGTCCAACATTCAGAACCAACAAGGAATACAGCAAAATGGTCTTTTTGCCCAGACAATTTCTTTTTATTTTTTTAACCGTCCCAGACAGTTTCTAGTTGATACACCGTTCAGGTCATCCTGTTCTGGTCAACCTAATCTAAATGAAAGAAGGTTACTCGATATGTCAACGTCTTAAGGATTTTGGTGTCTTTCTCATCAAGTGATTGCATTTCAACCCCTAGATTGGAATTGGAAGTATCGGATCGTCACTGTATCATCGACAGCCTTAGTCCATATGTGGTTGACTAGACACACAGTAATATATCCATCTCAGTGGCGGAGCCACCCATACCGCACGGTGGGGCAGCTGCCCCAGCTAGCCGCCGGGAACCGCCTGCCGTGCCTGTCTGCCGCGCCCTGCCGGCCGCCGGAAACCCGCCTGCCGTGCCCGTCTGCCGCGCCCCGCCGGCGGCCCACTGCCGGCCTGCCCCACCTAAAATTTTTTGCTGGCTCCGCCTCTAATCCATCTTTGCACATCGAAATTCCCCTGGAGTCCTTTCCTCCCTTTTTGAAGTTCAATTACTCCTATCAATGAATTGAACATATCAGATCAGAAGCATTTTGTGTTGAAAGGTCAGAGTTTCTCCCAGGAAAAATATTTCTGCAGACAATGTAGCTGGTGGCATTGGAATCCCCAACCTCCAGCTTGGAATCATGGTATTTCGAAAAGCGTGATGAGCTCTCACCAAAGAAGAGACGAAGATAGCGACCTTTTCTCTTTATCAAATTGTTATAGATGCCAGAGTGTAATTTTCTCGTCCATATATTGTATTGGAGAAAGGATATCCAAAATAAAGTGATAACAGTCTGTCTTCTCTTAAAAAGATATTGACACCAATCTTTCAGAGGGAATCACTTGTTACACATAGGGCAGGGAGATACCATTCTTTCTAGAAAGGTGATTGGAACCTCATTCCGTTGGCACAAAGTTTCCCCATTGTATAACATAGCTTTTGTAACGAAATAGAATTTCTTCATAACTGCACAAAGGATTCTTCATTGAAGAGATTTTGTTGTGGCATATTGTATTTCACACTTGTATAGGACATCATGCTTTGGAGTAAAGCACAAACCGAATCCTCAATTAGTTTCAGACTTCAGTACATAGATAACGATGACATCTTTTTTTTAAAAAAAAAGAAAAGTGACTGCCAAATTTATATACAGGGGTCCATGCCCAATTGAACACTTCACCCATGCCAAACTTAATAACTTAGTGTTTCATGATCATAAAGTAAAAAATGCTAGCACATATTATGTGCTATTCCCGCATGTAATTGTAGTTCCCCAGTTATTTGAGAAATGATGCCTATCTTCATCACCAAAAAGGAAAAAAACCAAAATTCATCAATGAGGCAACGCAACGAATGCAGTGCAGTGTTAACGCTGTAATGGATCCTAGTTACGCTAAGGAAGCATAGAGGAGCAACCTTTTTTACCTTCCTCCTAGAGCAGCAGCCAACACCGCATCAAAACTCATAACTGCGTGAGCTCATCCTTGGAACGTAACTAGTGCTTCGAGTTCGATTAAACCCCTGGTTTGTCGATTCGACCTCATCTGAACATTCTCAGCACGAACACGTATCCATGTGAAATGGCAAAGAATTGCAGAGAGAAATCTGCACGTGCAGTGACACTGGCTCAATAGAGAGAAGTTCTTTATGCTGTGTTCTTCGTTGATCAACATGAGAGCAATGCATGGATGGACAAAACTTCCGCAGCGCATAGCATTTGACAGGCATGGGGTACAGGCGAAAATTAACAGCCATTCAGATAAGTATGCCACCTTTGTTTTGGATTAACACGCTGTTATTTTGCAGAGACACTCATAATAAAAACACGGGCCCGATCAACTAGTGCTGATGGTGGCTGTGTTCGATTCAGTCACATCCATGACCCCGGAGTCCCAGTCATTCCAACAGGGAGGCTGCTGCTGCTGCACAAGGGCTGACTGGCTGAGGTAGGAAGCATTAGTGTTTGTGTTTCTCCCCGATGGTGTAGCATAACAATGGTCAATAAAATCTATAAGCACGGTGAATTGCTTGTACCTAAGAAAATTTTATTGCCGGTCAACGGACGAAAAAGAGGAAGACGTGCGATCAAGCAGAGATTAGTCTGTATGGTTGTGCAGAAGAACCAAGCAAATGATTAGTCTAAAGTAATATCGGAATGGAACGAACATTCTCTCTATCAATTCGGTAAACATTAGGGAACCCATATCCATATCGTAGCATACATTAAACTTGATTTGACTATAAATTTGCTGTGGTTATACATGTTTTTTTTCGTATGTAATCGTTGCCTTTTTTTTTGAAAGGTTTAATCGTTGCTTTTGAACGGTGAAAATTTTGGGGGCAGCAGGCAGCAGCAGTTTCAGGTTCTCGGGCACCATCAGATCAGAAGGCCCCGGCGGCCCTGGAACGGACTGTGAGGCCGTGTTTAGATTCATTTTTCAAAATTCTAAAATTTTTGTAAATCGCCTGCATGGTGATGTAGTCGAAAAAAATCGCATTATACAAATAGACTGTAAATCGCGAGACGAATCTAATGAATCTAATTAGATCGTGATTAGACACTAAATTGCTGCAGTAAACTACAGTAATCATGCTCTAATAATGGATTAATTAGACTCATTAGATTCGTCTCGTAGTTTACAGACGAGTTCTATAATTAATTTATACTTAATACTTCAAATGTAAAAAAATATTCTTTCAAAATTCAAACTAAATGGATCTAAACACAGCCCGAGAAAGTGAGACCGGGGACGCCGGGACGGAACCGAGACGGGCAGGCGGCCGACGTGCCACGCGCGGATCTCACAAGCTGCTGCCGCGGCAACGAGTCCCTTCTAATAACAACTCTTCTTCCACCGCACCCGCGCCGCGACCCCACCTCCCGGATCTCATCTGCGACGACCTCCCCCTCCCGTCCCGATCCCGCCTCCGCCTCCGCCTCCGCCTCCGCCCGCGGCGCGCCACCGCTGCCCGCACCCCACACCGAGGTCCTCTCGTCTCCGGCGGCGGCGGCGAAGATGTACGGGTGGGAGATGCTGTCGTTCAACATCCACGACGGGTTCCTGGAGGCCATCGTGCGGGGGAACCGCTCGGGCCTCCTCACCGCCGCCGACTACAACAACCTCTGCCAGTGCGAGACCCTCGACGACATCAAGATGCACCTCACCGCCACCGAGTACGGGCCCTACCTCCAGAACGGTGAGATCCTCCTCCTTCCGCTTCCGGTTGGGGTGTCCGAATCCACGCTGGTAAATGCTAGGGCGCCGCGATTCGTGATCTGGCCCGCGCGAATTGCGATCCTGGTTTGAGGATTCCGGGATGGCCCTACTAGCAGGGCGCCTTCTCGAGCTAGAACCTCGAGCATTGCTGTGCCCTTTATTCATCATTTGTGGATCGAAGGGAAGCTCGTCAGTCCAGATCGCTTGCTATTTATCTGAATTTTCGACGACTTGCATAAGCACACTAGGTCCTGTAGGTTAGCTTAGACCTGCTGCGATGCCTGTAAACCACTATTTAACCTGCATAAAAGAATCCTTTTAGTTGAATTAGGTACTTATTAGGGGATTTATTTTCTACAATCCACTTGTTTTGTGGGTCAATTAGTTTGGCAAAACCCATTCCAACTCATCACAATTCGCTTCTGCTTGGCAATAGATTGCTATACTCTTCATCTACTGATACTTTCTGACATTCAGTGGATATCACCTTATAGATTTTTCAAATTGCATTTACATTCCTTACTGTTAACTTATTCTACTGGGCTTCATTTTCACATATAGAGGATGCGGTATGTAGACTATGTAGTTGCTAAAGGACACTTTTAATGTGTCTGTCTCTGTCAAAGTAGAAGGTTAACATATAGCTTCTCTTATATCTACCATGGTTATGCCATGCGTAATTTTTGTTGCTGTACTAGCCTAAGGTATGGTATACTTGGTACAATTTTTTTTTTCAAGAACAATGGCAGGATTCCTTCCTAATCAATAAAGTTTTGTGTTCAGTCAACTTCACGTTAGCAATTTTGTTCATAATAATATTTGCAGCACATATGCCTTTTCAGTGCATTTTTGTAACTATACTGGGAACTTATTTCTGGTAAATTGCAGAGCCTTCTCCCTTGCACACAACAACAATTGTGGAGAAGTGCACTCTTAAACTGGTTGATGAGTACAAGCACATGCTATGCCAGGCTACTGAACCACTATCTACATTCTTGCAGTATATAACGTAAGTGGCCAAGTATTGTTTGGGTGCTTCCTTTACATAATTTTCCTCTACACTTGTTCATATTTCCTGCTCTAGTACAGTAGTTTGATTCTGACATGATAATGTTTTCGCAGGTACGGGCATATGATTGATAATGTTGTCCTTATTGTAACCGGGACATTGCATGAGAGAGATGTTAATGAACTGTTGGAGAAATGCCACCCATTGGGCATGTTTGACAGGTATTATTGTTGTTTCTACCCCTTTTTCATCGATTGAGATGTGCCAAAACTCAGAATGCTAATCGTTTTGTCTTCTTGCTGATCAATAGCATTGCATCACTTGCTGTTGCTCAAAATATGCGTGAGCTTTATAGATTGGTTCTGGTCGATACACCCTTGGCTCCATACTTCTCGGAGTGCATTACATCTGAGGTAAAAAATTGCAGCTAATTATTTGCGCTTCCAACAAATATAAATGCATCTTCGTTTCATTTTTTTTTCATAACAGCTAAGGATGTCTCGGTATTATTTTCTAGGATCTGGATGACATGAATATTGAGATTATGAGGAACACTCTGTACAAAGCATATCTTGAGGATTTTTACAAATTTTGCCAGGTATAGTACTCAAATATGGTGGTTTTTATGATTTTTTTTCAATATTCATAATATTCCTTTTGATTATTTCTTTTTACTTTGAAATCATCATTATTCTTTATATAGAAACTGGGTGGTGCTACAGCTGAGATCATGTGTGATCTCCTTTCATTTGAAGCCGACAGAAGAGCAGTTAACATTACAATAAACAGGTACAGTGCTGAAATTGCATTCCCAACTTTGCATCTTTCAGTTTACATGCACGGATGCCTTATT
The DNA here is from genome assembly GCF_016808335.1 of Panicum virgatum. Taxonomy (NCBI): domain Eukaryota; kingdom Viridiplantae; phylum Streptophyta; class Magnoliopsida; order Poales; family Poaceae; genus Panicum; species Panicum virgatum. The sequence goes on along the minus strand of NC_053140.1, from coordinate 36,794,836 downwards.
ACAGTCCTGATTTCTATGTTTTTTTGTTTCAGTATTGGGACTGAGTTGACAAGAGATGACCGCAGGAAGCTGTACTCCAACTTTGGTCTATTGTAGGTTTTCTTTGAAAGCAACACAAGCTGCACTTTTTTCAGTATGTGCATGTTTTTCATGTGTGTGATATTTTGATGCCCCCTAGGTACCCATATGGTCATGAGGAACTGGCTGTCTGTGAAGATGTTGACCAGGTTTATCTCTAATCATGCTTCAAATTCAATGCAATCCTTTTTTTACTCTTTAAAGCACATCCTGCTATAGTCTGAACTATTTTAATCCATAAGCAATTTATTTTGTGTTCTTAGTTGTTAATCTCTACAGTGATTTTGTTATTATTAAAAGAGTTCTGTTGGAGGGAAAAGGCCAGCGATATTGAACCACTCCGAAGCTTATTGAAACAAAATGCTTTAGACTAAGAGTTCATCCTGAAATGGAAAACAATGGTGTTCTATGGAATTTCCATGTCAAACTTTCTTTCTGACTACTTGTGTACGACAAATTAATGATGCTGATATAATACATTTCTTGTTGGATTATCTCTACATGCTTAGCTGAAAATATGCAATAGTGTTGTGCAGAATCTATTCAGATGTGCCATATGTTCATCATAGGCCAGACTACCTATGTCTTTCCTTTTGCGTTACCATTCATCAGGTTAAAAAAACATATATTAATATATTATTAATTAGCCATCATTTGCTTGCTTTTTGGGTTTTTTTTTGCATCATGTTATGAATATTATCGTAGTGTTGATTGTAATTTTACTACTGTGGACTTCCCCACCTGAAAGTTAAAATTGCTTTCTAGGGCCTGTTTGGATAGGAAGAATTGAATCCAAATGCTTCAGGGGATATATAGTGTATAACATATGTACATTGCTTTATGGCAAGTTACACACCTTTGCACCTGCCTCTAGATTTCACGCACATCTTAGGATACCAAAAAAAAAAAACCCCTCAGGTGCACCATTTAAGTCTTCTCTCTCTGAAAACCTGTTGTCTTTGAAGATGGAATGCTTCTGCAGTACACATGCTCTGGGGTTGCTCAGTTAATTTGATTGCCATAACACTTTGTTTGCTTGTTAATCATGCAGGTGCGTGGTGCCATGGAGAAGTACCCACCATACCAGTCAATTTTTAACAGGATTTCATATGGAGAAAGCCAGATGTTGGATAAGGCCTTTTATGAGGAGGAAGTACGGAGGCTATGCTTATCCTTTGAGCAGCAGGTATATATTTTCTGATTCGGATATGTTATAAGAGTTGCTTCGTGCTGTTATTATGAACTTGATCCTGGAAATTCAGAGCTATTCTCTGCTCATTCATGGTGCTGCCTTTTGACAAATCTTTTCTTGCCTTGCAGTTTCACTATGCTGTTTTCTTCGCTTACATCAGGCTACGTGAGCAGGAGATAAGGAACCTGATGTGGATCTCTGAATGTGTCGCTCAGAACCAGAAGTCCAGGGTCCACGACAGTGTCGTGTTCATCTTCTGAGCAACCCCCACGGCACACTATATGTTGTACAAAATGCCCGCTTTGATGATGGCACAATCAATTGCACCCATTATAAACCTGGGACTTATTATTATGCCCATTCCCTCTCGTTCGATGTGGCAGAAAGAGGCCCGACCTGGAGTCAATGTATTATTTGTTTTGTAGTAAAAATAAAGGCGTGGTTATCTGGTACACCGAATAAAATTGTCTATCCGTTAGAATAACGAAATCTTGTGTATTTTGGGACAGAGGTACACTGGCAATGTGCAGTTTTTTTTTTGTCATTCGTTTCTGTAAACTTTTTTTTTACTTGGAATGCCTGGATGCTATTTTTATGGTTCTGTGCCAGCTGCATTGGGGTAGCGTTGCTGGATGGGTTAGTGCCGAGTTTTCATCTGATCTCTAAACTAATGCAAGTCAGGATTGAAGCTTTGGTTCCTCGTGAGCAGTCGCTGTGAAAACCGGTGGAGCGAGGCAAGTCCTCCCCATTTTGCAAAGATATCACGAGCGAGAAAAAGCGGCTGCGTGATGAAATCCCAGAACTCTTTATGTTGGCTTATGCGTCGATTAAGGCCTTGTTTAGTTCGCGAATTTTTTGGAGTTTTGGTACTATAACATTTTTGTTGTTATTTGGAAATTAATGTCCAATTATGGACTAATTAGGCTTAAGATTTGTCTCGTCGTTTATAGTTAAATTAGGCAAACGATAGATAAATTATACTCCAAGTATATGTTGGGATCACATAAGCTGGTGCTTGACCCACATTCAACGATCTTTGGCAAAAGGATGCTTTTCAAAAGTGTGATCACATCAAATTGACTAGTGAAAACAGGGATCTTTGGCAAAAGGATGCTTTTCAAAAGTGTGATCACATCAAATTGACTAGTGAAAATAGGGAGGTTCCCGAGCTAGTCAGTCCTGGAAGGTAAAACCCTTTTCAGCAGTCCTGGAAGATCAAGCCCTGGCTCGACTGAAAACAGTGACGTTTTTCAGACCCTCCCTCGCAATAGGGCTAGGGGTGCCCGCCATCTCGGGACTCCATTGCCGAGTTTTATCCCTTTGTTAGAAGGTTAGGTTAACTTTCACATAAGGGGTCCGAAGGGGAGCCAACCGAGTTGAAGTGAGCGGAGATGGTAGATTGAGAACTCGGCGCATCTTACCAAACATGTACTTAGTTTACCGAGGAGAATCGCAGGGTGGGCAAACGGATGAAATACAGAAATCAGCTCTTGGATCAAACTCAAGGCAAGGTCTACGACCTAAGAAATAGCGGACATTGGACTCTACTTAGAGCGGATGATCGATAAGCCATTTGCCGAGGGTTTACTACAGGAGTTAACGAGGTAGGCGACAAGAAGGCAGTCACTGACTGCAACTAATGTGATTACCCACTCGGATGAGACCCATTAGAAGCGGTTGCCCCTGGCACTACCGGGAGGGTGCCTAGCCGGGGTTCGAAAGGACCCTTACAGTTAGCAACTGGGAAAGGGGGTGTGCTATACCTATGTCGATGCTGGCTTCATACCGGACAGAACTACAGGTATGAATTTACGTCAAAGGGGAAACCATGGTTTGAGAAGGGAAAGACAGAGGATGGCTAGGGGCATACAGAATGGGGCGCATAGAACTAGGGCCATGGTCCACCCCTACCCACACCTAAGGCCACCAGTGGTCAGTAGAGAATTTGAACTTGCTGCACTGAATCTCTTATGGGAATGCCGAATGACTACTTAAAAATTGAGTAAAAAACGTCATGCCATCCATCAGTTTTTTTGAGCTAATAAAATGGGGCCACATAGCATAAGTTAGGTACCTAAAATTTGGGTGACCGAGATAAAAAAATCAGTCGATTTTAGCCCACTGGCACCCGTGGGAATGGGCTAAAAACATAGCACCAATCACTCGAAAAAAGGAACCCACCCATATACAAGCAACAGAACCATCATCTATCGGTTACGTATAGTTTTTTTTTTCACAAGGTAGAGGGCAAATCAAGAATTTAAAAACATACAAAAACTAAAATTGACAATATCAAAATCATACTTCAAAATTACAAAACACTACACATTCTTCCATTAATTGGATCTGACCTAAAGAAAAGACACCGTGCGAAACACAAACAACTTTAATATTAAAGAAACACATAGCTCAAGTTGGTTAGGTTCCTTAGTCAAACCTAACAATCTAGATTCAAGTCTTCGACTCAGCAAGGTGCTCATATTGTCCTGGACTAATTTAAGATAATAGGGCTATTCTTTTAGTGGTACGAAACATGCCTGCTAACATGGAGACAATCTCCATTGTTTTGGTACAGTTCTTGGAGAGGAGATGCTTATAAGGGTATGATTGTGTGCATCTATTCATAGGGTGAGCTTGTGTGGATTTTTATGAGTGCCTGCATTAGATCCCATGTTAATCAAACCCTGGAAAGAAAAGGGGCACACTAATAAAAGAGATAATAACATAAGATTAGATTGATATAAGGCAATGGGTTAATCCTTTAATCTTACCAATACATGAAATTCATGCATCAGTAAATAATTAATTTTACCTTATCCTAGACATACGAAACAGTCCAATTCTTCCAAAAATTTGGTACGTGATAATAATATACCATAAGAATAAGAGGAGATTACACGACATCATAGACAAATATTTAACAATAAGTAAAGTTAAAAGGAAAAAGGAATTTCGAACTGTCACGTGGAGTCAAGACTAGAAGCAACAGCTTGGTTGAAGTGGCATTTAATGTGTGTTTTGTTTTAATCCGATATAAAGCCTAGCTGGTGCCTGTATTTTTAGAGTAAGTGATAAAATCGATCGTCAAAATAAGAAAAGGTTGTGTCATGCTGAAACAACTGAGCCGGCTGCCCCCTCTCATCTTTTGCATGCGATGTGCATGGAGTAAAAAAAGAACTAGCCGTACAGGAGGAAAGAGGACCGAATCAGCCGAAAGGAGATTGAACAAACAAAAGAATCGAGTGACGGACATAGCACTTGCTATGGTTAGAAATTACGATCTCTTATTGCTACAATAGTTATCGCGTGGAGAACAAATCCAACCAACACCTAGGGTCATAGCCCTAGTGGCCCTAGGCATTCCTCCGCCACTGGCTATGATATTCGGTGCAAAACACCTTCTCGGTGAAAACATGAAAACCTCTTAAAGAGTTATAGTTGCAAGTATCCAAAAAAATTTAACGATGCATATTCATAGTGCATTATTAGATGTACTTTGTGGTAAAAGTTGAGACCCAAAGTTATTTTGCAAAAAATCATATGAAATAACAAATTCCACATGCAAGTGCACTATACAAGACAAATTGTCTTCCAGTACCTTATGCACTTTGAGTTTGTCATTTTTGTTTTATTTTTTCTAGATTGAGTTTTTCATCTCAACTTTTGACACAAAGTACATATAATGATGCACTATGAGTCCGTTTGGTTCTACTTTTTTCGGCTGTGGCTGTAGGCAAAAGTGTAAAAGGCAACCAAATGGACGGATGCCCTACGTGCTTTTCCCGAAAGCCACGGCTCTTCCCCCGTGAAACATTCACAGCATCCCAAACCCTGCTTTCGGCGGCTGTGGCTTCCAACCCTTCGAGAAAATTACCCACGTTGTCACTCGTAAGTCACGTACCAATTTGTTTCTCTGTCGCCCGTCAACTCTCTCTCTCTCGCGTGCGCGCGCGCACGCCCGCTCCCCACTCCCGCTCCAAGGAGGCGGCGTGGCACCTCGGCCTTGAATTTGACCAACAGCGGAGCCCTGCTTTGGTCGGCAATGGCGGAGGGCCGGCGCGGAGGGGAGGATCTGCCGCGGCCGGCGATGAGAGAGGAGCTGCGGCAGGCCAGCGCGGAGGAGAGGATCTGTGGCGGCCAGCGCAAAGAGGTGGAGCTGCTGGCGGCCGGCGCGGAGGGGAGGAATCGGTCAGGGAGGGCACGGCCGCAGTGGATTTGACCGGCGGCGGAGCCTTGCTTTGGTTGGCAATGGCGAATTGTCGACTCTGCTGGCGAAGCTTCTCCGGCGAACCCTTCCGTCCCTTCTCCGGCGACCCTCTCTCCCTCCCTTCTCCGGCACAGCACGCGCTCGGTGGGGAGGAGAGAAGTGGTGGCTGGTCTTGCGCGGAGGGGAGGGGCCACGGCGCCGCGACGTGGAGGGGAGGAGCGCCGTCGGAGCCCCCGGGCCCCGGCCTCTCCCGGCAGTGGCGCGCTCTCTCGGTGGCGGCAGTGACAGCGCATAGGAGAGAGAGAGGGGAAGGAACAGACAGACAGTGCTGGCTGCTGCTGCCGTTCGGCGGGCTGCTTGCTGCCGTTCGGTGGGCTGCTACTGGCTGCTGTTGGCTGCTGCCGCCGCCGCCAAGAGCAGCCCACTCCTCACCCGCCGAACATGGTAAGAGAGAGAGGCTGACAGATCAGGCCCATATGTCAGATATCTCACAGTCACAGTTCGCACCAAATGGCTTTTACTTTCTTCACACCCCACAGCTCATAGCCGCTTTTCCACAGTCCACAATAGCTTTTTTTTCACAGCTACAACTCAACCAAACAAACCCTATGTATGTTCATCGTTTGAATTTTTTTGAATCTTGCAATTATACTTTTTTTAAGAGGTTTTCTTGTTTCCACCAAGAAGGTGATTTGCACCGAATATTTTCCCTCAGTTCAGGGAGCCTATCATCTCTATTTTCGAATGGTTCTAGTTTTGGGTCTGGCGTAACTTCTCCCCTGATCATAGATTATGATTTTCAATTCATTAGCACCCAAAGGATGTATTCTACATATATATATAGTTTACACTAGTCTCTCTTTTTTTTACTGAAGTTAATAGGGGACAATCCTAACTTTTTATATAAATTTAATCCATACCCATTTTTAACTCACCCCCACTAGGAGTCGAATCTAAACCTATTGAATGCTACTCCGGCACTCTAACCACTAAACTAGATGCCCATTTGTTACCAAGTCTTTCTTATATGTATCCATCCCCAAACCACCTTTCCTCGTTTCCACTTAATGGTGCGATATCAAGATTGCTTTCTAGCCGAGCTAGAATCTAGGTGCTTAATTTGTTTGCTTGTTATCTGCTTCAGTGGTTGAGCTTTTATGCTTTCATCTACCAGACCAAGCGAATTGTGGCAGAACCGTCCAAATTAATCTGGCTCAAGTGCGCTAACCATCACCCTAAAGGTAATCCCGGCTAACACGCACTTCAAACGGAGTAATCCGGCAGTGCTGTCGGGTAAAGTCCCGAAGAATCCACCTGAGCGTCGATCAAACCCAAAGCTTACATGCAACTCACACGAAGGTGAGTCCAGAGAGTACAACATTTCACAAATATATTACATTACCGAGTCTTAACTTAAATACTACAAACCAAGTTCGAAATCTCATAAAGGTACTTGAAATTCAAACTGAAAGTAGTTCAGAGTTCAACTGCAGCGGAAATAAAGCGAGTTCTAAATGACGATACAAGATGTCATGATGAAGCCCGTACATGACATCACTCGGCATTGTCATCGTTGGCCGGAGTCGTATCCCACTCCACCGACCAACCAGGAGGTAAAGTACACGGCCAAGTCAAGCTAGCTAGCTGATCTTCAAACGTATCACCTGGAAACAAAGTTGAGCCACAAGCAAGGCTGAGTATACTAATACTCAGCAAGGCTTACCCGACTATGGGTATACTTAGCCCACTACCTAGACATGCAAGGCTTTTGGCTGGAGGGGTTTGTTTCACCGAAAAGCAACTAAGAGTGAATCCTTAATTTTAAATTTTAGCTTCAAAATTCTAGTTCAATTGACCATTCTAAGTGAGCATCTATCCAATAGCATACATGGTGGAAAATAATTATTTTTCATCATTCAACCATATTCATCATCCTCATTGTTCCACTTCTTACTCTATGTGGCAAAAGAGTTAAGCAGTCCCAATATCCGTGAGAGGCGGACGATTCGAATCGAATTTGTTAACCTTGCAAGGCAGACCTAAACACATGTCATGTGGTTACTCCCAGAGTCACACGTGCAACATTTCCCCTTTCTTTCCGGGTTGTGGATCAGGGTCACCGTCCTCGACTACAGAGTACGACGACTCTGCACCCACATGCGCGCGCATGAGAAACGACGTTCAAAGAAGGTGAAAGTAAAGTCCACTTGCCGGGCCAATCAAGTACTTATGCTTACCGATTACCATATTTCTCGGCATGTGGTTAGTACGTTCAATCGCTTAACCGCCACTACCACACACTGCGGCCTTATTAAATTTCATTAACAGACGGGGCATCACAAGTATCACAGCCCCGCCCGTAGACCTTATAGTTGCAGCATGTAGTAAACATCCAACTCCTATAATTCTCGCGAGTGACAGGAAATCACTCGACTTCTACCGAACCATTAGCATAGCCAACTAGCGACCTACACATACTAGTGTTCAAGCATAGGTACCTAGGATCATGCAACTAAGGTTCCAATCAACCCCTGTAAACTTAAATGCACAAATCAATAGGAATAACAATAAGTTGCATAAATTTAAAATAGACGGGACATGCTCCGGGGCTTGACTTTCTGAGCGGAGCTAGCCTTGGGCTCTTCTGAACTTTGGTTTAGGTCTTCAGCAATTTCAGTTAGATTAACTTGAGCTTCATGCTGCTCACTCTCGGACTCCGGCACCAGCTCATACGTACCGTTGGCGAGAGTAGTCAAATCTATATGAGATGCACATGCGTGAGTTGTTTTTATTGGAAAAGAAACATCAAGCACTCCGCTACAAGGTTGCACTCCAACAAGCTCAAATAAAGTTGTACAACAATTTAGTTATAACTCATTTGGGCAGTCATTTATCGGGTCTAACTTAAACTGACTAACCTCATCAAGTAAGTGAGGGTTTTGTTATTTTTAGAAAGATTATTTTCAAGTGCAAGCATGGAATATTCAAAACAGATGATAGGTATAGTTTCTGAATATGAAATTTTTATGGAGATCCCATTACTTAAGTACAAACATTACATAAAATTTTCAGATATTTTCATTGATCATATTAATTATTAAAAATACATTAAACAGCTACTGATAGGATTAAGATTCATTTATACAGAACAAACCCTACAAGTAAAGATGCTACAATTTTTACTGAGTGCTCCTAAACTTATGGTAAGTCTACTGTAAATTTTTAAGATTTAAAGGAGCAAGTAACAGAGCATGATAAATAGGACAAAATAAAGCTACATTAATAAGGTTTAAATCCTACAGACAGTTATAGCAAGTTCCAGAGCCTCATCTTTTACCAGAATGGTTCTATACTCAAATTTAACCCATAGAAAAATTATTAGAATTTTAAATGTACAGGAACTATTTTTCTTGAATTAGCACATTTACTCATGCTATTAATTTGTGGGGCCAGTTACACTTAACTAAAAAGTTCCAAATTTTTTTGTAATGTAACTATATCATGGCATAGATATACTGTAGAATTTTCAGCTGAAGAAACATAGCATAACAACTTGAATAAATAAATCTACTTAACCTAGGCATAAAGCAAGACCTAAATAAACCTATAGCTAGGCATGATAACTGACTATGAAACTTTTACACAAAACTACACTTCTAGTGTCTAACTCACTGGCCAAAGATGGCTACTATAACATGCATAGAACTTGAGATACAATAAAAGCTACCTATTCTTTGTCTTTTAAATAAAGCAAAAACTATTGAGCAAATAAAAAATTGCATGTAACAAAAGTTGTAGATCTCTTTGCAAGAATTCCAGAACAGTTGAGTTTACATTTTTACAAATTTTCTATGATTTATAACCTAATTTACAATTTTGCTGTTTTTGAAAACAAAAGAAAAAGAAAACGGAACTTTGCATCTAGGCCCCTGGAATGATTTGGGGGCTTGCAAATATGCCCCTGGCCGGAGCCAGGAACAGAGGCGGCGGCGGCGGTCCGTTTCCCGGCGAGGGAGCTCGCCGGCGGTGGGGGGAAGTGGGGGAAAGGCAAGAGGGAGGCGAGCTCTACCCCTGGGCGGCTCGAGTTGGTCTCGGGGTGGCCGGAGGCGGCTCGCCGGCGTGGAGCAGGGTCGGCGGCCGGTGGCGGACGGCGGCGGCGCCGCTCTGGCGGTCCGGGGCGGAGGCGAGCGGGTCTGGGAGCTTCACTACGGCGAGGTGAATCTTGCTGCGGGGTGCATTTGGGGCGAGGAGGGGCGGAGGGGGGCGACGCGTGAAGCTTGAGGCGGCAGCACTAATGGCGGCGACGGTGGTCGCGGCGGCGTTCCAGGATGCAGGGAGGGGAGTGGGGGCTTGGATTGGGGCGGAATGGAGAGGGGAGGAGCGGGAACGCGGGGTGGCAAAGTAAACGGGGAGGAGAGGGCAGAGGGGAGCTCTACGGCGACCTGCTAGCGGGCGGCCATGGCGGACTGCAGCAAGCTCTGGCGCGCGCGCAGGGGTTCTGGGCCCTTTAAAATGAGCCAAGGGAGGAGATGGAGGAGGGGTTGGGATGTCGGTGGCGCGCGGCATTGAAGGCCGGCCGTGGGCAGCGGCTCGGGCAGGTGCGTGGCCGGGCTGGTTTGTCGCTACGGCGGCGTCGCGGCGCGCCATCGAAGCCGAGCAGGGGTGCAGCGTGGAGGAGGCGTGTTGCAGTGGCGATGGGACGGGGTGAAGGTCAACGGGGCGTGCAAGAGAGGCACTCATGGCCGGCAGTGGCCGCAGCGACGGCACAGCGAGCGGCGGCAGTCCTAGCGCCGCTAGCGCTGCCGGTTTGCTCTATCGTGTAGAAACAGAGAAGGGAGAGAGAGGAGGAAGAAAGAGAGAGAAGAGAGGTCAACGTGTTTGACTCGTGATTTTCTCAAAATTTTCCATGGAAACTCGAAAAAGTTTGAACACGAAAGTTGTTCAAAATTCAAAATCCTACAACTTTCCTTTCTGGCCAAAATTCATTTGAGCAATGATTTGAAAGTTATTTTAAATTTTTCAAAACTATGATTCAAATTATTTGTCATTTCATGTGGAGTCATTATTATTTTGATCATGATATCAACTAGACTTTTGTAGACCCTGTTAATAGGGATGTGTAGATGCATTTCACTAGCCAAATTGAGTTGTTTATGAAAAGTTACAAAGTCACACTATACTTGCACACATACACATGTACCCATACATTTGTAGACATACAAGAAATGCATTTTTTTTCTCTTGATGATTTTGCACGATGACATGGTTAATGACCCTTCTAATTATTTTTAAACACCTGAGGTGTTACACGAATGAATCCTCTATCCACCCCTAAGAAGGATAAATTTGTTTGGCAATATTAGGCGAGAAGAGAACCGTTACCAATCATGCCCCCATTGTTCCTAAGCAGCTTGATGAGTTCTAATACACTTCTAGCTGGGCGTTTCTCGGTATATGGCACACTGATTTCCCCCCCTTGATACACAAAGTGTCATTGCCCCCCAATCATTCATTTATTGCGAGTTGTTGGGGTTTAGGAGGCATGATATGGAAGGGAAGTGGGGTACACATAATGGCATGAATAGAAACTATAAAGTGTATGGGCCATTTATTTCTGTTGGTTTTGTTCTCCTTAATAGGGAGTAATGCTTTCTACACATATGGTTTTTTCTTTTTAGCATGTGTATCCGCTTAGATCCATTCATCATTTCTACAATTATTTGTGAACTACATTTGTGGATGGACTACATTCACATCCATTGTGTCCATACTACCATGACTAGTTAGTAGTTACACACTGAATTTTCTTGATTTTTCTTGATGATCTATCACCAATGTTGTAATGCTTATGGAGTTTACTACCATCAAATCTCATTGTCGAGTTAGGAAGTCATGCGAGATGTGGCATCCTACAACACATAATCAATTTCCACCATTTACAAGGTTATCCTTGTGTATGTAGATAGCTTGATGCTACTCGATGTCATGAGTCACCCTTACTACATGGAAGGGAGGGATTGTTCCTACTTTGGTGCGTCACGTCTTGCTTCAAAAGGCACATGTGCAAAACGATTTCTTTTGATCCATTTGCATTACATCCACCGACAGTTTGATTTAATGGTGCACTGTTTTGGTGGTTGAAGAGTTATAAGTGCATGTGGGGATGGACGCGTGGCTAAAACAAAATGCCCTGCACAATTGAAATGAATGCCTTGCTTCCATAAGTGCATGAACATTAAGGAATGTGTATCTCAAGAAGGCAGGTTCCTAAATCTTCTAGATGGAAGAAAAGTGCCCATCTCTAGGTTTGCGTTCGTGTCCATAGACAGAGGCAGATAGAGGCTTATAGAAGTGAGGCTGGTGAGCATAGGACTGGTGTAAGGATCACCGGGGTGTCCGACTCTAGAGGGAGAGGTGTTGAATAGAGTCGCTAATCGCTTTTTAACCTAGGGCTCGAACTACTTGCATAAGATAAACCTAACACGTCCTATACATGCTAGTTATGGCTAAGGTTTATCTTTGCTATTCTCTACTTACCCCAAAATACTTGCAACCTATAGCCAATCCTAAACAAACTAACTAGGAAAGTAAAGGCACGCAAGATAAAGTAAATGCGGAAACGTAATATGGTAAGTAAAGAGGTAAGTGCAAGAGGGATGCAAACTCCCGAGTAGACACGGTCATGTAACGTGGTTCGGCACAAACGCCTACGTCCACGGGACACCGAGGCTCTTCCGATCACCGTCTTGCACTACGCCACCAAGGCGATGCCGGCAAGTAAAGGCAAGTGCCCACAAGACACCGAGTCTCGTGCACCACCACCGTCTCTCTCGGTCACCCAGCCGAAATCCACTACGGAGCTTCTCCACCAAGGAGGGGGTCTCCTCTTCCCCCGCACAAAGTGTCGTTGCCACTCCACACCAAGTCGGAGGGTCACACGACGGATCACAAGGATTGCTTGCCGCAGCAAGACTTCTCTCAAGGGAGCTCTCGCAAGAACTAATCCCTATTACAAGCACTAAGCACTCTCACAAGTGTGCTTAAGCCTATATAATGTACAATGAAGCTCTATGGTGGTTGGAGGTGTTCTTTAAGTGTAGTATGCTTCCTTAGTCTCCAGCAACCTCAAATGAGCCGTGGGGTGGCATATATATAGCCTACACACCTCAAACTAGCCGTTGGAAAAAGGCTGACAAAAAGCGCTATCACCGGTTAAACCGATGCTCCCGTTTTTGTCATCACCGGTTTAACCGGTGAGTGCATTTTCCAACTAGCCATTATACTTCAACGGCTACCTCAATCGACCGACGTAATCAACCGATGCAGCGTCGGTTTAACCGGTGAGTGTAGTTGCTGAAAAACTAACTCTCTGGACAACTGCACCGACGTTCACCAATATCTAGCATCGGTTCATCCGGTGTATAGATTTTGCCTCAGCTGCTGAGTTTATTGCACCGACGTATTCAACTTTCCTGGCGTCGATTCAACCGGTGTTACCAAAATTCCCAGACGTGCTCCAAGTAGGGGCGGCCCTTCGGGGCTAGCTACGCCTATCTTCTCTTTGTCATCACTTGAACCTAAAAGCCTGAGAATGGTCATCTTAACAATCATATTAGTCCAAGTGTTGTGTTGTCTATATCAATCACCAAAACATTATATTGAAATATGGCATGAGAGGCCATTTTCGCTACAGCCGGCAACAAACTTTTATGATATTTTTAATTATTTGGTTTATTACTTTGGTCTTCATTTGGTTGTAACTATCTCACACACACACACATCTCTAAATACTATAGGAGCCATATGTGGTTAGTGTGCAAGTGAAAATTATGTAATAAGTGAACTATGTGTGTTGGTGATCGTTTTTGTATAAATTTGACCACTGGCATTCTTGGGAAATTCTATGAATCAAGCCCAACAAGTACTTTCAAATTAGATTTTATTTAAATCAACTAGCTTCACAAGCTTTGTTGAGTATTTGACTTCAAGGACCAAAATGTGACCCAACAATGGGCCTAGCACAAGTGCAACGTCACTATCTCCTAGCTCATACAAGCCAAGAAACAGACATGGAGGCTATCCATAAAGGCGGTGCCTCATATGACCTTTAGGCATACTCGTGGATCAAGGGGCACACATATGACACATCATGCAGTGTAGATCAAGTCACCCTTACGCCTGCCACTTTCCTTTGACAAACTTGATTCTTCGCTTGTATACTTCTCATTTCTTGTGGACTCAATACCTTAAAATACTTCTTGGCAAAAGCTACATCAAAACCATAGAGAACCTCATAAAAATTGAGAAACAAAATCTATCATATTAGAGTGTAGAGTGCGCAGCAGAATGTGGCCCGACCCGCTATACCCACGAGCCGGCGTCCTACCAGGCCTAGATCCACCGGAGCCCAACCAACCAAAGCCTCGGACCTAACTCAACCAAAAAGACTAGCCTAATGGGTGAGGACTGCCCCACCTTATATATGTTGGGCTCCCCCATCATCAATTTCTGATGTGGAACTAAATCTAACAATCTCCCCCGTCACACATCGGTCCCAACTCTTCCACCACATACAACCCATGTGATCTCCCGGAAGGCATTCTACCAGGCCCCGAGTCCAACTCTCCAGTCACACACAACACGTACGACCTTCCGGAGACGTTCACGGGCTCCCCCATCACCATGTGACCCCGGAGATTATTCCAAATTTTCCAACCTTCGGCTTTGATACCACTTGTTAGTGTGCCCAGCGGAATGCGGCTCGGCCCACTATACCCACGAGCTGGCGCCCTACCAGGCCTAGGTCCACCGGAGCCCAACCAACCAAGGCCTCGGGCCTAACTCAACCCAAAAGACTAGCCTTATAGGTGAGGGCTACCCCACCTTGTATGTTGGGCTCCCCCATCATCAATTTCCGATGTGGGACTAAATCTAATATATCCGAACCATGGAGTGCTCACCTTGCTCCCATGTCTTTCCTATCAAGCCTAAATCCTTATTTTAGGGGAGCTAGTATTCTCAAGGAAGCGTCTTGACTGTATTGTCGTATTAGAGTCCTTCTACATCATCCGCTTTACCTTTTGCCCTATCTTCAAGGCAATTGACCTTTGTGGGCTCCACCATGTGACCGCGTTCTTCCTCTACATGAGTGGCTTGACAAAGGAAGAGCTACAGTCTTCCTGTTTAGAGATGAGGTGGTGGCCAAGTTTGCAGAGCTGGACATGATGACTAGGTCAGCACGATAGGGTCAAACCCACTACTACACAAAACGTTTTCCCAAGCGGACAAAAAATATTTTCCGAGGCGGGCAAGCCCGTCTGCCTCGGGCCTAAAGCCACGGTAACTCGAACGATTTCCCGAGGCGGACCGAGCGCCCGCCCGGTTAATGAATTAAAAAAATAAAAAAATCCAGCAACCCCGCCAATAGGGCCCGCTGAGCCCATCGATGAGGCCCGCCAAGCCCATGGGGTGCCGGCGGCCTCCCTACGCCTCTGCGCCGCCGTCGCAAGCCCTGCAACCGTCGTCCGCACGCCACCGTGCAGCGTCTGTGCTGCCGTGGAGCCTCGCCATCGCCGTGGAGGGCCCGTGCCGTTGGATCCGGCCGCGAACCGCCGCATCCTCGCTGGATCCAGCCTCGGAGCCTCCAGATCCGGTGCCCCCACCGCCTCAGATCCGGCCTGTCGCGGCCCGCCTCCGCCGCGGCCCCCGCTCGCCGCCCCCAACGCCGCAAGGGCGCCGCGCTAGCCGCCGCCCCGCACGCCGGCTTACCGGCCCCGTTGCTCACTGGCCCACCGTGCCCCGCTCCCCGGCCCCGCCGTGCATGCCGGATATGGCGATCGGATCCGCCGCGTGCGTGCGAGGCTCGCCGGAGAGGAGAGACGGAGATAGAGAGGCGCGTGTGAGAGGGCGCCAGCGCCGCCTCGGCCCTTCTGCTCTTCTGCTCGGGAGGGCACCGACCACCACCACGGAGGTCTGCCCCGGCCCTTCTGCTCGGGAGGGGAGGGGAGGGGAGAGGGGGGGGGGGGGGAGAGAGAGATGAGGGTAGGGGTGGGGTGAGCGGAGAGAGAGCTCAGTTATATACTATTTTCAAAACTGGGCTCATATGGTTTTTTATTGGGCTCGGTTTGGGCTTGTCTATTAACCGAGGCGGACCTTTATAACTGGTCCGCCTCCGAAAATAGGAGCATTAACCGAGACGTCATGTTAAGGTTGCCCGCCTCGGTTAATTGATTTCGCGAGGCGGTTTTTTATAACCGCCTTGGTTAATAAAAAATAACCACCTCGGTTAATGCTGACCATTAACCGAGACGGTTTTTTTTCTGCCCGCCTCCGAGCTGATTTTTAAGTGCCTCGCAAAATAGAATTTTGTAGTAGTGACCTCTAGTGTGCAGTCAATGGGCCATCATTTGATCCCACATGTTGGTCTTGCATGGCCCGACCTCCTCCTGTTGTTATGCTAGGGCCTATCTAATCAGTCTGTGCTAGACCGTGACTGGGCCATGACCTAACCCACCTGTTTGGCCATCTAGCTCCTGCTATGAGTATAATGACAAGCGTTAGGATTTACGCTAGCTAATGGATGTCATGGAAATAAAGAAAAGGAAATCAGGTGAGTTGGTTGTATTTTCCAGCATATCAAGATGTAATATATCTTTAAGATATAAGTCGATAGAACTAGATTTAAAATAATTATCGACAATATACGATGCGTCAATATAAACCATAAGATCGACTTATTATTTTATTCATGTTTCAGCCCATATGAATATAATATTAAAAGAATCACACCACTCATACACTCCGCTAACAATAACCCATAGTTTTCGCTATCTATTGCCGCCCCAAAGAGTCAGGGCATTAAAGTCATCATACCACCAATATCGCTAACAATATCCCATAGTTTATTTGGGTTGAGATCCTCTGCAATCGACTACAGACACTGCCATGTGGGTCCAATAGACAATAGGGCCCACGTGCAGTGGCCCTATCACTCTGCAGTTGACCACAGAGGATCCGCTCTAGTTTATTTGCTTAAAAAATATCCCATAGTTTACAATATCTATTGCCGCCCAAAAGGACCTAGAGTTCTGTATATATACCCCTACCTTGGCCTCTCTTATTTGCATCCATTCCAATCACATTTCCTTCTTCCACTCAACTACGTGATCTCAGGACAAGAGGTGCATTGTTTGCTTGTTGTTTTTCTAGCCCTGGGCTCACCTGACCAGAAAAAATCAAGGTTCGTTGTTTACTTGTTGGCTACTTCAGTTTGTAAGCATTTGAGCTTTCCTTTGTCACGCCAAGTGAGCTAAATACTCTCACTACCAAGGCTAACATCATTCAGCAAAATAAGGTGAGCCTTGTACCTGAGAGAACGAAACATACCACCATTCTACCTAAATAGTTTTGTGAGTTCTTATATAATCTTGCATGACATTATTAGCATTCCTTTATTATTAGTACAAATTATACATTCATTTCAGGTTGAATTCAAGCTGCTACAAAGATGCCTCTGCAAGGGAGTAAGATTGCTAGCAAGTCTGCATCCTTATTAGCATCTTCATCCTCAAACAGGAGACGCCGCCGTGGAGTCGACCGATCAATGTCTCGCATGATATCAACACCAACAAATACAACAACGAGCACAATCCAGAAGATCTACGACATCTCCAGGGATGTCTTTGCGGCGGCCACTCCAGGATTTGTGCCACTACCAAGTGATGTGGAACATCTCACTAGGTCCCTCGGTACGTTGCACATTGATTTTTTTACCATTCTATAAATGATGTCATTAATTAGTCCCAGCTTTGCATTTCTTGTATGCGGTCCGAGTCTAGAAGGTAGGAAAGGGAAGGAAAATGGGGCACACACAATGGGATGAATAGAAAGTGTACGGAACATTCATTTAGTTATGTTGGTTTTGTTTCCTCAATGGGGGACCAATGGTTTTTGCACCTAATGTTTCTATTTTCGCATGGTATATCCTTCAATGCATTCATCAATCATATAGTTTTATATGTGAACTTCACTTGTGCATGGACCACATCCACGTCCATTGTTCCCATGAACTTAAGAATAGTAACAAATACCATTTTCTTGATTTTTTGTGTGTATATCACTCATTCGGAATGCATGGTTATAGAGTTTACTACCATCACAATGGGAAGTTGCACAAGATGTGATTTGGTACCACGTAATCCATTGATTTACACATTTATAACTTTGTCCTTGTGTATGCAGATAGCATGTGACACTACAAACGCCATTTATAAGTTTAACCTTGTGCATGCAGATAGCCTGATGCTACAGGATATTGGCCTTGATGCAAGCATGTCATGCTTTACAGCAAATCCCCAAGACAATCCCAAAGTGACATATATACACTTTGCGGAATCTCCAACACTCTCGGTGAATTAAGTTTTTTTTTTTGCATTCTTTCATGACGAGATCTTACAAATTTTGAAAATTTTCACACCAGTTAAATTTGAATGAGTTCACATAATAAACGACTATTCCACAGTTTTGTGCCTTCTGCTTTCCGTAATCTGCTGTGATCCCACTCCATGACCACCCTGGGATGACTGTGTATTCAGTAAGATCCTTCTCGGTTCCATGCACATAAAGTCATATGACTGGGTCACAACTTTTGATAGCAACGAGGTCACAAGAATGCCGAATGGTAAGTATCTAATATAATTATCTAAACAAAATGAACCTTACTAATTATAGCTAATTAAATACTAAAATGCTCCCTCTGAACTAAAAACATAGGTGCTCGTCTGGCCAAGTTGAACACCGATGCCATATTTAATGCCACATCGAAGACTGGTGTTGTACCCAGAGGATGGAGGGAACCTCCACTGTTTCAGTGCAATGTCGCCTTGTGTGGTACTTGATGTCATGGGTCCTCCCTACCGCCCAGAAGAAGGAAGGGATTGCTCCTACTACGGTGTGTCACGTGTTGCTTCTAGATCTACATATGCTAGTGATTTCTTCTTATCCTTTTTCCATAACTAAAATAGTTTAAGTTAATGGTCTTTTGCTTTACCTGCAGATAGCGAAGTTGTGCGTGTAGGTGGGGATGAGCAATATGCTTGGCTTAATAAAGTGCCCCGGACCTTTGAAATGAATGGCTTCCCTATGCACATAAATATTCGGATGTGAGTTCTTAGCAAGCGAGGCTCATAGATTCATGGTTGGTCCAAGCTGATATGGAGGCCAAGAGAGATTAGGGCCTATAGCAAACTTCTTATTTTGTTTACTTAGTTTTTTCCTAATTAGGTTGTAACCGCCATTTGGTGATTTCACATAACTCCAATCAATCTTATATTACCTTTATTACTGTAAATAACCTTATTTTGCTTCGTAATTCCATATGCATATTTAGAACATTTCAGTTGGAGTGTGGTAATGTTTATATGTGAAATTTTGCAAGATCACACCAACTAGTGTGTGGTATGTATATGCTATAGGATACTGGAGTTGGTTTTATTTTTTGCAAGATTCTTGAGTTGGTATATGCCAGAACCCGAACGTGATCCTGCATATCACCTTCACCACATGTCCACACCCACATGAGCCCATAGCCACCTCCGATTGCCTAACCATGAACTATTATATAACACTATGCATCTAAGCTGCCAAGTCACCACCAAGCTCCATAGCGTGACCACACCACTGGTGGTTTTCCACTACATTCTTTTGTCATCAGGCTCCATCAATGAAAGGATTTAGCTTGAGAAAATTGCGCTCAATCCCAAGCGTTAAGGCACCGCGTCATGTAGCATTGCGAAACCCCATCGTGTAGTATGGAACTCCACACCTACTACCCCTTGTGAACCTTGGGGCTTCAACGTATTTGTTGGTCCATTGCGACTAGCCCTTGTTTCTTCGTTCGCCGACTCCAGCGTGACTTCGTTCGCCGATGGAGGCAGCACACAGGCAGCGACGGGCGGTGTAGACGAGTCGTCGTGGTGCTGTAGCAGCGGCGTCACGGTGGTGATGGCGAGGTCGCAGAGACAGCGGCGTGGAACCTTCCCTTTGCTTCAGCGCCCTTTCTCAGATCGGATCGAGTCTAGGGTCCTTGGAAAACTGAGGCACGGCGAACCTTAATCCCCGTGCCCCCTCGTCATCCTTTCCTTTTTATATTGGCGCTGCGCAAAGAGGGGGCCCACTTGCTAGCGAAAGGGCAAGAGCACCCCCGATCAGGGTGCGTGAGAGGGGTCTGACTTAGTCGTTGGACTGGGTCAGATGAGATCAACCTTACATTCTCCCCCTTGATCTCACTCTGTACTTTAAACTTATCTCTTTACTTTCTCTTTACTAGCTTTGCTCTTGGCCTCATCTCATTGCAGATCAGTACGTAGAGCGTGCCTCATCATGATGGTTATTAGTTACCGTCAGACTTAACAGCCACAATGTACCTTTCTGTATTGAAACAAGACCTTAACCTTTCTTTGGGCCCTTTAGTAATCTAGAAATCGTAGGCTTCCCGTAAAACCCATGTCGACTTGGGCGGTAGGCCTTTTGGTAAGCGTATCCGCAAGCACTTGCTTGATACTTTGGTGCTCCATGATTTCATATGATTCTGGATTTTCTCCTTTGCAACATATAACCCATTGTCAATATGTTTGGCAGCACACTTGACATGTTGCCATAGGAGTGAAAACATTCGAATGGTATATTGTTGTTGTCTACCATTATCAATTCCGGGTAATGGTTTCCTTAACCATTTTGCCTGTCCTGTAGCCCCATATAATGCCAAACTTTGGGTACACAACCCATGAATCACAACTATTTTGCTTTGGAGCTTTTCCACAATAAAACTCCAAGCGCGAGTGTTAGCTACTACTGTGGGCTTCACTAAACTCGCCAAAACTTGATTCTTTTTACTCACAACCTTTTGAGAGTAAATATTTCTTTCTTACTTAGCATGAGGCTGACAATATTTTGCAAAATTGCAAAACATTCTATAACTCCATTCCAGTGATCTATTGCTGGACTGGACTTCTGCCAAAATGTCCCGAATACTTGCACTATGTCAGGGTAAATTCTTCTGAGCACTAATTTTGCTTGCAACAGCTGAAGCACATATAACCTTTTCTTTCGATCGATCATGTAACGGTTCCTGGAATCCTGAAAATTCCAAACCTATTTCCCTTGACAATAGGACAGGCGTAGGCTTACTCGCATGCATACTATATATCTTTTAGAACTCTTTTCTAAGTATGCTCTCTGTGATAGTCTTGATACCCCTTTTTCTTTTATTCCGGTGAATTTTCTTTCCTAGAGCGAATGACTCTTTACCGAGATTATTCTTATCAAAACTAGAGGTCAAAATAACCTTTTTTGAATCTTTTCAGGAAAAGGATTTCCCATCTTTTGAATTTTGCATATTTGCAAATTGTCATTTTGCATTGACCTTTACTTAAAACTAAACTTTTCTTTGTTCTCATAAAACTTTAGATACTACTATTCTATGATCTGATATCATCAAGTGATATCACAATATTCTTTTCTTTTCACAACAAAACCATTTTGGTTATGTCATGTATATACTTTCTTGTACAAATCTCTGTCGGGATATAGCTCCAACATCCATCTGATGCAATTCTAAAAGCAGTATGCCATCAATTGCATTATAATTCTAAAAAAATCCTTTCATGAGACTGAATAAAATGTCTCATTATAACTTATTCTTTTCTTTGCACAAAACTTTTTGCCACAAGTCGTGCTTACCGACTTTCCATGCTCCCTCTGGAGTCACATTTAATTTTGTAGACCCATTATAGCCTACTGTCTTGGCTCCATTAGGAACTTATTCTACGTTCCAAAAACAAAATTAAACCTTCTAGGTCTCATGACATCTTCCATGGCTTCTTGCCACTTTAATAAATGAGACACCTCAATTTCTGTCATTCATACAACGTCAAAACATATGTTGAGACAATTGTAGTGCTTGAATTATAGGAGTGAACATACCATCCCACTTCTCTTAAAGCCTTACTTCTCGGCATACTCCCCCAGATTATCCCATCTATAGTAAAAATGGAATATCTTCGAGCTTGTGTTTGGATTCAGTCTTTACAAGCCTCGTAGGGTGCTTCAAGCACCACCTTTTTTTCAATTGATTTGAGGCTCAACTATATTTTCTTTCTATTTGGAGATGAAAAACCTCAAGAATTTCACTTATTTTTGTGATTGGGGTATCAATGTTATGACCATTGTACTCTCTTTTCGGTCATATTCTTATTTAATAGATCATTCTTGCTTTAAAAATGCATCGCATTTAATTTTGCGGGGAAAATCTCTCTAAATTTTAATCTTTCTTTACTTTCTAATCTTTTAATGTTATGACCGTTGTACTCTCTTTTCGGTCATATTCTTATTTAATAGATCATTCTTGCTTTAAAAATGCATCGCATTTAATTTTGCGGGGAAAATCTCTCTAAATTTTAATCTTTCTTTACTTTCTAATCTTTCTCCCCCTCGAAATATGGCACAAACTTTGCTGCCATAATTTCGAAACTATCTTTATATTTGTGAACGAGGATCCTTTCATTACTAGAACTTTATTCATATGACCAAGTCATACAAAATAATGGGAGTACCATTTCCTCGTTCCTTTTCAAGAGCTCCTCAGAGTTCTTGATTTGTTGCACTTTCAAGAACTCATCAGGTTCTCCATTTTGCTATACTTTTGCAAGTCATGCTTGCAATCTTGGTTCGCATACAACTTTTTTTTAGTCACTACAGTAGTGCATGAAAATTACTGGGATAACTTTAAAAGCTCCCCCAGACTTCTTTACTTTTATGTGATACTCAAGTAGCACATGATTCATCACAACTTTTCCTGTCATAAGTGACACAAGTGCCAAAAACTTTTCCGACATGCGGTATAAAACTTGAAAGTCATTTGCAACGCATGTTTAATTCAACGTTGGTCAAATTTAACGTGCATCAAACTCATTTCAACCATTATCTTTACTATTGAAGGACAAGGAAAAAACATAATATAGTGATAAAACTTTGGTCACAATGACTAAAACATGCACATATACTTTCTTTTCTGATTAAATCTTCCCGTTGGTTCCAATTTAATCAGAAAATTTAATGAATTACAATATTCGCAAAACTTTAGTGAGAGAAACCAAAAACTTTTCGAAAACAGTTGTATCTCTTTTCCATATCAACTAAAAATCAGAATGGAACAAGCAATTTTCTTTCTTAACCTCAACTATACAGCTGAGTAACCTCTAAACTTTATCTGTAGCGTTGATCAGAATCAACTTTTATCTGTTAATTTCTCTCTACTTGGGAAGAATTGTATGTCTTAATTTAACGTTGGTCAAAATTAAAACATACAACTTTCCTTTACTTTCAATTCTATATCACTGTTGGACAGAAATAAAACACATGACTAGAATAAAAATTATAATATTGCCATCATCAACTTTGGTCGGAAAATGACAACATCATAAAAAACTTTAAATTTCTTTTCTTTTAAGAGCAAGTTAATGCTCAACTTGATACTTACAATGGCAAAATGGTGCCAAAACATTCTTTCTATGACATACAACAGCGGAAGCTTTTCTTAACCTTAAACATAGAAGCTCCTTTTTCCCACAGGGAAAAACTCATCTGAGTCTATCTTTCTTTATTGCAGCGGAAAACTTTTCTTTCTTTTCAGAAACAATTCTTTGTCTTTCTCTTTTCTCTGAAAAATTGATCATTCTGATGCAAAAAATCAGAGATTAATCATTGAACTTAAAATTATAATATTGTTATCATCAACGTTGGTCAGAAAATAACAATATCATAAATTAACTTTAAACAAATATCTTTCTACTCCTCTATTTAAATTTATTTTAAACCAATATCTTTCTTCTCCTCTATTTAAATTGTCCCGTTGGTTCTAATTTAAAAAGAGGTTGAGACTTTTACTTTACAGGAGAAACTTGAAACAAGCACTTATTCCGAAGCATTTTTGTACCCATCTACTCTCTAAACAATTTATCCCGTTGGTTCAAAATTGAATAGAGACGATCAAAACTGTACAAAAGTCTTCAAATAAATGCTTATGAAAAAGAATAAAACAATTTGCAAACTTTACTATTAAAGCGGTCCATCTTCCAATTCGGCCCGCGGCCTGCTCAGCCCGCTCGACTCCCCACTTTCCCTTGCGTACGCGGCCCAGAGGCCCAGTCGCCGCAGCAAGGCCCAGTAGCCGGCACCGCCCCCCTGGGCCGGCAGCCCAGCTCGTTGCTCACAGCTCCTCCCGGCCGTCAGATCGAATACGACGGTCGCCCGCTGTTCTCGCGGGATCAAAAACCGGCCACCGGCCGGGATGCCTCAAACCCTAGCTCCATTTCTTCTTTCCTCCCCTTCTTTCTCGGACCCGAGCGGCGGCGGCCGATGCGGCTCGCCGGAGGGGAACGGCCAACGCCGCCGCTGGCCATCAAGCCACCGCGCCGCCCGGTCCGGCCGCCGCGCCATCGCCGGTGGCCCCGAGCCCCCTTTCTCTTTTCTCTGTGCCCTCTTCTTTCCCAGAGCAGTGGCCGCTCATGGCGGCCGGAGGAGATGATGGCGCCGCCACCGGCCCCCTCGGCGGCGTGCGCGCTCTCCTGAGTGAGAGTGCGTTGCCGTCGAGCGGCCTGGGAGCGGTGCCCTTTGCCCGAAGCCCGCACGCGAGTTGAGATCGCCGGTCAGAGTGGCGGCTCGGTTCTTTCCCGCGCGATGGTGGTCGTGCGCCAGCGAGCCGGCGCCTCTGGTGTCTTTCCCGTGCGGCGGTGGCCGACGGTGGTGCTGGCGGCGAGATCCAGGTGAGCCCGCCGCCTCTTTCTTTTCTAGGGGTTAGGATTTGGGCTTTTCTTTTCTTTGTTTCTTCTCGATCCAAGATCGTGACTCTTTTTCTTTCGATTCGTGACGAATCCAAACTTTCCCGTTTCGATCTACTCACTAGATCGGCTCTGGTACCATTGTTAGTTTCTTTGGGACGTCTAGGAGTAGATCGGCGGGATTTGCTTTACTGTGAGACATACCTTGTCCACGACTCCAGCGTGACTTCGTTCGCCGATGGAGGCAGCACACAGGCAGCGACGGGCGGTGTAGACAAGTCGTTGTGGTGCTGTGGCAGCAGCGTCACAATGGTGATGGCGAGGTCGCAGAGACAGCGGCGTGGAACCTTCCCTTTGCTTCAGCACCCTTTCTCAGATCGGATCGAGTCTAGGGTCCTTGGAAAACTGAGGCACGGCGAACCTTAATCCCCGTGCCCCCTCATCATCCTTTCCTTTTTATATTGGCACTGCGCAAAGAGGGGGCCCACATGCCAGCAAAAGGGCAAGAGCACCCCCGATTTGGGTGCGTGAGAGGGGTCTGACTCAGTCGTTGGACTGGATGAGATGAGATCAACCTTACAGCCAAGTCACCACCAAGCTCCATAGCATGACCACACCACTGGTGGTTTTCCACTACATTCTTTTGTCATCAGGCTCCATCAATGAAAGGATTTAGCTTGAGAAAATTGCGCTCAATCCCAAGCGTTAAGGCACCGCGTCATGTAGCATTGTGAAACCCCATCGTGTAGTATCGAACTCCACACCTACTACCCCTTGTGAACCTTGGGGCTTCAAAGTATTTGTTGGTCCATTGCGACTAGCCCTTGTTTGTAGTAGGATTGCGTCACCTAGCCGAGTTGCAGAAGAATGCCAGTGAGGAATTCAGCCTCTTCCTCTGCTTGCTAGTTACACAAATGAAACTATTTCAATTTGACACTAGAAGTTTTTTTTTGAATCAATATGAATTCAATCGATCTTGAGCATGACTTGAGGTTTTTCTCCTCCCTCCCAAGTGTGGAAGTGTTGGATGTGACTTCTATGCTTTCAACATATTCAGCTTCCTATAGACGAATTAGATTTTGGTCAACAAGGGACCACCAGTTGGCCTATCTATCTATATCTATCTATACTATAAGGAACCTGAAGCGTCCCCTCATAAGAGGAGACTTAAATGTGATATAAATATCAGTCCCAGGAGGCTGATAACACATTTATTACATCAGATGGTACATCACCGTACAACTCTACGCGGTAATGGGCAGTGAAGCGCCACTATCGCGAGGATAACAACTAAAACCCACATGACGACATTAACTACGAAGAGGTCATTAGAGTCTTGTGCCATACGGAGCTTCCTGCGGGTGACCCTATCCACAGGCAAGGTTAGGTGCAGGACGGAACGCCTACTCAATGTCTTCAGGAACGAAGTCTGGATCTTCCTCTGTAAAAATTAAGAATGGGGTGAGTACAAACGTACTCAGCAAGTCCAACCACACCCATAGAGGGGTATAAACAGAATATAATGCACATGGTAAATCAAAGATAAGGCTAGGGTTTAATTTGCGGAAAGCTAATTTTTATGCAGGGGTTCGTTTGAAAGAAAGGATTTTCAAAGCAAGTTTTCTTGTACCGAGTAACACGTAGTGTTGATCCACACATGATCCAAGTTTTAAGTTGCTACCGGACTCCTCATCCGCCGTAGCACACGGCACAGCTGCCGGACACTTTTCCATAACAATTCACGCCAACCCATCCATTCCCAGAAGAAACACTAGTTGTGTGACAAAACTGTAACTCGCCCAGTACCGTGGGCACGGCTATTCGAATAGATTTTAACTCTGCAGAGGTGTGCAACTTTACCCACAAGCGGTGTACCGCAGCACGATCACCGTAGTGTCGGTGCAGATCCCAACAAAGCCATTACCCACCTTAGCTAGACCTGACTAGCCATCACGGGATCCACCAAGGGGCCATTGACCAATCACTGAGGTTTAAACATGGCATAATTCACACAGAGCTAATCCCTTCTCCTTGATCACCCGTTGCTCTCAGCTCTCCTGATGGCTATCAGACTAACTAGCGGGGTTTATGCTAAGCCGTTGCCCATACAACGGTCGAGTGGTTTGCACGATAGTGGAGATAGGTGAGATGACACACCAACTCGGTCCTTAATTGTGACAAGATGGATATCTCCCTTCCTCGCTCAACCACACAGGTATGAGCACAACGTTTGGCAATTCACACAGAAGTGCCATCCATCCTGTCTAAACTCATCTTTCGAAAATTTCCACATTTTTCCTTCCCACACGCACACACATATTTCTTTTATAAAACAAGTTGTACCGGGTTTAAGGTCCTAAGCGTTCTAGCAGCGATTTACATCCAAACAGAATAAATCATATTCAGACATTAATCTAGGTGATCAAGGAATTGTTGTCGGTCGAAACCCACCGGCGAGCAGCGACAGGCAACACGAAGAGCCGGGAGGTCGCCGGGGCGCTAGCAGGCACTGCTCCCTCGTCGACGGCCCACAATTCCAGCACACGCCGCGGCTTGTGAAGACGCAGAGCGTGCCACCTGACCTATACCCGATCAGGAACGTGCGGACGTGCTTGCAATGATTTGCCTGCATACACAAACACGAGGAAACATAAGTCCGAGCCGTGGTCGGCTCCCCGTGACGACTCTTGCATCGGCTTTAAAGAGCCGATCGAGTCCCGGTGTCAGATTGGATCTGTATTTATCCGGATATTGATAAATAAAGCAAATAAGTGTAAAGCTGCTTCAATTAAATCTAAGGAATCTAATCCACGACGGTCAAAGCTTCACTGCTAGATCGGAACATCCTACACGTGATTGGGCCTAATAAACGTAAGAAATAACTAAACCGTAGCAAAAAACAGAGGCCTAAGAACTAGCAAGAGCCGATTCCCGGATCAATTCCCTGTTAAGACTAAGGCAAAGCATCTCATACATCACCGGATCATCCAATCCGTTTGTAAGGCATAACCTAACAGATATTACGCCAACTCTTAAGAATAAGAACAAACCATAACAGATTAGATCTACCAGACACAAAAGAAGCAGGGTGTTGCCTTTACGCGACTAACTCTATGCAACAAGAGCTAGTATAAGATGATGATATGATCGCATAAAGACAACATGATATTCGTAGATGATAAGCAATAAAGCACGTTAGATCTACTAAAAGCCATGCTACGAACATCAGGATAACTAGCATTACTCGCCATCAAAAATGCTTCAGTACGAGTAATACCAAGGTAAAAGCAAGAACAACACTGCCCTGATTGCAAGAGGTGATCAGGGCAGCATGGTGCTTACTTGGATGAAACCCTAGAATTACGGGTGGCGATGCGCCGAGAGTTGTTGTTTTTGAGACGTGATGACGTTCTCTCTTTACAAATGTCATAGGGTACATATTTATAGTCCGTAGACTTCTTGCCGTGCAAGGCAACCTCTAAACTCTTTCCTAAATGAAGACTAGAGATAGATTACAACTCAATAAAGACTCAAAGATTAGATAACATGATCTGGACTCTTCTCTCCATTGGTCCAGATCTTTATGAAGCTTCCAAATATCAGCCGAAACATGCCGTATAATTGTGGCAGATTCTGGTCGTCCTATTGTTTCAGCAGTTCCCGTCAACTCCGAGCGAATCTGGACGTGATTCCAGTTGTATTGGAAAGCTTATCTCCTTAGCTTTCCATGGATATCTAGAACGTCCAAAACGGAGTCCATATGTGGCCTGGGCGTCTATTTTTGTGCGGCCTCTTCCTGCAGTCCGAACCAGCCTCGCGAATAGACTGTGCTTCAACATGGATTAGGCCCGTGACCCCATCTCAGCTTGACCCTTGAGTGCCCAATTATCATTGTATTTGGCCAAACTTATGATATAAGCCTGGCTAAGTGGACTCCTTTACCGTGGGCTTCTTCTGGCATTTGGCCTACCAATCCTGGTCAAATTCTGGCGGTAACACATGCCCCCCAAGTTTGGCCAAATATGACAGAATCTTCTAAGCGCCACCCGTAAACCAAATAAAAATATCATCTCCTCAAATTGTCTTCTCATGCCACTGATGGTCTTGCCCCCCCCCCCCCCCGAGCCGATAGATCGGCTATTAGCCAACTGATTTTGTGATCGATTGCTTGAACCGGCCTCACGCCTTCCTCGACCAATCTCAATGTTGTTGCAGACCGGTCCTAGTTTTCAAATTCCATGGATGGCACTGACTTTTGTGATCATCCTCATGCTTCATCAGCTCAGCATCAACACATACGGCCTCTCCTGCAAAAAAAATCACTTGCCGAACCGACGCTACAAAGATCATTGTGAATCGGCTAAAAGCTGATGAATCATATTCGGTTAGCCAAACAGTCCACATAAACCAAACCATCATCATTGATAAAAATTTCTTCCCCCCACAAAAATATGCTATGTCATGCAAAGAGTGAGTGTGAGCTTCCAGGTATGTCTCAAAACATTTTACAAGTGCTAGCATGTATATACAATGAGGGTATAGCATAAAGACACCACATAGAAAAGCTCAAAAGAATATATCTATATTAGAACATGAGCAAGCAATTTTTAGGATTTTCAAAATAAAAAGTATCACCACTTAGCCCAACCAACTAGTACATTAAAGCATGACAAGCAAAAACCAGCAAGTACCTACACTAGTGAGCTCTTTCCGATACAAGGATCTTTTAACAAGCTTGATTACTCATGCCCTCAGGTCTTGCAAGTTAAAACATATTGCATTTGAAACTCAAACAAGCCTTTTGTTCTGTGCCAGGGGTTATTTGCTTATCAGGCCACTTCTTACCAACCAATGCTAAGCCTAGGTCCGTTGAACCATCAGAAGCTTAAAGCAAGGTTTTGGTCATTCACAGCCTAGTTCAAGTTCATGCTAAAGTGCAATAGCAAGCAGTCCCGAACTAGATCAGTGAGACAAAACAAACCCACCTGGATCTTTTCATTATAGCACAACATAGATATCATTCAGATTTTAATGTAATTTAGCACAAGATTATCATATAAGCATTGAGACTCGAGCTGCATAAATGATTCCAAGAAAAGGATATAGCTACCAGGCATGTACAAGATAGTAAAAGCAAAGTCAGCCTACACATACTAGTAGCCAAGTAAAGCGGTGACCATATTTCAGATTTACAAAAGAATAAAAGCCATGCTCGGTATCAGATATTCAACATATTCAAATGAGCCTAACCACACATGGTCACCAGCATCCACACCTCAAAATATATACACGAAACACAAATAGAAGCTACTAAGCATACAAGCAAGCTAGTGCAAGTGATAAACGCATATAGTGTATGATGATGCAATGGTGGGTTTGAATATTACCAATCAAATTGGTTGTTGACGAGCCGGTGGTTAAAATCCCATCTAGTCCGTACTTGCCATAATGCATTCTCATCACAACTATCGGCTGTTAGAAAGACGAACATCTGTAGCCTAAAGTCCAATCAGCACATCTGTTGTCATAGAGATCTCTTCAAATGCTTTGTCGACGTGGATGAAGTAACTGATGTTGATCGCATCGAAGGAGCACAGAAGCTGAATCAGCTGGCAGATGTGACGAATGCCCTGACCCTCGATCCGCGGGGGTCGGGCGAGATGGACCCATCCGTAGGCGACGAATGCCCTGACCCCGTAGGAGCAGCATTCACCGATGTCGATGGTGTCACAGGAACATGAATAGCTGATGACGATGACGATGCAGAAGTACTGTTGGCCGGATCAATTGGCTAATGTATCATACACTCCCACGCCCACATGGGAGCAGAAGTAGCCGATGTCGATGGCCGGAACTGCGAAGGAGCGCAAGTAGCCGATGGCGAAGAAGCTATAGGAGCACCGGTGGTAATTCTTCATCCGGACGAAATTTTTTGTATGGGTCTCCATATTTCATCACCAAATCTCCGCTTATGCCCCCCGAGCCAGATCCTTCATGTATTGGAGGATATCGGCTCTCCAATCGGCCGTACCCAATTCACTATGAACCAGAGAATTCAGACGTTTTGCCGCCGATTGCTGGAATCGGCTGTGTTTGGGGCTGATCTGCCCATCGGCCCGGACTCAGATATTAGCCATGCAGCACATTTGTTCTGCTACAATTTCTTTTGACTTTCTTTTTCTGGCATCGCATCGGCTGGGGCCGATCGCTTAGATCGGCCACTACAGGGCATGATCCCGTAGAATTCATGAAGTGGTGCCAGAATGTGTTTATTCTATGAGGCCAGTGGATAAGACCAGCCTCAGCCCATTTTTTGTCGCTTCGATCCGATCACAGTCTTCCAGCGTGATCCCTGAGATCGGCTCTTGCCCTTCCGCGTCCCAGGTGTTCATGTCTGCGAGCGAAACCTCGCTGGAGTCATCTGCACGGACCACCTCCACGTCATCGCCATCCCATTGGACCAAACAGTGGTGCATCGTGGAAGGAACACAACAATTGGCATGAATCCAATCCCTCCCAAGCAGCATTGTGTACGTACTCTTACTGTTGACGATGAAGAACGAGGTTGGGACGGTCTTGCGGCCAACTGTCAACTCCACATTGAGGACACCCTGTGCCTCCGATGACTGGCCGTTGAAATCATTGAGCATCACGTTGGTCTTGATAAGATCAGCAGCAGAACGACCCAATCGGTGCAGTACTGAATACGGCATTAGATTGACTGTGGCGCCAGTGTCGACCAACATCCTGTTCACAGGCTTGCTGTCGATGAGGCCCTTGAGATATAATCCCTTCAGGTGCTTGTAGCTTTTCTCCTTGGGCTTCTTGAAGATGGTCATCTGTGGGCCAAGATCCAGCTGCGCGACGGCCAATTCCTCCGGTTGGGGTGCCCGGAACTCTGATGGGAGCACGAACACCATGTTCACATCAGCCAATGGCTTCTCATCGGCTTTTGCCTGCTTGGGGCACCACTCTTTTCTTGGGGGCGCCTTTCCACCCTTCGCGGGTACTTGACCTATTCCGCGAGATCCGGACGTGCCTTCCTCAGCACGTCAAGGTATCTTCTTCTGCCTCTTCTAGATTGCGCAAGCGCTGCACTCTGCACTTCTGCGAGTGATTAAGCCCGTCAGGACACCACCGTGGGCGATGGTACCTGTCTTCTTCTTCTGGCTCGAAATCACCCATGGTCGGCCGCTCAACATGTTCGTCGTGACGCACTTTGGGCCCCAAGCGCCGGAACACCGATGTCTCGCCTGACTAGCGTGTCCGAGGCCTGCACTCCAGACAATCATCTATAGTGGGCAATCGGCTCATGCCGAAATTCCAGTAGTACCTGAAGAACGGGCAATGCCAGTGGTCGCGTACAGCCTGGCGCCTTCCCAGCGTCCTCCCTGTGGGGTACTCGCACTCCTCTTCTTCCGATTGATATCGGCGACGCAACTTGTGCTGATATCGGCGACGCAACTGGCCTTCTCCAGGATCACCGCCGATCTTGTGGACGATGTAGATCGGCGAATTCTGCTGTATTGCTGCCGCGAGTGAGTAGGACACTGGTGGCTTGGTTTGCAATGCGGCTTCCCCCCTGTGACTCCCCAGAGTTGGTCCCGATGGGGAGTATTGGTTCTTGATCACCTCCTGGACAACGCGATGTGCCACGTGCTCAAGCTCGTTCACCAGGCTTTCTGAGTGCCGATGAAGCGTGTGAGCCACCATGTAGTTCATCTCCTGGCGTAGCGCCCTGGTGCGTTCCTCTGAAGGCACGGACAGATCAACGTTGTCGAGAGCGCCTTCTGGTGAGAACCCCTTCCACCTGATGCCATGGTTGTGGGTCCTCTCAAAAGAGCCGATGAGATCGGCTTCGAACTGAGCTTCGATCTCATCATATTTTTGCTTGTGCTCCGTAGTCAGTTCTTCATACGTGACAGGTTTGGTGACCGGCAGAACCGATGCTTGGTCCTGAGCTCCTGCCATCTCTGCGGTGGGCGTTGTTGTTGATGAATGTCCCACCGAGTGTGCCAGAATGTGTTGTCGGTCGAAACCCACCGGCGAGCAGCGTAGGCAACACGAAGAGCCGGGAGGTCGCCGGGGCGCTGGCAGGCACTGCTCCCTCGTCGACGGCCCGCAATTCCAGCACACGCCGCGGCTTGTGAAGACGCAGGGCGTGCCACCTGACCTATACCCAATCAGGAAGGTGCGGACGTGCTTGCAATGATTTGCCTGCATACACAAACACGTGGAAACATAAGTCCGAGTCGTGGTCGACTCCCCGGGACGACTCTTGCATCGGCTTTAAAGAGCCGATCGAGTCCCGGTGTCAGATTGGATCTGTATTTATCCGGATATTGATAAATAATGCAAATAAGTGTAAAGCTGCTTCAATTAAATCTAAGGAATCTAATCCACGACGGTCAAAGCTTCACTGCTAGATCGGATATTGATAAACAAGAGCTAGTATAAGATGATGACATAATCGCATAAAGACAACATGATATTCGTAGATGATAATTAATAAAGCACGATAGATCTACTAAAATCCATGCTACGAACATCAGGATAACTAGCATTACTCGCCATCAAAAATGCTTCAGTACGAGTAATACCAAGGTAAGAGCAAGAACAACACTGCCCTGATCGCAAGAGGCGATCAGGGCAGCATGGCGCTTACTTGGATGAAACCCTAGAATTAGGGGTGGCCATGCGCCGAGAGTTGTTGTTTTTGAGACGTGATGACGTCCTCTCTTTACAAATGTCATAGGGTACATATTTATAGCCCGGAGACTTCTTGCCGTGCAAGGCAACCTCTAAACTCTTTCCTAAACGAAGACTAGAGATAGATTACAACTCAATAAAGACTCGAAGATTAGATAACATGATCTGGACTCTTCCCTCCACCGGTCCAGATCTTCATGAAGCTTCCAAATATCAGCCGAAACATGCCATATAATTGTGGCAGATTCTGGTCGTCCTATTGTTTCGGCAGTTCCCGTCAACTCCAAGCGATTCTGGATGTGATTCTAGTTGTATCGGAAAGCTTATCTCCTTAGCTTTCCATGCATATCTAGAACGTCCAAAACGGAGTCCATATGTGGCATGTGCGTCCATTTTTGTGCGGCCTCTTCCTGCAGTCCGATCCAGCCTCACGAATAGACTGGGCTTCAACATGGATTAGGCCCATGACCCCATCTCAGCTTGACCCTTGAGTGCCCAATTATCATTGTACTTAGCCAAACTTATGATATAAGCCTGGCTAAGTGGACTCCTTTACCGTGGGCTTCTTCTGACATTTGGCCTACCAATCCTGGTCAAATTCTGGCGATAACAGGAATGGTTATAACAAATCAAGGGGTGACTATCCAACTGTGTTTTCAGTAGGCAAACATATGTAGTTTTGTAAAATAGGCCAATACGTTGTGTTTATAAAACTGGGACAAAATATGCATCAAAGGATGAGATTGAACTTGCCGTCTTCAAAGCCTTCCAGGAAGTCCTGATCGAGGTATTATCCTTCGGGTTCGGGGTCACGGAACTGGTCCTCATTCACTCGCTGCTCGTCGATGGGCTCTCCCTCATTCACACTGTGATCTACGACGTATACAAACAAACACACAATCAAGAAAAAGAAATAAAGGTTTTATCGTTGAGCTCGAATCGGAAACAATTAAGATATGGAGATAGGATTAATATTTTTGTGCGGTTTCCTAATGGCATGGCCAAAACTATGTTAGGAATGGCGTGGTAAAGTTTCAGGTCGATTGGAGGATTTTTGGCGTATGAAATAATAAGTTAACGAGGTGTTTAGGGTCTAAACAAGGGTCCAGGGACTTGATTGTAATTAGTGAAAGGACCTGATTAGAATTCTGGGGAATGTTTGGGTTATTCTGAAAAAGGGTAGGGTTTTATTTATAAATACGTTTATATGGTGGAGGGTTTATTTGTGAATAGGAAAGTAGGCAGGGTTTCTTTTGTAAAAGAACTAGAGAGTGGAAGGGTTCTTTAAAGAATAGAGGGAAGGGGAGGGGGTTTTTGGCAAATAGGCTAAAGAGTGGGAGGACTCTTAAATAAAAAGAAGAAAGGGCAGGGGGCTCAGCACAAATGTGCCCTTCCTCTTCCTCCTGTCGCTGGAAACAGAGGAGGGGGGCGGCGTACGGCGGCGCTCGTCTCCGGCGAGCTAGCGCAAGGCGGCGCTCGGGAAGAGGGGGAAAAGTGAGAGGAGAGTGAGAGGAGCCGATCCCCTGCCGTGGCTCGGGCGGAGGTGGTCCGAGGTGGCCTGGCCACGACGGCCTGCGGCCCTGGGCCGGCGTCCTGGAGGCATGGCGGCGGTCAAGGGGAGGGGGGAAAGCGAGAGGGGACCGAGAGGGTTCTATCCCCTACCTCGGCTCGGGCTGGGGCACAGCGGGGGGGGGGGGGGGAGCTGTCCGCGGAGGCCGGCGGCAGCAGAGCTGAGTGCAGCGGCGGAGGTCGTGGGCAAGATGAGCTGCGCGGGGAGCCTATTTATAGGCGGAGTAAGGTGGTGGAGGAGGAGCGAGGCAGTGGTGGCGGCCGGCGAGCTCGGCGGGGTGCCATTAATGGCGCTTGGCCGCTTACGAACGTCGGTGGCTCGATTCGCACCGGCGATGCGATGGCTCGGGCAGTTGGCACATGGAGGGGCCGGCTGCGGAGCTCAGCGTCGAGCTGAGCGGGTTCGAGCGTCGAGGCGGGGCACTGTGCGAGCAGTGCCGCTCGGCGGGCGGCACGGCGAGGCGGCCAGGCGACGGGATGAGTCAGCGAGCGGCTCGGCGAGCGGCGTGGCCGCGTGGTGCGCGTTGGCGCGCGCATGGAGGCAGCCGGGAGCGCGCGTGTGCGTGCGTGCGAGGAGCAGGGTCGGCGCGGCGGCGAGCTGCTCTGCAGTGTGCAGGGCAAAGGAGAGAGAGAAGGAAGAGAGGGGAAGGAGGGAAAAAGAAAATGGAAAAAAAGAAAAAGAAAATGAAAAGGAGAGACAGAGATGACGAAAATCGTGGCGGTGATCGCGATGGGCGATCGCTCGTGGGCGACAGGCAGCCGAGCGGCGCGGGATGGGACGGCGGCGAGGAAAAAGAGGGAGGGGTACAGTCGGCGGAAAAAGGAGAAGAAAAGATGGAACAATGATTGGGACGGAGAAAATTTCTAGGAAGAAATTAGGGTTAGGGTTAAATGAGCTCAACGATGAAAAAGTTTTGAAAAAAATATTTTAGCGCGTGATTTAAATTGGTAATTTTTTGGGATGTTACATAACGAAAACAATTAAAATACCCTCCCACCAAAAGTGTTACCCCCACCCTCTCACAAAGAGCCCACCAAATAGAAACTTTTTGGCTGAACCAGGCTCGACGAAAACCCCCGCACGGCGAAACCTCCGATTCCGCGATGTTTCTGCCTCCCCGGACGTTTTTTTTTCTCACCGCCCACTTTCATACCCGCCCGTCTGTACCCGCTGCTAATTTTGGTAAGGCGAAGCAAATCAGGATGGTGGACCAATCACGAGGCGAGGAGGCACCAATTAGAGCATCTCAAAGAGCTCTTATATCTTAGACAAATTGGCTAAAAAAGAATAGAAGATAAAAAAATCCCATCCAACAGATAAGTTATCTACCTGGTCTTCTATCCTCGTCTTGTATCCAAGGGGTGCTGCTAGGCAAAAATGCCCAACCCATCGGCTCTTGTATCCCGCCCACATGGCCCCACCCTGCCTCCCACCCCACTCCCGTGACAGCGCCGTGCCGAAGACACTCGACACCGGCCAGCCGCTCCCCGTGCTGCTCCAGTGCGTGTGCTCGACTGCGCGTCGTGAAGGCCGCCGCCAGGGCGCAGTTCCTGGTCAGCTACCTCTCCACGAGAGGCCTTTCTCGGTTCCTGGCCATGCGCAAGGTCAACCACCTCAACCTGATCCGTCTGGTCGGCCTTTGCCACCACCACGGCCGTGCATGCACATGGACGTGAGCAACAGCAGCGTGCTCCTCGCCGACGACGGGACGCGCGCCAAGCTTTGGCGCCGCGCTGGCCATCAAGGGCGCCGGCGCCGGAGCTGAGGAGGTCGGGGAGGGCGAGGATGCGGGCCGCCGTGGCGAGCAGCGCGGCGAGGCAAAGGCATGCCCAGGCGAGGGCGAGGTCGAGGAAGGCCGTGGCGCCTCCAGTGATTGGAGCTCGTCGCGACGGAGCGAGAGGAGAGGAGGTGGGGGAAGAAGATGAGTATGACATGTGGGGTCCACTAGCAAAATAATATATGGAGAGTATAGATTTAAAGATACTGTTGGTTTACCCATGTTATAGAAGGTCTTCTATTTTTTTACAAAGTTTATAAAATTTTAAATTTAGATAAAATTATACAAAAGCTTTTGGAGATGCTGAACTAATTTTGGTAATTCTTTTCCTCCCCGCCGCATGCACCCTACGACGCCGCCTCCCCCGGCGCGGTCGCATCTCGCGAGTCGCGACACCGACTCCTCGTCACGGCACTGCCCCCGCCACGCTGCCGGTGCCTCCGATGCCGCCTCTCCGTCGCCGCACCGCCACCCCGTTCGGGCCTCCGACGCCGCCGAACCGCATGACACCGCCTCTCCGTTGCGGCGCCGCCCCCCGGGCCTACGACGCCGTCGCACCCCACGATGCCACCACTCCGTTGCAGCGCCGCCAACCCGCCCGGGCCTCCGATGCCACCGCACCTCCGACATACTTTCTCATATTAGGCGGCGCGTGACCGGAGCGACGGCCGGGACCGAAGCGACCCCATCAAGCTTCTACAGCGAGGGCCGGGACGACGGCGGCAACCCCGGGAGCGTTGCGACCATGGCGATCTACGACTTCCAAGGCATTTGATGCGACCACGGCGTGCGACCACGGCTATCTACAACCAGGTGTTTTCCTCCTCTATTTTGGCTCGGATTCGTGAAATTGTTTGAGGGGTTCCGTAGCTAGAATTCTTGAGAGCAAATTAGATTCAATCCTCTCGCGAATCGGCTCGGATTTTTAGTTTTTTGAAACACGTGTTCTTGAGAGGGACATCCTATTTTTCTCTAAATTCGCAGCGAATACTCAACCTTTTTACAATCCTCTTATTGCATATATCAGGTCTTTTTTTTGTGCACCTATGACCGAAATTTCACTTGGATTCATTGAGATTCGAGTGATTAATTTGAGTTTGAAGTTTTGGTTTTGGCTCTTGCTTTCCCCCTCTTTTCTTTCGTTCTTGTGGCTGCAGGGATCGACAGGTATTGTGAGCAAGCACAGGAGCACATGGGGGCGCATGCGACAGCCCTTGGCGCACGGCGCTCAGTGCGGCAGCGGTCAGCAGCAGCGAGCGCTGTAGCAACCAGAGCACGAGATGCGCACGTGGCGGCGGCCTGCAGTAGGCCAGCGCTGCTGGCTTCGGCCCAGTTTGTGGGGGATAATGCAGGCTAACGCCGAGTTGCCACCTCTCCCAAGCGCACCATGCCATCATTGTCCCCGAGGGGAGGTGGCCGGCGTGGCCTGCAACGGGGGAGCTACTGTGGAGAGAGGTGGTGAGGAATGTTGAGTACTCTATCCTGCCTGTGATGAGTGAATTGTCAACCGTGCGGTGTGATCGTGCGTTTGGTCTTTGGATTGCAGGTACACGGGCGTCGAGTGTTCACGGTGAGCTGTCGTGGAGGAGCTCAGGCCAGGCGGCAGCTGTGGTGTCCACTCCTGGATCGAGGGCGCAAGCGGCGACGGAAGGAGGGTTTCATGGTTTGCGCCACAAAACCAAGTAGGCGGACAGCGGTTGAAGACGCCAAGTCGTGGAGGCATGGGCGTCGGTCTCGGGACTGGCGGAGGCGACGGGCGTCGACGGCGTCTAGGGTCTCGCTGCGGGCGAGGAGGTGACGGGCATCGGGTGGCGTCTAGGGCCGTCATAAGGCCGAGGTGGGAACGGCGTCTAGGGCCACGGCGTAGAGGCGGGAATCTTCCCGCGCGAGGAGTTTTGGTGGTTTTCTCAAAACCAGCCATCTACCCGGGTTTCACGGACCTTCCAAAACCGTGGATCAGATCTTCATCAAGATGGCGGCATCATGGAGAAGACTTCATTCCGAAGAAAGAACCTCAGCCATCAGATGAGATCGTTGTAAGGATCACCGGGGTGTCCGACCCTAGAGGGGGAGGGGGTGAATAGGGTCGCTAATCGCTTTTCTATCCTAGGGCTCAAACTACTTGCATAAGATAAACCTAACACGTCCTACGCATGCTAGTTATGACTAAGGTTTATCTATGCTACTCTCTACTTACCCCTAAAAAGACTTGCAACCTAGCTAATCCTAATCAAACTAACTAGGAAAGTAACGGTATGCAAGGTAGAGTAAGTGCGGAAACGTAATGCGGTAAGTAAAGAGGTAAGTGCAAGAGGGATGCAAACTCCCGAGTAGACACGGTCATGTAACGTGGTTCGGCATAAACGCCTACGTCCACGGGACACCGAGGCTCTTCCGATCACCGTCTTGCACTACGCCACCAATGGCGATGCCGGCAAGCAAAGGCAAGTGCCCACAAGACACCGAGTCTCGTGCACCGCCACCGTCTCTCTCGGTCACCCGGCCGAAATCCACTACGGAGCTTCTCCACCAAGGAGGGGGCCTCCTCTTCCCCCGCACAAAGTGTCGTTGCCACTCCACACCAAGACGGAGGGTCACACGACGGATCACAAGTTGCTTGCCGCAGCAAGACTTCTCTCAAGGGAGCTCTCGCAAGAACTAATCCCTATTACAAGCACTAAGCACTCTCACAAGTGTGCTTAAGCTTATATGATATACAATGAAGCTCTATGGTGGTTGGAGATGATCTTTAGCTCTTGTATACTTCCTTGAACTCCAGCACTCTCAAATGACCCGGCCTTGGGGGTATATATAGGCAGCACAAGCAAATATAGCCGTTGGAGAAAAGCTGCCAGAAAACTGCGTAACGCCGGTTAATCCGACGTACCCCAAAAGCCATCATCGGTTTAACCGGTGTATGTAAACTGCTACGTGAAAAACTAGCCGTTAGCAATTAACCGGTGTATCGCCGGTTTAACCGATGTAATCAACCGGTGTATGTAAAATTAGCGTCGGTTTAACCGGTGATTGTAACTTCTTCACGTTCCTCCAAAAACCACCTCTCTGGACAACTGAACCGATGCAATTGACCGATGCATCGTCGGTTCAACCGGTGTATGTATTTTCATCGGTCTTCGTTTGGCAATGCACCGACGTATGCATTTTCTTCAACGTCGGTTAATCCGGTGAGTGTATCTTCAGTTTCCAGCTTCTGGACAATTACACCGGCGTGTGTCTTTTCCTTAACGTTGGTTCAACCGGTGTATTGAATTTCTTCACAGTCTCTTCGATTCTTGTCCTTTGGACCGAAGAGGTGGCCCTTCGGGCCTTGCTATGCCTCTCTTCTCTTTGTCATCACTTGAACCTAAAAGCCTGAGAATAGTCATCTTAACAATCACATTAGTCCAAGTGTTGTGTGTGTCATTAATCGCCAAAACATTATATTGAAATATGGCATGAGAGGCCATTTTCGCTACAATCGTGTACAGGGGGATTCTGCAGACCAACCGGTCTGACCGGTCTCCGCGGGTATAAATACCCCTTCACTTGTATTAAGTTAGGGTGGCTTTTGTATCTCGTCCGTGGATTGCTTGTTCCTCCAGGCCGCCACCCCTGTGTCTCTCTCCCCCCGCTCTTCTCTTTAGAATAGGATTTGCTTATGGATTCGTGAGACTTTGTATTGGATTTGGTTTGGAAAGGGGGCCCTATCCTCCTTGTGCCCTCTGGGCTTTTGAATCAATCCAATCCCGTCCCTCTTGTGCTCTTTTGTGATGGATTTTCGTTTCATTTTTGATGCACATGATCGCGACGGTTCGTAGAGCTCTTTGTAGTGATTCCCGTGCCCCTAGCTTCGTGCCAAACCCTCTGGAATCACGAGTTCCTACGAATTGAAGTTTTTGAGTTCTTGAGAAAACCCCAATCCTTCTTGATCTTCCCTCAAATTCTCAAGTTTCATTGATCTTTTGGGAAAGATCTCTTGGGGATATGTTCGCAGGTTAGTTGTGGAGGTATCCTCCAAGTTTCACTGGATTTGGACTTCGTTTGGTCGAGATTCCTCTTTTGAAGTCTTGTTCACGGGTTTTTTTGGGTGGCACCGGTCAGACCGGACAACACGATCGGTCAGACTGGTCAAGACCTGTTCAGGCCACGATCGGTCAGACAGGTATTGCAGTGGTCAGACCTATCCAGGCAGTCGAGTTCTGCGATTTGCATCGTATTGACTCTTTTGCTTCCGCGTAGCTTCCTAGGGCTTTTCGCTGGAGATAGCTTATCCATAGCTACTCTCTCATATCCGAGGTTCGAGAGCTTGTGGTGATTTTTGGGATATAGGCCGATGGATCGATTTCGAAAGAAATTTTGATCGGCTCTCATTCACCCCCCCTCTGGTCGCCGATTTCGGTCCCTTAATTGGTATCAGAGCTTGTTGAGGTTTTCAGTACCTTAACCGGTTCGAAAACCACTTGGCGACCATGGCGAGTCTTGGTAAGATCCATGTGTTTGCCGGCGAGGACTATGCTTATTGGAAGGTGCGTATGCGAGCCTTCTTGCAAAGCATGGGAGCCGAGGTTTGGGAGATCACCAAGAACCAGGCTTACAAGGTGCTTGCCATTCGGACCACACCTCTTCAGGTGTCCGAGCACGAGGTTAACGCCAAGGCTGTCAATGCCTTGTTCGCTGGCGTTTCTCGTGCGGAGTTCTCACGCGTCCAGGGTTTTCAGGAAGCCCACAAAGTTTGGACGTGCCTTGAGAACTACCACGAGGGCACACCTCAGGTGAAGGCCAGACTGTTCGAGACTCACCGGCGTGAATATGAGAATTTCACATAGGGGCCGTGTGAGAGCATTGGCGACATGTTTAGTCGATTTCAATCGATTGTGAACAAAGTCAATGCGAACAGATCTGCTGATGCCCTTGAGTACACAGAGCATGAGAAGGCCCTCAAGCTGCTCTACGCACTTGACTGCTCTATGTGGGATCTCAAGGTGAACACGATCATTGAGTCTACTGGCTATGAGACTGACCATGAATGAGCTTTTCAGCAAGCTCAAGGCCACAGAGGTGGATAACCAAATACAAGCCAAGCTCAATGGTGCCCCTCCTTCCAAGAGCATCGCTCTTGTGACTAGCCCAGGTGAATCGAGCTCTAACGCTAACTCTCCTCTTGGATTTTCTCTTGCCTCTTTGCCTTCTGTCATAGATGAGCAGCTGGAGACGCTGGGCGACGACGACTTGTGCCTCCTCATCAGCAAGTTCCAGCGCGTCTACCACAACAGGCAGAGGAAGAAGAATCCTGGGTGCTACAACTGCGGCGATTTGAACCACTTCATCGCCGATTGCCCCAAGAAGTCTGGCGGTGGCCAGAACAACCACTTCGACTACTACCGCCACCGCGACCGCGACGAGGGAGGCTCCAACAAGGAGCGTCGGCGCAACAAGCACCGCAGTCGTGACTGGGGAGGACGCTTCGACAAGGAGTCGCTCAAGAAGCGCTTACAGTACAAGGCCAAGAAGCGGGAGAAGGCCTTCCTGGCGCAGTTCAGCGACCTCGACAAGAGCTTCGACACCGACCGCTCTTCTTCACCGACCTCCGACGATGACGACAAGAAGAAGAAGAAGAAGAAGCGGGACAAGGAAACCACCGGCTTCATCGAACTTTGCTTGGTGGCCGGCCGGCGCAAGGGCTTCTGCACCATGGCGGGTGAAGCCGATGGTGCTCGTGCGTCTTCGGGTGGACATGCTACACCGACGCACATCGACTCTTCTCCTGGATCCGAGAGTGATTCAGAGGTAAACTCAATGATCGACCTGCTTGATACAGAGGTTAGGGAGTTGTACGCCGCTCTCGACAACCAGAAGAGGCTACTTAAGGAAGCAGCTAGAGAGCGTAGAAAGCTTAGGGCTGAGCTGTCTTGTGCTAGGGAGAAATCTGGTGAGGATGAGTGCGCTGGCTGCATATCTCACATGAACGATCTTGTTGCTCTCCGTGCCAAGCCTGATGAGAACGTTGCGAACTCAGATGTTGCTAAGACTTCGCTGGCTGACGTGTCTCATGAGCTCGCTTAGGCCAAGCATGAACTAGAACTGGTTAAGGACGCTCCCATTGTTAGTGATGTGCTTGAATGTGATGAGTGTCCTATCTTTAAGGCTGATCTAGCTTCTTTACAGTCAAAGTTTGCTACTGTTGTGTGTGAACTAGAGGAGCTTAGGTCTAGTCCTATTCTGCTTGGTGCCTGTAAGCTTTGTCCCACGCTTAGGTCGGAGCTAGATGAGAAGAACGCCTT
Organism: Panicum virgatum; assembly: GCF_016808335.1. Taxonomy (NCBI): domain Eukaryota; kingdom Viridiplantae; phylum Streptophyta; class Magnoliopsida; order Poales; family Poaceae; genus Panicum; species Panicum virgatum. The sequence continues at coordinate 36,752,186 of NC_053140.1, read as the reverse complement.
GGTTAAGTCTTTAGGGAAGACTAAGGTCGTGGAGTCTAGCCCACCTATTGACTGCTCTATTTGCCCTGGTTTGATCTCTGATTTGGATAATCTTGCGGTAGAGAAAGCCAACTTGGAGAATGAGAATATCTATCTTAGGACGATTCTTAGTTGGGTTTCTGCTAGTGAGCCGCAGTTGGGCATGATGATTAAGCAGTTCAAGCGTGGTGATGGTTTTGGGGTCGGTTACACCTACACGAAGTTAGACTTTGACAGGTTATATGGTAAGATCGGCAAGGCTGCTGGAGTTCGGAGTGCTCTAAACACTGCTAGTTCGAGCACGCAGCCTTCGCTTGTTGACCCCGTGGATGGTGTGCTGAAAGAACCACAAAAAACACCTCCACAGAAGCAGGTTTGGGTTCCAAAGCCCAATGAGTTGAGGAATCCCCTCGACACGCTCCCTGCTGCCGCAGGTCAAGTTGCCCAGAAGAAGAGGGCTGCTCCTCCCCGTCCGCAGGCTAGGCCTCCACCTCCCAAGAGAGAGGTGAGGTACCACTGCGAGTACTGTGACAGAGAGGGTCACCTGGAGGAGTTTTGCATCAGGAGGAAGCGGGCTGTGAGGCGTGAGCAGGAGAGACGGAATGCGGACATGTACTCTGCTCGGGTTCATGGTCCTCCTTGGTGTGGTGGTAGGCATGATGCTAGGGCGCGCTGTGTAGGTGGAGGTCAGGGAGACGGTGGTGCTTACCATGCTCCAGCGGGTGGTCGCTTTGCCGGTCGTGTTCCTGGTCATTTTCAGTACGGCTATGGACCATGGGAACGAGGCTTTGGAGGAGGTTTCGATGCTCCACGCTTTCCTCGCGGTTGTGTTCGTCAGTCACGCGGCAGATGGGATGGGGGATACGGTTTGTCTGGTTTTGCTAACCCTTCTGTATAGCAAATAGCTCGACACTGGTTTGCTTCTCACTTTGCTAACCCCAGTGTTGAGACATTTGCTCACCCTTTGTCTCACTACTGATGTGCAGGTTGGAGGCTTGGAGAACAGGTGGATCATGGACTCCGGTTGTTCGCGCCACATGACCGGGAATGACAAATGGTTCTCCAGCCTTACCCCGATGCGCTCAAAGGAGTACATTGTGTTCGGAGATAATGGAAGAGGAAAGGTACGTGGACTTGGCGCAGTTCGAGTTTTTGATCGCTTTACCCTAAGAGAGGTTGCTTTGGTTTCGAACCTTGGGTTCAATTTGCTTGTTTTTTATCGCTTTACCCTAAGAGAGGTTGCTTTGGTTTCGAACCTTGTGTTCAATTTGCTTTCTGTTTCGCAACTTCTTGATGAGGGGTTTGAGGTTCGCTTCAAGGAGGGTTGTTCGCGTGTTCTCGATTCCAGAGGAGATTTGGTTTGCCGGATTACACCTCGCAATCGGGTTTTCTTGGTTGACTTCTCTGGAACTCCTCTTGGCCCTTCTCGTTGCTTGTTGGCTGGTCCTTCTTCTGATCTGTGGAAGTGGCATAGGAGACTTGGACATTTGAGTTTTGATCTGTTGTCGAGACTGAGCTCACTTGACCTGATCCGAGGATTGCCCAAATTGAAGTTTGAAAAGGACCTTGTTTGCCATCCATGTCGCCATGGGAAGATAATTGCTACTTCACATCCGCCTGTTAATCAGGTGATGACCGCTCACCCTGGAGAGTTGCTACACATGGACACAGTTGGTCCTTCTAGGGTGATGTCTGTTGGTGGGAAGTGGTACATTCTTGTGATTGTGGACGAGTTTTCTCGCTATTCTTGGGTCTTTTCATGAGAACCAAGGATGAGGCTTTCGAGTTTGTTCGAGACTTGATCTTGAGGTTGAAAAATGAGCTACCCCAGGCCATGCGAGCGATTCGCAGTGATAATGGCACAGAATTCAAAAACGCTCATTTTGACGCCTTTTGCAGTGATCAACGGCTTGAACACCAGTATTCTTCTCCCTACACTCCACAGCAGAATGGAGTTGTAGAGCGGAAGAATCGGACGCTGGTTGAGATGGCGAGGACGATGCTCGATGAGCATAGGACTCCTCGCAAATACTAGGCTGTGGCGGTTAACACCGCTTGTTATGTGTTCAACCGCATTTTCTTGCGTGCTTTCATGCACAAGACTTCTTATGAGTTGCGATTTGGACGCCAGCCCCGTGCTGATCATCTCAGAGTTTTCGGTTGCCGGTGCTTTGTGCTGAAAGAGGGAAATCTTGATAAGTTTGAGTCTCGCTCGTCTGACGGCATTTTTCTCGGTTATGCTTCTCACTCCAGAGCTTACCGTGTGCTGATTATTGATACTAACATCTTCAGAGAGACTTGTGAGGTCACTTTCAACGAGACTGCACCGTGCAATTCTTCTGTCTTTGAAGTTGCAAGAGATGATAAGCTCGGTACCTCCATCTTTGAAGATGAGGAGGAAGAAGCTGCGGAGGGCGACGCTGAGGCTACCACGCGTGCTGTGGACCCAGCCGTCTCTGCCATGAGCTCAGACGATGACGACGGCCCCGACCCGACTACGTCTACTTCCCGGGGGCCGATCGAGCAGGTGACTCAGGCTTCACCAGTTGCACATGAGGAGACACCAGGTTTGGTTAAGGAGGAGGCGACTTCGACGCGGGAAGCTCCACGACACATTCAGCGTCGTCATCCACCTCAACAGATGCTAGGTGATCTCAACGAGCGAGTCACCAGGTCCAACGTAACGAGTATCGCCGGCTTTGCTCATTCAGTATTTGTTGCCTCTTTTGAGCCAAAAGATATTGGACACGCTCTTTCTGATTCTAATTGGGTCAATGCCATGCATGAGGACTTGAAAATTTTGAAAGAAACCAAGTTTGGGTTTTAGTCGAGCCTCCATCTGCTCGTAATCCCATCGGAACGAAGTGGGTTTTCAAAAACAAGCAGGGTGAGGATGGGTTGGTTGTTCAGAACAAGGCTCGTCTTGTTGCCCAGGGGTTTTGCCAAAAAGAAGGGATTGATTTTGAGGAGAATTTTGCCCCTGTTGCTCGTTTGGAAGCTATTCGAATCTTTCTTGCATTTGCTTCTTTCAAGGGTTTTAAAGTTTTCCAAATGGATGTGAAATCTGCCTTCTTAAATGGTTTTATCGAAGAAGAGGTTTATGTGAAACAACCGCCTGGTTTTGAAAATCCCAAGTTTCCAAACCGTGTTTATAAACTTCAGAAAGCTCTTTACGGTTTGAAACATGCGCCTAGAGCTTGGTATGATAGACTGAAAATATTTTTGCTGGCTCAGAGTTTTAAAATGGGATGTGTGGATAAAACCTTGTTCCTCATGCGATCTGGCACTGATTTTCTATTAGTTCAGATATACGTGGATGATATTATCTTTGGTGGCTCTTCTCACGCTCTTGTCTCCAAGTTTTCTGAGCAGATGTCCAGGGAGTTCGAGATGAGCATGATGGGTGAGTTGCAGTTCTTCCTCGGGCTGCAGATCAAGCAAACTTCCCAGGGCACGTTCATCCATCAAGCCAAGTACACCAGAGACTTGCTGCGGAAGTTCGACATGAGTGACTTGTCTCCTCAGCCGACTCCGATCAGCACATCGACGGCGCTCGATGAGGACTTGGATGGCGAGGCGGTGGACCAGAAGGAGTACAGGAGCATGATCGGCTCCCTCCTGTACCTGACGGCGACGCGGCCGGACATTCAGTTCGGCATCTGCATCTGTGCGCGGTACCAGGCTTCTCCGCGCACCTCCCACAGGCAGGTGGTGAAACGCATCTTCAGGTATCTAAAATTCACTCCTGAATTTGGTTTTGGTACTCTGCGGATTCTTCTCTGGATTTGGTGGGCTTTTCTGATGCCGATTTCAGTGGGTGTCGGTTGGATCGCAAGTCGACATACGGCACTTGTCAATTTCTCGGTACATCTTTGGTGTCTTGGTACTCTCGCAAGCAGGCTAGTGTAGCGCTTTCTTCCACAGAAGCTGAGTATGTTGCCGCTGTTAGCTGCTGCTCCCAAATACTTTGGATGAAACAAACCTTGCAGGATTATGAATTGAGTTTTGGTAGGGTTCCCATCTTTGTAGACAACATGTCCGCTATTAGCATTGCAAAGAACCCTGTCCTACACTCCAGAACCAAACACATAGATATCCGGTTCCATTTCCTGCGGGACAATCATGACAGAAGCCACATAGACTTGATCAATGTCCCTTCAGAGAGGCAAACCGCAGATATCCTAACCAAACCGCTTGAGCAGGACACCTTTGTTCGCTTGCGAGGGGAGCTTGGGGTTTGTTACCCCTTTTGATCGCTGACTTTTCTTTGGTTAGCTTTGTAGTTTATATTTGCCTCCCTTCGTTTTCTAGGTTTGGTAGTTGCATTGTGCATATGCATTGTACATGTTTGCATTTTGCATTGTCTCAGTTGTACTAGCATTCTTGTATACATTGCTATGATCTTCTAGTGCCTACTAGTGTGAGTTGATAAATTTGATCATGTATAGCTTGCTCCACTGTGTATATGACATCATCTGAGTTAAGCTATTTTGATTTGAAAATCTGAAAACATGATCACCCTGTCTTGGCTACTAGCATGTTAGGGCGTGTTGATATGCTTTGCTATCTTATTCATGCTAGTGTAGCCTTTCGTTCAGCAATTCATACTTGAAATGATCTAAATTTGATAAAATTGCTTGAACTGTTCTTGAAATGGATTGAAAAGATCCAGGTGGGATTGCTTGTCGCACTGATCGAGTTTTCGGGACGGCTCACTTTGCACTTGTGAGAACCCGGGCAAGGCTGTGCATGACTGAAACGAGTGTCTTAAGCTTCTGATTGTCTTTGGCATAGGCTTGGCCTCGTTGCTAAGTAAAGCATGACAAGCTTTCAACCCCTGGTACTAAGAATTGCTTGATATAATTTGATTGAAAAATGAATGTTTGCAACATGCTTTGGCTGGTTTGGCTCACCTGTATGAGTTTGATTAGCACTGCTTTCCTTTCCCTACTTGTTAGTGCTAGATCATGGGTGATGCTTTTATTTCTTCTAAACTGAACTTGCCTAGCTCTAGACTGATCTGATATACCCTGTTGAGCTAGATACAGGTTTTGTTTATGGATGCACACGTGCTTGTGACTAGATGTTGCTCATATCCTTGTATCCCTGAATGCTTTCACTTACACCTCCCGCATTACATTCATTGCATAGCATCTGTTCAGTGGGAGTCACGATTTCAGGGGGAGGTTTAGGCATATTTTAGGCTTGATGTGTGCATGTGCCAACAAGGGGGAGAGTTTTTGGGAGAAGTGATCGAACAAGGGGGAGACTTGTTTGATTGTTGAAAAACTTGTTGTGCACAGGGCTTTGAGAGTGCATCATTTTGGGAGAGTTGCACTTGTGAGAGGGAAAAACTTTGCTTGGGGAGTATCTACTTTGTTTCTGGCTCTTGAGTTCTCCTCGTTTTCCCTCCACTTCCAGCATGACTGCGTCGAGCGTTACCTCTGTCTTTGAGGAGTCATGTTTTGGCTTTTGATCGATTGCGTCGAGCCGTGGCCCTTGTCTTAGGGGATCGATCTGTGCTTGAGTAAGTGACTATTCTTGACTTTCTGAGCTTTTTGTCACTTGCTTGAGTTCTTCACTTTCTTGCCTCTATTTTATCACTTCTCTGGTTTCAGGTGGTGTGTTGACAATGCACTCATCAAGGGGGAGATTGAGGAATGTTGAGTACTCTATCCTGCCTGTGATGAGTGAATTGTCAACCATGCGGTGTGATCGTGCGTTTGGTCTTTGGATTGCAGGTACACGGGCGTCGAGTGTCGATGGTGAGCTGCCGTGGAGGAGCTCAGGCCGGGCGGCAGCTGTGGCGTCCACTCCTGGATCGAGGGCGCAAGCGGCGACGGAAGGCGGGTTTCTTGGTTTGCGCCACAAAACCAAGCAGGCGGACGGCGGTTGAAGACGCCAAGTCGTGGAGGCACGGGCGTCGGTCTCGGGACTGGCGGAGGCGACGGGCGTCGACGGCATCTAGAGCCTCGCTGCGGGCGAGGAGGTGACGGGCGTCGGGCGGCGTCTAGGGCCGTCAGAAGGCCGAGGCGGGAACGGCGTCTAGGGCCACGGCGTGGAGGCGGGAATCTTCCTGCGCGAGGAGTTTTGGTGGTTTTCTCAAAACCAGCCATCTACCCGGGTTTCACGGACCTTCCAAAACCATGGCCCAGACCTTCATCAAGATGGCGGCATCGTGGAGAGGACTTCGTTCCGAAGAAAGAACCTCAGCCGTCAGATGAGATCGTGTACAGAGGGATTCTGCAGACCAACCGGTCTGACTGGTCCCTGGCACCGGTCTGACCGGTCTCCGCGGGTATAAATACCCCTTCACTTGTATTAAGTTAGGGTGGCTTTTGTATCTCGTCCGTGGATTGCTTGTTCCTCCAGGCCGCCGCCCCTGTGTCTCTCTCCCCCCGCTCTTCTCTTTAGAATAGGATTTGCTTATGGATTCGTGAGACTTTGTATTGGATTTGGTTTGGAAAGGGGGCCCTATCCTCCTTGTGCCCTCTGGGCTTTTGAATCAATCCAATCCCGTCCCTCTTGTGCTCTTTTGTGATGGATTTTCATTTCGTTTTTTATGCACATGATCGCGACGGTTTGTAGAGCTCTTTGTAGTGATTCCCGTGCCCCTAGCTTCGTGCCAAACCCTTTGGAATCACGAGTTCCTACGAATTGAAGTTTTTGAGTTTTTGAGAAAACCCCAATCCTTCTTGATCTTCCCTCAAATTCTTAAGTTTCATTGATCTTTTGGGAAAGATCTCTTGGGGATATGTTCGCAGGTTAGTTGCGGAGGTATCCTCCAAGTTTCACTGGATTTGGACTTCGTTTGGTCGAGATTCCTCTTTTGAAGTCTTGTTCACGGGTTTTTCTGGGTGGCACCGGTCAGACCGGACGACACGACCGGTCAGACCGGTCAAGACCTGTTCAGGCCACGACCGGTCAGACCGGTCCGTTGCACCGGTCAGACCGGTCCAGGCAGTCGAGTTCTGCGATTTGCATCGTATTGACTCTTTTGCTTCCGTGCAGCTTCCTAGGGCTTTTCGCGGGAGATAGCTTATCCATAGCTACTCTCTCATATCCTAGGTTCGAGGGCTTGTGGTGATTTTTGGGATATAGGCCGATGGATCGATTTCGAAAGAAATTTTGATCGGCTCCCATTCAACCCCCCCTCTGGTCGCCGATTTCGGTCCCTCGGGTGGTGGCGGCTCGTTGAGGTGCTAGCGGAGCTAAAGCGGCCACAGGCACGGGCGCGTGCTGCTGAGCTGCAGCGCCGACTCGAGCATACCTACAGCAAGCGCCACCGCCACGTCGAGGTGGCGCGCGGCCGAGTCCACGAGATCGGCGAGCGCCTACAGGAGGGCGAAGCTGCAGCAGCCGCCACCGCCACCGCTCCCTACAAGCTCGACCCTGATCGCTCTGCAGCCACTTCGGCCTGTCTTCCTAGGTGTGTCTCTTCATTTTTCTTTTCCTTCTGATTTGGCAATGAACAATGAAAAGCTGATATCTTAAATTTAAGTATGGTGTACTAAATCATTTGTCCATGAGGTGGTAAAAGCTCGGACAAGGTGTGCTGAAGCAACTGCAGCAAGGGTAAGCTCGGACATGGTGTTGAATTTGCTATCAAAGATGGTTTGTTTCTTAAAAATTGGACCCTGCACAATGTGGGGTTCAGCTCTGAATTGTTAGTTCTGAGCATATCTGTCAGGTTGCATTGGTCAGAATATCTGCTGAACATGCATTTGGGTCTGCTGAAATAAAACAAGATCTTGTTGTCGGTCCTCCTAACTCCATTGTCTTCTATGAAGTGGAACGTGTTTCCTTCGAGAACGTTTGCTTAAAATCTTTTGATCTTGCGTGTTTAGCTTGGTTGCTATTCTTGATCAGAACGTGTTTACATTGGTACCTTTTGTGCAGAACAAAGAATCATGGGATTTAAAGAGCAATGCTGAGAAGATTGAAGCAGCTGCCAAGAAGAAAGATGAAGGCAATGCTACGTTTAAGATGGGCAAGTACGCCAAGGCTTCCAAGAGACATGAGAAGGTAATTGACAACATGCTACGTTCAATGAATTGCCTTCGTAGCCTACAGAACTGACATCTACAGGAATCATTGATGTTTGGAGGTCATGTTAGCCTACATTTGCATAGATGAGTTATTTGTTCACTTACGCCAAACCTACATGTTTACCTAATTTAACATTTTGTGGAAGGATCACTATGCCAACAAGAGACATATTTAATTGCAATCTCTTCAATTTACTGATTTATTTTCGGTACAATATCCTTTATAATGAGTTTTTTGTCCTGGTTAGGTATACTACCTGATTATATTGCTTTTGTTACCATGCTAAGCAAGTTCATTCTGAGCTGACATCACTGTATAAACAGGTATATGGGTAGGCTATCTGTTACTACTTTCATTGTTGATTAGTTGAATTGATGTATGTTTCAGAGCTTTGGGAATTGATTTAGCATGGATTGATTGTGGGAAAGTGTAATGTTATTTTTAGCTCAATTTCTCCATGATACTTTGTAAACATTTTGACACTACAGAATGAGTTCCTGGAGATTCTGTTGGTTTCAAGGATCTATTATGGTACTGCTAACCAGTGGTGCATCCAGTTAATCATAAACTTTTTTTTGCCGAATATGTTGTTTATGTCCAAAATATCGTATCTGAATACCTGCACTGCTCTAAATTTGTTGGAGAAATTTACATAGGTTTAGTATCATGGATACTAACCTTCTTTCCTTTCTGAATATAGTAGGGCGAGAGTAGGCATCAGTATTAAACATCTATACTAAACATCGAACTGTCCATGCCATGCTGATATTGATGAGAGGACAGACATCTAATGTCTAGGATTCACTCGATGTCTTGCGGATTCATTCTTTATGGAATCATGTAAGTCTACTCATGGTTTGCATGAGCAAATCAGATAACTCTACCTTAATTATTTATGTGTCAGGCTAATTTTAACAAATTTGACAATTGGTGATCCTATCGTGTTGCGTTCTTCATAAACATTGTTGGTTGACATTACCTTCAACTGTTTGTTGAAATGCCTCTTAAGAGATGTATGTTTATTCTTCTTAGAATTAGACAACAGTTGCTTAACCTAATCATTCAAGTTTGAGTTGCTGCATAACCTAACCATTCAACATCTTGTAGTTCTTCCTTATTTTTGTTCTATTCTTTGGTATGATTAATATTTTCATATGTGGTTCTCTACATGACATATGAGCCATCCCAGTTTTGCAACCCAAACTGATTGATATAACGATTTCTGAGTGAATTATAATTCCATGACACCATTCCAACTATAGGTAGCAGATTTATTTCATCTCTATTTTTTCCCATCCAACTATCAGAATGATCAATTACAAACCTAATCCTGTCTGCCCCTCATCCATGGAAAAAATATTCAGTAGTTCTTTGAGATTGGCTGAAACATTAATTATATAGTTCATATAGGGAGGGTCCGTCCTGGACGATGATGCTTCAAATTGTGCTATTTGAAATTATGCCTAACCTTTTGTATAGCTTTTAATTTAACCTTCATACAAAATAATGATATCCTTTTGTTATACGCATGCCAATAGTACAGATCATTTTACTTTTAAAGAGCCAGAGGCCCCCTCTCTCGCCTAAGATGGTCGGGATTGGCTCAAGGTCTCATGGTTGTTGCTCATCAAGTTCAGTGGACATATATGATTGCATGATGTGAATCCATCTGTGTGATGTAATATAAGAATTTTAGCATAAAGATGATACTGTAAGAATTTCTTGGCCTTAGCTATTTTCTATCTAACTTCTAGTAATTAGATGCATGATAGATGGATAAGTCATGTGGATTTTGGTAGATTTACATAATATATTAGTGCGGGGAAGAGGGTGGAGTAGCTGGTTGAAGGAACTGATGTTGAAAACGAAGGACAACAAGGATACTAGACTAATTGATAAACTTTTTATTAAATGTAGCAAAACTACTGATGAGAACTATTGCTTTCTAAGTTATGCTATGTTTCCTAAATTATAAGATTTTTTTTGTATGTCCCACGGATTGATGATTAAAGTTCCTCTTTTTCTTCTACACATGAAATTTATTTGGCTACCACAGCTTAAAGATAAGATCAAATCTATGTGTGGCAACTATTTCTTTGAACCTAAGATTATTAATTTTTGTATATATTAGTTATGAGTGTAAATAAAGATTGTTCTATTACATCAAAATTTTAGTTAGTATCATATCAACGTATAGCACGCACGTGTCGCGCGGGCATGGTTACTAGTTTCTACAAGGATTAAAGGAACTAGATCTACTATATACTCTTTATCAATAGACTTTACAAAATGTTTAACTACGGCTTCACAAGTCGGATATAGGAGCGAATAATGTATTGTAGATCAGTCCCTCTTTCATCATGATGATTAATAGTGACCTTTCACCTTTTTTGTGACTTGATGTGGGTATGATAAGTATAGATATTATCATTCATGAAAAACATATGGTGAGTTTGCTCCTATGCACTCTTAGTTATTTTAGGAATGGTTTGCTACTTAATGAAATTATTATGATTAGGAAAAGCGGATAAGCTCAAGAAGTAATTGAACAGAGGCATGGAGGAGGGGCATTGTTGACGGCCATTATTTCACCTTTTGACCATCAACTTCTAGAAAATAAATTGAGTTTTACACTATATTCCATTCATATTTTACTTATTTCTAACGAATTCGACAAGTTTTGAATGAGTTGTGCTTGCGGGAGACTATGTACCAAAAATCGGGCAAAATTTCCAAGCCGCCCGGCCTAGCACCTCTTCACAACGTGATCAAGCGGCAAAGAAACACATTCACATTGCCTCTGAGCCATGGATTGGAAGTCGGTTTGATTGATTGAATTGAAAGGCATCAACCTTGGATCAAAGTGCCCACTTTCATGCAAGAACTCAAGCAAACATCAATGCTCCACTACCCTGGATGAAGTACAACCCTTGATCAACAATGTTGGTGAAACAGAGGACCGAGAAGCGCCAGAGCCAGGCCGGCTAGCCTTGCAACAGTTCTGCTTCGGACCGACACAACTGAATACTAACCCCAAGAGCTTGATCTAAGACGTTCACCAGAAGGGCGGTGCCACACGGTGCCATCTCCAGGCCGGCTAGCTTAGGGGGGTTGGCTGGCCTCACTTTGTAGCCACTCAGCTTCCACACTCGCATGGAATGCATGTCAATCGCCATACCTGCTTACAACCATTGCAACCGTCCAAGTACCGACGTCCAACTAGTATAAATAGGGGGAGGGGGTCACTCCTCACTTGTAAACACACCAAAAGAGCTATTCTCTCTTCATTTTCTAAAGTAGGTTTAGTAGTTGGGAGTTATAGTTGAGTCAAGCTTATCTCGGGATTCCAGAGTCATTGAAAGTTTGGTATAAGCTCTTGTATCTTTCTTTTAATTTATTAAATATAAATTATTTTCTTTATTTTTTCGAGTCGGCTTTACTTGTCTGCCTAGTTTCTCGCGATCTTTCCTTGCGGGTTTTCTTGCCCAGACTAGGGAACTTAAGTCAGTTTCCTAGGTTGAGGGGGATGCCATCACTCGCTCCTGAAAATTATTTTTAGAGGTGGGTGACGCCATCACCAACCTCTGAAAATGCATTTTTAAGGGCGGGTGACGCGATCACCAACCTCTAAAAAATTATTTCTAGGGGTGGATGATGGCGTCACCCGCCCCACCAAATGGTGGTCATTTTCACGGAGGGGTGACGTCATCAGCCACGCCTAGAAATATATTTTTAGAGACGGATCAACTGTTACAGTAGCTCTGCTATCTGTAGGAGCAGGTTACCTTTTGACCCAAGGATGTTCCTACAAATTGTTTTTATAGTAGTGGCTTGCATCAATCACTAGTATATACGTGGAACGCTATACGTGGGTGTACCCAATGCTTGGATCAGTTAGGACATCTTTTCATGCCATATAGAAATGAGGGAAACCACAAAAGTATTTGAAAACTAGGATGAAGAGGGAAAGGTTAAAAAAAAGGTAAAAGTACTTGATATATTCGATTGGATTAACCCACGATCAGTCATCTTGAAATTTATACAGTGGGAAGATCTTACCTATTAGGAGTCTAGTCTACACAAAAGAAGGTTTCTGGAAAATACCATCAAAAAAATTCCGTCAAGGAAAATACCATGGTGAGGACGGCAAGAAGGGAGGAGGGAGATGCAGGTCAGTTCACGACGTTGACGCGCAAGTAACGTTCTTTCTTTCGAAGGTATTTTCCTTGACGAATGTCTTTCCATGGTATTTTCCGAAAATCGTCGTTTTCGATGCTATAGAACCAATTTTTTCAAAGAAAAAACTGATAGCATATCTACGGCTCCTGACTCCAAAAATAACGCATATCAAAACCACGTGACCTGGTTTTAAACCGAACGTTCCACTATAAAACTGAAGCATGTAAACATTTCCCTACCATCATAACTTTCACATTTGTACTCCAAACTAGCAATCCATATATTCATTTCGAAAGTGCAAGGGCTTTGTAACAGTGAACTCAAGGTAAGATTGGAACAAGAGATTGTTTGATCAGTGCAACTCAGCAACTGTTCCTCATGTAGTCCTCTAGTCTCATGCATTTAAAAGGTAAAGATTTGAATTCTTGAGAACCGTACCTCTGGAATTAGAAATCAGAAGACTCAATCATTATTCCAGCATTCAACACATAACACCCTAAACGATCTGTAACAATTGGCAAGTAACGCTGGAAGAACAGTTCCAGAATGGATAAACTTCTACAGTAAAATGTCATGTACCCGTAGAATGGGAAATATATATACTGATTAATCATGACGGCAAAGAGACAAGTCAGAATTTCCTGCCAAGAACCGGCCATGGCCTAGCGGAAACTCAACCTGACGGCTAGTAAATTCTGAAACCATATTCGAGTTTGACGGAAATACTAGTGCCAGTTCAAATCGAAGGCAGCAGCAGGGGCGGGCCCAGTTCAATTCAAGGGTATTCAACTGAATACCCAATATTTTTAGCACAAAACTTCGTATATGTGTTGTATTCCATGTAAATGATTCAACAATTAAAAAGCTCACAGTATAATAGGCCTACCGTTTCTCCTTCTCTCGTTGAGGCCCAAAACCAATAATAAGCCCACCTTCTCACCATCCCCCATTGGCCGACCTGATGCCCACACAGCCCATGTCGGCACCTGATCCTACAATCCTGCCACCGAGTACCCACTATCCACACCCAGCACCCCCACTAGCCCAGGAATCCTAGACCGGCGCCGGCGGCGGACCCTTACCGGCAGCTAGACTGCGGCGGACGAGGAACGGGCGGACGGCGGCAGTCAGCCGCAGCCCGAGCCCAAAGGCAGCTCTGCTTGCCGAGACCAGTTGGGCGCATGGCGTGTCGTCACCGAGCCACCAGCACCTCTTGCTTGCACGGCACCCGGTGCGGAGGCGCTACGCTCAAGCACCTGGACGGCACACGACCCAGAGCCTAGTGCCCAAGGCCACGAGGGCGGCGGGTGGCAGCACTGCAGGTCTAGTTTTTCAAGCTTTGTGAATAAATCCTTGTGAATGTTGAATAGTTGTGAATTTGTGATGAATTGATAGCAATACCACGATCAAAATGTTTGTGATAAATTGAAAGTGAATTTGTGCTAAATCTTTAGAGATGAATGGTAGAGCCACCACTAATTTTTGATGAGATCTTTTTTGAAAAGGCTAGCAATGAATTATGTCTATATTTGAGGCTGTCAAAGAAAGACTTTAAAATTTTTGAATACCCATACTCCGCATCCTAGGCCCGCCCCTGGGCAGCAGCATTATATGCTGCTACGTTATCCTCTTCATGTTCGTCAGCACTTACTACTACTTGCGCCTGATGACCACGCATGCTGAAATTTTCGTCATCTCCAGACAATTAAGTCAAATTCAGAGGCGGAAATTCTTCGATTTCTTGTAAGGTCATGGATTAATTCCAATTAAGCTGTTTCATTCATTACTTAATACCTTTCAGTGATGTAGACGGCACTGTTTCTTTTTGTTCTTTTATACTTTTTTTTTGCGGGTTTTGTTCTTTTATACTGACCGATGAAGGGAGACTGAGCATATACGTAGAAAGCTGAGAACATAGAAAATTTGACGTGCTACTCCCTTGCACTATCACAATTTAAGGCGGACTGGAAACAATTTAGAGAAATAGTTTTAGAGCTATCTCCAGGTGCAAAAATAAACATTATAGAAGTATTGCAGGAATTGAGAATCAAAGACTAGTTTTGCAAACCATGCCCAACCATTTATTTTGCGACAAAGAGGGTGCGTGGTACATGTTACGAGCTAGTCGTGTTAATAATAAAAAGCATTTTTCACGTGATTCTTTTACCAGAATGCACGCGCGCGCCTTGTCAAGTTCAATGGGAAACGAGAGGCTGCCTTGTTGCAGTTGGTCGCCAACAAAGACCAGCAGTGCACGCTAGAACGCATAATACACTGACATACATGCATGCACGTACGCGGTGTGCTGCCGCCGGCTGCAGATCGGCGAGTTGGCCTAAAATTATGTAGTAGGCTGGTACTACTTCAGATTCAAATTGTTGTTCGTTTGACTATTTTGATTTTATGTTTGACCACTCGTCTTATTTAAAAAATTTGTACACCAAATATTGTCAAAATTAAATCATTCTTGAAGATCTTGTATTGATAAAGCAACCCACAACAAAAAAAGTGATATTTTACACAAATTTTTAAATAAGATGAGTGGTCAAATTTGGAATAAAAAAAAGTCAAACGACCTATAATTTGAGATGGAGGGGGTAGCAAATTAAACAACCCTCAAATGAATTAGTCTAGCACCTTTTCGAGAAATTAAACTTTATTTGAAACCGGCAATCGGCCAGAGGGACAATTATTCTACCCCCAGATTTGGTCTCAGGTACATGCATGCCTTGGCAACAACTACTATTAGTCTATTATTAATTACTCTTGAGTATTGACACTGGAAAGTTCTTTCTTTTTTCTTCATCAAGGGGACGACACAGGAAAATTCTTCTTGGCACTCCAACTCCAAATGCTAATCCTTTGAAGTTCTTACCAACTTGCTGCCGGATCAGGACCGAGTTGACCAAGACTATGCACACGAACGCGCGCGTGCGCGTGGACAAAGGCAAGAGGCCATAGGGTTGGCGGCGGACAGCAAGAGCGAGAAGGCGTCAGAGTCCGATGACCAAAGCAGTCACGTCTAGCTCCGATCCACCCCGCGCCGAGATTAACGAACTAATCAATCGCTTAATTAATGTCGCTGCCTTGCCGTGTTTTTACACTGCTATCTTGTTTATTTATCTTCTTCTTCTTCTTCTTTTAACGAAGCAGCTAGCACAGGATCGTAGTAGTTTGCACTGGTCAGCTTTTGACATTTTCATCAGGTAATAGATAGATAGACCCACACGGCACGGCTGGCCTATATGTAGACAGACAAGGGAGCCTGCAGGCTGCAAATGCAGAAAAGGAGCAAAGGTGCTAGACCGTACAAGAGAAGATAGAAAAAGTGCTCGCTGATGGAGCTCAAGACTCTTGTTTTCAAGGAGCTGATGGTGAGAGGTGCAGATAAGGTATAGAGCTGCCATCATTTTTCTCATCCCTGCAACTTAGCGTTAATTTGCTTCTTTTTTCCCGGGTTTTCTGAAGTTCTAGCTATTTTCTTTGTCATTAGTAAGAGGAGAATCATCTTGTTTCATTCAATTTGGCCCCAAAGAGATCCTCACTAATTTGCTCAATTTACTGAAAATATATCTCATACATATGTGCCCAGATGAACTTGGCCGACGAACCGGCCGGGCAATTTCTCACGCTTAGCCTGGGGCCGACGAGGGCGATCGCCGCAAGTTGCCACGCCACGGGAGGGGACATCGTCGATGCAAAGCTGCGAGCACACGCCGGGGACGACGAGGCCGCCGCCACCGCCGGTTTGGCCCTTGGGCTGCGCTGCGACAGCGGCGAGCCACCAGTAGTCCGCGCCGTCGTCTCCGCCGGCACCAAGCGGCAGAGGGCGGCGAGCGACGACGACCGGCACGGCACCACCGCCGGGGGCAGCAAGCGGAAGGCGCTGGTGCTGCCGGCGCCGCCGCGGCAGGAGAGGCCGGCGGCGGGCCGCGTCTCCTTCCGGGCGCGGTGCAGTGCGGCGACGGTGAACGACGGGTGCCAGTGGCGGAAGTACGGGCAGAAGGTGGCCAAGGGCAACCCGTGCCCGCGCGCCTACTACCGCTGCACCGGCGCGCCCGACTGCCCCGTGAGGAAGAAGGTGCAGAGGTGCGCGCGGGACATGTCCGTGCTGGTCACCACCTACGACGGCGCCCACAACCACCCGCTCACGCCCTACGCCGCCGCGATGGCGTCCGCCATGCTCGCGTCCGCCGCCGCCTCGTCGTCGCCGTCGTCGTCTGCGGCAGCGGCAGCGGACGCGACGGGCACTGCCACGGCCGCTCGGGCGGCGCGCGGCACGCCGATGCTCGTACGGCCCGTGGCCGTGCTGCCGCCGCGACGCTATCCATCGAGCGGCGGCGCGCCGGCTGCGGCGGCGTCGAGCCAGAACGTCGGCCCGGTGGCCAGCATCATGCAGAAGGCGGTCGCCGACCCCAAGTTCCGCGCGGCGGTGATGGCCGCCGTCGCGAGCTACGTCGGCGAGCAGTGCGGTGGGAGAACCATCGACGACTTGTTGACCCTGGCACCTCCCTGCTAACTGATGCGATTGACAAATAAATAAATGAGGATGTAAAAAGTTGTGACATTGTAGGTTTATTATCCAATTCCATTTCTTTTCTTCTTCTTTTTTTGTGAAAACCCCATTCCATTTCATTTGTTCATTCATACACAATAATTTAACATATCAGTTCATTCTGATTGTAACACCATTTTAATTGGTTTATTTGTTCCACATGATGCAACAAAGATGTCTGGTTTAATTATTTTATTTCCCATGGGCATTACGTGGCATTAATACGAACATCCTGCTTCTTGCTGAATTTCGTTTCCGGCTCTTGGGCAGCGCAATATTTACTAGGGAAATATCTAGGTAGGAAAAGTCATAGTAGTACAAATCTCTCCACCACTCGACGTAACGCAAGAATCTGATGTCAAACGGGAAATTTGTAATGTTATGCAAGTGCTTTTAATTTTAGGTCACTTATAGCCTAGGGATTCAATTGGGGGCGGATATGAGCATAGTACGTATTCCTATATTTTTTCTCGTTACCCCCCTCTATTTTAATTATACGACACGAATAGCCTTGTATATATTGTATAAGAGCATTTCCAGCAGTGCTCCAATCCTCAATGCAACTATCATATTAGGAGAGTAGATAAAAAAATAATGCTCCAGCAGTCTCTCAAAACTTATCCATTTTTCCAATAATTATTGGGACAGCCCAATAATTCATCCCAACTCTCCCTAAATAAAGGGGAGACTTTTACCTGTATACCCTTATGTTAAGTACTCTTGATCTCCACACTCCTATTTTTTTCAATCGCACCTGTATGTCCTGCCGCTATCTTATTTTTACCATATACCTTTCCGTCCATGTGCCGTTAGAAGATAACGGAAGCAAAATCCTGACAGGTGGGACTCAACAATGAAAATGACACTATTGCCCCTGGGTACCTCTTTACTCATATTCCCAAGTAAAAAAGAAAAAAAAAATAGGCCTCCCCTCCCCCCTGTCGTCGCCGGCCGCGGCCTCCGGCTGGCCCCGCCCGCCTTAGCTCATACGCATGCCCCCGACCCCTTTAGCTCTCCCGGGTCACCACGCGCTTGCACATGCACCGCAGCTCGGTCCCCAGCGCTGCGCTCGTGGGTTCGCCACCGCCTCGTGCCGCTGACGACCGCGCCATGGCTCGCCGCAGGTGTTGAGATTAGTCCCACATTGGTTGTGGGGGAGAGTTGAACCAACTTAAATGTGGGGGGAGTCACTCAACTCTTGGGCTAGCTTTTGGGGTGTAGCAAGACTTTCTCCGGGTGTGCGCCCCGTTGGGCCGACTCTCTTGTTTTTGGGGCCGACAATTGGTATCAGAGCTGGATCCGCAATCTCTTGTGCCCGTGCACACTCGGTGGTATAGGCCCGAAGCCTAGTGGACCCGTGGGTGTGAGATCTGTGTGTGCTCGTGTGTCGAGCCGGTCAGTGGTGGACCTGCGGGTGTGAGGCCCTTGTGTCGGGCTAGTCATTGGTGGACTGTGTGGGTGTGGGACCCCGGTCAGTGCTGAGGGGGGCACCAATGTGTGACGGGGAAGATTGTTGGGATTAGTCCCATATTGGTTGTGGGGGAAGAGTTGAACCAACTTAGGGGGTGTTTAGAAACAGGGACTTCAAAAAAGTCCTAGGGACTTTTTAGTATTTAGAAGTATTAAATAAATATTAATTATAAAATTAACTGCAGAATCCTGGGGCTAAACTGCGAGACGAATCTAATGAGGTATCTTAATCTATGATTAGCGAATGGTTACTGTAGCATCACTGTAGCAAATTATGAATTAATTAGGCTCATTAGATTCGTCTCGCGAAAAATCACTCAGCTGTCAAAAAACATTTATAAACAGATTTTATTTAATACTATAAAATAGTAAGATTCCTTTTGATGTGATAGGGACTTCTGAAAAAAGTCCTGGAGCCAAACAAGGCCTTAAATGTGAGGGGAGTCACTCACCTCTTGGGCTAACTTTTGGGGTGTAGCAAGACTTCCTCCGAGTGTGCGCCCCGATGGGCCGACTCTCCTGATTTTTGGGCCGACAGGTACCCGAGTATCGCCGTCGCCTCCTGGTGCGTGCCCCGCTCCGCCGCTGCCCTGGCCGCCGCGATATCCTCGATCGCACCCGCGTGCGCGCCGCCGCAGCCTTGTCGGCCTCGGAGCAGCTCGGCGACGTCGAAGGGCCCAGGCACACCACACGTAGACGAGGAAGAGCAAGAGGGCCAGGAGCGCGGCGGTCATCACGCCCGCGACGACGGCCCCGTCCACGGCCACCGGCGGCCGCCGCCGCATGTCCTGGCGCTGCCCCTACCCCGGCCGAACGGCGGCGAGGGACCTTGCGGCCTGCTGGCCCTCCGCTCGCGGCGGCCCGAAGGGGGGTGGCGTTGCTAGCTCTACGCGCGCTGCGCGTGGCGGCCCAACGCCTCGCGGCGTCGAGCGGCGCAGGCGGGGGCGGCTCGCGGCGGCGCAACGGGAGGGGCAGCGAGCGACGGTCGGCTGTCGGAGCTCCGTTGGCGTGGATGGCGAGCTGCCGTGGGCGCGACCACCAGGCTGAGTGCGGGGCGAAGCTGAGCACTCGGGGTCGCTTCGCTTGGCCACCTCGCGGGCGGCCGCGGCGAGGCTGACGGAGTCGTGCGCGAGGTGCGCCACGAAGAGGAGGACCCACGCTAGGCCGTGCCTCCCGCTTCCACCTGGCCGGCTGCGCGTCCCCCTCCACCCGCAGCCCGGCTTGTCCCAGCCTCCGGCTCTTCTGCGACGAGAGCACCCCGTCCCGGCGCGCCCACGGGCCGGTGGCCTCCGGGTCACGCATCGTCGGCGCCGCTGCCGCGGCCATGCTCCTCCGGTGCCGCCCCCTGACCACATAAGGGCAAAATTGTCATTTCCTATCTCCATTAGGTACTGTTAGTGCTCATTCCGTCCAAAAAGGTATAGGGGTAAAGATAAGTTGGCGGTAGGACATACAGGTGCGACTGAAAAAAATAGGGGTATGGAGGTCAAGAGCACTTAACATAAGGATATACAGATAAAAGTCTCAATAAAGGAGGAGTTGTGACTCTACCAATGAAGTAGTTGGATTGGGAGAAGGTTACTGGAAGATTGCAAGAAAGTCCTCAAATAATTCTAAATTTTTTATTGGAACATCTCTTAATACTAATTATTGGAAAATGATTATTGGGGGACTACCGGAAATGCTCTTGCAGCAGTGAGTTGCTGTTGTCTTAGATGTCGGGCCCAAGCATGTGTCCCTCAACAATTTTTTTTTGTTTTATAATACGACCGATCACCCATTTCCCATGCCCAATAATCACAAAGTATAGCTTGCGAACAAGGTTCTACAAAAAAAAATGAAGATGAGTCAAACAATAAAAAAAGGTAAACCTTCAGCAGCCTCCTCTAAACAACCTGTGAGTCAAACAAGCATGGGTCATTATTTTTTAAAAAAAAACAAGCAAATGAGTTGCATTTCATAACTTCGTATTTGTTGGGCCAGCAGCCCACTCGTGGGATCGTAGGCCTCTTGACATGACAAGCCCGGCCCAATAGGAAAGGAACTGTACTCGGTAGCAGTTGTCGTCGGCACATTCCAATCCTGCGCACGTGGGCCCCACCTGGCGTACACGTGGTGCGGTCACCTCTCGCCATCTCGCGTCCGCCGCGACTCCCCGCCTCTCCTCTCTTGCCCTCCCATCCGGGCGCCCGCCCCCCCCCTGCCCCTGGATTGCTACCAAGAAACAAAGCTGCCGCCGCCCACCGTTTCCGAATTCCCGTCACCGTCCAAGAACCCGGAGCCACGGGTACAGGGGGTCGCAGATCCGCCAAAACCACACACACACCCCCGGTCCGCCCTCAGTCCCAGTTTCTTTTCCCTGGCCCGGGAGGCGGCGGCGGCGGTTCTTGAGGGCGCTACTTCTTCGTGGAGGTTCCTGCACCCAAAAGCCCAAGGTGATACAGACTTCACGCTCTGGTGTACTGTGGTTAACAATCCATCTCGTTGTCTGAGTTGCTGTCGGTTTATGTGATTCCTTGGGTACGAAAGTGGATGGAAAGTTTTCCTTGATTCCTTGCCTTGTGGGGGTTTGAATGATTTCGATAGATGATTTCAAGTTCAAGCCATGCCAGTAGGGTGTTTGTTGTAATGCCACCATGATGGAATGCCACCCGGTTCTTTTGAGGGGATGCCTAATCTAGACATAGTTCTTGCAAACAGAGTTAATTGCATTCGCTACTTGAGTATGCTGGCAAACCTTATTATCTTGATGATTCTCGTTCTGCATATGTAATAAGTTGGTGACAATGTCTTGATAAATTGTGTCTGTTTGACTAAGTTTCTTCTAGACATGGATCAGTCCAAGGAAAATGCAGAATTCCCGAGCTGTGATGCCTACTTTGAAGCTATCCAATCCAAAAAGAAGCTGCCACTATCTTTGCAAGAATCACTGACCGCTGCCTTTGCTCAGATTCCAGTCTCATCCTTCCCTGAGGTTCCTACTGGCCGAGGTACCCACTTCTGCCAAATGATCTACTCAATTGTTTTATATCTCATGTACCATCTTGTTTATTATACTGTCCGTAATCTGCAATGTTCTTCTGTGCAGTAATTGAAATTCCTGGTGACACCTCTGTTCTTGAGGCTGTGAGGATTCTCTCGGAACACAACATAAGGGCAGCTCCCGTGCTGAACCCGGAACCTGGGGCCCTAGCTGATTGGCAAGGGCGGTATCTTGGTGTTATTGATTACTCGGCAATCATCCTTTGGGTACTAGAAAATGCTGAGCTTGCTTCTATTGCTCTGTCCGCTGGATCGGCAACTGCTGCAGGGGTTGGAATGGGTGCTGTTGGTGCGGTGGGGGTCGCAGCATTGGGTGCAATTGGCCCAGCGGCAGTGGCTGGCTTGACTGCAGCTGCAGTAGGGGCTGCTGTTGCTGGTGGTTTAACTGCTGAAAAGGGTGTGGCAAAGGATGGTTTAGCTGCCGCAGATCACTTAGGAGAAGATTTCTACAAAATTTTGCTTGAGCAAGAACCTTTCAAATCAACAACAGTAAGACGTCCACTCTATCATGAATTGTGCGCACTTTTGCACTACATGGGCAATAGTAAATCAGTTTTGTCAAAATTAATCAATTTAAGAATCCATCCACATGAAGTTTAAGTGAATGTTTCACTGATTCGCTTTATTGAATTTTTGTTACCATAGAATTACAGCTATATACCCCATCACTTGGTTCTATGTCTTAATACATGTAACTTAACTCTGCGGTTTGTTGCTAAGGTTTACTTCAACCATCTGTTGGGGCCCTTTACTTAAGATGAACTTTGCATGATTATAATTTGCTTTAAGTGTAAGCCCTGCTAGCTTGTACTCATTCAATCATTCTCAATTTATTGCAGGTTCATTCAATTGTGGAGTCATACCGCTGGTCTCCTTTTGTCCCCATTACATTAGACAGTTCCATGCTTACTGTACTACTATTGCTCTCCAAGTACAGATTGAGAAACGTCCCAGTGATTGAGCCTGACAAACCTGTTATCAAGAACTTTATTACTCAGACTGGTGTTGTCAAAGGACTGCAACAGTGTAAAGGAAGGGATTGGTTTGACTACATTTCTGCACTTCCTCTTTCAGACTTGGGACTTCCTTTTATGTCAATTGATGAGGTTATTTTGTCTCCTTAAATTGCTGCTTCAGTTAAATTCCCCTCTTTTAATGCAAGAGCCTGTCCGTCCCCAAGGTCTATTGTATTCAGATTAGTTTACATCTGCAAGCTGCAAAGTACTACAATATTAAAATCCTTGTGTATTTGGTCTGCAACAGATTTTGGCAAATGCTGATATTGCAATTTTGTGCTTTATTCAGGTTATAACTGTGAAGAGTGATGATCTAATATTAGAAGCTTTCAAGTGCATGAAGGATAACAAAATTGGTGGTGTACCAGTAGTGGAAGGGCCCCAAAGGAAACTTGTTGGCAGTGTGAGCATTAGGGACATTCGCTTTCTGTTGCTTAGACCTGACTTATTTTCGAATTTCAGGTATAAGGCCATCTTATGTACTAGTGATCTTTGTTAGTACTTTGTATTCCTCATTTAATTTCCTTAATGATTTCTTGAATACAGGCAACTTACTGTCATTGAATTCATGAAGACTCTAGGCTCCACTCTTCCTGACTCAGGGAACGACTGCCTGGTGAAGCCGCCACCCACCTGCGCCCCTGACACTTCCCTTGGTAGCGTTATCGACAGCATTGCATCAAGAATAACCCATCGTATATATGTAGTGGATGGTGACCTTGAGGTTGTCGGTGTTGTGACCCTGCGCGATGTGATCTCGTGCTTCATCCACGAGCCACCTGGTTACTGCGACATCTATTTGGCTTCAGCAAATATTGGAGAAGCTGGAGGGAGGAGCCAGATCAGTGGAGAAAGTTGAGCTTTATGTAACGTGGACGTGGGAATAACAGGCTGAGTTGATGTGATCTCTTTAGTTGGAATAATGCTTTCAGATTGTGTTAATCTTGTAAATTCTGCTTAGATTAAAAAGCAAGGCTTATGTGTCCTCTCAAATTGAGTTTACTGTGTCGTTTATAGTAGTTTTTTTGGTAATCAAGTATATCTGTTCACAAACTGAAGGCGATCCACTCATTTGCCGACGTTAATTGCAGGCCCTGTATGCAGCCTGAAATTATATCCAAGTAACTACTCCGATCCTCGTCAGAGTTGAGGCGTGCATGCAGTCAATGCCCAGGCAACGAAGCGTTTTCTCACGCCTTGGAACCAACAGCATCATTGGCTATACAGGGTTGCATTGGAACCAACAGCACGGCCTCCCTCCCGATCAAATCATCATCTCTTCACGGCCTCCTTCTCCCAGCAGAAGGTTCGGTGTAGAGTTCTGACTTCAGAGCAATGGCGGCACATCCCTTTGACCTCAACCTTGAGCCTCCCGTTTTGGACCTGAACAACCCCGCCATACACTGGGATGGCATCTCAGATTGGGATGGCCCAGAGCACGAACTAGTAGAGCTCGGCATCATGGCGCGGGAGGATGGAGATGGAGGTAATCGTCACGGAGTACAAGAGCAAGGAGATGGAGTGGCTTCAGGAGGAGGAGATGAGAGGGCTGCCGGCCAGCAGGGTAAGAGGATTTCTTGGCCTGTCTGCATGCGCTTCTCTTCGTTTTCAGAAAGATCGAAATGATTGAGCATCACCCTTTGCTTCTTTAAATGAGCAAGATGTGGCTGTTGGACCTGTGGGACATGGAGGAGTAGGAGGTAACGCTGCTGCAGGTCAGGGAAAGTACTCCTATTGTCAGTTTCGATACTGTAATTTCAAATCAACGTCTCTTTGTTTTTTAGATGTTGTGGGCTTTCGGATTAGTCAATTGATGGTTCCATTGTTAAGTTCAGTTTAGCTCATTTTCCAGCAGTTGTACTCGGTACAGAAGTTGTAGCTCATGTTTCAGTTTAATTTCAGAGATGGGTTCATTTTCTGGATTAGGTTCAGTTTCAGGCTTTCGCAAGATTAGTGATTGGATCAGTTTCAGTAGTTGTAGCACGTCTCCTAGTTGCAGGCAGGTCATGTCTTGACCCTGCTGAAAGTTCACCACTCTTTAATTTGGATGTTTCCTTGACATGAAAATTCAAAAGTCATCTTCATGTTAATTGATGCAAAAAATCACAAAGTTCATAAATTTTTGCATGTTATTACTTAACCTAAAAATTTCAAAAAGTTGAGAAAGTTACCTGAAATTTACTTGCTGCCGATCGCTTCATTACTTGATACAGCATCTTTGATCCTATTGTCGGCGGTGGCATAGTAGACAGAGAGAGCATACATTATGTTACATTCTGTTTTATGTTTGACGGATGTGCTACAGTTGATAGTGACCCTGTGTCTTGCCATCTGGATTGGTCCTTTTAAGATTTTGAATTTGATTTGCTTTTTTTTTTGATGAACTGAATTTGATTTGCTTTGTTCAGGATCAAATGTGAAGAAAAGGAGATACTACTCGGATGACTTGAAGATCGCCATATATCAAGAGCTGTTGGCGAAGACACATCCTCCCGTGCTGCACCGTGGAGTTTCCAAGGCTGTTGCACTGAAATTTGGTGTGCCACTTAGACTTGTGCAGAGTGTGTGGCGCAATGGACAGGATTATGGTGGGATAGAAGGTGTGAGAAACAAGTACGTTAAAAATTGTGGTCGTAAGAAAGTAGAAATAGACATGGAAGCAATCAACGATGTGCCTTTGGGAGAGCGCAAAACCATCAAGGATCTTGCCAATGCGCTCGGTGTGAAGAAGAGCACACTTTAAGAAAGGTTATTTTCGTCGGCACACCAAGTAAAAAGGCGCATTTGAAGATGCAAGGTGACCTTCCCACTAGTAGCTTGCAGCGCCAGACCGTCATTACTCAACTTCCAACAAAAAATGTGAACTTGTGCTGTATTGGAATTTTTCAAAAGGATTTCCAAATTGGCGTTGTACCTTACGAATCCACTGACCAAATGAAAAATTGACAGACTGATCTCCATCCAAATCAAGCACAAATCCCATGCTACAGGTAGCCGTGGGCATGGGATTGAGATCCTCTGCAATAGCTGCAGAGGTTATTTCAGTCACTGACACGTGGGCCTGGCCCCACGTGTCAGTGACCGAGTCGGTTCCCCATTTAGGTACTAGTGTGCAGAGCTTCACTTTGCACTGTTCGCAAAGCTTGCTCGTACGAGAGAGCCATCATGGATCGCCTTCGCTCAAGGTGCAAATAATGGGAAGGTTCTACCAATCTATCCGGTGAGGCGAGGCAGATTGGGCAGAGGATCCAAACACCCAAAACCAATATAATCCAATAAACAGATCCCAGTAAACAGATGGATTAACAATTGCATAGGTCAAGGAATAGCTCACATTGCAATACTGAACTCCAGATGAAGTGATGGTGATGGAAAAGCTCAGCTGTTTAATACCTGTCATTGTCCAGAGGAAGCAGCATCTCCAGGCACATAAACTGCCATCGCCAAGCATGAGCAGGAAGTAAAGAAAATCATGAATGCAGACCTAAATCTGAGTAAAACTGGGAAAATAGAGCATCTAACAGCAAGGGCTTCCTCTGCTGGCCTGCCTCCGCGAGCACTATCACACCAATCACATCATATCTGAGTAAAATTGCAGAGGTACAGGATGAGCCGAAGGAGCAATCGCATAGATTGTTGGCAACTGCAACCATCTAATGTAAAAGAAAGGGGTTGGTCAACTGAATCATTTTGCATCAGCTAAAAGCTGATAAGCGTTGTTCTTTACAAGCCCATGAATCCATGATGCATCTTGAACGACATACAAGTCAGATGTAAAACGTGCACCTCGACTACTGTTACATGTCCAGAAACATAAAGAGTTCAGATCTTTAATCCGACGCATATGCAGAAACATGTTGATCCAGCAGTTTCTTTTTTTTTTTGGGAACAGCAGTTTCTGAATTCAGAAGAATATTAGAATGATAACCACAAAGATCATAGACATTAGCAGCCAGATGCAAGGCATGCTATCACCAGCTAGTAACACTAATCATAACATCAGCACTACTCCCTCCTTCCCCGTTTATAAGGCATACACGTATATCAAGATTCAAACCTTCTCATCTTTGACCAATAATTTGACTATTAAATTTTTGTTTTTATAATGCAAATTTCATATGATTGGATTCATAATCAAATATAGTTTACAATGATTATAAGCTTATAATCAAAAGTGATATAATATATGATAAATAAATGGTCAAAGTGTTGTTTAGAAGACCGTGTCATGTTCCACCATGCCTTATAAACGGGGAAAGAGGGAGTAGTAGCAAAGCAGAATTATTGACAGATTATACAGTCTTAGGAATAGCAACACTGCAATAGATTGACAAACACAAGGATAATAGATCCCACGACATTATTCAGCTATAGTTCCATACAAATCTCGCAACTTTCTTCAGACAAAATTACGGCAGAAACTATCTGCCAATTACAAAAAAGTAAACTGAAATGACAGGAAATACGGTTCATTAGGAAAGGATGAGAAATGATATTGTGATCAAATAAGTAGTCCCTGACAGGTTAATAAGCAAACGACGGTTCACTGGGCCAGAAGCTCCGGTAGATGGAAGCTGCAACCGGCACAAGACCCAGAAGTGCAATCTGAACCTGCTCTGAGGTGCTTGTCCTGATGGTGATCTGCCCACTCAGCTTGTTGTTCAGACCAAGTCGGACTGCCATCTTCGAGCCCCTTCCGATGGGGAATTGTGACTGCAAGTTAGCACCCAGAGCGAGGTCCCGGCGCCACTTCATCAGAGAAAGACCCAAGGTTGACAGCGACTGGCCAATTGGGTAGTCTTTGTCTTTCAGGCGTGCCTCCAAGTTAGCTCCATATGCAGTGTCCCCTTGGGCTTTCATCATACCAGTACTGGCAACTAGTGACAGCCTCTTCCCAAGGGAGAGCTGATCCTCGACCTTCAGTCCAGTTGCCACTATGTCACCCAGGAAAGTTACTGAGAATCCTCCGGTGGTCTTGTTCTTCTTGATATTCTTGATTTTGGTCTCACCACGGAGAATATATGCAAGCTGCCGCCCAACAGTTTGGATATCAAAACCAGCAAGTGATGAGGCATTATCCCCATGCTTTGCTGCAATGGAAGAGTCTAAATGGATGCTGAATTCCTTCTTGTCCTTGGTAACCTGAACTGCTACATTTGCTGGGAACCTATTAAGGATAGCTAGTGTCTCTTCAACGCTTACTCCATCATAACCACAATCATGATCCCACCCATGCGCATCTAAAACAGGCCTTGCTAGGACAGTTGAAGTTGGCTCCAGAAAGCGGTACCGGTACGTGGGATTGTCGCAATCAAATGAAGGAGGCAGCACCATGTCAGGTAAGGGAACTGATACATTCTCTGGAGGAGGGTCCTGATCATTCTCACCAGTGATATTAGCATACCCATAATCATCATCCAGATCAGTTTTTCCCCTCTTCTTCATCTCCTTTAACCTGCGGATCTCATCCTTCCATTGTTTCTTCTGGAGAAGCTTGACCCTGTAATCATACTCATCAAAATAAGCATTTTTCTGCTCCTTTGTGAGCCTCACAAGCTGAGCTTTGGTCAGGGGCTTGAAGGGTGGAAGCTGATCATATTCTTCTTCATCATCATCTTGTTCCACATCTGAATAATCATCCAATTCAATATCAGAATCATCTTCATTGCCACCCTGCTCAGCAGAAAGTTTGGGGTGGGCTCTTGACTGCAAGAGTGAGGACAGCAGGAAGGGAAGAGGCGGGGAGCGGAAACGGAACCCAAAAAGCTTCCCAGGATTAGGGTCCTGAAGCTTCAAAAGTGAGTTGGCTTCTGATAATATCTTTGAGGAGTAGCACAAAAGCAGCATCTGATGCCTCCAGCTTTGGCCATTGGGAAGCACTTTCTGGCCCTCGCGGTTCCTCCTGCAAGAAGGATGGTTCTCAACAAGGGCTACTGGGTTCATCAAACGCATATCTCCTGCAGCCTGCCTGATGGATTGCTGGATGATGTGGGATCTCTGAGCCATCAAGACCTCATATGTCATGGGAGCACCATTGAGGCCTTCAGGAGGAGCAGAGGCAGCATGTGTGAGCGCGACAATGGCGTTGAACCATATGGATGAACCAAGAACAGCGGTCATGGTTTTCAGAAGAGGCAAATCATTGAGATCACGGCTCAGACTATCCAGACGATCAACATATAGAACAATATCTGGGGGACATTTCTTGGTAAATTTCTTGACAGCAGAAAGAACCTTTCTGTTGGATCCTTGGTCCATCACATTGAGTCGAAGGCCTGGTGTATCAATGATTCTAATCTTGACGCCATCCACATCACCAACAATTTCTCGTACATTGCTGGTAGCTGAGCTAAAGGCATCAGTTCTGGTCTTCTCTTCCCCAAAAATAGAATTGATGGTTGCACTTTTGCCAACTCCAATCTTTCCAAGAACAAGTATGTTGCATGAGAAGTCCAGATCCTCTTTTCCCTCTGCTTCAAGAATTAAGGCCTTCCTCCGTGCATTATCAAGGCTGAAAGCTCGGTTGGTCTGCCTTCCATGCCGAATACCCTCAGCAAGGCTCAAACGATACAACACTTGTGCTGCTACTGTTTCTTCAGGAGTAGCTCCCAACCTGTAAACGAGACGCAGAAACTTCACTCTTATCAACTCAACTTTTTCATGCAACTTCTTCTCTTCCTCAGTCATCTCTTCAGTAGGATCAGTGGTAACTGCAAGCTCCGAGGGGCTGAATGGGTTTGACCTGGCAGGTTGTCGAGGAGCAATAGGCCTTAGAGATGTTGCCGATGAACCCAGACCAGCAGGTCGATCCATGGTGAATATTCTAGAACCATCTTGGGAACCGACTGAGATCTTCCCATCTGATGATCCACCTGTCGCCGCTTTCAGAAGGGCAGCCAGGGCAGCAGAATCAAATCCCTTCTCTTCCCCGTCATCATCCTCATCATCCTCTGAATCATCAAGCATAATCTGCCCATCCATGCTATCATTGAAGTCTCTTGAGCCAGACACACTACCACTAGAGGATCCTTCTGCAAGCTCCTTCATGATCTGCTTTGCAGCTTCAGAGCTCTCTAAGATAGCAACACGTGCGGGACTCGTGTCAGAGTTTGCCCCATCCTCATCCTCATCAGCCTCGTTGCCAACCCCATCCTCAACATCTGCCACAGCCTCCGCCTCAATTATGTCATTGTCACCAGCCTCCTCTTTGTGATCAGCAACCTCAGTAGCACCAACAGTCTCATCAGCACCATTATTTTCATTGCTTGATTCTGGCACCAACTCTGGAGCAGCAGCACCATTTTCAACCTCTGTGAGTTTCTTGGCACCAACATCTTCCACAGCTTCACTGGCAGCAACCTGGTCTTCAGCATTCTGCTTTTTCTCTGGGCTATCCTCAACCACACTGTTTGCAGATGCAGGAGCAGGCTCCTCTGCGCTTCCACCATTCACATCCTGGATAGGTGCACCATTTAAATTTGTTTAGATCACAACTAGCATCAATGCTATAAAAAACAAAATCAGATTGAGGATGCTCACTTACCACTGGACTCGCCTCACTGTCTAGCTGAGGCTCGGCGTCTTCATATTCAGAATCCATGTTAGTTGATTCTTCCAGGACTTCACTGGCAGCAGCCTGGTCTTCAGCATTTTGCCATTTCTCAGGGCTATCCTCAACCACACTGTTTACACTTGCAGGAGCAGGCTCCTCTTCGCTTACAGAATTCACAACCTGTATCGATGCATCATTTAAATTTGTTTACATCACCACTAGCATCAATGAAATCAGACTGCATCATTTAAATTTGTTTACATCACCACTAGCATCAATGTTATAAGCAACCAAATCGGACTGAGGACGCTCATTTACCCCTGGACTTGCCTCACTGGCCGGCTCAGGCTTGGCGGACTCGTCATTGTCGTCAACATCAGCACCCTTGTTAGTTGATTCTTTCGGGGCTTCACTCGCAGCAGCCTGGTCTTCTGCATTCTGCCCTTTCTCAGGGCTGTCCTCAACCACACTGCCTGCAGATGCAGAAGCAGGCTCTTCTTCGCTTCCATCAGTCAGAATCTGTGTCGATGCATCATATAAATTTGTTTACATCACCACTAGCATGGTAGCATCAACAATATAAGCAGTAAAATCAGACTCAGGACGCTCACTTACCACAGGACTCGCCTCACTGGCTGGCTCGGGCTTGGCAGCCTCCTCTTCAACGTCAGCACCCTTGTTAGTTGATTCTTCCGGGGCTTTTTCACCAGACACCACATCCACATCATCACTGGCTACCTTCTTGTCATCTAATTCGCCATTAGCTTCAGCAACAGGGGCTACCTTATCCTCTTGTTTGGTCATCTCCATGCTCTCAACAGAGAAATCAACCTCCTCATCGCCCAATTCGCCACCATCTCCAGTCCCAGAACCTACCTCCTCGGCCTTGTCCTCTTCCGGTTCCAGCTTCTCCTCGGCCACTGCCGACTCCGCGGAATCCGCTACCTTATCCACAGCCTTGGCCTCTACCGCAGCATCTCCTTCCTCCTGCTGCTCCCGTAATCCATCCTTCTCATCACCCTCCGACGCATCAGGGGAAGCCACCTCCACCGATTCGCCGGTGTCCGACTTGGACCCCACGGCTGGCGCGGGCGCCGCCACAGCTCCCCCGCCGAAATCATCCTTGTCGACCTCCGCCGCGCCCGAGCTCCCACCTTTACCATCCTCCTCCACTTCCCCGCCGTCACCCCCTCCTCTGGCACCCTCCCCCTCGCCGTTCTCGGCCTCCGGACCCCCAAACCCCTCACCTTTCCCCTCCGATTTCTCCTCCTCGGCCGCCGCCGCCGCCTCGACTTTCTTGGTCGGCTCCCCCTCGGCGGCGGCCGCCGCCTCCGCCGCCGCCGGGGCGGGGCTCTCTTCTTCCACGGGCGCGACTGCGGCGGCGTCGGTGGTGGGGGCCATGGCCGCCTCTTGCTCCGCCAGCACGCAAGGGAGCAAGAAAACAGCAGCGGTAGGATTCGGATCGAGGGGGTCGCCGGGTGGGGAGGCGTCGAGAAGATAAGGGGAGGGGAGGGTTTTAGGTCAGGGTGGGGAAAAATTATCTTCCGGATATTTATAGATGGCTTCCTTCAAATTTCAGTTTTTTTTAGCTGGAAAACATATACTCCTACCCCTTTTTTCAGTTAGGTTTGGTGTGTAATTGTTGGAGATGGTACCAAACAGCTGCACAACAGCACAAACTAGAGGTGAGATGACAAGGCAAGCAAAATCAAGGGATGAAGGTGTGCTATGTTTTTTTATTTGGGGGGTGGGGGATTTTTTTTGTTTAGATTGTTTGTCTTGTAGTTTTGGAGAGAAATATCTTCATATGGTTTTATTTTGTTTGGATTTATATGTTGTATTTGAAAAGAATAGGAGCATTTTCCTGAAATAGACAATATGGATTTTCTCGGCATATTTTGGGCTCAACCATTAAAAGAAAAGGAAATAAAAAGGTTATTCATAATTGGCTTCATTATCTTTTCATAATATTTTTTTGGGCGATTAGTTAACCTAGCTAAGTGCTAGGGTCTTTGTTATAAATATGTACATGGCGTAGCATATATCGTCAGGCTTTTAGTTCTTTTGGTGAAACTATACTTTTAGTTTGGATTATTAGCCTGTAATTTTGGGAGAAGATGGTATCACCCAGCTACAAAAGTATAAGAAGCCAAAGGGTAGTGAGATGGCAAAGGAAGCAAGGAAATCTAGGGGTGACACTTTTGTGTTTACTAGGTGTATTGTTGTGCTTTTGTAATGTTTTTTCTTTTGGTTTGGTTTTTTGGTGTACTCCATATCTTATATCATTTAATTGCCCTGTCTAATAGACAAGGTGAAGCATCTTGCCATCGTTTTATTACATACAGTGACAAAAAGGTTATTTACATTGCCACCACCATTGTGAGTTCTAATTTTTTGTGTTGGTTACCTAGGTGTTATAATGTTACAATAATTTTTTGTTTGTTTGTCTCATATTTTAAGTTGACATGGAAAATGTAATTCATATTAACTTCCTACAAAATGACGGAATGGATACCGGCCGCATCAACACTATATTGTGAAAAATATTTAGCTTTGATTGCATTCTGAACCAGATACTACATAAAATTTTTTAATCCAAAAGCTACTTTAGAAGCTATAAATGGTATGTCAAGAAATAAAAAATAAAAGGTTGATTTTACACATGCTTCCTGACTATGTTGATTTTTTTTCCAAATTAGGTATGCGACCATACTTATTTTCCAAATCTTTTTTTGTAGTGGATAGTTGTGCTTTTTTATCGGGCTGTGCAACCATACTAGTTTTAATTTCTTCGATGGAATGGAATTTTTGACCATTAGTAGAGCTCTTTTTTTTAGTTGGTAGATTAGATTATATAATATAGTACGCGCTGGTGGTTGTGGCCCCATCCCATCCGTAGTACCCTATGGTCAGAGC
Organism: Panicum virgatum; assembly: GCF_016808335.1. NCBI lineage: Eukaryota > Viridiplantae > Streptophyta > Magnoliopsida > Poales > Poaceae > Panicum > Panicum virgatum. The sequence continues at coordinate 36,719,389 of NC_053140.1, read as the reverse complement.
CCTGAATCACCGTCAATCACACTGAAGCCGCCACTCTCCATATGGGAGTGGCGTGGGTGGCTAACCGTGCTAGGCACATGATACAAACCCATATCTGAATGCGCACGTATCATGTTTCGAACATCCCATTCTCAGCCCATATTCCTCTAAAGAAGCCATAGCTGGTGCTATGTTCTTATCTTGCAGCAGTGGCGTTCATTGGCATCCCTCTTGCTACCACATTTCAGCTTTATGATTCGGTGCCTGAGATCAAATATAATCTCTATTGATGAGCAATGCCATTATGATCTCTATTGCCTGATATCAAGAGGCCTTACCGTGCACACCTTGGTTAGTTTGCGTTACTAGATGATAATAGCCCCATGTTTCGTTTCAAAAAAAAAGCCCCATGTACCCTCTTTCAACTCTACTAGGCTCTCGTCCCAAGCTCCAAAACATGTACAACCACCAAAAGGCTTTCTTCACAGTGCAGAGGGGCGAAAAAAAGGGATAAGTCGGTCTCTTTCGTCTCCGCCGGCGGCGCCGGCGGTCTTCTTCGCCTCCGATGGCCGTGCAGGCTTCGCGAGGTGGGGAAGACCGTTGGTTCCCCGTTGGCTGGTAGTTTAGGTCCTAATTTTTCTAGGGTTTCGTGTCCTGGCAGCGGCGACGAGGTGGGTGCGGCGTCGTCGATTTGGAATAAGTCCCTCCTTCCTCTTCCCCGCTGCGGTGGTGCTGACCCCGGTGCTTCCGTGAGGTATGTGAGGGTTTGCTTCTCTAGATCCAGTGCTTTGGGTCTTGGGAGGGAGTGTACAGGGGCTTCCTGTTGCTTGCCGGTGCTGCTTCCTCCGGTTGCGGCGGCGGAGGCGACTCTCTTTTCTGAAGGTGAAGGGCCAGCTACGGGTTCTGTGGTGAGCCGGTCTGGGGGCCTTGGTTTCTTCTTCGTCGGTCTCCGATGGCGAACCTTGGTCCCGGATCTGGGGAGAGCGGGGTGTGTCCCCGGCCGATGGTATACAGGCGATGCCTTTCCGTTCTCTGGGACGGGTCTCCTTTACGGCTCGGGTCGAAGCCAAGGCGAGATGGTTCTCCTCCATATCCTGGTATGCGGTTATTCGGTCTGCTCCGCCGTTGGCGTCCGCCTCGGTGATGCTGCTTGGTGGTGCTCGTCGGTGGAAGCAAGCTCAGTAGTCCCCTGGGGCCTCTTTGTAATTTTTTGTTTTGTTGGGGTCTTCTGTGAAGTGTGGCTGGGACAGCTGTGTCCTCGGAATCCTTCTAGCAGCTACCTGTACCTGGTCGTGTCTGTGTATGTTTTCCTTATCTCTTAATACAAATACAGGTATGTTTGTATAAAAAAAAACTCTACTAGGCTCTCACAGTGGCCACTGCTGGACCTTTCAACAGGCTGCTGAAAACTCCACTTCCAAGCTGATGGCTGCTATCCACCTTCACAACAAGCTGAGAAAATAAGAGACTGGCGGGCCTTAGGTCTACCTGTATTCTGAACCATATGCAGTTGCAATAAAACATGCAACTCCACCTGCTTCCTCACAGCTATGAAAATGACTGGCCACAGCTACGAAACAGCGGCTTGTAAGCAGGAATTTCCCTTCCTCTTTTATCCAGAGATCAACAAAATACTGCAGCATATATATTCCACGACAAGGGCTACGAAGAGGCAGGGGACAACAACCCCAAAACCTTTCCGATACTTTTAATATCTGAGGTTCTAATACATGTGCTTTTGTTACATTTACGAGGAACCTTTGTAAAATTTGCGTTCCTCTAGTTAGTCTAGTTTCTATATAACTAACATAGTGTTCATGCATTGCTACGGGTAATATAAACTTTACCTAGATGGACAAATTATATGAGAAAACTAATTTTGTGCTCTTTCACTCTTTGCGCAAGCCGTGCCGTGACCGCGCGAGGTATTGATTGTTCGGGTTTCGATTCGAATTTAGATTAATTTATTCGGATTCAGATTGAGATGCAGATTAATTTTTTCGAGTTCTGATTAGGATTCTGATTGATTTATTCTGGTTCCGATTAGGATTCTGGTTGACGGGCCGTGCAATTATTGCTTGCTTTACAAATAGTAAAGATATAATTTTTTATTAAGGATCTCCTTTGTTAATGTAGTTTCCAGAGAACCTTGGTTTTCTGAGTGTACAGTTTGAAATTGTCATTTAAATGCTATCAACTTGTATAGAACCAAACTGCATTTTTTACAAATGAGAGGAAAACTTCGGCATGTTGGATGCATGATTCTTTTAGAGTTTTGGAGAGCTACCATGTTTTCTTAAAAAAAAAGAGTTAATTCTGCACAAGCCACTAAGAAAGTTATATAAATATCACTATAAAAGTTCTAGCATCTTTCATATCATTGGTTCAACTTTTACTAGACCTAAATATCACTTCCGCCTATTTTAGGTATAAGAGCAAGGTTAATGGTTACGCCGGTTGCTAGCTTGAAGAACGCCAGATCACGCATAAAGCTGGAAACAGTAGTGGCGGACCCCACATATCAATCAATGCTTTGCAGAGTTTAGCAGCAACGTGGAGCCTTGAGAGAGGCAAAACAACAACATGGAGCTCGGAGACAGGGGAAGCTGCAGAATAACGCACTCGCCCGCTTCCAGCCAGCATTGAGCAAAACACCTGTTTCATTCTCTCTCCTAGTTTCTCTCTCACACACATTATATACAAGCTGACATGTATCTCCATTTTGCCCGTCTCGTTGGCTTCACTATATTTGCTCCAACAGGAACAACTAGGGAGACAAAATGTATCTTTTGCCCTTTGTAAAAAGGACACTTTGACGACTTCTAAGCTCTAACAGCGAGGTGAGGTGATGGAAGCGACATATACGGCACTAAGATCCAATAAAAAATCAACTGATGGTATGGAAGGCGTCCAAATATTTTTAGTGGCATTTATGGAATTAAGAACTTTTATAATGGTGTACGCGGAATTGACTAAAAAACTACATTACCGGAAAGGTTTTGGAGTTGTTTTAGTTTTTATTTCGTAAAACCCCTATTTTCCTAACATTATAATATGTCTAGACTTTCGAAAAACCCACCACAGAATTTCTAAACACAATGCGTATTCCCACTACATCCCTAGCAAACAATGTGATTTTTTCAACCGCCGGTGGAGAGAGATCGCAGCTGCATTCTGGAGTTCCCCTCAAATCCGGTTCTTGTCGAGAACCACCGACGATAAACTTCGTCACCGACAGATGGGGCCCGCGTCCGAAACCCACTGCGCGCGCCCTCCCGGCCACGCTCTGGACACGTCAGCAATCCGCGTCGAAACCCATCGCAGCCGAGCGCTAGCAGCGGCGCCAACGCCCCACACCCATCCACGTCACCGATCCGCGGCTCCTACCCTTGCACCAATCAGCGCCCGCCTCTCCTCGCCTATAAACCGAAGCGGCCCCCCTCGCCTCTTCCCCTCACCTCACACAGCAATCGAATCCAAGCATCCCCAATTTCCCAAACCCCAAGCACCTCCGCAGCCGCAGCACCACCGATGGCGCCCAAGGCGGAGAAGAAGCCGGCGGCGAAGAAGCCCGCGGAGGAGGAGCCCGCGGCGGAGAAGGCGGAGAAGGCCCCGGCTGGGAAGAAGCCCAAGGCGGAGAAGCGCCTCCCCGCGGGCAAGTCCAGCGCCGGCAAGGACGGCGAGGGCAAGAAGGGCAAGAAGAAGGCCAAGAAGAGCGTCGAGACCTACAAGATCTACATCTTCAAGGTGCTCAAGCAGGTGCACCCGGACATCGGCATCTCCTCCAAGGCCATGTCCATCATGAACTCCTTCATCAACGACATCTTCGAGAAGCTCGCCGCCGAGGCCGCCAAGCTCGCCCGCTACAACAAGAAGCCCACCATAACCTCCCGCGAGATCCAGACCTCCGTCCGCCTCGTCCTCCCCGGGGAGCTCGCCAAGCACGCCGTCTCCGAGGGCACCAAGGCCGTCACCAAGTTCACCTCGTCTTAGTTAGGTTTGCCGCCTCTTGTGGTGCCAGTACTAGTTCGGTTGGGTGCTGCTGTTAGACCTAGCTCCCTCGGTTTAATTTATCTGGTAGAAGTAGTACTATCATCAGCAGTGTCGAATGGAAATGGATGGTTAGTGTGTAGTTGTATGAATTGTGTACCTAATCGGTCTGGAACATCAATGGTGCCTGTTCTGTTCTATTAACTTTTGTTCATCTGTTCACTGTTCTCTCTCTGGTTTTGCTGTGCTTGTTGTTTGCTTTATGTGGTGAGGTAAATGACAATTCTGGCTCAGTAGTGATGTGCAAGTTGCATCATTGCATACTTTTAGATTTCTCTAGTGCTTTGAGATGTGAAATTTCTGCAGACCTGACGAGTGCACACAAACTCCTTTTTTCCCCTTTCATTCCACAAACATGGCAAAGTTGCTATTTGGTGTGATCAGTGATGCAATTGCCTGTGATGATCAACTGAGATGACCAGTCAGGTATCAGGAGTGCTCGCTATTTCGTTCTGCACTGCAGTTTCTTTAACTGAGTACACAGTTCATGTCTTCAATTTAGCTAGAAGCAGTGCATAGGCACATTTTTTATAATTTATCCCTTATATTCCACATATTCATTTAAACCCTGGCAATACGTTTGATTATATCAAACAGTATCTTTTCTAATTCTGTTGGAAACTTGGAATAGTTTCCTTTGAGCAACTAACACTGTTGCATAAATTGTCCTTATGGCTCAAAATCTTGGTGTCTTCTCTGTGCACAGTCCTTTCAATGTCGGCTTTGGCTTTGATCTTCATGCTTCTGAATGTTGGTGCATTTGCAGTGGCATAATGAGGAAAAGGACAAGCTTATGGTATGAATCAGACCAGCCCTGGATAAATTTCATTAATTGTCATCTAGTTGTTTCATGAAATGGCTTGAAGTTCTCAGAATGTTTTAGGTATGCCTGTCGAAATACTGAAAGTGCATATTTTTCTTTAATTTTAATTATGATGTATGTCAGTATGCTATCTAAACAGGTACGAAATAATGTAATCATGTAGAAATCATTTGCGACCTTATAGTATAACTGTTGATACCTCTTATATAATTCTGAAAGGGATACTATGTCAGTAAGTCACCAACTAGCAATGCAAGGCATTGCCATAATGATTTCTATATAATTTTATATACAAATCTAGTATGTTAGACATTATATCATTTATCTTTAAGTTTATTCATTTTGAACCTCACCAGGTGTGAACCTCTGACCTCAATTCCAAATCAGGGAGCATGATCCACAACAATAATGGTCACCCGGGCAAGATGAATATGGAGCTGAGGTCTTCCTTTTATTACAGAGATACATAGCTCTCCTGCGTGTTCGGGGGAAAAAAATGGAGCTGAGGTCATACAAGTCAACATTTCAAGGTGATTACCCAAACACGCCCTGTTGTTGACTCCTTTTTTCCTTTCTTTTTTTTTAAATGAATCGCTCAATCTCTTCGAGATGAAAGTACTGGCCATGAATAGCAGTATATCTGGATCCTGTAGCTCGTAGCAATATTTTAGCACCATGAGCTATTGTAATTTATCAAAATCAAAACAATAATCTAATGACCTTAGGGAGCATTGCAGGTTGGCACTTGGCACGCTGCAGGCATAAATATGGCCTTTCTTACGGTGTACGACTTTTGGCGGTGCTTAAGCGAATATGGCAGGGCGCTTGGCTTTGAAAACATACTGGTTGGTTGTGTACAAAGTGCAGAGCTTCACTGTTACAGCTGAAACTATTGTCAGCACGCAGGCGGTGAAGCTGTCGAAAGGGTAAAGGTTTGCTAGAACATGTCATCTAGTTATTTTAACCAGGATAGAAGGATCATGGAAAATCCTGATAGTTGACTGTCAACAGAGAAGAGAGATCATCACAACTTTCAGCACCCTTTGCTTATCTCTCTTCGACAGAGTCCATCCTGCCGTATCACTCCCCTTCTTGTTTCCCTTCTTTTTTTCACTCTTTGATTGTCTTAATGATGGGATACGTCACATTGCCTGTTCCTTCTACTATTTAAAAAGAGTCATTTTCCCCTAATTTTTTAGCACCAAATGGAACACCTATCAAAAGAACACTCCTAGAATGGTATTGGTAATGCCATCCGGATTCACAACTGGGGTCGCCGATTCGGATGCTACTTGTCTTTGATGGTTGTAATACGACGCGGACACCATGTCCGATCCGCGCGTCTACATATGCGTGGCTGCCTGGGCCGCTGGGCGTCCCCATAGCACACGCACGACACACCTGTTGTACCTGGTACTCGAGCGACTCTGCATCCCTCGCGCTCGAATCGGTGCTGCCGACGACGACGATGAACACCGGCGGCAACTCGCTGCCGCCGCAGTCGTGCCCCGACGGCACCAAGCGGCGCGTGTGCTACTACTACGACCGCCTCATCGCCGGCGTCGACTACGGCGAGGACCACGTCATGGTGCCCCGCCGCGTCGACATGGCGCACGCGCCCAACCGCTCCTACGGCCTGCTCGGCGACATGGCCCGCCTCCGCACCAGGCCCGCCACCGACGCCGAAATCTCCGTCTTCCACGACGGCCGCTACGTCGGGCTGCTGCGGGACCTCACCCCGGAGGCCTTCGGCGCCGGCGGCGAGGTCGCGCGCCGGGCCAGGGGCTGCAACGTCGGCGCGGTCTCTGCGGACGGCCGCTCCGTCGACAACCCCCCGTCGCCGGCCTCTGGGACTACTGCCAGCGCTACGCCGGAGGGTCGCTGGCCGCCGCGCGCGCGCTCGCCAGCGGGGAGGCCGACGTCGCCGTCAACTAGTCCGGCGGTATGCACCACGCGTGCCGGGACAAGGCCAGCGGCTTCTGCTATGTCAATGACATCGTGCTCGCCATCGACGAGCTCCTCGGGCACTTCCGGCGCGTGCTGTACGTGGACATCGACGTGCACCACGGCGACGGCGTCGAGCCCGCCTTGGTCGGCTCCAACCGGGTGATGATGACTGTGTCGTTCCACCAGCGCACCGAGGACTTCTTCCCGGAGCGGAGGGGGCTCCTCGACCACGTCGGCGAAGGGGACGGCCGGCTCCGCGTCGTGAACGTGCCGTTGAAGAAGGGCATGGACGACGAGGGCTACCGCGGACTGTTCGAGCCCATCATGAGCAAGGTCATGGAGTTCCAGCCGGAGGCCATCCTGATGCAGTACGGCCACGCCCGCTGCGTCGGCTTCATGCGGAGCTTCGACACACCTTTGCTGCTCCTCGTTGGCGGCGGGTACACCATCAACCACGTCGCCACCTGCTGCTGCTACGAGGTACATATATACTCCGATTTGCTACCAAATTATATTCTGAATCATTCTCCACTATATTATGCCATTGACCATCAATTTGTGCTCACCCAATTCTGAATTTAACTTGTTCGACGCACGTAGACGGCGGTTGCAATTGGTAAGGACATCACCGATGACATACCGGCGCACTGCTACGACGGGTACTACCGGGGACAGGGCGCACTGCTACGACGGGTACTACCGGGGACAGGGCTACAAGCTTCGGTACCCGATGGACAAGAATTTGAATAACAATAATACAGAGCTATGTGACGCGCACCAAGTGTACAGTCCTTCAAAACCTCTCTGAGCTCGAGGCCGCGCCGAGTGTCGAGTTCAAGCAGCCCGCTAGCGGGAGGATCGACACCGAGGCACTCTTCCACAGGCGGCCCCCACAAGAGGATGACGAACCCATGGAGAGACTGCACCGACGGTGCGTCGAGATGGAGGAGCGTGGATTCTTCACGGAGCTGGGGAAGCGGCAGCTTGACTTGGCCAAGGACGACAATGGCAATCATCACCATGGACATCGGCCGGAGCCGGTAAAGAAGCATCGGTCCGGAAAGGTTCACATAGAATACCATGCGCATGAACATGTATTCTGACCTCTGCTTAAATCATCTCGCATGTACGTGTAAAAATACTATTTCCTTCATGAAAGACGGCTACCTACCACGTTGTACATATAGGACTTCTTAATAAACAGTAAAAAAGAACGAAAAATATACTGTAGGAGCGCTCAGCTCAAACATAATTGCAGTTTATCTAATTATCAGCAAAAATTTAGAAGCGACGGGGTGTCATTTAAGAATATCAAACTTATGTCATTTAATAATATCAAACTTTACAACTTTACAACTATTAATTATACATATAGGAGTGTTTAGACTTTGTCATATGATATTTACGTTAAGATAATAGTAACGACTCTCTCAATAACTTTCACTATATATTTAGGAAAGGAACGTCAAATTAGGGTATTACAGGAGCCGTCCGTGTTTTATAATCACGTAAAATGGAACTGGGGAAGCAACTGTGTGAGCTGTGAAGAAAAAGTCCATGTTCTGACATCCCTTTCATGTAAACAGGGGTGTCATTCGTTTTCGATTTGTGTAATTGAGCTGGCATTGTGCGAAGTCCAATAAAAGTGTAAACTATGGGGCTGAAGGTCAATTCTTATTAACATTCTGGAAACTCGGTGAGTGTACAAATCTAACTATGGCGCTGTTTGGATTCAGGGGCTAAATTTTAATCCTTGTCATATCAAAGAGAATCTTATTGTTTTAAAGTATTAAATAAAGTCTAATTATAAAAATAATTGCAGAACTCTGGGGCTAAACTGCGAGAGGAATCTAATGAGGTATATTAATCCATAATTAGAGGATGGGTACTGTAAGAGCAACTCCAGTGGAGTGACTAAATTTGAGTGACTAAAACTTATTTTAGTCACCCACTTTCCAAGTTTAGTCACTTAAAATGTAGTCTCTACTCCAGCAGCACCGACTAAGAGCAACTCCAGTGGAGTGACTAAATTTGAGTGACTAAAACTCATTTTAGTCACTCACTTTCCAAGTTTAATCACCCAAAATGTATTCTCTACTTCAGCAGCACTGACTAAATAGACTAAAAAATAGTGGGCCTTACTTTTGGTAGCCTAAGTAGAGGGTGACCAAATTGAGGGGGTGGGAGAGGAAATTTAGTCACCCTCTCAATTTAGTCACCTAAATAGAGGCTCTGCTGGAGATGGAAATTTGAGTAAAATGACTAAAATGTGGGTTTGGTCACCCAAATAGAGGTCTTGCTGGAGTTGCTCTAACACCACTGTAGCAAATCATGAATTAATTTGGCTCATTAGATTCATCTCGGAATTAGCACTCATCTGTCAAAAAAAAAATTAAAAACACATTTTATTTAATACTATTAAATAGCAAGATTCTCTTTGATGTAATAGGAGCTAAACTTTAGCCTATGAAAACAAACAAAGTCTATATATAGTTATATTTCGGTGACATATATACTCCCTCCGTTCTCAAATATGTGATAAATCTGAGAATGGAGATAGAATATATGAATATGAATACGTGTTAAGTTAACCATTTCTCTAAATGGTAGAAATGGTTTCAAATTAAAATTTTCAGCAAATTTAGCCAAACAGTCATGCTACCATGTCCCGTATGAGCTTCATAGTTATCCGTCTTTAATTTTATTCTAAATCAAACTTTTCAAAAAAAATTTATGAAAATAAATATAAAATCCACATTACCAATTAAAATCACTATTAATAATCTGATGTAGATGTGGTGCAATTTTATGAATTTTATTAAAATTAGTTTAACATAGAACAAACTTAAACATCTCACGTTTGGAAACAAAGGGTCAATTTCAACAAAGTGGGAATCTTACGATGTTGAAATCGCAGCAATTGCGTCGATAAAAAAGACGGAATCAATAAATACAAGGAGCCGGGAATCTTTATTAAAAAAATAGCATGCTCAAGGTGAACCGACACGTGGAGTCTGAATAAACTTACAACAATAGCTAGACTAGAAATAATATATCACATATCATATTGGAGTTCCAAAGTTAACCTAAAGAAATAGACAACTACGTAGCCAAAACCAGTTACCACACCCAAAGAATGTTCTATCAGGTATCATATACCATTTCACGAATACTGCCACCAGACAGAGCACATGAACTGGAGGTAAAATTCAAAGAAAATGACCAGTTTCAAACATCGCGATTGACTAGTGATTGACCAGACCCATATGTACATGGGCCAGTTAACCTGATTGGACACATATGGAAGTGTAAATAATGTTGTTCAAAACTTATGACACCGATCAGGTACCTTTTTCTAATGAAGTTGATTGACTAGTAAGCACCGTAGCTACTACCTCACAACAGTCAGGTTGATCTCTTCCAAGCCCAGTGATAAAGCTGTGAAAGAAGCAAAGAAAGCATGAATAAAACACACTGCCATAATAAAATTGTGATAGAAACAATGAAAGCATGACCTGAACCAATTGTGCTTTAACCAGAAGTTGGTAGCTTTATCTGAACATTGCAGATATGCATTATTAGCTCTACCTGACAGCGGTGACTATAAATAGGACATTTTGCTCCACATGTGAACGGCAATCGATCGACAATTAGCTACTCTATGCTCTCCGTTTTATTGCAGCGACTTCTCAATGCCATCAAAAGATCAACCAAATCAGCTAAGATGAGATATTGGAGAAAACTAAAATGCCGGGACAAGGCAAGCGGCTTCTGCTACGTCAACGACATCGTGCTCGCCATCGACGAGCTCCTCGGGCACTTCCGGCGCGTGCTGTATGTGGACATCGACGTGCACCACGGCGACGGCATCGAGACCGCCTTCGTCGGCTCCAACTGGGTGATGACCGTGTCCTTCCACCAGCACACCGAGGGAGCACGTCGTCGAAGGGGACTGCTGGCTCCGCACCGTGAACGTGCCGATGAAGAAGGGCATGGACGACGAGGGGTACCGCCGGCTGTTCAAGCCCATTATGAGCAAGGTCATGGCGGTGTTCCAGCCAGAGGCGATCGTGATGCAGTGCGGCGGCGACTCGCTCTCCGGCGACAGGCTCGGCCAACAGAACCTGTCCATCTCCGGCCACGCCCGGTGCGTTGGCTTTTTGCGGAGTTTCAGCATGCTGCTCCTCGGCGGTGGCGGGTACACCATCAACCACGTCGCGGCTTGCTGGTGCTACAGGGTATTTATATACTCCGATCTGCCACCAAATAAGAAATTTCAAAAACTAAGTCTCTTATACTCTGAATCATTCTCCATTATATTATGTCATTGATCATCAATTTGTTCTCATCTGATTCTGAATTTAACTTGCTCGACGCACGCAGACGGCGGTTGCCATCGCCAAGAAGATCACAGACGACATACCGGCGCACTGCTACGATGGCTACTACCAGGGACAGGGCTACAAGCTCCAGTACCCGGTGGACAAGAATTTAAACAACGACAATACGGAGAGCTATGTGACGCGCATCAAGTGCGCGGTCCTGCGAAACCTCTGCGAGCTTGAGGCTGCGCCGAGCATTGAGTTCAAGCAACCGGCCGGCGGCAGCATCGACACCGAGGCACTCCTACACAAGCGCCCCCCGCGGGAGGACGACGACCCCATGGAGAGGATGCACCGCCAGTGCGGCGAGATGGAGGAGCGTGGCTTCTTCATGGACCTGGGGAAGCGGCAGCTCGACCTTGTCAAGGACAATAGTGGCGCCCACCGCCATGCGCATCGGCCGGAGCCGGTGAAGAAGCACCGGTCTCGAAAGCTTCACATCCAATACCATGCGCATGACCGTGCATTGTGTTCTAACCTCAGCTTAAACCATCTGTAAGAAACATTGCAGAATGCTGGCATGACCATGTAAAAATCACTTACCCTCTTTTTTTCCCTTCTATTTTTTCACTCGTTGATTGTATCGCTAATTTTTTAGCGCCAAATGGAACACCTATCAAAAGAACACACCTACAATGGTATTGGTATTGGTTGATTGACCGATTCTAATTTTGAAAAACCAAAAAGTAAAATTCCAGATCTCTTATGTTCAGGCCAAAAAGTAAAAACCAAAAAGTAAGATGGGGCAATTCTTTCTAAACGAAATCTTTTTTGAATAGAGTGATTAGCCCTGTGTTTTATTTTTTTCTAGAAAAAGGAAGCCGTCGGACTACCCACGTGCAGCACTTTCCTTTTTTTTTAACTACGTGCAGCACTTTCCTAAAACAATAAGTATAGCGGAGTCCCTATTTTTTTCCATGCAAGATTCCTTCCTGGGCCTAGCTTCACAGATGCGGTAAAACCCTCCGTTTCCATCGGGCCAGGCTGAAGCGAGCGCACGAGCTGTACGGGAGCAGAGATAGCGTGCGAACAAGGCAACCGATCATCGGATCCGCTTAGAGTAAGTATTATGACCAGCGTTGAGCCGGCTGAGAGCCTCTGTGGCAGAAAGAGAAAGTAGGAGAGAGCGCCACGGGCGGCTCGCGAAATGCCCGCACCCAGTCAGCTGATACGCAAAACGCAGCTCCCATTCGCTGGCTGTCGTTGTCGGACATTAAATTCCAGCGGACCCGCCACCACGGCGCACTCCTTGCATCCGGGACATCCGACAAGGCGAGGAGCGAGCAGAACCAACGCAGCTGCATCTGGAGGCCTGCGCGGATGCTCGGGCGCACGGTGGCTAGAGCGCGGCGGCACCCGGTCAACCGGAGGCTGGCGGCCAGCGGCCGATGCGGGCACGCAGGCGGCAGCCCAACGCGGCGACGTGAGCGCGCGGAGGCCGTCGGCCCGATGTGGGACATGCAGCAGCACCAGGCAAAGCGGGCGCGATGGCGCTGGAGCCGAACCCGCGTGCGCCCAACCAGGCAACCAGCAAGCGAGTCTACATTCCAAATCCTGTTTCTATACTAAAATTGAGCAAATTGATTTATAAGATTTTTTAGTCTATAGATATAGACTAGAATTACTCAACGAAGAGGACAAGATATTATACGCGATCTTCAAGAAATGAGGAGTTGTATCCATTTCCATTGCCTGGAAATAGTGCAGGCATATTGTTGCATCCAATTATAATTTATCACTTCCTAGTATTGATGAAGACATAATAGATTGGTATTTGTAGGCGTACTCGGCACTAGTTAAGTACTTCTTTATAATTCTTCAAAGGTTTTATTGAGTTTCTTGAACAATTAGATTTGGAATTGGGGATTTACTACAAATCATACAATTTAAGCATTTTTAAACTAATATCGGTAGGTGGACTGGTTTGAGTGCTTTAAGAGCTTACATAAGTGGCCCTAGGCGCGAAATTCCACTGCCTGCTAGTAAGCATTATAGCTACTACCTCACAATAGTCAGGTTGATCTTCCAAGCCCAGTGACAAAGCTGTGAAAGAAGCAATGAAAGCATGGACAAAACAACTGTCATGACAAAATTGTGATAGAAACAATGAAAGCATGACCAAAACCAACTGTGCCATGAGCCAGAAGTCGGTCGCTTCATGTGAACATTGCGGATATGCATGGTTCTTAGATCTACCCGACAACAATGACTATAAATAGGACATTTTGGCCCACATGTGAACGGCAATTGATTGACAATCAACTGATGTATGCTCTCCATTCTATTGCTCTCCATTCTCTTGCACTGGCTTCTTAATACCATCAAAAGACCAACCAAATTAGCTAAGATGAGATATTGGAGGAAACTAAAAAGTTCAACACGCGAGGATGATTACTACCAAAGCCAGGGCTATAGTCTCCTTTACCCGGTGGACAAGAATATCAAGAGCGACAACACGGACCCTCCGCGCTCGAGGCCACGCTGAGTGTTGAGTTCAAGGTGTGTCGGGTTCATGCGGAGTTTCAACACGCGGCCGCTCCTTTGGCAGACCATCAACCACGTTGCCGCTTGCTGGTGGTATGAGGTACATGCATACTCCGATCTGCTACAAAATTATATTCTGAATCATTCTCCACTATATTATGCCATTGATCATCAATTTGTGCTCGTCCGATTATGAATTTAACTTGCTCGACGCACGTAGACGGCGGTCGCAATCGGTAAGGGATCGCCGATGACATATCGACGCATTGCTACAACGGGTACTACTGGGGACAGGGCTACAAGCTTCGGTACCCGGTGGACAAGAATTTGAACAACAATAATGCAGAGAGCTATGTGACTCGTACCAAGTGTGCAGTCCTTCGAAATCTCTCGAGTTCAAGCAGCCGGCTAGCGGGAGCATCGACACCGAGGCACTCTTCCACAAGCGCCCCCACGGGAGCAGTGGCGGAGCTGGCCAAAAATTTTACCTGGGGCAGGATTTACATCAACTTTGAATGGTGCAAATGATAAATCCACCTTTGCTCGCTGGCCATAGCAGTTATGTTGTTGCCGCTTTGGTCATAAAGAAATATAATTTACATCAATTTTGAATGGTGCAAATGCTAAATCCACCTTGTCTAGTTCCTACGACAATTGCAGCTTTGCTCGCTAGCTATAGCAGTCATGTTGTTGCCGCTTTGGTCATAGAGAAACATAAATGAGATTGTTTCATCTTTAATTCAACCAATTGTCATACAAAGTAAACTAGTTCAGTGACCCATTTACATTCGTGATGAGCACTATCGATGCATCACAAAGATCATGGAAACACATGAATAATCCCATAACCATAAAGGCATGTATTATAGTTCCATTAGTTTGCTAGGATATAAGATGTTGACCGGCTCCCGTGAATGTCTTGTGCCATATCTGAAATGCTACAAGCAAAGCATGCATTTCTGTGATGCCTCAACATGCACAGCTGCACAAACACATATAAAAGAGCTAGCCCGTTTGGACATACCCACGTTCTTTAGGTGCTTTAAAACAGAAGCGTCATCTTAGGCCACACCACCCACCTAATGTCGACCCACCAAATGGGCTATTATCGACTTATCTACTCCCGGCCCATATCTATTCATCGTCTTCTTCAATTAACCACAAGATGATGTCTGACGTCCAGTCATCCAGACGCTGCCGCAAGCTTTGAATTGAGAGCCACTAGATCGCAGGGAAGAGAGGGGAGGGGGGTTTCGTGCCGCGGAGTAGCTGGGGCAGCTGCCCCACCGTGCGGTATGGGCAGCTGCCCCACCGTGCGGTATGGGCAGCTCCGCCTATGGACGGGTGGACGACGACCCCATGGAGAGGCTGCACCGGCGGTGCGGCGAGATGGAGGAGCGTGGATTCTTCACGGAGCTGGGGAAGCGGCAGCTTGACCTGGCCAAGGACGACAATGGCAATCATCACCATGGACATCGGCCGGAGCCGGTAAAGAAGCATCGGTCCGGAAAGGTTCACATAGAATACCATGCGCATGAACATGTATTCTGACCTCTGCTTAAATCATCTCGCATGTACGTGTAAATATACTATTTGCTTCATGAATGACGGCTACCTACCACGTTGTACATAGGACATCTTAATAAACAGTAAAAAAGAACGAGAAATGGTTTCAAATTAAAATTTTCAGCAAATTTAGCCAAACAGTCATGCTACCATGTCCCGTATGAGCTTCATAGTCCGTCTCATCAAAATGTAAGGTATTTTCTAATTTTATTCTAAATCAAACTTTTCAAAAAAAATAAAATTTATGAAAATAAATATAAAATCCACATTACCAATTAAGATCACTATTAATAATCTGGTGTAGATGTGGTGCAATTTTATGAATTTTATTAAAATTAGTTTAACTTAGAACAAATTTAAACATCTCACGTTTTGAAACAAAGGGTCAATTTCAATGTAGCGGGAATCTTACGATGTTGAAATCGCAGCTGAAATCGCAGCGATTGCGTTGACAAAAAAAGATGGAATTATTTATACTAGAATACAAGGAGCCGGGAATCTTTATTAAAAAATAGCATGCTCAAGGTGAACCGACACATGTGGAGTCTGAATAAACTTACAACAATAGCTAGACTAGAAATAATATATCACATATCATATTGGAGTTCCAAAGTTAACCTAAAGAAATAGACAACTACGTAGCCAAAACCAGTTGCCACACCGAAAGAATGTTCTATCAGGTATCATATAGCATTTCACGAAGACTGCCACCAGACAGAGCACATGAACTGGAGGTAAAATTCAAAGAAAAGACATGTGTATGAGGTGTGGAGCGTTGAAATATGTGTATGAGTCGCTTCATGCGTTCGTAGCGAGAAAGCATGTGTGTGGCAATCATCATAGATGTCGATGGTGTGGTATATATAGTGTGTTAGTGTGGGAAGAGATTTAATCTGTCACTGTTCCACATTAAGGGGTTGGTTTCGCATTTTTTTTGGGAATTTATGTGAAATTGATGTTCGTGGAGTGCAGATTGATTTCGCCAAAAATCTGCAAATATTGAACCACATATATCTTTGCCTCTCCCTTTTAAAGGTTGATCTTCAATCGAGATAATTGCTCAAAAGCACGTAAGATTTTGTATTAGTTGTGTGAAGCCTCAGCCTTTGCTGACCGGAGGGGAGAAGTACATTTTCTTTCTCCATCTCTGTAAAACCAAGCAGATACTCTCTCGAGCTCCAGGGTGGCCACGCGAGTGCTCTAGCTCGGGGCAGCGGCAGGGGTGCTCGAGCTCGGGAGTGGCAGCGGGGTGGGAGAGGGTGCCCAGGGGCGCGGAGCTGAACTTTCTGGTGGCCGAGATTGGGCGCAACGAGATGGTGTGGAGCGGGCACGACTAGATATGGTGTGGACGGCTCTGGCCAGAGCGGTTCGGCGGCGAGGGCTGCGGCGTGGACATCACCGGGAGCAGGGAGATCAAGATGATGTCTTTCGGCGCCGGGCGGCGCATGTGCCCCGGTTACGCGGTTACCGTCTCCAGTATGAGGTTTCATCAAATGTAAGATAATTTTTAAATTTTATACTAAATCATTTTTCAAAAAATATTAAACAAAAATAAAAAATTAAAATTAAAATCCACAATATCAATTAAAATCACTATTAATAATCTGGTGTCGATGTGGTGCATCTATTGTTAACTTTAAAAATTAGTTTAACTCAGAATAAACTAAAACATCTCACGTTTAGAAACAAAGGGACATTTTGGAACGGAGCGTGAATCTAACGGTCTTGAAATCGCAGCGATTGGGTTGGTCAAGATGAAACAATTAGTAATAGAATACAAGGAGCCAGGAATCTTTATAAAAAAATAGCATGTTCAAGGTGAACTGACACATGTGGAGTCTGAATAAACTTACAACAATAGCTAGACTAGAAATAATATCACATATCACAATACAGTTCCAAAGTTAACCTAAATAAACAGAAGACTACGTAGCCAAAAACTAACCAGTTGCCACCCAAAGAATGTTCTTTCAGGTATCATATACCATTTCACGAAGACTGCCACCAGACAGAGTGTGACACCCCGGCCCAGAGCTTAATAGGATTAATAGGATACTCATACCAATAAGTTGCAACTTCTTTTCCGGAAGCCGGTCTCCAAAGAACTCCGAGGTTAAGCGTGCTTGGCCTGGAGAAATTTGGAGATGATTGACCGACCGGAAAGTTCTTCCCGGGTGCGCACGAGTGAGGACAAAGTGTGCAGAAAAGACTGGTGTTGGTATGTGAGGACAGTCTATGTCCTAGAAAACAGCCAGATGTAAGCGGGCCCGGCCTCGGGGAGGCATGGTATCAGAGCCGACTCTCGCAGTTTCACGGGCACGTATGGGCGTAAGTGCGGAGGCATGAGCACGGGCGTGTGGGGGCGCAGATGCCACCGGCATGTGTACGGGCGCGTGGCGGGTCTGTGCACGGGCATCTGGGATGCGCCGTTGGTACTGGACGCACGGACGTGGCACAGGGACCGTTGGCACTGGACGCACGGACGTGGCACATGGGCTGCTGGCACTGGACGTACGGGACGTGGCCAAGAGAGGACGTTTCTGGCTTGGGATTGACCGACGAGAACGTCGGTCTCTTAAGGGGGTGAGCATGTGACACCCCGGGCCAGGGCTTAATAGGATTAATAGGATACTCATACCAATAAGTTGCAACTTTTTTTCCGGAAGCCGGTCTCCAAAGAACTCCGAGGTTAAGCGTGCTTGGCCCGGAGAAATTTGGGATGGGTGACCGACCGGGAAGTTCTTCCCGGGTGCGCACGAGTGAGGACAAAGTGTGCAGAAAAGACTGGTGTTGGTCTGTGAGGACAGTCTATGTCCTAGAAAGCAGCCAGATGTAAGCGGGTCCGGCCTCGGGGAGGCGGGACGTTACACGGAGCACATGAACTGGAGTCTGGAGGTAAATTTCAAAGAAAATGACCAGTTTCAGACAACGCGGTGCATGCGTTAGTCAATGGTTTCATTTGTACAGTGATATGCCGCGATGGATGGCAGAACAATACACTTGCTTATTGTACAGCAGTTTGCTTCAGACTATTCCGTGGCAGCTGAGCACACATGAAGCAAAATCAATGCAGACTGCCGAGTCAACAGAGGCTCAGTTCACAACTATTTGCTCTGATCAGCTCAATCAGACATATTGCTATTTCAGTCGTTTGCTTTGACTGCATCAGTTTTTGTTTCATCAACATCCTCGCCGGCAACTTCCTTTACTGGTTGCTGTACATCAGTATCATGGCTGACTTGTTCAGAAGATACTTCAGAGTCAGCTGGCTCATTTCCATTAACACCTCAGAGTCAGCTGGCTCATTTCCATTAACACCAGGTGAAGTTTCAGAGACAGAATTGTCCAAATCAGACGAGACTGCTGGTTCACCTACTGTTCTGTCACACCCGGTTTTAAGGACAAAACCGAATGCATAGCTATATGTATGCCAGGATCAAGTTTCATATATATAGAGACATCATAAGTGAATAATCAGTAACAGTATCACGTAAAAGAGAATTACAACAAATAGAAGATTATCAGAGTTATACAGCTTATCCTGGAAACGAAGGCTCCAAACTTCATATGCAATCGACTGGGGGTTGTGTACGCCTAGAACTCAGCAACATCTTCAATAGACTTCACCACAATATTCTCCTTCAGAGCAGCAGTAAGCAAGGGTGAGTACACTTATGGTTGGTACTCAGCAAGGCCACAAGAAATAACCAGAAAATGATTTAAATCCATCTTTAAGTTTATTAATCATGTGAGAGTCCAAGCCGCTCTTGACCGTGAGCACGGCTAACCGGTTAGTTTTAACTCTGCAGAGGTTGTACACTTTCACCACAATTTGCGTAAAAGTTCCGAAGAACTTTGAACCCAACCACGCAATGTGCTAGCTAGGCACAATACCACACTTCCGAGGTGTGATTGCATAGGGACGCTACGAGGCCTTTACAAAGAATTCCTATATGTAAGTGTTGGTCCCAACAATTGCAGTCCCTCAGAAGACACAGCTTCCTTCACCTGCTCCACGACACAAGCCCAAACACCACCAAACGAGCCACCCCAACACCACATATAGTTCATCTAATTAATCAGCCAAGACCAGAGCCATATAGTATTGTGGTTGTACTGTTTTCCTGGGTGGTTCTCCATATTCCAATTAAATCATATCATCTTGTAAATAAAGCATAGATAGAAGTATGGTTAGGGTCACTTGCCTTTCTCCAACGAAAAGCTACTCTTACTACTCTTCAACTCTGGCTCACTTGGAAAACTTGATCTTCAATCTTCGAACAACGATCCTTCTACTCGGAACAATCATCGGGCAATCATACAAAGCAAACAAGAAGATACATCTAAGAACAATACAGCAGAACAAAAGAAAGGCTTTAAGAGAGCGTACTAACGGATAGGGCTCGCTGCTACGGTTACGAGAGCGCAAGAAAAGCGGAAAACGGAACTAAAACGACAATTCTATAGACTAAACGGTGCTTCAGGGATCTAGTCGCGATTAACAAAAGGGTTAAGGTCTAACAGAAAAGATTTGTGAGACACAACAAAGTGTGGTCACCGAGGATAACAAGGTAATAAAGCTATTGCACACGTCACAAGGATCACGTGAGCGCAAGAATCGCTGAAAACGGAGTTGAAACGTGAAAGATATGGCTAAAACAAGGTTCTAGGGGCTTATTGGTAAGAGATTTGAAAGAACAGGGGCTCTGGGTAAAGAAATCGAGGGCTAAAACATAATTAAACCTAAACTACAGGGGCTAGCTTGCAAAACTACGCACTAAAGATGGCGGATCCTATTTTGGAGAAACTCAGGGGCTAAAACAGAAAAGAAAGGGTTGTTTTATAAATACTTTTGAACTGGAATGGACCGCGGCTTGATTCCTATAAAATCGAGGGGCTCTTTTGCAAAAGTACCACAGTTGACTAGTAAGGGTTAGGTTTGACTCGAGTTGAATCTAATCTAGGCCGACAGATCAAGATCGGACGGCCAGGGGAGGTTGGGGCGAACAGCGGCGGCGCCGAGCGGCTGGCGGCGAAGCTTGGCGGCGGCGGGATGGCCGGACTTGGCCGAATCGGCCGTCCGAGGCTCGAAGTCGAGCGTGGCAAGCACGGGGAGCACGCGCACGACCTCGCGAACTCATCTGGGGCGTCTGAGCGGGGCCTAGGCGAGCGGAGCAGGCTTGCTGCGGCGCATGGCGGAACGGCGGCGCCGGCGAGCTAGCGCGGGCGAAACAGAACGAGAAGAAGGGAGAGAACAGGCCCGCACGGTTCACTACCTTGATGCGAACCTCGGGGGGGGGGGGGGGGCTCGAGGTCATCGGGAAGGCAGTGGAACGGCGACTCCGCGGAGCTCCAGCGAACCCCAACCATGGCGGCGGCTGTAGCTAGGGTTTGCGCGAAATGAAAGCGACGGCGGCGGCTGGGTAGGGTTCCAGGGTGCAGGCGGCGCCTTTTATAGGCCGGAGGAGGGCCTTGGCGTGCGGGCCACGCCCGAAATCAGCGGCGCGCCGGGCTCGATCCGGACTCGGGACAGAGTCCCGGTCCGTCACGAGGTCGAGGACGACCCTGACGGGCGGGCCCCGCCTAGCAGCGAGATGAGGGAGGAGTGGGGGCGCGCGGGTTGGGCCGGGACAGGAAACGGGCCGGCGGTTTGGGCTGGGGGGAAAGGAAAGGAAAAAGGAGAGGAGGGGGATTGGGCCGGCTGGGCTGAAAAGAGATGGGGAGAGGGAGAAAGGTTTTGCATTTTCTTTTGAAATAGATTCAAACATATTCAATTCAAATTTAAATTCAGGAGAATTCAAACTTGAGTTGAACAACAAGCAATGGAATAATACATTGCGTCATGCATGGAACACAAAAGAACAACCTTATTTAATTTTTGAAAACAACCAATTATTTTAGTTTTTACATACTAAATTCCCTGTGAAGAAAATAAATGTTGAGAAAATTTTAAAATTATGAAAAAATTATTATTTTATTTTTAATTGTAATCATATCCTGAAATTTAAAAATTTCAGGGTGTAACGTGTTCTCTCCGCCACTAATGGTTCATCTACCGTTTTCTCTGCCACCATCTCAACTGATGGGGCTGAGGATTCTGCTGCTGCAGAGGCAACCTCATCTGTACCTACTTCAGTATCGCCATTCGAAACATCTGAATGCCGTTCAATACCTTCTGTACTTTGCAGTGGCTCATCTGCCGTACTACAATTTGGCTGTTCAGTACGTTCTGCTACATCCTTTGCCTCCGTACTGCCATTTCCAAGGTACACAGTTTCCATTTCACCCTCAGTGCCAATGACTTTACCATCATAGCTTCCTCAGTCTCTAGGGAAGTCTCCTCAGAATTGGGTGATGATGAAGGAACAGAACTGGATAGACGGTCATTAATGCCTCTCTCTCCATCAAATGTGAACCAGTTTGAATTTGTAAAGAGGGAGCTGCTTTATAAAGACATGGATACATAATCTATCAGCCATTACGTAAAGGCAAAGGGTGATAACATTTCGAGATAGCAAATTACCCTTCCTGGTCATCTCCCAGACGCAGAGAAGATATTACCACCTCAGCTGATTCGTCGTTAAAATACACATCCTGAAAGAAGATGTAAAAGAACAGTCCACAAACTCACTAAGATGCAAGAATCTCAACCTTAATCTACTTGAAGAAAATAATATAATCCAAACATATTGAAGTCTACTAACTACCCAGAATGTCCAATTTCCATGAAACGAAATACCAATTTATTTTTTCTCCTTTCTACTTAAAGTTGATTGCGTTTTTTTATGTTCAGGAAACTGTAACAAACATTTTTTTTAAATAGCAGCGAACATTTATCACATTTTATGTTACAACCAACTAAAATGAGCAGGAAAGCAATATTGAGACATAATTCACACTTAAGTATTACCTCATCATCTCGTTCAAGTGATCCTTGTGCCTGCATTCACAAAACCAACATGTATCATCAATACGTTGCAGTACCCTATTACACTGGTCATGCTAATGGAGTAGAGAACTATGAGATGGAAAGGTAATGATCTACCCACCCACCCACACACAGACAAGCAGCCGACAATGTATGCACTGGGTAATAAAATATGTTGGCAGTGAAATACTCTATTCTAAAGGGCACCCGCAACAGTCCTAGCCAGTGCTAGTGACGTCGCCGGCTCAAACGAGCTCGTCACAGTGCCGGTAGGGGCGTGGGCGAGCGTGCTGAGAGAGGAGACGGCATCGGCAACCGTGCACGCTAGCGCCGAGAGAGTCGCTGACTCGGCACTGTGGGCCACTGTTCATCGATTAAAAAACCAACTCGCCGGGCAAATCGCCCACTACTGCGGGCGCCCTAAAAGATGCACATCCACACACCTCTTCAATGTCATCGTTGCTGTATATTCCATAACGAAATGCCTGACTCAAGTTAGTATTAGCAAGAGCTGCCACATTCCCTGTCTCGGTAGTCATCATCATCACTATCCCTACCACGATCATGTAATGATGTTGGGCGCCTGCCTCAATAAAGCATGCCAGCAATGTTTAGATAAAATGAAGAAAAGATCGGAAAAGGGAACATACCCACAAGCCCAATGATAAACATTCTCCACTTCATTGCGTTTGACCAGCACATTTGTTTGCCATTCAACCCACTCGGTATTTTCCTATTAAAAGGATAGAAACGTTCAAAACACAAGCATCAGCAGAAAACCACTAATACCTTTAAACCAACGATTGCTAGACGAAGGAAAAATAACCTGTAAGTGTGCCTGTATTATGCTGTTACTATTTCCCAACTGAATAAACTTATTGGCTATTCTTGCCATGTGACCAACATTCCCAATTCTTGGAGGGGCTTTCTCTTCTGAGGGTACGGTAGGCTGAGCAGAGAAGTCATAAAAAAGATGAAAAAGGAACTCTACCGCTAGAATGAAGTAAAATAATTTACACCCTATTAGTAACTTACCGCGTTAGACTCAGTCGACAAAGAAGAAAGTCTTTCCGCAACAAGAATTTTACCAACAATGTCACAGTCATTAAGAACATGCTCAATAAGTTCAGTTCTTTTACCCTCCAGGCAAGAAACAATTATATTTCCAACATGATGGTGTAAAAAGTTATTATAAGGGTACCTGTTTCCAACAATTATTATAAATCAGGGAATTTGAGCAGAGAAAAAAACAGCTTTACAAAAAATGATATCTACACTTACTCAAAGAACAAATCAATAGAGCGCTTTATTGCTGATTGCCTTATTAACTCCTTTTCAGCAGTTTCACTACCAATCGTAAGCAGCACAGAGATGAACTCTACAATCTGAAAAATACAAAATAAATCCAGCTTAGAACAACAATGAGGAGGAAAACGAACAAGGCACATTAAAATCGATAAAATAAAAACCAATAAATACTCTGAAGGTTAACACAGACTGTACTCGATGCCATCAGTTCAGGACTCAAAAATGCATGCATGTCAAGGTTCTTTATTGTCAAGGTTCTTTATGGTCCTTTTTTGCACTACTAGAAAACGGGTCAAAGGTCATGGCCAAAGGTATCAGCTGCTGTTGCAACTGGTACTAATGCCACACATCAGTACCGGCTGCAAAAGCAGCTAGTACTTTTGGCCAGCAGCGATTAAAGGTAAGGGGTTTGGTACCGGGTTAAAGCATCACCCGGTACCAAAACCCCAGTATAGGCACCGGTTAGTGCCACCAACCGATACCAAATACCAAAAGAACAAGGAGGAATAGATACCGGTTGGTGGCACGAACTGGTGCCTAAATAGCGGACAATGGCACCGGGTTTTGCCATGACCCGGTGCCGCCACGTGCCCACCACAAAGGCACCGGTTGGTAACTTCAACCGGTGCCGAAGCCTATTGTTTGGCACCGGTGCATTATCAATTATATATTTGAATTCAAATTTTGTATGGAAATATTATCAATTACATATGCAAGGGGGTTTTATTTAGTTCCCTTCAAAATTCCAAAACTTTACAAGATTCCACATTCGAGATGCATGCTGCGCCAATTCGAGACCCGCAGCTCAGCTAGGCCTACCGCTGCTGCGCTGCAGCGTGCGCGTCTACAAGAAAAAAATATTATCGTGCCACTGCCATTAATACAGCCAGAATTACCATGCCAAAGAGAATCATTGCACAAACGATGATCCCAAATCCTAAGGCTCTAGGCAAACAAACCAAGGTCCATATATAGAAATAAAGTTTTTTACCCAGTCATGCAGCCAGGAGGCCACATGCGTCGTTTCTTGTACAAAAATATAAAGTTTCATATAGAGAAACAAAGTTTTTACACAGTCATGCAGTCAGAAGGCCATATGCATCGTTATAATTTTGTAGTTAAGTTTTATTAATAGCGTATTCAATGTTAGTTATAAATTGGTAGTATGAATGAATTATTTGTACACTACAATGATGTATATAAATGTATTATGGACCCAGATGAGTCGGCAATGGATGTACATGGCCGACCGGTGTTCAAAGGAGTTCATTGATGGCGTGCATGAATTCATAGAAGCGGCCGAGAAACACAAATATGGCGGTTTCGTTCGTTGTCCTTGCAAATTCTGTAAGAATGAGAAGGATTACTCATCATCAAGAACCATCCACAGTCACTTGTTTAATAGTGGTTTTATGCTGAACTACTATGTTTGGACCAAGCATGGAGAAAGAGGAATTATGCTGGATAATAATGTAGAAGAAGAGGACAGGATTCCTGACTTTGCAGCCAATTATAATGCCTTTTCCAATGACACTGCAATGGGTGAGCCTGAAGAAGATACTGAAGGATACATTGTAGAAGATGATTTTGGTCAGATGCTGCGCGAAGCTGAGGAAGTTTGCCAAACAGAAAAGGAATCGAGAGATCTAAAGCGTATGTTGGAGGACTACAGAACATTGTTGTACCCAGATTGCAAACAAGGCCAAAAGAAGTTGGGTACCACATTGGAATTGTTGCAATGGAAGGCATCAAATGGTTTGTCTGACAATGGATTCGAGGAGTTGCTGAAACTTATAAAAAACTTACTCCCTGAGGGTAACACCTTGCCGGAGACAACATACGAGACAAAAAAGTTGTTTGTCCTTTAGGATTAGAGGCACAGAAGATACATGCTTGTCCTAATGACTGCATCCTATATCAAGGTGAGTATGAAAATTTGGATTCATGCCCTGTATGCAACGCATGCTGGTATAAGATCTCTCGAGATGATCCAGGCGACGTTGAGGGGATGCGTCTCAAGAAGAGGGTGCCTGCCAAGGTGATGTGGTATTTCCCTCTAATACCACATCTGAAATGTTTGTTTATGAACAAAACGAATGCTAAATTGATGCGATGGCACAAAGAAGAATGTAAGCAAGACAATATGTTGAGACACCCCGCTGATGGGTCGCAGTGGAGAAAAGTGGACAGAACATTCCCAATATTTGCAAATGATGCGAGGAATATAAGGTTCGGCTTAAGTACGGATGGCATGAATCCTTTCAGTGAGTAGAGCAGTGGCCATAGTACCTGGCCTGTGACACTCTGTATATACAACCTTCCTCCCTGGTTGTGTATGAAGCGGAAATTCATTATGATGCTGGTGCTTATCCCCGGCCCGAAGCAACCCGGTAACGATATAGATGTGTATCTGAAACCACTGATTGAGGATCTTCTATTGTTGTGGAGATAGGAGGGTGTTCGTATGTGGGATGCGCACACAGAGGAACATTTTAACCTTCGTGCATTGCTTTTCATAACCACCAACAATTGGTCAACACTAAGCAACCTCTCCGGACATTCCAATAAGGGTTATAGGGCATGCACCCATTGTTTAGAAGAAACCGACAGCACGTACCTCAAGCACTGTAGGAAGATCGTGTATATGGGTCATCATCGATTTCTTCCGATCAAGCACCCATTAAGGAGGAGGCATGCTCACTACGATGGAAAGGCAGATCATCGTACCAAGCCTAGGCACCGTTGTGAGAAAATGGTGTTTGAAATAGTCAAAGATATAAAAGTAGTATTCAGAAAAGGACCCGGCAGCAGATCAGTGCAGAGTGATGATGGACGTGCACCTATGTAGAAGAAGAAGAGTATTTTTTGGGAGTTATCTTATTGGGAAGTTTTAGATGTCTGCCACGCAATTGATGTGATGCACCTAACAAAGAATCTTTGTGTGAACCTTCTAGGCTTCCGTGGTGTCTACGGTAAGCCAAAGGATACATTGGAAGTGCGGCAAGATCTTCAACGTATGAAACAACGGGCCGCCCTACATCCAGAAAAAAGGGATAAAGGACGTCATTACCTAGGTCTCTTAGTAAGGAAGAGAAGCAAAGTATGTTCGACTGTTTGAACAGCATCAAGGTCCCATCGGGCTACTCTACGAATATAAGGAGGCTACTGAACTTGAAAGAGAAGAAATTCGCACACGTAAAGTCCCATGACTGTCACGTGTTGATGACGCAATTGATTCCAGTTGTACTTAGAGGTATTCTACCAGCTAATGTTCGAGCAACAATCATAAAGCTATGCGCCTTTCTCAACACAATTTCTCAGAAGGCAATCGATCCATCGAGTTTAAGCAGGCTACAATAGGATGTTGTCCAAAGTTTAGTCAGTCTTGAAATGATATTTCCTCCATCATTCTTCAATATTATGACGCATTTTCTAGTTCACCTGGTCAAAGAGATTGGTATTCTCGGTTCTGTTTTACTTCATAATATGTTTCCTTTTGAACGATACTTTGCAGTCATAAAGAAATACGTTCGTAATCGGGCTCGTCCAGAAGGAAGCATTGCGAAGGGTTACGTCACAGAGGAGGTCATTGAGTTTTGTGTTGACTATGTGGAAGAACTCTGCCCAATTGGGATTCTAGTATCACGTCATGAGGGGCGGCTGATTGGAAAGGGCACACTTGGAAGAAAATCAGTAAATGCCACAGATCATGCCACGTTGAGCAAAGCACATCTCATAGTTCTGCAACAATCAGCCTTGGTGGCTCCATACATGGAGGAGCACATGCAAATTGTACGAAGCATGTACCCTTTCAAGTCTGAGACATGGATTACAAAACATCATAACGATACATTCGCCACTTGGTTGCAGAAGGAAGTCATGGCCAACGATCAAATTCATGAGCAGCTAGCTTGGCTGGTCAGGGGTCCGGCAAATTCAATCTTGATGTACCAAGGATATGAAATTAATGGTTACACATTTTATACAAGAGCCCAAGATAACAAGAGCAACAATCAAAATAGTGGTGTCCGTATTGATGCCACTGACTCTAGTAGCCAAACGAACTCATATTTTGGTTACATTGAAGAGATCTGGGAACTCGACTATGGGCCGCTGAAGATCCCTCTGTTTCGTTGCCAATGGGTTAAACTGCAGGAAAATGTGTCGATATCGACGAGTACGGAATGACAACGGTAGACCTCAAAGAGCTTGGCTATCTAGACGAACCCTTCGTCCTAGCTAAAGATGTCACTCAAGTTTTCTATGTGCATGACATGTCTAGCAAATCAAAAAAGACAAGTCTAGAAATAAATCAAGTTTTGTAGGTGTGGGAGATGAGCCAAAGCGCCACATAGTTCTGGCAGGCAAAAGAAAAATTGTGGGAGTCGACGATGTCATAGATGAAGAAGAATACAACAAGGTCGAAGACATGACTCCGTTCGCAGTGGAGGTTGACACAAGTATTCTTTTAGCCCAAGAG
Organism: Panicum virgatum; assembly: GCF_016808335.1. Lineage (NCBI taxonomy): Eukaryota > Viridiplantae > Streptophyta > Magnoliopsida > Poales > Poaceae > Panicum > Panicum virgatum. The sequence continues at coordinate 36,691,442 of NC_053140.1, read as the reverse complement.
GAGGCTCCCTACGCACGTCATAATCACAATGAAGGGACGATTATAAAGCGAACCATCGTTAATATTCCATTAGTTGAATGATTATCTCTTGTAATAGTTTCCATGAACATTATCAGATTTATTGGGCAATTAAATGATTTTCTAGGCATTTATCAAATTTATTATTCAATTAACTAATTTATTATATGATTAAATGATTTACTATGCAATTAACATATTTATCGGGGAACTAAATGATTTTCTAGGCAATTAACTGATTTGTTTGTAAATGATTTATTAAGCATTTATCAGATTTATTAGCCAATTAAATGATTTATTATGCAGTTAATAGATTTATTAGTCAATTATTTTAATTATTATGCAATTAACTGATTTTCTAGACAAATATCAGATTTATTATGCAATTATCAGTTTTATTATGAATTATCAGCCAATTAACAGATTTATAGGAGAAAATACAAGATTAAGGTACCGGGTGGATTATCCAACCGGTACCAAAAGATAACCTTTGGTACCGGTTGGAAAGACAACCCGTTGCCTTAAGGTAATTTGGTTTAAAAAAACGCGGGGCGTCGCGCGGGAGTCGAACCGTGGCCGCGGCGCCCAAATAACCGCGCGTTACCACTGAGGTAATGAGGAATTCAGTTCAAAGAGGGAAAAGAAAGCAAGAAAAGCAAAGTTTAAAAATCCTTAGGTACCGGTTTCCCTAAGCCACCCGGTACCTTAGGGGCTTTTCATTTCCCGCCCGTTGGGGACCTAAGGCACCGGGTGGGATGCGACCCGGTACCTTTGGCTGGCCAAGGGTACCGGGTGGATCTGGAACCGGAACCTTTGGCTGGCCTTAGGTACCGGTTTTGTTTTTCACCCGATACCTTAGGCCCTTCCTATATAACTAGAACCCCTGTTCTTCTTCCTCCACTTCCTCCCCTCCTCGCGATTGCCGGCACCTCTCCACCGCCTCTCCGATCGTCCGCCGCCTCGGCCTGCACCCGCCCCGCTGCGCGCCGCCGCCAACTCCTTCACGAGGCCCGCGCCGCCGGTCTCCTTCGTCCAGTGGCCCGCGCCCGTGCCCTCGCTCCCTCCTCCGTGGCCGTGCTGCCCTCTCCGTCGTCGTCGTCGACTGCGGCTCCCGGTGCGCCACGCCGACGTCCCACGCCGACGCCAGCATGCCGTGATCGTCCCCACGCCGACTCCAGCGCCCCCCGGCCGCCGCCGACTCCAGCGCCCCCGTCCCCACGCCGACTCCAGCGGCCCATGTTGCCGCCGCCGCCACCGCTTCATCTCCAGGCCGCACCGTACGTCACCCACGCTCCACATTCCCCGCAGCACGTCACCGCATGCTAGCGCCGCCCCCTGCTCTGCCCGCCGGCCGGCCTTGCATTGGCCCTGCTCTGCCCGGCGGCGCCGAGATGATTTTTTTTTAATTTTTTGAGTAATTTACCATTTAGTTTACAAATTTAGTTTTTTTCTCATGTGAATTAGATTTTTAGGTAATTTAGCATTTAGTTTACAAATTTTGTTTTTTTCTCATGAGAATTAGATATTTAGATAATTTAACATTTAGTTTAAAAATTTATTTAACAAATTTAGATTTTTTTATGTAATTGCCCAATAACTTTTAGATTGCAATTATGGAATACATTACCAAGAATATAAATTCTCATCTCTAGGGTTTAGAAAATTTAATATAAATTACCAATTTTGATATTTAAACTTTATATTTAGTTTGTTTTTTCTAGTTGAGTTAATTATTCCTAAGTAGTATTTCTTATCATTTATGTACATGTATAAATTCCAAAGTAGTATTTCTTATCATTTTGTGGGAAAGTAGTATAATTTCTTATCATTTACCATTTGTGTACATGTATAAATTCCAAAGTAGTATTTCTTATTATTTTGTAAGTGTATTATAATTTTTCTCAAGAATTACATGTACATGTATTATGTTGAAATACTTTGTACTATTAAATTTCATAAAATTTTAAATGTACATGTTACACACACTCACACACACACTAACACACTAACACTTTTACTCACACACACACTAACACTCACACACACACACACATTTATTGTATTCAAAGACTTCAATTTATTGTACATATACATATATTTAAAGACTTAAAATTATTGTAAATGGACATGTATTCAAAGACTTCAATTTATCAAGCTCCTCTATAACTCATTACATGTATTCCATGTGTAATTTAGATTGATTTAAATTAATTCTCGAGCTCGAACACCTCGACGCTTTAAATTTAGAGTGTGGCCCTCTAACGGGTTACTAACACACTCACTCTCTCTCTCTCTCACACACACACACTAACACACACACACACACACTCTCTCTCTCTCTCTCACACACACACACACACACACACTAACACTCTCACACACGCACACACACTCTCTCTCTCTCACACACACACACACTAACACTCACACTCTCACACACACAGACACACACACTAACACCTCGACGCTTTAAATTTAGAGCGCGGCCCCCTAACACCGACGCTCTCTCACTGTCTCCTCACCGACGCTCGGTCTCTCTCTCTCACACACACGTACACACACACACACACTCACACACACACTCACTCACACACACTCACACTGACTCACACACACACACTCACTAACTCTCTCTCTCTTTCTCTGTCCCACTAACACACACACACACTCACTAACTCTCTCTCTCTCTTTCTCTGTCCCACTAACACACAAACACACACACACACACACTCACACACACACTCTCTCTCTCTCACACACACACACACACTCACAAACACACACTCTCTCTCTCCCTCTAACATACACACACACACACACAGACACTCTCTCTCTCTCTCACACACACACACACTCTCTCTCTCTTTCAAACACACATATTCGTTCAAAGAATTGAATTCTCCTGCTTCATTTAAGGATGGACACATACTCTAACACATTTTTACGGTTTCAGTTAAGGATGGACCCCTTCAGTGATGATGATGCCGCCAGGCAATACATGTTGGACGCAATAAACGAAGATACGAGGGCCAACACCACCCAGCCAATCGGTGAAGAAGATGCCCGGACAGTTGATTCATTCCTGAATATGTCTGGAGATGCCGATGAAGAAGATGATGACTTTGCGCCGCCGCCCAATCAATAGCAGCATATTCCAGTACGAATCTTAAAACTATATGCATGGTGACTTCGGTAGATTAGTTTTGCGTTTAACATATCTTTTATGTAATTTAGTCGACCTCCACATTGACTTCGTTGAGCCAGTCAAAAGGGAGACGCCGGCCAACCAAGAAAATGGAGGGAAGACAGGTCGTCACAGAAGTGGACGCAAAGGGCTGTCCAAGTGCTCCAGAGGCTGCTATCACAAAATTTGTCAACCAATGTGGGGTTATTGTTCGGGCAAGAATTTCGATCACCACAAGACTATGGAAAACGAGCAAACCCGAAGAACAGAACATGCCGTGCATGCACATCAGAAGGAAATGCTATAGGCAGAACTCAAGGATATGTTCACTCTTCCTGAAGGAGTTGACGAAGAACTTGTGAAGAAATGTGTCTTGAAAAAGACGGCCCTTGCCTTTGCAACTTTCAAGAAGAAGTTGTACATCAATTACATCAAGAAGGATAAGGAGTCGATCTGGGACGATCTTCCTCAGGTTAAACCATACTGGGAGGAGTTCAAACAATACAAACTATCAAAGGAAGCCCAAGAAAAATCCGAACAGGCCAAGTTGAATGCAGCAAATAAGAAGTACAACCACCACCTTGGGGCTGCCGGGTACAAGAAGTCAGTCAAAAAATGGCAGAAGATGGCGCAGGACCTTATGGATAGAGGCATCAGGCCGATGACTTGGGATTGGCCGGATAGATCCAAGTGGTGGTTATTTGCTAATGGCGTGACACTAAACCAGTTGGATAGAAGTTTGGTTGTGCCCGAGCATATGCAAGAAGTGTCCCGCGATCTAGTCGCTGCAGTAGATGAGGCCCAACAAGGAACATTCCAGCCTCAAAGGGAGAATGATGAGCTGACAAGGGCATTAAAGAATTCGGAACACCCTGGACGAGCCCGCGGCATCGGCGTGGTCCCATGGAATGTTGCTTGGGCCGGAGATTCCTCTTACAAGACTCACCGAAAGAGCAAAGCCGAACAGGAAGAGAAACTCCGTGCCATACAAGAAGAGATGAACAGGAAGGTTGCGTCCTTGGAATCTCAGATGGACGCTAGGGTCAATGAGGCAGTGTAGCTAGCTCTGAGCCAAAGGGGCACTGCTGGGTCGCACCTGGATGTTGGGATAAGCCCGGCCTCTCAACGACGCAGCAGCTGTGCATCCATGGCGGCGTCCGATGTACAAGCTGAACAACAACCCCAGATTGAGCCAACGGCGGTAGATGACCAGAGGTATCCAGTGGATGATGTCACCATGCTGACACCGTGCGAGCTTCATGTGCGAGCAAGGAATATATCCATTCATGTCGCATACGGGTCAGCCCTGCCCCTGAATCCTTCTACTACAATTCATGGAAGGCCGATACCCCCCTAGCTACACCTCCGTCATAGTCGAGCAAATAGTTGGGAACAATGAGGATCTTGAGCTCGACTTCGTTGGAGGGGATGGAGAGAAGACATTGGGAGACGCACTGCACGGGGTCGTTCTATGGCGCAAGGCCGACATCAAACTTACTGTAAGCACAACGGCTCCCGTGTAGACTGATCGCCCGTCTCCGCGGCCTCCCTCACCGTCGTCCCCACAACCAGCTCCTTCACCACCGTCTTCGCCGGCGCAAAGGGCCACAAGTACTCCAACTCCTCCTGCACCAGAAAAAGGAAAGAAAAAGATAGCATCCCTCCCAGCGGCTGGACCCTCAAAGAAGAAGCAGAAAACGGTCAAAAGAAAATTGACCTACGAGAAGACCACTGAGAAGTTGGAAGAGGACACTGCTCGATATATAAAAGAATAGTTGAAGCCTAAAGTCCCCCCGTCGAGGGAAAAGGTACCTCTACAAATAGGGAAAAAAACTTCTCGCGGGCCTAGACAACCCACCACAACCAAAAACCTTACCCTCGGACTATGAACGTACTCTGATAAAGGCACACAAGGTGAGAAATATGAAGAAAAAATGTGGCAAGACCATTCCTCAGCTTGGCACACAACAAAAAGAACTCGAGCCCCTCCGGGTGCCAGGGTTGCCACTCCTACACCCGACGGATGTACAACTCCAGGCGGACCTACATGCCGCGATATTTCTTTCTGAAACTGGATTAACACTAGAGGAGGCAACGGTGCAAGTAGAGGCGGAAATCCCTGTCGCTCCCGTTCTTACTCCATTCCAGCATGGAAAACCTTTTGTCACTGAGGAAGAAGAGAAAAGTCTAGGCACGCAGATGTTCAATTTGCATAGATGGTACCTGCGAATGTCGAATGACGAAGGGAAAATATTTGGAGTCAAGTATCGTGACCATAATTTCTACCGCGGGGAGGACGACTTCTGGGTGTCGGCGTCCCGACCCGGGGGCCCGGATCCCAACGAATAAATGTTGTGTGTTTCCTCATCCCAGATGATGATGCAAGAGGTAACACAGTAACTCACGATTTATCCTGGTTCCGGCCGCGGGGCCGTACGTCCAGCAAAGGGGGTGTGCGAGGGCACTGTATTATCTTGCACCCGGAGGGCTTGTAGTAGGGGGTACAAGCGAGGCGAGAGAGGGAGGAAGGCTCCCAAGTCTCTGCTAGAAGAGGGGTTGAACGTGGCGAATGGGGATGCCAGAGCGTAAGTGATGATGGATCTCGTCTGGAAGCGTCCCGTCTAAAGGAAGCCTGCCTCCTCCTTTTATAGTCACAAGGAGGGGCGGCATGCATGAGTAGGGGAGCGTGGAAGTCGTCATTTTCCCCCGAATCGCGGGGGTACAGTGGTCGGATACTGTAGAAAGTACACTGTGGGGCATGGCGACTAGCGAGGCGGTCGTCCTGGATATCGTGCTTCGTCCCACGAAGATCGTGCCGGCGTCCTGCCAGTCCTTGCGGGCGGCGTGATCGTCGCTGTTGGAGGTACGGTCCTCCGTATGTGGCGCGGTGGCATTCGGTGGGCCCCGCAGGTCAAAGTCTTGCGTGCACCAGCGGGGGTGGGGCACGCGGCGGTCCTGAACCCCCTGGACGGAGTGCAGGCGCGTGCACCAGGAAGTCTGGGAGACACGTGGAGGTCCCGGACCCCCCGAGGGGGTCCGGGCCCCGGCTGTGGTGACGTGCGTCCCTCTTCGAGGGGTCCGTGGCGACACCGGACCTCCTCCCCAGCAGAAGATGGGCCCGGGGCCATACGTATGATGAGGTGGAGTCCGGTCAACCGGAGTTGGTAGAATAGTAATGGGGACTGCGTTGAGCGCGTCTTGTCCCGCGTCGCAGGTTCCACAGTTTCGCTACAGCATCCGAGATGGCGGAGCAGTGACTGGAGGTGATGGATGGGACTCCTGTCACAGCTACTGTGGGAATGGCGGCCTAATGCCGCCTGTCCTGAGCACTGTGGAAGAGTGATGGGCATTCAATGCCTCCGTACAGCGAGCGGTTGGACGGCGGGGCCGTTCGTCCCTTGTGCCGAAGGGCAGCCTCAAGCGAGGCGGAGATGACTTACCCGCTCGAGGGTAGATTCGCTACCCTCGAGCGAGGCGGAGATGCGTTGCGCGGTCGAGGGTCCCGAGGGGAGCCCTCCAGTGAGGCAGAGATGAGTGACCCGCTCGAGGGTGGGTTCGCTACCCTCGAGCGAGGCGGAGGTGCAGGGCGTAGTCGAGGGGTCTCGATGGGGACCCTCGAGCAAGGCGGAGATCGTCCTGCGGGTTCGAGGGAGATGCGAATGGGCCGCACGCTGGGCTTCTTTGAGTCCTTTTCCTTCTCTTTAGATAGGAAGGAGGCCGTGGGCCTTCATGGTCCTAGTTGCCTTAACAGGTGTTTGCGTTTTAAGGCGGTCTTAGTACCCCGATTAGGGTGTCCCTAATCGTGGTACCCGACAGTAGCCCCCGAGGCTTTGGTCGAGTCAAGGGATTCGGCCAAAGGGTAATTCGGTGATTTCTCCCTTGACGTGATCGGACGAAGTCGTGCACCTGCTAGGCGTGCCTGAGTGCGGGCCCGGCGGATGTGACAACTCGTCGGTCGGAGTAGTGCGCCTGCGGGGAGGATACTTCGAGGCGCGCGCCTCTTTGTTTGTTTGTTCCGGGGACGACGTGTCCGCATGCTGAGGGGGACCAGGGTGACGACGGCGTCTGCTGCTCGGCAGCTGGCGCTTTCGTCGCACTATCCCGCACTTAGGGCCTTGGCCCTGCCTTCCCTGGTTGCCTTGCGGTGCGCCGTTCGAGGGCGGTCGGCCTGAGCCGATGCTGTGCCGCCTAGCGTCCAGGGGCTCAGCTTCGCTTTATTTCGTTCAGTCGCGTCTCGGCGCGGTGACCGAGGGCATCATTTGCTCGTGGAGTGCCGTGCCGTCACGGGCGATCCATGCCCCCATCTTTCGACAGGCTTGAAGCTTGGTGCTTGGCGCAGCTATAAATAGGGGTCGTGGGGTTCCCTTTCCTCTCCAACCTCCCAGCTCTTTCTTCCAGCATCGCCTAAATCTTATAATGTTTTCCTTTGCCTTTTGTGACCGGCCCCCAGATGGGGTGGCCTGGCTTTTTTAGGCTTTGGTGCTAGAAGAATGCTTGCGAGCGGTGGGGGAAGATCGGAGTGTGCGTGCGCACCATCCCTCAGCTTAAGTGGGATCAGCAGAAGAGCATTGGGCCCGTGGGGTCCTGCTCCTGCGATGTCCCCTAGCCTGAAGGGGGGTGGAGACGCCTGACCGTGGCGCTGGCGCCAGGTCTGGCGGCTGTTTTTCGCATCGTCCCCCCCGGCAACAAGGTTGCTCTCGGGGAGATGGTGCGGAGGGCGCTGTCCGCCAGCTCAACCCCCCTCGTGGTCTTTGGTGGAGGAGACGCTAGAAGAAAGCTTGCGAGGAAAGCATCCCGTTGGACCCGCGCGGCCTGGGGGCTGCTCCTCGCATCCCTAGCAGCCTGGCCGTTGCGTCAGCCAGGGGCTCGGTGTCTTTCTTCGTCGCTCGCTCCTCCCCAAGATAGGGAAAATTGCCACGTAGGTGGCAACATGTCTGTATCTTTCAACGGCATTGCGCCGGTAACCCTTTGTAATCTTTATTCGCGTTGAGCAATAAAGTTCCCCTTTCCTTTGTATGGGAAGTATGATCGAGGGTATAGCGGCATACAGAGGGTTACAGGCCTCGGATATGTGTGAAGTCTCCTTCGCGGGGGCGCGTCAGCGCACCCGCGGGCGTAGCCCCCGAGGCCTTGGAGGAGAATTTGTGCTCTTCCAAGGGCTATGAACGTTGTCCCACTGGGTTGCCTCACCGGGATGGTCGTCCAGCGTCTTTTTCAGCCGGCAACGGCACTCTTTGAGCCGCCCTCGGCATTCTCCGTGCTGGTACAACGACCCGGCGTTCAGCTTAACCGTCAGGAGAGCGCACGTAAATAGCGGAGGATTTGGTTACACACGTGGAGCTTCGTAGTTGATAGTCGTCGACTTATTCGAGTGTACGATCGGAACCGTGGTGTGCGAGGAGCCCCCGAGCCCAGGCCCGTGGGAAGGCGTTCAGGGGAACCCTCGACTTTGGTTATGACCCTCGTCGTCCTTCCGCAGGGAGGAGGGGTGAAGCGTACCACGCTACCCATGCCCGGGCCGCGAGCTATGGCTGCTTCGGTGAGCTGTTAGCGGGTTGTTCAAGCGGACGTCCGTGCCCCGTTCGATAGGGGTCGGCTCGTGGTCCATGGACACGTCTCATAAAGCGCTCGCGAGGGTTCGCTAGGCGGGGCTCGGACCCATTCGATACGGTCCGAGGGCTCGATGCTCTCCCTCGATGGGATCCCCCTTCTAGACACCCTCGACTGGCCTTGAACACTGCATAGGATGACTCGAACTCCGTGTTCGAGGGTGGCTTGTACGGCACATCCTTGCAGTCCCTAACTCTGGTGATCTGGGGCGCCTATCGAACCCCCGATCAGTAAGGCCTCGAAATGCGATTCCTTCGAGGGTAAAGGGTGTAACGACCCGACCCGGGGTAACGGCTAAGATCTACTCTGCACGTTGAGTAAACCACACCTGCTAAATAACTCTCTTGCGCTTTCGTCCTCGCTTCGCGCAAAAGGTTGCAACCGGAGTTATTCAACTACCCTGGGCCTGGTATTTAAGTTGGGCTGGATTTACTTCTACTCTCAGTATGGGACTAAAGTCCCGAAGTGCTACAGTAGCGTGTTGCTACAGTAACCCGGCCCATCTGGCATCTGGCCCATTCTGTTACAATCACCCCCCCTTAGAACTCGACGTCCCCGTCGAGTACCAGACCAACCTAAATACCACCAGGATCTCCTCTCTTGGCCACGTCCCATACGTCTAGTGCTAACGGTCCCATGTACCACGTCTGTGCGTCCAGTGCCAACGGTCCCTGTGCCACGTCCGTGCGTCCAGTGCCGGGGTATCCCCGATGCCCGCGCATCTGTGCCCACACGCGCCCGCCCACATGCCGGTGGCATCTGCGACCACGCGCTCGTGCTCCTGCCCGCGCACTTCTGCCCGTATGTGGTGTGAAACCGCGAGAGTCAGCTCTGATACCACTGTAACGACTCGACCCAGGGTAACGGCTAAGATCTACTCTGCACGTTGAGTAAACCACACCTGCTAAATAACTCTCTTGCGCTTTTGTCCTCCCTTCGCGCAAAAGGTTGCAACCGGAGTTATTCAACTACCCTGGGCCTGGTATTTAAGTTGGGCTGGATTTACTTCTACTCTCAGTATGGGACTAAAGTCCCGCCGTGCTACAGTAGCGTGTTGCTACAGCAACCCGGCCCATCTGGCATCTGGCCCGTTCTGTTACATAGGGACCCTGAAGGAATATTCCATCTTGATTTGAAAACGACGCAGAGTTGCGAGTCACGCGCACGGGTCTTCCGCTGGTGGTGGGCGACGTGGCCCGATTCGTGCGGTGCGGGTGCGCCTTTTCAGGCGACATCCTCGGGCAGACGAAGCGGCGTGGGCGGCGGCTAACGGATGGGATGGCGCAACAATCGCGCCGCGCCCGCCGGTTACCGTGTCGCAGTTATTGCTGCATGCGCGCGTGGGAGACCCCGCGGTCGTGGGGCCCAGCCGTCAGCGACAGAGAAATCTACCGCATTCAATGCGGTAGATTCGGGCTGTGGCTGCGGCTCCGCCCGTCACGGTGAATAAAAACGAAAAGAAAGGAGGTGTTTTGGCTCACCTGGCTGTTTGCCTTCGTCTCGCTTTGCCTTCTCCGCCTCCCCTGCATCCTGAGCCCGTAGCCAAGAGCGAAAGGAGGTAGAGGAAGGAGAGAGAGAGAGAAAGAAAGAAATAGACAGAGCACCTTAGCCATTTCGGAGCCTTCACTCCCGCATCCCCCCTCGACTCGCAGAGATGTCGGACATCCAGGAGCCATTGCCATGGGGGAAATCCTCCGCCACCGTGGCGGTTCTGGAGCAGTTGGTCGCCGACCGGCTGCTGCCGCGGATCTCTGGCATGGGGGCGCCGGCGTGGATTGCCCCGCGGCCAGAGGAGACCGATCCGAAGCCCCCGCAGGGCTACGTCGTGAGCTTCGTGCGCCTTCACGAGCGAGGCTTCGGCGTCCCCATCTGCAGGTTTATGCGGGCGTTGTGCGATTACTATGGAGCGGAGCTGCACAACTTCAGCCCCAACTCCATCTCGCAGGCGGCGGTCTTTGTTGCCGTCTGCGAGGGGTACCTTGGGATAGAGGTACACTGGGATCTCTGGATCCACCTGTTCCGCGGCGAACTCTTTGTCGAGAGCGCGCGGGGCCAACCGAGGCGATTCGCGCGGGCTGGTGGCCTGACGTTCCACGTGCGCCACTCCCGAAAGAACCTCTACATCGCGAGCAGGATGACGACGAACAACGCCGTGTGGAGCCGAGGGTGGTTCTACCTTCGGAACTACCGTGGCGCGCTCCCGGCGTTCACCAACAGAGTTCTTCGGGAGCGACCGCCGAAGTGGGACTGGGGGTGTCGCCCCCAGCGCAACAAGACAAGCTCGAAGTCCTCACCGACGCGCTGGCGCATCTGGCGAGGAAGGGGTTGACGGCAGCGGCCGTCATCGCAAACTTCCACCGTCAGAGGGTGATCCCTCTCATGGAAAGGGCCCTGCCGATCTTCCAGCTCACCCCCGGGAGCCAGGTGGAGGGCTCGAGGACATCGTTCAAGCTGCTCTCCCGCACCACCGCCGCCCGGAGGGCAAAGTACGCGGTGGCGGAGTTCCCCCAAAATCCCGAGGATCTTTGGAGGATCAAGATGCAGCCCGAGATGGGGTACATTTCTCTGGTAAGTTTTGACTTCGAATCCGGTGTGTGTTGTGTAACCCCCTTTTCCTGACTCCATCTCGGGCGTGCTTTGCAGGGGTTGAGGTGCGGCACCTCGATGCCCCCGGTCCCGGAACAACGCCAGATCAACCGCCTCCACGCGGAGAAGATGGAAGGACGCGGCGGAGGCAAAGGCCGAGAGGAAGAGGAAGGCGAAGCATGACAAAGCGTGCAAGCTTGCTCGCGCGGATGGGAAACCGCGGCCCGCCATGCCCGAGTCCTCGGAGGAGGACGAGGAGGAGGCCTCGGACGCCGAGGACCATGCTCTGGGGGGCGACGGGACGGGAGCGGGTGCGAGCCCCCCGCTGACCTACCAGCGGGAGGAAGACGAGGGGGCGCCGGCGGCGCCGGAAGAGACAAGGTCCATGGCAGAGTCACCGGCGCACCCATCCCTCGAGGGGGCAGAGCGGGAGTCGTCGCCTCCGGCAGCCGGTGAGGAGACGCCCGCGCCCCAGATGCTGATCCGTGGCGACGAGGCTGCGGCGGGCGCGGAGTCGTCCGTGCTGGCAGCCTCGAGTCACCAGGCCGACACAAGGGGGCGCCCTCGGGGCAGTCTTCGAGGGGCGGCACAGTGCCTCGGGCCCGAAGAAGCGCCACGAGGAAGCAGAGCAGGAGTGGTCGATCCGGGTAAGTAACTTGGGTTTCGTTTCTGTTACGCGTTTGGTCGATTTCTCGATCCTATTGTCCTCAACTTGTGTTCCTCGATTTTCAGCCCCGGGGCCGTCGCCAAGGATGCGGTGCAGCTTGCCCTAGCTAAGGCCCTAAAGACCGGGGCACGCAGCACACCGCACACGGCGCTGCAGCCCTTGCCTGCCGTGGACCTCGTGGCAGAGGCCGCGAAGCTGCAGGAGGCCGTGGCTCGAGGGGCCAAGGCGGCCCAGCAAGCTCGAGCACAGGAGGAGGGCGACGCCGGCCAGAGCGGTGCTGAAGCAGCCGCTCAGGCTGACAATGCCGAGGAGACCGGCCGGGACGGTGCGGACGGTGCCGCTCAGGCAGACATTGAAGTTGAGGCCGGCCAGGGCAACGCGGCTAGCGCCGCCCGGCCGGATAAAGGAGGAGAAACTGGTGGGGGGCGCAGGAGTGCCCCGCCGACCATGTGGAGGAGGAGGCCCTCGTCCTCGAGCCCCTAAGGGCTGAGGCCGAGGGCGTCGCAGAGGAAGAGACGGCGCAAGGGGTGCCAGGGGCGGAAGGAGCCCCCGTCTCGGAGCCCACCGAGGCCCGGGACGAGGGTATCGTCACGGTGGTGCCCGCCGCACACATCACCGAGTTCGCGTCGGCCAGCGCGGACGTGCTCGAGGCGGGGACGTCCGAGGGGCGTCATCTCGGGGCAATCGTCCTGTCCGGGATCCCCTCGGAGTTCCTCCGCAAGGAGCAAGAGGAGGAGGAGGCCTGGAACACGCAGCTTGGCATCGGCCGCGAGATCCTACAAGCTCTCGACCGCGCGTTCCAGCTCCATCAGGGGGCGGATTACCAGGTCAGCCAGGTAAATGCTTTCCCATAAAAATTGCTCGGATTCGATTCGTCCTTAACATGTTTTTACCCACGCCTTCCCACCTGCAGCGGCTGAGGGACATCTCGCGCGAAAAGAGCGCCGAGATGACCTGGATGTACTCCCAGATGAGCCAGCTCGGGCAGCTCAACGCCGAGCTAGTGCTCAAGAACATCGATGCCAACACGAAAATGGCGGATCTGGGAGCGCGTCAGCAGGCGCTGGAGGAGGAACTGGCGCGGGTTACCGGTGAGCGGGACGTCCAGAAGGCGGCAGCGGAGCAGAAGGCTCGGGAAGCCGGTGCAAGCTGCCGAGCTGCAACGCCTCCGGACGGCGCTCGAGGAGAAGACTCGGGAAGCCGAGGCGCAGAGCGCCGAGCTACAGTGCCTCGGGACATCGTTCGAGCAGCAAAAGACCGAGCTCCTCCACAAGGAGGTGGCCATAGCTGCGCTCACCGGGACCCACCGGGAAATGGGCGAGGCCCTCGAGGGGAAGGAGGTGGACCTCCAGAACGTGGGGGCCGCCCTTAGGGTGAAGGAGGCCTCCTTGTCCTCGCTCGAAGAGGCCGTCCAAGCCCAGAGGGAGGAGGCACAGGAAAGTATCACTGGTAAGTACCTTCGAGTTTTCGTTGGTTTGTTTCTTTTCATAGCTTATGTTGATTCCCTTTGCCCAGAGCTGAGGCAGAAGGTGGCGGATGAATCTGCGGCGAAGGAAGCAGTCCACACCGCACTCACGGCGGCACAAATGGAGTTTGCTGAGCTGGAGCAAACCGGCGTGAGTGTGTGTCAAGGGCTCGAGGGGGAGGGTGCCGTCTCGGGTAGTTCGGTGATCAGCCGCTTGCGCGTGCTAGGCGGTCGGATCGCCGAACACGCCAAGAGCACCTTCCGCCTCGGTGTCCTGCGGGCTCTCGCCGTGGCCTCGACACACTACCTCATGGATCTCCAGAGGGTGTCCTCGGGGTACATCGTTCCCGATGACGCTGATGCGGACGCCACGTCGGCCATTATGGACGAAGCGGACGCAGCCACAGAGGAGTTCGCCACCGTACTTGCTGAGAAGCTCGAAGCCGACATCCCTCCCATTGCTGAATTCGACGCCCCTGAAGACCCGCAAGGGGGGGATGGTAGCCTGTAGGAAATCTGGGCCTCGAAGCCCATGTAATAGATTAGTGAATATATCATAGTCGCGCTTTGTAATCGCATCTTATGAATATAAAAGATTTATTTTCGTTAAATCGACTGTGTGGCCCATCGAGGCTTTGTGCGTTCGAGCCTATGTTTCTTTACTTTATTTCCGTGTTCTCGTATGCGACTTAGATAAACGTCTGTGAGGAATTTCGCGTTCATAAGCAACGTAGGCGTAGGGTGGTGAGGGGGGTGCTGTATCCCGGAGGCGTAGGCGGCCCCACGACTCGGCCGGCCCCGTACCGTAGTTGCTTACGCCTCGCGTCCATTTTTTCCAAGGATAAGAGAAGCTTAGAGGCGAGACGGAAATATTTCGAAAAACATTGGTGACTTGTTGGGGACATTCGGGGGTTCCCCCCGTAGTAGCCCCCGAGGGAGGCGTGGCTTTGCCGAGGATAAAGCCAGGCGTACCTCAGTGGTCGTGCGCATCCGAGCCTTCGAGGGCCCAGAAGGTTCCCAAAAATAAACAAGTAATGTGCACTTCTTTATTATTTCGGGAAAATTAAACTGCGAGTACAAACGATGTACAAATAGCTTGGAATGCTAAGGATAGAAGCGACGTAGCTGTTGTATATTCTAAGCGTTGGTGAGGACTTCGCCGTTTTCGTTCGCCAGCTTGTACGTGCCGGGTTTGAGCACCTCGGCGATTATGTACGGTCCTTCCCATGGTGGTGAGAGCTTGTGGCGGCCCCTGTTGTCCTGTCGAAGCCTCAGCACCAAGTCCCCTTCATTGAGGTCTCGGCGCCAGACCCTCTGCGCTTGATACCTTCGTAGGGACTGCTGGTAAAGTGCGGAGTGTAGGAGTGCCACGTCTCGAGCCTCGTCCACTTGATCCAGCGAGTCTTCGCGAGCTCGCTGGTTTTGTTGCTCTTGGTATGCCTTGAGCCTTGGCGATCCGTACTCCAAGTCAGTGGGGAGTATGGCCTCGGCGCCATAGACGAGGAAGAACGGGGAAAAGCTCGTGGCTCTGCTTGGGGTCGTCCTCAGGCTCCAGATGACCGAGGGTAGCTCCGTGAGCCACCTCCGGCCGAATTTGTTTAGCTTGTTGAAAATTCGTGGCTTCAGTCCTTGGAGGATCATGCAGTTGGCACGCTCCACTTGCCCATTCGTCAGTGGGTGCGCCACAGCCGACCAGTCCACACGTATGTGGAAGCTGTCGCAGAACGCCAATAACTTCTTGCCTGTGAACTGGGTGCCATTGTCGGTGATGATCGAGTTCGGGACCCCGAACCTGAAGACGATGTCAGTGAAGAATAGGACTGCTTGCTCGGATTTGATCTTGCAGATGGGTCGAGCCTCGATCCACTTGGAGAATTTGTCGACTACCACCAGCAAGTGAGTGAAGCCCCCGGGCGCCTTCTGCAGCGGACCGACGAGGTCCAGTCCCCACACGCCAAACGGCCACGTGATGGGGATGGTCTGCAGAGCATGGGCCGGGAGGTGTATCTTTCGAGCGCAGAACTGGCAACCCTCGCAGGTCCGCACGACGTCAGTGGCGTCGGCGACCGCGGTGGGCCAATAGAAACCTTGCCGGAACGCGTTACCCACGAGGGTGCGCGACGCAGCGTGATGGCCGCAGATGCTGGCGTGGATGTCGCGGATCAGCTCCTTGCCCTCGGGGACGGGGATGCATCGCTGCATGACGCCCGAGGGACTACGCTTGTACAACACGTCGTCGATTAGAACGAAGGACTTGGCCCTCCTGGCGAGGCACCGCGCCTGGTAGCGGTTCGAGGGTAGGATCCCTCGAATCATCCAGTCGAGGTACTGGACGCGCTAATCTTGCGAAGTGGGGGCCTCGTCAACTTCCATTGCCTCGGCCTCGTCCGCAGAGGTGGTCTCGAAGTCAATTTTCATGGGCTCGACCCCGTCCACCGGGGGGTTCCCGCCGGGGGACCCGGTGGACGAGGGGCCTGGCTCCGCCGGATCCTTGAATTCGGCGGAGGGCTTGGTGATGTCACGGGCGAAGATATTCGGAGGGACGGTGGTCCGCCCCGAAGCGATCTTGGCCAGTTCGTCGGCGTCCTCGTTGTACTTGCGCGGGATATGATTGAGCTCTAGGCCATCGAATTTGTCTTCGAGGCGGCGCACTACATTGCAGTACGCCTCCATCTTCGAGTCGTGACAGCTAGACTCTTTCATGACTTGATCGACGACGAGTTGAGAGTCACCGCGCACGTCGAGGCGCTTGACGCCGAGCTCGATGGCGATGCGGAGGCCACTAAGGAGGGCCTCGTACTCTGCCATGTTGTTCGAAGCAGGGAAATGCAAGCGTATTACGTACCGCATGTGTATTACCGACCCGTCGAAGTACATAGTCCAGCATTTGTGGCGAAGGTAGCTGAATGTCCGTCCATTCAGCCATGAAGTTAGCCAAGATTTGGGACTTGATCGCTTTGCGGGGGGCGTAGGTAAGAGTTTCTCCCATCAGCTCCACGGACCATTTGGCAATCCTACCCTTGGCTTCCCGGTTGCGGACTATCTCTCTCAAAGGGAAAGACGAGACCACGGTGATGGGATGGGCCTCGAAGTAGTGGCGCAGCTTGCGCCGAGCCAAAACCACTGCGTAGAGCAGCTTCTGAATCTGCGGATAGCGTGTCTTAGTTTCAGACAACACCTCGCTGATGTAGTACACCGCCCGTTGGACGGGCAGAGCATGGCCCTCCTCTTGTCTTTCGACCACGATCACCGCGCTGACCACTTGGGTCGTCGTAGCAACGTACAGATAGAGGGGCTCGCCGTCCGTGGGTGGCGTGAGAATGGGGGCGCGAGTGAGCGACGCCTTCAGCCTTTCGAGGGCTTCTTGGGCTTCGGGGGTCCATGTGAAGCGTTCGGTTTTCCTCAAGAGTCGATACAGGGGTAAGCCTTTTTCGCCGAGACGCGAGATGAACCGGCTAAGGGACGCTAGGCATCCCATGACCCTCTGTACCCCCTTTAGGTCTCGGATCGGTCCCCATCCGAGTGATGGCCGAGACTTTTTCAGGGTTGGGCTCGATGCCCCGCTGGGAGACAATGAAACCCAAGAGCATGCCTCGAGGCACCCCGAACACGCACTTCTTGGGGTTGAGTGTTACCCCCTTGGCCCGTAGGCAATCGAATGCGATCCGGAGATCGGTAACCAGGTCGTCCACCTTCCTGGATTTTACAACGATATCGTCGACATATACCTCTACGCTGCACCCGAGATGGTCTCCGAAAATGTGGAGCATACACCGCTGGTATGTGGCTCCGGAGTTTCTGAGGCCAAAGGGAATCGTAACGTAGCAGTACATGCTGAAAGTTGTGATAAAAGAAGTCGCGAGCTGGTCGGACTCTTTCATCTTGATTTGGTGGTAACCGGAGTAAGCATCAAGAAAGGATAGAAGTTCGCATCCCGCAGTAGAATCTACAATCTGATCAATTCGTGGCAAAGGAAAGGGAACCTTCGGACATGTCTTATTTAAACTAGTGTAATCTGCACACATCCTCCAGTTTCCACTCTTTTTCTTCACTAATACTAGATTAGCTAGCCACTCGGGATGGAATACCTCCTTGATGAATCCGGCCGCCAGAAGTTTCTGCAACTCCTCGCCGATCGCCCGGCGGTTGAGCTCGTCGAAGCGTCGTAGGCGCTGCTTCCCCGGCTTGGAGTTGGGTCGGACATCAAGAGAGTGCACGGCGACCTCCCTCGGTATGCCAGGCATATCCGAGGGGCTCCACGCAAAGATGTCAGCGTTGGCGCGGAGAAGATCGACGAGCACCATTTCCTATTTGCCGTCGAGGGTGGCGCTGATCTGCAACGCCTTGTCGTTGGGGTGGTTCGGGTCAAGGGGCACCTTCTTGATACCCTCGGCGGGTTCGAAGCCCCCGGCGTGTCGGTGCGTGGAGTCCAAGGCCTCGCTTGCCATTTTGTCGACGGTGGCTGCGAGGGCCTCGTCCTCCGCTTGAGCCTCCGCGCGCTCAACGCACTCGACGTCGCACTCGTAGGCGTGCTCGAACGAAGAGCCGATGGTGATGACGCCCATTGGACCCGGCATCTTGAGCTTGAGGTAGGTGTAGTTGGGGACGACCATGAACTTGGCGTAGCAAGGACGGCCAAGGATGGCATGATAGGATCCTCGAAACCCCACCACCTTGCGGAAGTTAGCTGCCGTGCCAAAGCAGACAGGCAGGTCGATCTGGCCGAGGGGTTGGACTCGCTTCCCCGGTGCAATGCCATGGAATGGCGACTTGCTGGGGCGAAGCTTGTCCAGTCCGATCCCCATGAGCTCCAAGGTGTGGGCGTACATGATGTTGAGGCTGCTGCCTCCGTCCATGAGCACCTTGGAGAAACGGGTATTGCCGATGATGGGATCGACAACAAGCGGATACCGTCCCGGGTGCGGGACGTAGTCGGGGTGGTCCTCGCGGCCAAAGAAAATGGTGTCCTTCGACCAGTCGAGGTAGGATGGCGTGGCTTTGGTGACGGAGAAAACTTCCCGGCGCTCGCGCTTGCGTTGCCGAGAAGTCATGTTCGTCGTTGCTCCTCCAAAGATGAAGAAGGCGTTCTCCACAGGGGGAACTCATCATCTCCACCTTTGTCGCCCGCATCCTTCTTCTTGTCTTCGTCGCAATGCGCGACGCGGTTGTAATACTTCTTGAGCATTTCGCACTACTCGAGGGTATGATTGACCGGGCCCTTGTGATAAGGGCACGGCTTCTTAAGCATATCGTCGAACTGGCCACAACCGCCTCGAGGTCCTTTGCGATCCGGGGCGGCAACGAAAGCCTCCTCGGAGTCCTCTGCCCACCCCGACCCGTGCTGGTTCGGTGGGACCGGCTTCTTTCCCTTCCTTCCCCGCTTCTGTTTCTTGGCGGGGGCATTGGGCTTGACGTTGCTGCCCTCCGCGGGCGCATCGTCCTTGCGCTTGCTCGGCTTGTCGTCGAAGATGGCACCAACAGCCTCCTCGCCGGCGATGTAGTTGGTGGCAGCGTCGAACAGCTCGTTGGTGTTGGTCGGACGGCTTCTCGCGAGCTCATGCACCAGGTTCCTGCACGTCGTACCCTCGAGGAAGGCGTTGATGACTTCGACGTGGGTGATGCTGGGGAGCTCGGTGCATTGCTTGGAGAAGCACCGCACGTAGTCGTGTAGGGACTCGTTGGGCTTCTGACGACACCCTTTGAGGTCCCAAGAGTTACCAGGGCGCACGTATGTGCCCTGGAAGTTGCCCACGAAGATCTGGACCAGGTCGGCCCAGTTGTGGATCTGATCCGCAGGCAGATGCTCGAGCCACGTCCGTGTGGCATCAGCAAGGTTAAGAGGAAGGTTGCGGATGATGACCGCATCCTCCGTCGCGCCGCCTAGCTGGCACGCTAGGCGGTAATCGTTGAGCCAGACTGCAGGGTCGGTCTCGCCCGAGTACTTGACGAGGGTGTTGGGTTGTCGAAAGCGCGGGGGAAAAGAAGCAGTTCGGATCTCCCGGCTGAACACCCGGGTGCCCGGAAGCTCCGGTGTCTCACCCTTGTCGTGCTCGGGGTCGAAGCGTCCGCCCCGTCGAGGGGTGTACCTTCTGCCGTCGATGATGTAGCGGGCGTCGCCGTCACTGGCATTCCCGCACGTGTCACGGATTCACTCCCTTACGGGAACTCTGCCTACGCGCTCGTGTACTGAGGGTGCCTTCGCACCGTGCGCTACGGCTGCCTTGCCCTTCCCAGCTGGTGGTGTGTGCACAGAAACCTCGCGGTCCTAGTACGCAGTCCCACCAGGCTGCTCCGGGGCTTTCGAGCGCATACGAGATGCAGAACTCTCGGCTTGCTGCACGGCAGCTTGCTCGATGAGCTCCTGTGCCTCGCGACGCAGGTTGCGGCCCGAAGGCGTCAATGGCTCGGGCATAGCTTGGAGTAGATAGGCCGCAGCGATGAGTTTTTCGCCGGCCGTCTTCAGTTCCGGAGATTTGTCGACGTTGTCGTCGGCCAGGATGCGCTCCCGGGCAACACGTCCCGCCGCCTGGGCATGTGCACCACGCGCGGTATGCTACTGCTCGAGTGCGGCGCGCAGCTCCTGGGTTTGCTGACGCTGCTCGTCAAGCTTGGCTTGAAGCTCCTTGAGCTGCACCAGCTGAGCTTGCCGCGCCGCCGAGCTTGATGAGGAAGGTGCTGCAGGCGGCACCACCGGTTGGTTTGCCTGCGCGTCCGCCACGCCGTCCCCATCGTTGCTCGGGGCGTTGTCGTTTTGCTCGTCCACGAGTTGGACCATGAAGCACTCCCGGGCGGGATCATAATCCCCCTCGCTGGAGTCCTCAGAGCAGGTGAGGCAGTAGGCCATCGCGAGTTGGAACGAGCGGAATGCGTCGGGGTCACGCGAACCCCGGAGTAGTCCTCGGCCTCCTCGGCCGTGAAGTTATTCATGAAGAAGTTGACGTCGTCGGTGATCGAGCTCGCCGTCTCGGGGTAGGATTCGTCGGGAGACGATGTGATGAGGTTGCGGATCGACAGAAGATGATGACCCGGCAGATCCTCATACTCGGTGAAGTTAGTGCTGATTGAAGAGGCATAGGTGCGAGCGGCAGTGTTGCGCATCTCGAAGGGGAAGGGCAAAGGCGAGGTCGAGCCCCCATGGGAGACACTGGTGCCGCAGCAGGTGATGGTGCCGGCGCAGATGACGCCGAGGCATGTGATGACGAGACGGTGGCCCCGTTGGCCATGATGCTGAGTTGCGACATGCCAGCCTCGACCCACGTGGGGGAGCTGTGGCGTGCCGCGCGACGCCGCTCCGCGCGTGCTTGTCGCGAATGCTGACTCGAGCGCCTGTTGTGCCGGGCTGGTGAAGTCGGGGTGATGGGGTTGCGTCTGGGCAAGAGGAGCCGCATGAGGTAACCGTTGCCGGTCGCTCTGAACTCGAGACTCCCGAACCAGATCACGAATCCCGCTGGGATCGGATCCGAAACACCCATAGGATATGGGTTGGATCTGCTCGCCATCCCTGGAGATAAAATGGGAACAAGAGAGAAAAATGTCACGCAGCGTGCCCCTACCTGGCGCGCCAACTGTCGGCGTCCCGACCCGGGGGCCCGGATCCCAATGAGTAAATGCTGTGTGTTTCCTCGTCCCAGATAATGATGCAAGAGGCAACACAGTAACGCACGATTTATCCTGGTTCCGGCCGCGGGGCCGTACGTCCAGCAAAGGGGGTGTGCGAGGGCACTGTATTATCTTGCACCCGGAGGGCTTGTAGTAGGGGGTACAAGCGAGGCGAGAGAGGGAGGAAGGCTCCCAAGTCTCTGCTAGAAGAGGGGTTGAACGTGGCGAATGGGGATGTCGGAGCGTAAGTGATGATGGATCTCGTCTGGAAGCGTCCCGTCTAAAGGAAGCCCGCCTCCTCCTTTTATAGTCACAAGGAGGGGCGGCGTGCATGAGTAAGGGAGCGTGGAAGTCGTCGTTTTCCCCCGAATCGCGGTGGTACAGTGGTCGGATACAGTAGAAAGTACACTGTGGATCATGGCGACTAGCGAGGCGGTCATCCTGGATATCGTCCTTCGTCCCGCGAAGATTGTGCCGGCGTCCTGCCAGTCCTTGCGGGCGGCGTGGTCGTCGCTGTTGGAGGTACGGTCCTCCGTATGTGGCGCGGTGGTGTTCGGTGGGCCCCGCAGGTCAAAGTCTTGCGTGCACCTGTGGGGGTGGGGCACGCGGCGGTCCTGAACCCCCTGGACGGGGCGGGGGGTCAAGCTGGCGGACAGCACCCTCCACACCATCTCCCCGAGAGCGACATTGTCGCCAGGAGGGACGATGCGAAGAACGGCCACCAAACCTAGCACCAACGCCATGGTCAGGCGTCTCAACCCCCCTTCAGGCTAAGGGACATCGCAGAAGCAGGACCCCACGGGCCCAATGCTCTTCTGCTAATCCCATTGAAGCTAAGAGATGGTGCGCACGCCCTCTCCAGCTTTCCCCCGCCGCTCGCAAGCATTCTTCTAGCATCAAAGCCTAAAAAAGCCAGGCCACCCCATCTGGGGGCCGGTCGTGAAAGGCAAAGGAAAACATTACGAGACTTAGGCAATGCTAGAAGTAAGAGCAGGGAAGTTGGAGAGGAAAGAGAGTCCCACGACCCCTATTTATAGGTGCGTCGGGCTCCAAGCTTCAAGCCTGTCGAAGGGCGAAGGCTTGCACCGCCCGTGACGGCGCGGCTCCCCACGAGCGAAAGATACCCTCAGTTACCGTGCTGAGACATGACGGGACAAAGCAAAGCTGAGCCCTTGGACGCTGAGCGGCGCAGCATCGGCGATGGCCGACTGCCCTCGAACGGCGCGTCGCAAGGCGACCAGGGAAAGCGGGGCCGAGACCCTGAGCGCGGGACAGTGCGGCAAAAGCACCGGCTGCAGAGCAGCAGGCGCCATCGTGGCCCTGGCCCGCTCAGCACGCTGACGCGTCTCGTCCCCGGAACAAAACAAAAAGAGGCGCGCGCCTCGGAGTACTCTCTCCGCAGGCGCACTGCCCCGACCGACGAGTTGTCACATCCGCTGGGCCGGCACCCAGGTGCGCTTGCGCGGGAGCGCAGCACCGATCGATCACGTCAAGGGGTAAAATCGCCGAAATACCCTTTGGCCGAATCCCCTGACTCGACCAAAGCCTCGGGGGCTACTGTTGGGAACCACGATTAGGGGCACCCTAATCGGGATACTAAAATCACCCTAAAAACGCAAACACATATTAGGCAACTGAGCCCACGAAGGCCTACGACCTCCTTCCAATCTGGAAGAAAGGAAAGGACTCAAAGAAGCCCAGCACGCGGCCCATCCGCACCCCCCTCGGACCCGCGGGGTGATCACCGTCTCACTCGAGGGCTCCCATCGAGACCCTCGACTGTGCCTCGCGTCTCCGCCTCGCTCGAGGGTAGCGAGCATACCCTCGGGGAGGCGAATCGTCTCCGCGTCGCTCGAGGGTAGCGAACCTACCCTCGAGCGGGGCGCATCCTCTCCATCTCGCTCGAGGC
This sequence comes from Panicum virgatum, assembly GCF_016808335.1. Lineage (NCBI taxonomy): Eukaryota > Viridiplantae > Streptophyta > Magnoliopsida > Poales > Poaceae > Panicum > Panicum virgatum. The sequence continues at coordinate 36,668,404 of NC_053140.1, read as the reverse complement.
CACCCCTTGACGAAAATGACAAATGGCCCTTCCGCTCACCCGCCCGTCGTACGGAGGCATTAAATGCCAACCACTCCTCCACAGCGCCCGGGTCAGACGACGTCAGGCCACCACTCCCCACAGTGGTAGTGACCGGAGTCCCGTCCGCCAACTCCGGTCACTGCTCCCCGGCGCTGTGGCGGCACTGTGGGAACCTGCGACGCAGTGCAAGACGTGCTCGGCACTGCTCCAGCTACTATGCTGCCAACTCCCCATACCTCCTTCGTACTTTCCCTTCCGTGGAACCCCCGAACGGCATGGGCACGGATCTCGGAAGCGACTCCAGCCTTGAACAGGACAAGACCCTGGCCTGCAGGACCCTCGGAACGCCGCCACGCCGCCCGCTGGAGCCGCCAGGACGCCGGCGTGATCTCCGCAAGACCAAGGACGATGCCCAGGATGACAGCCACGTCCGGCGCCATACCCCACAGTGTACTTCCCACAGTGCTCGACCACTGCACCCCCGCGATTTGGGGAAAAGACGACGACTTCCACGATCCCCTGCGCATGTACACCATCCCTCCTTGTGTCTATAAAAGGAGGAGACGGGCTTCCTTTAAGGGGGTGGCGGTCGACCCATTCGATAGAACGCAACACTCAGCACCACTGAGCCTCCGATATTGGCACCCGCCTCAATCAACTCCTCCTCTAGCAGAGACCTGGGAGCTTCCCTCCCTCTCTCGCCTCGCTTGTACCCCCTACTACAGGCACGCCCGGTGCAAGATAATACAGTGCCCTCGCACACTCCCTTGCTGGACGTACGGCCCCGCGGCCGGAACCAGGATAAACCCGTGTGTTACTGTGTTGCCTCTTGCATCAACACCTGGGACGAGGAACTACGCAGTAGCATTACTGGTTGGGTCCGGACCGCCGGGTCAGGACACCGACACTGTTACAGCTGAAACTATTGTCAGCACGCAGGCGGTGAAGCTGTCGAAAGGGTAAAGGTTTGCTAGAACATGTCATCTAGTTATTTTAACCAGGATAGAAGGATCATGGAAAAACCTGATAGTTGACTGACAACAGAGAAGAGAGACCATCACAACTTTCAGCATTGCTTCTCTCTCTTCGACAGAGTCCATCCTGCCGTATCACTCCCCTTCTTGTTTCCCTTCTTTTTTTTTCACTCTTTGATTGTCTTAATGATGGGATACGTCACATTGCCTGTTCCTTCTAGAATTTAAAAAGAGTCATTTTCCCCTAATTTTTTTTAGCACCAAATGGAACACCTATCAAAAGAACACTCCTAGAATGGTATTGGTAATGCGATCCAGATTCACAACTGGGGTCGGCGATTAGGATGCTACTTGTCTTTGGTGGTTGTAATACGACGCGGACACCATGTCCGATCCGCGCGTCTACATATGCGTGGCTGCCTGGGCGTCGCCCTGTTCACCGGTTTAGCAAAACCGAATACCAGCCCGTGCCCAACCCAGATGGACCCGTCCACCCGGTTTCTAGCGTGGGTTGGAAATGTGAAGCCAAACAAGCTGGCTTGCATCAAGCAACCTACAGGTGATCTATTCCCATCCATGAATCTGCCATCACAAGCACAAAAGCAAGATTCATTCATGAGGGAGGAAGAATTCATTGTTCTGGAGCCAACGCGGTCATGTGAACTTTTACTTATTAATTTTTCAGTCTCCATGTTGAGACCTGCAACACTCATGCACAAACTCTGATCAGTAGACATATCTTAATTGCACTAGCCTTGCCAAATTGACATCCGGAACAAAACTGAGCAGACAAGATCATGAATAAACCACGTCGTTTAAGCACCAAGATAGAACACAAGCTACTCATTGTAACAAAACACAAATTGAAGCCATTTTTCCTGGTAAGGATGCAACAAGTAACAGGTTAATTACACCCTGCAGAAAAGCATCTTCTTGATGGGGGCACGAACAGAAGCATCATATTTCTAAAGCACAAAATAGAAGCTGGAATCCTAACATTGGAGTGCCATGTCTCTGCAGGAACGCACCTTGTTAGAAATTGCTATCCTTCAAACTCAGTGAAATCTGAAACAAAAAAAAAGGCAAGTTACATAAGTTTGTTTTAAACATAATTGAAGTCAAACAAAGCTACCAAGCTGCTATCAAGTATAACCTGAAATAACTATTACCAGCATTATTGCCAGCTGCAATTATTGTCAGTACAATACCCGACTACTTGACAAGTGAATCTGATAACACATATATCTTATTTGCTGTCTAGACTTCGTTGCAATCTGAACAATTGGATACTGACCTGTCTTTTTCAGACAACACATACAATATGTTCAGTAAGGACGCAAGTCCATTTTAGCATGCATTTCAGGACTCGTAGCTGAGAAATTGTTGGATACAACAACAAATGGACTGATGTGGGATTTCATCATCACAAATAAAGAATGGATTGAATCTTGCACCCATTTCTTTCTTTGCAAACTAAATCTAATCTCAATCTGAGCTAGGGTTCATAGCTGAAAACAATCCATGACACAAGGAACATATATGAAAAGAGTAATGGACCTTGTTAGCAGAGGTCTCTATGGGAAGATGCGGTGGTGAGTCCACATCCATGTCTAAGCAGCCAGAACCATAGATGCAATAGCTACCTTCAATTCTCACGCTGCCTCGACCGCTCGAGGCCTCGAGCGAGACCGTCGCGCGACATTTTCGTCCCGGCCGCCGGGCGTCGCCGCCGTCCGGCGCAGACGCAGCAGCGGCCGCGGTCTGCCGCAGCCGCCGTCCGCCCCCGCAGTTGGCCGCCGAAGCGCAGCCACCGCCGCCTTGTTTTTCCTTTGGATATATTGCTGTGTCGTGGTTTTGACGGGTCCGACCGGAAACCAAACCAGTCTGTCGCTTCCATCCTGTCGCTTCCATGGTATGGTCACACTGGTCCGGCTCCAACCCACGCTAGAAACCGGGTGGACGGGTCCATCTGGGTTGGGCACGGGCTGGTATTTGGTTTTGCTAAACCGGTGAACAGGGCGACACCGGACCAGTATATTTTCCTTGGGCTGGTCCGGAAACAAACCAAAACCCGGGAAAACCAACCCATGAACAGGGCGACCTGGGCGTCCCCATAGCACACGCACGACACACCTGTTGTACCTAGTACTCGCGCGACTCTGCATCCCTCGCGCTCGAATCGGTGCTGCCGACGACGACGATGAACACCGGCGGCAACTCTCTGCCGTCGCAGTCGTGCCCCGACGGCGCCAAGCGGCGCGTGTGCTACTACTACGACCGCCTCATCGCCGGCGTGGACTACGGCGAGGACCACGTCATGGTGCCCCGCCGCGTCGACATGGCGCACGCGCTCATCCGCTCCTACGGCCTGCTCGGCGACATGGCCCGCCTCCGCACCAGGCCCGCCACCGACGCCGAAATCTCCGCCTTCCACGACGGCCGCTACGTCGGGCTGCTGCGGGACCTCACCCGGAGGCCTTCGGCGCCGGCGGCGAGGTCGCGCGCCGGGCCAGGGGCTGCAACGTCGGCGCGGTCTCTGCGGACGGCCGCTCCATCGACAACCCCCCGTCGCTGGCCTCTGGGACTACTGCCAGCACTACGCCGGAGGGTCGCTGGCCGCCGCGCGCCAGCGATTATATTCTGAATCATTCTCCACTATATTATGCCATTGACCATCAATTTGTGCTCACCCGATTCTGAATTTTACTTGTTCGATGCACGTAGATGGCGGTTGCAATTGGTAAGCACATCACCGATGACATACCGGCGCACTGCTACGACGGGTACTACCGGGGACAGGGCTACAAGCTTCGTTACCCGATGGACAAGAATTTGAATAACAATAATACAGAGAGCTATGTGACGCGCACCAAGTGTACAGTCCTTCGAAACCTCTCTGAGCTCGAGGCCGTGCCGAGTGTCGAGTTCAAGCAGCCTGCTAGGGGGAGGATCGACACCGAGGCACTCTTCCACAGGCCTCCCCCACAGGAGGATGACGAACCCATGGAGAGGCTGCACCGGCGGTGCGGCGAGATGGAGGAGCATGGATTCTTCACGGAGCTGGGGAAGCAGCAGCCTGACCTGGCCAAGGACGACAATGGCAACCATCACCATGCACATCGGCCGGAGCCGGTAAAGAAGCATCGGTTCGGAAAGGTTCACATAGAATACCATGCGCATGAACATGTATTCTGACCTCTGCTTAAATCATCTCGCATGTACGTGTAAAAATACTATTTGCTTCATGAATGACGACTACCTACCACGTTGTACATATAGGACTTCTTAATAAACAGTAAAAAAGAACGAAAAATATACTGTAGAAGCGCTCAGCTCAAACATACTTGCAGTTTATCTAATTATCAGCAAAAATTTAGAAGGGATGGGGTGTCATTTAAGAATATCAAACTTTACAACTTTACAACTATTAATTATACATATAGGAGTGTTTAGACTTTGTCATATGATATTTACGTTAAGATAATCGTAATGACTCTCTCAATAACTTTCACTATATATTTAGGAAAGGAACGTCAAGTTAGGGTATTACAGGAGCCGTCCGTGTTTTATAATCATGTAAAATGGAACTGGGGAAGCAACTGTGTGAGCTGTGAAGAAAAAAGTCCATGTTCTGACATCCCTTTCATGTAAACAGGGTGTCATTCGTTTTCGATTTGTGTAATTGAGCTGGCATTGTGCGAAGTCCAATAAAAGTGTAAACTATGGGGCTGAAGGTCAATTCTTATTAACATTCTGGACACTCGGTGAGTGTACAAATCTGACTATGGGGTTGTTTGGATTCAGGGGCTATACTTTAATCCTTATCATATCAAAGAGAATCTTACTGTTTTAAAGTATTAAATAAAGTCTAATTGTAAAAATAATTGCAGAACTCTGAGGCTAAGCTGCGAGACGAATCTAATAAGATATATTAATCCATAATTAGAGGATGGGTACTGTAAGAGCAACTCCAGTGGAGTGACTAAATTTGAGTGACTAAAACTTATTTTAGTCACCCACTTTCCAAGTTTAGTCACTTAAAATGTAGTCTCTACTCCAGCAGCACCGACTAAGAGCAACTCCAGTGGAGTGACTAAATTTGAGTGACTAAAACTCATTTTAGTCACCCACTTTCCAAGTTTAATCACCCAAAATGTAGTCTCTACTTCAGCAGCACCGACTAAATAGACTAAAAAATAGTGGGCCTTATTTTTGGTAGCCTAAGTAGAGGGTGATCAAATTGAGGGGGTGGGAGAGGAAATTTAGTCACCCTCTCAATTTAGTCACCTAAATAGAGGCCCTGCTGAAGATGGAAATATGAGCAAAATGACTAAAATGTGGGTTTAGTCACCCAAATAGAGGCCCTGCTGGAGTTGCTCTAACACACTGTAGCAAATCATGAATTAATTAGGCTCATTAGATTCATCTTGGAATTAGCACTCATCTGTCAAAAAAATTATAAACATATTTTATTTAATACTCTTAAATAGCAAGATTGTCTTTGATGTGATTGGAGCTAAACTTTTAGCCTATGAAAACAAACAAAGTCTATATATAGTTATATTTCGGTGACATATATACTCCCTCCGTTCTCAAATATGTGATAAATCTGAGAATGGAGATAGAATATATGAATATGAATACGTGTTAAGTTAACCATTCTCTAAATGGTAGAAATGGTTTCAAATTAAAATTTTCAGCAAATTTAGCCAAACAGTCTTGCTACCATGTCCCGTATGAGCTTCATAGTTATCCGTCTCATCAAAATGTAAGGCATTTTTTAATTTTATTCTAAATCAAACTTTTCAAAAAAAATTTATGAAAATAAATATAAAATCCACATTACCAATTAAAATCACTATTAATAATCTGATGTAGATGTGGTGCAATTTTATGAATTTTATTAAAATTAGTTTAACATAGAACAAACTTAAACATCTCACGTTTGGAAACAAAGGGTCAATTTCAACATAGTGGGAATCTTACGATGTTGAAATCGCAGCAATTGCGTCAATAAAAAAGATGGAATCAATAAATACAAGGAGCCGGGAATCTTTATTAAAAAATAGCATGCTCAAGGTGAACCGACACGTGGAGTCTGAATAAACTTACAACAATAGCTAGACTAGAAATAATATATCACATATCATATTGGAGTTCCAAAGTTAACCTAAAGAAATAGACAACTACGTAGCCAAAACCAGTTACCACACCCAAAGAATGTTCTATCAGGTATCATATACCACGAATACTGCCACCAGACAGAGCACATGATCTGGAGGTAAAATTCAAAGAAAATGACCAGTTTCAAACAACGCGATTGACTAGTGATTGACCAGACCCATATGTACATGGGCCAGTTAACCTGATTGGACACATATGGAAGTGTAAATAATGTTGTTCAAAACTTATGACACCGATCAGGTACCTTTTTCTAATGAAGTTGATTGACTAGTAAGCACCTTAGCTACTACCTCACAACAGTCAGGTTGATCTCTTCCAAGCCAAGTGATAAAGCTGTGAAAGAAGCAAAGAAAGCATGAATAAAACAACACTGCCATAATAAAATTGTGATAGAAACAATGAAAGCATGACCTAAACCAATTGTGCTTTAGCCAGAAGTTGGTAGCTTTATCTGAACATTGCAGATATGCATTATTAGCTCTACCTGACAGCGGTGACTATAAATAGGACATTTTGCTCCACATGTGAACGGCAATCGATCGACAATTAGCTACTCTATGCTCTCCGTTCTATTGCAGCGACTTCTCAATGCCATCAAAAGATCAACCAAATCAGCTAAGATGAGATATTGGAGAAAACTAAAATGCCGGGACAAGGTAAGCGGCTTCTGCTCGGTCAACGACATCGTGCTCGCCATCGACGAGCTCGTCGGGCACTTCCGGCGCGTGCTGTATGTGGACATCGACGTGCACCACGGCGACGGCGTCGAGACCGCCTTCGTCGGCTCCAACCGGGTGATGACCGTGTCCTTCCACCAGCACACCGAGGGAGCACGTCGTCGAAGGGGACTGCCGGCTCCGCACCGTGAACGTGCCGATGAAGAAGGGCATGGACGACGAGGGGTACCGCCGGCTGTTCAAGCCCATTATGAGCAAGTCCTGGCGGCTGGCGGAGGCGATCATGATGCAGTGCGGCGGCGACTCGCTCTCCGGCGACAGGCTCGGCCAACAGAACCTGTCCATCTCCGGCCACGCCCGGCGCGTTGGCTTTTTGCGGAGTTTCAGCACGCCGCTGCTGCTCCTCGGCGGTGGCGGGTACACCATCAACCACGTCGCCGCTTGCTGTTGCTACGAGGTATTTATATACTCCGATCTACCACCAAATAAGAAATTTCAAAAACTAAGTCTCTTATACTCTGAATCATTCTCCATTATATTATGTCATTGATCATCAATTTGTTCTCATCTGATTCTGAATTTAACTTGCTCGACGCACGCAGACGGCGGTTGCCATCGGCAAGGCAAGAAGATCACAGACGACATACCGGCGCACTGCTACGATGGCTACTACCAGGGACAGGGCTACAAGCTCCAGTACCCGGTGGACAAGAATTTAAACAACGACAATACGGAGAGCTATGTGACGCGCATCAAGTGCGCGGTCCTGCGAAACCTCTGCGAGCTTGAGGCTGCGCCGAGCATTGAGTTCAAGCAACCGGCCGGCGGCAGCATCGACACCGAGGCACTCTTGCACAAGCGCCCCCCGCGGGAGGACGACGACCACATGGAGAAGCTGCACCACCGGTGCGGCGAGATGGAGGAGCGTGGCTTCTTTATGGACCTGGGGAAGCAGCAGCTCGATCTGGTCAAGGACGATAGTGGCGCCCACCGCCATGCGCATCGGCTGGAGCCGGTGAAGAAGCACCGGTCTCGAAAGCTTCACATCCAATACCATGCGCATGACCGTGCATTGTGTTCTAACCTCAGCTTAAACCATCTGTAAGAAACATTGCAGAATGCTGGCATGACCATGTAAAAATCACTTACCCTCTTTTTTCCCTTCTATTTTTTCACTCATTGATTGTATCGCTTGAGCGCCAAATGGAACACCTATCAAAAGAACACACCTACAATGGTATTGGTATTGGTTGATTGACCGATTCTAAATTTGAAAAACCAAAAAGTAAAATTCCAGATCTCTTATGTTCAGGCCAAAAAGTAAGATGGGGCAATTCTTTTTAAACGAAATCTTTTTTGAATAGAATGATTAGCCCTGTGTTTTATTTTTTTCTAGAAAAGGAAGCCGTCGGACTACCCACGTGCAGCACTTTCCTTTTTTTTTAACTACGTGCAGCACTTTCCTAAAACAATAAGTATAGCGGAGTCCCTATTTTTTTCCATGCAAGATTCCTTCCTGGGCCTAGCTTCACAGATGCGGCAAAACCCTCCGTTTCCATCGGGCCAGGCTGAAGCGAGCGCACGCGCTGTGCGGGAGCAGTGATAGCGTGCGAACAAGGCGACCAATCATCGGATCCGCTTAGCCATGCTGTAATATCCAAGCAACAAATCAACTGGCCTTTGCATGGTGTCGGCCTTGCCAGACCGAGCCTGGCTCCGTGGCTCGGTGGTGCGGGGCAGGCTGGCGGCCGGGCCATCCGACAAGGCGAGGAGCGAGCAGAACCAACGCAGCTGCGTCTGGAGGCCTGCGCGGATGCTCGGGCGCACGGTGGCTAAGGGCGCGGCGGCCCCCGGTCACCCGGAGGCCGACGGCCAGCGGCCGATGCGGGCACGCAGGCGGCAGCCCAACGCGGCGACGCGAGCGCGCGGAGGCCGTCGGCCCGATGTGGGACATGCAGCAGCACCAGGCAAAGCGGGCGCGATGGCGCTGGAGCCGAACCCGCGTGCGCCCAACCAGGCAACCAGCAAGCGAGTCTACATTCCAAATCCTGTTTCTATACTAAAATTGAGCAAATTGATTTATAAGATTTTTTTAGTCTATAGATATTAGACTAGAATTACTCAACGAAAAGGACAAGATATTATACGCGATCTTCAAGAAATGAGGAGTTGTATCCATTTCCATTGCCTGGAAATAGTGCAGGCATATTGTTGCATCCAATTATAATTTATCACTTCCTAGTATTGATGAGACATAATAGACTGGTATTGGTAGGCGAATTGGGGATTTACTACAAATCATACAATTTAGCGCGAAATTCTACAAGCTCCGCCACTACCTGCTAGTAAGCATCATAGCTACTACCTCACAATAGTCAGGTTGATCTTCCAAGCCCAGTGATAAATTAAAGCAGTGAAAGAAGCAGTGAAAACATGGACAAAATAACTGTCATGACAAAATTGTGATAGAAACAATGAAAGCATGACCAAAACCAACTGTGCCATGAGCCAGAAGTCGGTCGCTTCATGTGAACATTGCGGATATGTATGGTTCTCATCTCCAAGAGTTTGCCATATTTTATTTGGTATATCTTGTGTTTTGCCAACTTCTAAAAAGATATGCTAAGTAAAAAAAGAGCTTATCTCCAACAGTTTGGCATAATTCACTTGTCAAATCTAGATCTAACTTACATCAGGAACCCTGAGAGAGAAACAAAATTATATTTATGCCCTTCCACCTCTTGAAAACTTAAATCAGGAACCCTTCTCTGTTATTTATTTCTTTTTTCACCCTCCCACCTGACTAGAAATCACGATGCCAACCGCGCGCCGCGCCCGTATATTTACGCGCTGGAGGCTGGTTTTTCCCAAGTTGTCAAAAATTGTCAAGTCTTTTGCCAAACTGTTGGAGTAGTATTTTTAATGTTTTTGCCAAAAATCAAAGATGGCAACTCGATTTGCCAAACTCTTGGAGATGCTCTTAGCTCTACCCGACAACAATGACTATAAATAGGAAATTTTGGTCAACATGTGAACGACAATTGATTGACAATCAACAGATGTATGCTCTCCATTCTCTTGCACTGGCTTCTTAATGCCATCAAAAGACCAACCAAATTAGCTAAGATGAGATATTGGAGGAAACTAAAAAGTTCAACACGCGAGGATGATTACTACCAAAGCCAGGGCTATAGTCTCCTTTACCCGGTGGACAAGAATATAAGAACGACAACACGGACTCGAGGCCACGCTGAGCCTTGAGTTAAGGTGTGTCGGCTTTATGCAGAGTTTCAACAAGCCGCTGCTCCTCTGGCAGACCATCAACCACGTTGCCGTTTGCTGGTACTAGGTACATACATACTCCGATCTGCTACCAAATAAAAACTTCCAAAAACCAAATATGAAATTCAAGTCCCTTATATTTTGAATCATCCTCCATTATATAATGCCATTTATCATCAGTTCGTGCTCACCTGATTTTGAATTTAACTTGTTCGATGCACACAGACGGCGGTCGCCATCGGTAAGGAGATCGCTGACGACATACCGGCACACTACTATGATGATTACTACCGAGGACAGGGCTACAAGCTCCGGTACCCGGTGGACAAAAATTTGAACAACGACAACACTAATAGCTACGCAACGCGCACAAAGTGTGCGGTCCTGCGAAACCTCTCCGAGCTCGAGGCCGCGCCGAGCATTGAGTTCAAAGACCCGGTTGGCAGGAGCATCGACGCCGAGGCACTCTTCCACAGGCGGCCCCCGCGGGATTATGACGACCCCATGTGTCGGATTGCTTATCTGGCAAGTCCACCAGGGGTATGCCCGGCGGTAGATTTGTAGGTGAAGGGGGGATTCCGGAGCCAAGAGTTAGATGGTTGCGAGATGACGCTAGGGTTTAGACAGGTTCGGGCGGCTCGGGAGCGTAACACCCTACGTCCTGTGTTTTGTGTATTATATGAGCTAGACGACGATGAATGATCAGATTGTTTTCTATGGGTCTCCTCACGGCGCCTTTATAGGCCAGGTGCCGTGGGTTACAACTTACAAGTAAGGGATGATATCTACTCGGGTTGTTACATGGAATTAGGTCGGTTGAGATCCCTAGATACCCGAAATCCATATCCGCGCTTTTGATCCTGATCCTCGGAGGAATCTTCCGACATCCAGCCAATTGCCTGTCCGTCGGGTAGTCGTGCAGAGTGGCCCTGGCCGAATAGGTACCCAGTCGGGAGATAACTACTCGGCTAGTAGGTACCCTGGTGTACCTCCGTCACCATGGAGAAGCTGCACCGGCGAGATGGAGGAGTGTTGCTTCTTCATGGAGCTGGGGAAGCGGCAATTCGACCGTGGAGAAAATGGTGGCCACCACCATGCGGATCGGCTGGAGCCGGTGAAGAAGCGCCGGTCCGAAAAGCTAATTCACAATCAATATCATCTGCATGACTGTTGGAAAGGACTGTCAAATTAGGGTATTAGGAACCATGTTAATCACCAGAACTGAAGTGAAATGGAACGAATTGAGCAAAATTGTAAAGAAAAACCAAAATTCATGTAAACGGGGTGTCATCTTCATTCTCCATTTGTGCAAATGATCTGGCATTTATAGAAAAGAGTGTAAAACATGGGGGTTGAAGGTCAATTCTTAACATTCTGGACGCTTGGTGAGCGTACAGATCAAATATAGTTATATGAATATGGATACTTGTTAAGGTAACCGTTGCTCTAAATGGTCAGCAAGTCAGCAGAAATGGTTTCAAAATAAAATTTTCAGTAAATTTAGCCAAACAGTCATGTTATCGTCGCCAGTATGAGATTTCATCAAAATGTAAGGTAATTTTTAATTTTATACTAAATCAATATTTTCAAAAATAAAAAAAATTGCAATTGCAATTAAATCCACAATACCTATTAAAATCAGTTTAACTTAAAATAACCCGGTGGACAAAAATTTGAACAACGATAACACAGATACCTACGTGACGTGCACGAACTGTACGGTCCTGCAAAACCTCTCCGAGCTCGAGGCCGCGCCGAGCGTTCGGTTCAAGGAGCCGGCCGGCTGGAGCATCGACACCGAGGCACTCTTCCACAGGCGCCCCTGCGGGAGGATGACGACCCTATGGAGAGGCTGAGATGGAGTTCTAACCGAGACCCATATGTACATGGGCCAATTAACTGATTGGACACATGAAAGTGTAAATGAAGTTGTTCAAAACTTCTGATCAAAACTTATGACAACGATCAGGTACCTTTTTCTAATGAAGTTGATTGACTAGTAAGCATCGTAGCTACTACCTCACAACAGTCAGGTTGATCTCTTCCAAGCCCAGTGATAAAGCTGTGAAAGAAGCAAAGAAAGCATGAACAAAACAACTCTGCCATAATAAAATTGTGATAGAAACAATGAAAGCATGACCTAAACCAATTGTGTTTTAGCCAGAAGTTGGTAGCTTTATCTGAACATTGCAGATATGCATTATTAGCTCTACCTGACAGCGGTGACTATAAATAGGACATTTTGCTCCACATGTGAATGACAATCGATATCGATCGACAATTAGCTACTCTATGCTCTCCGTTCTATTGCAGCAACCTCTCAATGCCATCAAAAGACCAATCAAAATAGCTAAGATGAGATATTGGAGAAAACTAAAAAGTTCGACACGCTAAAAGCAGATCCTATGTGTCGAGTTCATGAGGCCGGCCGGTAGAAGCATTGACTTCGAGGCGCTCTTCGACAGGTGGCCCCCACGGGAGGACGATGATGACCCCATGTAGAGGCTGCACCGACGGTGTGGCGACATGGAGGAGCGCAGCTTCTTCATGGAGCTAGGAAAGCGGCATCTCGACGACAGAGAAAATGGCAGCCATCCCCATGTGCATCGGCCGGAGCCGGTAAAAAAGCACCAAGTCCGGAAAGCTTCACATTGAATACCATGCGCATGACCATGTATTATGACCTCTGCTTAAATCATCTGTAAGAAATCTTACAAAATGATGGCATGTCCGTGTAAAAATACTATTTGTTTCGCGAATCATGGGTACCTACCACGTTGTACATAGCTCTTAATAAACTGTAACAAGGATTGAGAAATATACTATAGGAGTGCACAGCTCAAACATACTTGCAGTTTATCTAATTATCAGCCAAAATTTATAAGGGACCGGGTGTCATTTAAGAATATCAAGTTTTAAACTTTACAGCTATTATTAATTATACATAGGAGTATCTTTGTCATATGACATTTACGTTAAGATAATAGATGTCATTAAAATTAGAATCATTACATTCTCAATAACATTCACTATATATTTAGGAAAGGATCGTCAAATTAGAGTATTATAGCCGTGTTAATAATCACCAAACCTGAAGTAAAATGGAACGGGTGAAGCAACTGTGTAGAAAGCAAAGGAATAAAAAGTTCATGTTCTGACATCTCTTTTTTTTTTGAAAAAGTCCATTTTTGACCATTTAACTCTTGTCTGGGTTTGGTTTTGGCCATTGAACTCAAAAATCGGGTATCTTTGATCACTCAACTATGAAAACCGTTTATTTTTTAAACATCAGTCTGTTTTGGAGGACGGTTTCGTTGATGTGGCTGACATGTGGCAGTGGGGCCCACATGTCAGCCTATTTTTCTCTCTTCTCTCTCATCTGTTTCTTCCCCCCTTCTCTCTCTCCGAGCCCCTGCTCGCGGCTCCCGACGGCGCAGCGCGGCGCGCGGAGCCTGGCTCCTCCCCGGCGGCGGCCCACTCTCCTCCTCCTATCTCAGCGCGGCGGCGAGCCCGGCGGGGTTGGCGCGCACGGCAGGAGCGGCGCGGCCACCGTGGGCCCAAGCTCCTCCACCAGCGCGATGTGGAGGCGCCTGCTCTCGGCCGCCGCCTGCCGCCCGCAGCAGCGCCCTGCTCCGGCCCGCACTCGGAGGTGGGGGAGCAAGACTCGTCGCCTCACCCCGTCCAGCACTCGCATGCGAGCGCCGCCGCCGCCACAGTCGCACCCCGCCGCCATCCGGCCAAATTCGCCCAAACCACCTTGCCCTCTTCCAATTACTCGCACGTGGAGCTTCCCCGTGGCCTCCCCGACCTCCTCCCTGACTCATCCCGGCCGGCCATGCGCTGAACCGGCGTCCACCGGCCATCCACCCACCGCGGCCGCCATGGATGAGCCGCCGAGCTCGTTGCCGGCCACCTGCAGCCCGTGTGCCTAGAGGCCGACGGGCGCACATGATGCGCCCGGCCTCGCTGAAGCTCCCTAGCCGGCCCTTAGCCACCCAGCCCGTCGCCGTCGCCGTCGCCGGTGAGCCCAAGCGCCATGGCCGCCGCACGTGGAGGAAGCAGGGAGGGGGCGGCGCAACCAGCACCGGTGGGAGGGAACGGCGTGGCCGGGCTCACCGGCAGGAGCGAGCAGGGGAGAGTGCGGCTCGCCAGCGGGAGCGCGCAGGGGCGTCCGGCGGCTGCCGGCGGTGGAGAGTGGAGAGAAGAAAGAGGGAGGAGAAAAGAAAGAGAAAGAGGAGAGGGGATGGCTGTCAAGTGGGCCCCACTGCCACCTGGCGTCCACGTCAGCGAAACCGGCCACCAAAACAGCCCGATGATAAAAAATGAACGGTTTTCATAATTGAGTGGTCAAAGATACCCGGTTTTAGAGTTCAATGGCCAAACCAAACTCAGGCAAGAGTTGGATGGTCAAAATGGACTTTTTCTTTTTTTTTATAGAGGAGATCCCAGCTTTTACAGAAAGCAAATGAGTTGATACAGCAAACAAAAACGGAACTGGGGATACCAATGTGCTATGAAAGGCTAGATCCAATAGGGCCACCCAGGATGAGTTCAAAGATAAAGGAAACCACGCAGGCTAACCAAACACAAGAACACCTAAAAGCAAACTAGATAAAGTCTTCCGGGCGCGGTTTGCTCTTCAGGTCGGCAAGGAAGCTCCGAGCCCACTCGTAAACATGACACAGATGAATCTCCAGTTTTCCCCGATCAGCACCGCCCAAGAGTGTGAACCAGCGCTGCATAAAGAACGAGATTTTGAAGAGCAAGTCAGTTGGCGACTTGAGGTCCACATCGCCCAAGCTACCGTCGCAAAAGAGAAGAGTTCAACACCATAGTCAACACCCCTTATGGGAAGCCAAACTTCCAGGAAATCTTTCATGCTAGTAGGGCACCTATGACCTATCCCACCCTAGCGCCTCTTTAAGACATGCCCAAACGAAACGCGCAAAACACACATCGGAAGAGAACGTGATCAACCGTTTCCAACACGCGACAAGCCGTGCAGTGTTTGATCGCCTCTCCATTTTCCTTTCCCCAAAACCTCCACGTAGGGAGTCTTTCCTGGAATGGTAACCAAAGAAAGACTTTGATTTTCAGTGGGATTTTGCATTTCCAAGAGTTTAGTTGCCCTCTTGCTCGACACCCCTCTTGTTCTGACATCCCTTTCATGTAAACATGGTGTCATTCGTTTTCCATTTGTGTAAATGAGCTGGCATTCTATGAAATGGGGCTGAAGCTCAACTCTTAACATTCTGGACACTCGGTGAGTGTACAAATCGACTATAGTTATATTTCGGTGACATATACTCCCTCCATTCTCAAATATGTGATAAACTTGAGAATAGAGGTAGAATATATGAATATGAATACATGTTAAGGTAACCGTTTCTCTAAATGGTAGCAATGGTTTCAAATTAAAATTTCAGCAAATTTAGCCAAACAGGTCATGCTACCGTCTCCCGTATGAGCTTCATATTATCCGTCTCATCAAAATGTAAGGTATTTTTTAATTTTTTTCTTAATCAAACTTTTCAAAAAAATATGTTTTATGAAAATAAATATAAAATCCACATTACCAATTAAAATCACTATTAATAATCTGGTGTAGATGTGGTGCAATTTTATGAATTTTATTAAAATTAGTTTAACTTGGAACAAACTTAAACATCTCACGTTTCGAAACAAAGGGTCAATTTCAACGTAGCAGGAATCTTAGGATGTTGAAATCGCAGCGATTGCGTTGATAAAAAAAATGAAATCATTTATAATAGAATACAAGGAGCTGGGAATCTTTATTAAAAAATAGCATGCTCAAGGTGAACCGACACATGTGGAGTTTGAATAAACTTACAACAATAGCTAGACTAGAAATAATATATCACATATCATATTGGAGTTCCAAAGTTAACCTAAAGAAATAGACAACTACGTAGCCAAAACCAGTTGCCACACCCAAAGAATGTTCTATCAGGTATCATATACCATTTCAGGAAGACTGCCACCAGACAAAGCACATGAACTGGAGGTAAAATTCAAAGAAAATGACCAGTTTCAAACAACGCGATTGACTAGTGATTGACCAGACCCATATGTACATGGGCCAGTTAACCTGATTGGACACATATGGAAGTGTAAATAATGTTGTTCAAAACTTAGTGATCAAAACTTATGACACCGATCAGGTACCTTTTCTAATAAAGTTGATTGACTAGTAAGCATCGTAGCTACTATCTCACAACTGTCAGGTTGATCTCTTCCAAGCCCACTGATAAAGTTGTGAAAGAAGCAATGAAAGCATGAACAAAACAACTCTGCCATAATAAAATTGTGATAGAAACAACTCTGCCATAATGAAAGCATGACCAAAACCAACTATGCTTTAGCCAGAAGTTGGTAGCTTTATCTGAACATTAATTGCAGATATGCATTATTAGCAATACCTGACAGCGGTGACTATAAATAGGAACATTTTACTCCACATGTGAATGTGAATGGCAATAGATCGACAGTTAGCTACTCTATGCTCTCCGTTCTATTGCAGCGACATTGCGTCAAAAGGTCAACCAAATTAAGTTGAGATATTGGAGAAAACTAAAATGTTCGACACGCTAAAAGCGAGATTCTATCTGTCGAGTTCAAGCAGCCAGCCGGTGGAAGCATTGATGATGCCAAGGCGCTATTCGACAGGCGCCCCCCACGGGAAGACGATGACCCCATGCAGAGGCGCACCGGCGGTGTGGCGACACAGAGGAGCGCTAGCGGCAAACCTACAGCTGAACCGAGGGGGGTGCACCGTCCATGGTTCTGCCGCTAGCCCTCTAATTTACAAGGTGGAAATTTGAGTGTTAGCGCTGAGTTTCATTTTGGCGTGCGTGCATAGGCACTCACTGAATCCTACATAGCTCCGTCCCTGAGGAGCGCAGCTTCTTGATGGAGCTGGGAAAGCGGCAGCTCGACGACAGAGAAAATGACAGCCATCCCCACCCGCATCGGCCTGAGCCGGTAAAGAAGCACCGGATCCGGAAAGCTTCACATTCAATACCATGCGTAAGACGGTGTATTCTAATCTCGGCTTAAATCATCTGTAAGAAATATTAAAATGCTGATGCACCCGTGTAAAAATACTATTTGCTCCATGAATGATGAATCACAGCTACCTACCACGTTTTGTACATACAACGTTGTACATGGGACTTCTTAAACTGCAAAAGGATAAGAAAATATTGTAGGAGTGCTCTGCTCAAACATACTTGCAGTTTGTCTTAACTATCAGCCAAAATTTACAAGGGATGGGGTGTCATTTAAGAATATGAAGTTTTAAAACTTTGCAACTATTGTACATAAGAGTATTTAGAGTTTTTCATATGATATTTATGTTAATATAATATATGCCATTAAAATTAGAATCATTACATCCTTGATAATTTTCACTATATACATTTAGGAAAGGAACCCAAAATTAGGCCATTAGGGTACTACTAGGAAAATGACGCGCCGTTGGCGCCCCAAGAGGCCTGTCCATGACATATATATCAGTGGTTATAAAGTTTTGCTTGCGGGTTCGGTCAAATCAATGATTTGGGTCGTGAAATGTATGTGTGTGAGACTGTGAGGTGTGGAGCGTTGAATATGTCTATGAATCGCCCCGATGTGTTCGTAGCGAGAAAGCATGTGTGTGGCAGTCATCATAGATGTCGATGATGTGGTATATGCAGTCTGTAAGTGTGGGAGGAGATTTAACCGGTCACTAATACACATTAAAAGGTTGGTTTCGCAAAAATCTTGTCGGTTTATGTAAAATTGATGTTCGTGGAGTGCAAATTGATTTCACCAAAAATCTGTAAATATTGAACCACATATATCTTTGCCTCTCTGTTTTAAAGAATGATCTTCAATCGAAATAATTGCTCAAAAGCACGTAACAAGATTGCGTATTAGTTGTGCTTGTCACCTGTCAGGTGAAGTAGGAGTAGGTGTTATACTCTCGTTTTTTCCCCTTCACTATAGTACAAAGCGGAGGCGGAAGGCGAATCCCTCGGCTCCGGGTGCGATTCGTTCGCTTCCCCCCTCCTCTCCGGCGACCTCGTCGGTGCCGAAGAGGGAGGGGAAGCCGAATCGGCCGGAGGCTGTACAGTTTCTTCTTCTAGCTTAGGTTTTAGGCTAGGGTTAGAATAATTTGTCCCCGGTGGCGTCATCGCCGGGCGACTGTGTTATCTCCATCGGCGGCGGCGGCGTTGGCGGCTCGATGATGGAGCTTTTGTTCCTCCTGACCAACTCCGGCGAGGCGTTCTTCGTCGACTGGTCCGCGAGGTCAGCTTCCCTTCGATTCTCGATCGGATGGGATTTTTGTTCCGGGTGTTCTTCCCCTATGGAGACGACTTTGGATATGGTGGGTTTGTTTCTTGGTTACCTGGTGGTCTCGCCGGATTTGCTGGAGTCATGCTTTGGGTCATCGATGGCGACGGGTGAGTGGGTGGCCGGAGTTCGAAGCTTGACGGCCGATGTTCTTGTATCGCGGATTTCTTGCAGTCTTCCTATGCGTGGAGTCGGCTTCTTGGTCCGGAAGGAGGAGGAAGATGGTGGATCGATGATCTGGCGCATGATGACGAAATTCGGTGAGCAGCACTGGCAGCTGGGAGCCTCTTTGTTCTCCTTTGCCCAGGTAGAGAGTGGACTGGATTCCCCTTTAATGGGGCTCTTTTCCGGGTTGGTGACGTCGTCAGCAGCTGCGGGTTCAGTCCGGAGCATCGACTTCGTTGATGCTGCCGGTTCTGTCCTCTTCCAAGTTCTCGACGGCGACGGCCGATGCATGCCAGAGGGAAGATGGCTTGCGGCTACAAGCTGGAGGTCCCTGTCGACATCTTGGTTGAGTTCTTGTCCTTGGCGTGGTGCGCTTTCTCTGGCTCTGGAGGAGCCAAAGGGAGTGCGATGTCCAGGAGATCTGCTTCAAGACCCAAGGATCTATGTTTCAAATTTGAACTTTTTTAGGGTCTTGTACGTAAGTTTAAATCACTGGAGGATGTATGCTGAGGACTTGTTTGTATTTTATACTTCCTCCAGGGTGTTGGTTGCAAGAGCCTTGCTCTTTTAATATACGGGATCCAGTCCCTTCGCAAAAAAAAATTGCGTATTAGTTGTGTGAACCCTCAGCCTTTACTGACCGGAGGGGAGAAGTACATTTTCTTTCTCCATCTGTGTAAAACCAAGCAGATACTCTCTGCGAGCCCCTTTTGTCCTATCTTGAGAACTATCCCAAATTATTAATCTTTTTAGTTTTTCTAGACACATTATTTTTACTATGCATCTAAATATATATCATGTCTAGATACATAGTAAAATTAATATATCTAAAATGCTAAAATGATTAATAATTTGGAATGCAAAGAGTTTATCGGAAGATGTTATGCCAGTGACATAGGAATATTTGGGCAACGACGAGCAGACCAGACCTCGGGGCGACCTGCGTGGATGAGCTCGAGATCAGCGGCGCGGGTGCTCGAGCTCGAGGGTGGCCACGCGAGTGCTCTAACTCGGGCAGCAGCAGGGGTGCTCGAGCTTGGGGGTGGCAGCGGGGGTGGGAGAGAGGGCCTAATTTTTTAATTTTATACTAAATCGTTTTTTTCAAAATATTAAAAAATTAAAAATTAAAATTAAAATCCACAATACCAATTAAAATCACTATTAATAATCTGGTGTGGATGTGGTGCATCTATTGTGAACTTTTAAAATTAGTTTAACTTAGAATAAACTAAAACATCTCACGTTTAGAAACAAAGGGACATTTTGGAACGGAGCGTGAATCTTACGATGTTGAAATCGCAGCTATTGAGTTGGTCAAGATGAAACAATTAATAACAGAATACAAGGAGCCAGGAATCTTATAAAAAAATAGCTTGTTCAAGGGGAACTGACACATGTGGAGTCTGAATAAACTTACAACAATAGCTAGACTAGAAATAATATCACATATCATATTACAGTTCCAAAGTTAACCTAAATAAACAGAAGACTACGTAGCCAAAAACCAGTTGCCACCCAAAGAATGTTCTTTCAGGTATCATATACCATTTCACGAAGACTGCCACCAGACAGAGCACATGAACTGGAGTCTGGAGGTAAATTTCAAAGAAAATGACCAGTTTCAGACAACGCGATGCATGCGTTAGTCAATGGTTTCATTTGTACTGTGATACGCCACGATGGATGGCAGAACAATATACTTGCTTATTGTACAGAAGTTTGCTTCAGACTATTCCGTGGCAGCTGAGCACACATGAAGCAAGATCAATGCAGACTGCAGAGTCAACAGATGCTCCGTTCACAAGTAATTGCTCTGATCAGCTCAATCAGACATATTGCTATTTCAGTCGCTTGCTTTGACTGCATCAGTTTTTGTTTCATCAACATCCTCAACTTCCTTTACTGGTTGCTGTACATCAGTATCATGGCTGACTTGTTCAGAAGATACTTCTGAGTCAGCTGGCTCATTTCCATTAACACCAGGTGAAGTTTCAGAGACAGAATTGTCCAAATCAGACGAGACTGCTGGTTCACCTACTGTTCTCTCCGCCACTAATGGTTCATCTACCGTTTTCTCTGCCACCATCTCAACTGATGGGGCTGAGGATTCTGCTGCTGCAGAGGCAACCGCATCTGTACCTACTTCAGTATCGCCATTCGAAACATCTGAATGCCGTTCAATACCTTCTGTACTTTGCAGTGGCTCATCTGCCGTACTACAATTTGGCTGTTTAGTACATTCTGCTACATCCTTTGCCTCCGTACTGCCATTTCCAAGGCACACAGTTTCCATTTCATCCTCGGTGCCAATGACTTTACCATCATCAGCTTCCTCAGTCTCTAGGGAAGTCTCCTCAGAATTGGGTGATGATGAAGGAACAGAACTGGATAGACG
Source organism: Panicum virgatum (assembly GCF_016808335.1). Classification (NCBI taxonomy): domain Eukaryota; kingdom Viridiplantae; phylum Streptophyta; class Magnoliopsida; order Poales; family Poaceae; genus Panicum; species Panicum virgatum. Next base: position 36,647,351 of record NC_053140.1, on the reverse strand, counting down.
GTCATTAATGCCTCTCTCTCCATCAAATGTGAACCAGTTTGAATTTGTAAAGAGGGAGCTGCTTTATAAAGACATGGATACATAATCTATCAGCCATTACGTAAAGACAAAGGGTGATAACATTTCGAGATAGCAAATTACCCTTCCTGGTCATCTCCCAGACGCAGAGAAGATATTACCACCTCAGCTGATTCGTCGTCAAAATACACATCCTGAAAGAAGATGTAAAAGAACAGTCCACAAACTCACTAAGATGAAAGAATCTCAACCTTAATCTACTTGAAGAAAATAATATAATCCAAACATATTGAAGTCTACTAACTACCCAGAATGTCCAATTTCCATGAAACGAAATACCAATTTATTATCTCCTTTCTACTTAAAGTTGATTGCGTTTTTTTATGTTCAGGAAACTGTAACAAACTTTTTTTTTGAAAATAGCAGCGAATATTTATCACATTGCATGTTACAACCAACTAAAATGAGCAGGAAAGCAATATTGAGACATAATTCACACTTAAGTATTACCTCATCATCTCGTTCAAGTGATCCTTGTGCCTGCATTCACAAAACCAACATGTATCCTCAATACGTAGCAGTACCCTATTACACTGGTCATGCTAATGGAGTAGAGAACTATGAGATGCAAAGATAATGATCTACCCACCCACACACAGAGACAAGCAGACGACAATGTATGCACTGGGTAATAAAATATGTTGGCAGTGAAATACTCTATTCTAAAAGATGCACATCCACACACCTCTTCAATGTCATCATTGCTGTATATTCCATAACGAAATGCCTGACTCAAGTTATTAGCAAGAGCTGCCACATCGTAATCCCTGTCTCGGTAGTCATCATCATCACTATCCCTACCACGATCATGTAATGATGTTGGGCGCCTGCCTCAATAAAGCATGGCAGCAATGTTTAGATAAAATGAAAGCAATAAATAACATATATACATAAGAAAAGATCGGAAAAGGGAACATACCCACAAGCCCAATGATAAACATTCTCCACTTCATTGCGTTTGACAAGCACATTTGTTTGCCATTCAACCCACTCGGTATTTTCCTATTAAAAGATACAAACGTTCAAAACACAAGCATCAGCAGAAAACCACTAAGACCTTTAAACCAACGATTGCTAGACGAAGGAAAAATAACCTGTAAGTGTGCCTGTATTATGCTGTTACTATTTCCCAACTGAATAAGCTTATTGGCTATTCTTGTCATGTGACCAACATTCCCAATTCTTGGAGGGGCTTTCTCTTCTGAGGGTACGGTAGGCTGAGCAGAGAAGTCATAAAAAAGATGAAAAAGGAACTCTACCGCTAGAATGAAGTAAAAGAATATACACCCTATTAGTAACTTACCGCGTTAGACTCAGTCGATAAAGAAGAAAGTCTTTCCGCAACAAGAATTTTACCAACAGTGTCACAGTCATTAAGAACATGCTCAATAAGTTCAGTTCTTTTACCCTCCAGGCAAGAAACAATTATATTTTCAACATGATGGTGTAAAAAGTTATTATAAGGGTACCTGTTTCCAACAATTATTATAAATCAGGGAATTTGAGCAGAGAAAAAAACAGCTTTACAAAAAAAATGATATCTACACTTACTCAAAGAACAAATCAATTGAGCGCTTTATTGCTGATTGCCTTATTAACTCCTTTTCAGCAGTTTCACTACCAATCGTAAGCAGCACAGAGATGAACTCTACAATCTGAAAAATACAAAATAAATCCAGCTTAGAACAACAATGAGGAGGAAAACGAACAAGGCACATTAAAATCGATAAAATAAAAAACAATAAATACTATGAAGGTTAACACAGACTGTACTCGATGCCATCAGTTCAGAACTCAAAAATGCATGCATGTCAAGGTTCTTTATGGTCCTTTTCTGGTTGGTGCACTGTCACCCAGATGCCTGATCAGGCCTAAGGACACTGCCAAGATTGTGCTGGAGGTATGTTTCCTTAGTGATCTAGAGACGCAAATGCTAATCCAGGCCTGGATCTTCCTGGAAGCGTCATTAGCCTGAGCCAGGTGACATATTATTAGTTTGAACCAGGTGACCAAAAATTGCTCATCAGAGCTAGATGGCAGCACCAGTGGCACTTCCATAACCTTTCTTACAACATTAATACATTGGCTGCCTCTCAATAAGCAGTCCAGGGTTTCATGCTGCTATAGTGAGCCACACCAACAACAGCCTGCTATCACACAAAGCTTTTATTTCACATCCATGAAGGTACTTCGCATGCCACTCTCTGTACCACCTGTTGATGCTTTCTAGTTTCTAGGGATCAAAGGATCTTTTTCTTTCTTTTAGTGTTCAGCATTCAAGGCCAAATATAGGTTGGCTGGTTTGATTGGATCCAAACCATTTGAAACCCAACCTGCTTCCAAGGATCCAGTTTTAAACCTGGAACCAGCAAACCGACTCAAAACAAGGGTTGAGCTGGTTTGGACCCAACACGTGAACTGGCCTAATAGTTACTAACCCAATACATAAATCCATCCATATGTGAAATGAAAAGGTCAAGCAACAAAAAAAATGAAAAATAGTCACTGAAGTCCATGGTTAACTGTAAAAGGGTCACCATCCTGTACCTTCAGACGATGTTTTCCAAGAGGTGGGCGCAAATATCCATAAGGTGTTGGCAATATGTTTTCAGCAGAAGAAGTGTCCAATAACTTCAGCAAGTTGCCTAAAATGTTATGTCAGTCATACCAATAAATGAATAAAATCATTGAAAGCATAGAATATGATAAGATTCCTAGCATGTGATTTTCGAAGGCCTGGAAATGATGAACCAAGATTACCTAAACCAAATAGATATGGACAAAATATCCAACACTCACCTAGACTCTCAAGCATACCATCAACTGTCTCTGGACTGGCAGTGACCAATGCCCCATGACTTAAGTTGCTTCTGAATGCTTGATAGGAAGCTGATGCTAGTCTTTTTGGATCCAGCAAAGATATGCACACAGACAATGAATGAACCAGAACAGACTTGGGTCTTGATTCCTCAAGAGCATGATGGAACAACCTTCCAACAAAACTAAAATTTCATAGAACATGACAAAGAAAAATTTAAGTGATGTGAAACAGGAATAATAAACAATAAAATACCCACTTTGTATGGGGTAACACTTCTTAGTTAGACTGCAGAAGGATTAACATGTACTTTGCTCCTCAGAAAAAGATTCCCAAAATAAGTATTAGACTCCTTTTCAGTAAACTACCCAAGATACGTACTTTGCTCCTTGGCAAAAAGTTCCCAAAATAACTGAATAGGGATTAATATGTTGTCAAAGAATAAAGTTGGAATACCTTGGACTGCATATCTTTGTAGCAAGAGATGGCGGTGCACATCGCGTCACTGCACATAGAATTTCTGCAGCGTTGGCGTGCACTTCAGGAGAATCCTGCTTGGCAAGAACTTGCAACATAAACTTTTCTGCTAGGAAATACTTATACAACAAAGGGAACATGATTGAGCAGAGGGAAAATTCCATATAAACCCGTCAAATATCGTAAAAGAAAAAGTTTCACCCTCGACTCAAACAGCATTTAATCTCCCAAAATAAACTTCCAGTATAAAAAACCCCCCGAACAGAATCACTTGCACCCCGTTTGGATGTCTGAATTGAAGGCTGGAATTTGGTATTGGAATTAGCTGCCTTTAATACCTGGTGTTTGGATGTGCTTGGTATTGGAATTGGGAATCTCCCCCAATACCGAGCTCGGCATTAGCCTTCAGCCGCAACCCCTCACTCGATTCGGAGCTCTTACCCTCTGTATTAATCGGCATTGGCTCTCATCTCGCATCCCCCTGCTGCCCCGCGCCTTCCACTCCGGCGACCCCTCCCCTTCCACTCCGGCGGCGCCCCTCCCCTTCCACTCTGGCGGATCCCCTCCCCTTTTCACTGTGGCGGCGACCCCCTCCCCTTCCAGCTCGACGGCGAACGGCGCAAGCAAGAAGCAAGGCGACGCTGCAAGAGAGAGGATAGGAGAGAATAATGACTTGTATTCCTCCAACCCTAGAAGGGTGGGTATATATAATACCTATACATGGGCCTCTATACACATGGCCTCAATATACTCCAACACCCCCCCCCCCCCCCGCAGTCTGAACTACTGGTGCAGCGGTGTTCAAGACTGGACAACAAGAAAGCTAACACCCCCCCCCCCCCCCCCGCGCAATCTGAACTACCGACGCATCGGTGTTCAAGACTGGACAAGAAGAGAGTACAAATAGAGTACAAAGGGCAAATACCCCCGCAGCCACAACTAACGACCGGCTACGTTGAGACTGGATCGAAACTCCGAGAAGGTCGAGGAGGGCAGCCCGTTGGTGAAGATGTCAGCAAACTGGGAGGTAGTCGGGACATGAAGTACCCGAACATCGCCGATTGCGACTCTGTCGCGCACGAAGTGTAGGTCGATCTCCACGTGCTTCGTCCGCTGATGCTGGACGGGGTTGGTGGAGAGATACACGGCGCTGACGTTGTCGCAGTAGACGAGCATGCTCTTGGCGAGCGGGCTGTGGAGCTCCGCCAAGAGCTGTCGTAGCCAAGACGCCTCCGCTACGCCATTAGCGACAGCCCGGTACTCCGCCTCGGCACTAGAGCGGGAGACAACCGGCTGCTGCTTGGACGACCAGGAGACCAGGTTGCCGCCTAGGAAGACGGCGTAGCCGGAAGTGGAGCGACGAGTGTCCGGGCAGGCAGCCCAGTCAGCGTCGGTGTAGACCACCGGCTCAGCAGAGGACGAGCGGTGAAGCACCAGGCCGAGGTCCACAGTGCCACGGACGTAGCGGAGGAGACGCTTCAGCGCAGCAAGGTGTGACTCCCGGGGATCATGCATATGGAGACAGACCTGTTGGACAGCGTAGGTGAGGTCTGGCCTGGTGAAGGTGAGGTACTGCAAAGCACCAGCCAGACTCCGGTAGGCAGTAGGATCAGCCACCGGATCACCCAGATCAGCGGACAGTTTCGTCTGAGTGTCGACAGAAGTGGAGCAGGGCTTGCAATCAGTCATCCCAGCCCGCTCCAAGATATCGAGTGCGTACTGCCGCTGGTGCAGGAGAAGACCAGACGGGCGAGGCTCAACAGTGACGCCCAAGAAGTGGTGGAGCTGACCGAGATCCTTCATAGTAAACTCCTGTTGCAGAGAGGAGATGACACTCTGAAGCAACCGCTGACTAGAGGCTGTGAGCACAATGTCATCAACGTAGAGCAGCAGATAGGAAGTCTCATCCCCACGGCGGTAGACGAAGAGAGACGTGTCAGACTTGGCCTCGGTGAACCCCAATGTCAGCAAGAACGTGGCGAACCGAGAGTACCAAGCCCGAGAAGCCTGCTTCAGTCCATAGAGAGACTTGTTAAGCCGGCAGACCATATCCGGACGACTCGAATCCACAAATCCCGCTGGCTGAGAGCAGTAGACAGTCTCTGACAGTGCCGTGAAGAAACGCATTCTTCACATCCAGTTGGTGCACAGGCCAAGAGCGCGAGAGCGCAAGCGAGAGGACCGTGCGCACCGTAGCGGGCTTCACAACTGGACTGAAGGTCTCATCATAGTCCACACCAGGCCGCTGAGTGAACCCCCGGAGAACCCAGCGAGCCTTATAGCGCTCCAGTGTGCCATCAGCCCGACGCTTATGCGTCCAGATCCACTTGCCAGTCACCACATTGCAACCAGACGGACGCGGCACGAGGTCCCACGTTTGGTTGGCAAGAGCCGCGTACTCCTCTTCCATCGCGCGACGCCAGTGAGGATCCGCCAAGGCGTCGCGGACAGAGGAGGGTACCAAAGAGACCCGCGGCTCTCCCTCGGTGGCGGAGAGAGTCGCGGCCCGAGACGTCCATCCGCCGAGTCACCATGGGATGGATATGCCGAGGATCCCGATGGATAACTGGCGGGTGGTACACCTCCGGCTCGGCTCGAGAGGGAGCCGAAGCAGGCGGCGGCGACGGCTCCGGTGTCGGCATCGCAGGAGCCTCCGGAGCAAGAGGCGGCGCCAATGTCGACGTCAAACGACGCCGGTACACCTGCACTGGCTGAGCATACCGCGCAGGTGTAGGGGAAGGCACGGAGGCCACGCGTGGCGCAGCGGGATTCACTGGGTCCGCACGCGGCACGACCGGAGGTCCGGGGAGCCGCGCGTGGCGCGACCGCGAGCACCGGGGCCGTGCTCGGCGCAGCAGAGATCACCGGAAGCGGTGCCGGTGTGCCGGGTAAACCTGCAGGAAAAGGACAGACAGGTAACAGTGGCTGAACCACCGGGTCAGGAGAAGGTGTGGAGGAGGTGGAGTAGGGGAAATCCGACTCGTCAAAGACGACGTGTCGGGAGATCAGGACGCGGCGAGAAGTGAGGTCAAAGCATCGATACCCCTTGTGGTCAGGGGAGTAACCAAGGAACACACACCGAGTCGAGCGGGGCGCCAGCTTGTGAGGAGCAGTGGCGGAGGTGTTAGGGTAACACGCACACCCGAAGACCCGAAGGAGGTCGTAGCGAGGAGGGGTAGCGAAAAGAGCGTGGTGTGGAGTGGGAGCAGGAGAAGCAGTGGACGGAACACGGTTGAGCAAGTAGGTGGCGGTGTGGAGGCTCTCCGCCTAGAAGCGCGGGGGTAGAGAGGCCTGGGTCAGAAGGGTGCGCACGACGTCGTTCGTCGTGCGAATCATCCGCTCAGCCTTGCCGTTCTGAGGAGAGGTATACGGACAGGGCATACGCAGCTAAACACCCCGAGAGAGGAAGAAGGAACGGGAGGTGGAGTTACCGAACTCACACCCGTTGTCACACTGGACGGCCTTAACGGTGAGGCCGAACTGAGTGGACACCCAGACAAAGAAGTGGAGGAGGGTGGGGAAAGTCTCAGACTTGGCGCGCAAAGGAAACGTCCAAGAGTAGTGCGAGAAGTCATCGACCACCACCAGATAGTACTTGTAACCAGAAAGTCTAAGTACAGGAGAGGTCCACAGGTCACAGTGAACAAGGTCAAATGCATGAGTCGCATGCGAAGAAGAAGAAAAAGAGAGCCGAACATGACGACCGAGCTGGCAGGCATGGCAGAGGGGCTCAGCAGGAACCCTAGTACCAAACACATCGGTACTACGATTGAGCTGAGCCAGAACATCGCGGCCAGGGTGACCAAGACGGCGGTGCCAGGTGGTGGAAGACGGCGTCGCGGCAAAAGCGGCAGACCAAGACGACCAGGGCGAAGAAGAAGGCGAGAGTGATGCAGCGGAAGAAGGAAGACGAAGGGTGTAAAGGGGCTCCGTGCTGTCACACCGGAGTAGCGGACGCCGGGAGGTCGAATCCTTTACAGTGAGGCCAGAAGAATCAAACTCGATGGAACAAGAATTGTCAGCTGTAAACTGACGAATGGAAAGAAGGTTATGAACCATCTTAAGAGCAACAAGAACATTGGGAAGACAAAAAGAGCCAGGAGCAGAACCCACGACGGTGACAAGAAGGCAAGACCCGTCACCAACCATGACGGAAGGACAAGAGGGGTGTGGGGGTCGGACAGAAGAGAGGATACCGGCATGTGGGGTGGTGTGGAAGGAGGCACCCGAGTCGGCGATCCACTCGGTGTTGACCGGCGGCGTCCGCCCCATGGCGCTGAAGTACTGCGCCAGTGCGGCCTGGTCCCACCCCCCAGGCCAGGTCGGCTGCTGGCTGGGTGGAGCGGGATGGGTACAGAACGGCGCGAACAGGGGAGCAGCAGCGGCGAGCATGGCCGCCGGCTGGGGCTGAGGACGAGGGGCCCCCCTGCGCGAGGGCGCGACGGCCTGGGCCTGCGTGGCGTGCGCGGCAGGCGCGACGGCCTGCGCAGCGGCAAGGGAGGCAGCGGCCCGCGCAGGGTCCCTGGGCGCGACAGCATGCGCGGCGGGCGCGGCGGCCTGCGTGGCGGCGAGAGAGGCGGCGGCCCGCGCGGCGTGCGCGGCGGGCGCGACGGCAGCCACAGGCGACGGCGGCCAGGTCTGCGGGCGCGACGGCCTGAGCCTGCACGGCGGGCTGCGCAGCGGCGAGGGAGGCGGCAGCGGCGGCGTCGTCCTGGGGGCCATGCGAGGCGGCGGCGCCCAGGACAGAGGAAGGCACGCGCGGCGGCAGAGGATGGGGTGCGCCTGCGCCTAGCGGCGGCACGCCGGCCCCTGCTCGCGCCAAGGCATGCAGCAGCGGCGACGGTGGCGCCCAAGGGGCCGTGCTGCGGCATGGCCGCGGGCAGGCCGGCCGTGGGCGGCGCGCCGGAGGGGCCGCGCCCTGTGGCGACCTGTGCAGCAGCAGGGGGGCCGCCCGCGCGCGCCGAGCATGCAGCAGCGGCGGCGAAGGAGGAGCCGCGGGCGTCCTGCGCGGCGGCGTCCGGATCTACACCGCGCTGGGAGAGGTCGAGCAGGGGAGGGGGGCCGCCCGCTTGCGCTGAGCCAGCAGCAGAGGCAGCGGCGGCGGCCATGGCACCGGGAACAGAGTAGGAGCCCCACGCGCACGGAACAGAGGAGGGAAAGGGCGCGGCTGTGGCGTGCGCAGCGCCGGCGGGCGCAGCCCATGCGCCAGTGGGCGCGGCAGCAGCGGAGGCGGCGCCGGCGGCAGCGGCCGGGGCCCGCGCGCGCAGAACAGCAGAAACAGAGGCGGCGGCAGCGGAAACAGAGGAAAGAGCAACGCCAGAGGAAGGAAGGGGAAGGAAGGAGGAGAGGGGTGGAGGTGGCGGCGGCCGGCCGTCCATGGCAGCAAGGACGGCGGCGCCGGCGCCGGCGGCGCCTACAGAAGCAGGAGGCGGCGCCTGCCCAGGAAAGGAGCGTCTGATACCATGCAAGAGAGAGGATAGGAGAGAATAATGACTTGTATTCCTCCAACCCTAGAAGGGTGGGTATATATAATACCTATACATGGGCCTCTAGATGGGCCTCTATACACATGGGCTCAATATACTCCAACAGACGCCCCCTTCCACTCCAGCTGCGGCCATTCCCCTTCCACAATGGCGGCTGCGCCCCTTCTACTCCGGCAGCGGTGCAGGTCCGTCCCTTCCCCTCTTCCTCGATCTGGATGCGGTCCGTTCTTCCTCACAGCCGGTAGCCAGCAGAAAATTGATTTGAGTTCTTTCCTAAGATTCTAAACGCCAATGCAATGACATCCAAACAATAGAATTGGAATCGCATCTCATTTCAATACCATGGCTGATTTGGTATTGAACCCAATTCAATTCCATACCCTCCAATTCAGACATCCAAACGGAGCCTTGGTCTTACTGCTGATGTGCCATCCTAATTAACAGACATGCTGAATAAGCAAGGCACTTCTCACTGTTATACGCTCCAGAGCTCCTCTGAGCCAGCAACAGCAACCAGTCAAGTTGCACAGGATGTGACAGCCAAGAAGAATGGTGAGTTGAACTGAATAAGTTTAGCAGCATGGAAGTTCAACTCACCAAAGGATGTGTGCAATTTGATAGGGAGAGTAAAGTGGGAGGGGAGATCGTCGATTTGAGAAAAAATGCCAATAGTTTATTGATGATGGCAATGGTTTATGGTTGATAAGCTGCAAGATGCGTGAGGGGAAGATAGTAACAAAGATCATTGTTCATAGAATGTTTTTTAAATATTTTTATCTCTATTCGAAATGTTAAACCAACATTTAGTGTATTACCACACAAAATAAATAACCTACATGAACTTTTCAAAAACTCGATCTCCTGAGCACCATCCTGTATGATAATAGCCTAACCTTCCTACCAGTGATAAGGCCTAACCCATCTAGGGCACAACTTATAGAAGTTTACTAGCAAAAAAGAAAAAGTTTTAGAAGTTTAGCGGGTTGAATAAACTGCTTCATTGTTGAGGGCATGAAACTTTTAGAGGATGAATTTCATGACAAGAAATGCTCCTCACACTGTTTATTTATTTCAATATATTAAAATATTTACAGAGTTATGCAGATAGTTCCTCTTTTATTTTTGTTGCATAACTGAGCCAATCTCTGTTATTTATGCCATAGAGGTATCAACATCTCAAAATACATGCTAAGTTTCTGTGTTCCTGAGCATATCTACAAATAGCTTAAACATGAATTTATGCTTGCTATTTCCTCTCAAGAAATCACATGAATAGATATGCTGCGACCAACAATGCCAAATTAATAAATACTGCATGTTTGCTTATGTATACATGTTCATGGGCAATAGAGCTTTTGTAACGTACCGATGAGCTAAACTTATCAGCAATCATTTCAAGGACATCTGTATTTTCTAACCACTGCATTGTATCGCCATAGTTTGAATATATGTTCTCATCAGCACCAATCAGTCGTATCAGCACCTGAAAAATTCCAGGGGCAGATCAACTAAGTGCACCCAATAGTACATTAATCAGAGAATAATTGTTAATATATACCTCCATTATTGATGTGATGCCAATCAGGTCAACAAGCTGGACAACTATCTCTGGATGCCCCTACAAAAAGAATAAGGTTATCTTCCATTGAGATGCTTAGCTTAACAGAAACTACAAACTTATACTGTAGAAGAAACATGGTGAAAGAGTTAGCCCTTTTGCTTAAGCAGATTTCAGATAGGAAATAGTAGACCCAAGCTAAACAGAGTGTAAAATACTATAACTTTTTTTAAAACCGAACTATGAAAAAAATGAAGAGGATAGAAGATATGATGTTAGGCTTTGTATGTCAAGTGCAATTAATAAATCATCCGCTGTTTAAAAAGGAAGGTGAGAAATACCTGAACATAATTCATAAGTGGGGCAGTCTTCCGCAGCATCAAACATATTACCACCTACAACAGAATGATTGATTGAACTGAGTTCAAGCTCAGTAAAAAACCACAGAATGAAGTCTAACCACCAAACGGCAAACTTCTGCAAGAGACCTAAACAAGGCTTTATCTGATGGTTCAGATATAAATAATGGGCAAAAACTAAGTTACCTTACTGAAATAACCAGATAATAATGTGCTATGCGGATGATCAGGTTTCACAAATGAGAAAAGCAAGTCCATTAGCTGCAACACAAAAAAGGGGAAAGAGGAAACGACATAAGCTACAAGTTAATAATCTACAGCTAAAAATGTTCGAAGCGAAAATTATAAAGAGCGAATATACAACAAGAATGTTAACCTCTTCATCTTCGACTAGGGTCCTCAAAATGACATCAATTTCACAAGTAAATATTTCACAAGCAATAAAAGGGAACCTACAAGGAGTTGAGAGAAGTTTTAAGTGAGAAACTCGGGTTTTAAACAAAATGACAGCAACATTAAAGATCAATGTCATACTTGAACGAGCGCTTTTTTTCACTGTCCTCTGGAACTTCTTCCATAACATAACGAAGCAACTGTTCCACCTGGGCCTTGTCACGTAAGCTACAGATAACATTTCAAGCATTACATATGGGGAAAGCAGCACTATTTGGGTATATGCATCATAATGTGATACTCACTACTCACGAAAGGAAGCCCAGATAAGGCATCCAGACACAAAGCCCACTTCTTTGCAGATAACAAACAAAACCCAAAAAAATTATACATAGCAGACAATGCCAATTCCAGAAAAAGCTAACTCGAATACAATTTCATGAGCATATGAGTGAGCACCTTTGTCTTCCATATTTAAACTCAGATGCAGCATTTTGAGTGCAGAAGTAAACACAATTTTCTCATAAGCACTCTTTGCTATTATCTAACAGTAGACTTATTTACTGCTGCAACTATTGCACTATATGTCTCATAAATAATGCTACAATAATGAAACAAAATAAAAGAAAGAAAGCTAAGTTGCAACGGAAAATTAAACATGCCACTCATGTCACTGAAACTAATAACAGAAATTAATAAGAAAATTACAAGTTTATGAGTCGTGAATTCAGTGCTTTGCACTCCTGAATAATTTCATCCTCATCAAGAAGTTCTTCCAATGTAAAATTTTCTTTGTCCAGAATTGTATCCACCTGAAACAGTAAAACATTAAGTCAGCTATGTAAAATATTCCCTTTGATGACAAATGGGGTTAAAAGACGCAAGATCTCCATGGTATGAGCTATTTGCAATGACTATTTAGAATAAAAGTAATTCACGTTGACCATTGAATTAAGTTTCCTGGTCATTTCACACAAGGAAATTGGCAATATAATAAGTTGCAGGCTTGTACATAAAATTAGCATTGAAACAAATTTACAAGTGTTGAATATCAAACCCTATATTGTGAGACCATTCAACAATTCCTCCTCCATATATATCAAATAAAGTGAACACAAGCTCCAACCAGAGCATTCCCAATAATAGAACTAGAATGCAAAAAAAAAGGGGAGAGCATATTGCGATTAAAACACTATTCCAGTACACCATACAAATCCTGTCTGCAACTGCAGCAGCGCCCTATGTGCCAGACTCTTCATGTCACACTTGAAGATGCTAACAAACATTTGACTAAGGCAAATGCTCGTAAAACAGAGTCCCAAACGATAAACGAGGTACAGTGTAAACAACACATCTGCCATGGAATGAATTTCCTGCCACAGAGATGCTCCAGTCATCCCGCAGCTGTGACGAAACCTAACCAAATGGGAACCCATGCACATGGCTCCTTTCTGCGACACACTCGATTCCACAAGCACCATCGAATCCACGGGAACAGCATTAGAATGTCCTCACCAACGCAAAAACACACACACCTCGCAGCCGCAGCGCGCGCGCACACAAATAACCCACCCACGAGCTTCCCGGGAAAATCATTCAAAGCGAGCGAGCATTACAACCCAACAGCCGAATCCAAATCCAATCCACCGACCCAATCCGAAACTAACAAAGCAACCAGCCCGAACGACCACACCCGCAAGCTCACAGTCACAGCGCCACGCACCCACGCGGCCAACCTGAGCGAAGCAGCAGGGAGTGACGAGGAGGAACTCACGGGCGAGGCCGCGGACAGGCCGGTCATGCGCCAGAACATGGCGGCGGCGGCGGCGGCGGGATGAGCAGCGGCGGATCTAGGGTTTGGGGCGCCGGGGAGCGCGAATCCGCGGGCGGGCCCGCGCGAATCCGGGCGGCGGCGGCCGGGGAGGGCGGGGCGGATCGGGAGGGCAGGAGGGCGGGCGGATCGAATTGGGATCGCGAGGTGGGGGAGGGCAGAAGGGGGGCGCACGCACGCACACACACGAGAGGACGAAAAAAGAGCACGCTTTTCTGTTTGGCCTTCCGTTTTCCGTCCAACGTTTGGGTAAAGTTTGATCTGGGTTGGATTGGTCTTGCTTCTGGGGGGCTGTTACTTTCGGCGAGGCAAGAAGGTGGCGAATGATTAGACGAGAGTTTTAGCTTTATAATTTGGTTTATTTTCAAGTACTAAATTTTGATTTTAGGAAAAAATAGTACCAAAATAGAATTTGGTCATTGTACAAAGCACTATCTTTGCTAATTAGAACTACATGGTTACTATACGTACACCTAAATGATTTGTTGTATGTGCCCCTCTATTTTGGCAACAGCACATGATTGACAAAGCATTTCCTAGAATGCAGTGTTAGAGCGTCTCCAAAGTTTGGCAAATCGAGTTGTCATCTTTGATTTTTGGTAAAAACGTTAAAAATACTCCTCCAACAGTTTGGCAAAAGACTTGGCAATTTTTGGCAACTTGGGAAAAACCAGCCTCCAGCACGTAAGAGCATCTCCAGCAGTTTGACAAATCGAATTGACATTTTTTATTTTTGGCAAAAATGTTAAAAATACTCCTCCAACAGTTTGGCAAAAGACTTGGCAATTTTTGGCAACTTGGGAAAAACCAGTCTCCAACGCGTAAATATACGCGCGCGGCACGCGGTTGATATCGTGGTTTCTAGTCAAGTGGGAGGGTGAAAAAAGAAATAAATAAGAGAGAAGGGTTCCTGATTTAAGTTTTCAAGAGGTGGAAGGGCATAAATATAATTTTATTTCTCTCTCAGGATTCCTGATGTAAGTTAGATCTGGGTTTGGCAAGTGAATTATGTCAAACTGTTGGAGATAAGCTTTTTTTACTTGGTATATCTTTTAGAAGTTGGCAAAACGCAAGATATACCAAGTAAAATATGGCAAACTGCTGGAGATGCTCTAAATATACGCGCGTGGCGCGCGGTTGGCATCGTGGTTTCTAGTCAGATGGGAGGGTGAAAAAAGAAATAAATAACAGAGAAGGGTTCCTGATTTAAGTTTTCAAGAGGTAGAAGGACATAAATATAATTTTGTTTCTCTCTCAGGGTTCCTGATGTAAATTAAATCTGGATTTGGCAAGTGAATTATGCCAAACTGTTGGAGATAAGCTCTTTTTTTATTTGGCATATCTTTTTAGAAGTTGACAAAACACAAGATATGCCAAGTAAAATATGGCAAACTCTTTGAGATGCTCTTATGTCTACAGAAAGAAGAAAATAGTATGCCTTCATGATACAGTATTGCAAAGCATTGATTTTAGTATCAGATCCCTCACTTTTCATGCATGTATAATGTAGCTACGTGGCGTTATTTCTTAACCCTTGTATACCATCACGCGCGGCATAGTGCAAGTGTTAACTTAAATTGCTTGGATGGCAAAAATGAAGGACAAACAAAATGGGAGCCATGATTTTAGGGATAAGGGGGTAAACTAATTTTACGGTATGATATTCACCTTCTTCTGTTGTAGAACCATAACTAAGACTACCAACAATAGACTTAGCAGATGAATCAAAATTAGTATTTAAAAATAATTAAACATGTTATCAACCAAATGACCATATAAAACAACCACGTATACAAATAAATGTTGAAGGTAGTTTTGCCTATCATCCACAATTAATAGGCTAATCTCAATAGAGGTTTCCTGGAGAGTATTATGGCATTAAATTCTATGCCACATCATCAATTTTGCTGATGTGGTACCCACAAAAAAAATACTGATGTGGCGAGGAGAGAAAGAGAGAGTTTCATGAAATGAGAGAATAGTTTCATCTCTATAAAACTCAACTGGCACGGATACCTAGTTTTCAGTCAGGTAACTATAATACTAAACTGTGCATGAGACTGACCTAAAGCATATTTCATGGTCTTTTTTCTAAAAAAATTATAAAAATAAATGATGGAGGTAGTTTTGCCAAACATCAACCATTATTCCATTAATAGGGGCATTAAAGCATGTTTCACGCCCTTTTTAAAAAAAACAACATTGGTCACATTGCTACGGTTCTGTTCTCAAAAAAGTATGCACAATACCTGTCACATCGAATATTTGAACACGTGCATGGAGCATTAAATGTAGTTAAAAAATAATTAATTACACAGTCTAACCGATTCATACGAGACGAATCTAGTGACGTTAATTAATTTATGATTGGATATTAATTGTCAAATAACAACGAAATGTGCTACAGTACCAAAACTCAAATTTTTTCACCATCTAAACACAGCCTACATATACTAGACAAAGATGGTGTTAGCCTGGAGCCATCGGGTGCGGTCTGTAGATGAAGCATAAATCTTTTGGAGAAGGGTTAAAATACTGATACTACCAATGCTGCATGTTAGGTGGTCCGTTCAATCTTTTACGGTTCTGCATTCTCAGTCCCAAATCCAATCCCCCATCCTGGCCAATTTCACACCCACATAATCTTGAGCTGAAACTCTAAGTACACACTATGATTGAGATGATGGTTCCCACAACAGATTTTGTGAACACAAGCTTTACTGCGTGACATTTCTACATGTGAACCTTTTCCTAAAATTCTCACTTCTAACCAATGAAGTTCAACGAGTAACTTGTTTTTTTTCTTAACTAGCACAATGCTCGTACGTTGCTATGAGTAATATAAATTTTATTCTGACCTATATGATACCATCAACTTTACACTTTTCACTCCGTATACATGCAATGTCGTGACTGCATAAGGCATTGATCGTTCAAGTTCCGATTGGGATTTCGATTGATTTATCTTGAGTTCATATTAGAATTCCAATTGAAGGACCAAAAATTTATTGCTTGCTTTAGTATTTTCATAATTAATTTATGATTTTTTATTTTATAATATGTATTTTGCAGATTATAATCACCAAATTCTGATATTTTGTATTAAATCTTATTTAAGGAATAACTTTGACATGTAATTGTCTCAATTAATATATCCAGTAATGTTAACACCCACTTCATAACTCGAAAAAAAATAGAAGCCTATATTCATTTTGCATGTCGGCACCAGAACTAATTTTTTTTACAGCAGAGAATTAAGGGCAATTTCACGTTGGAAGAAGAGGCAAAGGTAAGGGAAAAAAAAAAGTATGTAAATAGACTCAAGAAACTTATAATGTGACGAAAAAACAATAATGCAGTAAAATTTTGTAAAGGATTGTGTTCGGGGTAGTGCTTCCGATGCATTTAATCACGGCCAAGCACTGGACAAGAAAATTATATATCGGGTGTGATCCAGGACAAGCCTATGGACTTAGGCACATATTGCGATGAGTAGCATCATCATATTGTGAGAACAAGCTGTTAAAATCCGCATGAATCCTTTCGAGAATCCCAGCCACATAGTTCAATTGTGGTACTTCATACTTCTACACCACTAACCTCATAGTAACAACCTCCTCACGAAGTGAGATTTTGTGATCTATTCAAGACTAATGTGCCTGTATTGACTTAAAATTTACCCCCAAAAACTATTTGAATAAATTATGGAAAGAAGGGTATTCACGCAGAACCAATTTATACTTTGCCTACTTACAATGAATAATCACAGCCATCCAAGCAAGGGTCACGCGCAAATGGCAGGAGAAACCGCTCCGGAGTGGCTAACAGCAACTTCACTGCACCTGCTGATACCTTCAAACGCCTGCACGCACACTCCTGAGAATCCCATCAGAGCATGGAACACATTTGGAAGACCTGTCTGCAGATTGTTCAGCGTCATGGCTCGGCTTGTCTTAACAGAGGTTAGGTATCTTGCCTTCTCCTCCTCGACCTGCTTTCTAAATGCTTCCAATTTCATTTCATTCTTTGATACTGAATACTGATTCTTATTTGGAGGCTGGGCTGAGCTTTGCATTGCATTTTCACTATGTTTCTCTAACTGGGTCTGGAACTTGCTCTCCATGTTATCTGACTTTCTCTTCAGCTGGCGTTCTTCATTCTGTTGTACAACTATAGAGTGTATGGCTGACATAAAAGTCTTTATTGCTTCACCTGCTACCTGTTTAAGGGTCATTTAAGAGAGGAGCTTGTGAAAATAACTAAATGGTAAGTGATGGAGTTCATGCCAGATGAGTATAATAGTCCAGTTCATACATGAAAAATGCATGTGTTTCTTATTTAATGGAAAAAATATCATATATTCTTAAGTTCCTGAAAGCTGGATTTTAACTGAAAGAAAAGACCAAATTGGTTCTACTATACCTTCTCAGGTAGTCTCTCAAGAGCACGCTGGAGTTCCTCAGAGAGGTTACGGATTCCAGATGAGCTTTTCATTAAGCCATCATCATCAGGAAGGCAGTCCGTGAGTTTTATCCATTGGTTAAGGATGCTTATGTATTCACGCTGCAATGCAATGAGATTACAGAAGGCACTGTGCCATCCAGAGACCTCAATTTCCAGCTGAGATGTTGCTTGGCAATGAGTGTCACTTGTTGGCTCACTCCCAGGTGTGTTGCCTAGGAGAGTAGCTTGCTGAGCAATATGGTTCTGGACCTGATGACACTCGTACATGTTTCTCCACATATGTACAAGTCTATGTCAAAACAAGAAAGTTCAGAAGAGACATGTTTCTCCACACGAATGAAATAGTACATAACATGAATGAAATAGTATTGTGATAAGGACTAGGCATAAAAATAGCATTTGAGGCATTGACACTGAGCTACAATATAACTTGCTGTCAGCATTCATTAATTATTAAGTATTAACATTCCATGACAAAAGGTCACATTATGTACAAGGAAACTACTCCCTCCGTTCCAAAATGTAGGTCATTTTGGCTTTTCCAAATTTATAGTGTTTGTTCTGAACCTAGATATAATGACACTCAGCAATTACAAAAAGCTCCAGTACGCCTCTTGATGAAAAAAGTGCCCAGGCACGGTCGCGAAAAAAAAAGCTCCAGTATGACGACACTCAGCAGATGTGACTTGCAAGTTACTAAGCCATACTTGGGAGTTCCAAATCCACCTATCAGCTAATGTTAATACAAGAATAGGTATGAGCAAATGTTTCTTTTAAAACAGCACCTTTTTTACTGTAGGAGTATTTTAGTTAACTAACTTCAGGAGCTTACCCTGCAGATAATTCAATAATCTGAGGATATAACTCCTCGTCTCTGAGCTTTGATATTGAAAAACACGCCAAACTCACAGCTTCCTCCAATGAGATTATCCGAGTTTGCAATTCCTCAATAGCATCACGAACTCTTTCTGCGTGCAGCTTATCATGCTCTCCTGATTCCAACTTTTGTAGCATTGACATGTGCCTTTTGTACTGGAGCCTTGCAAATTCTTCATCCTGCAAGACAAAGGATAGTAAAAATAAAAGTGTGCTCTCTTTTGGTAAACCAATAAAATGGAAACATGTAGACATTTTAACATCACGCTGTTGTGCTCTCCTGTTAATAGAAAACAAAAAAAAGTGTTGTTCAAGAAACAATTTCCCAAATAAATTGTCACACCTCATAGTCTAGCTAACAGCCTTTTATTCTACTAACAGACTGCACTGGGTAATGCATGCCATACTTTCAGTGGAAAATGAGAGAATTCCCTCAATGCCACTAAAAACTTATATGGATTCCCTGAGTGCCATCCAAATTATTCACTTTCATTGACTGCAACTATTTTAAATTTCCATTTCCTTGGTTGCCATTCCTTCGCTGGCTGTTAAATGGTTACCCCAATTACTAGACGGGCCCACAATTTGGAGAGCCACTGCTGGCTATTTCCAATATTTAAACTGCCCCTCCTCCAATGACAACATGGGCACCACCCACTGCAGGCCTTATCTCTTAGCAAGGCGCACCTGTTCCCCCAAATCGACTCCATACGAGTCCACAAAACCCACCCACAAACCAATCCGCCGAATTGCTGCACCTGGGCCAGCTTGCTGATGCGGAGGACCAGCACGTGGGCGCGGAGGACCGGGGCAAGCGCATCCTGGCCCTGGGCAGGCGAGTGAGCACCATGCCGCTGGCAAGGTGATCCTCCGGACAGTAAGCCTGAGCATTTCGAGTACAAGGAATGGAGCACTGGCGGCAACTGCGTACACAAGCACCCATTCTGGCATAGCGAGCGTGAGCTTGTTGACATGGAGGCCATGTACCACGCAGCGCAGGTGAGGAACTAACCTGCCGGCCTCATGCCTTTCGAACTTTCTGGAGCTGTTGGACATCACGGAGGCAATGACTTCCGTTGAGTTTTGGCTTAACCACTCAAGTACTTTGCTTTATTTCTTCTGTAGACTGAAGTTTTTCTTTTTCTTTTTGCCATTGATTGAAAAACTCTGTGCAGGATAACTGTTTTCTTGAGGGGTCGTTGTGTCCAGCTCCTAACTCATCGCTACTGTTCTCAGATTTCTTGGACATGCATGCAACTTGTTATAAAACACATGATTTACTGTGCATCAAACACATGTCAGGATAACTACACGAAAGGAAAAGGGCCAAAATATAGTCCGTTCCTTTCAGGCGAAAAATCACTTTTTTCATCATTACTTAACAGCAAACTAACGCTCGTATAACGGAAGTAACATGCAGGGGATGAAAAATTTGAAACGATGGCATGTAAGGGAAATTGGCTTCTTGAGGGCACATAAGGGATAGTTATAATTTTTTATGGCATTGAGGAAATCAATTTTTTGGAAAATAGACCAACCACAAATAATGCTAGGAGTTCAATAGTTCACCTTGACTAACTTGTAGAGTTTTTGCTCCTCGTCATAAAGCTTCTCCAGTGTTTTGCCATGGTAACCATATCCAGAGGCATCACTAGAATTCAGAATTGAGGATTCACTGTTAGACTGCTGAGATTTGAAAGACCAGCTCCAAGAAAGCGTGGAGAAAACCTTCGCAGATTTGGAATTTTTTCCGGCACCTGGAAAAATAAACAACAATATTCAGTGTTTGGCTGAACACCAAGAAAGACAATGTCTCTGTCCTTTCTTTTTTACCCTATTGCAACAGCATAATGTATTGACAGATATTTTCCATGGATGTTGTAATACATTTACGCAAAATAATGTTTAGGAGAACCAAACTCTACATAGAACAGAAGCTCTATAGGTTAACTAAATCAAATAAAATATTATATATATTCATCAGCATGAATATGTCTTCTCCTAGAAATACATGAACATCAAACCCCATAAAGCTTCAAATTAAGACAGGTTCTGCATAAACGATATCTTTTGCTGATCTTTTCATTTGAAGACAGGTGACAAGCGTCAATATGACTTGCTTAAGCCTCATCTATTGAGGTTATGTGGTTGCTTTTGTAAGGTCCTCCACTCTTCCAAGTCTGGATTCTTAGTGAAAAGCAAGACCATGATATGAGTGAATAATGTCAAAAGCACAAAACCATGACTCGTGGTCACATTAAATCAATTCAATTTCTGTGCCAGTTAAGGGTCTATGACTATCCTGTTGTCAATTTCATTTTTCACAATGTAAAACATTTACATCAACCTAATATCAACTACTTTGCTTTATGATTTGTAGACTTCTCCAAAAGAGTACTGACACCATCCAAAAAGAAAAGGAGAATACAGCAGAAGCTACATCTCAAAAATAAGTATATAATGGCAGTACACTGATATATATTACCTTTCTTTGTCTCTATCTCTAAGGCATCAGTGCGCCCACCAGCAGAGTCCAAAAGAATGACAACATCGCTCCCACTTGCTGCAGCTTTCAGGAAGTACTCATCAATCTCCTTAACAATCTGTATGAGTGACTTCTTATTCCTCCATGGCACCACCGTAGAGTCTGAGTCCTTTGTCACCCAGCTCACCATTGAAGAGTTGTCATCGCCTAGAGCTCTGCTCTTCGCTGGATTCATCTGGACCCTGTTCACAATGCTATCATCATTTCCAAGCACACTTTCATCCTCCTCTCCATCAAATTCCAGGTTTGTCTCCACCCAAGGATCATCGTCCATGGTAACCTGTGAGCCCACTTCTTTATCGTTCCTATCAGCAAACGGAGAAGGAAAATTCAAGGAGTTGTAAGGATCCAAGTCCTCCCATGCTACACCTGGTGGTGGGGGTGGGGGTAGAGGAGTTGAGCAGCTGTCGGTATCATCATCATATTCATCCATAGAATCATTCCCATGGAGTTCATCATCCCTATTCTGCATCTTTCTCATTCTTATCCTTGGTGGACTAAAAGCCAGAGGTGGTGGGAGGAGCTCATCACCCCTCTTTTCCATCTTTTTTATTCTTATCCCTGGTGGACTAAAAGCCAGAGATGGTGGTGGGAGCTCATCATTCATCTTCTCCATCTTTCTTACGGTGGCTATTGGACTAAAAGGCAGAGGCAGTGGGGGGCGCGGCGAGGGTGGCATTGAGGACGTCATCGATGGTTCAGGAGGAGGCGGTGGTGGTGGATGAGGTGACGGCGGCACCGCAAGGCCTACAGGTGGCTGCTGCGACAATGCAGACTCCAATTCAGCAAAATCTCGGAGAGTTGCTCCTGTGTTGCGGAGGGCGTGCAGGTACGCAATGTGCGCGGCTGCAAGCTCAGGACGTCGGCGCACCAGCTGCTTCATAAGCTGCTTCCTGTCCTTGCACCTCCGCACCGGCTCCTCATTGTCCACTTTGGAGTTGGAGCAACCCATCTGCCACTGCCACCAAAGAGCACAAATTCCCCACCGATGGCCTTGGAAGAACGTAGACTGCAGCACCCACTGGAGCACCCAATTTGGTTGTAGCTCTGGGCTCGATGAGAGTCGACTGAAACTGGTAAAAATCTGCACTAGAATTCCAGGGAGTAGACACTACCCAGCCACAGCTCCTAATCATGGAGCGCGCAAATGAAAAATTCCGGATGGGCTTCCCTGATTCCTACTAAGTTACTGTAATTGCCCCTAAATTCACCTAAAAGCGGCGACCAAGAAATTGCTCCTCCTCTGGAACAAACCAACAACCGGTCGCAGAAACTACCGATTCCTCCCCTTTTGCATCAAACATCCGATGCAGCTGGAACTGAAACAAGGAAGACAAAAGAATCGGTCCAAAAATGAAGAATCAGGCAATCAGCTACAGCAAGAGGAAAAAGAGGGAGACGATTCCTGAATACAAGTGAGCTGGGGCTGCTTGCCTTACCTTAACCAGAGAGAGCCCTTCGATCGAAGAAATGCTTCCTCGGTCGGCTGGGAAGCTAAGCACGGCTGGAAAAAAAAAGGAAGGATCTGCACAAGCGGAGGAGAAGAATATGCCAAGATAAGGGAAAGAGGGAGGAGGCGGTAATGGCATCATGTGATTCTTACTCGCTCCCAAGAACCCATCCCTCCTCTCCCTCTCAGTCCTCCCCCCGGCGCAGTAGGTGGTGGCAGTGGGGGAAGAGAAAGAGGAGTGGCCGGCAATTGGGAACCTGGGGGAGGAGAGAAAAGAGGGATCAGCGGCGGCAGCCGGCAGGAGCAGGAAGGGGAAAGAGAAGAGAAGGCGTGGGATTCGGTTGTGCAATAAAGTAGAGCGAGGGAGGGAGGGGGAGGAGGAAATTGTGCAGCGCGGGGGTCGGGGTGGGGTGGTGGTGTAGGAATGTGGTCAGAGCTGCTGCTTTCCACTGCCTGCCACCGAAGCTCCCCGCCACTTGTCCTCCGTTTTTTTCTGTTGCTGCCCCTCTGTTATTGTTAGGTCCACACCGTCCATCATGGAGGTCGTAAATGTTGTAAAAACTGTTTAATTACTAGTATGGTTTACTTCATTATTACTAAACGCAAGAGAGAAATGGAGCCGATTTGAGATGGGGATGCAAGGCTACTTGCACGGTTGCTATGTTTTCTCCGGTATAACAAACATGCCAAAATAACCAAGTGAACCTTTTGTACTGTCCCTGCTCCACACACACCCACAAATCGCATTGTTGTTTCACCATCTAAGGCCCCGTTCGGCTACTCTGAAAAGAACTGGCTGAAACGGGAATGGAACGGCTAGGCAGCCCAGCCGTTCGGCAGCCCATGTGCAGCCATTGGCTTTGCCGCTAGGAAAGGGCATCTGGGCATTTCCGCCAGTTGGATGCTGGCACCAGCCTATCCAGCAGGAACAGTAAAACCCAGCATGTACTATTCATTCAGCCACCCGCCCAGCCTAGCCAGCTCTTTTCAGAGCAGCCGAACGGGGCCTAATTTTGGGTTTTCCTCGCTTGGACTTGGTTGGCAAGTATGATGCTATATTAATCTTTACCTGAGCAATCCTTAGAAGTAAAACTATGCTATATGAATCACTAGCTAGTTTGTGACTTTTCTACGTTGGTTGACCAGCCGTACAAGAACAAAAGATGTGAAGGATCAGATCATAGTATCTGGTGACTAAATGCGGCACAACATCCTTCGGATAGAACAGTCCACGGTGAAAAGAAGTGGATATACAATGGTTTTAGTACACCCCTCCTCGTAACAAATCCATTGCTTTTGTGCCATAGCAACTGCGCTTCTAGAATCTGGCGGGAGACAAGTTTGGGTTAGCTTGTGGGTGGCGCTAGCAGTTTCCCCAGCCTCACACTCAACCACTCCAGCAGCGAAGAAGAAAGAGGAGGACGGTGCGGGGGGAGCACGGCACGGCACGCACCGGCTGCTGTACTCAGTACTGTACCGAGGCTAGTATCTGGGAGAGATTTGTTTGGATAAACACGAGCCACCGAACGCAACGAGAAGCGCCAAGAGATTGCAGCACGATCACACGGAATCACCCCCGTTCTTCTCCTCGCGGCACCGGCAACGGCGTCAGGGCGTCGTCGGCTCGTCGCGCGATTGGTAACCGCCGCCGCCGCCGCCGCCGCCGCCGCCCATGGCCTTGAAGGCTGACGCTGACACGCCACTGGATATAGCGCGGCCCTGTCGCGATCGCGCCCCGTGTCCGGCGTTACCATCTCCATCATCGGTAGGACGTTTTCAAACAAATTAATTTGATCTTCTTTTTAGAGCACAAATTAATTTGATCTTTCAGTAGGAGCTGCAAATTAAAATAGGGGGCGAGCAACGCACGGCATTGCTGCTTCCACTGCAAACGCTAAGTGTCGAGACAGTAGGTTCAGTCGCGAAAATCAATTTAATTCTAGTCTCGAATCAAGATGAAAAATCCTGGAGAAACCCAGAAACATAGGCACACGGCACGTGACCGTAGCTCGATCTACCTCTCTCTATGGCTATGCGCGGCCGGCGTACACGGTACACGGTACCCCCGTGCGTGGCCTTCCGGACGTGTCGCTGGAGTGTTTTCCAGGCGCAGCTAGCATACGCTTGGGGGGGAATGATGGCATGTTCGCGCGAAGATGATGGCCGGTGGATCCTGGACGGATGGGCGTGCCGACACGGTGACACGCCTTCCCCGGGCCCCAGGCCATGGCGCACGTGACGGCCGCGGGCAGCTCATTAAATCGCCTCCAGCTCGGCGACGTTGCTTTTCCTTAAAAGAAGAGGGTCCTAGATGTGGGGTGGGGGAAAGAGGAGTGGAAGCTGCAGGGTGCGCACAATCTACCAGCACCAGCAAGTTTACTGAGAATTCTTGCTCAGCGTCCCAAAACTGAGAAAGGGACCTTTAGCATTAGGGTTTAGAGCTCCATTTGCTTAGTGGAACGCGCTAGGCTATCTCTTAACTCTCGGGCGCACCAAAGTAGGTGGAACCCTGATGATGGTGATGGCACTATCAGACTTTCCGCTTTCGTGATGACCAATGATGCAGGGCAATCATCTCCTTTCATGACATTATTCACTCTGTTTGCTGGGCTGGAGCTGGAGCCGGTAGCTGGAGTGGTGTGAGAGAAAAATATTGTTGACCGGCTGGTGGCTGGAAGCTGGTGCTGAAACGGTGTGAGAGAAAAATACTGTTGGGCTGGAGGTTGCTGGAGCTGCCGAACAGACTGATTATCTTTCTAGACGCCTGCATTTTGTGTTCGTACTTGCCTGTTTAACGGTACAGTGTTTTTTTCCGGTCAATCTTATGGTATACTAGTTTGTTTACAACAAGAAGAGTCTTCTACGCGTTCAGAATACCTAGCTAACTGTTAAAAGCCAGCTGATTTCGGCTAATTCAATAATATTCTGTATTTTGTGAGAGAATAAATCAGAAGCCAGCTGATTTCGGCTAATTCAATAGTATTCTGTATTCTGTGAGAGAATAAATCAGAATAAGTCGAAAGCAGACAAGCCGAATAGAAGTAGTAGTATCTAAGTTTATCCTGCCGGACTTCTCCACGCCAGATCGAGAAGACTCCTCCCCCACGCCACCAGCCCCCTCCCGCGCCTTTGCCGTCCGGCTGCTGCCGGAGCACGCCCCCGGAAAGCTCGGATGGCCGTGATGATGGCGGCGGCGGGGCACTTGTCCTCCGTTTGTTGAGCTCCTTGCAGGGCCGGCCTTCTGGCCATGGGGACCGGTGGACCCAGATCTGCCACCACGGAGGTCGGATCCGGCGCCTCCCCCAGCTGATTCGCATAAGGCCGGTTCTGGCGGGCAGCTCGGTGGTCTGGGCATGATGGCCTGATTCATTGGGCTAGGCCCCGAGATTGGCGGCGGCGGGGTCAATTGCCGACGATGCTGCCTCCTCGCGCCGGATCTGGGCGGGATCGGCGCGGCTCCCTCCCGGCGGCGACGAGTCTCAACCCTAGCGCCGATCCCTCTCGCGGTTCCTGCTCGTGAGGGCCTCCGGCTTCGACGGAGAGCTTAGATCTGGGTTTCGTGACTACTTCTGCCGACATCTTCATTTTATTTTCGCATGTGTCTTCCATGCAGTTGCTCGTGTCATCTTGGCTTCAATCTGCAGATTCTCTTACTCCGAAGACAGGTTCCATCTGCACTTCGTTCCGGTGGACTATGCACATAGCTATATTGGCCACTTTGTAGCATGCTATTCGCGGCAAACAAGGCTACAGATGGTTTGCTAGACTTGGAGTTTGTGGCTGTTTGAAGTGGGTCAAGTCTGGTCTGTTTGGTAGCATTGGCTTGGCAAGAAGGGGGGCAGCACCAGGTGACTTTGTCCATGTGGTACTTGTTCGGTACTGATTCTTCGGTGTTAGGAAGAAATTTCAAAGTCTAACCTTAACTGGTTGTACCTGGCAATGGCCTTGCTGAAGGTATTGTTTGGATTCCGAAGAATTGCTCTCTAGGGTGAAAACATATGATCTGGCCTTAATTGGTTGGGTCACTGCAATGACGGTGCGTGCGCGTACCATTTTCACGTTGGTGGTGTTGTCTTGAGAGCCTTATTCGAAGTTCAGGTGTTTCTATGGTAATGAAGGAGGCATGTAGCTGAAGATAAAGTTGTATATTGTAGTTTGCTACGGCATGATTTTTTGTCATGTCGCTCTTTTGTTCCTTTTACTCTATA
The DNA here is from genome assembly GCF_016808335.1 of Panicum virgatum. Taxonomy (NCBI): domain Eukaryota; kingdom Viridiplantae; phylum Streptophyta; class Magnoliopsida; order Poales; family Poaceae; genus Panicum; species Panicum virgatum. Next base: position 36,620,808 of record NC_053140.1, on the reverse strand, counting down.
GGCTGTGTGCATCTTAGTTATGCAGAGGCTGGATTGGATCTTAGTATGATTGTATCATCTTGATGTAATTATCTAAGATCAATAAAACTTCCTTTTCCAAAAAAAAAGTTTATCCTGGCAATCTCCCATCGAACCCTCCCTTTTCCTCTTTGCTCCACTTATTACCTCTGAACTCTGATTTACATGAATCTTGACGCTGACTGTCCAACTGCAGAACCCCGGCAGGGATCGATGCATATGATGAAGTCCACCAACCAATGCTGCATCCTAAACTGAAATATCCAAAAATGTCAACGGAACGGAGCATATCTGTAAGACTGTAACTCACCGCTCTCTGATTCCCATCATCCCAAAGCCCCGAAATTAGTCTGAAAAGTAGAAAAGCTATCACACGGATCCAGCACATGGGGATGGACCAACGGGATCCCCACTGTCATGTATGAGCCGTGCCTCTGGAGTGTGGCCTCAGTTGCCAATCAGACATCAAGAGCTCTCAAATTAATGCTGGTGATGGAGATACTTTTCATCCAAAACCAAAGTGGAGTTTATATACATGGCAGTAAGATGCTTGCTTCTTCCAAGTCGTTTCGTCAACGGTTCCACTTTCTTATAGAGCTGGTTCCGAGTTCAAAAAAAAAAAGAGCTGGTTCCCAGTAAAAGGTAGCAAGGCCTTGTTTCTATCAGATAGTTTTTTTAACGAAGTTTCTGAAGAGGTGACGCTCAGAAAGGCCAGAGAGCAAGCATGACACGTGAAAAGAACACCAAGGCAGATCTTACTTTTACTTTGGCAGACGAGCGGAATTACATACCCTTTCAATAGCGCAGCCGAACAGAAAGAGGTAGAGTTTTTTTTCACCAAAATTCTCCTTTCGCAGCAGCTCAAGTCTAGGAAGTGAAAAATATGTTAGACTAAAAAACACTTATATCTGACACCAATGGGATTTATGTCAAGGCAAGAAACCCTCACTCTGTAGTGGTAAAGATATAACTTCAGTCAGAATTAGATTTTTTACCACTCTGTAGTGCTAAAAAACACTTAGAATTAGATGGTCACCAACCCTACTGAACCTGCAAGAACCTGGCTCTACCTTGTGGACCTGTGGTAGTACTTGAGATGGGCCTTCGGCCCACTCTATGAAGGTGGGTTACGTTCCCCTACCACAATTGATTGTTTGGAGAACTTCCACTGATTTGGGTGGAATACTGGCCTAGTTTCACTTGATATATGTAGCTAATTTTTTTACAGATGATAAATGTAAAAGCTAAATTATTGACTAGAAAAACGGCTAACAATGTTATTAGTGATAGTATATAGTAGCGGCAGTGTGGTGGACTAGTGGCCAAATCTCGTGCTCCCTTCGATTTCTAATTTTTAATAATGTCCTTTATATTGGTAACATAAAGTATGTCTAGATTTTCTCGAGGAACTAAATTTGTTTAACTTTGACCATTAGTATACGTAAAATTACATACACTAACAATATAAGATAGGTGCTTATAGATTCACCGTAGAATGAACATGAAAAATATTTAATTATCTGTCATGGAGGTATCATATTTTCAAATAAATTATCCGTCCATGCTTATTTTATTAACTTTTAAATAGGAGAGAACACGCAGGAGCATGAAGAAGTTACCAAAAATTTGTCAGATTTGACATAAAATACGAATGAGCGACCCACAATTATTAGAAGTTTGCAACTAGCTTGAAGATGGGTGAACTCTGAGGCATGGGCGAAGGCCATGTGCTTGGCTGTGGTACAGTGCTTGCGTTTCTGCAAATTGTGTGGCCTGCGGGTTGGCCGGCAGGAAGCGTCGCCACGACGAGTCCGCGACATACTTTGTGGCTCGGCTTCGCCCAACTCGCCCGTGGGTCCAGCCGTAAGATAAGCCCCTCTGCCAGTGGCCACATTCAGATTCCTTCGATTCCTGCGGACAGCGAAATAGAGAGCAAGCAGTCCGGAAAACAAGACAGTTTGGAAACAGATTGCGTCGCTGCACAAGGGAAGAAGAAGAGCAGGAAGCAACAACAATGGCTGCGATGCCAGCAGCGATCTCCCCCGGCTGCTGCTCCTCGTCTCGGCTCTCCCAGCCTGCTGGCCTCCTGCCGCCCTCCACGAGCCGACATCGCTTCAAGGTCACGGCCATGGCGCCCAAGAAGAAGGTAGGTACCCCGTACCCATCGGTCTCGCGGTTCCACCCGATCGAGTTCTGCTCAAGCTGCTCGACCTGTTCCTGATCCTGGCGCAGGTGAACCGGTACGACGAGAACTGGTCGAAGCAGTGGTTCGGCGCGGGCATCTTCGCGGAGGGCAGCGAGGAGGTGCCCGTGGACGTGTTCCGGAAGCTGGAGCGGCGCAAGGTGCTGAGCACGGTGGAGAAGGCCGGCCTGCTGTCCCGGGCCGAGCAGCTGGGCGTCACGCTCTCCTCGCTGGAGCGCCTCGGCCTGCTGTCCAAGGCCGAGGACCTGGGCCTGCTCAGCCTCGTCGAGGCCGCCGCGGGGGCGTCCCCCTCCGCGCTCGCCTCCGTCTCGCTGCCGCTCCTCGTCGCCGCCGTCGCCGTGCTCGTCGTCGTGCCCGACGACTCCGCCGCGCTCGTCGCCGCGCAGGCCGTCGTCGCCGCGGTGCTCGCGGCCGGCGCCGCGGGGCTGTTCGTGGGCTCCGTCGTGCTCGCCGGCCTGCAGGAGTCGGATTGAGCTTGAGCGGCGGCGCAGCAGGTGCTGCTGCTGCTGCTGCTGGCCAAGAGCTCCGGCGCCGCGCCGATCAAGTGTTAGTATGTTGTAATTACATGGGGAAAAGAAAACGAAATCATGTTAATGCGTGGGAGCTTCGCCTTGTATCATAACTAGAACTAGGTGACCACGAACACAGAGCGTTAGCTGTTCTTGATCGTGCACAAGCAGAGTACTGCAAGCGCCATGGCGGATATTGGACGGGCACACGCCCAATAGCCCTCTTCATTAGCACAGTGACTCACTCCGTTTGTAAGCTTTGTTTAAGCAGGTGCAGTTTGGACCTGTATCATGTATATGTTGGGATCTTAGCTTCTTAGATGTCCAGACAGGGAGCATGAACAGAGTGAAAAATGACAATGAAAGTAGGAACAGAATTCTCCAGAAATAGCAAGAAAATTCAACCCTTTACACTGTGGAGAGAGGGGGCTATTTATACCCCTAGCCTTCGGCCGGGGTTTCCTAAACTGCCCCCTTCCAACTCATTTACAGCTCACTTACAACCGGTTTCAGGGTAAAATTACAAGGTTAGAGGTGTACAACTCCGACCTTCTCACGTATTCAGGTATACAAACCCGACCTTCTCACGTATTCACGTTTTACACGCACGCCTGCTCCAGGCGAAGGCTTTCGTTTCCTTCTGGGAGCTCCGAAGGCGATCCTCGTCCCCGAAGGTCCTGGTCTTCGAACTTGTGCTTCTGAGCAACCGTTCGTCACCTTCGACCGGACGAAGGCGATATCTTTCGCTACCGAAGGTCTTGGCCCCTGAGCTTGCGCTTCTGGGCAACCGTTCGTCACCTTCGGCCGGACGAAGGCGATATCCTTCGTTACCGAAGGTCTTGGTCTCCGAAGGTCCTGCAAACGAGTTAGGGAGCATTTCCGAGGGTGAGGGCTTGACCCGAAGGTCCAATCCCCAATAATAGCCCCTCGAGGGCGAGGTCCGAACCCGCGTTGAAGAAGAAGATTGCATGTAACCTTCGAGAAGTTCCCGAGGAAAAACGTCTCCCGAACCGTCGGCTGCAACGGTCAGTTTTGGTGGTGTACGTGTCGGGCTCCTATTGCGCCGCTTGGGCGGCCGACTCCTCGACTTTACCGTTGGTACTGTTGCTTTCCCTCGCCTATATAAGCGGAGGGGGGGGGGTAAATTATGTACCCTCTCGAGCTTTGCTTACCTTCGGCGCTTTCCACTATAAAGCGTTTCTTTCGAATGTTCCGCTTTTGTGCGTGGTCAAGGTTGTCGTTTTCCTCAGTGTAAGTGGATTTGCAGCTCATGGCTCGTACTAAGCAAACAACGAGGTTGATCGAAGGTTCATTAGAACCCTTTTTCCTAATTTGCCTTTCTTCGTTTTTGTGTAGTTATGGCATTCATTAAGAGGGCAGTTCTCCGTGCAGACTCTGGTCCAGCTCTCGAAGGAGAGGCGGGTGGTTCGCAGCCTTCTCAGCAGCAGCAGTTCAGCGAGAGCCTTTCGGCGGTATCCGCAGACGTGTCGGAACTAATAGGTCCGGAGAAACGTAAGACTTTGCTTTTCGAGCCATCTGTCGTTTCTCAGAGCACGATAGACTTCTACGTTTCGAAGGGCTATTTCACCGAGGGGGTTTGTCGCCCTCCAGGGGCAGAAGTGATTCCTGTACCGGAGACCGGCGAGGTTGTGGTCTTTAAGGATTTTTTTACAGCGGAGCTTAGGCTTCCGATGGATCCAATTGTGCCGAGGCTTTTGGAGCCATTTAACGTGAAGCTCCACGACTTTACCCCGAACGGGATTGTTGCATTGGCCAAGTTTCTGTGGGTATTGAGGACCTTCGGAGGGGAAGTGTCCGTGGATGCCTTTTGTAGGCTTTTTCAGCTGCACTGCCAGCCTCGTAAGGTCTATGTAGATGATGATGCCGAGCTTAGCGAGGTTCAGAACGGCTGCTGCACCTTCGTTCCTCGCAAGCCGAACAAAAGGACCGGCCTAGTGAAGGTTATGCTCTCGACGGCTTACCAGAACAAGTGGGAGGGGAACTGGTTGGGATACTGGTTTTACGACAAGATTGGCTTCCCTGATCCCGAAGGTTCTGTCGAGGAGAAGTATCTGCTGGCTTCGGACATTGAGATGTTCGATCACGTCTATCAGCCTGCCTTCAGCAAGTGTGGGCCGGGTTTCAAATCATGTCTGGAAGCCTTCATGACGGCTTGCCAAGTTTGTGGTGGCAGGGATGCTGTCGAGGAATTTCTGGCTGCGAAGGTTTGGCCTTTGACTGCTGGTTGGTTTCCGTCGAGGTTCGAGCGCAAGCGCTTTGCTGGTTTGAAGTATGATTTGACTTCTCCGGTTTTTGGGCTTCGGAGACCCGAAGGTTCCAGTGACGAAGTTATTGTGGGTGAGTTGGAGCGGCAGGCTGCGGAGATACTGGGTCCTTGGAACAAAAAGGAGTATCATTCTTTGGTGGAGGTGTGTGGTGGTAACCTTCGGTTGAACCGGTGTTTGGCTGAGATGGGCGTGGCCTACGAGGCTCGGCCGGTGCTGGCGAACGTCGTTCCAAGAATGACTCCGCCGGGGAACATTGGTTCGGAGGTTCCTGGGTAGAAGTCCAGAGGTAAGGCTAAGGTGGAGGAGGCGGGGAGCTCCAGGGCTGTTGGCACGCGAGGTCGTGGGCGCGGTTGGAAACTTTCGAGCATGAAGGTTTCTGTTGCGAGGGCTGAGAGCGCCAAGAGGAAGGCGCAAGATGAGGAGGTTTCTTCGGGCGACAGCGGTACGCCCTCATTCATGGAAGAGCTCATGGGGACGGTGGGCGGGGAGATTGTAGTTCCCGAGGGGAGGCTTTTTAGATCCCGTTATGATCTCAGCGATGAGTACGGGACCATGCTTTTTGGTTCTGGCCATCGGGTTGAGGTGGCGAGAGCTCTGATTAACCTTCACTGTTCTTCCGAAGGTACGACGAAACGCCGGAGGATTCAGAGTCTTGTCAAGACTGGGGCCAAGCCTGCGGACATTCCGAGGTCGCCTGAGCCTAGGCCTACTAGGCCTGTGATTGGTGTCCCGAAGGATGCAGCGCCGATGGCGGCGGTCGCCACACCTTCCCTTGCGGCGGGTGCCGAGGAGGAGGAGATCGCGGTTGGTGAGACGCTGCTCTCTCTCAGGGGCGGGGATTTCCCAGGCGGAGCATCAGCTCTACCTTCGGATAGGGAGGTGGATGTTCTGGAGGGGTTGAGCTTCGATGAAGCCAGTAAGCTTTGTTTCCTTGGTTTTGACAACCCTTGGTTTGTTTGTGATCTTAGATGGTCCCTCTTTTTATTTCCTTCGCAGCTGTGTCTGCGTCGATGAAGCAACTTTTGGCGGTGATGCATGGGCCTGGAACGACTGGGATTCTTCCCCCTGAAAAGGGTAAGGCGGGGTCGGATTGTGTTTAGCTTTTGTTCACTTTTTGTTGTCCCCGAAGGTGATTTTGTGTTTGATTCAGAGTTTAATGCAGCCGTGGCAGAAACGTCCACCTCTGATGCTGCATTCATCATGGCCGACTTGAGCAAGAAGCTTGCCCACGCTAGCTGTATTTTGATGCAGAAGGTCAAGGCGGACACGGACCTTCGGGTCAAGAGCGCCACTGAGAAGCTGAGCCTGTCGGAGAAGCTACGGCGGGCTGAGGTGTAAGTTCTCGCTCTGAGGGATGAGAATACACAATTGAAGGAGAAGTGTACCAGGCTGGAGGCGGCAACGAGGGACAACGAGAGGGTTCTTGAAAACCTTCGGAAGATGGTAGAGGATGACGCCAATGAGAAGAAAGCTCTTAAGGATAAGGTTAGTGAGTTGGAGGCGATTCAAACTAGGGTGGCGGAGCTCGAGGGGGTTTTCTCGGATGTTGCCGCTCGGGCCGACACGGTGTACCAAGAGTACAGGAAGGCTCTTGCTGCCCTTGGAGCGGAGCCTTTGCCCTTGCCTGAGCCGGCCGAAGGTCCCCAAGTTTTCTTTCAACTTTTGGACTGGTTGCTATCGGAGTTCGAGGGCCTCGGGGAGGTGATGAGCGTTGCGAATGATAACGCGGTGTCCGTCTCCTTCGAGGGGCTTGTTGGGAATCTTCTCCATGCCGGCGCCGTCGACCTCTCTAAGATGGAAGGGGACTTTCAGTACGTTCCCTACGATGGTTTGTCTGAAGAGGTTGATAGGATTCAGAATGTCAAGATTGCATACTTCGAGCGCTTCTGGGAGCCTTCGGGGAAGGTCGCTGTTAGGACCCTTGCGGCTGCTGCGACAGGGGTAAGCTTTCTTTCAGATGGCTCTGAGTTTTTTTTGGTTTTTGGCTTTCTCGTGGTAAAACTTTGTTATTTGTGTAGGAATTAAATCCTGATCAACCTTCGGGGGTCGATGGGACATACGAAGCGAGCAGGCCTCCTTCGGGACGCGAAGCAGACGGATCTCCCAGAGCTCAGGTGTAAAGATTAGCTTGTAGGGGTTTGTTTTTGGGGCTTTAGAACTTGTTTGTAAATATTCCCGTGCTGCAGGATGTGAACAATGCTAGGGTTTCGATGAGCTGGGAGGCTTTCAGCCTTGCTTGTCCCGGATGCAGCGTTGCAGAATACTTGTGATGGTCCGGACGTGATTCATTGTAATCTTTTTTACTTTCGTCGCATGTTAACTTCGCGTTGCTTCTCGATGTGTACATACTCTCGGGATTGTTTTTCCCAGGGCTTCTTGTTGCGCATCCTTCGGGCTCCCTCTCTGTGTGCATCCTTCGAGATGCCTTTGTTCGGGCATCCTTTGAGATGACTCTTTGAATGCATCCTTCGAGGTGCTGTGTTTTGTGCACCCTTCGAGGTGTCTTGTGGTGTGCATCCTTCGGCCTCCCTCTCTGTGTGCATCCTTCGAGATGCCTTTGTTCGGGCATCCTTTGAGATGACTCTTTGAATGCATCCTTCGAGGTGCTGTGTTTTGTGCACCCTTCGAGGTGTCTTGTGATGTGCATCCTTCGAGGTGCCTTGTGATGTGCATCCTTCGAGGTGCTATTTTTGTGCATCCTTCGAGGTACCTTGTTTTGTGCACCCTTCGAGGCAACGCTCGTTAGGGTTTTGTTTTGGGAAAAATGTCTCCCCCCCTTCCTAACGAGTTGTTGCCCGGAGGCAGTTTGTGTAGTAAGGTGAGTTCTCTTTTGTGGAACTTTGTTAGACTATTTGATTACCACCGAGGCAACGCGAGGAAATTTTGAATTTTTGAGAAAATGTCTCCCCCCTTTCTTGCGCACTGTTGTCTTCGGGGGGTTTTGTTCTTTTTGTTGTGTGGATCGAGTAATTGATGCCTAGGGGTTTGAAGGAAAAATGTCTCCCCCCCTTTCTGGCATCCATGTTTCGATCTTTCCGAGGGTATTTTTCTTTTGTTTTTTTGCCGAAGGTCTTTTGGTTTGGTTCGTCTTAAAAGTCGAAACCCCCTTGGTGTTATTTTGGCACATTTTGTGACTTTAGTGCCGAAGGTTTTTTGGTTCAGACCTTTAAAAAGCCGAAGCCCCTTAGCGTTCTTTTTGCACATTTTGTGTCTTTTTTGCCGAAGGTGTTTTGGTTCGGACCTTTTTGATGGTCAAAGCCCCTTGGCGTTTGTTTTGCACTTATTGTGCCTTTTGTGCCGAAGGTTTTTTGGTTCTGACCTTTTTGAAGGTCGAAGCCCCTTGGCGCTTGTTTTGCACTTATTGTGACTTTTGTGCAGAAGGTTTTTTTTTGGTTCAGACCTTTTTGAAGGTCGAAGCCCCTTGGTGTTTGTTTTGCACTTTTTGTGCCTTTGGTGCCGAAGGTTTTTTTTTGGTTCGGACCTTTTTGAAGGTTGTCGTGGTGCTGCAAACCACGGCCGGGTGGCGGAAGGCACCCGCCCTAGCCCAGAGGGTGTGTACTCGGGGGTTAGCTAGTCCTAGTTAGATCTCACTCAAGAACACGATGAACACAGCAAGATTTAGAGTGGTTCGGGCCGCCGGAGCGTAATACCCTACGTCCACTGTGTGTTGTATTGCCTTCCCATGAGAGTGAGAGAGTTCGCGAGAGCTTGTGTCGTGTGTGTCCGGAGAGCCTGTAGTGCGCAGCGAGCGCCTCCTTTTTATATCTCAAGGGAGGCGCGTACATGGCTGTTGGGTCCCCGACAGGTGGGCCCAACGATGTAGTATAAAATAACGTACTGTTCATACATTATGGCGTAGCAGGCAAAGGAGATCTCTCTCCTGGAATCCCTTGCCCGCTCCTGGAGTCCCTCGTCCATCATGTCCAGGTGCTGTCTTGTCGGGACGATACCAGACGTAGCTAGTGGCGTCGCCTGTCACCTAGCTGAACGGGCTGTGTAGCTTGCGGCGTAGGCGGCATGATGAAAAAGTGCCGTGCCGTCGTATCCATTTAATGCTGCAGCCATCGCTGCGTCGGGTGCGGCACAGGCGGCTGCACTGTGTACCTTGGTAATACGCGGTGCACAGTGAGGCCTGACAAAGGCTGCCCCGCGTGCCGCGGTGATAGATTACGCCTCAACCACCGCATTAAATGCGGTGGGTGGGCGAGTCTCCTAGCGGCGGACTCGCACACGAGCCCGCGCCCGTGCCTCCGGGACACGTGGCGGCTCCGGACCCCCACGCGGTAAGGGGGGTCCGGATGGACACAGGAGGTCCCGGACCCCTATGGGGGGTCCGAGGCCTCGGCTGTCAGCCCGGAGCTTCCCTTCCTTAGAGACACGTGACATCTCCGGACCCATCCCTAGGCGGGGAAAGGGTCCGGGGCCGTTGTCCTGGTGAGGAAAGAGCCTGACCCGTGGGGCCTGGCTACTCCGTCCTTTGCGCGCAGTTACGGATAGCTACGCGGGTCCTGCCTTGCTGCAGTAAGAGTGGGTATCCCTGCTACAGGGTACCGACAAAGGTCGAAGCCCCTTGGCGTTTGTTTTGCACTTTTTGTGACTTTTTGTGCCGAAGGTTTTTTGGTTCGGACCTTTTTGAAGGTCGAAGGCCCTTGGCGTTTGTTTTGCACTTATTGTGCCTTTTGTGCCGAAGGTTTTTTGGTTCGGACCTTTTTGAAGGTCGAAGCCCCTTGGTGTTTGTTTTGCACTTATTGTGCCTTTTGTGCCGAAGGTTTTTTGGTTCAGACCTTTTTGAAGGTCGAAGCCCCTTGGCGTTTGTTTTTCACTTTTTGTGCCTTTGGTGCTGAAGGTTTTTTGGTTCGGACCTTTTTGAAGGTCGAAGCCCCTTAGCATTTGTTTTGATAAGTATGCAAAGTTTACGGATTCTGTATACTTTGCTAACTTATTGCTTTGTGTAGCATATAGATGCTTGCCGAAGCTTGCCATTTGGGTTGCTTAGGCGAAGGTGACACTTTGTTTGTGGGAAATTTATTTCATTGAAATGGTTTACAATGGGTCCACCTCGTTAAAAACCTCACCTCCGGTGTGGAGTTTCCCCCTGTGAGGAAAAGAGTACGGCCCTTTTACAAAGTAAAAAGAACTGAAAAAGTCTGCGAAGGTCCGCGTTCGCTTATAGTTTCGCGATGCGGTCTTTTCACAATCTTAAATGTAGTACTTTTTAAGGTTGTCCGCATTCCAAGGATGCTGCAGCTCATTGCCTTCGGCGTCAGACAGGTGATATGACTCTGGCCTGTTGCTCTTGATTACTAGGAATGGCCCTTCCCACTTGGATTGAAGTTTGCCGGAGGTTTCGGCGTTTGTCTTTCTTTTTAGGACCCAGTCTCCTACTGCGATGCTTTTTTTACGACCTTCTTGTCCCTCCACTTCGTGGTTTCTTGCTGATACTTTTCTATGTTTTTCGAGGCTTCTAGGATGTCTAGCTCCATGAGGTCTTTGTCGTCCGAGGGGATGGCCTCAACTTGATGGGTTACCCTTAGGCTTCGGTTTTTGAGCTCCTCTGGTGTCATTGCTTCGGCACCGTAGAGTAGCCTGAATGGGGTGAACTAGGTGGTTCTTGATTCGAAGGTGTTGTGCGACCAGATGACCTTCGGTAGTTCATCAGCCCATTTGCCCTTTTTCTGATCAAATAGGCACTTTTTGATGCTGCCGAAGATGATGCCGTTGGCTCTTTCAACGGCCCCGTTGGATTGCGGGTGGTACACCGAGGCAAAGATTACCTTCGTGCCCACACTGTAGCAGAATTCTCTGAAGAGCTGTGAATCGAATTGTTTGCCATTGTCGACAGTGATCTCCCTTGGGACCCCGAACCTGCAGATGATGTTCTGCCAGAAGAATTTTCTGATTGTTTCTGATTTGATGTTGATGAGTGACTTGACCTCGATCCATTTTGTGAAGTACTCAACAGCAACTACTGCATACTTGTAATTGCCCTGAGCTGTTGGTAGAGGTCCAACTAGGTCAATTCCCCATCTTTGAAGAGGCCAGATCGGGGGTATTAGCTGAGTTGACTCCGAAGGTTTAGAGGACTTTGGGCCCATCATTTGGCATGCTTGGCATATTTTCACTATGTGCTGAGCGTCCTTCAGCGCCGTTGGCCAGAAGAATCCTTGCCTAAAGGCTTTGGAGACAAGTTGTCTGAAGCCAATGTGTGATCCACAAAACCCGGAGTGAATTTCTTTGAGGAGTTCGATTCCTTCAGTTGTCGAGATGCACTTTAACCATGGGCTGGTGACACCTGACTTGAACAACTCTCCCTCGGAGATGATGTAGCTCCTCGCCCTCTGGAATATTTTTTTCTCCTCTTTCTCATTTGGCAGCTCGATGTTTCCTCAAAGGTACTCCATTATCGGTGTTCTCCAATCTTCGGCTGAGATGACTGAAACTTGTTTTTCTTTTTTCGGCTTGACCGAAGGTTCTGTGATTTCTTCGAAGAATACATCCGAGGGTAATTGTTCCTTTCTAGATGCTGCTTTTGCCAGTTTGTCAGCCTCGTCATTCATATGCCTCGGGATATGGACGATGTCGAAGCCTTTGAAATGCTTCTCCATGGCTCTGACGGCATCGAGGTACTTGATTAGTTCTGGTTTTCTTGCCTCTGCGTCTTTTTCGACGTGGTCTCTGACGACCTTCGAATCTGTTCTGACTATGAAATTTTGAAGGCCAAGGGCTTTCATTTTGCGAAGGCCCAGGAGCAAGGCTTCATACTTGGTGGTGTTGTTTGTTGATGATTCGAGGTTGCCGAAGCTTAGCCGTGCTGCATATCTTGTTTTTGCTCCTGAGGGAGATTCTATGATCGCAGCAATTCCTGCTCCTTCGTTGCACCAGGCTCCGTCGTAGTGCACGGTCCAGGTTTCAGCTGAAGGTTCCTCCTTGAAGATTGGGGATGTCCAGTCGGCAATGAAGTCTGCCAATACTTGTGACTTGATGGCTGTTCTCCTCTCGAAGTCTATGTAGAACTCAGATAGTTTTGAAGCCCATTTGGCAATCCTGACCGAGGCTTCCCTGTTGTTGAACAGGTCATGCAGAGGTTGATCTGTAACTACGATTATCTTGTGGGCTTCGAAGTAGTGTTGAAGCTTTCGAGCAGACATGACTACTGCATATGCAATTTTCTCTAGCTCTGAGTGCAGGAGCTTCGAGCTAGCTAGAGCTTCGGATACGAAGTAAACTGGTAGCTGCTTCTTCTTCCCCTCGGTTTCTCTCTCGAGCACGAGCGCTGCACTGACAGTAGAGTTGGATGCCGCGATGTACAGGAGCAACACATCCTTCGAGTCAGGAGAGGTCATTTTGACCATGTTCTGGAGATGATTTTTGAGTGCATGAAGGGCTTCGCTTTGCTCGGGGCCCCACTCGAATTTGTTTGCATTGCGAAGGACCTTGAAGAATGGTAGGCTTCGGTCAGTAGAGCGAGGGATAAATTTGTTTAGGGCTGCTATCCGCCCTGTGAGCTTCTGTACGTCCCTGATGGACTTGGGCTCCTCCATGTTCTAGAGAGCTTTTACTTTGTCAGGATTTGCTTCGATGCCTTTGGTGGACACGAGGCATCCTAACACCTTTCCTTTGTGAACTCCGAAGATGCACTTGTTGGGGTTCAGGGACAGGCCTGCTTTTCTTAGGCTTGCGAAGGTTTCGGCCAGGTCTGCCACATGATTGCCTCTTATTGAACTGGTTACTACAATATCGTCAACGCAAGCCAGAACATTTCTTCTGAGTTGGTGCTCCAGGACCACCGAAGACATTCTTGAAAAAGACTGTCCTGCATTTTTCAATCCTTCGGGCATCCTCACGAAACAATAGGTGCCGAAGGGGGTTATGAAGCTTGTTTTTTCTTCGTCCTCTTTCCTCATCCAAATCTAATGGTATCCGGAGAAACAATCCAGCAGATACATCAGTTGACTGTTTGCCGCATCATCGACGACTCTTCCAATTCTTGGCAGCGGGAAGTCATCCTTCGGGCATGCTTTATTGATGTCAGTGAAATCGATGCACATGCGCCACTTGCCATTCTTCTTTTTGACCGGCACGGTGTTTGCCAACCATGTTTGGTATTTGACTTCTCGGATAACTTTTGCATCTAGCAGTCTCTGGACCTCGGCCTTGACTGCTGCAACTTTTTCATCTGCCATTTTGCGAAGCTTCTGCTTCTTTGGCTTGATGTTTGGGTTGATATCCAAGCGATGCTCAATGATATCTCTGCTGACGCCCCATAGGTCACTGGTGGACCATGCGAAAACATCTTGATTCTTGCGTAGAAATTCAAGAAGCTCTTTTTCTTCCTCGGGCTCGAGGGTTGCGTTGATGGTTACCATTTTGTCAGGTAGATGTACGTCAAGGGGGGCCTTCTTGACTTCGCAGTCTTCCTCGAAGGTTTCTTTCTCGTTGTCTCTCTGCTGCTCTCTGAAGGTGGCAGGCTTAGATTCAGTCCGAAGGTTGTGGACATTTTTCTGGCCTGGGGTGTATCCCCGCTCTATGTCCCGCGCAAGCTGCTGGTCTCCACAGATGGTGATGACCCCCGCGGGAGCCGAAATCTTCATGCATAAGTACAATTGATGTATGACAGCTTCGAACTTGTTGATTGTCCCCCTTCCTAAGATTGCGCGGTATGGGTAGGGCATCTCTACCACATCGAAGGTGATGTGCTCTGTTCTTGCATTGCCCGTGTCTCCGAAGGACACAGCAAGCGGCAGTTTGCCGATTGCATTCACTCTCTTTCCTCCGAAACCCATTAAAGGGATATCCGAAGGCTGAAGCAGATTTCGGTCGATGCCCATCTTGTCGAAGGTGTCGGAAAAAATGATGTCTACAGAGCTGCCAGTGTCAACCAGTATCTTGCCAATCCTCCAGCCCTGAATGTTTGCCTCGATGACAAGAGCATCTGTGTGTGGGTAGCTGATGAGGTTGACATTTTCTTCAGAGAAAGTGATCGGAGAGTGTGACCACTGGGTTCTCTTGGTTGGACCTTCAGAGACGATGCAATGGACTTGCCTGAAGTAGTCCCTGCGCTGCCTCTTATTTTCGAAGTCCAGGGTGGAACCTCCGGAGATGGGCATGATCATACCGAAGGATGGTAGTGCCGCGGGTTGGCTATTTGCGGTTTGGTTTTCTTGTTTTGTTGGGTGGACTGGGGGTGGTGGTAGCTGCTCTTGAGTTAGTTGAGCTTGGGTGGTGGGTTGAATGGTTTGTGTTTGAGGGTTTGGCTGCGGCTGCCAATTGTGATTGTAGTTGTAGTTAAACATGGGTGGACGGTATGCTTGTGTAAATGTGGGTGGTGGAACGAACGAATGTTGCGCGTACTGTATTTGTTGCGGTTATGGAGTCTGAGGCCATGCAGTGTGCCCAACTAGCTTGGTTTTTTTCTCGGACTCCATTCTGTCAAGGGTCTTCTTCTTCTCCGGGCACTGGTTTGTTCTGTGGTCGGAGTCAGACCCATGGAAGTGACAGAAGAATTTTTTGTTATCACGCGAAGGTCCACGACCTCGGCCCCTTCCTCTGCCGCGACCTCTGCCTCGTGCCCCGGACGAAGGTTGCTTGTCGTTTGAGCATTGGGGTTCCGACTCTGGCGGTGTTATGAAGGGATCGAAGGTTATCTGGTCCTCATCTTCATGCGAAGGTTCCAGAGGTAAGATGAGCTGGTGAGCTGGCTGCTTCTCTTGCTGCCATGTTTGCTGGTTGTATTTTTCTGCTTGACGCATGATTCTTCTTTGCTCGACCCTTCTGCGGTGGTCGGCGTCTGACTTCGCGTACTTTTCTGCTTCTGAATAAAGCGCCTCTAGAGTCCTCAGAGGCTCTCTTATGAGGTGGGAAGCAAGCTGGCCAGGCAGGAGACCCTCGATGCATTTCTCTATCGCATCTTTCTCTGGGAAGTTTGGAATTTGAGCCTTCTTTTGAACGAACCTCTGGAAGTAGTCATAAAGAGGCTCACGGTCATGCTGGGGGCATTTGAAGTCTTTCACAGTGTTTGTGTTGAGCCTTCTGAAGCCCTGGAAGTCCTGGAGGAGCCTTCCTTTCAGCTGATACCAGTTGTTGATTGATTGCGGAGGCAAGTACGAGTACCAGTTGGCCACAGAACCTTCGCAGGCCATGACGAAGGACTTGGCCATGGTGGAGTCGTCACCTCCGGCCGAGGCGATGGTTGCTTCGTAGGCCATGAGGAACTGAGTTGGATCTGTTGTAGCGTTGTACTTGGGGAGCTGTGTGGACTTATAGCCGAGCGGCCATGAAGTTCGCTGCAGAGCGACTGAGAGTGGCGAGGTCGGGTCAAATGGGAGGTTGACCGGCGGTGGCCTTTGGTTTTCATTGTGAGCGAAGGCTGTCTGGAGGATGACGCGGTTTTCTTGCTGGGAGGAACCTTCGGGCATTTCTTGGTATGTCCTCTGCAAGCTCTCAACTTCTGCCTCCATCTCTGCTAGCCTGCGCCTGGCCTCGGCTAGCTTGTTTGCCTGGTCCAGTGCCCTCTTTTTGGTGGCAAGCTGAGCTTCGATGTTCTTTTTCTTCATTTCAAAGGCCTTGAGCTTGAGTGCTGCTTCTGTGAGTTGATGAGCTTCGGTGTTTTTAGTGTTATCAATCGGGTCTCCATGAAGAGCAGCTTCGTTGGTGATGTCTTTAATTCGTGGGTTGGCTCCTTCGTGCTGTGGTTGAGGGCCATCGAGGATATGGACAGGCTCAGTGGAGGTGCTTGTGGTGCCGGCGGTGGCTTTCTTCTTCGCTGGGGCCATCGTGGGTTGTCTTTCAAGCTGGAACGGTGGGCGCCGCTGTTGGGATCTTAGCTTCTTAGATGCCCAGACAGGGAGCATGAACAGAGTGAAAAATGGCAATGAAAGTAGGAACATAATTCTCCAGAAATAGCCAAGAAAATTCAACCCTTTATACTGTGGAGAGAGGGGGCTATTTATACCCCTAGCCTTCGGTCGGGTTTTCCTAAACTGCCCCCTTCCAACTCATTTACAGCTCACTTACAACCGGTTTTAGGCTAAAATTACAAGGTTAGAGGTGTACAACTCCGACCTTCTCACGTATTTAGGTGTACAAACCCGACCTTCTCACTTATTCACGTTTTACACGCACGCCTGCTCCAGGCGAAGGCTTTCATTTCCTTCTGGGAGCTCCGAAGGCGATCCTCGTCCCCGAAGGTCCTGGTCTTCGAACTTGTGCTTCTGAGCAACCGTTCGTCACCTTCGGCCGGACGAAGGCGATATCCTTCGCTACCAAAGGTCTTGGCCCCTGAGCTTGCGCTTCTGGGCAACCGTTCGTCACTTTCGGCCGGACGAAGGCGATATCCTTCGTTACCGAAGGTCTTGGTCTCCGAAGGTCCTGCAAACGAGTTAGGGAGCATTTCCGAGGGTGAGGGCTTGACCCGAAGGTCCAATCCCAAATAGTATAGATTATTAGAGCGACGATGTGGCAAGGCGCTGCATGAATCCTCTGTATTCGTCACCATTTACGCACATCCCCCTTGCATAAGCTCCTAGCTCTGTATCACGTGGATCTTTGTTGTTTGTTGTGTTGCAAGCATTCTCCTAAATTATTTTAGGATTCTCCTCTTTCATCTTTGACCCGCTGGCACCATTTTCATCTTCATCCTTGATCGCCAGCATTGTAATCGGTTGGATCTGCCCTGCTGGTATGGCCGATTGTCGGGGGAGGCGATGTATATATGTCAGTGGCAGCTTGAATACTAGGAATCCCAAGAATGAAACCGCAAACGCTCTAAATACTACAAATTGCAGCTTGAATTGCAAGAACGAATATTAGGAATTACTTTTTTAGTGCACGTTAGAGAGTCTCAGAGTCTCGAGTTTCTACTGCTTTACGTAATATCAACAATGTACTGAATGGGCGCCGATTTGGGGCCAACACACAGACGCGCACGAACGCGTGGCGAGTAGCGACGCTCCTTACAGCGCCGCGGCACCAACCGGTCAGACCGGTATGGTGGACTAGTTAGACCGGTCTCGTCGGGGCAGCCTGACAAAGATCCAATGAACGCCCGCCCGGGAGGGACCCCGTCGGGGTAGACGTACCTTGGGTTGCTCGCTCGGCAGGCCAGCTAGGGCGTCCTCAAACGCCATGGAGACGAGAGAAGAACAACATGTTGAGGTTAGAAAATCTAGGATAAAGAGAAAACGTAAAAACGATAAAAAGTAGATTGATTTGATAGATTCGATTGGGTTGTATGCCCTCAATCGGCCGTGACCCTTTATATTTATATAGAGAGATGATCTTATCACATTAGGAGTTGAAACTCTAATTAATTTCGTATCAAAATATAACTCCTAACTCAGACTAGGCTGTTTGGACCGGTCTGACTGCCCTAGCCAACCGATCTGATCGGTTTGGGTCTGGAACAAATCTTCCCGAAGTCATAAATCTCTAATCCGAAGTCCAAATCAGACGTTTCATATATGCATTTTGATGATCTCGACGAGATCTACACAATGGTGAAGTCAAATTTGTATTTTAATAAAGTCACCTTGACCATTCTGACCGGTCTATGCATACCAGCCAGACCGGTCTGCACAGCCGTGCCAATTTTGGTCGTCAACATATGCCCCCTGTTCTTTAGCAAAGCTTGCGTGCCAAAGAACACTTCTCTGGACCAAAATTATCTAAGAGTGATGATTACTAATATATCAATCATTTTTTGTGCTAAGGGCGATAGAAATTATCGGCCATATCTTGCTTTCCTTCAAGTTGATGATGAAACAATTTGCTTCGGCCTCCAAACTTTCTTCATAGCTGTTGGCTTTGTTGGCTCGACCTCCACTTGTTGCTCCATCAATTATTGCTTGCGCAAATGTTGCAATCTTCTCTTTTGAGTGTAGATAAGCCCGAGGGACACCACCTCGACTATAAATACTTTGAATCTTGATTTATGTCCTTCTCGCTCTCCCTGCTATAATTGAGATCTCTTTTGACCAGATTGTTATTGACAACAATCGGTCTTAGTGATACACAACCTGGATACATGGAAGGATATTGAATATAATAAGATTGCATATGCATCCTACTGTAATCCAAAGGCATATAATAACAAAGATTCACCAAAATCATGGAGCAACCGGTCCTAAGTATGGCATAGTAGCACAGTTACCTTGGGATGAACGAGGATCCAATTGCTCGCAACATCTTGATGATGTCTTCTCATCCTTAGCTTCGCTTGGCCATCTCCTCTGTTTCTTCTTCTGAGTAGCTCCTTGCTTCTCATATTTGGCCAATCGTTCCTTGAAACTTGGCCTTATCTTGCTCTTGGAGGAACTTCCAGGTTCATTGGACGCACCGTTCAGACCGATCTTGAGTACCAGTCAGACCGATCGGCGTACCGGTCAGATTGTTTCGGAAACCGGTTGAACCGGTTGGCTTGTCGCCAGTCTTTTCTTTCTTGTCTTACCCTCCAGCCGAACCTGATTGTTGTTCAGCTATATCATTTGAAACATGCCCACCATCAGGGGCAATTCTAGAACTAGCCGATGTTTTTTCAACGGTCGGCCTTTCTTTATCTTGTGTCAAATCTGGATTTTTGCTCAAACGTCCATCTTTTTTGACACGATAGACTTGTTTGATCACATTACGCTTATTTTTTTTGTATAGACCGATTCCTATGATCAAAACAACCTTTATTTGTAGGTGATGACTCATTAATCGTCGGCTCCCTATAAGTAATGTAATTTGGACACAAATATATAGAAAGAAGCAGCATACATGAATTATGAAATCATGGTGAACAAGAATAAGACATTTTAAAATAAGCACCCCATGGCACATTCGTAGGTGATCTATAAGACGAAAACGGCATCGATGTAGAAAAACTATTCCATTGCCGATTCCGATGATGAACTTGATGTTTTGCTGAAATTCTTAGCCCGAGTAGCATGTTTGGTATCTTTTTGTTTCGAGGATCTAGCCGGAAGTTTCTTATTTGGCTTCGGCTTTTTCTTTTTATGCTTATGACGGCTTTTGGCTTCAACTGTTTTTCAAACACCAATCTCAGGTTTTTTGGGCTTAACCATCTTGGGTTTTGATTTATTGTGCAAAATCCTAGATGAAGCGGTTAGACCGGTCTTCGAACCGATCAGAACGGTTGTGGTGCAACTGGCGCTTTTGCCTTTGTTTTGTTGCCCCCTGAGCGTAGAAGTACTAGAATTAGTTTCTATGTACTTACTAGGGGAGTTTCCACAATTTCGGTTGAGATGGCCGAATTGTATCTTGACCAGCAACATCACAAATTGGCAAATTATTGCAAGGATTATTAGCTGGCTTCTCAATAGCCGACTTTTGAAAAAAAAGGAATTGGATCTACATTTTTTTATCAATTACATCATCCACAAAATTAAGCAAACCACTTATAAAGTTGGTTGGAGACTTACTATGCTTTGATAGATCATACATCATCAACTCGTCAATGGCAAATATCTTCATCATGATGACGCCTTGTTCCATTACCTGGTAATAGTGAGGAAGTATATATTTATGAATATACTTGAGTAGTTCTTCATGTAAACATTCAAGTGCCATCATATCATTGGAGTTTGATGGATCGGCCATGATAGCCAAATTCTCATTTTCCAGTGGAGTCGCAAAAATATGTTGGTGCCGATTCGAGGCCAACACAAAAACGCACACAATCGTGCAGCGAGCGGCGACACTCCTTGCAGCGTCGTGGCACCAACCGGTTGGACCGGTATGGTGGACCGGTCAGACCGGTCTAGTCAGGGCAGCCCGACGAGGATCCAATGAACACCCGCCCGGGAGGGACCCCATCGGGGCAAGCGCATCTTGGGTTGCCCTAAGCTCGGCAAGACAGATAGGACGTCCTAAAACACCATGGAGACGAGAGAAGAATAGCATATAGAGTTTGAAAAAGCTAGGATAAAGAGAAAATGTAAAAATGATAAAAAGTAGATTGATTTGATAGATTCGATTGGGTTGTATGCCCTCAATAGGTCGTGGCCGATTATATTTCTAGCGAGGGATGGTCTTATCCTATTAGGAGTTGAGACCCTAATTAATTTCATGGTAAAATACAACTTCTAACTTGGACTGGGCTGTCTGGACCGGTCTGACCGCCCTAACCAACCGGTTTGACCGGTCTGGGTTTGGATCAAGTTTTTTTTGAAGTCATAACTCTCTCAACCGAAGTCCAAATTGGACATTTCATATATGCATTTTGATCATCTCGACGAGAGCTACGTAATGGTGAAGTCAAATTTGCATTTGGACAAAGTCACCTTGACCGTTCTGACCGGTCTATGCATACCGGTCAGACCGGTCTGCACAGCCGTGCCAATTTTGGTTGTCAACGAGATCAAGTGCGTTTTCATTTCATGTTCACTCCCACAAAGATCACATGGGTTGTCATCCAGGATCCTTTGTTGAGGAGGCTCGCCTTGCACTCTGCGTGCACAAGCAATCAAGTGAAAAATTGAACCCTAGGTGAGGCACAGTTTCTTTAGAAGGCAATAATGACTCTCCGCTAAAAAATCACCCAAAGAGTTAAATTTGCACAGTCGGATGGCATTCGTTATTATGTTTTGTAATTGAAAGTTAAAAATTGGACTTTTGTGATAGTTCAAAGGTGTAAACTAATTTTTTTTATTTTTTTGAACACAGAGGAAGTTTCTCTGCAGGGATTAGTACGAAAAGAAAGCATGCTAGCTTGCAGGGAAACATGTCTCCTTTATCATAACATGGTCAGCAACCATTGGCATGCTGGCAAAAACTTAGCTTTTTTTATTTGAAACAGGGGCGGATCTAGTGTGGGGGCAAGGGGGGCTGGAGCCCCCCCAACCCTCCTGCATCCCATGCCCCCCAAAAGCCCCCTCACCCCCCCTCCCCCCCCCACCACACACACACATTTTTTGGCCATGGATGATGTAGAGGAAGAAGAAAAAGAGGAGGAAGAAGAAGAAAAAGAGAGAAAGAAGGTAGGAGGAGGAGAAATAACACCCCCCATACTCAATTCTTGGATCCGCCACTGATTTGAGAGGGTAACAAAAAAAAACTTAGCTAATCCGTGTTCATGCGTGTTGAGCCCCAAGCCGTAGCTGGTAGCGCCCAGCCCAGCTCCTTCCTTGCCAACACTTGCTTGCGTAGCTGCAGTGTATACCAGACACGACTCTACACATTCAGAGAGCCCAAGATTCGGTGACCAGCCACAGCCCAGAAGACAGGAAGCAAACATGGCAAAACCCAACTCCCACCAGATCGAGTGAATCCTTCAGCTTGGCACTGGAATACTGGATGGTGCCCAGCTTATTATTGCTAGAGTTTTAGTTGTGGACGGGTAATTTTAGGGGCGGACTCAGGGCCCGGTGACCCTAGGTACTGGCCCGGGCTCAAAGTGAGAGGATGTACCATGCGTGCAGTTGAGCTAGGCAAAAAAATACCTCTCAGTAAGGCCTATACGTAACTTGCCAAAGCATGGAACAAGGGCAGCTCTGACAACTGCAACTTGTGCCCAGGCTCTACCCAATCTCTGGGTCCGCCACTGGGTAATTTTACTCGTAACAACAACTCAACCGTATGACATGACACGTATATACTGTACGTTTTGTGGAAGCACGATGAGGACTAATAATTAAGCAGCGAACTGACGCTGCGCACTAGCTAGCACTAGCAGGACTAGGGGTGGATTTAGGGAGGGGGGGGGGCTAGGGGGGCTCTTAGCCCCCTACTGCCCAAAACCTCCACTGAAATCAAAGGAGAAAAGTGAGGAAAAAAAGAAAAAAGATGAAGAAAAAGAGAGGAAATGAGTGGAGATGAGAAGGAGGAAGAACCAAGCCCCCCCCCCTAAGTTTGTAATCTGCGTCCGCCACTTGGCCGATTGTCGGGGGAGGTGATGCATAGATGTCAGTTGCAGCTTGAACACTAGGGAGTGCAAGAATGAAACCGCAAACACTATGAATACTAGAAATTGCAGCTTGAATTGCAAGAACGAATACTAGAAATTGCTTTTTTTAGTGCATGTTAGAGGGTCTCAGAGTCTTGAGTTCCTACTCTTTATGTAATATCAACAATGTACTGAACTGGCTTGCTTCTTCTTATATAACATAGCAGTGCTCCTGCTTTCTTTTCAACGTTTCCATTTCATGTTCGCTCCCACACAGATCACATGTTTTGCCATCCAGGATCCTTTGTTGAGGAGGCTTGCCTTGCACTGAATATGGCGTGCACAAGTAACCTGGCAAAAAATTGAACCCTAGGCGAGGCGTAGTTTCTTCAGAAGGAAATAATGACTCTTCGTTGAAAAATCACACAGAGGGTTAAATTTGTCCGGTTTGCACAATTGGATGGCATTCGTTATTAGGTTTTGTAATTGAAAGTTGAAAATTAGACTTTTGTGATAGTACAAAAGTATAAACTAGACTTTGTCTTCTTTTTTGAACAAAGAGAGTTTTTCTGCAGGGATTAAGTACGAGAAGGAAGCATGCGCTTGCAGGGAAACATGTCTCCTTTATCATAACATGGTCAACAACCATTGGACACGCTGGCAAAAACTTAACTTTTTCTCTCGAGAGGGTAACAAAAAACTTAGCTAATCCGTGTTCATGCGTGTTGAGCCCCAAGCCGTAGCTGGTAGCGCCCAGCCCAGCTCCTTCCTTGCCAACACTTGCTTGCGTAGTTGCAGTGTATACCAGACACGATCTCTCTACACATTCAGAGAGCCCAAGACTCGGTAACCACTAACCAGCCAGAGCCCAGAAGACAGGAAGCAAATATGGCAAAGGCCAACTCCCACCAGATCGAATGAATCCTCCAGCTTGGCACTGGAATACTGGATGGTCCCAGCTTATTATTACTACTAGTAGGACTGTAGGAGTCTGTGTTTCGGACGGGTGATTTTTTACTTGTAACAACTCAACCGTATGACACGTATGTACTGTACGTTTTGTGGAAGCACGACGAGGACTAGCGAACTGACGCCGTGCAGTAGCTAGCACTAGCAGCTAGGCTGGCCGTGCGCCGCGCCCGCCGACGACGTGATGATCAGGGTCGTGCACGAAGAGGCAGCAGAACCCTCCGGCCACCGTGGCGGTGGCCAGGGCCCAGACCAGGGCGGCCGCGGCCGGGCCCGGCGCGAGCGCGGCGACCCGGCGCGCGAACATGCCCGTGAGCGCCGCGGACAGCGCCCACGCCGCGGCCCGGAGGAGGCCCCGGCGGCGGCGGCCGCGCGCCCGGTCGTGCGCGCAGACCGCGGCGAGGAGGGCGGCCACGAGGGCGGCGGCCGCCGCGACGGACGCCACCGCACGGGCGTCCCCGCGGCCGAGCGCGCGGCGCGCGGCGGCGCTCGAACTGAGCAGGAACAGCGCGCACCCCAGGGCGGCCAGCGCGGCGGACGGCGACATGGTGGCTACTCGGATCGCGACGCTTGTCGTGTCGCGGTTCCGGGGATCGGATGCAAAGCAAAGTGATCGAAGCGGCCAAACAAACAAAATTCACAAGCTACCGTGCGGTGCTCCATTTATAGGTGCTCGCCGGCCGGCGGCATGCATGGCGCCGAGTAGTGGCCGTGTGGCGTGTCGAGAGGGAGCTAGTAGAGAGGACGACGGGGATGGATTGACTAGACATCCGCGGAACGTAACTGACCCGGTCAGATCAGTTGGATCCTGATCATGTAGTGGATCGCACTGCACTGAAGGCACCCGTAATTTCATGGATGACGAGCCCATTTGCTTGGAGTTGGAGGGGTTAGGTTCTACGCCAGCGTGTTTAACTAGTCTGACGCTGGGCTCGATCCACTACAACGTCACTAATCGGCTACACTTGCCTCATCGGCGTGACGAACAGAAGCTGATCTCATCGTTAGTACGCTAGGCTCTGAACCCAGTCGCCGCCTAACGAAGGCAACGCAGCCCGCCACTGACACTGAGGCGGTGCTCTGCTCATGATAGCAGATCGGGCTTTCTACCTTGCTGCGAGGGTCAGTCAAAGGCACAGTTGCCCTGGGATTGCAATGCAACTTCCACGAATTTATGTTTGCACAGCAAACCATGAAAGAGTCCTCCAAATGCCACCGTATTCTATCCTTCATGATAACCTTATGCAAGCAATGACATCAAAGCATTAATACATCACTAACATGATCATCAGTTAAAAGAAGAGAGTTGCAACAACTCGAGCAACATCGCAACTGCCACAGATAAAGATTCCTAGTTTCCTACCCAAATAACACACCAGCACCAGTAATAAAAAGGAAAAAAGAAAGAGAAAGAAATCAGGACAACCACCCTTGCCTTGTCAAACACGCCCACATCATATCCCCCACATCAGACAAATGTCGAAAAGGAAAGAAAAAACTCCCAAGTCCCAACGGAACATCCACACAAAGTAATATCAACAATGTAAACCTGCAAAATCTAATCTTACATCCTGCTTTGGTTTCCACACTAGTGCTTTTGCTCCTCGGTTGTGTGCTCATGCTGCTTACCCGGCGTACCATCATCCTCCGCATGGTGCGTCGAGTTCGTCTGTTCGATAGGCTTCATGTTGAGTTTCTTCGTCTGCTGCTTCTGTACTACCTGACGAGGCATCACCTCCAGGATGAAGCTTCCGCCGTTCCATGTCGCAGCGCACACCTTCAGTATCTGGAACACCACGTGCATCCAGTAGGACAGGAATATGGGGACAGTCAAGGCCATCGTCGCCACTGTGAACAGCGCCTGGAGAAGTATGTACATGACCTGACGGTTCTTATCACCCAGCAGTCCGCTCAGCCTCCACCAGATATTGTTTGCTTTCTGTGCTTTCTTTGAGAGCTCCCTGAAAAACAGTTTATAACATGGAAATTACTGAGTTCCCCAGGTTCTCAAATCAAACATTGTTAACTGGGAAACAGGGAGTCAGGAACTGGGGGAATGCATGTTGGCAAAAAGGAAAAACAGGTAGAAACTTAAGAACATAGCATGAGAAGACTTTTTTGCATATAAATTCGAAGTAAGACTCAAGCATTAAACCTACGGACTACTCAAGCATTAAATCTACGGACTGCATCAATGTACATAGGGCCTAGTCATTGCATGAAAATACAACTGCAACTATGTCTATCTTGGTTCATTTAGTGCTAATATCACCATTCAATGGTGGCCAGGAGATGCATACTGTGTCAGGGACAAACCCAAAATCCATCTTCCCCCATTGCTATTTCACAAGACTACCTTTAAGCTATTCTCTCAGTTCAAGGCAAGAGGGCATGCAAAAATCCAGATGCACATGATCAAACAAAGTAGGCTAATAGGTTGCATGCTCGACCTTAAAAAAAACATGCAAACAGGTACCTGTATGATGTCATGACTTCAGGGTCCCTTAACAACCTCTGTCGACGAAGCACATTAACTATGAGAAAATACATAAGTTGCCACAAAGTGTAAGCAGCTAGAGGAACAAAAAACAGCCATGTCCATAAATATGATTTATCCTCCACATATGGCCATGTAACTCTGGCTGCTCTTCCTTCTGGATGCATGGCAGCAAATGTTTGCGGATTCCACCACCGGATAGTGAATAGAACAATCCCTGCAAACGCTCTCAATCAGTCATGAAGCACTATATGTATATTCAGAAAGGAAATGTAATAGATGCAATCTGAGAACCTAGAGGAAATCTGAGAAGGCGTCAATATAACCCAGACCAGAGTTCAGGTTCAGAGCTCTTATGTAGACTAACAGACAAATCGCACACTCTTGTTCAATTCATCAAAGAGTAAATGTTGATCGTTTTTTATTTCTAATTGTTTAATATTTTGGCCCAAGTATTCCTAGTAGTTTCATAGATTTTCAGTAATAATGGAAGAAGGAAGCTCACTAAAACAAGGAAGTTCAAGAAATCATGAGCTAGCACGCTGACATCACATATTCACATGCTAATCAACAAAGAGAAGAACAATTCAAAGAATGTAAACCTCCCATAAATAATTTGCGCACATTGGTCAAATGTTTCAACGAACTGAGACAGCTAAATAGTCCACAAAACTAAATGATGTCTTAACTGCAAAACTAAAGTATCCATGCATTGGATCGGGCTGTTTCATGTCTGAGATCACTCATCACTTACCAGGTAAAAGATGTATCAGGACACTAACAAGTTTGTCAAATGAGCTAAATACCAAGCTGCAGCGCCACACAATTAGTGCCCAAGCAAGCGGACCCTGTAATGAATTAAAGGATTACACACATATTTTGGACATAGATCAGAAATCAACAACAAAGTTCTTCATACCTCTGCAAATGAGAAGCAAACCATGAACAGTTTTTCATCCTTTGGATAGAAGAGAATCATTACAAGGAGAAAAGTGTTGGCATAGTAGCAGAAGTCCTGAAAAAAAGGAAAAATAAAATCACAAGATTTTACACACAAGAAACTGGTTTGCATGCAAGGCATTCCAACAAGAGAACATCAAGCTGGTGCCCAGCAAACATATAACTGTGACTAGGAAGTTGGAACATTCAAACTGCAAAATTAAAGAGACCTAGAATGTTGACCTAGACATACAGATGCATACTATTTATGTGGTAAATAAGGTAAATGGCTATTCCTGTTAAACTAGGAAATATCTTGAATACAGAATACTCCATATCATTAGCAGGAAAGGGGTACACCTTTGTACTTTCAAAGGAAAAATAAAGAGATATGTGACAATATTTTGTACATATATCATGCAACTGAAATGAGTTGCCCCAATGCCATATAACAGTATTGTTCACTCATCATACTAACATGTGCCACTAAGCCATTTCACTTAAAAGCTATGCTTTGGATAGAGCCCTCAAACAGAGACACCAACACACTTAATCTGATGAACTGAACAAAGTTCAAGGACATTTTTTATACTGGATGCATTTCAAGAACATAAAAATGTGAGACAGTATTGGACTCACCAGGAGATAGTAATGCCATTTTTTGTAGCGATAGTAGATCCAGCGAAGCGGAACGAATATGACATAAAACAGACAGTACACATATGGAACATCCTGTGGTCCTGCAAACACGAACACAGCATACAGTGTTACAAGAGGAACCAACAAGCAGCTCTTGATGTACCCCGCTCAACCAAACAGTTCAATGCTGCAGTTTGCTTACTGGCACCCAATAGGTAGCAAAATCCCCCAAATCCAAGAACACCCAGCAAGTGTGTGACCTGCACATTTAAAACGTGTGTCACCATGTGAGAACATTCCCTACATCCTATAATCTTTGCAGTACAATACGAACAATAAATGCACAAAGTAGTGCAGCTACAGTATCCCATTCCGCTCAATTGCCCCCAAACCTTGTGTTCAGATGGCTGGTGCTGATTTTTTGTAAGAGAAAAGTACTGCTGGCTGGCTGGTGCTGATTTTGTGTGAGAGAAATATTCTTGACTGGATGTAGCGAAGATAAGAAAGAAAGAACATCGTCTCGTACTCATCGAACAGTTACATCACAGATGCCCACCAGAATTGACTGCGGACTGGACTGATAACGGAGACACAAGACAACAATCCCTTAAATTCCGATAAATAAAAGCAAGGGGCGCGGCAGGATTTGTTGAGATGACAACACAATTCGCACAGTAAAGGGAGGAAAGAGATTGCAAGCGGAGGCAGGAGGAAGGAAATGACCTTAAAGATGAAGCGCTCGTGCTCCTCGGCCTTGGTGGCGATCTTGACGGCCTGCTTGGACAGCATCGCCTTGGCCTGGTCCCTCTGCAACACGAAACCCCCCAAGAAAAGATCATCAACTCACCCCCCAAAAAAAAGGAAAATCGAAATCGCAACAGAAACCAATCGAACGCCAGCCCAGCAGCCGGGCGGCGGCGCGGCGACCCACCCTCCGTCGGACGTCGGCCGCCCCGTTGGCGACCAGCGGCGACCCCGCCCCCGCCTCGTCCTCCACCTCCGACGCCATCCCTTCCGAACAAGGCAAGAACCTTCGAGACGCGACCAAGGCCTCTAGAAGACGTAAAGCTCCCTTCTCCCTCTTCCTATCCTCTGCACCACCTTTCTTTTTATGAATTTCCCCTCTTCCTTTTCCTTTCCTATTCTTTGCTCTCCCTTGGATTTAATGGCCTTTTTATACAATCACACGGTGTGCCATTGCTTACCGCTTAATTGTCTTTTGGTTTGGGCTTTTCTCCAATCTGATCCCATCCAAGAAATACAAAAAAAAGCTTCTCTTTTTCCGTGAGCTCCACAGACAGAGCTGCGTGGCGTCTTGGGGTTCCTCGTCAATGATTCGGTAGAACGCGACGTCAGAACACGTGTGCCCTCGCCGTTCTGCACCCGGCGGCCGATGGATCCGCGATTTCTCGTGATTTGGTTTGGGAGGATCTAGATAAATCGTTTTAGTTTCTTTTCTTTTTCCTTTTTTTTACTCTCTATGATATTATTTCTTCTCGTCGGTGTATAGATGCTTTATTACGCGTTGGTGCTGCTTTGGATTGGCGGCAAGTTTTCGTTTCTTCTTTAAATTCTTTGAGGAGATGCGGATGTTGCGGTGGTTTTGCGGGCACACAAAGAGGGATAGAGTCCGGAACGAAGTTATTCGGGATAGTATTGGGGTGGCACCAATTGAGGAGAAACTTACTCAGCATCGGCTGAGATGGTTTGGACATGTCCAACGAAGGCCTCCTGAGGCGCCGGTGCGTAATGGGGTTCTTGAGCAGATTGATAATGTAAAGAGGGGTAGAGGTAGACCTAAACTGACGTGGGATGAGTTGGTTAAGAGAGACCTTAAGGATTGGAATATCTCTAAAGAGATAATTTTGGATAGAAGTGCTTGGAGACTAGCTATCAATGTGCCTGAACCTTAAACTTATTTCTTTCGGGCTTCATCTCTAACCTACCCCAATTTGCTTGGGAAAAAAAAGACTATATTGTTGTTTAAATTCTTTGTTGAAGAAAAAAACACAGGTTTATTTTGCACCACTCAAAATGGTGACAGGCTGCCTGCTACACAGTAGCTGACAAAAAACCTTTCTAATACCATGCTGTGTACTATATGCAAAGTGAGGTCCACGTCATTAAAAAAAAAGACAATGAGGTCCATGTCATCTAAAGGAAGCCAAATGTTTTAAGCTGCCAAATGCCACTGTTCATTTTCCATTGAACGACATCAACTTAATTTGTTTTTTTTCGAGAATACTTAATTTGTTTTTTTTCCGTCTAGAAACAAAGATCTCTTTAGCTAATCCCAAAACCAGTTGGTTTTGCTGCCCAACTTCCTAGTTTCAAACCAGTGAGCTTCAAATTCTTCAATTGGTGATTCACAGTCCCCTGGGGCCTGGGCTGGCTCGGATGGATGCACAGCCGCACACGGACGGCACAAACCCTGGAATATTCTTCGCTTAGGCTTGACAGTTTGGGGTCGCTGTCGCTCCCTACGGTAATTTGTTTTGCTCCATATGTTGTTTTCGCTTAGGCACGTCCAGGTCAGAAGAAGCAACAATGAAGAAAGGGCAGGCGGCTGTCCTGTTCCCCGTTAACCTTTGTCCAATGATTGCTCGTAGTCCCCCATTGCATATGCAAACTCTCGCGTGATTGCGTGAAGCAGCCGGACAAATAGGACATGTACACTTGTAAATATGAACATAAATTTTAATATGAACATAAATTATTTTATGGCAATATGAACATAATTAGTATAGCAATAAAGAGTTCCTATCAAAGAGGAAAACATATCAAAGTGTGGAGATGAGATGTTTTGTAATATGGAAATTATAAGAGCAAATATTATAGCAGGCTACAAAGCAGGCTAAATGCTGAGGTTGAAGAGAGGGAACAGAAGTGAGCTACAAATTTGTAGTCAGCTTGGGCACAAAAACCAAGGAAGTTTGTGAGATAGACAAATGGACCATATATTAATAGTGGAGAACTAAACTACTATACCAGTGGGCTAAAAGATGAGTTGCATGAATTCTTGCAGTCAATAATGAACTAAATTATTAGCCTTGCTCTAGAGGCGGCACTGAACAGCTGCAACCTGCAGGTCAGCTGCTAGCCTGCCAGCTGCTGCGCCGAGTACCTGGTTACGATGGTGAGCACGATGTGCTTTTTTTTTCCCAAGTAACTAAGAGCAAGTTTTATAAATATCGCCGATAGCCGGCAGCAAGCGCGCGGGAAGGCGCACACGAGGCTGTGGACCCACTGGTATTGAATGCTGCCACAGCACCCTCAGCCAATAGAAGAAAGGCACAAGTCTGCGCCGGCCACAGCGTGCGTTTGCCGAGACGCCCGCTCGTAATCTCTCTCCTACTCCACATTGGATTCAGCCGCCTCCACGCCGACCATAATACCTGCTCTAAAGGGTCTTTGGTGCGGCTCGAGCTCCCCCGGTACCTCCTACAGTAGCCGCACGAAAACGGGATACTTCATCATCGGCTACGAGAGGTGAGTTTTCCATAAACCCTCCTAAATGGGGCCTAACGTTTGGATTGGCATTTAGGACATGGTCCAACTTTCAGTACCAATTCGTCGAGTAATAAAACCTACAAATCCTAGTAACAACATGCGGAAGATTAATATGAGTGCTGAGAAATAAACCATGAAATACAGGGGTTACTTGTAGACAAATTCTATGGCCTTCAAAGCAATATCATATTTCTAGGCTTTGTTGTGCTCCGGTTGCATAAGAACGAGAACATATTACATATCCCGTGCGGGATGAAAATTTCTATTTAAAAATATGGATGGATAAAGTATGCATGCATCTGTCATCCTGCAAACTTAATTTCTTCCACCAGATCTGATCGAAATCCACAGCGGGAAATGGGCTAGCCGGCCCAGAGGCACAACGACGGCCCAAATTGGTTGGACTGGGCTGCGCCAGCAGCAATAGCAGATTCGCACTGCCAATTCTATATATCTTCCGATAGATTTTTTTCCTCACCTATCAGTATTTGAGATTCGTACAACCATCTATAACTGTTCTATCGACACAACCAAACCATATCCCTCGCCCTCTCTCACTCACACGCCCCACCCATGCCCCCGCCGCCATCCCACGCAGGGCTGCGCTCCCGCCGCCGCGCGACGCTCCCTGCCCCCCTCCCGCGCACCGCGCCTGTCTCGCCGCCGCTGCCTGCACGCGCCTCCGCGCGCTGAGCTCGCCGAGGCGCGGCCGCCGCCGCACGCTGAGCTCGCCGCCCGCCCGTGCCGCTGTAGCGCGTCAAGCTCGCCGGCCACTGCCGCCCGCCCGTGCCGCTGCAGCTCGCCGAGCTCGCCGGCCACACCGTCCGCTCGTGCCGCCGCCGCGCGCCGAGCTCGCCGGCCACCGCCGCCCGCACGTGCCGCCGCCGCGCTCCGCGCTCGCCGGAGAAGAAGGTTGCTCGCCGATGAAGAAGCGCCTTCAACATTTTAAATTAGTATTTTCAACATCTCACGCTTCCAATTTCAACATTTCGTCTTTACAGTTTCAATAATTTTGAAATCAAATGTTGAACCTGTTTATGGCAAATGTTGAGTTCATGCTATCAAAATATTGAACATATTTGTAAATCAGTTAATTGGGTTAAATGAACTTTAAAGATAGATATTTTATCTATCTTCCACAAAATATATAGAAACCCCCGATTCACACCCTCTTGTTTGTATCGTCCTTTGACTCTCCTGCTTGATTCGCAGCCTCTCATTTTTTTTTTTGCGACGACCAGGACCAAGAACTTTATATCGAACCAAGGAACAGGCAGTAATAAAGCAAAATAAAAATAAAAATAAAAAAAGCAGTAAACAATGCAACCAAGTTCCTAACCGATCGACTAATCATCATCATCATCATTGAAAAGATAATATAAATCATGTTGGGACAATAGGCTAATAGTACAAGTCTCCTCGACACATACCACGTCCCGCGACAAAAAAAATGTTGACGTTCATGCATGATTATTAGCGAAAGAAAAAAAGGAAATGAACCGTGCTAGCTAGCTGCTTGTGCGAAGCGTCAGGCTTTTCTGCCCGGATCGGTGGACTAGTACTGTAGGTTCCTGACGGTGCGGTGCGGTGCGGTGCCGTGCCGTGGATGAGATGAAGTAGCTTCTCCTCGCTAGCTAGAGAACTAGCTAAGCTAGAAGACACGGTGGCCCTGCTGCGCCGCCGGCGGCGGCGGCGGGTCGAGGAGGCGTCGGTAGCCCCGCGGCGCGTGCGGCAGCGGCGGCGCGGCGGAGTGGTTGTGGACGCCGTCGTAGGTGGTGATGACGAAGCGCTCGTCGTCCCGCGCCCGCTCCACCAGCTTCTTCACCTGGCACCCCTTCCTCGAGCACCGGTAGTAGTTCCTGCACGCGTCGTCAGCTAGCGCACCCACCATGACCATGCATGCATGCTCTGAGCGTCTGAGGTACTAGCAGCGATCGATACCTCGGGTTGGGGCTGTTCTTGACCATCTTCTTCCCGTACTTGTGCCACCGGTAGCCGTCGTCCAGCACGTCCACCTCCGACCGCGTCCTGAACGCGATCTTCTTCTTCCTCGTCTTCTCCCCGTCGTCCTTGTTCTCCTCGACCGCCGGGACGACGACGCCACTAGTGAAAAGTATAGTACGTGTTCACCAGGGGAGCAGATCGAAGATGTTAATTAATTAGTTCCTATATTAATTATACTCGAATAATAATAGATGAAAAGTTTGCTCATTACTTGCCGCCGTGCCCCTCTGAGCTGAGCGCTAATGACGACGCCTCCGTCTGGCTCTGCTTGCCGCCGGGCTCGCCATCGCTGCTGCCTCCGGCTGTACCACTCGCGCAGTGGTCAGTTTCGGCTTGGAGCGCGTCGACGAGCGGCGGCGCCGGCTGCTCCTCCGCTGGCTCCGGCGGGTGGTAGCCGGCGCCGATGTCGAAGGAGAGGAAGCTCCATGCGGCGGCTGCTGCTTCTGCTTCCGTGTCGTCGTCCACGACAAACTCGCCGCCGCCGATCCAGTGCTCCAGCAGAGATTCGAAAGAGGACATCGCGCGCCACACCCGGCCCGCACACCCGTTGGGTTGGTTTTGGTTAGCCGCTGCGCGCACAGCGAGCGAGGCCGAGCACGGGTGCGCTAGCTCTTCTCTCTTATGGGCCGGGGTCCCCTGCTGGCTGCTAACTCCTCCGATCCACCTCGGCTCGGCCGGCGCTCGCGCTCCATCGATCAGGTCAAAGTCAAGGCCGCACGCGCGCGCGACCCTGTTCCTTCCCAGTTCTAACGGGGCGGGCGGCCGGGTGACACGAGCGCGGCAGCGCCAGCTAGATGCGCGCACGCGAGCCGGACTTTTTGGCCGGCCGGGCTCCGGTTCGCCGGCCACGAGCTGGTGGTGGCGCCGTGTGCTGTGCGACGTCGGAGCTAGCCTAGCATACACGGTCGGTCACGGGCCAAGGTTGGGTTGGGTTGGGTCGAGGTCGCCGTGGACCGACCGGCGGACGACTTTGACTGTGGACGACGCTCAAGCCAAGCCACGGCGATCGAGTCGAGGGGGACAGCGACTGGTTCCTCCGGGCCCGGCGCTGCCAACTGGTGGAGGAGATGGTCGGAGTGTGGGGGCCTTGACGAATCCTGGAAGGAAACTTGACAAGTCGCTCGGCGCTTCACTCCGTGGTTCCTGCATCCACTCGGCCTAGCCTGCGTCCACGTCAGCGCGCATCTCGCTCCGATGATCTGATAATCAATGAGGGTGGTGGCTTCCAAACAATGTACTACTGTATACATAGTAAATGTTAGAGCAATAACCATTGTGGGTCAAGGGGAAAGAAAAAACTCTACGGCGGCTAAACATACAAGTGGAGGGTGTGGGCGGCTACAAGGAATCGAATTTGTGAATAAGCTAGCTAGCAGGCACGCGTCTGTACTCGCAGTGGCGTTGTTGTGGCAGTGTCAACAGTTATAGCGCTTGCTCTCCCACAAGATTATTGTTATTATTATTAGTCCACCTTAAGGTCAGCTTGGCAACAAACTTAAGGTCAGCACGGGGTAGTTCCTGAGTTCCTACCGAAATTAAAGGCAGAACCCCGTTCTTGGATTTGAAATGATGTGCCCTTAATTCCAGCGGCAATGCATGAGGTATTCGTAATAATTCTTGATTGCTGGTAGTACACGAGTTTGCAGATTTAGGAGGTATTGGAGTGTGACAGAACCGCCAAGTTAAACGGCTTAATTAAGCGTAATGACCATCATTTGAACGCATCAGGCGCATTAACTTAATTAAGTGTAACCTGACAACCTGTTTCCAACCCACAGGCCGATCGAAACACACCAGAAGTCTCGCGCGACGGCGAGCACAGACGGTACCAGCATAATATATTTTCACAAAAATAGATAATAACATAAATATTTACAAAACAGCTTTAAATTTAGAATTTACATATAATAAATGACAGCAGCGGAAGAGAATATGACCTGAGAGAAGGAAATTTGATTGAGAACCAATAAACAAAACGATAACTATGAACACGTGAGGACGTCACATCGAGCCCACCGATGCGAATCCTGGTTATCTTCTATACCTGAAACAGGGTAAACAACAAACCCTGAGTATACTAATACTCAGCAAGACTTACCCGACTATTAGGTATACTTAGCCCACATACCTAGACATGCAAGGCATTTGGCTGGTGGTTTATTTTGCAGAAAAAGCATCATAAAGGTGGATCCTTATTTTCAATACTTTAGCTATATGTTCTATATAGATTAACTATAATCTAATATTTGCCTAAACCAACTAGAGCACACATGGTAGAGAAAATACACTATAATTCAATGTAACCATCATCATAAATGTATAATCCATATTCTATATTGTATCACTACGATGCGGTGCTGCGATCAAGGTGCTCATATCCGAGAGCGACTGACGGCGAATCGATCCGATTTAACCTTGCAAGGTGGACCTAACCAACACGGCACGTATTTACCCCGTCGGACAATACAAACCAACCATTCCCCTCCCCGCCTCGAACTACAGGAACCAGCCCAACGACATATGGTCAGCCAAGCTCAACGTGAGACCACCAAAAGTAAACATATGCATCCCCAATTCTCCGCGACTACTCGACCACCCCAGGAGTTGGGTGCGGGTTCCTATACTTTCGAAGCAAGGCAGTACTCGGCTTACCGGTTTCGACTACCTCCTACTCCCGGCATGCAGTTAGTACAATTCAAACTCAATCACAGGGCCAGACAACGAACGGTCCTTAATCGACACAGACGGGCTAGCCTTTCCCCGCCCGGTCTCCATTTTCTTTTCTTTCTCCAACCTATTCCATTATTCCATATACTCAAAATAACGATACATCCTATATCTCGCGAGTGACCAGAAATCACTCGACTTCTACCGAGATCTTATTAAGCATGGCAAGTATAACGACATATACATACTAGTATTCCGACCAATGGAACCTAGGAAGCATGCAACTAGGGTTTCATCCAATGCCTAGAAACTTAATGCATAAGCAAGTAAATACATATATAACATTTCATAAGTTAAAATAATAGGTTATGCTCCGGGGCTTGTCTGGGATTAACACTAAGTCAGTGTTAGCTAGATGATACTCGCTTGGCGAGCATCCACCTTCGGTCATGCATATTGGGATCCATCCATCCATCTTCTAGATGTATCCACCATTCACCGTCTTGTGGTTCGGTTTCAATGTCACATCCCTCACGTGGTTCATCTATCGTACCTAAATGAAATACAGCAATGCATATGTATGAATGCACAGTTCTGAGTTGCTCAACAATATAGATGCTATTATTTTTCCTTCACGATAAAGTGGTAGTCTAACAAGTAACAAACAATCATATCACATGGGCAATCATTTATAGAGTAGTTAACTACATTTCTAACTACCCATTGCATCATGATCAACGGCACAAAAGAAGTTCACTAACTGCACAAACAAGCAGTAGTTGATTCCTATAACATGCAGGTCATGGCTTGCTAATAATTAAATAACTCAGTACATAAACAACAACAATTTCAAAAAAAAATTATTCTAAACAGAAGGTACAAAGAGATATCTACTCTGTAAAAATCATGTCATTTCATGCATCCATTTAATCCGAACAATTCATTCATTCAGACAACTCCTAGAACAAGATTGAATTATACAAGTCAGACCAGAGCAAAACAGAAGCTAAAAATTTAACAAGAGGTCGACACAGGGATAAATTAGCTACTGTGAATTTTTCATGATTTTATCTACACAGAATTAATTCTGAGAAAGTAAACAAAACAGACATCAATCTAAGAATATTCATTTTTAACTTCTGTTCTAGTCATGAAATGGTGCTCAAACTTCATGGACAATCTAAGATATTCAAAACTAACACTCAGAAATATTTTCATGATTTAAAAACAACATAAATTATTTCTCATAATTAAAGTCTACTAAACAAGGATTAAATAAAATAAATAGCTACACAAATCTATAATTAACTAAATTTGGACAGTGGTGTTCATTTAGTATTCCAAATACACAGAAAAAGTTTC
Source organism: Panicum virgatum (assembly GCF_016808335.1). Taxonomy (NCBI): domain Eukaryota; kingdom Viridiplantae; phylum Streptophyta; class Magnoliopsida; order Poales; family Poaceae; genus Panicum; species Panicum virgatum. The sequence continues at coordinate 36,584,321 of NC_053140.1, read as the reverse complement.
ATACATATATCTAAATCATAACATCCATAAATAAAAGAATATATTATTCTACTAGATCTAGCCAAGACTAGGGTTTTATCTAGTTAAAAGTATTAACTGGTGCTAAAATTTTTACACAAAGCTAATCATGTCATGAGCTAGCTAACCACCAAAAATAACCCATAGATAGTGAGTAGAACTCCTATAATAATTATAACCTATGTAATCTAATCTTTTTCCTAGATTAAAATAAAGACAGAAAATAAATATGTGTATGTAATAAAAGTTGTAGATCTTGTTTCAAGGATTCCAAAACATTTAGATTTGAATTTTTCTGATTTTTATACGAATTTCTAGGTATTTTCAAAGTTTGCTGTTTTTGAAAACAAAAGAAAAAGGAAAGGAAATCTTGCATCTAGACCCCTGGACTTCTATTTCCTTCTCACCGTGGGTCCCTGGCCGGGTTGGGAAATAGAGGAGGGGCGGGTGGCCGGAATCCGGCGTGGGGGCGCACCGGAGGCGTGGGAGAAGTGGGGGGAAAGCTCCACGACGTCGAGAGGAACTCAGGGATGGGCTCGGTTGGGGTTAGGGATGGCCGGAGCGGCGGCTCCGCGAAGAGCAGCGGCCGGCGGCGGCGATTTGCGGCGGCGGCGGCGGTCCGGTGGTCGGGAGCGACGGCGAGCGGGTCGGGGAGCACCGGTGGAGGTCAAGGAAGCTTTCTGGGGGGTCGTTTGGGGCGGAGGAAGGGTGTAGGAGGGGTTTCCGCGGCGGCCTAGGAGGCGGCGGCGCTAAGGGCGGGCGGCGGCGGCTCTGGTCGCCATGGGAGCTTGGCTCGGCGCCTGGAGCAAGGAGGAGAGTGGAGGGAGAGGTAGAGGGCTCGTTTGCGAAGCGAAAGGAAGGGAGGCGAGCTGGGCAGAGGGCGCAAGCGAGCGGCGAAGCGGCGCACGGCACGGCTCGGCTCGGCGCGTTCGTCGCCGTGGAGCGTCGACGGCCGTCCTCGGCGTGCGTGCAAAGAGATGGCGCCGCGTGGAGAGGCCGAGAGGCTTCGGGAGAACCAAAGACGGGGCGCGGCGAGGGCACGACGCGTGGCCGGCGGCCTTGACTCGGACGGCGACCACGGCTCGACCAACACAGAACAGAGGAGGGAGAGAGAGAAGAGAGTGAGAGATTGACAGGTGGGGTCCACATGTAAGGTTCAAATTTGAATAAATTTTTTTTTCCATTTGAATTCCAATTTTTGGATTGTTACATGGAGTGGACGATACAAATCACACAAACTTAAATTTATGTTAAGGGAGGAAACTGATGTTGCTCAAAAGATTCTTGCCGCAGGGGCGTACGGACTGCATATCCGTGGCCTCTCTTGGATTGGATTTTGCCGCTTCGGTTTGCAGCTCTTGTTGGAAGCGGAAGAGGAAAGGGGCCTACCTATCCGTGGGCCGTGGCTCTGAGATTGTTATTATTATCATATTATAATAAGCCGCCTATCATTGCCCTAGTTTGTTCGTTCCCGCGACATCGGAGAAGCAGCCATGGGTTAGCTCTGTCGCGGCTCATGCCCGTGATACGCCGCCGGCGAACACAGGCCACCGGTATGCCTGTTGCTCTGCTTTTATTTGGTGACTCCTTTTCAATATTTCCTTGGAGGAAGCAGGCCTGATCTGTTCTCTATCACCAACAGGCACTGAAGATGGATCGACTGCTTTAGCGGCGACAAGAAAGAGTCCCACCAGCAGGCCCTGTAGGAACTCTGCAGGAGCCATTGCCAAGAGGAGGTCACATCTCACACTGGACAGGCTCCCACAGGTACATCCCATAACGTCGACAATATAATGTGAACTGTTCACCATCCTGGTGGTGCTGAAGCTGTTTCTCCTGCTTCGATTACCAGGACCTCCTGCATCAGGTGTTTGCTCTCCTGCCAATGCAAGATGCCGCGCGAGCTGGCTGCGCCTCCCGACAGCTTCTACAGTCCTGGAGACACTATCCCGAGCTGGAGTTCAGTGCCAAAACGCTGTCACTGCATGGACACCACACCTGTGTACGTGGTCAAGTGGCCAAAGATATCATCAGGAGGATTGATGCTGCTCTGCAGAACCGCACTGGCATTTGTGTGAAGAGGCTCAGGTTTGAGCTTCAGTTTCTCCGCAATGTGCGAGCCGATACTGTCAACCGTTGGCTCGATGCAGCCGCAACCCTTGGGATCGATGAGCTCACCCTGGCCCTCGTCGATGGCAAACCTCAATACAGATTCCCATGTGAGCTTTTCTTCCAAGAGAAGGGACGCTCGATCCAGTCTCTCTGCCTCTCAGCGTGTTCATTCTCGCCTGAAAATGGATCTCGTTCGTTCGGAAGCTTGAGAAGAGTGGACTTTCAGTTGGGTGCGCATCACCGCGGAGGAGTCATGGCTCTTTCTCTCTAATTCTCCCGCTCTTGAGCGTCTGCAACTTGAGTACTGCCATGAGATAGCTTGCCTGAGGATACCTTCCACGCTGCACCAGCTCAAGTCACTGCTGGTGCGGCACTGCAAGGTGCTGCAGTCAGTAGAGACCGATGCTCCAAATCTCTCCATCTTTGATTACCATGGGCCCATAATACAGTTCTCACTTGAAGAGGCACTGCAGCTTAAGGACGTAAACATGTCCATCTACCCCTGCTTCAATTTGTTTGACTTTGTTATTAAGGAGCTCCCAAATCTTGGCCCAAACCTTGAAACTTTGTCCCTTATGTCTGCTGATGAGATCGGTTTTACGTACCCACTCAAAATCGAGCTGCGTGAAAAATTCATTCACCTCAAGCACCTGGAACTTACGATTGTTGGACCATGGACCAGCTTTCGCTCTGAGTTCCATTTCCTGGTTACTTTTCTCAACGCTTCTCCAGAGCTGGAAACATTCACCTTGCACGTATGGCATTTTCTGTGACAGAACCGCCAAGTTAAACAGCTTAATTAAGCGTAATGGCTATCTTTTGAACGCATCAGGCGCATTAGCTTAATTAAGTGTAACCTGACAGTCTGTTTCCAACCCACAGGCCGATCGAAACACACCAGAAGTCTCGCGCGACGGCGAGCACAGACGGTACCAGCATAATATAATTTCACAAAAATAGATAATAACATAAATATTGACAAAACAGCTTTAATAAATGACAGCAGCGGAAGAGAATACGACCTGAGGAAGATTTTCATTAGAACCCAACTGAAATAACTTGATATAAAACGATAACTACGGAGACGTGAGGACGTCACATCGAGCCCACCGATGTTAATCCTGGTTAGCTTTTATACCTGAAACAGGGTAAACAACAAACCCTGAGTATACTAATACTCAGCAAGACTTACCCGACTATTGGGTATACTTAGCCCACATATCTAGACATGCAAAGCTTTCTGGCTGGTAGTTTATTTTGCAGAAAAGCAACTAAAAGTGGGTCCTTATTTTCCATATTTTAGCCCAGGATTTTTGTATGGTAACCATCATGTAATATTTGCCTCCTAACTAGAGCAATCATGATGGAGCATTAAATAACAGTTCAAAATAATCCTCCTCACATATCATTCATATTCCAACTCATTACTACGATGCGGTGCTGCGATCAAGGTGCCCATATCCGAGAGCGACTGACGGCGAATCGATCCGATTTAACCTTGCAAGGTGGACCTAACCAACACGGCACGTATTTGCCCCGTTGGACAATACAAACCAACCATTCCCCTCCCCGCCTCGAACTACAGAACCGCCCCACCTGCATATAGTCAACCGATCCCTACGAGAGACTGCCAAAAGTAAACATATGCATCCCAATTCTCTGCGGCCACTCGACTGCCCTAAGGGGTGGGTAGAAATTCTGTACTTTCGAAACAAGGCAGTACTCGGCTTACCGGTTTCGACTACCTCCTACTCCCGGCATGCAGCTAGTACAATTCAAACTCGATCACATGGCCAGACAACGAACGGTCCTTAATCGACACATACGGGGCTAGTCTTTCCCCGCCCGGTCTCCATTTTCTTTTCCTTCTCCAACCTATTCCAATATTCCATATACTCAAAAATAACGAGATATCCTATATCTCGCGAGTGACCAAAAATCACTCGACTTCTACCGAGATCTTATTAAGCATAGCATTTCTATCGTCCTATACATACTAGTATAACTCCAGGGAACCTAGGGATCATGCAACTAGAGTTCCAAATAATTCCTAAACCTAATGCACAAGTAATAGAAACATATATAGATGTCATAAATTGAAATAATAGGATGTGCACCGGGGCTTGCCTTCCTGGGCGTAACTGGATCTGGGCTCTTCCGAAATCGGGTTCGGGTCTTCAGTAACTTCAGTTAGATTCACCTGAGCTTCATGCTGCTCACTCTCAACTCGGGCACCAGCTCATATGTTCCATCAGCGAGAGTGGTAGTATCTATATGAGATGCACAAGGGTGAGTTGTTGTGATGATAACAACTTATACTCACTTCACTATAAAGTTGTAATTTAAACAAAACCCAAAGTTAAAGAGTGAACACTTCCATTCATATTTTACTGGGCAATTGTTTATAGAGTAGTAACTCAACATATCTAACTACACAAGACATCATGATTAACAGCACAAGAAAGCTATACTAACTTCCTAAACAAGTGGGAGTAGTTTCCTATAGCAATTAAATCATGGTTGGTTAATAAATCAACAACTCAGCACACATATAGTAGTAAATTAAAAGAAATTACATCAAACATAAGGTAAACAGAACTAGCTGTCCTGCAAAATTCATCACAAAACTTGTAGTCAATTATCCAGAACAATTCATGTAATCAGACAACTCCTAGAACAAGATTGAATTATACAGGTTATACCAGAGTATAAAAGAAGTTCAAACTTTAACAGTAGGTCTAAAAAGGTATGAATTAGATACTGTGAATTTTTCATGATTTTATCTACACATAATTAATTCTGAGAAAATAAACAAAATAGACATCATATTTACAAGATTCATTTTTAGCTCCTGTTCTAGTCATGAATTGGGACTCAAACTTCATGGAAAATTTCATCTATTCAAAAAGAACACTCAGAAATATTTTCATGATTTATCATGAATAGAAACTATTTACCATAATTAAAGTCTACTAAACAAGCACTAAATCAAAGAAATAGCTGCTCATGAGAACTGACCACGAAATTTTTATAGCAACATTAGTGTCACATGAACAAACCACCATAAAAATTTCAGAGCATAAAAAGTCTTCAAGAATTAATTAAGAAAAAGAATAAACAACTAGCCTTTATGCACCTAGTAACATAAATCTAATTTTCCAGCAAAAAGTTTCAACTAACAACCAGCATATTATGATTCTACTGCATAGATCTTTACACAAGGATTCCAGAACAACTGGATTTGCTAATTTACGAATTTTCTACGAATTTCTACCGAATTTCAAAGTTTACAGCTAGAAATTACAAAGAAGTCCTTAAAGCACTATTCATCTGAGTCACAGTCTATTCAAACAACCCCCTGGACTTTCTTGAATTTCAACCCGAGGTCCCTGGCTGGGGTTTGAAACAGGGGAGGCAGCGCGTGGCCGAATTCCGGCGCTTGGGGTCGTCGGCGGCAAAGGCCCGGTGGGGGAAAAGCAAGAGGAGGACGAGCTCTACCTCGGGGTGGCTTTGGTTGGGGCTGGGATGGCCGGAGCGGGCGGCGCCGCGGAGAGGGGCGGCCGGCGGCGGACTGGGCCTGCGGCGGCGGCGTTCCGGCGGGCTTGGGCGTCGGCGAGCGGGTCGGGGAGCACCAGCGGAGCGTGAGGGAGCTAGCTGTGGGGTCGGTTGGGCGCGAGGAAGGCCGGAGGAGGGAGCTCCGCGGGAGCCTAGGGGGCGGCGGCGCTATGCCATGGCCGCGGCTCGCCGGTGAAGCAGGGAGAGGATGGCCGGCTGGGGAGCTTCTCTGGGGCGAGAGGGTTCCGTTTCCGGGGTCAATTGGAGCCGGGGAAAGGTGGAGGTGGGAGCTCGACGGCGCAGGGACGGCCGGCGGCCATGGCGAGCAGCGGCGAGGCGAGAAGGCGCGGCGGGCGCGGTGACAGCGAGCGGAGGGCGAAGGCGTGCGCGTAGCGAACGAGAAGGCGAGCTCGAGAGGGTTCGGGAACGGGCGACACGGCAGCAGGAGGTGAAGGCGCTCGGCGCGAGCGGCGCCGTGGTCGATTCGTCCACGGTGACCACGCTCGGAGAGGAGAGAGCTACACGTGTGGCTTGATATTCTTGACTCAATTTGAATTTTCAAATCTTGTTTAAGACTCCTAATTGAGTGCTAATTGAGGGGTGTTACATTTTCTCAGAATGAAATTATTTGCATTCATCCTTCTGTTATTTTCATTGTATGTCTCCTCACATTGATTCTTCTACAGGTGGAGGAGTCTCCCCGAAAGATGCGTTTTGGAGACATTGATCCTTCAAAACCAGTAAAACTTCCGTGGGAACTCAAGCATGTGAAGCCCACCGGCTTTTGCCCCGTACAGGACCTAGTTGAGCTGATGAACTATATCTTCAACAACGTGGCATCGCTTCGGTGCTTTACACTGTACAACGGAATCCACGGTTTTGAAAAAGTTTTGGTTGCGCACATTGCACAGGACACGGGGACCGTGACTATCAAGAGTGGCGAAAGAATTCTTGTGACAAGGAGTCCTACACTACATGAGGAGGGATGATCCAAATCATTGGGAGGCTTAGTTTTCTGACATTGCTATAAAAAAGTATAACTTGGTGAGAGGTCCTTGGTATGTGGAACTGAAGAAACTAGGTGCCCCTCCTGAAGTTACATCCTCTCCCTTAGCGGCGGAAATTCAACGTCGTATATTAACATCTTCTCTGCATGGCTGCATCTTTATTCGCGACCGTGTGTAAGCACAATTTTTGTTAAGATGCTGCGTGGCCGCACCATTAATTATGTACCTTTAAAAGATCCCAGAGTTAGATATATACCATCGTGACCCAAATATCATTGACTCATGCGAGCCTCACATGTCAGTGAGATAACAATGGTATATATCTAACTTTGAGATTTTTTAATGATACAAATCCAAATTTTCTGACGCTTAAAGGATGGCTTTGGAACAAGATATATAGTGCAAAGGAAGCCATGACAAGAATAAACACTACATCAAATTCGATCAACTAGTATATTATTAGTTATACATTTTTTTAGATTAAGGAAAATTAGTTATACATGTAGTGCACTGGATATGATAATGAATGAACTAGTGGTTCGGAAAGGTAATTACTTATACAAAATTAACAAATACTTTCCCTATTTTAAAAATATACAACATTTAGGAAAGGTAAATATTTTATTTTAAAATAGAGGTTAGTGATAGATTTACTTAGTAGCTTACAACATATGTAAGCCTTTGAGTTAGGCGCGTACAGTAAGATATAAATAAAAGCGTGGGCTTTTAAGACACTATATGAATCATTTGATTGACCAAACAAACTACTATTTCCTCTGATCATAGATATAAATCTACTAGAACATGGAAAATCTCCAATACAACCTTTTGCTAGCAAATATCTTTAAAAGTAGGGCGTTTTTTTTTTTGATCTCCAGGGCACTAATGGTCCACAGTCCACACGACTCGTTTTGACAAAAATTAAAACGGCCAAGGAACGAATAGCTGGGAGACTCATCGCACTGCAAGCGCTAGTGAAACCACTAAATTTCAGCAGTAGCAGAGGATTTTGAGAGGATTCGATTTTTTAGGAACCTAATACTCCCTCCTTCCTCGTTTATAAGGCGCACACGCATATCAAGATTCAAACATTTATATCTTTGACCAATAATTTAACTATTAATTTTTAATTTTTATAATGTAAATTTTATATGATTAGATTCGTCATCAAATATAGTTTACAATGATTATAAATTTATAATCATAAGTGATATAATATATAACAAATAAATGGTCAAAATATTGTTTGGAAGACCGTGCCATATTCCACCGTGCCTTATAAACGAGGAAGGAGGGAGTACTTGACAGCAGGTCCAATAACCGGCAATTTCTATCTCCTGCCGTGCACCCCTGAGCTGAACGCTGGCTCGGCGCTTGACGCCGTGGTTTGACACGATGGCATCAGCGCGCGTCCGAATAAACTTGTCGTGGAGAACAAACGCTAAGTATTTGCCTGTAAATATATGTAATCTATCATTCCCAAAAAAAATCCATTACAAATCATATCTTACTCATGGCCTCTTCTGTACTTCCACGCCATACAGATTGTATTCAATAGTTCACCAACAAAACTGCGACGCACAGCCTCGAGTAAACAAAAAAGAACAAAATTTTTCTGCTGGAACTTATGCAGCGAAGAACTGGCATGGCAGAAATGAAGGCTGTACAATTCAATTTTCCGTTTGTCGCTGATTTAGCAGGTTTGAGACAAAACGTAGCAAAACTACCTCATCCACCTGCCCATCTTCATGGCCATTATCTTCCTCCTCTTGTGCTCCCGGTGCTTATCTGCGATACGCTTCTTTCGCTTGGCATGCCGCTCTGGGTCCACAGCTGCAATAATCTTCTGTGTCTGCTTTCTACTGTCCCGCTTCTGTTTCAGGCCCTTATAAACCCTACGGTAGACTTCAGCGAATTTCTCGGGACCAATCAGATCACGTAGCTTGCCCTGCACCCCCTCAGCTAGTTGTTTGACTTCATCTGAAACCATAACAGCAATATGGTACTCAGATAAGCTCGGTCATATGGCAAGCTCTAGGCATTGAACATGTCCATAATATGCAGCTTCTATTTGCTGAGAATGAATATGCCACTGGAAAAAAAAAGGATAAATGTTCATACCACTAACAACTTTCCCAGCCAATCCTTCAGAAACTTTATACAATGGGGCCAAGAGGTGATCAGCATAGGTTAATGATTCTTCAGAACCAAGAGCTGATGAAATCATACGGAAGCAATTGAACACGATCTTTGTCTACACATGGATAGGGAAAAAAGTTACCACATACTGAGAAACATACAGGGGAAACAACTGACCTGATGGAATGGAGCTTACCTGTGTATCCTGCATTTGCATTGCAATTTTTCCCATACTCTTTAGGATTGAAGAAACTAACAAAGATTTAGGCTCTTCACTACTGTCAAGGCTTGATACAGATACATCAGTAGCTGTTGAAGTACAAAGAAGAAACACATTCTTTGCTTTTGTTGAACCAAGCAATTCAAAACCCTCAAGCAAGGCACTATGATCAGAAGAACTAATGCTAGACCAAAACTGATGTGTCGAGGTCGATTGCCTAATCGATGTATGCAGGTTGCAGACCGAATATGCAAGATTCTGTACGATCAGATTATTGGCCGCAGTATCACTCAGTTCAGTCCTCAATTGTTTCAAGAAAGAAACAGCTATTATGAATAGCCTGCTTGGTTGAACTAACAACCATGATGTAGCAACCAATTTCTGCTCACGTTTCCTCTTCTCCACCGTAGCAAAATACGATGCAACCAGAGAGCTTGAAATACTACGCAGCATCGAATGAGGATGGATAAGCAACTTGCATACTATTATCCATATTTCCTGCAAGTTTTAACCATGTCACAAACTTGAGAGCGCACAATAAGATTTTTCGATGGCACTGAACATACTGAGCGTTGTTTCAATTTATGTGGAATCACATATCAAAGTTTGAAAGATCACCAGCAATTATTATAACACTGAACCAACAGGTCGTGGCTTCTTGAGCTCCAATTCCACACCCCCCATCCCCAAAAAGAAAAATATCCTTTATATAATTATTAGGAAAAAAAATAGGGCTGCCAGATTATTCCAGGAAACAATCATGAAAGCATTGGAGATTGCAAGGAATACTAAATTGATTGATTGATAGAGAGATAGAGGTACATATATATAGGGGGGAAAGGAGATCTTGGGCTTATTTATAGAATCAGAACTGGACAAAGATCTCTCCCATCTCTAATCAACTGGACTAGAAAAGGAAGAGCCGGCTGGCCAAATATGGCTCAGGCTCGGGCCCAATCAAACAATAAAGCTATCACAAATTGAAAAACATAGTAGATCTAGATCAGAAAACAAAATACATACTGCATGTGCAATGAGAAATAGTAATAGGGCAAAACAGTAATCATACCTCCATGTTCTGCTCAAAATATAACTCCGGAAAGCGAAGAAGCAACCTCTCCATCATGGCAACAGAGTGGTAAGCCTCTTTCCACAGTGGCAGGACACATTCATCAGAGAAGCCTGATTGTAATATTCCAGAAGCAATGGCAGATGATTCCATTACTGTTTTAGCAACAGCCAGAATACTTTTAAGATGTTTGCCCATTCGTAATGTATGATCGTCAATAAGTAAACCAATGACCTGACAAGTACAAGAACCAATTCTATAGTTTTGGTGTAAAATGATAATAGTAGTCGAAACATAAGCATGTACGGATTAAGGGAAGTACTTCAACACCACCTAAACATAAAATCAAATTGCAACCACTGAACCACTAGTCCACTGCTAAGTGCTAACTGTACGTCTGTGCAACAAATCCTTTTTTAGTGAAATGAAATTTACTACTTGGGAAAATATAGCAATTATAGAATGGTAACCTGGGCTGAAGGACTCCACAAACTTTGCTTTTCACCAGTGTACCATGAAAGCGAATACTCAAAAATGGAATTCTTTCCCTGATCACCAATGCGTACTAACAGCTTTTGGATCGTTCTAAGGATCATTGAGGACACATTCTGATGCTGTTCATTGGCTAAAGCAACCACAAGATGAAGAAAAAAAGTTTGACCCTGGTCATCAACAATCCTCTGAGGAAATCTGGTAAGAATATCGTGGAGCATTTCAAGCACCGCTTCTCTTCCTGAAGGATGCTCGTAACTGCAATTTTTGAGAGTGTTAGCATACAGATTAGATGGTGCTAAAGGTAAGTAGCCATGGATATCCATACCTTAAGTTCGCCAGGAAAAAGTCAATATGTTGCTGTAAGCGCTTCTCAGATAATGGGTAGTTCAGAAAAAATTGTAGCAGAATTTGAATGCATTGCTGCCGTATAGATTCAGTTGGTGTTGTTACCATTAACTCTCCGATCTTAACTACAATATCATAAATTTCATGGGAAACCAACTTCCGCCTGACTATTGCCTTCAGAAGTGATAAAGCAACAGGGGAAGGATTTGTCTGAAGATCAACAAACATAGGGGTATGGACAAGCATCTGGAGCTGATTATCTGAAAGTGAAATCCTAAATCCTCTAAGTAGATCAGCAAGTAGCTTCAAACAAGATGTGACCAAATGACCATTGGAGTTTCCGGCTCTCTGTGCAATGTCCATAAGCACATTTTTTATATTATTTGCATTGTCCCTGAGAGATGGCAAAGGAAGCTTAACCAACAAGGCAAGACATCTAAAAGCAACTGAGAGGACACTTTCATATTTGGAATTCAAACATTCTCCCAAAAGGTCTACAAAGGGATCCAACATCTTCAGGAGTTGCTCATCTTCCTTATCTAGTTTGATGCTCTTCAGACGATTACGCAGTAAGTCAAGTGCAAATTTGGTAAGTATATAAGAATTCTGTGATCCACTCTCACCTATGCCAGGGAAGTTCATTCCTACAGAACTGTCTTGACCAGGACCGAATTGTGTATTCTCTTTGCTTTCAGATTCACTTCCTGTAGCAGTATCTTTAATAAGCCAATACACAATGGTGAACAAGTTTGATGTTTCAGTAGATGGATTGCACTCAATCCCTAAGGCTATATTGTGCAATATCATCTCAAGTTTTGTTTTCAACTTTGGAGTAAGTTGCTTCTGAAGATGTGAAGAAACAGGTGAGATTAGCTTCTTCAGCAAATGTTGACTGAATGTAATACTTTGAGCAATTAGCTTAAGAGTCTCAAATGACATTCTCTTCTTTGTCTCTTTCATTTTGGAAGCAATCTTTTCAACTTCCTTTTGTTCTGCAACGTCTCCAAATAAGTCACTGCTCACAACTGCCAAAAGATCTTCTAAACAGTAGTCAAGCCTACCATTCATATCAGCAGTTATATTTTTTGACAGTAAATAATGAAGTGTGTAGCCCAGAACATGTAACTCAAAGCCCCTTTTCAGTATAGCTCTCAGTATCTTGACCACAAACTGCAAATATCCAATCCCAAGTTCCTTCAAAGAAGCAGCTAAAGCAGACCTAGCTTCATCACGTATACTTTCAAGACGATTCTTGAGGAAGTTACAAATTCGATGAATGACGCTTGAAAGTTGTGACTCGAAATAATCCACTGGTAGCAATTTAAGTATTTTCAGTGCTACCAGATTTATATTGACGTTGACTTTCTCAGGATCTGCTCCCAATAACTTTTGCACTTGTGGAAACACTACCTTTCGCAGGTAGTCTTGCTTATCAGAAGAGACTTTAGTTAAAGAGAATGTAATTGAAGAATCATTATCTTCAGTCATAGCATCAGAATTCCCGAAGGCATCATTTGCAGGCTTCATGAAATGGAATGCGTCCAACACTGAGCAAATCAACCTCAATATTATCTTCTGCTTATCAGGCTTAAGGTTCAATTCTCGGAAGCATCTAGTCAGTATTGTTCTATAGTACTCCCATTGGACTTTGGCAGCGACTGCAGATAATGTATCCAAACATACATCTCTGACTTGTTCGCCCTTCCCAGCTTTTACATCAGAAAACATGTTGAAAAATAGTGGAACAAAGACTTTCATAGTGATATCCTAAAATGAAAGCACAAGAAGTAACATTAATGAACAAACAAACAGGGAATAGAAGAAAATCAGCCCATTGGAAGCACAACTTAATATCGAGTTAATAGTTGTACGGAACAGAGTTCATATGAACTATAAAATCACAACATTCGAACAAAAGAACGAGATTTTCCGCAAACACAACAAACAACAGTGGAAACACATATGCTATAGCCCTGTTTCACACAGCTCCAGCTCCAAGAATTTTTGAAGCTGATCATCCCTAGCTCCAGAACAGAAATTCATTTGTGCCCTGGGGTTCAGAGGTCCCCGTTAAAAAAAATATAGGTAACCCAACCCAACATGTTGCAATGTTAAAAAAAATCAGGCATGTAGAATACACAAAGTTACATAAACCTGCAAAAATGCAATCTCAAATTCATCTTCGATGTAGAGATTCAAAAAAACACAAGTGCTATGATATTCGTACATGACGAGCAATGCCAGATTGATTGCTTGTCTTGTTTCTTGATATATACAATACAATGAATTTGAAACTGAATTGTTGCAGCTATACATAACTTTATGGGTAATACACTGCAACATGATAAATTCACAATTAAGGAGCCCCGCACCTCTGGATGTGAAATCTGCACTAGCTCCAGAAATTCCTAGAGCTGGAGCTGTGAGCAACTGAGCATATAGAAGGATTAAGTTGAGCGATTTTATTAATATTTCAAATTAATAACATATATTTAAAGCACTTTTTTTTTATCCTACAAACTCCAGATCCTGCATGGATCTCGAAGCTGGAGCCGTGGCAAACAGGCCCTGTAACCCAAACAGAGATATTTATTTTTCTTTCTAAAAATGTAGACACTTTGAACAAAGTCATCTTATAGGTGTCGAGTGCTTACTAGATGGCCATAACACATTAGCATCCTGTAGTCAACAACTAAAATATTTCCTTTCACCCTTTCGACAAGGTGAGATCCCTTGGTGTATGCTCTTTGCTGATGATGTGGTGCTAGTTGATGAGAGTAGGGTAGGGGTTAATAGGAAGTTAGAGCTGTGGAGACGCACGTTAGAGTCGAAAGGGTTCAGACTTAGTAGGACCAAGACCGAGTACATGATGTGCGATTTCAGCGCGACTAGGCATGAGGGGGGAGACGTTAGTCTAGATGGGCAAGTGGTGGTCCAGAAGGATACTTTTCGGTATTTAGGATCGGTGCTACAAAAGGATGGCGACATTGATGAAGATGTTAGGCATAGAATTTCAGCTAGCTGGTTGAAATGACGGCAAGCTTCTGGCATCCTTTGTGACAAGAGGGTGCCACAAAAGCTAAAAGACAAATTCTATAGGACAGCAATTCGCCCGGCGATGTTATATGGTGCTGAATGTTGGCCTACAAAAAGGCGACATGTCCAGCAACTGAGTGTAGCAGAGATGCGGATGTTGCGGTGGTTTTGCGGGCACACAAGGAGGGATAGAGTCCGGAATGAAGTTATTCGGGATAGGGTCGGGGTGGCACCAATTGAGGAGAAACTTACCCAGCATCGGCTGAGATGGTTTGGACATGTCCAACGAAGGCCTCCTGAGGCGCCGGTGCGTAATGGGGTTCTTGAGCGGGTCGATAATGTAAAGAGGGGTAGAGGTAGACCTAAACTGACGTGGGATGAGTCGGTTAAGAGAGACCTTAAGGATTGGAATATTTCTAAAGAGATAGCTTTGGATAGGAGCGCTTGGAGACTAGCTATCAATGTGCCTGAACCTTGAACTTATTTCTTTCAGGTTTCATCTCTAGCCTACCCCAACTTGCTTGGGAAAAAAGGCTATGTTGTTGTTGTTGTTGTTGACCACTTGTTAATACAATATTGGAAGACAGAATCCTACTGCCTGATAAGACATAACTTTTTTCTTCTTGTGATTATTATAGTTCTGTTTACACGGTTTCAAGAAAAGCAGGTCTGCCACTCTTGTAGGGTCTTAAAGTAGAGGAATAAAAATAGGCTCATCGTATATCTTTAGCATTTTCATATAAAAATTTGAAGCCATATTAGTCTGACGAAGTAAAGACTAAAGAGACAAGGTAACTAATTACCAAAACACAATAAACTTCTACTCCCTCCGTTCCATATTATAGGTCGTTTTGGCTTTTCAAGGTGCATAGTTTTTGCTATGTATCTGGACATAGTGTATAGATAGATGCATAGCAAAAACTATGTACTTAGAAATGCCAAAATGACCTACGGAGGAAGTAAGTTGCATCACAGGTCCCCAAAACAAGGACATGAATTTTCAATTCAACAACTTAACTAATGATCAGTCTTCAGAAATTTAATTTCATACTATGCTCGTATCATTCTGGCATCAAGTAGAGTATTATCAAACTTTTACCTCCGAGAAGTTGTTTTCCTTGATTCCCTGTCGGAAAAGTGACAATGCTTTTGATCTTTTACCTGCCTGCATTAGTAAATATAAATTACGTTTACAGTCCATTCTCAAGCCTTTGGGATAACTGAATAAGTAAATTTACCTGCAAATGAGTTATGTTGTGGAAAAAATCCTCTTCCGTATCCTCCTTACAGAGAGGCCTAAATGAGCTTAAGGATGCTAAATGATTAATATTGAAGACCATCTCCCGGAGTAAAATAATCCATTCCTGAATACAACATCACTTTCAGCCTTTCAACCAATAATATCATATGATAGATATGGAAAAGAATAAATACATACACACCTTTTGAATTGATACATCTTTAGTCATTGCTACTCCCATATTGTGCAGATATGTTTTTTCTAGAATCTTCTCAATACAGCTCATTGTGCAAATGTTTCTGGAATTGTTCTCTCCAGATTTATCATCAGCAGTTTCAACAGAGTATTTGGACTCATCGTTATTCATGACTGACGCAGAAAAATCCAGGAACGATTGCAGAGCCCTGGATGCACTTTGCCGAAAAATCAACTCTTCAGATGACATATCATACACGCAATGGGATAATATGGCACCCACATGCTCTTCTGTCATGCCAAGAAACATCTGTGGCTTAACCTTATCATAGGCATTAAGTCTTGTGTCATAATCTAGTTCACCAAGTTCCGAAGTCGAAACTGCGTTAAGATCTCGTATGAACCCAGCCTGTTAAAAATGCCACTTACCAAATAAGATAATGTGAAATAGGAACAGGCAACATATCAAAGTTGACATCACAAACAGGGCAACAATTACCAGAAATGACATTGAAGATTCATACAATGACAGCCCATCATAGATATCACAGATGCATAGCCGCTGTTCCAATCCAACAGTCGCAAGTAATGGGTTCAGTGCATTTAGAACTTTTGCAGATACCTTGCATCTTAGATTTGGAACTATTCCCTTCACAACACGTAGTGCTTCCAAACACTCATCTACAATATAAAAGACCCATGGAAGATCATGTCATGGTTGCTGGAAATTTGAAAATGAAATGAAAAATAATAATAATCATTTACTATGCATGCATAATGTGCAAAAAAATTTACTTAAGCAAGGCTCACCAGAGTTCAAATCCTTCTTGCTGAAAAATGGAAGAATCAGGTCTATGAAATTCTCTGCAGCTGAGGGGTCTGTGATGTAACTTAGCAATAATTTGAACAATCTAAGTTCACGTTGCCCAAGCCATGTACCAGATTTCCTGTAAATATTGAGAGTGCAGGACATTAAGTCAAACTTTTAAAGTCCCAAACTACGCTCTGAAATGTGCAGTGAACACTATCGGGAGAGATTGCCGCACCACAACAGAGGCAGTGTTGAAAACAAAGAATATAGCCCAAGCAGTTAAGAGTTACAAGAAAAATGATGCGCATGCTTTACGAAACATACATCTAAGAAAATGGCTTTGAAGTCCTGACTCTTATTAAGATATGTTTAACCACCATAATAGATGATAAAAATATTACAAAAGTTATATCTACAGTATGATTCATTTGTTGGTTTAGGATGTAGACAGAACTTAGATCCATAACTCTGACAATTACTTGTTTTATGCATGGGAAAAAATAAAATACATAGGATATCTAAGCATTTTTAATAATGATTCTCATGTGAAAAATTTACAGGCTCCCTCTGTTTCATTATGTTTGTCCATGGCCCACCATGTGCACAAATCAAGAAAATACTACTCCCTCCGGTCATCAAAAGCTGATGTTTCAGACAACCCTTATGACTTATTATTCCCTCAGTACCAAAAAGAGTGTTCTTTTAGGTTTGTCGTAAGTCAAACTATCTTAAGTTTGACCAAATTTATAGACAAAAGTTTTTGACATTTATGATACAAATTATCTCACAATGAATCAGATGATACTTATTTGGTATCAAGTATTGATAGTATGAACTTGGTCAAACTTAAAATAGTTTGACTTAGAACAAACCTAAAAGAAACTTATTTTGGGAAAGAGGGAGTACGTGCAAGTAAAATACACTGTCTGAAACGTCAAATTTGATTGACTGGAGATAGTGGTTCCAAGAGAAAGTCAGTGTGAAATGACCATTCATAACCACTTAATTAGCAGTAGAGTGTGGGACAAATCACAGCAACTAGACATTTGATTTTCAATGGACCTATTCTACAACGTAGTGCCCCAAAGCCATGGCAAATATAGTGAAACGGTGGGTGCACTTTGTATCGAAGTGGCTAAAGGTTTGCATTCCAGGACAAAATCTACTTTGCATAGGTAGTATTACTAAAGAAATGGTGTGAGGAACCTGTTAAGCTCTTTGCGATGATTAACAAAATCATGAAGACTATGGATAAGAACATCCATATGTGGAACAAGAATTTTCTTCACTGAATGGTCATTTTGCTGCTCCAAATCAATATCCAACCTCAATAGATTCTCAATGAACTCAAGTGCATAGGAGGTGATGGATCCTGAAGCTGTCTTCACAGTTAAAATAGAAAAAATAGCTGGTACAAGATTATTTGATCCCAGTAGTGGTGCTAATGTTGGGCTCCAACTCATAGCCATGAAGCAAGCAAATAATGAACTTGGCTTCTCACTACTGGAAGCCTCTTGTGTGAAGCATTTAATCAGAGGTTTCACAGAAGAGAAAAAAATACTCCAGAAGTTTTCTCCAAAGTCATGGCTTTCATAGTGACTAAGGGCTGAGGAGACAATTTTAATACATAAAGACCTCAGATCCTTCAACTGCTTGATCGATACACTTGACTGAAACAGAATGAGGTTGCTGATGCAGTTAGTTCAGATGAGATATGAACACTTGGCCAATAAAATGCATAATATCTATAAGAAATAATGACATCAGTTTTTTTTCCTATCCTATAATATCAGATGACCTGGTTGGTTCAGTAACTTGTCATTCTGACTTGATTACCAGAGTACCACATAGCTATTTTGGGAGGTCTTTGGAAGGACACAATATATGGATCTAAGTGAAACTGAAAGAACCTGTAAAAGCGATTATATGGCATACCTCCATATGGTCTACTGCATGGATTTCTTTACGGCATTCATCCATATCTACAGAATTGCCAACTTCCATGTTTGTCAAACAATCATTATCATGGCCATTTGATTGATTGCAAGGATACTTCCCAGTACTATCACTTTTGAGATTCCGCGTGCAACTCTCCAGCAAGCGAGCAACAATGGTTAATAAAATATTAAGGAATGGACTTATGTGTGCCATATCAAAAGT
The DNA here is from genome assembly GCF_016808335.1 of Panicum virgatum. Taxonomy (NCBI): domain Eukaryota; kingdom Viridiplantae; phylum Streptophyta; class Magnoliopsida; order Poales; family Poaceae; genus Panicum; species Panicum virgatum. The sequence goes on along the minus strand of NC_053140.1, from coordinate 36,565,919 downwards.
AACAAAAATTTCTTCAACCAAATGAAGAAAACCATTTGACTTCTTCAATGTAAAGTTCTCTATACAAATTTCTGTTGAAGCTCCAACAATGTCAGAGACATTTCCAAGTAGGTTGTCAGAATGAGAACCAAACATTTTAACCTGAAGGTTGTTGGGGATCAAGGACTTCAGAAGTAATGAGAAAAAGAGCTGAAGTTCATTTGAATCAAACTGCAAAAGGAAACGAAGAATTGCCTTTCGATGATTGACACCTGCATGCTGGCATAATGGAAAAAATAATGAATGGACAAGTCAGACAGCAGACAAGCAGCAAATGAAAAGGTCATAATAATGTTTCAGAGTTAAGCGCACAGACTAAGGGATAATTAAGTTGCTGAATTTGTCTTAATTAAGCGCACATATCCACAACATTAATCTGAGCAGCTAATCCATGCTGCATAAATGGCCTAACAGCCAGTACTAGTAGTACAAAAATGCTATTGCAACCAATATCAGAGCAGAACTTGAATGCAATTTAAGAAGGCATGCACGCAGGTATACTTAGCGCGGGGGGGGGGGGGGGGGGGGGGGCAGCCTCGACACTGGGAATGCCATTCTTTCATGGGCTTTTTCAGCAGGACTCAAACATCTTTTATTTTTGAATGATCGGCTCCAGGGAGTAAATAGCGTTATGGTATATAGATAAGCGGAAAGTAACACAAACCTTGCGAGAACCAAGTAGCTTCAACTTTCTTACTTTCGGTGCCAACACACGGATAACAAGAGGAACAACATTACTTCTATGGTCTTTCAGAATTGACAAGGAGTCATGTGAAACAGCCCACGTGGTCATCTCTTCACGAAGAGTTTTAGTGTCAATCAGATTTTTAAGGTTTTGACTGTACGGGATCAAGAATTCATCCTTCCAGTTTAACAGGCAATCCAGTGCTTTTGCTTGTATGTCAGGATCATTGTCATCAAGGACCCTGGGAATAAATTGTCAATTAATACACAATTTATCACACAAAACAGCTTAATTCACCTCCAGGCTTCAACAACAAATATATAAATTCATTCGCTAACCTTTTAGTTAGTACTTCATGGAGAACCTTGCTCTGATATAACGACCGTGCATTACGCATTAACTTCAATAAGTTCAACCATTCTTTTAGAATCGCTTTCCATTGTTTGCCTTTACATTTTTCAGGCATATATGAATCAGCACTGCAGAAGTTCGAAGTTGAAGAATGTATCAACATTGACCAAACTTCCTAATAGGTCTAAACTGCAGAAATAACATAGTTTATCGACTAAATACCTAAAGATGCTCCCATCATCATAACCCATAAATTTTAGAAATAGTGGTACAAGATGTCGAGATCGGGACTCAGCAACATCAGGAATCCTTTGGAGGGACTGAAGCAACAATGTAGCCATGGTCTCAACCGGTGTGCAATCGAAGTCCGTAGCAAGATACAAGCTGAAGCAGTCAAATATAGCTGCAATACCAAACATGAAGTATTACCGCAGTACAAATGGAATATACAGAACCACAGGAGGGTGGACACAAGATTGTGCGTATACATCATCCGCCCTTACTGCTTCATATTTGTTGCTTTCCGTGATAACTACCAAGCACTTTAAGCCAATGACAAGGAAATCACAAATATGTGGAAGTCAACTAATTAACATTTCATGATGTAAATCATGTTGCACAAAGAGACTACATTTTTAATGCATGCAAAACACTAAGTTAGAGAGTATACACAACTAGACAAAATTCAGTATATCCTCAAATAGACCATCAGGTATCAACTAAAAGCATATCATGCCAGAACTCCGTCGTCAAAACCATAGCTTATCTGACAATGGGGCAACAGCTTGGCAAGAATATAACTGCCGCACATCCTACAAACGCAACCTTTGAAATATAATACAAATCCCCATTAAGTGTCAAGAACTTCTAAATAGGACTAGTTGTACTACTGCACATGAGATGAAGACAGCAACTCAATGCACAAATGCATGCATGTAGAGAATGAACAAATACAAAAACAGTAAACTGACTGTGTTTGGGTATTACTAAAAAAAAAGACTGTGTTTGGGTAAGTGCACTAAAGTATTGGTTTATAGAAGAACAGTGCCAAAAGAACATTAGATAAATGCCTGATACATACACTGTGGTTGGCTTGCAGGTTCCAGCTTCTCCTGATTTTTCACAGTCAGTCCTTTTGATTGGTGAATTGCAACAAACTGAACAAACTGACTCCACACAAGCTCTTTGTGTTTTCTAACAAGGACAGCAAGACAATCCAGCGTTGGTGGCCACAGATCACTAAATCTATTGTATAATATGCCAATAATACCATGTAAGAGAGAAGATATGTAATCATCATGAACCATCTTGGAAGATAGACTCATTTGTATCCGAGAAATGAAGATAGCAATTTTCCGGCTAGTAGATACAGAAATTTGAGTTGACTCGACAGTGAGAAGGGTATCCAAAACCTGGTATAAAGGAAAACATTAGACCAACACCAGCAAAATAGCAAGTAAAAGCATTAACTGACAAGACATACATTAGTGTATTTAGCAACAGTTTCCTCTCCAGAATCTTCTGTTCTTTGTCTCTTGTGTGGTCGCTCTTCATTTGTGCCTAGACGTTGATCCATCTTCACAAAATATGATAAAATTCTCAGTGTTGAAATCCGGACATCCTTGTTTGGACTGCTCAAGTTGACATCAAAGACAGATAACAGATCCAAGAGATTTTGTGGATCAAATTCTTCTGTCACTTCCAGGGATGCTACTCTGTTCACAGAAGCATAAAGGAAAGAATGACAAATTTCTGGAATCAAACAAACAAAGAAGGCAAGTATTAAACTGGAGAGTAAAAAATATATGTAGCTTTACCCTTGTAGGGAATCCAAATATTCGGCTACAGCAGACAGTACTTGCGGGCATGTACTGTGACTCTTGGCAAGCAATATGAAAAAGCTTAATTCTGAATTTCTATTTGCGTTAACCACTAAAAGTTCATGGTATGATGACAATGCTGCACCAAGTAGACTTCTCCAGGTAGTCTTTGAAAGACCATTCACGTTCTCTGCATGTCGATAGATAGAATTTAGGCCTGTTAGAAAGGGCAGCTATGGTGCTTATTGTAAGAAATTAACGAAATCACCAAGCAAATCACCTTCCCCCACTTCAAGCAGCCGATCAAAGTTGCAGATTAACTTCTTGAGCAGTGACAAACTATCTTGATGTCCATCATTTATGTTAGGATAGCAGCGAATGGATCCCCACAATATAGCAGCTTCCTCTTCAGTGACCTGATTACTTGATCGATTGCCATTTTTTACTGTATCATCTAACAACTCTATCCAGAACGAGAATTTTGATTCGAAGAACTTGCACACTTTTTCCACTGAATCCAGATGATTTGCGTCAGTACTATGAAGAATTATTTGCTTCTTTGATTCTTTAAAGAAATGCAGAAGGATGAAGAGAACATCCTCCGGTGAACTTGCAAGAAAATTGCCCATTGCACTACAAGGCATAAAATTGCATGGTGAAACCTTTTGCATGTGAATTTTCTACTGTACATTATATTGTAAGAAATAGAAGAGAACATATCACCTACCTCAATATCTGGCTTTCAAAATGTTGTATAATTTGTGGACCTTTTGCCAAAAGTTTCTTTATAAAGACTATCACACTGAACGCACAGTTGAAATCAGTGATAGGTGTTAGATCACTACCATTTGGTCAAAAGAGATGACCAGGAGTTATCAAAGCAAACAAACACGACCAGCAAGAACATTTTACCTCAGATTTGTTAGTTCAAACACTGGGCCATAAAAGGGTGATATGATGGATAAATTGCTAGATATGATTGGAACATCCAGAACACAAAGCAGAAAGTCCAAAACACTTCCAAGAACTTCAGATGAAGAAGCTTCTACTAGGTTGCTACCAGGCAACACATATCTACCAACCAGCAACTCAAGAAGTTTAATCATCTTCACCTTATCTGGCAAAAGATAAAAGAATTCACTAATTATCTAATCTGAACTAGCAATGAATTCAGGCAGTGAAAGCATATTGACGATGAAATGGTAAATCTGACCGAACACATTGTTTTGCTTCTTTTGTAAAGCAAATGCAAGCAAATCAATCAAGCACTTCAAATGCTCCAAACAGCCATCCTTAAGACAGTTGTTGATTTCTTCAAATAAACAAGTATATATCAATGGCAATTCTTTTGGATCCACTTCATCGCATAATCTTTGAATCAGCCCTGTCATTACATCATGAATAGTAGAAGAGCCTGCATTTTGCACTATGAAGTGGTTACATTATTGAAGAACAGAAAACACTACAAAAATGAACAGCTGTCAATATAGATTTTGCCTGACGGCTATGCAAAAAAAATGATGTTAGGCCTCGCATTATGGTTATGAAACATAATACAGATTTTTGTCTGAAATGAGCCTAAAGTCACTTATGAATTATGCCAATGCCCTGATGAATTCAGCTAAACCATAACACATAATGAAGTGGGACGATGAAGACAAGCAATAGATAGAACATATGGATTGTGAGGAAAGTGCAACTGATGTACAAGAAAATCATAATAGTAGATGTCATTGGTAGAAGGTTATCTGACCATCAGGGAATTTGTCATGGATAGTGGTAAAAGTTGACTTGCTCAACAAGAACTTCAAGACTTTCCCAGCTCTTGAGTGCAGCTTTGTGGAAGTTCCTTTCATGACATGCCACAGCAAAGATATCACCCCGTCTGTCCTTACAGGTGATGATTTTTTAGCAGCCTCAAGTAGAAGTTTCATTAAACCTAAGAGGGAAACATGGATCTGAGCTATTCATCCATACATAAGTATTTTGAGAATTTTCCACTCAATGTTTGCCTGCTTGGTATATACTTCAGCAAAAGAACATAGTGAGAAAAGAAAATTACCTTGTGCTAGCTGATTATTAGGTGCATTCCTCAGCAAAAAAGAAACAGATTCAGCCATAAATTCTCTAACATAATCCTTCGGGAAGTATCTCAGCGCTGATGTGGTCCTTCAACAATGATAAATAAGTTGGCAACCAGTTAGATGGCTGAAGATGGATATCAACAAATGCAACTGGTTTTATAGGTTAACAACAAATGCAAGTAGTTTATCAGATCATGGAGCAGAGGCCATGAAATGAGGTTTGAGCCAATAGCACACGAAGACCTAACTTTTAAGTTTTAAAGATGCAAACTCACCTCAGAATTTGGACAATATCTTTCACTAGATACTTCTGCAAGTACATCATTATATATGACCAAGATGTGAAAACCTGGAAAACAAAAGAACATAAGACTTCTGCTACTCAACTGCAAGAAAGACATATGAACCACACTGAGCGCACAAACCTGCTCCAGGATTTCAGGGTCACGATCGCCTCCATCATTAAGAAGAGCTAAAATGGCATTAGCATATCTTCCTAGAAAACTGTGATCAATAAAACAGGCAAGAAGATCAAAAAAGGTGTATTAAGGACTGTGACCTTTCATAGTGTAACAAAAATGAAGTCTCGTAGTCAATTCTTGCAACAGAACAATGTTTTCAAATCGAGAGACTAATCGCGATTAATCGACCTTATCGGTCCAGCGTGCTCGATTAGGATCCACGACTCGATCAGGAAGCCTGATCGACCGATCGACCGACTAATCGGCGATTAGAGGCGATTAATCGTCCGACTAGGGGTGTTCTCGATTAGGTTTGTGTAACTGGGCTGGATTGCTTGTGGGCTGGTGAGAAAATGAGAGGCCCAAAGCCCACTAGGGTTAGAACTTAAGAAGCAAGACTGGAGAGGCTCCCAGCCAGGCAGCCACCATTCCGCCCCGACCGAGCCGCGCCTGTGTCGGCGGCCGCCGCTCCCTCCATTGCCGCCGCCGCCACGGCCCTTCGGCGCCGCGAGCGAGCTGAGCTGCCCCAACCGGCGACCTCCTTCCCTCCTTTCCCTCCGGCGAGCTCCCTTCTTTCCTCCGTTCCCTCCGGCGAGCTGCCCCGACCCGCGACCTCCTCCTGTCGGCGCGCGAGCGCGAGCACGGGTGACGGGTCCGGCGAGCTCCAGAGAAGATGGCTTCGTCATCCTCTGATAGTGGTGAGCAATCCCTTCTTCCCTCCTTTCCCTCCTCTATTCCAGTGTGCCGATTTGCTGCCAAGTACCATTGCATCCTGTGATTCGTTTGCGTCTTGAGCAGAAGGGGAGCTGAGGCGCGCTATGGTGGAGGTTATAATGCTCAAACCAGATGCACCCAATGCTGGTGGGAGTGGTGACGCTGCCGACCGTCCTTCAGTGGTTGCCTCCACTGGTGTTGTTGGTTCTTCTTCCTCAACTGCTCCAGATTCTGCAGCATATGCTGAGAAGGCTATAGCAAAACTGCCACCGCACCTTGCTAGTACTTCAGTACTTAACTCCTATACTATACAATAATATAAGTGTATATATATATATATATATGGATCCTAAATGTCCTGGACGACTAGTGGACGACTAGGGTCGATCAGACCCGACTAATCGACCCTAGTCGACGACTAATCACGATTAGTCGTCTGGTCCACCCATTGTTCGATCAGACGATTAGGCGATTTAAAAACATTGCAACAGAACATAGAGATTGCATTCCTCTTATGTTGATTTAGCCATAAGGAAAAACTAGGTCAAGGTAATCATCTTTGCGAAAAAAGATACATAACCAAGAAAGCAATAATGACCAGGGTCTACACAACAGTATGATGTGGCCTACACGACAGCATAATGCTACAGACTAGCAACCATGCTGAGTAACCGTAATTGATTTAACTAGAACTCACGACAAAAAATCTTCTAGGATGTCCCTGGAGAGAGCTGTGATCAACCTGCATGTCAAAAAGGAATCCTTTAGACATCCAATAGTAGCTAAATCAGTAACAAACCACAGACCAAACATCTATTCAACATTAAAGTCAAAGTAGCACTCCACTAGTGACCTAGTGAGATTGAAATTATGATCCTACAAGTTATAGCGTACTGGAGCCCATTACTTGACGGAGGCAAAATAAATTAATTAAAAAAATTTAAATTCAAGTTAATTGTGATTTCTATTCAGCCAAAAGAAATAATTCAAAATTAAGGATCACAAGAGGGCAAATAAAGATAATTAATCCACTAGAATACCAATGAAACTATCACATGTATGTAATAAAATAGTTAAATTGAGACCCAACTACCTGTGACTCACTACCAAAAAAAATGCAGAGAGCAAAAAAATAAGGATCACATAGTATTAAGGTGGCTTAAAACTGGCTGTCTTTAACTCATACAGGTTGTATGCAGATTCAACAAAATATCTGTAATTAAGTACAGACACAGGGTATACCACACAAGTTCCATTTATTGTCCAACAGAATAATCAAGGATAACAATTCATTCATGTATAGAAAGTTTTGGCAAATGATCAGATATGAAGCATTACAAACTTGAGTGCATTTCGCCATTTCCAATTTATTTTCTTATTATCTTATGAAGACAATATTTTCAAAATTGTGGAACACAATATCGAACACGAACCCCAAACACGCATCATTCACATATGTGTGACCCAAACCAAACAAATAAGGAAAGGCAATGATAGCATAGCATTTTAAGTGACACAAAGAGAAAGTAATTTCATTCAACTAAGCGCATAACTCCATGATAAACTTACATGAGTATTGGCTCCAGAGACAATCTTGCACTCATGTTCACTCTCAGTAGAAGAGCAGAAAAGAGCTTTTCACGGTGCAATACAATTTGAGGTAGGGTCTGCACCAATGGTATCATCTCCTCATAAAATGAGATAAAATCCTCTGCGGTATTGAGCTCCTGGATTAACACGAGAAATGGAACAAAATTAGAAGTGGCAGTAATTGTCTATAAGACTATAACTATCCATTTGCAATAAAAATAACTAAATTTCCATAGGGCCTAGATATAAGTCTATAACCCAAAACCCCTTCTAAATGTGCTCCTGTTGGACACAAACCATGCCCGTGCTCGGCCTACATCAAGACCTAACCTCTAGCAGTAGCCCAAGCAAGACAGCTAGGGCATCTGACAGCACCAGAAAACTAGCAACAATTCAATGTAGAAGCCCTTACAGATATGTTCCCACCCAGCCCACATCGCACCTCTGCTGATAGTGCTCAGCCTATACCATGCATTCAGCTCCATAACTAGACAGAAAGAGATGTGCTGGTGCATGTGTTGGACCTTCTGAACCATCATATCCTTGGCACAATACCAATCCTCACAGCGCACAACTCATGGTCATGTTACAATCAACTCTGGACTGGGGTGGCATATCTACAATCTGCTCTATAGCAATTAAAGGAACCATGGAAAGGAACCTACACCGACTTCATAAATTGATGGTGACTAGGGAGATGAACTCTGATTCTAGGAGTGTAGATTTGAAAGGGAATGGGAAAAGGAAATCTTTTCGCTGAATCTGTTGCATTGCCTTATAAAACAGTATTACAATGTTGTAGAAATATATTTCGAAATGGATTGTAAAAAGATAGCTAGTTAAAAAGTTAACAGGCTCCTTATGTCTATAAGTAAACATACTTACATATTCAGCTCAGTCTTTTCAATTTTCAAAAAATAGCATCTTCTCTAAGCTCTATTCATGATTTATTGGCCACAAATATTAATGAGTTCATGGCACTTGCCCTATTAGCCCCTCTATGCCATGCATCGAGCATGATGATAACCATTGAACTGTAACATGCCAAGTGCAAGCCTAAAGTGAAGCAATGGTGGTGCCTGATTTAGCAGGTGATGCAACGCAATAAAAGTGGTGGGAGCAGTCAATGTAGAATTCTAATTGAGAGTGATACACTCAACCAGCCATGCATAGTGGTGGACAGTGGACCAAGATACAAGCCAAGAGAAACCTGGCAAACAATGGTGCTGGCTATTGGCCAGAAAGTGAGAAAGGTGACAGAGGCATGATGCAGCTTAAGCGTGGCAATGGAGAATGGTGAGGTAGAAAGAGACCGGCTCTAACAGGGTCAGGAAAGGTTGAGCCAATCAATTGTTTGGGAGGGGGTTGGCAGCAGGAAGTGGTTGAAACTTGTACGTTTTTTCATGCTTCTAGAGTTCCTACAGCACAAGATTGAACCTCTGTAGTTTGCTGGCACGAAGGCTTAAGTGAAAAAAATGTTAGGCGAAAGCAAGAAGTTGGGGCATTAAAGCGTGTAAGATCATTTTTCTATCCAAGCCTATGCATGAGAAACAAACTAGACAACCTAAAATTCTTGACTAGACCCCCAACATTCTAAGTTTCTCTATCACAACCTTGTACTCTGCTAATTCAATCAGAACAATAAGCAAATTAGACGGAACTAAGGTTCCATTTCACACTGAGTGGAATTTCAAAAGGCACTTGTTCTATTTTCTTGGATGTAATCCCGACTAGATAACAGGACAGCATCAACAAACAAGACTTAAGGCGGCAATTTAAACTCTTTCTGATGCTTTAAGCATCAAATTAAGCTCCCCTCTTGCTTCCAAAGTTGATTTTGAGGATAGAAAAAAACTTGAAATAAACAAAGCAAGCGAAGGAGAAGTCGCATACCCTCCACTCCACGAGGGCGTCGATGAAGAAGGACGAGCCGCTGGAGGGCTCAGCCTTCACCGCGTGGAGGCTGCGGTACACATCGATGTCGATCTCCTCCACCCGCTGCGAGAAGGTCTTGAACTGCACAAGCAAACACGGAGCCCATCAGCACCCGTAGAACCCGTACGCGAGCTCGATCCGGTGTCGGCGAAGCAGCCGTCGGGGGGGGGGGGGGGGGGGGGACGCCTACCGAGAAGCGCTTGCGGCTTGACGGGCACGTGTTGAGGCACTTCACCGCCGCGTACGACGGTGTCGCCATGGCCGCCCGGGGGGGGGGGGGGGGTGGGGGGGTGGTGGCTACGAGGGGCCCGGGCGGAACATATGTGGGGGGCTCGCCGCTCGCGGATTTAAGCGGAGGCGCAGCTTTGTTTGTGGCCTAGGGTTTTGAGGAGGCGGTGGGAGGTGGAAGACGCTTGTGACGGTTACGCGGGCCTTCTCAGGGTGGGCTTTTTGGTGAATGGGTCGGAACCGACTTTGATCCGAGGCCCGTGTTGCTTTTCTTTTTTTATCTTCTGTGTTGCTTTTTTTTTTTTGGGCAATCTTCTGTGTTGCTTTTGGTTTTTCTGCTGCGCCCTGTCTTTTCTCTTCTGCCAGTATATACCAGAATCTGGTAATTTCCTGCTGCATTCCAAGTAAAAAAAATTGGTACTAGGATCTACATATTATGATTCTAATTTGAATTTAAATTATCAATAAAAACTCCTGTTAAGTGTTCACTTGTGCCGCTTCAATGGAAGAAATATCCGCACACACAAATGGGTCTATGTATTCAAATTTTCCAACTCAAAGCCCAGAAAAGAACAATGCAATCCACATGAACGGTACACCTCTGTACAGCTGGATAGAAACATATGGAGTATATGCATACTACTATGATCCACACTTAACTCACGATCCTTTGTACTATCCAAAAAAAAAAAACTCACGATCCTTTGACCCTATTTGGAGGTAGCGAAGATAACCAGAAGCTGCAATATTTAACTCGCCTCACTGCTAATCCAGGACAGTGTGGCAGGCTTACATTACATGCACAAATAACTAGACTGGCAAATCTCTGTTCGAGTATATGTGGAAGGGAAAACCAGGATGCAATATTGGACGCCAATCTAAAAGATCGAACCATTGAGGTTTGATTAATTAAATAAGGAGATCAAAGTGCCAAAATCATGTAAGAACAATAAATAAAGCTTTCAGTAGCATGCTAGGATGTCACGAATTGAACTCAGATCTCGAGCTGCAATGCCTGCAAAAACTGCCATCAGCATAGTCCCATGAAGATTGATCCTAGCCTGTTTCGGAACTAAGAGGCTGTTTGGGAGAGCTCTAGCTTGAGCTTCTCCGAAGAGAACCACTCCTAACTAGCCAAACGCTCAAAATGCCAACTGATTCGGGAGGGGATCGGAAGAGAATCATTTCTTCATTTACACTAGGAGCTGGAAGCTAAAAGAAAAATCTGCTTCACCCTACTCCCTGATAATTCTGGTGGGGATCAGGGAAGAATCAAATTCTCATAACTCCCCACCCAGCTCCTTCCTAAGAATCTCATAGAATCACTCCATAGAGCGGAGCTGAAGATTCAGGGAGATGAGCTCTCCCAGACAGGACCTAAACCAATCACCCAATCTAAAGTCCATCTAGACCGATAGATGCTAATGGTAAGTTTCGGTGATTAATGACAACCGTATGCAACTAACGTGTGTTTTGAAAAGGAAAAATTAATGATTAGTCTAGTCTCATATGAAATGTGAAAGGAGACTCCTCAATTCGGAACAACCATGCGTGCAAAGGACTCAATTTTAAAGATTAAGGACCTTTCTAGTCTCAAGTGTCACAAGGAGATGAAGGACACTTGATTTAGCTAGGGTTTATAGTTTTTAGTTCTTGACCGTACTATTAAGAGGGGTTCATGAATTAGTAGTTTGACCAAAATTGAGTTGGCCTTAGAAATCTTGCACACTCGCTCAAAAACAGCCCAAGATGGTCAATAGAAGTTAACACAACACTTGGAAGAAGAAACAATCGAAGTTACATTCAAATCCAAGTCAATTCAGTTGAAAACGAAGAAAAACAGCAGCACCGGTTTAACCGATGCCTTAGCATCGGTGCATCCGACGCTTGGCGGAAGTTCCGACGCCCCTGTCGGTCTATCTCTCTGGATGCAAGCAGAAATCAAATCAACAATCCCTATAGCACCGGTTGAACCGATGGTCCCAAGAAAATCACCGGTGCATTAGATGTACTTTGTTCCAGAGAGCATGTTTTGGTGGACCTCAACTTGTCTTCAGCACCGGTTGAACCGGCGCTTCAGAATCAACCACCGGTGCATTAGATGTACTATGTTCCAGAGAGCTTGTTTGAGTTGATCAGTGAACCTCTTCAGCACCGGTTGAACCGATGCCTCTACGGAGCATGCACCGGTGTAATGACGCAAGCCTGGATACTGTGTCAGAAACCCCAACGGCTACTAATTGGACACAGAGAGACCGGTTGAACCGACGCCTCAAATTTGTCACCCGTCGGTTCTTCCGATGGTCACGGTTAATCTGCAGTGGACTTCCAACGGCTATGTGACCCTCTCCACTCTATATAAGGGCACCCCCTGGCTCATTTGAAGTGCCTTTGACATCTTGAATACCTGAGGCCACCCTTGAGAAGAAGAAAAAGTGCTTTGAGCGAAAGAGTGAAGATCTAGTACATTGATTGTGCTTCAACCTTGAAGAATTCAACATTTGCAAGTGTAGCAAGTGTGCTTGAGCTAGGGTCAACTGAGTGTAGGTCAAATGAAGGCTTAGGAGCTTGTTGCTCTTGGTGTTTGACGGCACCTAGCCGGTCTTGGTGATCGGGAGGTTCTTGGTGAGCTCTTGGAGTTTGTGGGAGCCCCAAGACAATAAGATTGTACACGGTGTGAAGCTCGCCGTTCCGGAGATGGAGAAGAAGCATTCTTAGTTATCACTTGCTCCTTGGTGAAGCAAGAGAGCTATACCCTTGAGTGGGTGCTCCAACGTGGATTAGGGGGGAGCGTCAACTCCTCAATACCACGGAAAAAAAATCCGGTTGTCTCGTGTCCCTTACTTTTATTTCAAGTAATTAAATCAATTTGTTGTTATTCTTGCTTTTGATCGCTTGTAGATTGACTAGGACAACTTGCATGGTAGTGTGAACTCTTGCTTAGATCTTGATCTTGCTAGTATGCAACCTTCTAGACATTATGATCATGATAGTGTGTTTACCTACCTAAGGACTTTTTACTAGTGTGCTCTAGTGACTAGGTTTCAAATTTATAGATTGGGCAATACTAGTCTAGGTTGAGAACTAAGTAGAAATTCGAAAAAGTCCCAATTCAACTCTCTTCTTGGGCCACGATCCTTTCACAATCACTACCTCTGGTACTAATTCAGAGCCCTCACGATTGCCGATGTGATCAGCAGCTCCCGAATTCCATCGATCCCGCTGTGGCCGCCACTCTTAAACAGCATATAACGGTCAAATATAAACAAAATGTTAGATTTAATATGGCTTGGTCCATATTTTATTTAATTAAATCAAATAAATTCTAAGATCCATTTTAAATATTATATGCAATATTTAGTGTGCCTGCCGCCTGGTCCAAAGCATGGTGCATGCATGACGTGGTGTGTGCGTGAATTGGTTTTGCTGCTAGCTATTTATGGGCCGGGAGTAACCTACGAGAGAAATGAAGGTGGAATTGAGAGCTGTCGCATGATGAATGGAGTTTCACTCCAAACTAATTGCATGCGAGAGTTATTCCATTCTTAAATTCTGGAGTCACAGGAGTTTTCAAACATGATGACGGAAGTTTCTTCCGTGGGCGAATTCTTCTGTCGCTTGATCTCCCGTGTCTTCTCGGTTGCTGCTAGCTGCAATATAAAAACCTTCTTCTATCTTGCATAAAAATACTTTTTAGTTTTTTGAGCGAGAGAAATCCACTGCTTTCGCTACTTGCTAAGTTTTCCCCGTTCCGGTTCTTGCGCGCACAAGCACTGGAAGAGTGGACCTCCGAAACACTGATGTTCGTGAGTTCGCCTGCTCGGGTGAAGACCGGCAATCACGTTTTTGGGGAGTGTCGGCGACGGCATGACTACTAGCCTCCACTCTACTCCTTGTTCCCGGCTTCAACCTCGTCTTCTTCCCGACGTTGGCGCTAGGCGTGGTCTTCACTGCAACATCACTGCACTGCATCAAACGGGACGACTACATCAACAAAGCACCATGTCGCTTTCAGGTGCTTCCGGCTCTGCCGCTGGGTATGCTAATCTTATTGTCAAAATTGCAATCTTTGTGGCTAGTATTAGCAGTATGATCGACATGCTTTATTTGAGAAATTCCACATGTCATGCCTTGCGTTTTAGCACTAGATTTATATTCATGATGACTTTGATGTTGTATTCTTTGGATAAGCACATATATGATATCATACAATTCTTGCTTGCATCATTTTTATGAATTAAATCAAACATGATTTTGCCTAAATTTCTAAATCCAAAAACATGATATTAGGCAATTTTCATCTGTTGGCTTTGCGGGTATGTTGAAACCACCGCCGTTTGAGGGCACTCACTACAAGAGGTTGCGCCAGAAAACTATTCTGTGGTTGACCTCTATGTGTTGCTTTTATGTGGTGACTGAGCTGCCTACTACTGTTCGAACCGTTGATGAGCAACGTCAGTTCGATCATGATGACACCAATTGTAAGGCTGGCTTACTAAGCATCATTGGAGATTCTCTCATTGATGCATATAGACAGTTTCCGACTGGTAAGGCTATTTGGGATGCACTTGAGGCCCGTTACGGTGTTTCTGATGCCGGTTCTGAGCTGTACATCATAGAGCAGTTTCATGACTATCGGATGGTTAAGAACCGTCCGGTGTTCGAACAGGCTCATGAAATACATGCACTGTTGAAGGAACTTGAGTTGTTTGGGTGTGCGCTTCCCGATAAGTTTGTGGTGGGTTGCATGATTGCAAAGCTGTCACAATCTTGGACTGATTTTGCAACTTCTCTGAAACATAAGAGGCAAGAGTTTAGCACTGCTGAGCTTGTTGGAACTCTTGATGTTGAGGACAAGGCTAGAGCAAAAGATGTCAAAGGCAAGAAAGTCGTTGAGTGGAGTTCCAGCGCATATGTGGTGCAAAAGAATCGTCCCAAACCACATAAAAAGATATTTCAGCAAGAGTTTAAGCAGAAGCCCTCCACTTCTTTCAAGAAGAGTAAAAAATGATGAGCAAGGACAAGATGAATTGTTTCACCCGTGGCAAGACTGTGCACTTTGCTAGAGAGTGTCCTGAGGCTAAGTGGAAGCCTCCTCCACAGAAATTAGTTAACACCATTGAGACTGAAGCAGCAACTTCTAGGCTGGGCGGGCTGGCTCCTTGCTGATGGGGAAGGGAGAACGTGCGGCTGTTCATGGTGTTGGTACGGTCGTTCTGAAGCTTACTTCGGAAAAAATCATGCAGCTCAAGAACGTGCATCATATCCCCTCAATAAAGAAGAACTTGATTAGTGGCTCCTTGCTCTGTCGTGATGATCACAAGCTAGTATTTGAATCCAATAAATGTGTTATTTCTAAGTATGAAACTTTTGTTGAAAAAGGCTATGAGAGCGGAGGCTTGTTCCGCTTGTCTTTGGTTGATACTTGCTTTAAGTCTGTGAACAATGTGGTTAATAATGTTGAGACTAATATTTGGCATTCGAGATTATGTCATGTTAACGTTGGTTGCACGTCCCGCTTAGCTAGTTTGAATTTAATTCCTAAATTTGATGTAGTCAAAAATTCAAAGTGCCATGTGTGTAGAAGCAAAACAACCTCACAAGCCTCACAAGGCTGCTGCGGCGAGAGAGTTGGCACCACTTGAATTAATTCATTCAGATATTATTGAGATGAATGGATTATTGACCAAAGGTGACGGGAAATATTTTATGACACTTATAGATGATTGCACTAGATTTTGCTACGTGTATCTGTTGAAAACAAAGGATGAAGAGTTGCATTATTTTAAAATCTATAAGGCTAAGGTAGAAAACCAACTTGAAAAGAAAATTAAACGGGTGTGTTCTGATCGCAGAGGAGAATATTTCTCAAATAAGTTTTCTGAGTTTTGCGTGGAGCATGAGATTATTCATGAGACGACACCGTCATACTCACCACAATTCAATAGGATTGCTGAGAGAAAGAACCATACTCTAACTGATTTGGTTAACGCCATGTTAGAAACTGCGGGACTACCCAAGGAATGGTGGGGTGAGGCGATTTTGACAGCGTGTCATGTCCTGAATAGGGTGCCCACAAAGAACAAATAAATTACATCATTCGAGGAATGGGAGAAAAAGAGATTAAATCTCTCTTATCTGCGAACATGGGGTTGTTTGGCAAAGGTGCATGTGCCAATTAACAAGAAGTGAAAGCTTGGACCTAAAACCGTTGACTGTGTCTGTCTTGGTTATGCTATACACAGCGTGTGTTATAGATTTTTAATAATAAGTTCCAAAGTACCGGATATATTTGAGGGTACTATCATGGAATCGAGAGGCGCAACATTTTTTGAAGATGAATTTCTCGTGAAAAATACACCTAGCACTTCTAGTCATGATTCTGTTTTTTTAGGATATCCATGAACCAATAAATAATACTGATTTTGAAACCCATGTGGAAACTCCTGAGGAGGATAATAATATAGTCACTCGAAAGAGTAAGAGACAAATGATTGCAAAATCTTTTGGTGAAGACTTTATTATATACCTCGCGGAAGACACTCCCACAACCATTGCTGAGGCATATTCATCCATTGATGCTGACTTATGGAAGGAAAGAGTACAAAATGAGATGGATTCCATTATGTCTAATGAGACTTGGGAAGTGGTTAATCGTCCTTATGGATGTAAATCTGTGGGGTGTAAATGGGTGTTCAAAAAGAAAATGAGACCTGAAGGTACTGTTGAGAAGTACAAGACAAGACTGGTGGCTAAGGGCTATACATAAAAGGAAGGAGAAGATTACTCTGATACTTATTCACCAGTTGCCCGACTTACGACCATACGTGTGCTAATATCCTTGGCTGCCTCACACAGTTTTCTCATTCATCAGATGGATGTTAAGATAACTTTTTTTAATGGAGAGCTTGAGGAAAAGATCTATATGGATCAGCCTGACGGATTTGTGGCAAAAGGTCAAGAGGTTAAGGTTTGTAAGCTGCTAAAATCCTTGTATGGCCTAAAGCAAACCCCTAAGCAGTGGCATGAGAAATTTGATAAAACTTTAACATCAGCCGGCTTTGTAGTGAATAAAGCTGATAAATGTGTGTATTATCGGTTCGGTGGAGGTAATGGTGTCATTTTGTGCTTATATGTGGATGATATTTTAATATTTGGAAATAATATTGAAGTGATCAAAGAAGTAAAGAATTTTTTGTCTAGCAATTTTGAGATGAAAGACTTGGGTGAGGCTGATGTCATTCTTAACATTAAGATTTTGATAGAAGAAAAAAATGGTGGGGTTACTCTTGTGCAGTCCTACTATGTGGAAAAGGTACTAAATCGTTTTGGGTACGATGATTGCGCACCAGCTCCAACTCCTTATGACCCAAGCGTGATTTTGAGAAAAAATCGAAAAATTGCAATAGACCAATTGAGATACTCACAAATAATTAGTTCTCTCGTGTATTTGCTCTTGAGAGAGTATTACGCTATCTATAAGTCACAGTGAGTTATGGCATTCACTTTACCGGGTATCCAAGGGTACTAGAATGTTATTGTGATGCTAATTGGATTTCTAATGCTGATGAGCTGTATGCCACAAGCGGATATGCGTTCCTACTTGGTGGTGGCGCTGTTTCCTGGAAGTCTGGCAAGCAGACTATCTTAATGAAGTCTACAATAAAAGCAGAACTGACAGCATTGGATACTGCTGGCGCTGAAGCCGAGTGGCTAAGTGAGCTTTTTATGGATTTGCCGATTGTAGAGAAACCTATACCGGCTATATCCATGAACTGTGACAACCAAACTGTGATAACAAAAGTAAACAGTTCTAAGTATAACATGAAGTCCACGAGGTATGTTAAAAGGCGCTTGAAGATTGTCAGAAAATTGAGAAACTCCGGAGTAATATCATTGGACTATGTCCATACTTCTAATAATCTGGTAGATCAGTTTACTAAAGGTCTATCACGTAATGTGATAGAAGGTGCATCGAGGGAGTTGGGTTTGAGACCCATTTGAAGTCATTCCATAGTGGTAACCTGTCCTTTGTGATCGGAGATTCCGTGAATTAGGATGGTGAAACAAGCTAGTGGATGGCTGAGGGAGAGACTACTTAGAATGAAGTCTAGCTCATTTGAGATGCCCCGTCTCTCCAATACTGTAAGGGAGGCTGATTAATTTCTTAATATGTTCCGAGTGGCTTTATTTAAGCAGGGATGTTGTCCTACTAAATATCCTAAAAGGAGCACACCTATATGAGTTCGACTGCTAGTCACAGTCTATGAGAAGTGGGTAATCTCTAGATGCTCATGAAAGGCTTTAAAGTGTGACTTATATACTTCAAACAGAGGGGATGCTTGTTGCAGCCTAGTACCAGAAAATAACTTCGGTGAAATCCACTTCGCACAAAACTGTCAATTTAAAGCATAGTCCATTGTTCAGTTGTGAATGGGTCTATAACTCCTGTTCTAGATGGATGTTCAAATTAACAGTCCCCGTCGAAATTCTGGGCTGCCTGGTCCAAGGCATGGTGCATGCATGACGTGGTGTGTGCATGAATTAGTTTTGCTGCTAGCTATTTATGGGCAGGGAGTAACCTACGAGAGAAATGAAGAAGGTGGAATTGAGAGCTGTCGCATGATGAAGGGAGTTTCACTTCAAACTAATTGCATGGGAGAGTTATTCTATTCTTAAATTCTGGAGTTACAGGAGTTTTCAAACATGATGACGAAAGTTTCTTCTGTGGGCGAATTCTTCTATCGCTTGATCTCCCGAGTCTTCTCGGTTGCCGTTGGTTGCAATATAAAAAGCCTTCTTCTATCTTGCATAAAAATACTTTTTAGTTTTTTGAGCGAGAGAAATCCACTGCTTCTGCTGCTTGCTAAGTTCTCCCCGTTCTGGTTCTTGCGCGCACAAGCACGGGAAGAGTAGGCCTCCGAAACACTGCTGTCCATGAGTTCGCTTGCTCGAGTGAAGGCCGGCAATCACCTTTTTGGGGAGTGTCGGCGGCGGCACGACTACTCGCCTCCACTCTACTCCTCCCTGTTCCTGGCAGCAACCTCGTCTTCTTCCCGGCATTGGCGCTAGGCGTGGTCTTCACTGCAACATCCCTGCACTGCATCGAGCGGGATGACTACATCAACAAAGCACCATGTCGCTTTCGGGTGCTTTTGTCTCTGCCGCTGGGTATACTAATTTTATTGTCAAAATTGCAATCTTTATGGCTAGTGTTAGCAGTATGATCGACATGTTTTATTTGAGAAATTCCACATGTCATGCCTTGCTGTTTAGCACTAGATTTATATTCATGATGACTTTGATGTTGTATTCTTGTGATAAGCACATATATGATATCATGCAATTCTTGCTTGCGTCATTTTTATAGATTAAATCAAATATGATTTTGCCTAAATTTCTAACACAAAAGAAATGAGAATATTACAATGATAAACGTGAGATAGATAGCAACACCGAAAAAACTCCTATCCTCCATGGGCTATTATACGCCAGACGTTCAAAGAACACGGGGTGATTATATAGCACAATCTGTCATTTGACATGCTCTGAGAAAGTGTTCCCTCATTCAACAAGCACCTCGCGAGACAAGATGATCCATGTCAAAGTGAACCTACAGAGAAGGAAACATCTTCAAATTACAAGCCAGGAAATTATTTTAAAAGAGGTAATACTTAAGAAATTGCAGCACTTGAACCCTTGAACCAAGAACTTGCGATATAGTGTATATTTTTAGAGTTTTCGATATAGTGTATATCAAGGTGCATAGGAAATTTATAGATCTAGAAAAGATAAACGACCAATAATTTAGGAGGGAGGGAGTAGATACCACATCATGATTATATGTGGGGAGTGTTTCACTTGCCTATTGTTGTCAAGTAGACGTTTGGGATATGATCTAGTTTTGCCTTGTGAAAATTCCTTGCAAACTCGGAGTGCATATTAACAAAACGTGCCTCTTTAAGGGACGTAAGAAGACCAACACCGAATGGAACATCCCGCAGCTCCTGGAGACCAGTGATTTCAAGATGTTCGAGGCTCAGCAATGCGCCATCATGTATGAATATTTGATTGACGTGTGGCAAATCCCACAAGTAAATCTTCTTCAGGTTTCGGAAGCAATCAGCATTGAAATGTAATTGTTGTCCGGTATGTACCTTTCTAAGAGATAACGATGTTAGGTTTGACAATTCAGAGAGTCGTGATAACTGATTCTCTGTGAGCTGACAGTACCAGAGATCTATCTGAAGAAGTGAATTTCCATGGTTTATGAAAAAAGGAGATGCGAAAGTTCCTTCTGACAATTGGCCATACAAATTACATTTCAATTAGCCATTTATTTTCTCTTAGATTAAATAAATTGCTCCAGCTGGACAATTTGACATTTCCAAATCCTCTTCAAATTGTCCAGCTGGAGCAATTCATCATCTCTGACTGCTCTAATTAGCAATCTTGAAAGCTGGTGCATCTTTGATAGAGAGTCGCACAATTGTGCACAGTGGCCACTCCTTATATCACAAATTTTAAGAGTCCTAAGCTGGGATAAATTTCCAAGCTTTGCAACAAACACAGCACTTGCTTTGAAACCTTCCAAAGTATGCAATTCTTTCAAATTCCACAGGCCCTTAAATGGCTCCATAGCTTCACAACAATTGAAAATGCTGTGTGTTGCATCTTCCAATCGCCATGCAGCAAGGTACCGCAATTTCTTCAGTTTCGAAAATCCTCGAGAGAAATTCAGAAATTGGGTACATTGAAGACTCAGTGTTTGTAGATTGTGAAGCTTTGTAATAGATCTAGGGAGTTCCCTCACATCGGTTTCATTGAGACTCAAAAATCTGAGATTGAATAACTCCCCAACTGAGTTAGGAACAGTCTCAATAGGCAGACCTGACAAACCTAACACTGCAAGGTACTTAGACTCAGAGAAAATAAAAGAATACCACGAGGACAATGCAGTGCTGGTGTTAAATGCTATGAATGTGCGAAGCCTCGATGGATCCATGTTGGATCCTATGTCACTGCAACAGAGTACTGACACGCGACGGGGATGCGATCCCACATGTACCACCTGCTTAGTGTCATCATAAATTGTACAAAAACTCTCATTTTTAGACAGGAAAATGGCTAGTTCTCGCACAAGATCATGCATTTGAAGACATCGAATCCTACCAAAACTATTTCTCTCCACAACCTGAAGCATGCTTCGTTGCACAAGCTCTCCCAGATAACCTTCAGCTATGTCTTCTAAGCTGCATGCTCCTTTTTGTTCAATAAACCCTTCAGCGATCCATAGTCTAATCAATCTTTTTCTATGTATCAGATCGTCTTCTGGGAACATAGCACAATACAGGAAACAGTTCTTCAAATAGTCTGGTAGGTATTTATAGCTTAGATTTAGAACTTTCTCCACATGATTCAAGTTCTCATTGTTATGTAGCTCCCAAATAATTTGATTATTAAAGAGCTTCCACTCTTTAACACTCTTAGTTTTCAGGGACAGTAAGCTCCCTACTGCCACAAGAGCTAATGGCAAGCCATCACATTTCTCCATTATGTCTATACCACACTGGATTAATTCTGGAGGGCAGATATGGTTTCTAACTTTTGGAAATGCTTTCCTGCAAAATAATATCCATGCATCTTGGTCATTTAGAGGCTCTACTTTTATCTTGCAACCATCTTCAGCTATTGAAGCTTCTTCCTCAATTCTTGTGGTGATAATCACTCGGCTTCCAAGACTGTTATCGATGAGAACCTCTCTAATCTTGAAAAGAACTTCAGCAGTCCAGACATCATCCAATATGATCATATACCGTTTTTTATCCAGAATTTTCGTCAATCCTTCTCTTAGCTCTATGCTGTTCATTGTTTCAGGATCAAATTCTTTCTTGTCCTTTCCGAGAAGATCTCTTAGCATCTTTCTCCATATATCTTCGAGTTTATATGACTGGGAGATAGAAACCCATGCACGGCAATCGAAGCTGCACGCTTCGTTTTTGTACACATTAGTGACAAGAGTGCTCTTTCCAATGCCACCCATGCCCCAGACGGCAATGATTCGCAGCGAACGTTCTTGAAAATACAATGATTCAATCAAGGATTGTCGATACATTTCTTGTTCAGTTTCATAGATCGCTACAGGAATATCAGTCCCATAATCTAATGGTTTGGCCCAACGGTCCCTACTTTCAGAAAGTTGCTTAAGCTCTTGATTTATTCTTTTAACTTCCTTAGCAATTTCGTCTAGTGAAAACAGAGAATTAGGCTTCATGATGTTTTTCTTGACATGGTCCCACCATGATCCTTTCTGGTTTTGTTTCCCAACCATATAGATAAATTGATCCACCATGTCTTCCATATCATAGGCCAATCTTCGGACTTGCCTTCTCCAAGTTTCTATGACTTCACCTTTCCATCCTCTCCTCCCGGTTCCCTTAAGAAATGCGTGAACAAGCTCGAGTTCATTCCTAATCAGTCTCATCTCGTTTGGGAGTGCTTCTATATACTCAGGTTTCTTTGCAAGCAAAGGTCTAGCGTACTTCAGGGTCTCCGCTGCTACAGCTAGGCCAATCTTTCTTACAACAAGCAGAACAGCAATCTCTGCCATGTCTTTTTGTTCAATCGACTTCAATATTTCTAAAAAATATAGTAGCAGAAATCAAGATTTGCTGACAGCTTCCCTAGGACACCAAATCAAAAAGAAAGAAAAGAAAACTTTTACAAAGCAGTGCATCATAAATTATTTACGTTCAAAAAAATTCATAACTGTAACACGATGGAGATAGTTCTTTTGAAGTGTGATGAAATACCTCGGCGCTTGCTGAAAATCGTTGAGATGTGCGGATATCCTTGGTCAGATGTGGCTGTTCGGAGTACATGCACTTCTTGGAGACAGAACGAACATGGATAAATGGCAGGACAACAGGATAAATGAGTGAGCAGTCCGCATCTGCAATACCATTTTTTGGAAGAAAAGAGGATATTGCGTAAGTTGGAAAACAGTACGCATTGTTATCGATTTGGGCAACACAAGCAAGAAGTAGTACCGGCTCCCTTTCTTGTTACAGAGCGACAGATTCCAAATCCCTGATGTTCCTTTCTGTCTCAACTAAATGTGCCGCACTCTGCTCTCTGCGCGAATGGACCAATGGTAGCAATGTTCCCCTGATGTAGGGAATGAAAACAATAAGAGAAGTTAAAGGAGGAGAGCGTAGCGCGCCTTCGAAAGCATGGGTTCAGACTTCGGAGTGTCTGCTTTGATGAACCAAGGATACGAGGGTCTCGGGTCTCCCCAGCTGCGAATGTAGCAATGGCAAGATGGGCAAAACGAGCGCAGACTAGTCTCCCGATTAGTTGGTGTCTTGCCTCAAAAGAAAAAAAAAAGGATTAGTTCGTGGCCGTCCAAACATTATTAGCCACGGATAATACTTCAACCACTCCAAGTTGCCCTCCTGGAGTAAACAATTGAGAATGATTTTTTTTTTTGCGAAAGGACGGGGATTTCATTAAATATGGTCAACAGTACAGTCCCCACTTACATAAACACCCTGGAAACTAAAGAAGAAAAGCAGAAAGGTACATAGACGACTTGTTTGCAAAACTTCATAGCTTCCAGGCGTTTCTCCGGTCACCGCGACGACTGGCCATGGCCACTGCTCGCCGCCGACCACCGTACTGCCCTGCTGCCCCCGCCGAAGTGGACCCACGCATGTGAAGCCGCAGAAGCCAACCACACAGAACCACCTCCATGCCGCATGTAATCCACTGAATGAGCATCGGCATCCACTACGGCAGGAGCAGCCGGCGAAGCTCTCCGCCGCCGCCGGCGAAACCGACAGCCGGAATCCAAATCCCACAGACGGGGAAGACTGGAAGCTCCCACCCCTTCGCAGAGATGAAGCAAGCCACAAGCCGCATCGGATTCGTCGTCCCCCTTCAATCGAACCAGATCGAAGGAAGGAACCAAGACCAATCCGTCGGCAACAAACGCACACAAGAGGCCAAGCCACACACTATCCCGGCTGCGACGACCGCCATGACTGCCAAGGACGGAACTCACACCGGGAAGCACAGGCACAACCAAGACGCTCAGGATGAGCAAAAGGCTCACACACAACTCACCGACGAAGAAGCCGCTGGGGACGAAGCGGAGCACGACGCGCCGGCCGAACACTTTTCTGGATGAAGAACTCGTCACTGACGAGCAACACGCCAGGGAAGGAATCCAGCACAGCAAAATCCCCAGTTGACATGGGGAACAAGGAGCTGCCCTACCTAGATCTACCCTAGACTAGGAGCATATACAGCCAAGCAACTGAATCCCTCAGTTCCCCTCCCTCTCCGGCGCCGAAGCAGCCGCCGGAGAAGAGGAGGAACCGGAGGGAGCGGCGCCGGCACGGGATTTGCCTCCGATTCGCCTCTCTGACTGTAGCCGGAGAAAGGGGTTTTTGATATGCGACCTGCTCACGGAGTATCTTCTGTTGCTAGATATGCTATTCAACAATGCGATGCCTGCTATGCTTATTTTTAATGGAACCGGCAAGAGTTTTGGGGGAGTGAAAGGGAACAAGGAAAAAGTCTATTTAACCCCAGCTATTCATGATGGATTACATCACCCCCAAACTATAAAATCAGATACTCTACCCCATGAACTTTCTAAAACCAATCAAATAACAACCCCAGGTGGTTTTGCTACAATAGTATGGTTTTTTTATCTTTATTTATTTTTTCTAAATTTTTGAAAAAATATAGTATCGTAGAAAAATCATAAAATGAAAATTCTAATTTTGTTGGACTCCGCGTGAGTAGATCTACACAGTAAACATATAAAATGGTATTCTTTGATACAAAGTTTTTGCCATAGTTTTAAATCTATATTTTTCTATAATTAATTGAAACAATTCATAGTTGCAGCTTCTATGGTCTAATTGTGGTGAATGGTTGGCATATTATTGTATACTTGAAGTATAATATACATTTCGTACTCATTGGATCACATATTGCTTAATTATAAATTTATTTAATTTTATGATTGTTAAATCTATGCATAAAATAATTTTTACTATAGTTAAAACTTTACAATAATAGATCTAAAGCTCTAGCAAAAACTTTGTACTAAAGAATACCATACTATATGTTCCCTGTGTAGATCTACTCATATGAAGTCCAACAAAATCATATTTTTCTATTTTATGATTTTTCTGCGATTTACTATAGCTTTTTAAAGATTCAGGGGAATAAATAAAAAAAGAAAAAGACAAAATTGTGCTATTGTAGCAAAATCACCATCCAAAACCAGCTGGGGGGTTATTTCGCCGGTTTTAAAAAGTTCAGGGGTAGAATATCCGATTTTATAGTTTTGAGAGTGAAGTAGTCCATCATGAATAGTAGAGGGTTAAGTAAACTTTTTTCAAAGAACAACAAGGCCTAAGTAAAAAAGATACAAAACGCGGCGGCCTAGCCTAAACTCTGGCCACAAATCACATTTAGCTCTTGCCAAATGTCAGTCACGGGCTTCCTCCTTGACTTTTACGAGTTGTGTATGGATCGAGGACTCTTTATATAGGAAGATTCTCTCGTTCCTCTCGTTCCTAATCTTCCGGGAAACAAGCAACAATAGCAATCGCATCGTCTCGTGGCAATCCGATTAAAGCACCTATCGCTTCCACCAGTGAGGGTGTGTTTAGTTGGTGAAAAGTTTGGATTTCGTTGTTATTTGACAAATAATATCTAATTATAAACTAATTAGGCTTAAAAGATTCATCTCATAGTAATTAGTTAGACTGTGTAATTAGTTATTTTTTTCAACTGCATGTGTCCAAAAATTTGATGTGACGGGTAC
Source organism: Panicum virgatum (assembly GCF_016808335.1). Classification (NCBI taxonomy): domain Eukaryota; kingdom Viridiplantae; phylum Streptophyta; class Magnoliopsida; order Poales; family Poaceae; genus Panicum; species Panicum virgatum. Next base: position 36,540,168 of record NC_053140.1, on the reverse strand, counting down.
TGTAGGAATTTTTTTGAGAACTAAACAGGGCCTGAGCTGCATTCTAACAGATGTTCCAGGAGGCCGTATCGACAGGCATCGTGGGTAGGGATGGTAAAGGGTCCAAGATTTTGAACTAGAAAATTTAAAAGCCGGGCTTTAAAAGGGTCGGACTCTAATCTTATATAATTTTGAGCTAAATAATTTAAGTGTCTTGTTGGGATGTGAAGAGACCACTAGGGTCATGACCCATTACCACCCTTACTTGTGGGTATACTGCCCCTGTTCAACCCAAAGACACCAAAAATAATGTCTAATGAATAGCTAGGAAAACAATACAAATGTGCTAGCACTGAATTTATCTGCTCAAAAATTATCAGTGTCCAAATTTTAACTGGAGCGAGAACAGGATCAAGTCCACGTTGCTAGCTGAAGGGCTGGCGCTGAGCAAGAGCTCAATGCGGTGAGGAGTGGCAGGGCCGATCCTGAGGATTTGGGGGCCCAGGGATTAGAGTTGGGGTCCTCTAAAGAATAGCGATACTAATTATATATATATATTACTAATCGTCCCCCTCATCATCAAGATAATTGATCATCTGAAGAGGCCCCCTAACCCTCCTCTGGACATCCATAAGCACAGAGCCCACGCTCTCCGGCTCTGCATGAAAGGAACCAAACTGATCAAGATAAAGATGAACCCTTTCCCCACGATGCAGATGCCAGGGAACACTACTCTCAGTTGCACGAAGCTCCTTCATAAAAGCATCGCTACCCATATCTTCTTTAGCTACAAAAAAGAGTAACCACTAGCGTAAATACCTTTCTTCTTCTGTCCTTCGGCTTTGCTGACGAGGACATTAGAGATGGGGACCTTCGGAGGCTTCTCCAAAGTCCACTTATCCTTCGCACTAGAAACCTTCGAGCAGTGGCGGAGCTTGATCTCCGATTTCAAAAGAATGAGGGGGCCCCTCACTGTTCATTATGTGTAAAATTTGCAAAGCCAGGGGGGCCATGGCCCCATTTGGCCCGCATGAAGCTCCGCCAATGCCTTCGAGAGCCGACTCAAGCCAGTCTCAGGAGCACTATTTTTGCTCTTCTTCAGAACCGGTTCATCAACACCCTTCAACGAGGGGATCGAAGCACCAGGACCTCTCCCTCTCTTCTCGCGCGGAGCTCCACGAGGACCATAGACAACCTTCATATCCACAAAGCAACGGTTAACCTGACATGCTCCCGACAACACTCCACAAATGAATCATGCTCCTTCGAAGTGTAGGGACCGGCCAAAAGCAAAGCCTCCTACTCTACCTCCTCCACGATCAACTCGTCTGAAACACCCGAAGGTTTTTGCAAACGAAAATTTGGATACGGCAACCTCTCCTTCAACCCGGAAACCTCAATCTTTGCAAATGAGTCCGGCAACCAACCGCAAGACAAAGGCCAGATCTTTGCTGCGATAAACTCCTCGATCAAATCAGGACCGCTTACAACGCCAACTGCAGAAGCAAATGCAGCGCATCAATCCTTGTAACCAGGCACAGACCTCTTGAACTCCACCTTGGTCACAGAGTCCAAAAGCTCCACCTTCGCAGCAAGAGGATAACAAACTTCCCCCGGGTGCTGGGAAAGCAATCTTAGCATAAAACCAATATTGAACCCAGTCATCCTCCCACTTGTTCTTCTGACAAAAGGACAGTTCAATGCGCTCAATCTTCTGAACCTTGTTCGCCCGCCTTGGGTGGAACGAGCAACAACCACTCTGCGCGGAATACACTTTATCATCATCTTCAAACGAAACCTTCCGCCCCTGTGGATGCATCTCATAGAGCCTGCAAAACGCATCAAAACGCATCTGCGTTGATTGGACCCCCGAAGGTTTTGACGGCCCAGAAAAATTTGGAAAGCTGCACAATGGCATTTGGTGTCAACTGATGCAACTTCAATCCAAAACGCTCAAGAATCTGGGGCACAGCCGGATCAAGCAGAAAACGCAAACCCGCAATAAAGAAGTCCCGAAATACCACACATTCATCTTCCCGAGGGTCAGGAATCTCCTTGCCTTTCGAAGCTCTACAAACTCCAGGCCCAAAATACCCTTTCTGAACATACGAATCAACCAAAGATCGCGTAACAAAAGAACGACCAAACCTCAAGGTCGGCGGCGGCTTGTCACGCGACCCCATCAACTCCGAAAGATCAGCGTCAACCTGAGAAATATCCTCCTCGTTATCGGACAACTGCTGCTCCTCTAACGAAGGTTCAGGATCTACCACCTTGGTTGTAACCTTCAAACGGGCCATCCCTAAATTTTTAAACCAGACATCATCACATCAAAAGCTGATCAAATGAGAAAACAATCAAAACAAAGAAAAGGGCAAACTTACAGCAAACAAGGAAAGCAAACCCAAGAGCTGAAGGAGGATTGCTTCCACGTCGCGAAGAAGGGGGCGAATCAGAAATCGCCGCGTGTCAAAAGCAAACAAGCGGGCGATGGTTCACAACAAAATGTGAGCGTGAAAGCAACCCTCCCCCTCGACCTCCTTTTATAGGAAGGGTAAAAACCATTGTACATGACAACGGTAAAATCGAGGAGAAGTCCAAACGACGTCAAACCAGATGGCAACACGTGTAATCTAAACCTTCGGCTCGTGCTGACCTCCGATCTTTGGGGGAGACATTTTGGAAGAAGACAAACAGTCAAATCTTCTCTTCGAGAGTTCTGCCAGCCGGAGCAGCCCTCGCCCCCGAGGGGCTACTGTTGGGGATTGTCCCCCTCGTGAATGTCGCAAGAGCCTAAGGCATCAAAACTCGCAATCCATGCTAACGAAATCAACTCGTTTCCCCTTTACGAGATTTCAGGAAAGACAAAATCTTTGGGTGCTTCGCCCGAAGGTTCGAAGGATCAAGCTCAGCTTCCCTTTCGAAGGTGTAAGGCGAAGCTTCGGATGATGATCCGAAGATTCGATAATGGGCACCGATCCGAAGGCTCAAGACTGAAGTACCTACACGCTGTCGGGGACCCTCGGACGGGACGACCGAAGGTTGAGGCCGAAGGTCACGAGGCATCATGAGACACGTGATTCAAGTTGGAGTGAACAAATTGAACCGTCAGACCAGTGGAAATTACCAAATGCCCGCGTTGTAATCTCCAGACCTCCGAGAAAACTGGAGGGGTAATATGGGAATGTAGTAATAAGGTTGAGGGTATAAATAGTCCACTCCCTCAACATTGTAAAGGGTTGAACATTTTTTAAAATTATAGTGCAATTGCGATTGTGCACTTGATTCTACTTATTCTATCGCCATTCTCACCTTCGTCACTTATTTCTCTGTTCGGTGATCACAAACTAGATCCCAAAAGTTTATACCACTTCAATAAATTTATTAACCTAAAGATAGGATGAATCAGTCCTTTCACTTGCCAGCAACTTGCTCTGACTCGAAGATGGGGCTGCGTGTTTTCTTTTAGATTGCTTGGATTGTGCAGGTTTTATTATATTGCCAAAGGTGTGGTACTTGCCTGACTAAATGCATTGGCGGCCTGCTGTTGCGACTTTAATGCAGTAGCGCTGACTTTTTTTTGAGCCAGTAGCACTGACTTAATGCGACAGAGTAATGCGATGCGGAAGGGAACATTGGGAAAGAGATGCCGCAAGGGGCAAGGGTAAAAATGGAAATTCACAGTCCCTAGTTGAATTGGTGATGATGAGGTGCGTCGCTGTGGCGTCAATGTCGGATCAGGGATGACGAAATCAAGCTGGATTCGAAAGTTTTAGAATGAGAACAGCCGTTTTCGTAGTTTAGGGATGAAACTGAGCTTTGGTCGATAGTTCAGGATGAAATTGCTTATTCCGCCAAAATTGAAGAGGCCTAAAGGTGTACATGGACCAAGCCTAGGGGCCATGGCTCTAGTAGTCCTAGCACCTAGGTCCATTTCCGGGCAGATGCTAGCCATATTCAAGCCCCGAGAGGGCTTCAGAGTGCTCCGACTACATCACTGTAGCACACTGTGTGGATACTGTAGCACCCTGGAGCCGGAGCCGGAGCCGGTGGAGCCACGTTTTTTTGCAGCTCCACTGTCTCCAACTCTTTCGTAGTTCATTTTGGATCTCGATTTTCATTTCGACTTCTTGCTATAGTACGAAACAATATAGAACAGCACAGCTACAGGAACATTTACTGTAGCATGGTGCTGGAGCCGACCGAGGTAGAGCCCTCCCAAACAGGACCTCACTCTGGTATTGATTTATAGATGAATGATGAAAAGGGAAAAAGTGACCCTTAGCCTAGAGACTTCGTTCAGCCGAGGTCCTCGCCTTCCCGAATTCTGATCACCAGTTGTGCCACCGTGCCGGAGGGAGCGGCAGTGCTCCAATCCGAGGACCACCGTCAACCAGGTGTTCAACGAAATGGCGACGCTAGCGTCCGGTGGCGCGGAGGGTGGAGCCGTGGAGGGGCGTGAATGCCGTGAGAGCCCGTGACGGTATTGCGTCTGTAGGTGGGGTGGTGGTGACAGCCATGTAGCGGGCTGGTGGTAAGGAAGCGTTATTTTTATTTTTATATTTTTGGAAAACATTTTTTACAGAAATATATTTTCAATATCACAATTTACAGTTTTGTACCCCTGCCGCCCGGCAGGGGGGCGGCAGGGACTTATATGTAAATTAAAAAAAATATTTGCACGGAAGCCCTTGGCGGGAGCCTGCCGCCCCCCTGCCGGGCGGCGGGCCCCCTGCCGCCTCTCTTAATGCACCACTACTACCAGCAGCAGCAGCATGAGCAGCAGTACCACCACCTCCAGCATCAGGATCAGCACCTGAAGCGTCCCCTCATAAGAGAGAACTTAAATGTGATACAAATATCAGTCCCAGGAGGCTGATGCCACATTTATTACATCAGATGGTTCATTACCGTACAAACCTCCGAGGAGGGCACTCGATACAGATGATAATAATAAGTAACCAAGTTACGACATAACACCAGAGCGCGACCTACATGGGATCTAACTCGGGCTCAGAGTACTGCGTCAGCGAAAACATCACGAACAGGGCCGGTTCCACAGGCAAGGTTGGGTGTAGAGCGATAACCCTACTCAGCGTCGTCTGGTACGAAGTCTGGGTATTCCTCTGTAAAAAGTAAGAATGGGGTGAGTACAATTGTACAAACATACTCAGCAAGTCCAACCACACCCACGGAGGGGGTTATATCAGAATAATATGCACAGGTAAATCAAGGGTAATGTTACGGTTTAATTTGCAGAAAGCTAAATTTTATGCAGGGGTTTATTTAGCAGAAAGCATTTCAGAAACCAGTTTTTGTATTGAGAAACACGGAGTTCAAGTTTTTAACTGCTACCGGACTCCCCGTCCGTCGTAGCACACGGCACAACTGCCGGACACAATTTCAAAACAACTCACGCTAGCCCGTCCCGAAGAAACACTAGTTATGTGACCACACAGTAACTCGCCCAGTACCGTGGGCACGGCTATTCGAATAGCTTTTAACTCTGCAGAGGTGTGCAACTTTACCCACAAGCGGGTACCACAACACGAGCACCGAAGTGTCGGTGTAGATCCCGACATAGCCATTACCCACCTTAGCTAGACCTGATTCGCCATCACGGGATTCACCAAGGGGTCATCGACCTATCTCTGAGGTACGACCGGGGTATAAGTCACACTGAACATATCCCTTCTCCTTAGTCACCCGTTGCTCTCAGCCCTCCTGATGGCTATCACATCAACTAGTGGGGTTTATGCTAAGCCGTCGCCCATTCAACGGTCGAGTGGTTTGCACGATAGTGGAGTTAGGTGAGACGACACACCAACTCGGTCCTTAGACACGACAAGGTGGATATCTCCCTTCTTTGCCCTGCCACATTGGCACGAGCACACCAAATGGCAAATCCGTAGAAATGCCATCCATCCCGTCTAAACTTTCTTTACAAAAACACCACATTTATCCCATCCCACATACGCACGCATTTTCTTTATAAAATAAATAGTATTATGAGTAAAGTCCTAAGCGTTCTAATATCGATTAACGTCCAAGCAAAATCAGACATTAATCTAGGTGGTCAAGGAATGGTCATCACAAATCAAGGGGTGGCTATCCAACCGTGTTTTCATGCAAGCGAAACATATGCAATTTTATAAAGCAGGCCATTGGGTTGTGTTTATAAAAACTAGGATAGAAACATGCATCAAAGGATGGGATTGAACTTGCCGTCTTCGTAGCCTTCGGGGAGGTCTTGTCCTTCGGGTTCGGGGTCGCGGAACTGATCCTTGTTCACTTGCTCGCAGTACTGCTCATTCGCGGGCTCTCCTTCGTTCTCACCGCGATCTACGACGCAAACAAACAAACACACCATCAAAACACAGAAAATAAAGATTCATCGTTGAGTTCGATTCGGAATTAATTATGATATGGAGATAGAAGTGATATCTTTGAGTGGTTTGCTAATGGCACGGCTCGAAACTATATTAGAAGTGGCCTGGTAATGTTTGGAGTCGATCGGAGTTGTTTTGGCGCATGAAATAATAGATTTTATAAGGGTTCAGGGGCTAGATCATGAATCAGGGACCTAGTTGTGATCATCCTTGAGGAGGCAGGGGCCTGTTTGTAAATTATAGAAACTTTTGGACTACTCTAGAAGGGCCAAGGACATATTTAGAATTATGTTTGCATGTGGAAAAGGTTTATTTGAAAATAGAGTAAAGGGCAGGGTTCTTTTTGAATAAAAGCAATAGGTGGAAGGGTTCTTTATGGAATAGAGGAAAGGGGGAGGGGTTTTTGGCAAAGTTGCCATCCCCTTCCTCCCCCCCCCCCGTGCTGGGAAACAGGGGAGGGAGGGTGGCGCTCATCGGCGGCGGCCAATCCGGCGGTCTGGGCCTTAATCGCGGTCGGGTGGAAGGGGGAAATGGAGCGGGGAGGCGCGGGGTCTGATCCCCGGCCGCGGCTTGGGTTGGGGTGAACCGGGGCGGCCTATCCGCGAGGGCGAGTGGCGGCGAGCGAGGTGGCGCCGCTGCTGAGCCCGGCGGCGGCCAAGAGGAGAGGGAGAGGCACCAGGGGGCTCGGGAGCTCGACTTCCCCTGCTCACCTTGGTTTGTAGGGGAGTAGGGAGGCCGGTCCACGGGAGGCAGTTGTGGCTGCGGTGTGGGTTCGCGGCGATGGCGCTGGAGCTTGGGAGGAGGCGCGGCTCGTGGTGGTGGCGGTTGCGGAGCTCGAAGGCGGGGCTTGGGGTCTATTTATAGCGGCGGGAAGGCGGTGGGGGGTCCGGCGGTGCGAGTAGGTGCCGCCCGCGGGCGCGCGGCGGGCCTTAATGGCGCTTGGCCGCGCTCGCGCGTCGTGGAGCGGCGCACGGGCAGCGAGGTGGTGCAGGGATGATGGGACGTGAGCGGCAGCGGTGAGCACAGGGCGGCGCTGTGCGGCGTGCGCACGTGGGCGGGGGTCAGGGTAGCGGCGAGCGGGACCGGGCGGCCGGCGAGTGGCGCGGTCACGCGTGCGCGTGCGCGTCGAGGCGGTGAGCAGCTCAGGGAGAGGTGGCACTGGCATGGCAGCGGCGGGCGGCGCGGGCACGCGGGCATGGCAGCGGCGGGCAGCGCGGGCATGCAGGCGTGGCAGCGGCGGGCGGCACGGCGGCGCTCCGGGCACGCGGTCCGCGTGCGTGGACTGGCTCGGTGGGGCGCGCAGCGGCGCCACGACGGGCGGTGCAGCCGTCTCGGCCCGGTGCGGCGAGTGTTGTGCGCGCGTGCGCGCGTGCACGTGGGCGCGAGCACGCGCTGCAGGTGCCGTGGCCCGGGCACGAGTGGCAAGGGAGGGAGGCGCGCACGGGAGGGCAGGCAGGGAGTGGCTCGGGGCAGGCAGGCGCGATGGGGAAGGAAGGGAGGAAGGAGATAGAGGAGGGAGGGAGAAAAGAAAAAGAGAAATGGAAGAAAAGAAAAGAAAAAAGAGAATGGAAAAAATAGAAAAGGGAAAAGAAAAAGGAGGGAGAGAGAAAGAGAGGAGGAGGGCGGGATTCGCGCTGGGGACGCAGCGCTCGGTCGGCCACGCACGGCGCCCAACATGCGTGGGCGCGACGCGAGGGTGAAGGGAAACAGGGTGATAGATTCGGTTGTCGGAGTCAGGTCCTTCAGGGATCGGGAGTTTGGGCGGAACAGGGAAAATTCCCGAAAAGTTAGGGTTAGGGTTTTAGGGAAAACTTTGAGCTCAACGACGAAAACTCGATTTTGAAACTAATTAGCGCATGTTTTAACCCAGCGAATTTTGAGATGTTACAAACCTACCCCACTTGAAATGAATCTCGTCCTCGAGATTCGGCTGGTTCCTAAACAGGTGGGGAAACTCCTTCTTTAGAGCGTCTTCGCGTTCCCACATAGCTTCTTCAACTCCGTGTCTGCTCCACTGGACTCTGCATATCCGTACTTCGGAGTTTCTGGTCCTCCTGGTGACAGTGTCTAGAATTTTAACCGGTACCTCCTGGTATCGCAGGTCTGGCTACAGATCTATTGTTTCAACTGGCACGTGTTCTGCTTCAGGTACCCTCAAACACCTTCATAATTGGGAGATGTGGAACACCGGGTGTATATCCGACATTTCTTCTGGTAGCTCTAGGCGGTATGCTACCGCTCCAACTTTCTTCAGAACTCGGTACGGTCCAATGTACCATGGGGCCAATTTCCCCTGTACCTGGAATCTTCGGGTTCCTCGAATGGGTGACACCTTGAGATACACGAAATCTCCTAAGTTGAAACTTATTTCCCGTCTTTTCTTGTCGGCGTAGCTCTTCTGTCGGGACTGGGCTGCTTTTAGCTTTTCCCTAATCTCAGCAACTCTTTCTTCTGCTTCTTTTATGAGTGCGGGCCCGACTAGGGCACGTTCTCCAACTTCTGACTACATTAGGGGAGTTCTGCACTTTCTCCCGTAAAGAGCTTCGAACGGTGACATGCCTAAACTCGCTTGATAACCGTTGTTGTATGAAAATTCTGCATAAGGTAAACTTTGTTCCCAATCCTTGCCATAGGTAAGGACACATGCTCTCAACATATCTTCCATGATCTGATTCACTCTTTCTGTCTGACCGTCTGTCTGCGGGTGATAAGCGGAGCTGAAATCCAACTTGGTGCCCATGGATTTATGCAGACTTTTCCAAAACCTAGAGGTGAACTGGGTCCCTCTATCTGAGACAATGCGGCTGGGCACGCCATGCAACTTCACAATGTTCTCCACATAGAGCTTGGCTAGCTTTTCTCCGCCGTAATTAGTCCGTACGGGTATGAAGTGAGCCGCTTTAGTGAGTCGGTCTACTATTACCCATATGGAGTCGTGTCCCTTCTGGATCCTAGGCAAACCTACTACAAAATCCATTCCTATTTCATCCCACTTCCAAACCGGGATGGGTAGGGGTTGTAACAGTCCTGCTGGCTTCTGATGTTCGACCTTGATCCTTTGACAAGTATCACAACGGGCGACAAACCGTGCAATATCCGCTTTCATCCCATTCCACCAATATTTCTGTTTTAAGTCCATATACATTTTGGTGGATCCTGGGTGAATGGAATATGCCAAGTTGTGAGCTTCATCCATGATTATCTGCCTGAAGTCTCTTTTCTGGGGCACACAAATTCTATCTTTATACCATAGGGTTCCCTTATTATCCACTCTAAAATCTGGTGCCTTATTTTCTCCAGTCTGCCTTCGGATTTCCATTAGCCCCTTATCCGAACTTTGTGCCTTTCGGATTCTGTCTTCTAGCGTGGATTGGACGTTCAGCACTTGGCTGGAGCCTCGAGGGACAATGTGCACATTTAATCGTGCCATTTCCTCTCACAGATGATCATCCTTGGGTCCATAGGATTTCCGACTTAGGGCATCGGCTACTACGTTTGCTTTCCCCGGGTGGTAGTGGATTTCCAAGTTATAATCCTTAACCAATTCTAGCCATCTTCTCTGCCTTAGGTTCAGATCTGGCTGGGTGAAGATGTACTTCAGGCTCTTATGGTCGATATAGATTTCGCACTTATTTCCAATCAAATAATGCCTCCAAATTTTAAGAGCATGCACTACGGCTGCAAGTTCCAAATCATGGGTCGGATAGTTCTGCTCATGAGACCTGAGCTGGCGGGAAGCATATACAACAACTTTCCCGTCTTGCATCAGCACACAACCCAACGCTTGTCGGGATGCATCACAGTAGATGACAAAATCCCGATGAATATCCGGTAGGGTCAGCACTGGGGCGGTCGTCAGTCTTCGCTTCAATTCCTGGAAACTCCTTTCACACGACTCCGTCCAGGTGAATTTCTTCTCCTTCTTGAGCAGCTCTGTCATGGGCCGGGCTATCTTGGAAAATCTCTCAATGAATCTCTGATAATACCCAGCTAATCCGAGAAAACTCCTGATCTCACTGACATTGATTGGTTGCTGCCAGTTGGAGACTGCTTCGACCTTCTCGGGATCCACTGCTACTCCTTCCGCGGTCAGAATATGACCAAGGACAGCTACTTTCTCCAGCCAGAACTCACACTTGCTGAATTTGGCGTATAGCCTATGCACTCTCAGCTTTTCCAAAACTACCCTCAGGTGCTGCTCGTACTCCTGAATACTCTTCGAGTAAATAAGTATGTCGTCGATGAAGACTACGACAAACTTATATAACTTGTCTAGAAACACCTTGTTCATGAGATTCATGAAATAAGCAGGTGCATTTGTCAGTCCAAAAGACATCACCGTGAACTCAAACTGCCCGTATCGGGTGACAAAGGCTGTCTTCGGGATATCACTCTCCCTGATCTTGAGCTGAAAATATCCGAACCTCAGATCGATGTTGGAGAAGTACTTGGCTCCTTTTAACTGATCAAAAAGATCATCGATCCTGGGAAGGGGGTACTTATTCTTGATAGTGACTTCGTTTAGTGCCCGGTAATCTACACATAACCTCATACTTCCGTCCTTCTTCTTGACGAATAGAACCGGGGCTCCCCAAGGTGACGAACTTGGCCTGATGAAGCCAATTCGTTGTAGTTCTTCTAGTTGTTTCTTTAATTCTGCCAACTCGGAGGCTGCCATCCTATAGGGTCTCTTGGCTATCGGGGCGGTTCCAGGGACAAGGTCAATAACAAACTCTACATCCCTATCCGGTGGCATACCGGGAAGTTCTTCAGAAAAGACATCTGGGTATTCATTCACTACCGGGACTTCTTCCAAGGACTTGGCTTCCATGCTAAACACCATCGGGTTCGATCCACTCTCCCGGGTATGACAGGTCACTCGGACTCCTTCTGGGTTCGTGAGGTGTACCACCTTGTCAATACATCCTATGAGGCCATTGTGTCGGCTTAGCCAGTCCATTCCAAGGATCACGTCTATTCCCTTGGACTTTAGTACTACTAAGTTTGCTAAAAATTCTACCCCACTTAAATTGATCCTTACCCGTAGACAACCCAGTTGACACTTGATGTCACCTCCAGGCGTCCGGGTTAATAAGGGTGTTTTTAGTAGTACTATAGGTATTTTGTACTTTTCCACAAAATTCGAAGATATGAATGAGTGTGATGCTCCAGAATCAAATAACACTGTTGCAAGGGCGGAGCTGACTAGGTACTCACCGAGTACTACGCCCTGAGCTCCTTGAGCCTCCTGTGCGTTGATGTGGTTGACGCGGGCTCGTCCAAATGACTGTTGGGGCTGCCTCATCTGCTGACTGTTGCTGTTGGCGTTGCTATTGTTGCGGATGGGCACTCGGTTGGCACCGGTCAGGACTGGCCTTTGTCCATTCACTGTATTAGAAAAGGCTGACATAGCTGGCTTGTTCTTGGCATAGGGGCAGTTGGCGAAGAAATGCCCCGTCTCTCGGCAGTTGAAGCAGGTCCTCACATTGCTGTTGTTGGTGGTGACCTGGCTTGCATTACTCTGCAGGGCCCTCATGGTGCTCTGGCTTCTGGGCTGGGTGTTAGGGGCTCGTGGTCCTGTCACTTGAGACTGAGTTATGTACTGCATTGGGGCTTGGGACCTTGGTGCGTTGTAGCTGAAGCTTCTGGGCCTCTGGAAACGATCCTGCTGGCGAGACTTGCTCTCCAGGAATTTGCGCTTGTTATCCTTTCTTTCATCAGCCTTGGCCTTCTCTGTGAGGATTGCCTTGTTCATCAAAGTGTTGAAATCAGAATAGATCTGAGGGGTGAGCAGGGTCCTGAGTTCTGGGTTTAGTCCCTTCTTGAACATATCCTGCTTCTTCTCGTCGTCGTCCAATTCTTCTGGTGCATAGCGAGCCAGCTCCATAAACTGGTGTGTATACTCTTCCACCGACATACTCCCTTGCTGAAGTGCGCGGAATTCATCCGCCTTGCGCTTCATGGTGGCCGAGGGGATATGGTAGCGGCGGAACTCCTTCACGAATTCACTCCAAGTGATGGTGGAGGCATCTTTGGCAGCAGCGCAGTAATTCTCCCACCAGGCTAAGGCAGACCCGGTGAGTTGATGTGCTGCCAGCAGAACTTTATCTCGATCCTGGCACTCGAACGGCTCCAACTTCCTCTGGATCACACGCAGCTAGTCATCTGCATCCAAAGGGTTGCTAGATCCAGCAAAGGTGGGCGGCTTGGTCCTTAGGAAAGCCGTTAGCTTGTCATTCATGGTTTGTCCTCATGGCTGCCTATTGACAAAGGCATTGGCCAGTGTTTCTAGGATGAGGGTCTGATTGTGGATTATTTGTGCCAGGTCTCCGAGGGGTGGGGGTGGGGGTGGTGGCAGTGGCACTTCTTGATTTTCTCCTCGGTTCTGGCTCACTTCTTGTTCATCCTAAAGAGGGTTATGTCCATTCGGCTGCACTCCCACATCAGCGACTGGAGGGTTCCGAATGCGGGAGGCCCTCGTAATGCTTCGGGAAGCCATCTGTAAATTGGGTAGAGTTTTTGTGAGATTTGGGATTAAGTGATGTTTAAGTTATTTAAATCGTATTTTTTTGAAAAGGCAGAATCTATCTTTTGCCGACAAGCAACAAGCACACAAACATAGCAAACAACAAGCACAAACAACTTCATTACTGCAAGGGGGGGTACAACACAGGGCAAGACTAAACACGTACTACACGTCCGGGTACAGGTTCACACTACAGGTACAACTGAAGCCTGGGGAGCTGGGAGGGTACAATACTAGGATAGCATCGGACAATTTACTCGCAGGGCGAGCCTTCTTCTGGGGCGGAGTTTGTGAGCAGTCCTTGCTCGCCGTCCTCTAAGTTCCCGTTCTCCTGGGGTTGCGTAGCAGCTTCCCTTCACCGACGACAGTAGACCCTTCGGGGTTCTCGGGTGGGGCTTGTGGGGTTATCACGAGTGGCCCCCATCCTATGACGGGTGTCCCGAGTAGAACATGGTCTTCCCCAATTGCCGGGACTGGGGTTCCACTTCTGGTCCATTCTTGCGTACGCCAGTCTCGGGCTTGCCCGAGGCTCTCCTGTGCAACTGCTTCGCTGCTGACCGCGGCTGCGGCTCTTGCCTCGGCTTGGGCTGCTCGCACCTATTGCAGTCTCACCGCGAGCTCTGCTTGCTCGGCTCGATGGGTCTGCTCCCTCAGGATGTTGGCGTGCTCGTCAAAGAGTTGATCCAAGGCGGCTAGGTAGGTAGCCACTTAGTACAGAGGGTCCACTTCATGGCAGCGCCGTTCCAGGCTTCTCATGCGTGCCTCCCAAACTGGGGTTCTGATGGCCGGTGGAAAGAACCTCATTGGCATGGGGGCTAGGTGTTCTTCAAAAATCCGGCACAGGTAACGGAGTGCCTTTCTGATAGCCAAGGGATAGGTGTCTTGGTGTCTAAATCCCGTAGCTGTCACTCGCCATGACTGGATGTCGGGGTAGCGATCACTTCTGGCGATGACTATGATCACCCTGCAGCGGAGAGTGCCATGATGCTCGTACTCTCTGCTGTAGTATCTTGGGCGTTCCGTGACGCCAAGGCTTTCCAGGGCGTTGATCAACAGGCTGGGGAAGCCAGGTGCAGCTTGGCAGTCGCCCTGGGTCCATCCTTCCTCAGCCATCTGAAAACAAAGATAGGGTGAAAACTTGCACAAATATTTGGGGTACACAAAGGGAGTATATGATATTTATTATTGCAATATGGTGGGGTACAACTCCATGGTTACATGATTATTAGGGCAAAGGTTCTAGCTTGGGGTGCTACTCCTATCATGGGGACTCTTCCTCGATCCTAAGAGGGTGCTTCTTCAGTGGAAGGTACTGATCCATCACGTCATCTTCGGTCTGAGTACCTTTATCCCAGTGGGTTTCTTCGGGTTCTTCTTCTTTAGTCTGAGTACCTACATCCCAATGGGTTTCCATGGGTTCTTCTTCTTCTTCCTTTATCCATCCACCTATTCCTCTGCGAGCCTCGTACTCTCGCATTCGGGCTTGGAGGGCGGCTAGGGAATCCTCGGCGCGTGTGGCTCTTACCTGTTGTTCTTCTAGTTCTGTCTCTTTTTCTTGCATTTGGACTTGGAGAGCGGCTAGGGAATATTCGGCGTGTACGGCTCTTGTCTGTTGTTCATCCAGCTCTTGGGTTGCCTTCTCTGCTCTGTGGACTTGTTGCTTCAGTTGTGCCGCTTGTTCGCGGTAGAGCTCATCCAGGCCGGTGAGATAGATGGATAGGTGAGAGACTGTATCTTCTAGGTCTTCTTCTTCTCTTCCAAGTCCTCTCATCCGGGCAATCCATGTGCGTCCTCTTCCTTCAGTCGGCGGAAAAAATCCCATAGGAGTCCACTGAAGGTGGTGCCTGTAGATCACGCGTAGACGTCAGAGGGCTTTACGGGCGGCTTTCCGGTAGGTGTCCGGGAAACGGAACCCAGTGGTGGAGATGAACCAAGGGTCCACATCAGGGTAGCGGGTGCTTCTTATATGAAGATCATCAGATCACACCGAAGAGTGCCCTTGGTGTCGTACCCCCGATAGAGAAACTCTGGTGGGTCCACAACTCCGATGCGTTCCAGCTGAGTATCAGTAACTTGAGAAGCCCGGGCTCTGCGTGGCAGATTCCGCCAATCCATCCATTGTCAGCCATCTGAAACAGGGCAAGAACCAGTGGTTAGTGTTTGTGTGAAAGAAAGATTAAGGAAAGAAAAGTCCTTGTGAAAAAGGGCCAGCAACAGAGTTTCGCTCCTAGGGTCACGTCCTACGGCCAACCTATGGCTCTGATACCACCTGAAACGTCCCCTCATAAGAGAGAACTTAAATGTGATACAAACATCAGTCCCAGGAGGCTGATGCCACATTTATTACATCAGATGGTTCATTACCGTACAAACCTCCGAGGAGGGCACTCGATACAGAAAGCATTTTAGAAACCAATTTTTGTATTGAGAAACACGGAGTTCAAGTTTTAAACTGCTACCGGACTCCCCGTCCGTCGTAGCACACGGCACAACTGCCGGACACAATTTCAAAACAACTCACGCTAGCCCGTCCCGAAGAAACACTAGTTATGTGACCACACCGTAACTCGCCCAGTACCGTGGGCACGGCTATTCGAATAGCTTTTAACTCTGCAGAGGTGTGCAACTTTACCCACAAGCGGGTACCACAACACGAGCACCAAATTGTCGGTGTAGATCCCGACATAGCCATTACCCACCTTAGCTAGACCTAATGCGCCATCACGGGATTCACCAAGGGGTCATCGACCTATCTTTGAGGTACGACCGGGGTATAAGTCACACTGAACATATCCCTTCTCCTTGGTCACCTGTTCCTCTCAGCCCTCCTGATGGCTATCACATCAACTAGTGGGGTTTATGCTAAGCCGTCGCCCATTCAACGGTTGAGTGGTTTGCACGATAGTGGAGTTAGGTGAGACGACACACCAACTCGGTCCTTAGACACAACAAGATGGATATCTCCCTTCTTTGCCCTGCCACATTGGCACGAGCACACCAAATGGCAAATCCGTAGAAATGCCATCCATCCCGTCTAAACTTTCTTTACAAAAACACCACATTTATCCCATCCCACATACGCACGCATTTTCTTTATAAAATAAATAGTATTATGAGTAAAGTCCTAAGCGTTCTAATATCGATTAACGTCCAAGCAAAATCAGACATTAATCTAGGTGGTCAAGGAATAGTCATCACAAATCAAGGGGTGGCTATCCAACCGTGTTTTCATGCAAGCAAAACATATGCAATTTTATAAAGCAGGCCATTGGGTTGTGTTTATAAAAACTAGGACAGAAACATGCATCAAAGGATGGGATTGAACTTGCCGTCTTCGTAGCCTTCGGGGAGGTCCTGTCCTTCGGGTTCGGGGTCGCTGAACTGATCCTCGTTCACTTGCTCGCAGTACTGCTCGTTCGCGGGATCTCCTTCGTTCTCACCGCGATCTACGACGCAAACAATCAAACACACCATCAAAACACAGAAAATAAAGATTCATCGTTGAGTACGATTCGGAATTAATTATGATATGGAGATAGAAGTGATATCTTTGAGTGGTTTGCTAATGGCACGGCCCGAAACTATATTAGAAGTGGCCTGGTAAAGTTTGGGGCCGATCGGAGTTGTTTTGGCGCATGAAATAATAGATTTTATAAGGGTTCAAGGGCTAGATCATGAATCAGGGACCTAGTTGTGATCATCCTTGAGGAGGCAGGGGCCTGTTTGTAAATTCTAGAAACTTTTGGACTACTCTGGAAGGGCCAAGGACATATTTAGAATTATGTTTGCATGTGGAAAAGGTTTATTTGAAAATAGAGTAAAGGGCAGGGTTCTTTTTGAATAAAAGCAATAGGTGGAAGGGTTCTTTACGGAATAGAGGAAAGGGGGAGGGGTTTTTGGCAAAGTTGCCATCCCCTTTCTTCCCCCCGCGCTGGGAAACAGGGGACGGAGGGTGGCGCTCGTCGGCGGCGGCCAATCCGGCGGTCTGGGCCTTAATCGCGGTCGGGTGGAGGGGGGAAATGGAGCGGGGAGGCGCGGGGTCTGATCCCCGACCGCGGCTTGGGTTGGGGTGAACCGGAGCGGCCTATACGCGAGGGCGAGCGGCGACGAGCGCCGGCGGTCGAGGTGGCGCCGCTGCTGAGCCCGGCGGCGGCCAAGAGGAGAGGGAGAGGCACCAGGGGCTCGGGAGCTCGACTTCCCCTGCTCACCTTGGTTTGTAGGAGAGCAGGGAGGCCGGTCCACGGGAGGCAGTCGTGGTGGCGGTGTGGGTTCGCGGCGGCGGCGCTGGAGCTTGGGAGGAGGCGCGGCTCGTGGTGGTGGCGGTTGCGGAGCTCGAAGGCGGGGCTTGGGGTCTATTTATAGCGGCGGGAAGGCGGTTGGGTGGTCGAGCGCGGCAATGGCGAGTAGGTGCCACCCGGCGGGCAGCGCGGCGGGCCTTAATGGCGCTCGCCCATGCTCGCACGCCGTGGAGCGGCGCACGGATAGCGAGGTGGTGCAGGGATGATGGGACGTGAGCGGCAGCGGTGAGCACAGGGCGGCGTGCGCACGTGGGCGGGGGTCGGGGTAGCGGCGAGCGGGACCGGGCGGCCGGCGAGTGGCGCGGCCACGTGTGCGCGTGCGCGCCGAGGCGGCGAGTAGCTTAGGGAGAGGTGGCGTGTGTGGACTGGCTCGGCGGGGCGCGCAGCGGCGCCACGGCGGGCGGTGTGGCCGTCTCGGCCCGGCACGGCGAGCGTTGTGCGCGCGTGCACGTGGGCGCGAGCGCGCGCTGCAGGTGCCGTGGCCCGGGCACGAGTGGCAAGGGAGGGAGGCGCGTGCGGGAGGGCAGGCAGGGAGCGGCTCGGGGCAGGCAGGAGCGACGGGGAAGGAAGGGAGGAAGGAGAGAGAGGAGGGAGGGAGAAAAGAAAAAGAGAAATGGAAGAAAAGAAAAGAAAAAAGAGAATGGAAAAAATAGAAAAGGGAAAAGAAAAAGGAGGGAGAGAGAAAGAGAGGAGGAGGGCGGGATTCGCGCTGGGGACGCAGCGCTCGGTCGGCCACGCGCGGCGCCGAGCATGCGTGGGCGCGACGCGAGGGTGAAGGGAAACAGGGTGATAGATTCGGTTGTCGGAGTCAGGTCCTTCAGGGATCGGGAGTTTGGGTGGAATAGGGAAAATTCCCGAAAAGTTAGGGTTAGGGTTTTACGGAAAACTTTGAGCTCAACGACGAAAACTCGATTTTGAAACTAATTAGCGCATGTTTTAACCCAGCGAATTTTGAGATGTTACAGCACCGTCACCATCATCACCATCATCGGCCGAGCTGCTATCCTGGGACTCCTGATACGGAGGACTACGCTTACCTTCGCCATCATCAGTCTCGGTGTCGCTGCTCACTGATTTTGCTGTTTCTTTGCCTTTTAGATGCTTCGGTTCACCCTTCTTAGGCCCCTTCTGCAACTTTCTCTTCCCTAGGTGAGTGTCACCTATATTTTGACGTGCCCAATCATTGATGGAATCATTCCCCGTAGCCTCACGTAGATCTGACACGTTTATTTGATCTCTGACAATATGAGACGGGAGAGGGTTGTCGCCGTCATCATCATCCTCGTCCAGAACTGGAGCCCGATTAGATCTACCATATTCCATCCATTCCCGCACCGGATTTTTCTCATCATAGAAAGAAAGATGGGCCAGCTGGTCAATGAAATCACCTTCTTCACGCATTAGTGGGCCGGAGACCTCCTCAAGTCGGAGCCGAAGGTTGTAGTTGACATAGACAAGCTTATTAAGTTTCTTGTGCGACAACCGATTGCGAACCTTTGTATGCAGCAAGGCAAAAGTACTCCAGTTCCGCTCGCATCCACTGGACGAACATTATGTCAATATAAATCACTTCAAATAAGCATTATGTCAATAGAGTTTAAAAATAGACAACTCGGGTGTGCTTACCTGGACCCACATATGTGCCTATGAACACGTCACCCAACCTCTCGTCCACCACCTCAATATACTCTTTCAGTGTGGAAACATTTGTTCCAAAGAAAGACTGCAGCTCCTGTTTCATAGTCTGGTAGGCCATCACGACTTCGCACATGTTCGGCTTCTTGTCCTGATCAGCGAAGCGAAGGAACTTGTATATTGATTGAACCGTGTCGATGATATATTTCATTGCATCCCACCACTCCATACTTGAAAAACTTGCATGAGTATATCTACCTTCTTCGGTATTCGCCCATTTGCTGTGTTGGAACTCAGTAGATGCCATCCACTGCATGAAATGATCACGTTTCCGATAGATGCTCTCTAGGAACATGTAGTTGGTTCCAAATCGAGTGGCATTCCACTTGACCAACTCACCACCGATTGCGTTCCTCATCATTGTATTCAATTGACCATGATTGTGTAACCAATTTGAAATTCGCTTACACTGCTTGATGATAACACCATGTTCAGGCCTTTGAGCTATATCCTTCAACATGAAATTGACGGTGTGTGCTAGACAAGGTGTCCAAGCTATGTGGTCATACACGTCACTTAGTAGTTCCTTGCACGACATTCTCCGGTCCAATCTCTTCCACCACCTTTCAAATCTCCTGCAATGGAAGACAGATTGTTTAGTAACATGACAAAACATACACAATGTGAATGGAACATGTTTAGGGACTACCTTAAACAAATATGCAGCATCTTGAGTTCTTCCAGTCGCATCAATAGACTTATGGAACCATATGACCCCATTGCAATATATCAAAAAGTTGATGACACTCATCCTCGTCGGACCAGTCCATGAATCACACATCAACATGATGCCAAATAAGGGCCAGTCTTTCTGAAACTTTACGTACCTCGTCTTCAAGTCTTGCTCATTCTGATCAAGGTACTTGCCATCAATATCCCGTCCAGTGGGTGATGCGATACCTTCACCTGCAACCATATCAAAATCATGAGATACAACAATGTAAGCTCATAGGTATCATTGCAATGAAAGAAAACTTACCCCATTTCTGTGTCTCCCTGACCGCGCTGATAAAGTATGGACTGTCAGCCTGTCTTTCAGGTACTCCTGCAATATGGAAAAACTTTGACCAAGCTTTACCAATAGCTTCCTTTGCATTCTTACCCTTCTGCATCCAGGAGCCTGTATCAATCCTTGGTTGCGTCATTCCTCTTCTCCCACCAGCTGCCAAGTTATAGTCCTCCACCACAGGACTCTCCCTCTGTGAAGTGGACCTTCGAAACATCCTCTGCATAACATTCCCCCTTGTCGAACCACTACCCCCTCCACGCTCATATGCACCTCCTCTCTGTTCAACCCCCCGTCGGAACTCTGCTTCCGCTCTCGATAGATCCAAGGCACGCTGCACCTGAGCCTCCTCATCTTCTTCATCACCGGGATAGTTTCCCTCCGCTGCAGCCTTCTCCCGTCTCAACCTCTCTCGGGCCGGTCAGCAGTTGCCTTCTTTGCCCTATCCAACTCACGCTGAAAGAAGTCCCGCACATCAGGTGGCACATTCCTGCAATGGACCACCTCCGCCCCGCGGTGAGCTAAATGTTGCTTCAATCTTGTTGCACCACCTCCTCCTTTCTGCGTACGACAATAGTTGCATCGCCATACAGGATAAAGATTTTCATCATGTTCCCATACAACATCTCTATCTCTCCCAGACATTTTCTACCTGCATAAATGGACAACAAAAACATCTCAATCAGATAAATAGAATCCTAAATCCTACACCTAAATCTTACCTAAATCCTAAATTAGTACACCTCAATCTTATCTAAAACCTATAACTTTTCAGCCATACACCTAAATGTAACCTAAATCCTAAAACAAATCATCTAATATTATAAATCATACACCTAAATATGCCCTAACCAAGCATTCTACTCAAAAATTTTGAGCTCTTACCTTCTCTCCCGGTCGGGTCGGTTACCGGCGACACCGACCGGTATACCGCTCCTTCCGGCCGGTAAGCCGGCCACTCGCACCGGTAAGCCGGCCAAACCGGGCGGCCAACCGGGTTAGGAGGACGGCTAACCGGCCGCGGGCGCCGGTCGCCTCCTGGGGGACGGCGGGGAGGCGGACAGCGAGAGGATGCGGGCGGATAGGGAGCGACTGTTGGGCGCGACCCCCCGGGTGACAGAGAACCCTATCTAAGCATGCAGACCACCATGGGCCTTAATGGGCCTTCGTGTTTTTTCTTTTTCTTTTTTGAATTTACTTCAAAATTCCTCAAACTAGGCTAAATGAACGAATTTTTGAGAAAGTTTTACATAATTAGATTCTTCGCACCGTGTAGTATTTTTTAGGAATTTTCTAGAATTTTTTCATTTTTTTGAATTAAAATTTGAATTTTAAATTATGGCCGGTTTCATACCGGCTGGTTCACAAACTAGGCCGGTCCGGTTTGACCAGTAACCTATCAAACCGGACCAGTTACCGACGGTTTCGAAAACCCAACACAGGAGGCCCCTGCTTGGACTGTCAGTCTCGGTCGGTCTACAAATCCCGTGGACCATGGGTGCTGTGTAGTCCATGGTGCACCAGGTCCACACGAAGGGTATGGTCTCTATCTGATCTACGCCGTTGGATTCGGATCCAAGGGCTCTGTCTTTATCTTCTTGTCCCCTATCCAAGCCGATGGCGACCTACACGGTGGCGCCCTGCACGTACTGCTGTGCTTGGCCGGAGCATCACCGGAGGAAATATAGGACAGATTATGAATGACAGATTTAGATGAAAAGTAAGAAAAAACTGGAAGAGGAGGCAAAGGGGATCTCAACTTGAGGCTTACAAGTTACAATGGGCACCGTTCGACCGGGTCGTGGGTGCCGCCGCCGCCATAGCTCCTCGGGAAAGTACACAGGCGGCGTCGCGTGCGATCCTAGGCAGTGTACTCGTCTGGCATCGGTCGTGGGCAGACCAGCGGCGGCGGCTGGGCGGGGATTGCGAGTGCGGGGGCGGTGGACAGAGGGGAGGCGAGCGACGATGGGGGTTCCGCGATTGTTGCGGACCACCGCCGAAACGAGTAACCTTCGATCGGATGGTTGCTGATTGATCGCGGCAGAATGACGATGGGCATAGGGGAGGGGGGGGGGGGGGGGGCAACGACGGGAGGATTGCGTTTTTTGCGGTCTACCGCTCGCAGCGAGGAAACCAGGGATCGGACGACGGCAGACTGACGAGCGGGGGGCGCGAGGGTGGCCGACGTACGAGTCGCCCATTCGGGCTTTTTAGGAGTATATATATATATATATAGAGATAATTGCCATCTTTGCTTTACACCAATTTCACACATGGTTTTAAATAGCAGACTATAGTCCTGCTATAGCTCCGCTATAGCCTTTTTCGAGGGTCTCCGCTACGCTATTTGTATTTGTGGCGCTACGGTAGCTACAGACGCTAAATCCCGCTATAGCTGCGCTAAACGGTATAGCTTTAGTGCCGCTATAGCCTTAGGCTTAGCTCTATGCTACTGATTTGCTCATTTGGATAATTAAACATTTAAATTGTATGAATTTTGTTGTATTGTTAACTTAAGCAATGTTTCTTGGATTCTTGTAGTCTTGGAAACATATTTGTGATTATGATATTTGTTAATTATGATATTTTGTGCATCTATTACTTGTATTTTTCATGATTTGATATTAAAACTGCTATTTGTCATAGCCAGCTATAGTTTCCGCTATAGTTTTATAGTCTCTGGAAAAATGACTCCGCTATTTGGCATAGTCCATTATTTAAAACCATGATTTCACATTATGTTTGCTAGACTTAGATACGCTTTTTATAAAGCAGACTTAGATACGCTTTACAACAATCCTTGTACCAGAGCAGACGAGCTCGAAGTACTCTCGAGAGCCGAAGGACGGCAGCTGACACGGCGGCGCGAAGACCCCTCTCTTTTCTTCCATGGCGTCTGGTGACAACGCTCCTCCGGATGGCGGACGGCGGCCAGCCGCAACACGCTGGTGCGCGACGTCATCTTCCTCCTCCAGAACCAGATGCAAAGATAGGTAATTAATTACATCGATGCATGCTTGTGAATTTGCTTCTCAGATTAATTAATTTCGTTGAATGTTACCGTCCGAGCGATGCTTCTGCAGCAAGGGACGTTTTGTGGAGAGATTTGATGTGCATGAGCTAATTAAGAGGGCAGTGCTGATGGTGAAGCCGGTGGACAAATCGGCGGTGGCGACACTAATGCCGCCAGCACGGCGACGTCCACAACGAGTTTCGACGAGAAGAGGCAGGACAGGGCGAGTAGCAGCTGCCTATGGCGGAGGCCTTATTGACGACTGTTCAGGCGAAGCTGCTGACGGCACGGCGTTGGCGTCGGCGTCGGCGTCGGCGTCGGCGTGGAGCACCGAGAACGGCGAGGCGCCGCGGCTGCCGTGCTCCCATCGACGTGGTTGAGGCCCTAGAGTTCACCAACAATGACGGCGCGGCGCCCTTCGTCCTCAACATGCAGCTCCGACGAGGCACGCTGTGGGTGCCCTGCCTCTGTGTCGACAGCATCACCTGGATGGTCCTGACTCCTGAGGAACATCATGGCGCTGGACAAGTCGCGGCGTGAGCAGTGGGAAGGGGCGGTGCCCCGAGCGGAGCGGGATGAAGGGGGCCTGGCCGATGGGCGTTGCGGCGGATCTGCCCGTGCCACGGAGGAGGTGAGAGGCAGGAAGGAGAGAGAGAGGGGATGAGAGGAGGAAGAAGATGGGGGTATTTTGGTCTATAAATTTTAAAAAAACACTGCATATGGTAAGTAGTGGTATATTTCAAAGAGTTGTAAAATTGCGATGGCACGGTTCGAAATAGACGAATTGTAATAGTAGATCTCCCAATTAAAATTAGGAGAAATAAAACATAAATAGAGAAAGTTCTCATCATATTATAAGATCGGACAATAGAAGAAAAAAGTCCCTAATTCTGCCCACCATTCTGAGCACCTGAGTGATTTTCCAAATTGAAAAATCAAAATGAAGCCCTTTTTGTTTAGTCTATCTAGATCTTTTTATATAATATAATAGGAATTAATTAGAATATAATAAGTATTTCGTTTCGTCTAGGAACATAACGTAAAAATATTCCTTGACTTGAATAAAATCTGGAGTTGTGTTGTATAAGTGAACATGAATTTTTTATCATTCAATGAGCAACTTGTATTTCATAGAAATTGGGGGCCACTAGGACAATTTGGTTGGTTCTTTGCGCCGAGTTTTGGCGTAGCAGTGAACTTAGATAATTGTAATGACACAAATCCAATTAGCCCTAAATATTACTATTATACATTAGGTAAAAGACATCAAGATATTCAAAAACTCTTCTTGAGACAAATATACCAATGCCACTGTACTAAAAAGTTTATATGGAGAAAATATAGCCGACATCGTAACTGATATCCATTATAATGTATGCTAAGGCTCTCCGCACTCGTCACTCTCCAAATTCACTCTCTAAACAAAATATTCCATCCTGGTCATCGAGATTCTATACTCTATATTCAGTTTCTCCGCAATTATCCATTCTCTATATCTCCTCTCTATACCAACAACCACATCTTGGGACCCACATGTCAGTTTTTTCTTTTCTTTACTCCCCCGGCGCCCTCCCTCCCCCATCTCTCTCTATCTCTCGCCGGCTCTCCTGCTCATCCCCAGCGGCGGCCCTGCCCGCGCCGAGCCCCCTCCTCCCCGCCGGCGGCCCTCCCCGTGGCGCGCCCTCCTCCCCGCCGGCAGCCCTCCCCACCAGCGCGGCGGCACGCAGCGGAGGTGGCGGGTCCATGGCTGAAGCGTCCTCTCATGAGAGAAAACTTAAAAGTAATACAATATCAGTCCCAGGAGGCTGATAACACTTTTATTACATCAGATGGTACATCACCGTACAACTCTACGCGGAAGTGGGCAGTGAAGCGCCACTATTGCGAGGATAACAACTAACACCCACACAATGATATTAACTACGAAGAGGGGGTCATCAGAGTCTTGCGCCATACGGATCTTCCTGCGGGTGACCCTATCCACAGGCAAGGTTGGGTGCAGGACGGGACCTCTACTCAACATCTTCGGGAACGAAGTCTGGATCTTCCTCTGTAAAAAATTAAGAATGGGGTGAGTACAAACATACTCAGCAAGTCCAACCACACCCACGGAGGGGGATAAATAGAATATAATGCACAGGGTAAATCAAGGACAATGCTAGGGTTTAATTTGCGGAAAGCTGATTTTTATGCAGGGGTTCGTTTGAAAGAAATGATTTTCAAAGCAAGTTTTCTTATACCGAGTAACACGTAGTGTTGATCCACACAGGATCCACATTTTAAGTTGCTACCGGACTCCTCATCCGCCGTAGCACACGGCACAGCTGCCGGACACTTTTCCAAAATAACTCACGACAGCCCATCCATTCCCAGAAGAAACACTAGTTATGTGACCACACCGTAACTCGCACAGTACCGTGGGCACGACTATTCGAATATATTCTTAACTCTGTAGAGGTGTGCAACTATACCCACAAGCGGGGTACCGCAACTCGATCACCTTAGTGTCGCCGCAGATCCCAACAAAGCCATTACCCACCTTAGCTAGACCTGACTAGCCATCACGGGATCCACCAAGGGGTCATTGACCTATCACTGAGGTTTTAACCGGGGCATAAGTCACACAGAGCTAATCCCTTCTCCTTGGTCACCGGTTGCTCTCAGCTCTCCTGATGGCTATCAGACTAACTAGTGGGGTTTATGCTAAGCCGTTGCCCATTCAACGGTCGAGTGGTTAGCACGATAGTGGAGTTTGGTGAGATGACACACCAACTCGGTCCTTAATTGTGACAAAATGGATATCTCCCTTCCTTGCTCAACTACACAGTCACGAGCACACCATTTAGCAAATCACACAGAAGTGCCATCCATCCTGTCTAAACTTATCTTTCAAAAATTTCCTATTTTTCCCTTCCCACACACTCACGCATTTTCCTTTTATAAAACAAGTCGTATCGTGTTTAAGGTCCTAAGCGCTCTAGCAGCGATTAACGTCCAAACAAATCACGTTCGGACATTAATCTAGGTGGTCAAGGAATGGTTATGACAAATCAAGGGATGGCTATCCAACCATATTTTTAGCAGGCAAAACACATGCAATTTATAAAGTAGGCCAATGGTTTGTGTTTATAAAAACTAGGACAAAATATGCATCAAAGGGCGGGATTGAACTTGCCGTCTTCAAAGCCTTCCGGGAAGTCCTGATCGAGGTACTGTCCCTCGGGTTCGGGGTCGTGAAACTGGTCCTCGTTCGCTTGCTCGTAGTACTGCTCGTCGACGGGTTCTCCCTCGTTCACACCGTGATCTATGACGCATACAAACAAACATACAATCAAGAAAAAGAAATAAAAGTTTTATCGTTGAGCTCGAATCGGGAACAATTAAGATATGGAGATAGGAGCAATATTTTTGGGTGGTTTCCTAATGGCATGGCCAAAACTATGTTAGAAATGGCGTGGTAAAGTTCCAAGTCGATCGGAGATTGTTTGGCGCATGAAATGATGGGTTACAGAGAGGTTTAGGGGTTGAATAAGGAGTCAGGGACCTGTTTGTAATTAGTTTTGAGAGTGAAAGGACTTGATTATAATATTTAAAAATGTTCTGCCTAATCCGGAAAAGGGCAGGGACCTTTGTGTAATTGTTTTTGTATGGTGGAGGGGTTAGTTTTTAAATAGGGAGCACAGGGAGGGTTTAATTGGAAAAAGATCATAAAGGGAAAAGGGCTCTTAATGAAATTGGGGAAAAGGGAGGGGGCTCAAGGCAATTTTGCCTTTCTTCTTCCTCCTCCCTCCCGTGAAGCAGAGGAGGGGGAGCAGGGCGCCGGCGGTGCCTGGGCCGGCGACCCTGGGGTACGGCGGCAAGCGGGAGCAGCGGGAAAAGGGGCAGCGCGACGAGGGGATCCCGTCCCCCACCACGATTTGGGTCGGAGCACGGCGAGGCGGCGGCGCCACGGAGGCCGGCGGGTGGCTGGCGGCGGCGCTGTGGCGGCGGCGGCCAGGAAGTGTGGGGAAAATGGGGAGAGGGATGAGGGGGTTCGGTTCCCCTACCTATCTCGGGCTGGGATGGAGCGGAGCGTCCTGGCCATGAAGGCCGTCGGCGGCGGGCGGAGGTGGCCCTGGTGGTGGCGCTGCAAGGCGAGGGGAGGGGCTAGCAGCGGCGGAAGGGTTTGCGGTGGTGGGGAGCGCGATGGGAGGCCTATTTATAGGCGAGGTAAGGCGGTGGGGGAGGAGCGCGGTGGTGGCGGCGGCCGGCGAGCTCGGCGGGGCGCCATTAATGGCGCTCGGCCGCTTGCGAGCGTCGATGACGCGACGGCTCGGGCAGTGGGCACGTGGAGGGCAGGCTGTGGAGCTCGGCGTCAAGCTGTGCGGGCTTGAGCGTCGAGGTGGGGGCGCTGTGCGTGCTGGGCGGCTCGGCGGGCGGCGCGGCGAGCGGCACGTCCGCGTGGTGCGCGTGGGCGCGCGCGCGTGGAGCGCGTGGGGTGGCCGGGCGTGCGTGCGTGCGTGGAACGGGGGAGCGGCACCGAGCTGAGCGGGCGGCGGCGAGCCAGCTCGTGGCCGTGCGCGGCAGAGAGGAAGGGAGAAAGAAAGGAGAGGGAGGTAAAAGAAAAATGGGGGGAAGAGAAAAAGAAAAGGAAGAGAGAGAGAGAGACTCGGCGGGAATCGCGGCGGCGACCGTGACTGGACTTGCACGCGCGCCGGTCGGGCGTGACGCGCGGGACGAGGACGAATAGGGAGACGGGACAACGATGGATTTGGATGTCGGGACCGGTTTTTTCGGGAGATTGGGCGGGAAAAATGAATTGAGCTCAACGACGAAAAACTTTTGTAAAAATTTAGTGCGTGATTTAATTTGGTGAACTTTTGGATGTTACAATGGCGCACGCGGCCGGATCCCACCGGCCTTCCTCCCTCGGCGCTCGAGGTCCACGCGGGCACGGGCAGCGCGCGGCCCCTGCTCCGCGGCGGGGCGGCCGCGGCGCAGCCCCGGCTCGAGCTCCGCCCCCCGCGGCGGGGGAGCATGCGCGGCGGGGCTCTTCCTCTGCTCCCCTCCACGCAGCTCGTCGCGGCGTCGGCGCGGACTCAGTGACGGCGAGGCGCGCGAGCGGCGGCCTCGCCTCCCTCGCCGGCCGCGGCCCTCCTCCCCGGCCTCCTCCCCTACTGGACGCCGCCCCTCCCCTGTCCTCCTCCCGTCCTCCTCTGAGCGCGCGGAGGCCAGGCACCTGGAGCTCGCCGGTGGCACCACCTCCCGGGGATCCATGGCGGGCCAAGGAGCGGATCTAGGTGGGGCGGAGGCCGCGACAGCGTGAGTCCATGGCGCCGCCCCCCGGGGTCTCTCTCTGCCGGCCCTCTGCTCCCCATCCTCCTCCGTGTGCGGGCGCGGGGCAGCGGCCCTCCCCTGCTCCCTCGGCGGCGCGTGCGGGCGGTGGTGAGGGCGGGGAGGCAGCGCGTGGCCCGCGCCCATGGAGCTCGCGGCGCGCGGCGAGGCGGGCCGCGTGGCCGGCGAGCAGTCCTCCTCCCTCGGTGGCGCGCGGCGATGCGGCGGCGGCAGCGCTCGGCGAGCCGTCCTCCCCCCTCGGCAGCGCGGGCGGACGCGGCGCTGCGGGGAGCTGCGGCGGGATGGGGGGTTGGCCGACGTGGAGCTTAGCGCACGTCTGCAAGTTTCTCTGGGAATTGTGGACGAAAGGCGCTGCGGTACAATAGTGCAGCGCTTACAGAGCCCCGCTGCGGGCTTTTTTTCTCTAAGCGGCTTTGTAAGCTGCGTTGCGTTTCTTTTACAGAGGCCGCTGTGGACAGGCTAACAGTGAAATCTAAGTCATGCGATACGGTTTGTGACTGTAAACGGAAAATAGGCAACCTCGCCTAATTTGCTCCCAACATGTCAGCATAAATAAAACCACCCAAAGCAATGTTGTACTACGAAAGGATACTTATTTATACTCGTTGCAGCCGCCCGGTGCACTTTCGATCACATGATCCGTGGGCACGGAGGATGGGCGGTGGCGGGGCCCAGGTGGCGTGGCCCCCACGGCCAGCTAGAAGCAGTCGCCGCGACGGCCGCGACATCCTGGCCTCAAAAGCAGCTCCAAGCCCTCCAGCTTGTCCAGGGCGGTGCGGCTCCACAGCGACTGCGAATTCTGTGCCACACAAATAGGCCCGAGGGGCAGTTTCGTCACCGCCTCGAGGGGAAAAAAAAACCCAGCGCAGCCCGCAGCCGGAGGAGAGTTTTTTTTTACCGACTGCTCCGACGAAACCGCCGCCGTCTGGTTTCGATAAACCGGACCGATTTGATCGGTTAAAAAAAACAGCCAAATTTAAATTTCAAACCAAAACAGTAGTTCAACCGGTTTCCACCCGTTAGCCGACTGGTTAGGCCGGTAAACATGTTCGGTTTGAATGGTAACCGGTCGGTTTGAGTGGTAACCGGTCGGTTTGAGTGGTAACCGGCTAAATTTCAAATTTTTTCTTTTTTGTTTAAATTTAAGTGCCCATAAAGTATACTAAATGAATGAATATTTGAAAAAATTTGATACCATTAGATTCGTCGCAACTTGAAATATTTTTAGATTTTTTTTATTTTTTAAATTTAAATTTTAAATTTGAGCCGGTTTGAAAACGGCCGGTACCGGAACCGGTCCGGATCGGTTTGACCGATTACCGCGGTTTCCGGACCGGTTCGGATCGATAAAAAAAACCATGAGCCGGAGTGGCAGAGGCTGGTGGCCGAAAGGGCGCCGCCCTCACGGACAAGGGAGAAAAATATTTGTGCCCTACGTACGTTCCGGTGCCTGACCAGTGATCACAAAACTGCAACTTAAGCTCTATAAACAAATATTAAATCAATAAAATCGTTTCCTTTTTCTTTTCACACCGCTAAATCCCTTTCCGATGGGCAGTATTATCAGCAGGTGTGACTCACCGACTCAAGATTGTATTGCTGCTGTGTTCTATTTCCATTTTGCCCTTCTTGCATGCAATGCTACGCGTTGAATTTGTCGCAACAATCTTTCAAAAAATTTGTTGCAACTCTAACCAATATCATTTGTACAAATGGTTGCAGCAGGTACCCCGCTCATTACTCTTCCAAATCCAAGCTCATTGATTGGTAGGTATTTGATAAGCCGGAACCCAGAATATCTTTAAAAATTGCCAATCTTGTTTTGTACTCAGGGTCTTTTTGAATTGTAAATCACAAAAGGGCTTTGACGAAAATCAGCAGAAGCATAGGTCCTTGACGCAAAAGCGCAGATATTTAATTGCCTTTTTGCCGTCCGGAAACAGCGCATTTCGGATTTTCAGGACCAGAACAGAATTCCTCGATTCTTTCGAACCGCAAGAGAACCGAGCAGCACGTAATTTCCATTTCTGCCCTCCGCCGTCTCCCCTCCCCTCCCCAACTCGACGTCGCCGCGCGCGCACGCACGCACGGAACCGCCGTGCTACCATCGCCGGCGGCAACCACCACGTGCGGGGTGGAATCAGTCTTGAAGCAACCTCGTGGAAGAGAAAGGGAAGAAAAGAGAGAGAAACAGAAGGACCGCGAGAAGCAACAGCAAGCAGGAGCGTGAGGGGTAGGTGGGAAGCGGAGCAGAGGTAGCCCAATTCGCCGCCTCGCCGGCCGCTGACCTCGCCGCCGGCGGGGTCCCCTCTGCCGGAGCCGACGGATCCCTGGTCCCCTCTGATCCGAGCCTGATCCGCCCATGGTACTGTTCCGGATCCTTTGCTTGTTCGGCCCTTTGCTTTCCCAACGCGCATTTCGCTTCGGATGGCTGCGGACCGCATCATGTTTTGCCGGGTTTTGCTGCTCTGGATTTGTTATCATGGCTTGATTGAGCTGCGTGGGCTGCTTGCGCATTTGGAAGCCTTAGTCAATAGTAAAATTATCAACCCTAGTCTTGTAAGATTTTTTTTTCATACAGCATGCTTCTGCTAGCAGTAGAAGTTGTTGCAACTTTGGAGCGAGCTTTGTTGCTATTTTTGGAGTTTGCTTACTTGCTGTGCATGCCGCTTAAAGAGGACCCTTTTTTATGTGGAATTTGGATAGGTAGCGGGGTTGGATAATGAATTGCTTCTACCACATTCAAGCAGCAGTATCGCTATCCTTACTTCACTCTATAGTTGAAAGCGTCACGCCTGAGTCTCCTGAAAACTACGCTCTTATTTGCAATTAAATTTATTTAGCAGTAATGAAATGGGTGCAGAATAGGATATAATAGGAAGACTATGTTCAGATTTCCCCTCTCTGTTGAAGGTTTTCTGCTAAACGAACCTTAATTTTAGTTTAGATGGGTCTTTGTCAAGATTACTAGCCGAGATGTTTATGCTCGAAATGGAACTACACTACTCCATAGATGATTGATATGTGCTTCCTGTCGGTTCTGTATGAAGTACCTTTTATATCAAGTAGGTGCCAAGGATTTGAACTCAATTATTCCTTAATAAAGAGCTAACTAGAGATAAAACATTGATATTTCGATGAGCAAGCCATATAAGGATTGAATTAGTTATTGGTAGTTTCATGAATAGTGTTGACACAAATTTTATGAGCCATGATATTATTTGAAAATTTTAATACCAGGAATCTTGTGATTTAAAGTTGCATTGCTCAAAATTTGTATAATCTTTTGGGTAGTAAACTGCATTTGTCCTATTCGTTCGGTGGATTGGAATCTTAATGATCACTCAAGTTTATTGATGGATACTTTTGACTGTTAAATGCATGATTTCCTGAAGATTGTACCATGTAGTATGCTGTTCGTATTTGTATCACTTGATGTAAAGAGTACTTATCAACATCGAAGTACTTATCAATTTGCATACCTTCTGTGTATAATTACTATAGAGAAAACGGAGTATTTGGGGCATTTTAAGTTATGAAACAACCTTGTATTGTACTGAAAATTGCGCTGCTTTGATATGCTTGGGCTGTGGGCATAGTTCGGCTAGGCGGCGCCTAGGCGGCGACTAGGCGCGATTAGTCGCTAGGCGAAGCCCGTCGCCTCGACTATGGGGGTAGTCGGCGCTCTGGGCGCTAGGCGGCGCCGGTGGAGGTGGAGGAGCGCCTGGCGGAGGTTGTTGGTGGGGGAGGAGGAGTTGCGGGCGGCGGCGGGCGCTCGCGTGGGCGCGGGCGGCGAGGGCGCGGGCGGCGAGGGCGCGCGAGAGCGTGCGCAGGCGGCGGCTGTCGGGTGCGCGGGCGGCAGCAGGCGCAGGCGTGGGCGAACGGCGGCGTTGGGGTGGGAGGAGACGGGGGATAAGGTGGATAAGGTGGGGCTGGGCCAACTTTAAGGTGGATAAGGTGGGCTGGGCTGTTTTTATGGGCCTTTCTATGCATCTCTATAGCTGTAGTCTTCTATTTGTTTTCTTTTTTTGTGAGGTAATACGTGTATATACGTGTATTTGTGAAACGCCTAGGAAAACGCCTAGGAGCGCCTAGGAACGAGTACTCCCGACTAGGCGCTAGGCAATGGGTCAGCGCCTAGGAACGAGTACTCCCGACTAGGCGCTAGGCAATGGGTCTTAACCACTGTGCTAGCTGTAAGCCTGTAACTCCTCGCTACTGATCTTCAGAATTTGGTTAACTGCTGAGGTACATAATTGATGCATAAAGTGGAAACACAGATTTCCATTTGTACTTTTGTGCATGGCAGGGGACTGTATTGCATAAGTAGGGTTTAAATGAATCATCAGAAAATGAACTACATTTTTTTTACCACTCTGAAAGAAAACATCTAACCTCCTCAATATGTTTGGGGATAAAGAAAGCATTGTTTTCATGAAATTTAATTGCATCCCACAATTTCTTTTGTTAGGTGTAGCACAACTTTTGTTGGTGGTAAGCTACGTTACCCCGATACTCCAGAGAAGGTGCGAATTACGTATCCGATACGTATCGGATATCGATACGCGGCGGATACACGACGGATACGTATCGGAGAAGTATCTATAAAAAAATAAATAAAACATAAATCGGATACTTATTTGGGTACGTATCGGATACTTCGTGGAACGTATCGCAGAGAGAGAGCAGAGGATCTGCTTCCGATCGACTGATCCAGAGAAAGAGAAGGTTATATGGACTATTTGGTGGTCTTTTGGGCTAGACTTTTAGTTTCTTCTTCTTTTCTTTTTTATTTTCCTTTTCCTACCATTAATATGCATTAATATTTATTTTATAAAAAATTACTAAAACGTATCCGCGTATCGGTTTTTTTAGAAAATAATGTATCCCCGTATCCGTATCGGCCCGATACCGATACGCGTATCCGTATCCGTGCTGCATAGGTGGTAAGTTTGTTCTGTTTGTTTGCCAGATCACACAGGGATTGTTGCATGCATATCCCTCTGCTTACGTTGTTGTAATTTCATTCCCCTGCAAGCTGGATTCTCCATCTTCCTCTATTCCCCTGTCAGTAATGCTTTCAAACAAAGTTGGTTTCACCTTTGGTCCAAATCCCAGCTTCTGGGCTTTGAAGCCTGGTGATGGATACAATATATTCACAGGGTTCAGAGCCTAACTCATTGTGCTGTTAGAATACTGTTTCTTTCATTATTTAAATCACAGCATCACACACTCATTTCATGGAAAACATCTATTCAACAAAATGTGTTGAATTCACATACATAGTATATGAGAGAAAGGAAGTGATGGTCAAGCAATGCTTTAGTCATTAAGTTGTTTCTGTTTTTTCTTGACATCACTTTGATTATTTCACCATTTGTCTCACAGGGAACTCCAGTTAACATCATCGTTGGTTCTCATGTTTGGGTAGAAGACCCGACTCTAGCTTGGATAGACGGGGAGGTTGTTAGCATAAAAAACAATGAAGTACATGTGCAGACATCAAATGGGAAAAAGGTACCATTTACTTTTTCTTCTCATGCTTTCTGCATAAGATCTACATCTTCCTCTTGCTATGACAAATTCAAATTATGCTGGTTTTTTTGCACTTGGCATTTCCTTAGGAATATTGGTGTTATTCTAAAAAGGAAATTTACAGATCTGTTCCAATATTTTTGTATTCTTCTGGACTCAAGATGTAGGCTGGATCTTTCTGACAAAGTGGATTCTGAATTTCATCGAACTTAATACTTCTGCACAGGTTACCACAGACAGATCAAAAGTTTTTCCCAAGGATATGGAAGCACCACCTGGAGGAGTTGATGATATGACAAGACTGTCATACTTACATGAACCCGGTGTTCTTCAGAATCTCGCTACCCGCTATGAACTGAATGAAATATATGTGAGCTCCTTACCATCTTTGCCTAAAACCTTATACCAAAGAAATTGCATAAGTTGCTCATGATAACAATTCTGTTGCACTCAGACTTACACTGGCAGCATTTTGATTGCTGTAAATCCATTTCAAAGATTGCCACATCTTTATGATACCCACATGATGGAACAATACAAGGGTGCAGATTTTGGGGAATTAAGTCCCCATGTCTTTGCTATTGCGGATGTTGCTTACAGGTGAATTCTTCTTGTGTAAATATTTATATATATGGCAATATGTCATTCGTCGACTAATTTACATGACTGCACTACTCTGATGCAACCTGTCAATGTGACAAACCAGGGCAATGATAAATGAAGGGAAAAGCAACTCTATATTGGTCAGTGGTGAAAGTGGTGCTGGAAAGACTGAGACAACAAAGATGCTTATGAGATATCTAGCACACTTAGGTGGGCGATCTGGAGTAGAAGGACGTACAGTAGAACAACAAGTCCTAGAGGCAAGGCCGTTTAACCTTTTTCATTATCTTCTTGCTATATGTATCTTTTAAATCGAAAATATTTGTGTTGGTTGTCAGTCTTATAGTGTTATACTATACACAATTTCAGTCCAATCCAGTTCTTGAAGCTTTTGGTAACGCAAAAACTGTGCGAAACAACAACTCAAGGTAAGTCTTTCTCTATCTCTATTTATCCCGTTTTGGATATTATCAAATGGTCGTTTGATGTTGACATTTTTTTAATTTCTGGTAAAGTCGCTTTGGCAAGTTTGTTGAGATCCAGTTTGACAAGACTGGACGGATCTCAGGAGCTGCTATCAGAACTTACTTGCTGGAAAGATCACGTGTGTGCCAAATTAATACCCCGGAAAGAAATTATCATTGCTTTTACTTCCTTTGTGCCGCACCACCTGAGGTATGTTTTCAGATTGACTTCCTATTACTATGTGGTTTTTGATAATTGATATTTTGGGCATGTAACTCAACATTGTTGAGAAGGCTTATTCCTAACATTTTGATCTTTGTAACCTGCAGGACATTCAGAGGTATAAGCTGTCTGATCCTAGATCCTTCCATTACCTCAACCAGTCAAGCTGTATCGAGGTGGATGGAATTAATGACGCCGAAGAGTATTTAGCAACAAAAAGGGCCATGGACATAGTTGGAATTAATGAGGAAGAGCAGGTGTGTCTCTTGTTATTCTGAAGTTCCTATAATGTTAGTTTAAGGCATACCAACAACCATCATAATTCATTTATTTTACAGGAAGCTATATTCAGGGTTGTAGCAGCTGTACTTCATCTTGGAAATATAGATTTTGCCAAGGGAACAGAAATTGATTCATCTGTAATCAAGGATGATGAGTCCAGGTTCCACCTTAATACTGCAGCAGAACTTTTGAAGTGAGTGCATGTTCTCCTTTCGTAGAATGCTTAATTTTCTTATATGTTCAGTGTGACCACAAAAAATGCTAAGCACTAAAGTTTCTTGCAGATGTGATTGCACGAATTTGGAAAAAGCACTGATAACTCGAGTAATAGTCACGCCTGAAGAAATTATTACTAGAACACTTGATCCTGCTTCTGCAATTGCTAGCAGAGATGCATTAGCCAAAACAATATACTCCCGATTGTTCGATTGGTAACGATCCTTTTCCTCACCTGTCTGAAAATTGCATGTAGATTCCAGTGATCATACCCTGACATCTGTTATTACTGTGGTCTTGGGCACAGGATTGTGGAAAAAATTAATGTCTCAATTGGACAGGACCCAAACTCAAAACAATTGATTGGTGTCCTTGATATCTATGGTTTTGAGAGCTTCAAAGTTAACAGGTTACTGTTTTCTAACTCGTGAACTAGATAAAAAAAACTTCATAATAGAAGATGTGCTAAACGGAGCTGTTGAATTGCTCTGAACAGTTTTGAACAGCTATGTATCAATTATACAAATGAAAAGCTGCAACAACATTTTAACCAGGTATGTACTGAATTTACTCTCAATGATATCACTTTATTCTTGATATTCCTGACCTTAAATAAACATGTGGCATTTGTCTGCAGCATGTGTTCAAAATGGAACAAGAAGAGTATACCAGAGAAGAGATAAACTGGAGTTACATCGAGTTTGTTGATAATCAAGACGTGCTAGACTTGATAGAGAAGGTACATGCATGGCACACAAAATGCATGAGTGCCATAATGTAACTTCTTAATGAGTATATATTACTAAAATGCAAGACTTGAGGTCTACAGGCTAAAAACTCATTTATGATACCTTTATTATTAAGATGAGCTAGAGTTTGGTTAAACAAATTTGGGTATTTGGTAAAGGTCTAATGGAAACTCCGAAATAAAATATTGTTAGTTTCAAATCTTGTTTTAGAACTGTGTATGACACTAATAACATGTATTCCTTTGTTTTCAGAAAGGTGGATTGATTGCACTTCTGGATGAAGCATGGTATGCTTTGGGAATCCCCACTTGCAAGCAACATAGATTCCTTCAAATTACTATGACAACTGCTGTTATTAGCTATTTGAATTCTCTGTTATCTGACCACTTGTAAATTAATTGCTTTCCCTAAAATTTTCTGTGCAGTATGTTTCCTAGATCAACACATGAGACATTTGCGCAGAAGCTATATACAACATTTAAGAATAACAAGCGGTTTGCCAAACCAAAACTTTCACGTACTGATTTTACAGTAGTCCATTATGCTGGTGATGTAAGTCTTCTTCAATCTTCATAAAAGGATATGTAAATGCTTGTATAAAAAAATGTGAGGATGTTATCAATTAGAAGTTTTTTTGTGCCATACACAGGTGACATACCAGGCTGATCAATTCTTAGACAAGAACAAAGACTATGTGGTGGCTGAACATCAGGATCTGCTGAATGCTTCTTCATGCCCGTTTGTAGCTGGTTTATTCCCTCCACTCCCTCAGGAGACATCCAAATCCTCGAAATTTTCATCCATTGGATCACGTTTCAAGGTGTGAACTTCTGTAACTTTGTTGCTTATTCGAACATCATACTTTATTTGTTGCTTATGAATCAATAAAATAAGTTTCTTTAGTAGCTATCATTTCCAGCTTATCTGTATTTTTGGAAGCATCAGTCCAGTCATAGAAGCTATATGCGCCCCACTGCATTTTGTTTGCCTTATTCTTTTTAAATCTTTTTTTTTGTTTTTACGCTCAGTACAAATGTTTGTTTTTTATGTACTGGTACATGAAAATGGGAAAGCACGTTTGTTGATTCTCCTTAACGTTTTCTCTAGTTGTTGTTGATAACTGACATTTTTGCTGTACCATTTTCAGCTGCAACTTCAATCTCTCATGGAAACTTTGAGCTCTACTGAACCCCACTATATTAGATGCGTGAAGCCAAATAATCTCCTCAAGCCAGCCATTTTTGAGAATACAAATGTTATACAGCAACTACGATGTGGAGTAAGATTCTTAAACTCTGTTAGTATAATAGTTGCTAGATCAGTTGAACTAATTAAGACGTATCGCAGGGTGTTCTTGAAGCTATCAGGATCAGCTGTGCTGGATACCCCACAAGAAAAACATTTTACGAATTTGTCAATCGTTTTGGTGTCCTTGCTCCTGAAGTTTTAGAAGGGAGGTAGGGAATTCACAAAGAAAGCAAAAATGGAGTTTTCTGCCCTTTTTTCCAGCATTTACATTTGAATTTCAATCTATTCATTTCCTTTTTTGCCCTTTGTATTGGTGTGCTTAGCAATGATGATAAGATCGCGTGCCAGAAGATTTTGGAAAAAATGGGTCTGGAGAACTACCAGGTGACACACGGAAATGCAACTATGATCTCAATACTGCTGACTTTCTCATGTCGTTTCATTTAGCATTGGAACCTAATATAGGCATCTAATCACAACATATGTAGGATTTTAGTGATCTGAACTATAATTCTTACCTGATTTTTTTTGCTCTTACAATTTTTAATGTCATCCTAAAATAGTCTAATATTGTTATGTTTCTTAAATTGACCTTTACTGTTGTATATCCATCCATGCCAACCTTTTCTTGCACCTTTGAGAACAAAGAAAAGAAATCCTTGAGACTTGATAGCTGCTTCTGTCTTTTAGAAGTGGATTTGCTTTTCAGACTATGCTCTAGATTTCAAGATTGCATTATTATGTTTGAGAAACATATGTACGAATTCTGTCCTTCATATATGTACTTTTCATTGGTGCTACCCTTGGTTCATAGTTCTTAGCTTGTCTCTTGCTAATTTTTCCAGATTGGAAAAACAAAGGTGTTTCTGAGAGCTGGACAGATGGCTGATTTGGATGCACGGAGAGCTGAAGTATTAGGAAGAGCAGCAAGAATCATACAGAGACAAATATGTACATATATTGCAAAGAAACAGTTTGTCGAGCTTAAAAAATCAGCAACACAGCTGCAATCTTTTGTCAGAGGTACCCATTCCTCTCTTTCTTTATGTAAAATTTATGTAAAATGTTAGACAAAAGCAATCCTGATGTTGATTTTCTTTTCTCAAGTATATTAAAATGTTGAATCCATGTGGGTTTCTATGGCATTTACCAACTTAACACGCCTATCTTTTTTCCTCTTGCAATCCAGGAACCTTGGCTCGTAAGCTGTATGGGTGCATGAGGTGGGAAGCAGCAGCAGTGAAAATACAAAAGAATATGCGTCGCCATAAAGCACGAGAGTCTTATTTACAATTGCAAGCAGCTGCAGTCACACTGCAGACAGGTTTAAGGGCAATGTCTGCTCGCAATGAATTCAGGTTCAGAAAGGAAACAAAAGCAGCTGTCCACATCCAAGTACGATATTTTCAATTAAGTTGTTATTCAAATTTCAGAATTTCTACACTAATTGTTTCCTTCTTCAATTACCCTTATTTCATTTCGTTTAATGATCATTTAATTGACATGATATTTTGAAACACAGGCTCGATGGCGCTGCCACAGAGACTACTCACATTACAAGAATCTGCAAGGTGCTGCTCTTACTTACCAGTGTGCGTGGAGACAAAGGCTTGCGAGAAGAGAGCTCAGAAAGCTCAAGATGGTATATTTACATCTCTTATCCTCTGCAGTCCTTCAATTTTCTATACTGTGGCACAAACATCATCTCTGTGTACCATGACAATCTGCAGGCCGCGAGAGAAACAGGGGCCCTTAAAGAGGCCAAGGATAAACTTGAGAAACGTGTTGAAGAACTAACCTGGCGCTTAGGATTGGAGAAGCGATTAAGGGTTATTTCACTTCTTATCATGACACTACTTGAAATTTGGTAATTGTGGGTCTGTTCTAATGTTTTTAACTTGCAGACTGACCTTGAGGAAGCAAAAGCCCAGGAAATTGGTAAGCTGCAAGAGACATTGCATGACATGCAGCTTCAAGTTGAAGAAGCAAAGGCCATGGTTGTTAAGGAAAGAGAAGCTGCTAGAAAGGCAATTGAAGATGCACCTCCAGTAATCAAAGAGACTCCTGTCCTAGTTGAAGACACTGAAAAGATTAACTCACTGACAGCCGAAGTTGAACAGCTAAAGGTATGGTGGCAGCTGATCTTTCATTGGGCATTTTCATTAACAACTACAGTACCATATACATTCCTTTGGATCTCACTTGCTGCTTATCATATGAATAAAGTATAAAATGTTGTTAATCATTTCTGTTCGCAGTTTGTGAAATGTTCAGATAAGATATGATTGGACAAAAGGATGCTTTGTGCTTGGAATCTGAAAGCATGTGCTTGTTGCATGATCTAGTTGAAGTTATACCTTTTTTTTTTAATTATTGCAGGCTTTGCTGCAAACTGAAAGGCAAGCAACAGAAGCTGCAAAAAGAGAACATGCTGAATCTGAACGGAGAAATGAAGAACTAATTAAGAAGTTTGAGGTCGCAGAGAAAAAGATTGAGCAACTTCAGGACACTGTCCAGAGGTATAGTCTAAATAAGGTTCCAGAATATCATTAATTGGTCTCACTTTCACTCTCACCTATCTAATATTTTGATTCATTGCACTGTTTTCGTTAAGAAAAATAAATGCTCAATATATTTTCGTTCAAATAAAACCAGGCTGGAGGAGAAAGTGACCAACATGGAATCTGAGAACAAAGTGCTCCGCCAACAGGCTGTTGCAATTTCTCCTACAGCAAAATCATTAGCTGCATATCCTAAGTCTCCTTTCCAGGTATGCTTGGTTCCTGCTTACTACAGGCATTCTGTACATTCATACTTGTTTTCGTTGTGGTGACTTAATATTTTAATCCAACTTTGTTAGTTGAAAACTCCGGAGAATGGGAATGCTATAAATGGAGAAGTGAAGTCATCACCAGTAAGTGAAAAGAACAATGTGAAAAACACTTGACATACAGTTCTGGAG
Source organism: Panicum virgatum (assembly GCF_016808335.1). NCBI lineage: Eukaryota > Viridiplantae > Streptophyta > Magnoliopsida > Poales > Poaceae > Panicum > Panicum virgatum. The sequence continues at coordinate 36,499,646 of NC_053140.1, read as the reverse complement.
TAACTGATATTAGGTGATGTCGTGATGACCGTTTTTATATCTTGAAATCTTTACATAGGATGTCACCCCTATCTCACTAAACCCCAAGGAGCTTGAAGCTGAAGAGAAGCCACAAAAATCACTTAACGAGAAGCAGCAGGTTTGTTTTTGCTGGCTACTTTGTTCGTTCCACCTTTATTCCGGAAAATAATGCACCAGCTTTGGTTTGATCACTATAACAGTTGTGATTTCATTTCATCATATATGAATTTTGTGCTCCAGGAAAATCAAGACCTACTGATCAAGTGCGTGTCACAAGATCTGGGATTCTCCAGTGGCAAACCTATTGCAGCTTGCCTTATCTACAGGTGTCTTCTACACTGGAGATCATTTGAAGTTGAAAGGACTGGTGTTTTCGACCGTATTATTCAAACAATTGGCTCTGCTATTGAGGTAATGAACTGCGCTTGTTTGTTTGACTTTACTCCCTTTTTCTCATAGAACTACACTTTACAATTTTCCTGCCTAGTATATTCTGACTACGAACTGGTGTATATTATGCTTCTATTGTACAACTGGAAAGACAGAAACAATGTAATTGCAGCTACAGCATATATTCAAAAATTCTGGACAGTCAGAATATATGGACAAAAGCTTTCAAAAAAATATGTGGACAAAAGGTTCATTCTTTTTAGGCCCCGTTTAGTTCCCAAAAATTTTCCTACAGTACCCGTCACATCAAATCTTTCGACACATGCATGAAATATTAAATGTAGTTGAAAAAAATAACTAATTACACAGTCTAACTGATTAGCACGAGATGAATCTTTTAAGCCTAATTAGTTCATGATTGGACATTATTTGTCAAGTAACAACGAAACGTGCTACAGTAACTTTTCGCCCTCCTTTTCGCAAACTAAACGCGGCCTTAGTCGATATTTGTGGTGTTGCTATATAATTAAGTTCAAATTCTGTCTTTCAAAAGTCCCCGGACAACAATGACAAGTTGGCATATTGGCTCTCAAATTCATCTACACTGCTGCTGCTGCTGCAACGAACACTGAAAACAACTGGAGCAGCTGGACTGACTCCTCAAAGGCGTAGGTCATCTGCTGCGTCTTTTGGGAGAGTGTTTTCGGTAAACTTTTTTTCTTCACCCTGGTATTATTACTTGGCATTCTAGTTTTCTAGTGAGAAAAACGCTGAATTCACTGTTTGCGTACAATACAATATAAAGGGGATGCGAGCCTCACCACAAAGCGCTGGGCGTGCTTTTCTGGGAAGTCGCTTGATTGGAGGGCTAGGTGATCTTCGTCAAGTTGAAGCCAAGTATCCTGCCCTGCTTTTCAAGCAGCAGCTCACAGCTTTCCTTGAGAAGATCTATGGAATGATAAGAGACAACTTGAAAAAGGAGATATCTCCTTTGCTTGGTCTTTGCATCCAGGTATCAATCACTGTTTCTTTACTATCCGTTATTTCAGGAGTAAACCTCATGTTTTCTTTTTTTTCTTGGTTCTTAATTTTCAGGCACCAAGAACATCTCGTGCTAGTCTAATTAAAGGATCACGATCTCAAGCAAATGCCTTAGCTCAGCAAACTCTGATTGCCCATTGGCAGAGCATTGTGAAGATATTGACAAATTACTTGAACGTTTTGAAAGCCAATTTTGTATGTCACCTTAAAATAACTTCACACTACCTTTTAAAGTAAAAATATGCATTGACCCGACTTACATTGATATTAACAGGTCCCTTCATTCTTAATCAGCAAAGTGTTCACACAAATCTTTTCATTCATTAACGTCCAGTTGTTTAATAGGTAAGATTTCAATCGTTGCTCTTCCTGTGGTACATTAGGCTCTCCTTCAATTTGGGTTTTAGAAACTCCTTATATTGTAGTCTGCTTCTTCGACGGGAGTGCTGTTCGTTTAGCAATGGAGAATATGTGAAAGCTGGGTTGGCAGAACTAGAACAGTGGTGCATTTATGCGACTGAAGAGGTATGCTCTTCCTTTTTTTTTCAAAATTTTGGACAATATTTAGTTTATATGCTAATATCATGTTGCACAAACAGTATGCAGGTTCTTCTTGGGAAGAATTAAAACATATTAGGCAGGCTGTTGGATTCCTTGTATGTATTCTATGCAGTTTGGATGTTTTATTTGCAACCTTTTGAGTTCAAATCCGATATTCTAACCATTTATATTACATAGGTAATTCACCAAAAGCCAAAGAAAACGTTGAAAGAAATTACCAACGATTTGTGCCCTGTAAGTGATCTTGTAAACTTACTTAACTCTTGCTACACAGCAGCATTTGTTGGTTATGATTTATCCCTTACGCTTGTCACCTGTTATGCCAATTGCAGGTCCTTAGCATACAACAACTATATAGAATCAGTACAATGTATTGGGATGATAAGTATGGTACCCACACCGTTTCATCAGATGTAAGCTTCTTGTACTTGACTTAGTTGTTACTCAGCTCAAACTCCTTATGTTATTGTGTATATTTTGCTATTTTGCTTCTGATGTTATCATCCAAAATGATTGTAGGTCATCTCAAATATGAGAGTAATGATGACAGAAGATTCTAATAATGCAGGGAGCAGCTCTTTCTTGTTGGATGATGATTCCAGGTTTTTTCCTTGTTCCTATGCCGATATCTAGTTGATTACGTTTACTTGAGAGTTGCCATCTAACAGTGTACTACTAATCACAGCATTCCATTTTCGGTGGACGACATCTCGAAATCGATGACAGAAATCGAGGTAACAGATGTCGATATGCCACCTTTGATCCGGGAGAACTCTGGATTTACCTTCCTACACCAAAGAAAGGATTAACTGGGTGGTCCTTCCATCTGCCAGTCTCTTTATTCTGTTCTCCACTCAACCTGTGCATACCTCATGTACATACTACACTCATGCCTTTTGCTGTCTGGCCAGGGTAATTGTTAGATGTATTTGTTGCTTTTCGCTAGGTCTTTGGTTTGATTGATTGGTTCTTTCTTCAATTTTCTCCCCCATTTTTTTTGGTGGGAAGGGTCCTCAATTGGTATTATATATTGTAGTGAAGGGGTCGGATGCCCCTGGTCAGGTCCCAGAGCTGCAATTGGAAAAGCTCAGGGTCCTCCAGCGTCTGGAAACGGTTTTCCACAGCTACGAGTCAGTCATGTTGTCGTCGTTCACATGGATTGTCACCATATTGTAAATTGCAAAGAAAATAGTTGGAAAAAATTACAGTGACAGCAAAGTTTCTGGTGTGACCGTTTTGAAATTCACTGATGTTCTTGAATTCGGATCTCCTGGTGGAGGATGGGTGTTTCTTTCATCTGTGTCGGAGAGAAAAGGATGCATGGAAAGGCTTGCTTCATCTTAAGATTGACATAGAAAGATCTAACCATTATTCACATGAAAATGTGCCTGAGATAAATGCATAATCTCAAAGGAATGATAACTTACTTTTCACCGCGGAGGGAGGAATTTCCGATGGAACGGTGATTTCGCATTGATGTATTCAGAGCAAGCAGATCTCTCTTCAAGAACGGAAGGGGAGAGGTTCATGTTTTTTTTTGGAGAGGGGGAAATGTCGTCTTAGTTCAGACGTGAGATGTGTGGTTGCCCGCAGCGGTAGGCTATCGTTGCTGCCAGTCGTCTCTGAATTTTTTTCTTTGTGTTAAACCGGTAGCTTGAGTGCTGGTTCCAATACTAGTTCATTCGGTTACCATCATTCAATTGTTGCAGAATTTGATTGGCTTTTGAGAAAAAGAAAAGCTTACAAATCGTAAAGCACATGTTCGATGACCAGGGGAAATTCTACGTACCAGCAGTACTAATAACCTGACTATGATAGGATTACCCTTTGTTGATTTTAATTTAATGAAATTCAGTTCGAGATTGGAAGCCTTCGTGGAAATATGGGGTTTGTATGGATAATGCCCTAGCGCCCTAGCGGGGAGGCGTCGATCCAATAGTCATAGATATTGTTTGGCTATTAACAGGCACATTTTCAAGCGGCGACCTATTTCTTTGTTTTGAAAAGATTGCGGGAGCGCTGCGCTATGTGTCATTTAAGAGAGGAGAAGCATGCAGATTCTTACATACTCTCTTCGTCACAAATTACAATTTGTTTTGATTTTTCTAAACACATATATTTTGTTAGGCACCTAGACGTACGCCATGTCTAAATATATAGTAAAAACCAAGTATCTAAAAACCCAAAACAAATTGCAACTTGGAATGGAGAGAGTAGGTGCGCCATTTTCAAGATCTAAGAATGGATCATCAAGGCCGCGTCCGTGATCGGCATTAACTGCTGGTGAACATTATACAAACGGCCATGATGCATCGGGCGTTTAACGTCGGTTGCCATTTTGCAGTTCGTTTCTACGTGGTTGAGGATTTCTCGCATCCTCTTGTTCTAGATTGCGGCTTGCGCTTGCTGCCGTGCAGACTGCAGAGGTGGGATGTGCACATCAGATTTAGCACGTGTGGTGATCCATCGCCAGATAGAATCCGGAAAAAAAAGGGACGATTTTTTTTAAAAAAAACAATAAACAGAACCGAAGCCCTAACAGTATATACGACAAAAAAGATATGAAACATGACCAGGCATGGGTATATGTACATGGGGTGCAGCTGCTAGTCCTTTCTTTGGTGCAGGAAGGCAAACTCGGAGTTCTCCAGTATAAACGGTGGCATATCGACATCTGCCAACTTGATTTCTGTAACCGATATCAAGATGTCGTCCACCGAAAATGGAATGCTGTGATTCGGAGTGCATTGTTAGATGGTAAGTTTCAAGTAAATGTACTACATGAACTTTTGTCTTACAGGAATAGGCACTCGACGACCTCTGCATCAATAAGATGGTGCAGTACAATTTCAAGAAAATCACTGTTCTGCCCCATGGTTTACATTTGGGGCATTTGTGTTCTTACCACTACTTTATAGTGCAATTACGATTTCACATACACTCATTTTTCTTAAATTTATGATTTCACCCATACTATTTACAAGTCAAAGTGATTTCTCCCTAGTCAACGGTCAAAACAGGGGTAAAATCACGTTGAATAGGGGCAAAATTGTGATGATATATGAATAGTAAGAGCAAAATCGCAAAGTAGGGGCAAGAACATAACTTTCTCTTACACTTTTGTTGGACTTCATAGAATGCCAGCTCATTTACAAAAACAGAAAACGAATGACACCTTGTTTACATGAAAGGGATGTCAGAACACGAATTTCACAACTCACACAGTTGCTCCACCCCTTCCATTTTACTTCAAGTTTGGTGATTATTAACATGGCTCCTATAATACCCTAATTTTTTGAGATTACACATTACAACTCAGACAGTCACCAAGTATGGATTTGACGTCCCTTTCCTAAATATATAGTGAAAGTTATTAAGAATGTAATGATCATTACATAGATATATCATATGAATAATAGTTGTAAAGTTTTAAAGCTTCATATTCTTAAATGACACCCCATCCCTTATAAAATTTGGCCGACAATTAGATAAAATGCAAGTATGTTTGAGCTGAGCACTCCTACAATATTTTTCTCGTTCTTTTTTTACAATTTATTAAGAAGTCCTATGTACAACGTGGTAGGTATAGCCGTTATTCACGGAGCAAATAGTATTTTAACACGGATATACCGGCATTTTGTAAGATTTCTTACAGATGATTAAGCAAAGATTATTAGAACACACAGTTATGTGCATGGTATTGAATGTGTAGCTTTCCGGACCGGTGCTTCTTCACTGGCTTCTGCCAATGCACATGGTGGTGGGAGCCATTTTCTCCCCGGTGGAGCGGTTGCTTCCCCAGCTCCTTGAAGAAGCCACGCTCCTCCATCTCGTCGCACCACCGGCGCAACCGCCTGTGGAAGAGCACCTCGGCGTCGATTCTCCCGCGCGGCGGCCGGCTCCTTGAACAAGACGCTTGGCGTGGCCTCCGGTTCGGAGAGGTTCCGCGGGACGGAGCAATTCGTGCGTGTCACGTAGGTTTCCCGTTTCCATGCTGTCATTCTTAATATTCTTGTCCACAGGGTAATGGAGCTTGTAGCCCTGGCTGCTGTAGTAGCCGTCACATCATAACAGTGCACGGTATGTCATTGTTGATATCCTAGCCGATGGCGACCGCCGACTACATGCATCAAACAAGCTAGATCTAGAATCAGGTGGGCACGAATTGATCAATGGCATAACGGAGGATGGTTGAAAAGCTAGATAAAAAAAATTGAATTCACATAGTCAGAACTTATATTTTGATGGTCAAAACTTCTTTCTCATATTTTTGAGTGGAGCACTGCAACATATGCAGCTGACGTGGTAGACTGGTAGTTAGCAGAACAGGCGAGCAGAACATTCACAGAGCAAAAAGTACTTTCACATGGACACGTTAGCATTTTGTAAGATTTCTTACAGATGATTTAAGCAGAGATTAGAATAGACGGTCATGCTTAGGGGCCACACTTCCATTAGCTTGAAGAGAGATTCTCTCAACTCTCAGTATTGAATGTGTAACTTTCCAGACCAGTGTTTCTTCACCGGCTTCCACAACTCCATGAAGAAGCTGCGCTCCTCCATCTCGCCGCACCGCCGGTGCAGCCTCTCCATGTGGTCGTCATCCTCCCGCAGGGGACACCTATCAAGGCCAGCTCCTTGAACTCGACACTTGGCTGGTAGGATCTCGCTCTTAGCAGGTCAAACTTTTTAGATTTCTCCACATCTTAGCTAATTTGGTTGGTATTTTGATGGCATTGAGAAGTCATTGCAATAGAACGGAAAGCATGCAGCTGTTGATTATGGTCGATTGCCATTTGCCGTTCACATGTGGACCATAATGTCACTATGGAGCTAATAACCATGCACATCTGCAATGTTCGGATGAAGCTACCGACTTCTGGCACATGGCACATTTGGTTTTGGTCATGCTTCCATAGTTTCTATCACAATTTTGTAATGGTAGAGTTGTTTTGTTCATAGTTTCATTGCTTCTTTCACAATTTTATCACTGGGCTTGGAAGATCAACCTCAATGTTCGAATATGCTTATAGGGGGTAGATTTGCGTATGTGCATTCATAGGGGTGAGTGTGTGTATTGTGAGTGTCTGAGTTGCATTGCGATAATTAAAAAAAAAACTGACTGTTGTGAGATACTAGCCAATCAACTTTATTAGAAAAGGTACCTGATTTGTGTCACAAGTCTTGAGCAACTTTATTTACACTTTCATATGTGTCCAATCAGGTACATATAGGTCTTGGTGAGAACTCCATTTGAAACTTAAAAGGATAATTCCGTATATATTTGTCAATACGTGGTGGCCGCCATTTTCATTCAGTCCTTTCCCATCTCCATGAAGAAGCTAGGCTTCTCCAGCATGCCGCATCGCCGGTGCAGCCTCTCCATGGGGTCATCATCCTCCTGCGAGGGCTCCCTGTGGAAGAGCACCTCGGCGTCAATGCTCCCGCCGGCTGGCTCCTTGAACTCGACGCTCGGTGCGGCCTTGAGCTCGGAGAGGATTCGCAGGATCACACACTTGGTGCGCGTCATGTATCTCTTCGTGTTGTCGTTGTTCAAATTCTTGTCCATCAGGTACCGGAGCTTGTAGCCCTGCCTCCGGTAGTAGCCGTCGTAGCAGTACGCCAGTACGTCATCGGCGATCTCCTTGCCGATGGCGATCGCCGTCTACGTGCGTCAAAAGATTTAGATTCAGAATCAGGTGAGCATGAACTGATGATGAACGGCATAATATAATGGAGGATGATTCAAAATATAAGAGACTTGGTAGCAAATCATAGTATATATGTACCTCGTACCACCAACAAGCGACGATGTGGTTGATAGTGTACCCTGTTGGACCCGGGGCAGCAGGACTGCTCACGGGCATGGAATATTATAGAGTAGGGAGTAGCACATGGTTATGCTCTACCTCTTTTGTATCTACCCGAATAGGAGTAGAACTAGTCGACGTACAAGGAAACTACCCGACCCACTCGGAGTAGGACTCTAAACGTACTCGGCTAGAACCTTCTATGTAACCCTGCTCCCTCGGATTATATAAGGACGAGCAAGGACCCCTCCAAAACATCGAACAATACCAGAGGGAATACAAACCACCACACAGGACGTAGGGTATTACGCTCCGGCGGCCCGAACCTGTCTAAATCCTTGTATTCCTTGCACCATCGCGATCTGATCTCGGCGAGTCCCTACTCATAACCACTCTCCTCGGGATACCCCTTGGAGATTCCGACGGTAAAACACCGACAGCTGGTGCCCACCGTGGGGCCCTCGCCAAAGATCATCAGAAGAATTCAATGGCTTTTCTCAACGACAATCCTGTGCTCGAAAAAGGCACCTCCCTTCGCATCGGCTCTTGGATCTTCATCGCCGACGGATCGGGCGGCTTCGAAAGCTTCTCAACCGACCAAGATCCTCCAGAAGTCTCAGAATCTGCAAAACAACGTGAATTCGACGAATTCATCAATCAACTCGAAGAATTCGGAGTTTCGAACCTCATCAATGAAGTCCGAATTCAACCCAAATTCGATGCAATCAAAGCTAAAACACTTTGCGAATTTGAAGATGATTTGAAGGAGCTGTTGGAAGATTCCAAACGGGAAACTTCCACAAATGGAAAGACTGCACTTTCCAATTACATCCACGCCTCCGAACCTAGTTTCCAGAAGAAAAAGTCAAGGACTAGCTTCAAGAAAACTACTCGCAAAAAGAAGCAGTCGAAAAACATTTTTTCAAACATCGATGATATCGATGACAAGATCGAGCACTGCCTCCAGAAAGCTAAAGACATACTAAGCATCAACGCTACTCTTGGAGAATCCTCCACTCAATGGACTCTCAATTCTGCAGAACTAGAACAAGATCAAGCTTTCATCAAATATCTCAAACAATTGGATGAACCAATTCCCGAAGACGAATTAGCCAATTGGTCACATGACATTGACATGTTCATGGAAGGATTAATAAATCCCGACAAGCTTGAAGCTCTCTGGGAGCAGTGCAAAGCAAAAAAAAAACCTCTGGGACGATTCACAAAGCAAGTCACCAACTCAATTGGACCAACACTTGTCTGAATTCCACCCTAAAGAAGACTCTGTTTCAATCGAAGATTACATGAATCGCTGGTGCAACGTCGTCCAAACTCCAAATTCCCCTACCCCGAAAGAGGATCACCGCATGCTGCAGACGTCTTCCTCAGAAAAACAGAACAATTTGGACAAATACAACAAATTCATAAACAAACTCCCAGTTCGAGTCGAAGGCGGATGGCCCCCAGCGGACCACTTTCCACACGATGAAGACCTTCTGCGACACACCCTCAGACTCCCTCCCCGAGTCAAGCAAGACAACGAAGTCTACCCGGCTTCGGACGTCAAAAGAAACCGACTTATGCCACAACCCGATTCGGACAAAAAGACCGAATCCGACAAGGAGCCGATTTCTACAGCTACTACAAAGATGGAACTACACTCCGGAGAGAGGCAGCAATTCTCAGAAGACAAAGAACTACCATTCCAGCAAGGCCTTCCGCTCAAGGAGGACAACATAAATTCAAAAATTCGCAATCACGATCGCGAAATTTTCATGGCTCTCCTTTCGGATGCTACCAACCGAGAGAGTGATCTGACAACTCCGGGAGGCTTGGACTACGACGAATTCCTCTCTGGACCGGAGACAACTGAAACAATAGCAGCCACCTGCGAAAATCCACCTCCAGGAATCACAGTCACAGTCCATCTAGACAACAACCCGAAGATGATTCTCAAGACAGAACATCAACAACAACTCGGCAACTCGTCCAACCACTCGAACAATGACTTGCACAACATTATCAACTTGGTCACAATGCAAGAACAGCCATCATCAGCAAAAGAGAAGATCATGAGGAAGTCGAAGCCTACAGTCCGACGTCCAACTACCGGATACCTGACTTTTACGGGTACAATTCGCGAAAACAGTGTCACGACAAGGCAACACCTCCTTCTCAACCAAAGCAGTCGACGACTGATTCCACTCATTAGAAGATCCACTCAAAATGCTTCCTGCACCCAAAAGGAAAGCACTCGACCTTCCAATGCAGCACTCTTCGCAAAGCACTCGGAGCACCTCCAACTTCTGCCAACAAAGACAACAAAGAGAAAGTCAACACGAGCAATATACCCTTCCAACAAGGAATTCAGCATGCCAGTTACTCAAAAGAGTCATCTATTGGGCTTACCCCCAGTCTTACACCCAATAAAGGCTAGGATGGGTTCGCCCGAGCTCTGACTCGAGTCATCTATTGGGCTTACCCCAGGTCTTACACCCAATAAAGGCTAGGATGGGTTCGCCCGAGCTCTGACGCAACCTCAAAACTACTCGCACTGGCAATCGAGTCATCTATTGGGCTTGCCCCCAGCCTTACACCCAATAAAGGCTAGGATGGGCTCGCCCGAGCTCTGACTCAGTTCTCCACTCGTGTTGACAGAAAGAAGAGGCAAAAGGAGTCATCTATTGGGCTTACCCCCGGTCTTACACAAAATAAAGACTAGGATGGGTTTGCCCAAGCTCTGACTCGAGTCATCTATTGGGCTTACCCCCGGTCTTACACCCAATAAAGACTAGGATGGGTTCGCCCGAGCTCTGACCCAATCCCCAAACTACTCGGGTTGGCAGAAGAAAAAAAATATTCAAGTCTTTCAAAGGTCTCACACCCAATAAAGGCCAAGATAAAAATCGAGTGCTGCTAAATTGAAGGAAAGAGTGGATCTCGTCGAAGGAGACATGAGCTCCCCCCTCCCAAGGGGTTGTTTCCTCAGGAATCTTCACTCCATCAGTTATCTCGAATACCAACATTTCTTTATTCACTCAGAGTCAAAGGCACGGCGAATCGAGTAACTAGGGCTAAGGGACATGTGCCTTGCGGCCCTAGAGACAAGTTCTCTACCTTCAGGAGCCTTCACTCCATTAGTTATCTCGAATACCAACCTTTCTTTGTTCATTCAGAGTCAAAGGCATGGCGATTCAAGTAATTGGGGCTAAGGGACATGTGCCTAGCGGCCCTACAGATAAGTTCTCTACCCTCAGGAGTAAAACCTACGAGACATGTGCTCCCCCTCCCAAAGGGTGGTAACTCCTTCGACTACCTCGAATACCAACCTTTTTTTGTTCACTCAAAGTCAAAGGCACGGTGAATCGAGTAGTCGAGGCCTTCGGCCCTAATCGACTAATGCAGTACTCGACTTCCGGATGGGACCAGCTCCCTTTCTCGTCCATGAGACGACTTATTCGACTACTACGGTACTCGAACTCCGGATGGGACCAGCTCCCTATTTTTCTCGACCATGAGAAGACTCGTTCGACTACTACCGTACTCGAACCCCGGATGGGATATGCTCCCTATTTTTCTCGTCCCTGAGACGACCTAATCGACTACTGAGGTATTCGATTTCCGGATGGGACCAGCTCCCTATTTTCCTCGATCAATGAGACGTCAACTTATTCGACTACTGCGGTACTCGATCTTCGGACAGGACATGCTCCCTATCTCGCAAGAGGAATCTCTTCATCCACGAGGCAATAATCGATCGACTACCATCATGATCCTCGGACGGGACCAGATCCCTACATCCAAAGAAGACTTATTCCTCTCGTCTGCAAGACGACGAACTATCCGACTACTCCAGTACTCGACCTACGGATCGGACATGCTCCTTATCTCACAAAAAGATCTCTACATCCATGAGACAACAATTGGTCGACTACTCAGAGAACATTCAACTACTACGGTACTCGAAGAAACAAACCAAGACAGCCAATATCAAGGCAACCAGCCGATCGGCCGTCAACTTAAATGAAAGTACTATACATCATAATGTCAAAAGTACTCCAATAGACACCCGTATATATAAAAACCAAGAGGACATTACAACAAACTGTTTAAGCCTCTGGTGCCGGCTCCAAGCTACTGATAACCTTATCAGTGATGGGTTTCATCTCCGCAACATACTCAGAGAATTTCTCCTCCGAGCAGCCAACGGCAACCCCATCGCCAAGAAAGGGCAATAACTCAAAAGGGAACCAAGACGTTCTCACCTATCACTACTCGCAGAGGCGGCGCTCCGCTTTCGAGTCTTCACAGACTCGACGGACGGCTCATCCGCCGCCCGCTCCTGGACGTCCGACGCCGTCCGACTCGCCGAAGGACCTGCAAACAAGAATCGACTATGATCAAACAAGGATCCAAAGGCAATTTCCAATCAGAATACAAGGCAAAAAAAAAGTCAGATGCACACTTGAGTCAGTATGCGCCAAGGGCACATCTTCAGGCAGCGGAGGCCTACTATGATAATTTTCTGGATTAATCTGCACGAAAGATACCGAATCAACACGACTACTCGACAAAAGTACTCGAACTACAACTTTAGTCGACTACTCGAAAAAGTACCTCCCGAGGACGCCTGACAACACTGAAAGTCCCAGCAACATTGGCCGTCTCAGGGACATTCTTCAGCAGCCCCAGCACCCGATCCTTCAGATCATCCTCAGTAATCTTGGTTCGGGTATAACGGGAAGGATCTGCATCTCCCGTATACTGAAAGCCAAGATTGATCTGCCGCTGCAGCGGCTGGATCCGGCGTAGCGACCAGCTCGCAATCACAGATGCACCACAAATCTGATGTTCTGCCTTCAACTTCTCAATCTCCCCCAGAAGAAAGTTAACCTGGTCCCCCCCAACTTCCCTTAGAGTTCCAATTCGACCTCTTCACAGGGGGGCCAGGAGTGCGAAGAGGAAGGGAAGAAGAAAGATTTCTAATATAAAACCACATCGACTTCCAGTCGATGACCTTGTCACTCAAATCATAGGGGTTATACTTGGGTTTCCTCCCCTGACGAAATTGCAACCCGGCTCCCCCAACTACATCCACCTTCGAATCGTTGGGATGAGGTTTCAGATGAAAGAAATACTGAAATAAGTCAAAGTGGGGCTCAATCCCCAGGAAGGCTTCACACAAATGGACAAAAATATAGATGTGAAGGATGGAATTAGGGGTCAAGTGATGCACCCGAACCCCCCAATGGAAAAGGAGGCCCCGGAAGAAATCAGAAACAGGAAAACCGAGGCCTCGAAGAACATAAGGAAGGAAAACAACAGATTCATTCCCTTCCCCATGAGGAAAAGATTCCCCCGCAGCTCCACACCAATGGATAACGCTACGAGGCTGAAGAAGATGTTGTCCCACCAGATCCAGAAGATGGGAGTCGGCACACCTACTCGATTTCCACCCATGGACCTCCGCCTCGCCAACAACATCATCGTCCACCTTTCCCTTTACAACAGACCTCTTCGGTGCCATAAGAACGATTCTCTCTTGCTTCACGCTCGGGGGCTAGCGGTGGCTAGTTTCTCGCGGCACTTGGAGGCGAAAGCAGATGAGTTTTTTGGTGGCGGCTGAAGAGGTTAAGAAAGCGTGTTAAACCTATATTTACTCGAACTGTTAAATAAGCAGAGCCAGCGGCAGTACGGTAAAATAACAAGAAGCCCGAAGATTGCGTACCGGCTTCAGAGTTATTTCAGCGAACGAACCCCTGACTTCTCCACGGCAAAAGAGGAATCAGAGCAAAAACAGAGATCCCCATTCAGGAATTACATTCCAATAAAAGAGAATACACGGATCTCAATGGTTCCACCACTCGAAACCACTCGATCGCAACTACAAAGGGGACAACCCAAGAGCTGATACAAAGATACAAAGCTTGTTACTCCCAAAAGGGAGTAATCCAGATACACTCAGGGAGAAAAACAGCTCGTTGTAAGAAGATATGCATGATCAGGAACATCGCAAATCCTCTTCTTGCATCTGCTGTTCTCCCTGATACGTTTCGCATAAAAAACAATGCCACCTCCGCAGAAGCCACTAAAACCCAGAGAATGGCTCCAACAGACCACAAAGGCTTCTGACACGGCTTCCACCATCAGCCAGCCAGGTAAAAGACGGCCAGAATGGATAAGCCTAGAGAAGCAAGACCGTCGGTCCGGAGGATAGCAAGTGTTTTTGCTGCTCGCAAACACTCTTCTAGCACCTACAAGGACAAATCAAGTACTATCATCAGGAGGTCGGGTACTCTCAAGTGAAGAACTCCACTCGGAAATCATGTTTGCAACTGCAAGGATGAAGACTCAAGCGCATCTGACCCTGCTTAAATAGAAGAAGCAACAGAGCCGCGGCTCAGCCCGTGACATCCAAGAACAGGGAGGCTCACATGCGAAAAATAAAAGATTCTACAAATAGTACTCGCCACGTGAACCCACTGGCAAACAGTACACCGCACGACCACCTTTTCAGAAGATTTGCCGCAGCACTGATGAGCTCAGAAGGATTGCAGAGGACACGATATTATCTCCTGGACCCTTAACTCCGAACCACGGATTCGAACTCAAGGCCCGGGGGCTGCGGAATACGTGTCATAAAAGGCAACTTTTTTCTAAAAAGTTCCAAACTTCAGACAGAAGATTAAAGAACCCAGAAGACTGAGTTGATCCTCAGCCCGATTCATCAAATCAAACTAAGGCTTGGGGGCTACTCCATATGGAGCGCGAGTACGTCGCGCACCATATATCCAGATTCGGGGCTTGAGCACCTCATAGCCTCGATGCAGCCGAAGAAGTACTCGGAAGACTACACAAAAGCACTCGATGGACTCCGAGGACGGACAGCTTGCTCCAGAGGTACCCGAAATGTTCGGCTACACGGACAGAGGTCTAAAGGCACTCGAAGTACTCGAAGAATGTCTTCAGAAGCGCCCGACACCTGCAGGACTCAACTACGAAGAGCTCGGGGGCTTGTCGGACCCAGGGCAGCAGGACTGCTCACGGGCATGTAATATTCTAGAGTAGGGAGTAGCACATAGTTATGCCCTACCTCTTTTGTATCTATCCGAATAGGAGTAGAACTAGTCGACGTACAAGGAAACTACCCGACCCACTCGGAGTAGGACTCTAAACGTACTCGGCTAGAACCTTCCATGTAACCCTGCTCCCTCGGATTATATAAGGGCGAGCAGGGACCCCTCCAAAATATCGAACAATACCAGAGGGAATACAAACCACCACACAGGACGTAGGGTATTACGCTCCGGTGGCCCGAACCTGTCTAAATCCTTGTGTTTCTTGCACCATCGCGTTCTGATCTCGGCGAGTCCCTACTCATAACCACTGTCCTCGGGATACCCTTTGGAGAAAACACCGACATACCCGTCGCGTGTTGAAGCTCCGCATGAAGCTGACACACCTTGAATTCAACGCTCAGCGTGGCCTCGAGCTCGGAGAGTCCGTGTTGTCGATTTTGATATTCTTGTCCACCGGGTAAAGGTGATTGTAGCCCTGGCTTAATCATCCTCGCGTGTTGAACTTTTTAGTTTCCTCCAATTTCTCGTCTTAGCTAATTTGGTTGGTCTTTTGATGGCATTAAGAAGCCATTGCAATAGCATGGAGAGCATACATCGGTGTTGATTGTCGATCAATTGTCGTTCACATGTGGACCAAAATGTCCTATTTATAGTCGTTGTTGTCGGGTAGAGCTAAGAACCATGCACATCCACAATGTTAACATGAAGCGAACAACTTCTGGCTCATGGCACAGTTGGTTTTGGTCATGCTTTCATTGTTTCTATCACAATTTTGTCATGACAGTTGTTTTGTCCATGCTTTCATTGCTTCTTTCACAGCTTTTATCACTGGGCATGGAAGATCAACCTGACTTTTGTGAGGTAGTAGCTATGATGCTTACCAGCAGGCAGTGGCGGAGCTAGTAGAATTTCGCGCCTAGGGCCACTTATGTAAGCTCTTAAAGCACTCAAACCAGTCCACTACTGATAATAGTCTAAGAATACTTAAATTGTATGATTTGTAGTAAATCCCCAATTCCAAATCTAATTGTACAAGAAACTCAATAAAACCTTTGAAGAACTATAAAGAAGTACCTAACTACCGAGTACGCCTACCAATCTATTATGTCTTCATCTATACTAGGAAGTGAAAAATTATAATTGGATGCAACACATCACTTGAAATGATGTATAATATCCATGCACTATTTCCAGGCAATGGATACAACTCCTCATTTCTTGAAGATCGCGCATACTATCTTGTCCTCTTCGTTGAGTAATTCTAGTCTACAGACTAAAAAAATCTTATAAATCAATTTTCTCAATTTTAGTATAGAAAATCTTGTTCTTTTGATATGTGTTCCATTTGGCGCTAAAAAATTAGGGAAAATGACTCTTTTTAAATAGAAGGAACAGGCATAGTAGCTCCACCCCTTCCATTTTACTTAAGGTTTGGTGATTATTAGCACGGCACCTATAATGCCTTAATTTTTTTTGGGGGATTATATAAGTACAACTCAGACACTCACCATGCACGAATTTAATGTTCCATTCCTAAATATATAGTGAAAGTTATTAAGAATATAATGATCCTAAATTTAATGACATCTATTATCTTAACGTAGATATCACATGAATAATAGTTGTAAAGTTTTAAAGCTTGATATTCTTAAATGACACTCCGTCCCTTTTGAGTTTTGGCTGATAATTAGACAAACTGCAAGTATGTCTAACCTGAGCACTCCTACAGTATTTTTCTCGTTCTTATAATCACGGAGCAAATAATTTTTACACGGATATATTCTTACAGATGATGTAAGCAGAAGTTAAAATACACGGTTATACGCATGGTATTGAATATAAAGTTTTCCGGACCGGTGCTTCTTCACCGGCTCCTGCCTATGCGCATGGTAGTGGCCGCCACTGTCGTCCTTGACTAGCTGCCGCTTCCCCAACTCCATGAACTCGAGCTCGGAGAGGTTTCGTAGGACCGCACACTTCGTGCGCGTCACGTAACTCTCTGTGTTGTCATTGTTGAGATTGTTGTCCACTGGATACCGGAGCTTGTACCCCGTAGTAGCCATCGTAGCAGTGCGGCGGTATCTCGTCAGCGATCTCCTTGCTAATGGCAACCGCCGTCTGCGTGCGTCGAGCAAGTTAGATACAGAATCGGATGAGCACGGCGTAGCGCTGGCAGTAGTCCCAGAGGCCGGGGGGGGGGGGGGGGGGGGGGGGGGGTTGTCGACGGAGCGGCCGTCCGCAGAGATCGCGCCGACGTTGCAGCCCCTGGCCCGGCGCGCGACCTCGCCGCCGGCGCCGAAGGCCTCCGGGGTGAGGTCCCGCAGCAGCCCGACGTAGCGGCCGTCGTGGAAGGCGGAGATCTCGGCGTCGGTGGCGGGCCTGGTGCGGAGGCGGGCCATGTCGCCGAGCAGGCCGTAGGAGCGGATGAGCGCGTGCGCCATGTCGACGCGGCAGGGCACCATGACGTGGTCCTCGCCATAGTCGACGCCGGCGATGAGGCGGTCGTAGTAGTAGCACACGCGCCGCTTGGCGCCGTCGGGGCACGACTGTGACGGCAGCGAGTTGCCGCCGGTGTTCATCGTCGTCGTCGGCAGCGACCGATTCGAGCATGAGGGATGCAGAGTCGCGCGAGTACTAGGTACAACAGGCGTGTCGTGCGTGTGCTATGGGGACGCCCAGGCAGCCACATGTAGACGCGCGGATCGGACATGGTGTCCGCGTCGGATTGCAACAACTAAAAATAAGTAGCATCGGAATCGGCGACCCGAGTTCTGAATCCGGATCGCAGTACCAATGCACCATTACCCTTTGGACAGCTTCACCACCTGCGTGTGGGCAATAGTTTCGGCTATAACAGTGAAGCTCTGCACTTTGTACACACCCAACCAGTACGTTTTAAAAGCCAAGCGCCCTGCCATATTCGCTTAAGCACCGCCAAAGCTGTACACCATATGCCTGCAGCGTGCCAACCTGCAATGGCTCCCTGAGGTCATCAGGTTATTGTTTTGATTTTGATAAATATGGCTCATGGTGCTAAATTTTTGCTACGAGCTACTCTCTCTGTTTCAAATTGTAGGTTATTGACTTTTCTAGATAAATAATTAAAATTATATATCTAGACAGTGTGTATCTTGATAATACCAAAACAGCTTACAATTTGGAACGGAAGGAGAACATGAGGCTGATATATTGCTATTCATGGCCATTACTTTCATCTCGAAAAGCTCAAGCGAACCATTCTAAAAAAGAAAGAAAAAAGGGCAGACCTTCGTACTGAGCTCTGTCAAAAATCAACAATGGGCTTGTTTGGGTAATCACCTTGAAATGATGACCTCAGCTCCACATTGATCTTTACCCGGGTGACCACTATCATTGTGGATGGTGCTCCCTGATTTGGAATTGAGGTCAGAGGTTCACACCTGGTGAGGTTTAGAATTAATAAACATAAAGGTAAATGATATCATGTATATAAAATTATAGAGAAATCATTATGGCTTGCATTGCTAGTTGGTGACTTGCTGACATTGTATCCCTTTCAGAATTATATAAGAGGTATCAACAGTTATACTATAAGGTCACAATAACGTCGCAAATGATTTATACATGATTACATTATTTTGTACCTGTTTAGATAGCATACTGACATACATCATAATTAAAAATCAAAGAAAAATAAAACATGCGCTTTCAGTATTTCAACAGGCATACCTAAAGCATTCTGAGAACTTCAAGCCATTTCATGAACCAACTAGATGACAATTAACGAAATTTATCCAGGGCTGGTCCAATATTCATACCATAAGCTTGTCTTTTTCCTCATTATACCACTGCAAATGCACCAACATTCAGAAGCATGAAGATCAAAGCTGAAGCCCACATTGAAAGGACTGTGCACAGAGAAGACACGAAGATTTTAAGCCATAAGGACAATTTGTGCAACAGTGTTAGTTGCTCAAAGGAAACTATTTCAACAGAATTAAAAAAGACACTGTTTGATATAATCAAACGTGTTGCCAGGGGTTAAATGAATCTGTGGAATATAAGGGCAAAATTATCGAAAAAGTGCCTATGAACTGCTTCTAGCTAAATTGAAGACATGAACTGTGTACTCAGTTAAAGAAAGTACAGTGCAGAGCGAAATAGTGAGCACTCTTGATACCTGACTGATCATCATCTCAGTTCATCATCATAGGCGATTGCATCACTGGTCACACAAAATAGCAACTTTGCCATGTTTGTGGAATTCATGTCAAACAAACATTTGGTTTCGGAATGAAAGGGGGGAAAAAGGAGTTCATGTGCACTCGTCAGGTCTGCAAAACATTTAGGATATGCAAGCAACAGATCAATGGAGTTATCTGCACATTCAGGGTTGCCATTTGAATTTTAACTGACAAGCAAATGATCAAGATTGATAGGAGTAAACAAAATACAAGGAACCAAAAACTTTTATGTATCAATAGTATTACTCTAAGACAATGCGATGATTTTGGTATGATTAAACACTATAGATTTTTACTATGTTGATAATGCAGAGTAAACATGCCCTCTATATGAAATGAATGCCCCAGTGATCTTTAGCAAAATTGAACCCTAAATTTCTACAATCAAATATGGACCCCAGTGGCCATCACATTCATGCGGGATTCAGAATTATGCAAGAACTGAAGAAACTCAAAAAACATCCCCTATGCCCAGCCTTGCTCTCGGGCATGCCGGCATCACAGCACCGCCTAAGTTCAAGAGCTCAATTCCTTGCCTGTGCCCCATCTCACCACTACTTCATCTGACCCCTTCTCTCCCATTCCAGTGGCCAGGAATGTATGTTGTTACCTGAAATAATTAAAGCCACATAAGTTTCTTGATAAGCATGTTGTCTGTTACATGTGTATCCCTTTGCTGAGGAAAAAATGATGCAAAATTCACCTAATTAGGATGTTTAATGTTTGAAACTCCACTGCACAATCACATGATTCCTGAGCAAGAGTTTTTTTTTTGGAAGAACTAGCTTAAACTTCACCTGACCCAGAGCCACATGTCAAGCACAATATGGTAATCTGGGCGCACTCAAAATCTAGTTGAGTAATACCTAGAAATGTTTTGGTTGTAACTGGGTTACTGGGAAACCCAGCTCCACTCCAAGTTACACCAGTGAGAACCCCAATGCTGGATGTAGGCATGGAATTGCATGCAATAAAATAACCAGGAAGCTGATCAAAACAGGGTGCATCAAGAGACATAAACATAACTAGGAAAACTTCAAAAGCAGTAAACAATCAGAACTGAAGGTCGGGGAAGATGTACAGTTCATGCTTGCCAGCTAACCCTTTTTGTATCTCCAGTAATTTCAGTTAGCATAGATAAGGAAAAACAGAAAGAAAAGCCTCTATGCACCAGCCATTTGAAACAGCAAGAAATAAGAACGAAATGGTGAGCAATTGTATACATGATCCCCCGAAATAATCAAAGCCACATGTGGTACATTTAAGTTAGCAAAGATATGTTCTCTGGAACATCAAACATTGCAAAAGCCAAGCAATTGTACAATAGATGCCATAAAATGCTTGACACCACTGGAGCAGTGGCCAGACAGCATACACAAGCTTACTAAGCATACTCAAGAATTCACTAGATATACTTTTGAGTTAATTCCCTGTGTGCCATCACAAAATTAGACCCATCCCTTACGTGCCATTGAAAATATAGTCATCCCTCCAATGCCATTGTTTCTAATTTTCCATTCCCTCTATGCCATTCCGTCAGCTTCAGCCGTTAGTTGTGCCTGACGCTGCTGTGGGCCCACACATCAGTGGGGCGATGCCATGTTCTCTACCCAATCCGGCCGCCTCCTTGCTTGTGCGTCGCCATGGCCGGCCGTGCAAAGCCGTCGGGGACGAGCTGACGCGTGCAGGGCCAGGTGCCCAGGCAGCCATGGCATCCGAGCTAGCTGGCCTCGCCGTGGTCTCGGCCGCCGGCCTGCGCAGCACCCCCGCAGGCCGCCGTCCCGGGCGCCCCGCCATGCTTGCGCTGGCTCTACGGCTTCAAGCTCCTCCTCCTCGCCGCCGGCCACGGGCCGCTCCTCCTCGCCGCGGCCGGCCCCGGGCCGCTCCTCCTCCTCGCCGCTAGCCACGAGCCCCTCCTCGCCGCCACCGGCCACGGGCCGCTCCTCCTCGCCGTCGCCGGCCACGGGCCGCTCCTCCTCCTCGCCGCCGGCCACAACCTCCGCGCGCTGCTCCTGCACGCCACCGGCTGGCCTGCGTCAAGCTCGTCGTGTCGCTGGACGCCGCGGCGGCCGCCGTCGCGCGGCTCGGCCTGCGGTGCGGCCTCGACTTCGGCGGGGTGTACGCATGCCTCAAGTCCGGCGCGCACGACGCGCGGCTGGACCTGCTCGTGGCCAAGGGGCTCAGGGTGAAGGCCAAGAAGATGGAGCGCCTCATCGCGGCCACGGCCAAGCTCTGCTCCGAAATGGAGGCGCTCGACGAGCTGGTGTCCACCGAGCGGAAGATGAACGTCCGGGGATGGAACCGCCTCAGCGGGCCGATCCCGCAGAACCCACAGGCGGCGGCGGTGGCAGCGGCGCAGCAGCAGCAGGCCAGGGACCCGCCCGGCGCGGAGTCGCTCCGGCAGGAGCTCAAGACGCAGCGGCTCAAGGTGAAGCGCCTCAAGGAGGAGTCCCTGTGGAACCAGAGCTACGAGAAGGCCATCGGCCTCATGGCGTGCGCCGCCTACGCGGTGTTCGTCCGAATCTGCGCCATCTTCGGCCCGTTCGTGGCCGGCCTCCCGCCGCCACTGCCGGCGGCCACCACGGACAGCGTCCAGACCCGGCTGTCGAAGCTGCTGCACCCGCGGTCGGGGAAGGCGAGGGCATCGTCGGGTCCGATCACGCGTCGCGACGGCCCGTCCCGCGTCCACCAGCTGATGAGCAACTCGTGCCCAATCATCGGCGTGCGGCCGTCCGGCCAGAAAGCCCCCACCAACTGGCGCAAGCTCCTGGACGCGCCGCACGGCACCGTCGGCGGCGCGGGGCTGGACCAGCAGTACGCAAGCGTAATCGTGTCTGCGGAGGAGCTGCTGCGGATGGAGGCCGAGGGGCGGCAGGAGGAGGCCGGCGCGGAGCGCACGGAGATGTACGAGATGCTCCCAGCGAAGCTCCAGGCGGCGGTGTGGTCGAAGCTGCAGGTGTGGTGGCGCGACCCGGGCCCGCTGGACGAGGGCCTGGCGCAGGGGTGGAAGGCGGCGGGGGAGCGCATCATGGCGTGGCTGGGCCTGATGGCGCGCGACACGGCGCGTTGGCAGTCGGAGCGGAACAGGTTCGACGGCGCGCCGTGGGTGTACGCGCTACAGACGCTGTGGTGGCACAACTAACGGATGAAGCTGACGGAATGGCATGGAGGGGATGGAAAATTAGAAACAATGGCATTGGAGGGATGACTATATTTTCAATGGCACATAAGGGATGGGTCTAATTTTGCAATGGCACACAGGGAATTAACTCTATACTTTTAGCCTTCACAAAGCAGTATAACTGCAAGAGAAGCATTTCTCCTGTCCAGACAATTATCCATACAGATGCTTTAGAATCCAAGCAGAAATACCTACAAAGGTAGAAGACATGGCAATCCACAACAGAAACCATAACTACTCCAGAAATTTCACATCTCAAATCACTACAGCAAACAGTAATCTAAAAGTAAGCAATGATGCAACTTGCACATCACTACTGAGCCAGAATTGTCATTTACCTCACCACATAAAGCAAACAACAAGCACAGCAAAACCAGAGACAGAACAGTGAACAGATGAACAAAAGTTAATAGAACAGAACAGGCACCATTGATGTTCCAGATCCATTAGGTACACAATTCATACAACTACACACTAACCATCCATTTCCATTCGACACTGCTGATGATAGTTCTACTTCTACCAGATAAATTAAACCGAGGGAGCCAGGTCTAGCAGCAGCACCCAACCGAACTAGTACTGGCACCACAAGAGGCGGCAAACCTAACTAAGACGAGGTGAACTTGGTGACGGCCTTGGTGCCCTCGGAGACGGCGTGCTTGGCGAGCTCCCCGGGGAGGACGAGGCGGACGGAGGTCTGGATCTCGCGGGAGGTGATGGTGGGCTTCTTGTTGTAGCGGGCGAGCTTGGCGGCCTCGGCGGCGAGCTTCTCGAAGATGTCGTTGATGAAGGAGTTCATGATGGACATGGCCTTGGAGGAGATGCCGATGTCCGGGTGCACCTGCTTGAGCACCTTGAAGATGTAGATCTTGTAGGTCTCGACGCTCTTCTTGGCCTTCTTCTTGCCCTTCTTGCCCTCGCCGTCCTTGCCGGCGCTGGACTTGCCCGCGGGGAGGCGCTTCTCCGCCTTGGGCTTCTTCCCAGCCGGGGCCTTCTCCGCCTTCTCCGCCGCGGGCTCCTCCTCCGCGGGCTTCTTCGCCGCCGGCTTCTTCTCCGCCTTGGGCGCCATCGGTGGTGCTGCGGCTGCGGAGGTGCTTGGGGTTTGGGGAATTGGGGATGCTTGGATTCGATTGCTGTGTGAGGTGAGGGGAAGAGGCGAGGGGGGGCGCTTCGGTTTATAGGCGAGGAGAGGCGGGCGCTGATTGGTGCAAGGGTAGGAGCCGCGGATCGGTGACGTGGAGGGGTGTGGGGCGTTGGCGCCGCTGCTAGCGCTCGGCTGCGATGGGTTTCGACGCGGATTGCTGACGTGTCCAGAGCGTGGCGTGGAGGGCGCGCGCGGTGGGATTCGGACGCGGGCCCCATCTGTCGGTGACGAAGTTTATCGTCGGTGGTTCTCGACGAGGAACGGATTTGAGGGGAACTCAGAATGCAACTGCGATCTCTCTCCGCCGACGGTCGAAAAAAATCACATTGTTTGCTAGTGATGTAGTGAGAATACGCATTGTGTTTAGAAATTCTGTGGTGGGTTTTTCGAAAGTCTAGACATATTATAATATTAGGAAAACAGGGGTTTTACAAAATAAAAACTCAAGCAACTCCAAAACCTTTCCGGTAATGCAGTTTTTTAGTCAATTCCGCGTACACCATTATAAAAGTTCTTAATTACATAAATGCCACTAAAAAAATTTGGACGTCTTCCATACCATCAGTTGATTTTTTTTACTGGATCTTAGTGTCGTATCTGTCGCTTCCATCACCTCACCTCGCTGTTAGACCTTAGAAGTGGCCAAAGTGCCCTTTGTAACCCTTTTTACAAAGGGCAAAAGGTACATTTGGGCAAAAGGTATATTTTGTCTCCCGGCTCCTGTTGGAGCAAGTATAATGAAACCAACGAGGCGGGCAAAATGGAGGTACATCTCAGCCCGCATCTGACGTGTGAGAGAGAGACTAGGAGAGAGAATGAAATAGGCGTTTTGCTCAATGCCGGCTGGAAGCGGGCAATGTGCGTTATTCTACAGCTTGCCCCTTTCTCCAGGCTCCACGTTGTTGCTTTGCCTCTCTCCAGACTCCACGTTGCTGCTAAAGTGGGCTCCACGTTGTTGCTTTGCCTCTCTCCAGACTCCACGTTGCTGCTAAAGTCTGCAGAGCATTGATTGATACGTGGGGTCACCACTACCGTCCTTGCTTTATGCGTGATATGGCGCTCTCCCAACCAGCAAACTGCGTAATCATTAATCTTGCTCTTATACCTAAAATAGAAAGGAAGTGATATTTAGGTCTAGTAAAAGTTGAACCAATGATATGGAAGATGCTAGAACTTTTATAGTGGTATTTAAGGAATATATATCTTTCTTAGTGGCTTGTGCGGAATTAACTCTCTTTTTTTAAAGAAAACATGGTAATTCTCCAAAACTCTAAAAGAATCATGCATCCAAACATGCCGAAGTTTTCCTCTCATTTGTAGAAACTGCAGTTTGGTTCTATACAAGTTGGTAGCATTTAAATGAAAATTTCAAACTGTACATTCAGAAAACCAAGGTTCTCTAAAAACTACATTAACAAAGGAGATCCTTAATAAAAATCTCTATCTCTACTATTTGTAAAGCAAGCAATGATTAGACAGTCAGTCAATCAGAATCCAAATTGAAACCTAAATAAATCAATCTGAATCTTAATTGAAACCCGAAAAAATTAATTTGAATCTTAATTGGAACCCGAATAAATTAATCTGAATCCCAATCAGAACCCGAACAATCAATACCTCGCGGTGTCAAGGCACGGCTTGCACAAAAGAGTGAAAGAGCACAAAATTAGTGTTCTCATATAAGTTTGGCCATCTAGGTAAAATTTATATTACCTGTAGCAACGCATGAGCACTATGCTAATTATATACAAACTAGACTAACTAGAGGAATGCAACTTTTACAAAGGTTTAGAAATTCTGTCGTGGGAATACGCATTGTGTTTAGAAATTCTGTCGTGGGTTTTTTGAAAGTCTAGAAATATTATGATGTTAGGAAAACAGGGTTTTATAAAATAAAAAATGGAGTGCACTCAACTGACTCAAGCAACTCCAAAACCTTTCCGGTAATGTAGTTTTTTAGTCAATTCAGCGTACACCGTTATAAAAGTTCTTAATTCCATAAATGCCACTAAAAAAAATTGGACGCCTTCCATAACATCAGTTAAATTTTTACTGGATCTTAGTGCCATATCTGTCACTTCCATCACCTCACCTCGCTGTTAGACCTTAGAAGTGGCCAAAGTGCCCCTTTTACAAAGGGTAAAAGGTACATTTTGTTTCCCTGGTTGCTCCTGTTGGGACAAGTATAATGAAGCCAACCAGGCGGACAAAATGGAGGTACATGTCAGCCTGCATCTGATGTGGGAGAGAGAGACTAGGAGAGAGAATGAAACAGACGTTTCGCTCAACGCTGGCTGGAAACGGGCAATGTTTGTTATTCTGCAACTAGCCCCTCTCTCTAGGCTCCACATTGTTGTTTTGCCTCTCTCTCCAGCCTCCACGTTGCTGCTAAAGTCTGCAGAGCATTGATTGATACATGGGGTCCGCCACTACCATTCCCTGCTTTATGCGTGATCTAGCATTCTCCTAGCTAGCAACCGGCGTAGCCATTAACCTTGCTCTTATACCTAAAATAGACGGAAGTGGTATATTTAGGTCTAGTAAAAGTTGAACTAATGATATGGAAGATGCTAGAACTTTTATAGTGGTATTTAAGGATTATATAACTTTCTTAGTGGCTTGTGTGGAATTAACTTTCTTTTTCTTAAAGAAAACATGGTAGTTCTCCAAAACTCTAAAAGAATCATGCATCCAAACATGCCGAAGTTTTCCTCTCATTTGTAAAAACTGCAGTTTGGTTCTATACAAGTTGGTAGCATTTAAATGACAATTTCAAACTGTACATTCAGAAAACTAAGCTTCTCTGGAAACTACATTAACAAAGGAGATCCTTAATAAAAATATCTATTTCTACTATTTGTAAAGCAAGCAATGATCCCACGGCCCGTCAATCAGAATCCTAATAGGAACCGAAATAAATCAATCGGAATCCTAATCGGAACCAAAAAAATTAATCTAAATCTCAATCGGAACCCGAATAAATTAATCTGAATCCCAATCGGAACCCGAACAATCAATACCTCGCGCGGTCACGGCACGGCTTGCGCAAAGAGTGAAAGAGCACAAAATTAGTGTTCTCATATAAGTTTGGCCATCTGGGTAAAATTTATATTATCCGTAGCAACGCATGAGCACTATGCTAGTTATATACAAACTAGACTAACTAGAGGAATGCAACTTTTACAAAGGTTCCTCCCAAATGTAACAAAAGCACATATATTAGAACCTCAGATATTAAAAGTATCGGAAAGGTTTTGGGGTTGATGTTCCCTACCTCTTCGTAGCCCTTGTCGTGGAATATATATGCTGCAGTATTTGTTGGTATCTGGATAAAAGAGAAAGGGAAAATTCCTGCTTACAAGCCGCTGTTTCGTAGCTGTGGCCAGTCATTTTCATAGCTGAGGAAGCAGGTGGAGTCATTTTATTGCAACTGCATATGGTTCAGAATACAGGTGGACCTACGGCCCAATCTCTTATTTGCTCAGCTTGTTGTGAAGGTGGATAGCCGCATCAGCTTGGAAGTGGAGTTTTCAGCAGCCTGTTGCAAGGTCCAGCAGTGGCCAGTGAGGGCCTAGAGTTGAAAGACGGGGCTATTATCATCACTAGAACATTCGTCACGCGATGCGTGGCCTACTATTTGTACAATCAAATGCAAGTAACCAAATAAGACAATAAAAGATATTAAACTTATGCATGATATAAGATGAATTCAATATGAAAACAACACATCCAGTAGGAAGCGCGTCATCAACATATTAACATAGGTCGTGACAAGCACATTATCAACATATTAACTATATGCATTTGTTTAATATTTAAATCCGAATATTGCTGAAAGAAACTCGTTCAAGTTACAGGCAGAGGGAGCAAGCATCTTGTAATAGCTGCTTCTCCAGAACAGAAGCAAGTTCAGTTCGTAATGCTTGACAAACCCACTGCCCGATGCTCATCTCTGCAACGAACATAGGTTAAAGGACCAAACACATCACACTTGACGATGCCTTTCCGAGACATCCATATCTGCTCAAGAATTCAAAAACAAAATTGAATCAGGATTGTTTAGGGGTTAAGGAGATTGTTTGAAATATGTGTAGGGAGTATAGCTGAGAATGTTACAGTGACATCACAATGAAGTTGCTACACAGGTCACGAAAATCTTCATAAGTTCAGATAACAAATCAGGAAGGGCCGAGCTTACGATCTTCCAATTCTAGTGTTTGCACTTCAGCATATAACCGTTTTATGTTGAAAAGAAAAATAATTGCACTTTACTTGAAGAAAGTAAATAACTATTCCAGTGTAGCTCATCGATTGTTGACTCAATTGGAATAAAACAAACATTTCAACACATACTTGAAGAGGAAATATGTCGAGGCAGCAATGATATGCTGAACATCATGCAGCACTGAGTCAGATATTTTATAATTCCACACTGGTGTTGGAGTTAGACTCTGTTCAAATATGTAACAACTAACAGCCATAAGATCCATTGCAATCACAAAATTGGATGATATAAACTTTCCTACTTTAGAAAAGGATACCACAATTTGAATGTAATGCAACTGGATGCATCACAAGACCATGACTTTTTTCAGAAATCAGGGTAAAACACTAAAACAGAAGGCATCTCATGACAATGACGCCTTGACCATCCCATTTACGGTTATGGCTTTACGGCACTAAATGCAGCATAAAATATTATATCACTAAACACAAGGAAGACATCTTCACGAAGGTTAGAAAGCTTATACTTCGCTTCAACACGATGACTTGATATACATTCCTCTTCTTTTGTAACATCACATCAGAGGAGGACAAAAGCAGTTGCACAACCCTAAAGAAACCTAGGAAAAAAGGAGCAGTGAAAGCGTCATGAGGCACAAACCTGATTCATGGTGATGAAGTCGAAGAGATCACGCTTGGGGTGGGGAATCAAATGCTTGTTCTTCCTCATGAGCCCGAACAACACAGCAAACTGGATCACCGAGTACACAAAGCCGATCACGTGTGTAATAGAAATTTGACAAAAACTCAAAACAACAAAACATCTCGTGTGTAATTTACCTGATGATAATTCTATGAAGATGGTACGTGATCAAGTACAGCCAAGGGTAGTTCAATCTGTCTACTTTTATCTCATAACAGATATAGGCTGAAAGCTTCAGTATGATTAGAGTGAAGTAACCGATAACCGGTCTATTTCATTGACCTGTTCCATTAATGTTTCAAGTGAAGCCAGGTGATACCTAGGCTTAGCAGTCATCTGCGCAGCCATCGTCTTCGTATCCAGTGCCTTCATCAAGGAGCAACTTCCTGGCGATTTTCTTATTATGTGCTTGTTACGTCGATATGAGGCTAGTTATTTATCATGCAATTGAAAAAAAAGTAACTCTGTATTAGTGAGACCAACCTCTTAGTTGTGACATTTTTCTGTGTCTTGGTTGCAGAATTACCAGCCACATCTTTACATGCACCAAAATTAGCATTACATTGTAACATAGCACAGGAAAAATAAAGTATAACATCATGGTTCAGGCGTTCATGAAACCAGTAAAGAAACACACCATTACAGATAGTGCAGAGAAAATAATAGTGTTGCCTTTGGAGTTTGAGAATTAAATCCTAGGCTTCTGAGTGCAGATATCTTAGAATAAATTTCTTGAATTATTCCTGAACAAGTTACCCAAGAGTGAAGGGGCTACCTTATTCTTTGGTCTCCAGTGCTAGATCCTCCAACCATTGAGAGCCACTCTGCACAATGAATTGTTGCCTCCACGTCCTAAATATTTGTATGGGCAGAAATAAAATATCACCATAAAATAGAAACAATATAAGATCGTATTATGAATTCAATGCATTTGGCCATGCTAAAACCATCATAAACCTATCCACGTGATTCGCGATGGCTGCGACACTACAACAGCTATATGTTGCTGAGGTGTTGTTTGGCTCCAGGACTTTTTTCAAAAGTCCCTATCACATCAAAAAGAATCTTACTATTTTATAGTATTAAATAAAATCTATTTATAAATGTTTTTTGACAGCTGAGTGCTTTTTCGCGAGACGAATCTAATGAGCCTAATTTATTCATAATCTGCTACAGTGATGCTACAGTAACCATTCGCTAATCATAGATTAAGATAACTCATTAGATTCGTCTCGCAGTTTAGCCCCAGGGTTCTGCAGTTAGTTTTATAATTAATATTTATTTAATATTTCTAAATACTAAAAAGTTCCAGGGACTTAAAAAAAGTCTCTGGAACCAAACAACCCATCTTTTTCTCTCATTGAATGCTCCAGCATGAGAATCAGGAAATTATGTACGGGATCTTCAATCTCACTCATGCTTACACCATCAGTTTTTTTCTTAGCTCCCATCTATATTAAAAATCCAAATTAAAAATATGGAGAAATGACATAATGCAGTTTATGTGCTGTTTCACCTGAACACGAGTCTCATTAGAAAATAAAATAAAAGACTTGTGACACTAACCTCGTGATTAGAAATCAAAAACCTCCAAAAACCATTCTGGCCGCTCTATAATTGAAGTAATCGTGGTTCTATTATCTGGATGACTGCAAGCCAAAAACAGAAGATCCTGAAATCCGATTGTAGCAACTGGGACTAAAGGGTGTGCATGTTAAAAAAATAATTGATAACCACCACCAACCTTGCAGTTTGCGAGACTTGAACCCGAGACCTCTTGCCTCGCGCATAGCTTTCTTGCCATCCCAGCTACGCAACGCATGACTTGTTCGAATGCTATCCTTTTGAACTAACCCGTGGAGAACCCTTTAGTGATTAAAGGATCATTTAGTCCGGGTTGGTAATACCTACTGGGACTAAAGTCTACCAACCGGGACTAAAAGTTTGGACTTTTAAAGAGCCCCCCTAGCCGTTGAACCCGGGCCCCCCTAGCCGTTGAACCCGGGACTAAAGCCTTCATTAGCCCCGAGCCCAACAACAGCCGGGACAAATGTGAATGATCAAAGACCATTTTATTTCTATACTAGTGCATGCACATACTAACACTACTAGAAAACTGGGCATTAGTACCGGTCGGGAACCTCCGGTTAGTACCGGTTTCCCGACCGGTACCGCCAGATCGGTACTAAATTGCACCGTTAGTACCGGTTGGTAACACCAACCGGTACTAAACTGCTTAGTACCGGTTGGGTACTAAGTTGTTTTTCTTTATCTTTATGTTTCTTTGCTTTTCCTTTTAGTTTTAATTAATTCGTATTCGTATTGGTAGCCATTTGTGTATTCGTATCTCGCATTCGCATTTATTTGTATCGAGCAAAGCAAAAGCAATTATATATACATACTATATTTATATACACTTGAAATATTACAATTACTTCTAATAGTAGTGCACTTGGGATTAAAAAGATATTTACAAGTGGGCATGAACGTAAGTTTTTTTTCCTGATGAATTTGTATATAATACTAGTCTTCGCCGCCGCCGTCAGCGTCATCCCTTTGTTGATCAAGTCGATCCACGCTTATCCTATGATCCGCATGGAATTCACCATTTGGATTTATGACCTCATCCAGTAGAAATCCACATATTGCTTCTTGAATCGCCCTAATTCTTTCTGGTTCGATGAGGTCCTCTTTCATTCTCCATACCTGTCATATGCAAATATTAATATTTTCAATTAATACATGTATAGAATCAAATGCAAGAAATTGTTATTAATGTTTTACGTACATCGAATTCTTGTTGTGTCATCCTCTTGGTGCCCCCGCAGAAATAGTGCATGTGCTCACATACATAGTAGCCACATAAGTTATTTCCTTGGTTCTGTCTAAGACACTATATATATAGATGTGTTATGAAATATTCACGGTGTTTAAAGAAATGACAGTAGATGTGTGCGATATGTATTTGTCCCGGAAAGTCAAGTTTGAATTCAAGATCACACGGCGTTGACTTGACTCCTATTTGACTTTTGATGAAGCGAGCCCATACCTTTTGCATGATGTTTATGAGGTCTTGCTATTCTTTTTTTGGCTTCCTCAAAGAGTCGAACACCACAACTCGGGCCCGATCGATCTCGATACAGAGCAAGATCCAGTGGAATCTATTGACACACATATATAGATGAATTGTTGGATATATACTTATTGTCATATTGAAGTGATGAAAAAAAGTCAAAGGACTCACTTGAAGTTGTACGGCAACAGAATGAATGTACAAACGTGCTGCTTATCCAAGGCCATAAATATATTATTCTCAGTCCGATTTGGCCATTTTCTTACACTGTCCTCATGTATAACATTTGGGTCCACGAAGCCGATGTTGTAGATCCCCTTTTTTCGGCATTCTTTTACCTTCATCCTACATGATAAAAAATAAAAAGATAGGATGAGAAAGCACAGAGTAGTTGAGCTAGAGTATAGAAATGAGAGGAAACACTTACATAGCAAATGCACTGACGATGGACTTGTCTAGGCCGTCTTGATGGTATAGATCCCAAAGATATCCAAATTCGATCCATACGTCATCTATCCCCCGATGGAAATGGCTATCTTGAATTTGAGCTGCGAACATTATATTGCCCTCTGCAGATGATTTCATGTACCAATCATGCAACTGACGCATTCTAGTTGGTAGCATCTGAAGCAACTTTGGCCACATAAGAGGTTCTCCCATTATAAATGGTTTTCTACCTGCCCCTTTGTGAGTCGGAATTATCTCATCCCCTCAAAGTTGAGCTTTTGTGAGACCGGTTTCCTCGACAAATTGAGCAGTAGTTTCGTCCTCTTCTAAAAGCACCTTGAGAGGGGGTATCATTTGGTTGGGTTGTTCTCCGAGCTAGGGAACTTGGTTTTTTTTGACGATTACCCTTCTTCTGATAGGACTTTGTGATTGAGAGGTCGTAGTCCGACAGGGTTTCTTTCTCCTTTGGTTGGCACATGATTCCTAGAAAAAACTTCTTCCCTGCTGGATCCACTGGTTCCTTCGGCTTAGGCTTCTTTGGTGCGAAGTGATCTTCCACCTTCTTTTGCACAGCTGCTCGCAATTCCTCATGAGTCATTTCATATGCTAACTTCTCTGGTGGAGGCTTCTCTTTCTTCTTACGTTGTGTCTTCTTCGGCCTAGGAGGCGGCGATGGCGGGACCCAAGCAGATGATTTTTTCTTTGCCGGACGTAGAGGTGGAGGTGGCGAAGGCGATGGACTAATGCTGCGGTCCCTTGCAGCGACTGGTGATGGCGGTTCCATGCTAGGGTATCTTTGTGCGTACGGTGACTGCGGACCGACGCTGGGGTCCCTTTCTTTGGCTGCCAGTGACCTATGACCCCATGCTGCGGACTCTGTGATTCTTTGCGTAAATCTTATGTAACGCTTGTTCCAACAGATCCAAGTGTGTAACGACCCGAAAAATTCACCAAATAAATCACGCGCTAATAATATTTTTCAAAACTCTTTTTCATTGTTGAGCTCAGTTATCCCTAAACCCTATTTCCCTCCCAGTTTTTCCGTTGTCCTGTCATCCGATTTCAAACGCCGACCGAACCCTCCCCTCTTTTTCCTCGCCGCCCGTCGCGATCGTCGCTGCGAATCTCTCTTCTCTTTTTCTCTCGCTCCTTCCTCCCCCCTTCTCCCTGCCGCGTGCACCCGAGTGCCGCTTGGCCGCAAGCGCCGTGCGTGCCCCACCTCCCCTGGCCCGCGCACGTGTGACCGATGCCGCGCGTGGCCGACCGCGGCCGCGGTCGCCGCCGGCGCGCACTCGCCCTCTCCTTTTTCTCTCCCTTTTCCCTTTTCCCTTTTCCCATTTCCTCTTCTCTTTTTTCTCCATTTTTCCCCCTTTTTCCTTTTTCCTTTTTCCTTTTTCTATTTTCTTTTCTTTTCTCTCTTTACTTTTTCCCTCCCTCTCCCTTCCTTCTCCTTCTCCCTCCTTCTGCTCTGTCCCGCACGCACGCGCCCGCCTGCTCCCGAGTTCTGCTCAGCCGCCGCTGCCCCTGGCCCACGCGAACGCGCGCGCCCGCCCAGCCGGCCGCCTGCCCACGCACGCACGCTCCCTGCCCGCTCACCGCCACGGCAAGCACCGCCGAGCAGTGCTGCGCGTGCTCCACGCGCACGGGCCGCACCTGGGCCCCGCTCCCGGCCGCACGCACGCGCACCGCCCCAGCCCGCACCGCGCAAACCGCCGCACGCTCGCCGAGCCGCGACGTCGCCACGCGCACGCGCACACGCGCACATGGGCTTGCCGCTCACGCCGCGGCGGCCGCACACACGCCCTGCCCCACGCGTGCGCCCACCCGCGCGCGCCCGAGCTCGCCGCCAGCCGCGGCACCCCGCACCGCACGCCGCTGGCGCCCTGCCCCACCACTGACCCCACGTGCGGCACCCCGCTGCAAGCGCCGCCGCAGAGCCGCCGCCTCGCCGCTCGCGCCACCCCGCTCGACGCCGGCCCCGCCCACGTGCGCTGCCCTGTGCACGCCCACGCGCGACACCGCGTGACCGCGCCGCCAGCCGCACCGCGCGTCGCTGCCCTGCCCTGCTCTGCTCCCTGGCTAGCGCCAGTGCACGCCACACACGCGCTCGCCGGCAGCACCGTGCCTCGCCGCTTGCGCCCGACCCAGCCACGTGAAGCGAACTCCGCTGCGCACGCATGCCACCGCCGCTGCCACTCCCCTGTGCTCGCACAGCGCCGCCTATGTCGCTCGCCGCCTGCCCGAGACGTCACTTCGCCAGTGCTCGCCTCACCGCTCTTCACGACACCCACGACCGGCCGAACGCCATTAAAGGCGCTCCGCGCCGCTCTCCGGTCGCCACCGCCGCACTCCGCCTCTCCACCGCCTTACCCGCCCTATAAAGGGACCCTGCAGCGCTCCTCCGCTCCACCCCACCGCCTCTACCACAGCGCGCCCCCTCACCTAGCTCGCAGCGCCACCGCCACGCCCACTGCTGCCCGCCGCTGCCCGCTCCCGTGACAGAAGCACCTCGCTTCCTCCCCACCCGGGCCAAGGGCCAAGGTAGGACCCTCTTGGCCCCCTCTCACCTTTCCCCTCCTCCCTGGCCACCACCGAGCACCGCAGCGGCGCCACCACGGCCGCCGCCGTTCGCCGCCGCCCGCCCCCGTGGCCAGGCCACCTCGGGCCACCTCTGGCCGAGTTGCGGCCGGGGATCGGGCCCCCGCACCTCCCTGCCCCTCTCCCCCTCGCTCCCGGCCGCCGCCGTGGCCCAGAACGGCCGAATCGGCCGCCGCCGACGCCTCCGGCCACCTCCCCTGTTTTGGTCGCGAGAGGGGGGAGGAAGAAGGGCAATTATGCCCAAAACCCCCTAGCCTTCCATGTTTTTGTGAAAGAAACCCCCACCCTTTTAACCTTTTTCCCAAGAAGCCCTTCCTGTTTTCTCATTTTGCAACCAAGCCCTCCAACTTATGAACCCAATAATAAATAAACCCCTACACCTTCCTAATAGGCCCAAATATTTTTAGAAATTACAAACCAAGCCCCTGCCTTCTCAAATATATTTACAAACAAGTCCCTGGACCCATATTTAACCCCTAAACCTTTATATAACATATCATTTCATGCGCCAAACGACCTCAGATCTACCTAAAACTTTACCATGCCTCTCATGACATAATTTTGTCTATGCCATTAGGAAACCGCCCGAAAATATTACTCCGAACTCTATGTCTTAATTATTTCCGATTCGAGCTCAACGATAAAACTTTTATTTCTTTTTCTTGATTGTGTGTTTGTTTGTACGTGTCATAGACCACGGTGTGAACGAAGGAGAGCCCGTTGACGAGCAGTACTGCGAGCCCGCAAATGAGGACCAGTTCCGCGACCCCGAGCCCGAAGGACAGAGCTTCGACCAGGACCTCCCCGAAGGCTTCGAAGACGGCAAGTTCAATCCCATCCTTTGATGCATGCTTTTGTCCTAGTTTTAATAAACACAACCTATTGGCCTGTTTTATAAAATTGCATGTGTTTTGCTTGCTGAAAACACGGTTGGATAGCCACCCCTTGATTTGTTAGAACCATTCCTTGACCACCTAGATTAATGTCTGATTTTGTTTGGACGTTAATCGCTGCTAGAACGCTTAGTACCTTATACACAATACAACTTGTTTTATAAAGAAAAGGTGTGTGTGTGTGGGAAGGGATAAAAGTGGAATTTTCGAAAAGATAAGTCTAGACGGATGGCATTTCTGTGTGATTTGCCGTTCGGTGTGCTTGTGCCTGTGTGGCAGAGCAAGGAAGGGAGATATCCATCTTGTCACCCCTAAGGACCGAGTTGGTGTTACATCTCACCTAACTCCACTTTCGTGCAAACCACTCGACCGTTGTATGGGCAACGGCTTAGCATAAACCCCACTAGTTAGTCTGATAGCCATCAGGAGAGCTGAGAGCAACGGGTGACCAAGGAGAAGGGATATGTTCTGTGTGACTTAGGCCCCGGTTAAACCTCAGAGATAGGTCAATGGCCCCTTGGTGGATCCCGTGGTGGCTAGTCAGGTCTAGCTAAGGTGGGTAAAGGCTTTGTTGGGATCTGCACCGACACTAAGGTGATCATGTTGTGGTACCCCACTTGTGGGTAAAGTTGCACACCTCTGCATAGTTGAAACCTATTCGAATAGTCCGTGCCCACGGTACTGGGCGAGTTACGGTGTGGTCTCACAACTAGTGTTTCATCTGGGAATGGATGGGTTGGCGTGAGTTGTTTTGGAAATGTGTCCGGCAGTTGTGCCGTGTGCTACGGCGGATGAGGAGTCCGGTAGCAGCTTAAAACTTGGATCCTGTGTGGATCAACCCCTCGTGTTACTCGGTACAAGAAAACTGGTTTTGGAAAATGCTTTCTTTCAAATGAACCCCTGCATAAATATTGCTTTCCGCAAAACAAACCCTAGCCTTATCCTTGAATTACCCTGTGCATATTACTCTTCTTATACCCCCTCCGTGGGTGTGGTTGGACTTGCTGAGTACGTTTGTACTCACCCCATTCTTTATTTTTACAGAAGAAGATCCAGACTTTGTACCTGACGATGTTGAGTAAGGGTACCGTCCTGCACCCAGCCTTGCCTGTGGATTAGGGTCACCCGCAGGAGATACCGCATGGCGCAAGACTCTGATGACTTTCTTTTTATATTTAATATCGTTGCGTGTGTGTGGATTGTAATCCTCGCGATAGTGGCGCTTCTCTGGTCACTACCGCGTAGAGTTGTACGGTAATGAACCATCTGATGTAATAAATGTGTCATCAGCCTCCTGGGACTGATGTTTGTAATACATTTAAGTCTTCTCTCATGAGGGGACGCTTCAAAGTGTGGAGGGCCTGTCCTAGTTCCTCTTCTCCATCGCCTCCAAAGATCTCGAGGATCAGGTCTTCCCATCCTGTCTCGACTCAGTCAACCATGACCCTAGCATATCCATCAGGAATCTGCACGCCATGAATTGTTCCACCTTGGACAGGTACTTCACCAATACCGTGCGTGACCAATTTGATCTTTTTTCCTCTGCTGATAAAGAAGCTCGCAGGAGGTCCACACGGTAATGTCGTCCACGGGGTAATGTTGTGGCTCGTCTACAACCACTTCATTTTGACCTCCGGCTGGGTGCTCCATGGAAGCGACACTGCTACGACGTTGGGAGCTGCTATCCAAATGAGCAGCTAATCTGACTTCTTGTTGTTGCTGCTGGATATCCACCATTGCACCTTCAATCGAAACTATGCGTTCTTCTAGGGCACGCATCTTCTCTTCCTGTTCAGCCTTTCTTCTGGATCGGCTCTGGTAAGTGTCGAAGTTAGCACTGAAGCCCTACTTCTATGGAACTATGCCCATGCCTCGGACACGTCCTGTGTGTTATGGTGTCCCGAGAGCGTATGTCAGCTCGTCTTTCTCTCTATTAGGCTTGAAACTGCCTTCTGACACGGGCTTGAGTGCCCCATCGAGCCTGTCGGCCACTTCTCTTATGGCGCCGCTAGTGACAAACGAACCATCTTCCATATTCAATGTGCCTCCATGAGCATAGAAGTAATACTTTGCTCGCATCGGCCAGTTGAAGGTTGCCGGTACGATTCCTCTTGCAATGAGATCGTCTTCCATCTTCTTCCATTTCGGAATCGCTGCCGAATATCCTTCTTGCCCAAGATGATTGAAGTGCTTTTTCTTGCTAGCATTCTCTTTGGCTTGTGCTGTTCTCTTCTCGCTGTCCTTGAACAATTTGTATTGTACAAATGCATCCCAATAAGGACGTTGCTTCTTGAAGTCCTTCTCAAAGTCTGGGGTGAGGCCATTTTTTATATAGTCTTTGTTCAAGTTTTTCTTGAACGTCTGAAAAGCAATAGCCATCTTCTTCATGACCCAATCCTTAAATAGTTCTTCGTTCTCCTCTGGAACACTGAAGTGCCATTTGACATCTGCTCATAACATTTCCTTCTCAGTCTCGGGGATGATGTCAGCATCATTATCGGTGGCTTTGCTTTTCTTCCATAGCTTGAAGCTAATGGGGATGTTCTCGCTGACATAGTATCCGCATTGATTGACCACTGTCGTCTTAGCACCCTTGGGAGACTTTGGTTCACCATCTAGGTGCAATGAGGTGATGGTGGTATGCCCCTCCATCTTTTTCTTCGAGCATCGTTTCCGTTTCGGCCTCCTCGATTCGGATGCCTGGAAAAATATATATTAATATATATTAAGCATGAATTCCATATACCTCGGCTCCAACATCCTTCACAGCCATTTCTTCTGGCTGATCAGTATCGCCATCACCAGTATCGTTTAAATATTCGCTGCCATCAAACTCGGGAGCTTCTTCTTCGAGAGACCCTTCGTGTTGAGTACCTTCATGAATTATACTATGAAGGAACTCCTCGTCATCACCACGATAAATGGGATCCATTTCAATTCCTGTGCGAACAATGTGCCATGATATTTTCTTCAATTTTGTACAATGTGCCATGCAATTTTCTATAATATATTTACAACACTTCATCTATTTCTACAACGTGCTATGCAATTTTCTACAATTTTTCACCATTTTCCATCATTTCCTACTATTTTCATCATATATAAACAAAAATTCCACTATATTTTCGACAATGTGAAAATTTCTACATATGTTCACCAATTTATAGAATTTTTGACAATTTTGTACATAATTTCCAACTATTTTTCACCATTTCCTACAATTTTCACCAAACTCTACAATTTTACTATATTTCCTTAGTAAATTGTCTACAAATATTTTCCTACAATTTCCAACAATTTTACTATATTTTTCAACAATTATCTAATTATCTACCATTATTTTCCTACAATTATCTACAATTTCCAACAATTATCTACAATTATTTACTCAAAAAATGATGTCACTGCTGACGTCAGCCCTGGGGCATACATCGTCGGCGCGAGTGCGCGCGGTGCCCGACGGTGGCTAGGGGCGTCGGAGGAGGACGACGGCGCGGAGGACGACGGCGCAGAGGATCGAGGGCGGCGGCGGGAGATCGACGTCGATCTCGACGCCGGCCGCGACGTCAGGACGGGCGCCGCGCCGGGCCGGGATGGCGCACGCGGGAGAGGATGGCGTGGAGGGGGAGCAGCGGCAGCGGCGCGATGGATGGGGAGCAGCGTTGGCGGTGCCGCGGTGACGGCGCGACGGCGGGACGGCGGCGGCGCGACGGCTGGACGACGGCGCGGCGACTTTACTATACGCGAGGAGAACGAGAAGAAATTTCATCAATTTTTGCAAATGTTCACCAATTCATAGAATTTTCGACAATTTTCTACATAATTTCTGCAATGTGCTATGCAATTTTCTATAATTTTTCACTATTTTCTATCATTTCCTACTATTTTCCTACCATTTTTCTAAGTTTTTCTACCACTTCCTACAATTTTTGTACTATTTCCTTCAATTTTCATACAACTTTGTACAAATATCTAAAAAATAAAATATAAAAAATGATGTCAGCACAAGGGCTTATGTCGCCGGCTCGCGCGTCGGCGCTTGGGGCAGCGGCGGGTGGCGGAGGCCGGCGGCAACGCGTGGCGTTGAGGCCGGGCCGGCGGGAAGAGGCACGGCGGCCGGGGCCTAGCGTCATGGCGAAGGGCGGTGAGGGAGACGCAGTGTGTTGGCACCGCGGTGGTCGGCTGAGGCGCGGGCATGCCAGCGGATCCTAGGCTTGGAGGCGACGCCTGGATGGGAGGAGGAGGTCGGGGCCTGGCGGGTGGCGCCGAGACGTCGGGGACCCGCGCGCGCGGCAGTGGCGATGAGGATTCGGGGGGCGGTGCAGGCGGGGAGGAGGTCGGGGGCAGCGCGGGGGAGGAGGAGCGGCGCGGAGGCGGAGGTGGACCGACGGGGCGAAGGCGGACCGACGGCGCGGAGGTGGATCGACGACGGCGATGAGCAGTGGTGGAGCTATGGCTGGGCATTCGGGTTACCCGAATATTTCGGGTCGGGTTTTTCGGGTTTTTGGAAATTCGGGTTTCGAAAACTGGAACCCGAAATTTGCTGTCAAAAATCAAAAACCGACATTTCGGGTACCCGACATTTCGGGTTCGGGTTTCGGGTTTACCCGAACTACCCGAATTGCTCCTGATGGCTTGATTGCAGTGCCGCCGGGCTAGAGAAGACGAGGGCCGAGGCACTGGCGGTGGCGGTGTGGCGCCCTGCTGGAGGAGAAGGTGTAGAGAAGAAGAGAACTCGCCGTCTTGGGGGCAGAGGAGCGCGCGGACGCGGCCTAGCTCGCCGGCGAGGCACGACCGGAGGTGCAGCGCCTCAGCGCCTCGGCAGGGGTCATCTCCGAGACTCCGACGGACGGATCTCGACGCTCCCCGAGGAGGATGGCTCCGGCGCCGCCGGGACGGTCCGCGGCGGCGTGGGCGCCGGGGATCGGGTACGCTGGCACGGCCGGGCGGTGGTGCCGGGGGTTAGGGGCGGATGATGGCTTGAGCCACGCGGCCGGTGGTGGCGGCAGCGGCGTGGTGGCAGGTTCGCGGCGGGCGGTGCCGGGCGGGTGGTGGGGCAGCGGGCGGTGCCGGGCTGGTGGTGGCGCGGTGGGCAGATTGGGCGGTGGCAGTGGCAGTGGCGGCTGGGGTTGTGGGAGGGTACTGAGTGGTGGGTGCGTGGCGTGGGCCATGGGGCAGGGTGGTATGTTAGGGTTTAGGGGTTTGGTGGGCTGGGCTACAATCAATAAACATATTTGGGCTGGGCTGTTTTTCGGGTTGTTCGGGTATTTCGGGTACCGTGGCCCAATACCCGAATTACCCGTAATAATTTCGGGTACCGTGAGTTGGAACCCGAATTAGGGTTTGGGTTTTTCGGGCTCGGGTTTTTCGGGTTCGGTCTCAGGTTTTTCGGGTTCGGGTATCGGGTTTCGGGTATTCTGCCCACCCATAGGCGGAGCTAAGTTGGGGCCATACGGGGCTCCGGCCCCCCCTTGGCATGAGAAAGTTTGTGAAGAGCTAATTGCCCGAGCTTTCTGATGCCGTCAGTTCGTTCCTCTTGCGTCTTGCCCGTGCATCCCTGGAAGAGGCAGAACGTCCCCTACGATAGATGAGGCAGCTGCCTAGCTACCCGCGTGGCGTTGAGACCCTTTCCTCGCCTAGTGCCCTTTCTGGTTCACTGATTCAGTGATTCTCCAATGCGCTTGGTAGCCACAACAATCATTTGGAAGTTTGCGTCAGCCGGTGGCTGCTGAGGGAAGAAGATGAGCAGAGCCACGGTGGCCACTGGGACCGTGTGAAGGACTTCAAGACGTGCGGATTGGCCTGCAGTCAGCAGGCCCTTGAGAGAGAGCGTAACCCACCCAGTAGCTAACAGGCCCAAAGTGCAAAGCCCAAAACCGAAAGCACATTTGCTTCCCTGCCGCTAAGACATGGACACAGCATTATGCAAGATGTTGGATGTCACTGTAGCAACTGGCCCCACCTTAGATTGACTGCACGCTCCGCCACTGGCGACGAGGATGAGAAGAGGGGACTGGAGATCATTGTGGCTAAGTGCTGATATAAATAGAAGTGCCACTTTAGCACCGTGCCGTGGATACGCCCGGTGCTAAACTGGCGCCTGCGCAGTTTAGTACCGGCTGTAAACAAGGCCCGATACTAAACTGGCACATTTAGCACCAGGCCGTGGCTACGTCCGGTACTAAACTGCCTCAACTGGCGGGAAAATTTCGTTGAGGCTCTTTAGTACCGGGCGGGAATTTGGCCCGGTACTAAATAGCCAAATACCATATTTTCTTTTGTACTTGTCTTACATGTTATTTATGTGTAATAAATTAAATAAATTACTTAAAATTGCAAATATATGTTATTTTGCCCATGCAAAATTATATTTTTGTAGCCACTTTGTTAATTTGAATATACGTTTTGTACTTTACATAACTGCATAAGAATATATTTCATAAATGTGTTTGGTTTCAAAAATGTCTCAAAAATTTATAGTTTTCTACTTTACATTTTTTAGACCAAAAAGTCTTTTATAGGTTTACGCACTTAGCTCGTCATATTGAGTCCGAAATGAGTTTCAAATGTGTTTGGTTTGTAAGAAATTAAGTAAATTCATTAAAAATACTAACATATGTTATTTTGCCCATGCAAATTAATATTAAATGATAATAAGTTCATCAAATGTGTTTCAAATATATTACACATATCACTTCATCACATCAACATCCAAATAGTACAACATAATGGTTACACATCATTGTTTAATGGAACATTGATAACCTTTCTTTTTACGAATGTCCCTTCATTGTGATCGTGGCGTAAGTAAGGAGCGTCCTCTTTGGATAACAGGATGCTGATGTAGACATCGACAGAGAATGGAGGATGATCATCAAACTGATCAAAGTCTTCTGACTTGTCCGAAATGTCCTCAACTCCAATGATTTTTCTTTTTCTTGGAAGAACTATATGGCGTTTTGGCTCGTCGTCGGACTTGCCTTGATTTTTCTTAGGTTTGCTTGACATGTCCTTCACATAGAACACCTGCGTGACATCCTCGGCTAGGACGAACGGTTCGTCTTTATATCCAATTTTTTTAAGTCCACTATTGTCATCCCGTACTGGTCCGTCGTTACGCCGCCTCCTGCTCGGTTTACCCATTGGCACCGAAACAAAGGAATCTTCAAAGGCCCATAGTCTAGCTCCCATATCTCCTCGATGACACCAAAGTAGCCGTCCTTATTTCCATCATTGCCTATTGCATCTATACGCACACCGCTATTTTGGTTCATGCTCTTTTCGTCTTGGGCTCTTGTGTAAAATGTATATCCATTTATCTCGTACCCTTGTTATTGCATGATTGTAATCGATGGTCCCCTAGCTAGCCATTGCAGTTGTTCGTCAATCGTGCCATCACCCATGAGTTTTCGTCTGAGCCAGACAGCAAAGCTATCTATGTGATGACGTGTAATCCAGACCTCAGACTTCCCTGGGTTTTCAGATCGTACAATATTCATGTGCTCATCCATGTATGGAGCCACGAGAGATGAATTTTGTAAAACGGTGAAGTTTGCTTTGCGGATTTCACTTTCAGGGATGTGCATATTGGATTTCTTCCCTAGTGTGCCCTCTCCCTTCAGTCTCCCCTCATGGCATGACATGGGGACCCCAATCGGACTAAGATCATCAATAAAGTCAACACAAAACTCAATGACCTCCTTTGCTCCGTAGCCCTTAGCGATACATCCTTCTGGGCGAGAATGATTGCGAACGTACTTCTTTAGGACTGCCATGTACCTCTCGAAAGGGAACATATTGTGTCATAATATGAACCAGGAGATGTGTCATAATATTGAAGAACGAAGGTGCAAACACCATCTCAAAGCTGACAAGACATT
This sequence comes from Panicum virgatum, assembly GCF_016808335.1. Classification (NCBI taxonomy): domain Eukaryota; kingdom Viridiplantae; phylum Streptophyta; class Magnoliopsida; order Poales; family Poaceae; genus Panicum; species Panicum virgatum. The sequence goes on along the minus strand of NC_053140.1, from coordinate 36,456,378 downwards.
GGACCACGTCATTCTGTAGCTTTATGAGCTTATTTGGATCGATAGCCTTTTGCGAAATTTCATTAAAGAAGGCACATAGCTTAACGATTATCAATCTTATATTCTCTGGTAGAATACCCCTCAGCACAACCGGAAGCAATTGTGTCATCAGGACATGGCAATCATGAGACTTTAAGTTTGTGAACTTTTTCTCTTTCATATTTATTCTTCCTTGCATATTCGAGGAGTACCCGGACGGTACCTTCATACTGTTCAAGCAAACATACTTTCATTCTCCTCTTTGCTGAGAGTGTAGCTAGCAGGACGTAAGTAGTGTTGTCCATTCTCTCTCTTTTCAGGACGCAAGTCTTCTCGTTGTTTCATTTCTTTCAGATCACGTCTTGCTTCCAATGTATCTTTTGTCTGCCCATACGTACCCAGGAAACCTAGCAGGTTCACGCAAAGATTCTTCGTCAAATGCATCACATCAATTGCGTTGCAAACCTCCAGGGCTTCCCAATAAGGTAGCTCCCACAATATGGGCTTTTTCTTCCACATTGGGGCATGACCGTTTTCATCATTCGGAACTTGTCGGCTGCCACGGCCCTTTCCAAACACTACACGAACATCCTTTATTATTAAGAAAACACGTTTTCCGTCACGGAACATAGGCTCAGCACGAGTTTCTGGTTCCCCTTTGAAATGTTTCCCTTTCTTTCTCAAGGGGTGGTTGAGGGGAAGAAATCGATGATGACCCATATACACGACCTTCCGACAATTTTTCAGATAAAAGCTGTCGGTTTCATCTAGACAATGAGTGCAGGCCTAATATACCTTATTCGACTGTCCAGACAGGTTGCTAAGTGCAGGCCAATCGTTGATGGTTACGAAAAGCAATGCTCGGAGGTTGAAATTCTCCTGTTTGTACTCATCCCACACATGTACACCTTCTTTGTTCCACAGCAGTAAAAGTTCATCAACCAACGATGTTAGGTACACGTCAATGTCATTGCCAGGTTATTTTGGGCCTTGAATAAGCACCAGCATCATCATGTACTTCCGCTCATGCATAGCCAAGAAGGAAGGTTGAACATACATAGGGTCACAGGCCATGTACTGTGACTGCTTCCCCCCTCGCCGAATGGATCCATTCCATCCATACTTAAACCAAACCTTATGTTTCTTGGGTCATTATCAAAATCTAGGAATTCTCTATCCACGTTTCTCCGCTGTGACCCATCTGTGGGGTGTCTCAGTATCTGATCTTGCTTACGCTCTTCTTTATGCCATCGCATCAACTTAGCGTTGTCCTTGTTTCTAAATAGGTGCTTCAAACGTGGTATTATTGGGAAATACAACATCACCTTGGCGGGAACTTTTTTCTTTATGGGCTCCCCGTCGACATCCCAAGGATCATTTTGCCCGATCTTGTACCGTTTTGCGTCGCAAACAGGACAAACATCCAGTTTCTCATATTCGTCGTGATAGAGAATACAGTCGTTAGAACATGCGTGAATTTTCTGTACCTTCAATACAAGAGGGCAGACAACTTTTTTTGCTTTGTATGTTGTAGATGGTAGTTCGTTCCCCTCTGGAAGTATGTTCTTTACGATTTCTAGTAGCTCCTCAAATCCCTTATCAGTAACACCATTGGATGCCTTCCACTGCAGCATTTCTAGTGTCGAACCCAACTTTTTGAGCCCCTGATTGCAATCTGGATACAATATTTTTTTGTGATTCTCCAACATCTTCTCAAACTTTTTTGACTCCTTCAAAGTTTCACTGTCTTTCTATGAATCTACTAAAACCTGACCTAGTTCGTTAGGTGGTTGGTCTTCTGCTGCATTTTCTTCAGCCTCGTCCATTGGTTCATCTTCAAAGGCACCCGCTTCATATAAGTGATCCCAGTCTGCAAGGTTGTTATCATGATCATCATATCCTTCACCGTCTTGCATCAGAACTCCAAGTTCACCGTGCTTGGTACAAAGAGTGTAGTTATCCATGAAACCCTTTTCATAAATGTGGACGTGTAGAGTGTTTCTTTTAGAGTATTCCTTTTTATTTTGGCAAAGGCAGCATGAACAACACATGAAACTTTCGATGACTTTTGGGCCTCCGCCGCATCGAGAAAAGACTTTAGACCATTAATCCACGCCATGGTGCACCGGTCGCCGTACATCCATTGTCGGTCCATCTAAAAAATTTACATAATCAAGGATGCATCATGTTGCAAAGCCATTTCTACGAATTAAACATTAAAATATAAAAGGTCCGAATAATCATCAAACAACATGATTAATTATATATTGCTCATTACACAACATGATAAATTAGAAGGTCCAAATTAAAATACAGATTAAGCTACATGCTAGCTAGCTGATACAAACTACTCATGAGACCTTTTGACCAATGCCTCGTGAACTGCCTCGCGAAGTCTCAACAAGGAACGGTCATATTCCGCCAGCCCCAACGCTTCACGTCTTGCATTATATCGAGCCATCAACTCGCGATCATCATCAATATCATGCAATTCGACATTAAATTCATGGTTAAATTTGCGACTTTCTTTGCCAAGTGCGAATATATGAAAAGCTTTCTTAATCCAACGACGAATAAGACCGCTAACAAGACCAATAGCTCTTTATGGCGGAACTCAAGTGAATGACTGGTGCGCTTCAATTGATTCCGTACCGCCGCTCGACGCTCGAAAGCATCATGTTGCAAAGGCATTCTAAGAAGTAAATATTAATTGCTCATATCAGTTGAAGCACTAAGCTACACAAATTCAAAAATAAAACTAATGTCATTATACATGTAAAAGTACTGAATAAAACTAATTTTAAAACAAAAAACTAATTCAATATTCATCATGTCTTGAAAACCACTAAACTGCACTATTTTCTAAAAATAAAACTAATTTTAGTACAATTATCAAATAAATGTAAAAACCTGAATAAATTCTTACAATTAAAAAGAAGCATAAATTCTAAACCCTAATTATTTAGACACTCTTCAGTTCAAGGCGAACATGTCATTTCACGCCATATGGGATGCGCAATCAAGGTTCGCAGCTTTGTTTCAGGCTCACTTTCTCTAAAACCATCGAGAAGAAAAAAAATATTTGCTTCGAAACATGTCTATGTCGTTAACCTGGACCCTGCAGTAATGACACTGCCATTAGAGGGTACCAACGATATCCGCGACACAGTGCGGTACAAGAGGACGTGATGAAAGAGTATGTTCTTGGTCCGAATAATGCCGTTCTCAACTCACTCAAAGGTGATGAGGATTTCTACTTTGCGATCAAGACCGTACTGCTTCATCACATCCTTATATATACTGCACCGCGTCGTGGATATCGATGACAGCCCCGAATAACAGTGTTATTACTGCAGGATCAAGGATAACGACATATACATGTCTCGAAACAAAGATTTTTTAAACTTCTCAATAGTTTCAATATGAGCCTGAATAAATACATCATTAGAGTGTCAAAATAATCTACCTAAAAGCATACCAACTATCAAACTAACCACGTCACTTGAAAATAATTGAAAAAATCACTATAAATTACCCACATTCAACCTATCCAATAAACCTTCTCTCAAATTCAAGTCATCAGTTCAATACATCTCAAATCAATGTATAAATCAAAAAATCATGCTCATTCTCCCTCTTTCTAAAAATCACAAATTTCTTTAACTATGGAGCATTAAACGAAGAATAAATACCATCGAAGAAGATAGGTTAAAGTTGCAAACCTTTGCCGCACTTGGATGAGTGAAATTCCCACAAAACTTGAGAAAAATGGGGCACCACCTCCTCTATGGCGCCATGGGAGAAGAACCCGAGCTCGGTCAAATTGTTGGGCACGGGCTCGGGGAGGAAGAAAGTGAGCTGATATATGGAAGGCGCATTAGTACCGGCTGGTGGCTCCAGCCGTACTAAAGCTCCCCACATAGTACCGACTGGAGCCACGAGCCGGTACTAAATGTCTCGTACCAGCTCGTGGCTCCAGCCGGTACTAAGTGGCCACTAGCTGTTTCGCGCCGGCGTCGGTGGCGCACTTTAGTTCCAGCTGGTGGCTCCAGTCGGTACTAAATGCGTCCTCATGGCACTGTTCTAAAGGCCCGGTACTAAATATTACAGTTAGTACCGGCCGAAACCGAGCCCGGTACTAAGGGCCGCGGACATGGTTCCGCTAGGCGCTAGGCGGGTTCTAGGCGCCGACCCTTAGCCTAGCGCCTAGTCGGGAGTAATCGCGCCTAGGCGTTGCTAGGCGTTTTTCTAGGCGATGAATAATACATGTATAAATACTTAAAAGAAAAGAAAAAAAAGAGATGAATGGTCATAAAAAAGGAGAAAGAAAAAAGGCCCATTTGAAGGCCCAACTAAACCCTAATCCCTCTCTCACGCATCCTCTCTGCCTCTCTCCCGCATACGCCCGCCGCCGCTCGCATCTCTGCCTCCGCCGCTCGCATCTCTGCCTCTCGCGTCTCCCTCTCTCTCCATCCCGCACGCGCCCGCCGCCGCTGCATACGCCCGCGCCCGCCGCCGCCTGCACCTGCGCCTGCGCCCGCCGCCGCCCGCAGCTCCTCCTCCCCCACCGGCGACCTCCGCCGGACGCCCGCCGCCGCCCGCACAAGCCCGTGTGGCCGTGTGAGCGCCCGCCGCCGCCCGCAGCTCCTCCTCCCCCACTGGCGACCTCCGCCGGACGCTCCTCCACCCCCATCGGCGCCGCCGACGAGTTGCCGACGCCTATGGGTCCGCCTACCCCCCTAGGCGAGGCGCTGACCCTCGACTCGCGATTAGGCGCGCGGAATCGCGCCTAGGCGAGCGCCTAGCGGAACAGGGGCCGCGGACGAATGTGAAGCTTTCTAGCAGTGTAAGCATATAGAAGGTGATTTTTATATTGTGTGAGAGCATAGCAAGGAAGTTACTTGATATTGAGCATGTGTCATTAAAGGATAAAGTGTCAGATGGTCTCACTAAAGCTATCACAGTCAGGGTTCACCAAACCGGTGGGAACCGGTCCGGTTTGACCGGTTACTGGTCAAACCGGTCCGGCCCGGTTCCGGTTTGGGCCGGTACCAAACCGGCCCAAATTCAAAATTTAAATTTGAATTTAAAAAATAAAAAATTCTCAAAAAATTTCTAAAAATACTTCAAGGTGCGACAAATCTAATGGTGTCAAATTTTCTCAAAAATTCATTCATTTAGTATAGTTTGCGGGGATTTGAAGTTAAACAAAAAAACGTGCATATAAAAGTATACAAATACAATGTAAAAATAGTTCAAAAGAGAGTTGGAGAGTTCATTTAAGCTAAAATATGTTATACAAACATTTATTTAATATACTTTGTGGGCATTTGAATTTAAACAAAAAAAAATTGAATTTGGCAGGTTACCAGTCAAACCGACCAGTAAACCGACCAAACCGGCCGGTCAATCGGTCCAACCGACCAGTATACCGGTCCGAACCGATTGAACGGCGAAATTTGAATTCCACCGGTTCCGACCGGTAACCGGCCAAACCGGACCGGTACGGAGCCCGGCGGTTTGGCCGGACCGGTCGGAAATTAAAACCCTGATCACAGTACGACAGCTGGAATTATTCAAGAACAATCTTATCCTTAGAATGTCAAATTGAGGAGTGTTACATATTCCAGATATTTCATGTAACAAACAAATTAGAGGAGTGTTATATATTCCAGATATTTCATGTAACAAAGTAGATCTTCTTGATGAGCTCGGCTTGGTAGTTGTCGTACGTATTCTTATAGATAATGTTGTTATAATAAATCTAGCTTGTAACAGAATCCTGGCTGAACACATCTACATTATTGTCTATATATGTATACTTGTTTGTGCCGATTGTGCACCCTGAATTATCACGCAATCCATTACCCAAAGCTCAGGGACGTCGGTTCCTCCTATAGCTTCCCCTCCTCTGTTTTTTCAAATTGAGCACTTTTGGTCTTCTCTGCTTGTGTATCTTTTTCAGCATTTTTCTTCTCGAGCTCAGCTTGCTCCAGGTTCTCCTCGTGCTATTCAAAATTTTTTTACAAACGTTAAGAGGGTAGATATCACTGCAGAAAAATAGGCACCACAGGGCAAGGATGAGGCATCAATATAGACAATGCTCAAAATGCAGGGATCAGATGTGCTGCAACCATCTACATCCCGAAGAGAATAATTTGTACTGCAAGTTAACCTGCGCATGTTCAAATAAAACGGATCTGCTTACCACGTTCATAGGGGCAACGAGAAGGATCCTCACCGAAGTATTTTATCAGTGCGTCAACATTTTTACCCTGAAACCGCATTGAAAATTCAATTTACAAGAACTAAAGGGACCATGTATAGCATATGTGCTGCTACGAACAAAAAAAAGAGGAAAGCATACCACTATTGAATACAATGAAGATAACGACTCCACATCAGCTTGAGCATTGTCAGTGAACTCTTTCAGTTTCTACACAATGCGGATAATGCTAGTTTAGCAACAATCGATACACTCAAACAGTCCATTGTTTGCTTCATCATTTGCTGGATTAAACAGCATCAATTAACAAGAAATATTTACAGAGATGGACATCATCAATGGATGAGCATGTATATTTCATCTTGTTTTTTGTTGGGCTTGTCGGCTTGCCAGTTTAAAATTCATGAAAAACATATATAACTTTCAAACAAATTGGTCAAAAAGGACATAACTTTCTACAGGCTTTCAATTGTCCCAAATGCCTGGTTGTATATCCACTAAAACATACCAGCTAAGTTCCATATGAAAGCTTCCATAATATAAACCAAAATCGAGATTATACTGTGTCCTGACCATCAGAAAAGTTTCTGATACCGGCCCATCCATTTGTGAAGCATCATACTCCAGCTGAACCTTTTTCAACCCTTCGTCAACTTCATGCATTTCGGTACTCAACATTTCTAGTTGTATCTGTTGAAATTTAACAGTTTGGGGTTTAGGATATATTTGCAAACTGTGGTTACAAAATGCTATATATTCTACACAATTTGATAATATATTGAGAAGAAACCTGAACCTTTGATGCAGCATCTAAACTAGCTAGGTCATCGTAGAAGTTTAAAAGCTGTGGAGATCTTGCAGCAAGTTCCTGGTATAATAAATTGTTGTCAAAATATGATATTAATGTGAAAATAATTTCATTCATAACACAGTAAATTAGACCAGGGCTACAAAGTAGTTACAATGTAATACCCCCTGTTTTTATTTACAGGTTTATCCTAAGTCAAACTTGACTAACTTTGATCAAATTTATAGAAAAAATAATAACATTTACACCACCAAATTTATTTCGTTGAATCCACAATGAAATATATGTTGATGGTGCATATTTGGGTAATATAGTTGTTGCTATATTTTTCTATACATGTTGTCAAATTTACCCAAGTTTGACTTAGGACACACCTTATACGACATGTAAATAAAAATGGAGTATAGAAACAGTCATATTACGGTAAATGGTACGACAATTTATAGTAGCAGGAACGCCTATTTGACAATTACTTTATTTTATTTGGGATAGATAAAGGATTCAGTTGATTTAACCATGTACAGGTAGACAAAAGCAGTGTCAAGTGCAATCAGAAACTTGATGGCACCTTGGTAAGGTACTAATATAAATAGCGTTGGTAGCTGCTGCAATTGCGGTAGCAGCCCCCTACCTCTCCCTCTCCACTGCTATAAGGTAGCACACCCAATGTTATTGCTCATGTTAGTCCGCTATTCACTATGTTGATGGTTCAACTGACAATGAAGATGAACCAAATCGAAACAAAATATTAAAAATAATTGGGTCAAATGTACCGGAGGTCCATCAACTTGTAACAGGGTGTCATTTAGGTCCATCAACTTCAAAATTGCATTTCTGGGTCCATAAACTTATAATTTGTGTCACTTAGATCCACAAACTCTGAAAGTGCATTTCTAGGTCCATAAACTTGTAATTTGTATCATATAGATCCATACCGCTCCACCTACCTTTCATGCATTGATATCATAACAATATGAATCTACAAAGTGCCAGCACGTTGCTGGAGTTCCGCAAGAAGGGTGAAATTTGAGCCCCGATTCGAATTAAATGCATAGGGAGAGGAGGATGGATGAAAGACTTAGTTAGGAGGTTATTGACATGTATTAGGATCCAAAGAGGGACTTACTTACTGCCATTGGTGAGTTCTGGAGTTTTAGATCTAGATATGATCTCGTAATATGGGTGGGAGGATGGGTGATGGCTTGGGAAGAATGGAGGAGGTCACAGAGGGATTCAACAATATGTGTACCGTGATAGGGGATATTATATCCTCCGTAACGCGGGTGGTCGGATATGGTGGCGTCCGGTGTTGTGGCAAAAAATCTCATGACAATGTTAGCTTGGGTCAACACAGAGTAGTTCTCGGATATCGGGGCGACCTTTGTGGGCGCGTTTGTAGCCACACGACTGCTCATGAATGAAGTTTATGGACTTAAAAATATATTTTCGGAGTTTATGGATCTAAGTGATATAAATTACAAGTTTATGGATCTAAAAATACACTTTCAGAGTTTATGGACCTATGTTTTCAAAGTTTACGGACCTAACTGACACAAGTTACAAGTTGATGGACCTAAAAATATACTTTTGGAGTTTGTGGACCTAAATGACACATCCTTATAAGTTGGTGGACCTCTAGTGCATTTTACTCTAAATAATTATTTAGGCAATGATGAAAAATAATAATATGACAAACGATGTTCTTTCATATTGATGTAACAATTTAATGTTAATATGTATCCAGGTGTTTCTTTATATCTATTTACTTATGCTTCTTTGTGACTAGTAGCATAAATGTAATAGGCAGCTATTTTTAAAAAATTAAGTAAACTTGGTTAATATTATATATGCTCTAAAATTTTGAATATTTTTTAATTCGGTTATTTGGACTTAGTGTCTGCTATAGCACCCGCTAGTCGCGGATCCAGCTCACAGCCATAGGGGGCTGAAGCCTCTTCCTCCTCTCACACCTCCTCTCTCTCTCTCTTCTTCTCCCTTCACTTTCTCCTTCTCTAGCTCCCCTTGTCGGAGGTTGCAACCAGTAGGGGGGGCTGCAACCCCCAGCCCTCCTGGCACCAGCTATCCGATCCGCTACACAGACACTAATCCACTACTAGTCCGTAATATACTATTTACTATCTTGCACCTTGGAGGCTGTGAGAATCTGTTACCCATGGTTTCAAGTCAGACTGTACTTAATTATCTACTAGCTAAAGTTGTGCGGTACCTAACATTGTTTAACTACCGGTACCGGATAAGCTCATGAACTTAAATTGATGTTGGCGTGGCGGAAATATATAGTTAAGCTCTGTTTATCACAATAATAAATCAGAAATTGGTTGCTGGTCGCCAAGTTGAAGTTCCTCTCCTAATTCACATACCAATGTCACTTCAGCTAGCTGATCTAGGATTTACCAACTAGCAACCATCTGTGACTCTTATGCATAGTCCATTCCACTCCAATTAATATGATTAATAAGGTAAAGGTATATACCTGAGAGTAGATACTGAGTGCAGTTGTACAAAGGCTGGCTCTAATAATGCACTAAACTGCACAAGCACAAAATAAGCATACCCATAGTCTCATGGTCCTAATTTCTCCCCAGATTAGTGAAAAATAGCAGTTTCACCGAATCTAACGTTCTTCTAAGCCATCAAGTTTTTTCCATTCCATGGTAAGGCTCCCACAGACCTACTCAGGAATCAGGACACATGCTGATTTCTAGTGCACTCATCTGCCATATGTTCATTTGTTCAAACGTTATCTTTATGATCCTAATTTAATAAATAATTTGATGAATAAATATGTGAGAATAAAAATAATTAGACTACTGGAAATCCAACTACTGTCAGCAAAATGGTACTAACTAGTACATAAATATATGAGAACCAAATTTTGTACAGAATGAAGGTGTATGCCATACCTTGCAGAGGTTGTGCATTGGTGTTTTCTTATTTTTTGTTCCCCGGGCATCAATAATAAGTTGAAGAAGACTGTCCAACCGGAAGGCAATCACATAACCTGTAAGCAAATATACAGATGTGAAGTGGTTAATTAGTCCGAGCATATTAATATATATGGGTATCAATAATAAGTTGAAGACTGTCCAACGGGAAGGCAATCACAGCACCTGTAAGCAAATATACAGATGTCAAGTGGTTAATTAGTCCGAGCACATTAATCTATATACCTATTTCTAAAGCGAGTAAGGTTTTCACATAAATTTTTGGTATGGTCTGTCTTGTGTCATTGACAGGTGGGCCTTAGTCCATCCCGTATGCGAGTCGGACTAGCCTTTCGTTAATCGGAATCCTAACTAGAACCCGGACAAATCAATCGGAATCATAATAGGAACCCATCAATCGGAATCCCATTCGTATCCCGGACAATTAATGCCTCACATGATCAAAACGGCCAGTACACGAAGTGAACAAGCACAAAGTTGGTGATATTATTTTGTTGGTGATATTATGTAGATCTATTATATATAATACATGTAGCAACGCACGGCACTATGCTAGTATATATAACTATAGAAAACTGAAAGGATGTCTAGCTAGCAAGCACCCAACATTTTAAATTTTCAATGGAGGACATGGGATATTCCAACCGAATATGATTTGTTTCCATGCTTGCACACACAGTAAGACACAAAAGAAGGTGAGCAAATTCAATTAAACATGTGTTGGAATGTTGTCCTTTTGTCCATTAATGAAACACAGTCTAATTATAGAACATATGATGATCTTTGTGCAAAAATACAGTTCATGGTGAGTCTTTGAATCTACTCACCTTCATGCTTAATCGCATAAAGACATGAATATTCGCTGAAGACTTCTTGTGGTGAGGAAATAAGAGGTTGTGTGATGAAACAGGACATGCTTAATGACTTTGATAACCACACTGTAGAAGGTGGGCACTATGCGTTTCCTAATACACCATTATGCCATGCCATTCCCAATTCAAGAGAAATAGCGCTCCAATCTTCTAATGACCGAACGGTCCTAGAGTTTGCCATATGTTTCTCATGTTATCACAGCTCGTCTAAACAGTCTTAGCTTTTTTTAAGATAGAACAAACTACATAAAAGGCTTACAGCAATCTAATACACATTGATACTAAGGAGCACTTTCCCTATTAACTATTAGGACATTATCAGTGGGATGTTTCATAGGATGGCTTCTAATATGTCACATCATGAAACTAATTTCAGTTGATGAATGAAACTATATATACCTCCAATGCATAGTTTCATATCGCAGTTTTATAGGTAAGCCATAGACATTAATTGCGATACACTGGATTGGACGAAATCTGATGAAATGAAACTTCATAGCTCTAAATGGTAGTTTCAATATATTTCATATGTTAGAAATAGTGTACACCCAGTTTCATGGTGATGAACCCATCTCTTCTCTCTCTTCTTTAATATTATACTATATCATCAGATTTGCTGATGTGTCACATCGATCATTTAATACGGATGAAACCTATAATTTTTGTTCCTATTCATAGGTTGCAAGGGGGTTGTTCATAATAATTAATATTGTCCATGAACTGGAAAATAAATAAAATAAATAAACTTATTTATTACCACTAGTAGTTCCGAAGTTCAATGTATCGAAACTGATTTTCTTCATTATTCCTTCCCACTTGAGAGAAATTCGGATCTGATAAAGTAGAATTCACGTTAATAGCTAAAACTCGAAACAAAATTGGAATTCAATACGACTGATTCTCAGCATACCTCGTTGCACAAAGAGTTTAGGATATTCAAGCTTTCTCTAAGATCTGCAACTCGGGAAGCAAACTGGATCTTGAAGGATAACACTTGCAGTTTTGACTCCATTCGTGGCACTTTCATCAATTCTAAGATCTGCACCAGGAGAACAATCCCTTGTAAACATACGTAATCATGCAGTCATACCATATCCAATTGTTGCAATGTTATGCATAGCTCAGGGCACATGGATTGCCCCGTGATCCATGGAATGCCTGCAGCTTTTTTCCCCTACATGCAATGACCATAGAAAACTGTAGGTAAGTATATATTCACTAGCAAATATGCTTGTCCGCTATCCTGCTGCGTGGCGCAGGCCCCGTGCGCCCACGGCCTCCGTGCACCATCCCCAACCACCACGCGCCGCCGCCGGAGCCCCGCCATCGAGGACTGCCGCCATGGCCGCCGCCGCGGGCCTCTGCCTCCGCCGGAGCCCCGCCGTTGAGGACCGTCGCCGTCGCGAGCCTCTGCCTCCACCACTGCCCTGGCCCCGCGTGGATCTGGCCGCCGCCGCCATGGCCCGAGCTCGAGGCTGCCGGATCTGGCCACCCCCGCCCTCTCCCTGGCGCGGCGGAAGGTGATGCCGGCCGCGGCGCCAGGCTTGGCAAGCCGGCCTGGCCGCCACCACGCTTGCCGCTTGGGGCGTTCCAGCCTTGCCGAGCCGGCCACTTGGGGCGTACCGGCCTCCGCCGCGCCCGCCGCTTGGGGCATGCTGGCCTCGCCGCGCCGGCCGCTTGGGGTGTACGGGCCTCCGCCGCGCCCGCCGCTTTGGGCATGCAGGCCTCGCCGCGCCGGCCGCTGTCCGTGTCGGGCTGGCTGGCTGGGGTGCCTGGCAGCAGCGTGTTGTGGCGTGCGACGGTGGTCAGGGAGGGAGAGAGGCCAGTGGAGGAAGCGAAGGGGGAGGCCGGCGGGGTGGGTGGGTAGAAGGATTAAATAATTCTGATAAATGGGCCTCGCTGTTGGTAGTTGGTATAGAGTAGAGATATAGAAGATGGATGGGTACGAAGAAAAGTGGTACAGAAGAGTGAATCTCGATAACCAGGATAAAATATTCCTTTTAGAGAAAGAAAATAGAAGATGATAGGTGCAGATAGTCTTACATCCTCGATACCTAACCACTGACCACCGGCCTAAAATGCTCTGTCACGCCCGACCTGGGCGGTGCCACTCAGGATGGCAATATCCCCTGCGGGGGCGGATCCCTGCGGGGATCCAACTCGAACGGGGCAAGAACGGGTGCCAAATTTCCCCCATGGGGGCGGGGAGAGGATTGCCCGGGGGCTCCTATATAACTTGTGGAAGTTGTATAAGCTATGTATCTATAAAGTCCATTAAGTCCAAATTAGCTTTAACATTTTGAAAAAATAGTTCAACATTTGAAAGTAGTAGATTCAACATTTTTTATAGACTATTTCAACATCTCAAAAACATAGATTCAACAAACTAAAATCTAGATCAACATTTTTTTCAATTCATCTTCTCCGGCGCCGGCGGGGAGTGGGGACGGCGGTATGCGGCGCACCAGCAGCACAGCAGCCGCAGCGCAGCGGCAGCGCGGCAGCAGCAGTAGCCGGGCAGCGCAGCAAAGCAGCAGCACGCGCGGAGGTAGCAGCAGCATGCGTGGCACCAGCAGCAGCGTTGCAGCGCAGCAGCAGACCAGCAGCAGCATGCGCGGCAGCAGCGCGGCAGCGGCAGGTGGGACGGCGGCGGCGCATTGCGAGGAAGAAGGAGGAGGAAGAAGATTAGGGTTGAAGAGATCTAACGGTTGAGAAAGTTTGCACAAATCTCAAATATTGGAAGGTGGAGAAGAAAAAATCTTCCGGAAGATGTATAGGATTTCCGGGATTGCCCCCGCGGGGCATCTCTAGGACCCGAGATATACTCACGGCCCATTAAAACCCACAGCCCAATAGTAAATACATCAACGGCCCAACATATATAAACAGCACCCCCCCCCATTCCAAAACCTAACCCTATTTCCATTTGCCCTCATTCCACCCATCCTGCTCGTTCCTTCCTTCCTCATCCGTCAGGTAGTTTCTCCTCACTTTCATCAAGCGCAAGGCAACGAGCGCAACTTGAGGAGAAGGCGGAGGGCCGGACGCTGGAGCCGGAGGTGCCGCCGCGTCGGCCAGCGAAGAAGCGCAAGCTGCCGCCGTCACTGGCTGCCTCCATCCACGATCCATCGCCGCTCTCCATATCCTCATGCAAATCGATGTCCACGACCGGCAGCTAATCAGTACAAGTCGTGAGCATCGAGTAGTAGAAGTACTAGTCCAATTGTGCTATTCCGATTGATCTGTTAGCGTGTGCTCGTTCTTTTTGATGATGTACTTGCCTCGTGCTTGGCTGTATGTGACAGTGTAATTGATTTTTGCTTGGATATGCTAGCTTGTGCTCGGCTCGTTCGTTACTTCGAACTATCTGTTGATCCCCACGGGGCCGGGGCCGGAGTATGATTTACCTCCGATTAGAGTTTCGGGGCCGGGCGGGGGGATTCGAGACCGTTGCCATCCTGAGGTGCCACCCACCTCCTAACACGGGCAGGTGGGCCCTATGTTCCGATCCTCCGCCCGGACCCTGGATGGCTGGATCTCCCAACCGGGGTGGAGGGTGCGTGGGGAGGTGGGGGTCCCTAACCTAGGTATTGTATGTGGGCGACGGAGGTCCACCTGGTAGGTTCACCTGGCGGCCCATGGCTCAGGCTTCGTGTGGTGGGGACCCCCAATCCTCGTGCAGCGATAGTGTAGGAGGGGACATCAATCCTAACGTGATAGCTTGTCTGGTTACAATTCCGCATCCAATGAAAAGTATAATAAATCAAAGTCAGCGATGGACAAAAGAAGTCCGCTCTTTAGAAAGAAATATGTAAACAAGTAGCCAGAGAAGAGACCGAGATTACCTGTTCACACGATGAAAGGTTGTCCTTGTCTCCACGGTAATTCTAGCAGAAAATAAAGGACGGATGCAATACTGATTAAAGAAATGAGATCACCAAGGCACTCAAGTAATACTGTACTAATGTCTAATGTGCACCTTAAGAAGTTCCATTTCTTCTTCCTTTGGAAAAAACTTGATGAGATTCTCAACTTGATCAACATCCAAGGTCGATTGATCCAGTGCCAGAGCCGCACTCTGGGGAAACTCAGTCATTAATATCGGGTCCAAAATTATAGAATAGCGAGATTCCAAATCTTTTGCACTCTGGCGTTCTTACCACCAAATCTGAGAGTGGCATCACTGCTGTTAGCATGATTAGTTTGTTCGTTGCCCTGCTCAACTTCATCTATTCACACAAAATGTCAGAATAGTGGAGATATATAACAAAGAAAGATGCATGGTGAAACTATAATGTTAATAACTATCTATCTTGTAGGTGGCATGAATCATATGTGCGTATCTTCAAGGGTTCTCTCTGACTTCCTATTTGACTTGCTTAGATTTGGCTGGTCTTTCCTAGACTTGGATACACATATAGCTTGATCTCTTGACCTAGATTGGTCTATTTCAATTTAGATTTTGGCTTGGTTTTCCTCTTCCTCTACCCCTTATATGTATTTGGGTTAGAGAGGCGTATTGTACTCGAAGTCTTGAACGTGATTCACTCGAAGGTCTTTGGGTAACCTAGCTACTTGTTTATCTCATGGTAGTTACTTACCTACCGCTATTCCATGGCATCGGAGGGCATAATCATTAGAACATACTGTAATCATGATAGACCCTAGTTATTAAATCCTCTTCGAAAACGGAATTAGTTGTGAATAGCGCTAGCCAAGTGGTCCCTGCAAGTATATATTCAAAACGATGGTTTGTAAGGCGAAGTAACCAGAACGTGTTCTTCTTGTCTTTATGGACCATGAATATCATGTATGAGTTCGATCTTATGCTAGACTTAAAGTATTAGGACAATGGGGATCTGACACGTTCCGACTTTGTTACTATATACAATTTGGAAAAGGTAATTACACTACTGGAAAACAAGCCAAAGGTCCAGGCCACAAGTACCAGCTCATGTTGCAACCGGTACTGATACTAGATATTGGTACCGGTTGTAACAATAGCCGGTACTTTTGGCCTGCGCCAAGCACCGAAAAGTTGCGCCTCGTCAGAAACCGGTACCAATTGAATATCAAAGGTACCGGTTAATACCATGAGCCGGTTCCGATTAGACTATGCATGAATGGCACCGGGTAATGGCACGACCCGGTGCCTTTAGAGCAGACATTAGCACCGGGTAAAGCCATGACCCGGTGCCAATGCATGCATTAGGTACCTGTGCTCCCAACTCGCGAAATTTTAAAGTCTCTCACTGTCGGCACCTGATGAGCTCTCATCTCTCTCCCCGGTCACTCTCTCTCCTTCCTCCCTCTCTCTCCCACGAACGCCTCCCCTCCTTGCTCCGGCCCCTCCCCTGCTCCGCCCCCTCCCCTTCTCCCTGCACCGGCGAGCACCCGCGCCACCTCCTGGAGTTCGCCGCCGCGCACGGGCCGGCGGCGGAGGGGCAGGGCCGAGGAGCGGCCTACCCCCGACGGCGGAGCGGCGGGCCTCCCCTGCTCCCTCCGCGCACGGCCGACGACCTCTTCGCGCACGGCCGCATCCTCCCGCCACCGTGGTGGAGCGCGAGGGCCGTGGTGCAGGTAGCCCGTTCGGTGCAGAAGCGCAGGGCACGCTCGTCGCGCGGAGACCGTCTCGGCGGCCTCCCCGAACAGGTCCTCCTCCGGGTCGTGTCGCACCTCAAGGCGTGGGAGGTGTGGGAGCGGCGCTCAGGAGCCGGCCGCCGCGGTAGCAGGAGCGGTGACTGCCAAGGGAGGAGGGCGGATCTCGGCGGCCAAGGGAGGAGGGCAGATCTCGGCGGCGGAGCTCCGGGCCCGAGCGCGGCAGCAGGAGCGGCGGCCACGAGCGGCTCGGAGCGCGGCAGCAGGAGCGGCAATGGCCAAGGGAGAGAGGAGCGGGCCCGAGCGCGGCAGCAGGAGCGGCGACGACCAAGGGAGGGGGGGGGGGTGGATATCGGCGGCCAAGGGAGGAGGGCGGATCTCGGCGGTAGAGCTCCGGGCCCGAGCGCGGCAGCAGGAGCGGCGGCCACGAGGCGAAGCTCCGGGCCCGAGCGCCGGCAGCAGGAGCTCGGGGCCGAGCGCCGGCAGCAGGATGCTTGCTTTTTTTTGTTTGCCAAACATGCTTTGGTACCGGTTGGTCTTTCCAACCGGTACCAATGGATGTCTAAGGCACCGAGTGAAAAACACGGTGTCCTAGACTGAGGCCAATTGTCTCGGTTTGGGGGTACCGGTTGTAAAACCGGTGCCTAAGGCGTCGTTTCTGGTAGTGTTAGCAAGTACTTACCGGGTGAACCCATTTTGATTCCGAGCCAAGTGATTTTGTTTGTTCAGATTTTATGTCTGTTTGCTGGTCCGCCAGCACTGCCCCGGGCCGACCCTGAGCGGAGCCCCCAACATCAACTCGACCCCGGAAGGGGGGAGGAGGAGGGCGACGAGGAGGAGGAGAGGGAGAGATAGTTTGCTGAGACAAATTAAAGATATTCTGAGCATTTAGATTATACCTCTGGGAAGTGTCCGAAAGGTGCTCAATATTTTTCTCCTACACGTGCACAAAAAATATCAAATATTCACATGGATTAATGTAACACGCAGCAGCAGGTATGCCTCGTCATTGAGTGCAAACAAATTTGTAAACCTAACATTTTATTCAACTAAAGAAGTTGCAACTTACAATACATCAACGTTCAGTTTCAACTGGATTATTACATCACTTCTTCTATATTAATACAAGCTAGGAAGATTAGTTTCCTGCTGATCGTTAGAAAAGAAAACTGGATATTACCTCATGATATACTTATAAGTGTACACTACTATCTCTCTAAAAAAATAATCGTGTTTATATTATTTGACATTGGTGGTTCTAGGAATTTAGCAAAATTGTATAATCCTCGCGTACTGTATACTGAACCATATACAGAGGCATAGATAGTTGTGCTCTGGGATGTATATCCATGTATAGATGAGTCCATGGAAGAGCCATCTACGAATGGTGCTTGCAAGGGGAGGAAAGCCTCATAAAGGCTTGATGTAAATCCCCCCCCCCCCCCCCCCCCCCAAACCCCAACCGAAATACGCTCCACTGTATTCTGAATTTTTCTTTCAAATTTCAGTGACTTACATAATCTAGCAAAATTCTTATCATATTGTAATTGAAGATAGATGCAAACTTATTTCAGCTCTAAACGCCATCAATTTACCAAAAGCTGAGAAGTACTGACCGTGGTTGTACCTTGCTGCAGCTCAGTAGAACCCTTCTTTTACTGCTGAACAATTGATGAATTCTTCATCCACCAACTCGAAGTAAAAAGAAAGGAAATCGGTATTGTGCACAAGCTCTAAATAGAAAAATGGTGCAAGCTTGTGGGAGAGCATTCTATATATGTGCCATCGGTGAACTTACATGTGTTGCCGGTGAAGTACAGATGTCAGGTTCCGTTTCTTGAAGGGTCTTAATTATACACTTTATGGATGGTCTCTCCGTTCGGTTATGGGCAACGCACTCGTTGCCTATGTTGGCGCATACTCTTACCTGTTCCACCTCTTTGTCATCCTGTGGCGCTTTCAGCCTAATTTGCCAGCTTTCAAGTATCTGCAGAATTGTAATATATCATGAGTTTAGGTGTGACATGCCGAGTGAAAATCACAATTTTTTTTTAAAAAATTATTTAGTTTAGTCAGGCCTGAAACTTGTTGGCTAATTAGGAGACTGAATGTTAACTTATTTCAACAATTGATGTCAAATTAAAAATCACTAATTCGATTCGTAAGCCTCTGAGGCTACGGATTCTTTAGTTTTTGGTGTTTCTCCCCATTTCTCATTTTCATTCTTTTGTTTTTTAGCCCTATTGAACGGATAATTTTAAACCTGTCCTATATCTTCTTCCTCCAATCCTTGCAGGCTCCCGTCGGTGAGCACGATCTTGAGCTCTAGCAGCACATGCCCACCGGTACCACATGCTCGGCTAGCTCAACAGCAGCATGACACTGCAGGTGGTGAGCGGCATCCTGAACATCAGCGGCGCACCCTGGGCGGAGTCTATTCCTCGCACACTGCAATGGAAATCTATTGCATCACAAAAGCACCCCCTTCTTCCTCCTCCACCCCGGCCTCTGCTCCCCGCCTGCCCCGGCTCCGGCGCCGCCACCGCCGCCCTCCACTACCGCCGACACTAACCAAGCTCGCTGCCGCCGCCATCTTCTCCTCACCCCCTGCCGCCGGCCACCGCCCACCGCCCATCGGTTGTCCGACCCCGGCCGGCCAACGGCGCTCCCGTGCCGCCACTCCCTCTGCTGGCCGAACCGCCGCCACCCCGACCCCTTCCTTTATGGCCGGTGGCCATGGAGTCGCCCGCGCACCCCTGGCAATCCAAATCCTAAAGCTCCACTGTCTCCCTCTACCACCCTAATAGCCGGCAATCTCGCCGGCGGCCGCTCCCTCTACCTCCCACCTCTTCTTGGCGGCTACTCCACCCCCTCCCTCTCCCCTAGCTCGGCGGCGGCCGCTCACTCCCTTCCCTCCCCTTCCCGTAGCTCACCGGCGGCCGCTCACCCCTTGTGCAATAGCTCCGCTCCCACCCACGGGCTAAATAACTCCACGCGCACCCTGCCCCCGTCCCTCCCTACAGCTGTCGGATGTTCGCCGGCAATCTGTTTGGATAGACCGGGACCGGCGGGGTTTGGACCCGAACGCCCTCATCCAGGGGAGGAAACTCACACCGGGAAAAGATCCACCTGATGCATCGAAACTGCATTCGCGAGCACGGGTTTCGATTTTGGAATGCTTCCACCCCAAACCTTACCAAGACGCGTGGGTCTGACTCCGCTCCACCTCAAATCGGGACATCTCGTGTGCTCGTGTCGAGCTCGCTCTGCTCGGCGTTCCCCAAGAAGGCGCCGCCGCCGCCGCCACGCTCCCGTGCAGAAGGGATGCTCGAAGAAGGGGCCTCCGCCGCCGCCGGCGCTCCCGCGCAGCAGGGATTCCAGGTGCGCTCCTTTTCCCTCGTCTCCTCCGCGTCACTCCTCCCTTTCCCCTGCCCTTTCTCCTGGTAGGTGGTCACTTCGCCATCAGTTTCTGGTGGGCAGCCTCGCGTCAGCTGCGGCTCATGCACTTGCTTCTTCTCCCCTGCTGGCAGAAGAGCAGCCTGTGTCCCCAGCGTTTCTGGTGAGCATCTCCCTCCTCCCAATCGACTGTACATCCTCGGCCTTTTCCGTTTCTATGGTTTGTTCCCACAGATCCACCCAAGCCTGCTTCTTCTTTTGAACTAAATTGTTAGATCTGACGATGGAAAAAGGATTTGAGATGGGAAGAAATCTCGTGAGAAGTTTGCTGATATGTATGTGGTGTGGCTTATTCCAAGAATTCAAGATGAGTTATTCTTTCAAAATTTGTTTCCCCAACCAAGAAAACATCAATGAGAAAATTCCCTATTTGACACTACCAAAACTACTAATTCCTTTTTTGGCCCTCGAAACTTAAAAATTTCCAATTTGACACTACTTTAAACTTTCATTCCCAATATGACATTCCATCCATGTTAGTCACTATCAGTAAACCGTCTGAAACTTTAGAAAATCATAGTAAATCGTAAAAAAATCAGAAAAATACAAACTAAAATTTGTCGGATTTCTTGTTGTAAGATCTACAACTTTCTTTAGATCTTCAATTTCTAAATATTTTTTGCTCTAGTTTAAATGTTAGTTTAAATAGCTACAAACTTTGAAAATACACAGTAAATTATAGAAAAATCATAAAAAGGAAATTTAAGATGTTTTGGAATCCTTGTGTGTAGATATATGAAGTAGATGTATAATCTTGTATGCTTTAGTAGAAAAATATTGCTCTAAATTTTTACCTGTACTTGTTAGGGATAAATTCATATCTATAGTTATGTTACTCCTTTTGCTATGAAATTTATATGGTAGGTTAGTTATGTGATGCATGTGCTGTGGTAGAAGTTTCAAATTTATTGGTGCATGTATGCATAAGTTATTGATTTAACTTATGTAGTGCATTCTAATAGACTTGGATGGAATGTCATATTGGAAGTGAAAGTTTGAAGTGATGTTGTAGCGAAAATGGCCTCTCATGCCATATTTCAATATAATATTTTGGCGATTGATGACAGACACATCACTTGAACTAATATATGTGTTAAGATGATCATTATCAGGCTTATAGGTCCAAGGGATGAAAAGATACAAAACTCCGAAGAAATCAGGTCGAAAGGACCAATACAGAGGTAATTTGCACTCACCGATTAAACCGACGTGAGGCAAATTACATACACCGGTGCAATGAGTTCAGAGAAGACTCAGTCAGCAGAGTGCACCGGATGAACCGACGATGGAAAAAATGATGGCGTCGGTGCAATGGACCCAGAAGCTGAGGCTAGGGTTTGGCGTCGGTTGAACCGACGATGCCTGAAGACAAGCGTCGATGCAGTTGTCCAGAGACTCTGTTTTTGTGGGTTTCGGAGCTTATATATACCGGTTAAACCGACGGTGCTTTTCAAGAGCGTCGGTGCAATTGATCAAGTAGTCGTTGGAGCAGTAACGGCTAGTTACTGGGAAAAAGCATTCATCGGTTGAACCGGTGATGACAAAAACTGAGCATCGGATCAACCGGCGTTAAGGAATTTCGTCAGCCTTTTCCCAACGGCTAGTTTGGTGAGAAGCTCCGATAGTGAAGACTGTGCCGTTGGTGATGCTTCGAGAGAGACGGTGGCGGTGGCCTTGTCTTGGTGACTTGGGGTCACTTAGTCTTTACTTGCCGGAAGCCTTAGTGGCGAACGTAAGACGGTGATCAAGCGAATAGACTTGGCATTACACTTGTTCTTGTTGGACAAGTGACCGTGGACGTAGGAATGGACTTGGTGTCCTAACCGAACCACGTTAAATCGTGCGTCTTGGTGTCTTCACGGGAGTTTGCATATTCTCTCACTTACCTCTTTACTTACCATATTACGTTTCCGCATTTACTCTATCTTGCGTGCATTTACTTTCCTAGTTAGTTTGATTAGGATTGACTATAGGTTGCAAGTCTTTTGGGGTAAGTAGAGAGTAGCATAGATAAATATTAGTCATAACTAGCATGTGTAGGACGTGTTAGGTTTATCTTATGCAAATAGTTTGAGCCCTAGGATTATAAAGCGAATTAGCGACCCTATTCACCCCCTCCCCCTCTAGGGTCGGCCACCCCGGTGATCCTTACAATTGGTATCAGAGCTTGGTCTTACACCTCTTACGAAGATTAGCCAATTTCATTGGTAAATTTGTGAGAAAGCTCGTAGGAAACCCGTCGACTTCACCGTCGAGTGAGTATCATGTCCGGGGAAGGGATGAGTACCGATAGGGCTCCATTTTTCGATGGCACGAGTTTTCCACGATGGAAAGTGCTTATACAAGTACATCTTCAAGCCCGGGGGCTTGATGTTTGGCGTGTCACCGAGATTGGCAAGAAAAATGAGACTAAGGCCGAGCGACAATATGATGCCATTGCTAAATCAATTCTATTGTCCGCTTTATGTGATAGTGTGTTTAATCATGTTTATGCTTGTGAAGATGCTCATAAGCTATGGCCGCAAATCGTCGAGAATCATGAGGGAACAAAGGATGTTGCCAATCAAAAATATCATATTCTTGGCGAGGAGCTTAGTAGCTTTAAACAATTTCCAAATGAAAATGCTCATGACATGTACTCACGATTAAATATTCTTGTCAATGAAATTAATGTCTTAGGTCTCAATCAAGTTGAGGATTGGGAGATTAACCGGAAGATCCTCCGAAGCCTTCGCAAGCCCGACTACGACATCATCAACTCACTCTTGCAAAAAGAAGACTTGGTCAAGCTTACACCAAACCAAGTTACCAATCAAATCATCGCCCACGAATATACTATGGGGATGACAAAGAAGGAGCAAGAGTCCACCTCTTCTTCAAGCCACAAGAGTCTCGCCGCCAAGCACTCATGTAAGCACCAACCAAGGCGACAAGACTCATCAAGCTCAAGTGAACAAGAAGAAGAGGATGATGAAGATAGTGATGATGAATCAAGTTCAAGCGATGAAGAATATCCAAGGGCCGTGCTATACCATCACTGCAAGATTGCCGAGCATGTATATGAGCTCTATGAGCTTGGGTACAAAACTGTCATTAGAGGGAGTGCGGTGGGGATGGAGAAGATGGCGAAGAAAAAGAACAAATCAAGATCTCAAGCTCTCTCCGCCATCTACAAGCCCAAGAAAAATGGTGAAAGCACAAGTCACAAGAAAAATTCCAAGAGCTCCACCACTCATCGCCCTCGGAGATCATCACCACCTCCCATGTGTCTCATGGTACAAGGTAATAACGATGTAAGTGATGACTCCTCCTCCAATGATGAATCTGATGGTGAAACTGATGAAATTAGTGAGATGATGACACTTCTACATAATCAACAAGAATATCTCACTAAACAAAATAAACAAATCAAAGCTCTCAAGGCTAAAGAAAAACTTCATGCCTCATTTGTCTCAAGATATGAGAACTTACTAAACAAATACAATTTGTTAGACAATGAGCATAAAGAGCTTAAAATGAAATATGAGAATCTTAAATCTAAAAGTGATTCATCATCGGATAAATCATTTTCTTGCAATATTCCTTGTACAACACCTATCATCAAGGTAGATGCGTCTACCTCTTGTGATCTAACCCCTTACAATGAGGATGTGATTATAGAAACATGTGATGATCTCATTGTTAAGGAAAATGATGAGCTTAAACAAGAGGTAGAAATGCTAATGGCGGACTTGAGGCGGCTCAAAGGAAAGTACACTCAAGAGCAAGTCCAACCTTCTCAAGATAACCCCCTTACGGGCGTGAAGAAGTTTGAGAAGGGAGAAACCGTGACTTTTTCAAGTGTCACAAAGAAAGCCACAAGTCCTACCAATGCAAGGAAAAAGAGGGCCAAGTAAAGGGCAAAGAAAACGGCAAGCTCAAGAACTTGAACAAGAGCAAGAAGGGCCAAAAGAAGGCTAAGGAGATCAAGAAAAACCCATCTCCAAACTTGAAGGCGTCATACATATATACCAAGCTCACCCACAAGAACAAGCAAAAGAGCAACCACTACATACTTGAAAAGAAGAAGAATGATAAGGTGGTAGCCATTGTCATGGGATGGAGAACATATGGATGAAACCGGCCTATTTGGGTGCCTAAGGATATTATTCATATCATGGATGGCTCTTAAAAGGTTTGGATCCCTAAAACTTAGGCGCCAAACAAGCACTACGGGGAATTTGGAGGCTTGGCAAGGTTTGAGATGCATGAGTAGGGATGCATCATACAAAGTTGAATTAAAGCCAAATTGTGGATTAAAGATTAGTGGCCTAAATTCCCCTCCCCTACATATGAGGTAATGAGCAAGGTAAAAGGATGATCTCAATTTCATTTGATATCCTTCATGCATCATTGTAGCTCAATGCCTCTCTAGGATTGCATGATCTTATCTTTACTATTGGTATCTTACATTTGATATGACTTCCTAGAAATTTCACATGGTAGGTTATCCATGCCTTATTCATATCTTGTTGTAACCTACATGAGCTTAATTGATTCTCTCACATGGCATATGTCCTTCATAGCATATCTTGCAATTTGATATCTCTCATATTTGTGGTAAAAATGGTTTTGATATCAATTGCTTACTTATGGTGCCATGATTAGCAAGTTATAAAGTTAAATCCCCATTATGTGTAATACAAGTGCATATATTTGTGAGCGATTCAAACACTAATGCACACATTTAGGGGGAGCTAACTCTATAGCTTGTATTTGTGTGACTAATATGCTTTATAAGTACTATTTGTTGTAGTCACCTAGAGCTATCTCCATGAGTTCAAATTTCTTTTGAACACTACCCCTACAAGTCACAATTGGCATCACAATTGGTGTCAAGATAGGAGGTGCCACAAGCTTTGAAAAAGGGGGAGCTTGTTCAAACAAAGGGAGATATGCCAAATCTAGTTGGTATAACACTCTATCACTAGTAAATTTCTTTTGCTACTAATGCTCCTTGTTGCTAATGGTTATGAAGCTTTTAGGTGCTTGATGACAAAGAGGGAGAAATGTACCCTAAAAGCAAGCAAATAGTCTGGAGTAAATGATGCCATTAGCAAGGGGGAGGAATGAAAAATGCAATGCAAAAGGATGCATGGTGATAGGGGGAGGTACTTAGTCAATATGGGGAGAAATGCAATTTGATGATCCCATAGACTAAGGTACAAAATTTTTTCATTGCTCATATGGTTCAAACCACACAATTGCCTTACATTGGCCACAAGCCATTGTTTCACAAATTGCTATCAAGTCGGAAGTATTTCGTCCTATGCACTAATCAAATACCGGTAGCTTTTAAAATGAGCATTTGAAATGTCATCCGAGCAAGCTAAATAGTTTCTAACTTTTCAAATTGGTATCAATTTCATAGTCTTGCAATTCATCTTGCTTGCTTTGGTTGTGTTGTCATCAATCACAAAAAAGGGCGAGATTGTAGCGAAAATGGCCTTTCATGCCATATTTCAATATAATATTTTTGCGATTGATGACAGACACAACACTTGGACTAATATATGTGTTAAGATGATCATTATCAGGCTTATAGGTCCAAGGGATGAAAAGATACAAAACCCCAAAGAAATCAGGTCGAAAGGACCAAGACAGAGGTAATTTGCACTCACCGTTTAAACCGACGTGAGGCAAATTACATACACCGGTGCAATGAGTTTAGAGAATACTCAGTCAGCAGAGTGCACCGGATGAACCGACAATGGAAAAAATGATTGCGTCGGTGCAATGGACACAGAAGCTAAGGCTAGGGTTTGGCGTCGGTTGAACCGACGATGCCTGAAGACAAGCGTCGATGTAGTTGTCCAGAGACTCCGCTTTTTGGGGGTTTCTGAGCTTACATACACCGGTTAAACCGACGGTACTTTTCAAGAGCGTCGGTGCAATTGATAAGTAGCCGTTGGAGCAGTAACGGCTAGTTACTGGGAAAAAGCATTCACCGGCTGAATCGGTGATGACAAAAACTGAGCGTCGGATCAACCGACGTTAAGAAATTTCGTCAGCCTTTTCCCAACGGCTAGTTTGAGGGGTTGGGTTATATATATGCCACCCCACGCCTCATTTGTGTGGGCTGGAGACTAAGGAAGCATAAAAGAGTTGAAGATCCATTCCAACCACCTTAGAGCTTCATTGTATATCATATAGGCTTAAGCACACTTGTGAGAGTGCTTAGTGCTTGATTAGGCTTAGTTCTTGAGAGAACTAGCTTGAGTGAAAGCCTTGCTGCGGCAAACATCTTGTGTACTCGTCGTGTGACCCTCCGACTTGGTGTGGAGAGGCAACGACACTTTGTGCGGGGAAAGAGACCCCTCTTGGTGAGAAGCTCCGATAGTGAAGACGGTGCCGTTGGTGATGCTTCGAGAGAGACGGTGGCGGTGGCCTTGTCTTGGTGATTTGGGGTCACTTAGCCTTTGCTTGCCGGAAGTCTTAGTGGCGAACACAAGACGGTGATCAAGCGAAGAGACTCGGCATCACACTTGTTCTTATTGGATAAGTGGCCGTGGGCGTAGGGAGGGACTTGGTGTCCTAACCGAACCACGTTAAATCGTGTGTCTTGGTGTCTTCACGGGAGTTTGCATATTCTCTTCCTTACCTCTTTACTTACTATATTACGTTTCCGCATTTACTCTATCTTGCGTGCCTTTACTTTCCTAGTTAGTTTGATTAGGATTGGCTATAGGTTGCAAGTCTTTTGTGGTAAGTAGAGAGTAGCATAGATAAACCTTAGTCATAACTAGCATGTGTAGGACGTATTAGGTTTATCTTATGCAAGAGTTTGAGCCCTAAGATTAGAAAGCGAATTAGCGACCCTATTCACCCCCTCCCCCTCTAGGGTCGGACACCCCGGTAATCCTTACATATGTCAAATAGGAAATTTTTAACTTTCGAGGCCCAAGAAAGGAATTAGTAATTTTGGTAGTGTCAAATATGGAATTTTCTCAACATCAATTCCTTTTAGCCAAGTCAAGTGCTTAATTTTATTCTTAGATTAGTTGAAGTTTGCTAAGAAATGCTTCGTTTGATTGCTAGTTTTATGAAAAGTGTAGCAGCAATAAGCTTGTACACGGTGAAATGTTACTCTAGGTCTCAATCCTTTTTGTCACCGTGTGCTCACTACAGTTTTGCATATGTGTGTGCACTTATATTCTTTGTCAAATCATTTGCTAAGTACTAGATATCTAGATAGAACTCACACTATGGATTAGGAGCTTGTTTGGTTGGGAGCCGCACCCTGCCACGCGCACAGTAAACGCCCCACGCTACAGTGTTTTTTTGTGGCGGACGAAACAGCCGCATCACATCTGTGGCGAGCCAGGCTGTGGCGTGGCGTCCAGTGGCCATAAACCAAACAACCCCTAGGTCTTTGTGTCAAATCAGCTAGCATTTTCCATGTTGGTGTTTATGAACTTTTGTGGATTAAAAGTTAAAATCCTGATGAATCTGTACTTGATCATGTGTTGGATGTTCCATCTTTATTCTTTAATGCCCAATCCGATCTTAATGATGTATTGATCTGAAGGTGGTTGTAGTGGGTAGAGAACACTGAAGTTTTTTTTTTTTGAGATTTGATTCATTATAGCATACTGCTATTATGTTCATTTGCTTCGACTTTAAGAGATGTCGACAGATATACATGTGAGGTCCCAGGATGCCTACTTTGCCTTTTGAATCTGAGCATCTTATTTATTTACACTTGTAGTTCTATTATCAAGTAGTTTACATTTTTTTTATCAAGAGTGAACATTTTTCCTGCATAAGAGTGGAGATGTTTGTTGCCAACTGTTTAACTGCATAACTTTTTTCTCTTGATTGCAGTGGATGATTCATTCAATATGACCTTGTATGAGTTTCAACGGCAAGTCCAAGTGGTTTCAGAGTTCTTTGACATTCATCTGTTGCTCAACACTTTGATTGATACCCCTATTTAGTTATTTTAGAATCTTGAGAACATGTCTTATTTTCCAGAATTCGTATTTATGTGAAAGGTATCCAGTTCAATATGCTGAGAGCCCTGTTTTTAAAAACATTTTTAAACGTTGTTTAATCTTGATTAAACGCTGAACGGTGGCCTAGCGTTGCGTTTAATCATAGTGTCGTTTAATCACAAAAGACGTTTAATCTACGTTTAATCACAAAAAACTCTAAATCATAGGCTAGCGTTCACCTAGCGTCTAGCGTTTTTTAAAACCTTGGCTGAGAGTCTGACATAGTGACATACCATCTGATGTATTTGTGCGAAAACCATGAAAAATGCTTGGCCGTGAGCTGCTTCTAAATCTGGTGAAGAATGCACGAGCATGTAGCATCATTTAGTACAATGCTTCATATTTTGCTTATCCCCTTTAGAATTATAGTTTCTCTATCCTTTTCTTGTTTCACAAAAAAATTGTAGTGTTTTTGAATTTTTCTTGTATATTTTATTTCAAATTTTAGAGATGAATTTGGAATTTGGATTGCTTTGAGTCCTTAAATTGTACTATATACAACTTGACGATGGTAATGCCCCAATCCCAAATATAGCTCGGCCGTACTCATGGGTGTTAACTCACGAATTGGAATGCATTTGGTACTTGAGTTTTATATGTTAGTGAATCTCACTTTCAACTTCAACCCCCAGGAAACGACCCTTAGCCCAAGCTCATCCTTCGGATATTGTGAGCAGGTAGAGGACATCCTTCGGGTATTGTGAGTAGGTAGAGGCATTCCCGGGATCATGTAATGGAGGTAGGGAGTATAAATACCCCCCCCCCCCCACACACCCATTTTCACTGTACCTCCTATTTTCACTGTACGGGTCGATTTTTTTAAAGAATATAGTGCATCGTCACATCCCACTTTGAGCTCGTATTCCATCTTTTTTTTTCTGTCTAGACTTCGCAACATACAACCCAACAATCTAGAAAAAAGCTCCGATGTGCGCCTCGGCTTGGTGAACCTAGTGTTCTTCTTCGATGGCTTTGACTGCATTGACTTCAAGTATGATTACCTCACGCACGGATACGGCTACCTCAACATCAAGCACAAACAAAGGGCTACGGCTTTGCATGCGCAACTCGTCGGATTTATCCAACCAAAGCGCTGCAGTGGCACGACAATGACATCTGCCTACAATGGTCGGGAGAGCTATATATCTCCCGCGTGACAAAATCTATTTCTATCATTTGAAGGAGGTAGTCTGAAGTTACTCGGCTCTAATTCAGCCTAACAAATCGTTTCCGCCCACAAATTCCTTCGCTTCCACGCACACGCTGCTTAGACGCTTTTATTATGTATGTGCGCATGCAGCCATGCAATGATTCTTATGCCTTCGCGCAACGAGCATGCAGCCATGCAATGATTCTTATGCCTTCGCGCAACGAGCATGCAGCCATGAAGCTTAGGACCTGACTGTAGTTCTTTCATTTCTTTCCTTTCTTTATTTTCTAATAAATTCTTTCCTTCATCCTTTTCTTTTTATTTCTTTTTTTCTATAAGTCTGCATATAAAAAACTTTTCCCTTCTCTTTTTACTTATTTCCTTTTGTATTCTTATCTTCATTGTTTCTTGTCCTTTTCTTTTAGTTTTTATTTTCCTTTTCCCTTTTATACAACTTTTTTTTATTTTTAATATTTCTTCTTTATATTCGTTTGATTACTTTGCTTCTATTTTTTTTTCTTTTCTTTCTTGTAACAACTATGTACCTATTTTCTTTACGCATATTTTCATCACTTTTTATTTTTCGTTAATACTAAACTTTCTCTATTTTTATTTTATTTTCTTTTTCCTCTTTTTGGTGACACTAATTTTTATTGTTTTAGTTTTACTTTTATTTGTAACTGTTTTATTTATTCTCCCTTTTCATTCCTTTCTTTTTTTTTCTTTTCCTTTTCTTTTCTTTTGTAAACTAATTACTTAATTCTATTCTAGTTTTCTATTTTTATAATCATTTGTTTTTGTTATTTAGTTTTAATTAATACTTTGTACATTTTTTGCTATTTTTTGTCATTTTTCCTTTTGTTCGTCTATAAGAATAATTTGTTTACGTGTAAGGATAATATATTCGTGTTGTGGATAGATTTGTTCTCCTTGTAAAAATAATATTTTATTTATTTTGTAGACTAATTTGTCCATAATATTAAATTATTTGTTCGATTGCTAGACTAAATTGTTCCGTGATGTGAACTCATTTGTTTTGTGATATTTAGTTTTCAAATGTTCGCTATGTGCAATCTTTTATTTATTTTATTATTTTATTTTATTTGTATAAAGAAATCATTTGTTCTAGTCATTAAAGTATTTATTCGCAATAGTCCAAATTAGTTATGTTATATTAAAAAAATTATAAAAATATTTCAAATATAGTCAAGTGTGGTCTTGATTTGAAGATCTCGCCGTAAGAAACATTATGGTAAAATCAAAATTTAATTTAGGTACTCGGTTTGTGATTTATGAATTTTTTATATCGAGGTCTCTTGCACATGGAGTCATAATTTTATCTTTTTTACTCTACTACATGTCCCTTTCATTAGATTGGTCATGAGCTGCATGCTATCATGATTACGGTATGGTTATAGATTTCTTTACCGCGGAGTGCGCTGCGTGGGTAAACAGACCACGCACCAGATTGTTGGGCTGACGGTCCATTAAATATTATTGGTGGAGGAATTTTCAGATGATGGTTGGTGGAATTATCACCTTTGGTGATATATAACCGCACCCTACAATGGTTCTCCCACTGCAACTGCAGCGGGATGTTAGTCCACTCGTTTTGTACCTGTAGCTTCCTTTCCATTCTGAACGTCTATGACCCTCTTGTTCTGCAGAGGTGTCTTATATTAGACATATAAGTACAGGACATGTATCCACTTGTTGCTCTAAAAGCCAGTTCATATATATAGTCGAGGCTAAAATGCAACACGGTCCATTCTCTGTTGAGAGTGCATACTCCACGTAGTTGCAATCAGGAGACTAAATCAATTGCAACTCGAAGATAGGACCCGTAGCAATTGGTGGATAGAACCATTCGCAACTGGACATGACCTGATTGGTACCAGAATAGAACAAATTGCAATTATAATCCTTAGCATTCAGGATTAGATGTGTTTCTGGTGGAAAACACGTCGATTTGTGTAGCTAATCACATAGGCTAATCTTAGCCTCGTGACTAGGGTCCCTCTAATATATATATGTATAAAGAGAGCGCATTATGGGTTGCAGCCGATTATAACAATTAAATATTTTAGGTGATAAATAATCTCATGATTGTCTCTAATTGATCTTGTATATTTAAATCTTAACAAATCTCTGGTGGTTAACCGAGATCAAATCCAACACTCTCCTCCCACCATCCATGTGTGGTGATCTTAATTTATGTATTTTTAATTTTTCATGTATTTTTGTAGCAGCGCTATGTCACTTAAGGGGACACTCAATTTTTTTTTCAAATCATAACTTTGAGAGAGAGAGAGAGAGAGAGAAGATATCTTACTTTCTGAACTGGAGTATACCCCTTTTGTCCTGTCAAGATCTCTATGATTATTACACCAAGACTATATATGTCTGACATGAACGTGATTTCTCCATCAAAGCGTTCTGGTGCCATGTATCTCCTGCATTGAGAATTTAAGCGCGAAGCAAATGCAATGTAATAATTAAAATTATATTATATATGCTTCGTTTCAGAAAAAGACATTATGCTCTCAAGGTGCTTAGCTGGCTTACAGTGTTCCACAAGTACTTTTAGTTATAATTGTGCCTTCTTTTGCATCGAAGCACCTCGAGAGACCAAAATCAGCTATTTTTGGTTCCATATGATCATCCAATAGTATATTTGCAGGTTTGAGATCTAAATGAACAATTTGTTTACTGTGAAGGTAACTTAAACCCTCACAGATCCCCTTTATTATTCGGTAGCACGTCTTCCATTCGCATTTCCAATGTGCATCTGCAAGTGCGCAGGGTTATTAGGATAGTTGGACTCCTTACTGTTTGAACGCTACTTGGTCCATGGATAAAGAACATGCATGGGAGGAATAGAACATATATTAATATACGGGTAAAGTCTGTTTTTCAACCTGAACTATCACGATCGTACGATTTTGGCCCTTGAACTACGAAACCGGACATCCTACACCTCTATCTGCCGAAACCGTTCGAAAAACAACCTGACCTCAGCCTAAGGCGGTTTTGCTACAGTATAATTTCTGAATTTCTACGATTTCAAACCTTTCTCAATTAAATAATGGAGAAAGCATAGTTAATATTGTCTAAAAATTGTGATATTTTGCTGGGAGGTAGAACAAGAGACAAGGAATCTATTTTGGCTAGATGTGATACATTAGACATAAAGGAATTTGAATTATAAAATTTTAAAAATGGGTAGAATTCAAAATTCCTTGAATTTTTAGGCCAGCTAAACCTTTGATAAAAATGCAGTAAAAATGATAACTCGTACTTTTTATTTAGTTTAATAAATTATTTTTTATTCAAGAAATCACAAGATGAAGTACATGGTGTCACAAGTGATGAGAAGAAGAAGAGTGTGGCATTCAAAGCTCAAAGTTCAAATGAAGAGTGTGAAAATGATGGAAATGATGATGAGTCGGATGAGAAGTTTGCTCTATTTGTGAGAAGATTCAAAAGATTCATGAATAAGAAAAGTTATGGCAAGAAAGGGCAATCTTCAAAGAAGAATCCTTTTGAAGATAGAAAGTGCTTTGAGTGTGGAGAACTTGGCCATATTGTCATCAATTATCAAAACAAGAAGAAGAACAAGAAGGACAAGAATGACAATGACAACAAGAAAAAGAAAAAATTTCTCAAGAAGAAAAAAAATGGTCAAGCCTACTATGTGGAGTGGGATTCCGATGCAAGCTCCGATGAAGATGAGGATGATGACAAGCCATCCAAGGGAGTTGCCGGAATTGCCATCAAGGGAGCTCCATCACTCTTCACTACACCACATTATCTTATGACAAAGGTGGTTCAAAAGTACAACAAGATGGTGAACTTGATGAACTTTCATGTGATGATCTTGTTGAAATGCTCAATGATGCCGATGAATTCATAACTAAGGAAAATGCTAAGTTGAAGGACTTGAAGTTGAAGTTTACTTCTCTTCAAGATTCCTATGAGGAGCTAAAGACCTCTCATGAGAATCTCAAAGAAACTCATGAGAAGCTTGAGGAAGCTCACAACACCTTGCTTAATCATGAAAGAAAAGCAACATTGAGCATTGGTGTTAGTTATGATTTAATTAATGATAAATCTTGTGGCTCTAGCTCTACTAGTTCTTCTTGCACCATAATTGATAACTCATCTTGCAATGAATCTCTCATTATGGAAAATGATTTGTTAAAGAAAGAGATTACTTACTTGACTAATGATTTGAGAAAGTGCTATGATAGTAGAGCCAAGTTTAATCATTGTTGGGCAAGCCAAAAGTTCACCTTGAATAAGCAAGGGTTTGGATACATTCCTAAGAAAGGGAAGAAGGCTTTTGTGCAAACCAAAACTACTTTTGTGAAGAGTAGTGGTAAGTCATATTGTGAAAAATAAAAGAAAGTTGGTCATGTTGAGAAGAATTGCACCAACAAGAAAGTCATATCTTTTGATTCTAGTTACATTCTTATGAGAAATTCAAATGGCAATGTTAGTGCAAAATTTGTTGGAATACCTATAAATGATGCTAAAAAGAATGTCATTTGGGTGCCAAAAGTCTTGGTCACTAACGTTCAAGGACCCAAGAAAGTTTGGGTACCTAAAAGAGCTAATCTTCTTTTGTAGGTGAACTACAAGTCCGGAGGGAGGCATTGGGTGCTTGATAGTGGATGCACCCAACACATGACCGGTGAATCAAAAATGTTTGCTTCTCTTGATGGAGATGTTAGTGGCTACAACGACATTATTTTTGGTGATAATAGTCGAGGTGAAGTGAAGGGAATGGGTAATATCAATGTCTCTCAAGATCATTCTCTTTCAAATGTGTTGCTAGTTGACTCTCTCAAGTTTAATTTATTGTCAATTACACAACTTTGTGATCATTGATACAAATGCATATTCACTAGTGATAGTGTGGAAGTTACTAGTTTGGATGGAAATGATCACATCTTTACGGGTTTTAGACATGAGGATGTATATCTTGTGGATTTTGCTACTAGAAAGGCAAATTTGTCTACTTGCCTATTCTCTAAATCATCTTTGGGTTGGTTATGGCATAGAAGGCTTTCATGTTGGCATGAAGCAACTCAACCGACTCTTGAAGCATGATTTAGTTGTTGGCTTGAAGAATGTAAAATTTGAAAAAGATAAGTTATGTAGTGCATGTCAAGCCGGAAAGCAAGTTGCAAATTCTCATCCCTCCAAAAGTGTTATGTCAACCGAGAGACCATTGGAATTATTGCATATAGATTTATTCGGTCTTACAACATATAGAAGCATTGGAGGGAATTGTTATTGTCTTGTGGTAGTGGATGATTATACAAGATATACATGGGTTTTCTTTCTTCATGACAAGGCCGATACATATGATGTATTCAAGAAATTCATAACAAGGGCCGAGAATGAATTTGAACTCACAGTGAAGAAAGTGAGAAGTGACAATGGAAGTGAGTTTAGAAACACAAGAGTTGAGGAGTGGTGTGATGAATAAGGAATCAAGCATGAGTTCTCAACCAAGTACACTCCAGAGTAAAATGGTCTTGTTGAAAGGAAAAATAGGACCTTGATTGATATGGCAAGATCAATGCTCTCTGAGTATAATGTGTCGGATAGTTTTTGGGCCGAAGCAATTAATACGGCTTGTCATGCCTCTAATAGATTATATTGCCATAGATTTCATAACAAGTCCCCATATGAGTTGCTCATTGGAAGGAAGCCAAATATCTCATATTTTAGAGTGTTTGGTTGCAAATGCTATATTCTCAAGAAGGGAACTCGGTTATCAAAGTTCCAAAGCAAATGTGATGAGGGTTTTCTTCTTGGGTATTCATCTTGTAACAAGGCTTATCGGGTCTACAACAAAACTCATGGCATTATTGAAGAAGCTTATGAGAAGTGATTGCTTGAGAAATGCAATGAAAAATATGTCAATTGGTGATGTTAGACCAAGAGAAGAAGATGAGGATGAAGATGGTCCTTCTATTTCTATTAGAATAAATCATTCAACCTCTATCTCAAATAATGAAGCACAACCAATTGTACAAGATTCAAGTAATGATGATTCTCAAGTACAAGATCAAGTTGATTCAACTACTTCATCTTCTACAACAACTCAAGAACCCATTGCCCCTCAAAGAATTCATCATGCTCTTGCAAAGGATCACCCCGTGGATCAAATCATGGGTGATATTAGTAAGGGTGTCCAAACTCGATCTCGCATTGCTTCAATTTGTGAACACTATTCTTTTGTATCTTTTTCTTGAACCTAACCGTGTAGATGAAGCATTGAGACATCCGGATTGGGTGAATGCTATGCATGAAGAATTGAATAATTTCATCCGGAATCAAGTTTGGGATCTAGTTGAGAGGCCCAAGAATTATAATGTCACTGGCACTAAATGAGTCTTTAGAAATAAGCAAAATGAAGATGGAATGGTTGTGAGAAACAAGGCAAGATTGGTGGCTCAAGGCTTCACTCAAGTCGAAGGTTTGGATTTCGGTAAAACTTTTGCTCCCGTTGTCAGATTAGAAGCTATTAGAATTTTATTGGCTTATGCTTGCTCTCACAACATAAAACTTTTTCAAATGGATATGAAAAGTGCTTTCTTGAATATCAAAATTAGTTAACTTGGGCATGTTGAGCAACCTCCCGATTTTGAAGATCCCAAGAAGCCAAATCATGTATACAAGCTCTCTAAAGCTCTCTATGGTCTTAAGCAAGCTCCACGAGCTTGGTATGAAAGATTGAGGGACTTTCTTATTTCTAAGGATTTCAAAATTGGTAAGGTTGACACTACTTTGTTCACTAAAGCAATTGGTAAGGATTGTTTGTTTGTCAAATTTATGTTGATGATATTATCTTTGGTTCAACTAACCCAAGTTTCTGTGAGAAATTTGGTGAAATGATGTCTAGGGAATTTGAGATGTCCATGATTGGTGAATTGAGTTTTTTTCTTGGACTTCAAATCAAACAACTCAAGGAAGGCACCTTTGTGTGTCAATCAAAATATGTGAAGGATATATTGAAGAAATTTGGTATGAAAGATGCAAAGCCTGTCAAGACTCCTATGACCACCAATGGACATCTTGACCTAGATGAGGGAGGTAACCCGATTGACCAAAAGTTTTACCGCTCTATGATTGGTAGTTTGCTTTATTTGACTGCATCTAGGCCGAACATCATGTTTAGTGTTTGCATGTGTGCACGATTTCAAGCCGCACCTAGAGAATGTCATTTGACCGCCGTCAAAAGAATCTTGAGATACTTGAAATATACTCCTAATATTGGTTTATGGTATCCCAAGGGTGCTCATTTTGACTTGGTTGGATTTTCGGATTCGGATTATACCAGGTGCAAAGTTGATAGAAAAAGCACTTCCGGTGGTTGTCAATTTCTTGGAAGGTCTCTTGTTTCTTGGACTTCAAAGAATCAAAATTCCGTGGCTCTTTCAACCGCCGAAGCGGAATATATTTCGGCCGGAAGTTGTTGTGCACAATTGTTATGGATGAAACAAATTCTTCTTGATTTTAGTGTGAAGTTTGATGAGATCCTCTTATTATGTGATAATGAAAGCGCCGTGAAAATTGCAACTAATCCGGTGCAACACTCAAGAACCAAGCACATTGACATCCGTCATCATTTTCTTAGAGATCATGTGAACAAGGGTGATATCAAGATTGATGGAATCCGTACGGACGATCAATTAGCGGATATATTCACCAAGCCTTTGGATGAATCTCGGTTTTGCAAGTTGAGAAATGAGTTAAATATCATTGACTTCTCAAATGTGGCTTGAAAACTAGCACATGTGGAATATGGTTCTTTCATGCATCCTTTGTTTCAATTTTCTGAATTTTTGAAGTTTTTTTGAGCCATTTATTAGTTTTCTTGATTTTACTTGACTTATTTTTGATTTCTTGTTGTAACTAGTTCATATGAGTCTTTGGAAGGTTTTCATGCAAGTTTTGAGATTTTTGGATTTTTATATGAGCAATGATCCCGAATTGAAGTTGGAATTGTGAAAGTTGGCAAAATTCTGGGCTGTCTGAAATTTGATAGAGTGGACGGTCCGCGGGTAAGAGGCGGACAGTCCGCCATTCATGAGACTTGTTTACCAGAGGCTCTGCAGAGAAGTTCTCAGCCGCAAAATTACATTGCGGACGGTCCGCCAAAAGACCACGAACGGTCCGCTTATCATCAGTGCAACCTGCAAGCTTCGGATACACCAATGGTGTATCTACTGAGCAAGGCATAGACGGTCCTCCATGGGTCCGCGGACAGTCTGCCTGTGTTGGGAAAATTTTACCAGAGGTTGTTCTAGTCGGGTGTCTGTGTCAAAAATTTCAGAGGCGGACGGTCTGCCTGGATATCGCGGACAGTCCGCGCCTGCGCAGAGCAGTGGGGTCAGCAGGAATTGACTCATATAGATGTGTCCCTTTCCTTCCCCCACAAAGCCCGACCAAAAGCATCTCTCCCCCTTCCCTGTCTCTCTCAAGCACATGGGAGGAACCATCAAGAGGGAGGACATTTGGCGTGATCTCCGGACGGTCCGAGCACATCCCCGGACTCTTCTCGTGATTCTCCATCATGTCCTCTCAGTATTTCAATGATTCCTCTCCTTATGTTCTTGGATTTCATCATGAAAGAGGCTAGGGTTTGGGGTGCTCCGATCTATTTTTGGACCATGGATTTGTGAAACCATTTGGGGGATCTTGTTGCTAGTGTTGAGGAGATGTTATGGCAAAAATTTGATTGGTAGATTTGATCTAAAACTCAAATTGTGGATGAATCATTGTTGGGGGCGAATTTTGTGTTCTTGCGCTGGACAGATGGGTCGCGGATAGTCCGCCCCTGCCAGTCGGACGATCCGTCGTTGTGCAGTTTTAGCTATATGGATGCGGATTGTCCGCGGGTTTTGTGTGGACAGTCCGCCAGTACACAGTGAAACTGAATCTTGCTTACCCATGATGATTCATTATGGATTAAATGTTAATTCATGGATAATTGATCTCATACTTGGATGCTCTTCATTGTGCTTTGTCAGGCCACCCCGGAAGGTCCTCAAGGCCACTACTTCCAAAATCAAGAAGGCTGTGACTTCCAAAAGACAAAGAGATGGTGATGATTCAGATGATGAGGACTATTCTCCAAATCCAAGTGATATGGCTGCAGCATCCTCAGTTGGTGGTGTTGGAGATGACTCATCAGAGGAGGACATTGAGGGTGAGGAGGATGATATCACAGCCCTCATGGGGCTGAGTCTTCCTAGCAGACAGTGGACGGCTGAGTCCTATTCTAATGCAAGGTCAATCAATCAATTTCATTAGCAAAGTGACACAAATATCCTCTACTTCAATACTCAGGTACAACAAGATGCCTCCTTTGGTCATATGGTTAAGAAAACAGTCTTTAAGCATCAAACCATAGACCTAGGCTATATGAGATCACAACCAGTTATGGCTAAGCTAGTTGATAGGTTTGAGCAAATGTGATTAGTCAATTTTCTGCAGCATAGGTGTGATTGGAATGAGACAGTTATTCGACAATTCTATGCAACTCTAGAAATTAGCATGGAAGAAGAAAAGATTTGGTGGAAATCTGGGATGAGGACATATTATGCTACCTTTGCTCAATTTGCTGCTGCAAACCAGTGAGACTATGATTTTATCACAAATGAGCAAAGTATGAACATCGTATTGGAAAATCCTCTAGATGAAAATGATTATCCTGTTTATTATGAGCCTACTAATGTTGGGATTGATAGAGAGTTTGGACGCACCCAAGGTCTTAGGCATCATCCTGCAGTGATCAAGAAAATTGCAAGAGTCATCTTTATGCCTAAAAGTGGAAACAAGGATAAGGTTAGAGGTTTCTACTGGAATGTGATCTCACATGTCATGAATGAAAACAGAATCAATGTGATTGCTCTTATCATGGATCAGCTAGCAGATCTGAGACTCAACCTTGAGATGAACCTGTATTTTGCATCTTACATCATATTCATCATTAAGGCCAAGACTAGCTTCAGAGGGATTTGTGAGTGTAAACACACTCCATTCAGGCTGCTCAAGAATGAAACTACTTTTCTTATGAGGCCATTGACTCCTTTTCCTGGTGATGCTATGGATGAGGAGGAACATGAGCAAGATGATGATGAGGGTGATGTTGGTGGTCCCATGGGAGGAGCTGCAGCACAGCATGCCATGCCACCTCCACCACATCCTGTGCAGCCACAGTGGGCTCCTCCAGCTAGGTACTTTGATTCACATTTTGCATCCATGCAGCAGGGGATGTCTACTCAGATTGAGGGATTGGCTACTCAAATGCAGAACCAGATGAATTTGGGTTTTCAGCATATACAGGAGCACATCAGTCAGACCATGTATCAGCCTATGATGCAATAGCTGAGAGGTGTTCAGGAGAGTCTACACTCAGACATAGCAGCTTTGGACTCTCGTTTTGAGGACATGCCTTCTTCTGAGCAGGCTCAGCAGCTTGAGCAGAGGTTTGACACCTTCATTGCTGCCTTCACTGGGTTCTCGGATCACTTCTACTCAGTGTTTTCAGCTCCAATGCCGCCTCCGGAGTTCTACCCGCACCAGCCTTTCTACCCACCGCCACCGCCTCCGCCGTTGATGGATTGATCTTCTTGGCAATTGATGCCAAAGGGGGAGAAGAGGCTTGGAGTGATGCTTGGGTGATGCTTGGATCTAGGGGGAGCTCATGGATTTCACTTAGAGATTCTATTTGATTTGGCTTCCGTTTGATTTGGCCTCTGTTTGCTACTTATGTTTATTTGTGTTCAACTCTATTGCATTACATGTTTATGCTTTATGTCTTGCATGGACTCAGTTTGTGTTTTGTGGTTTGGATTTGAACATTTGGTCTGTAATGTGTGATGAACCATGTTGGCTTGTAATACTCTTATGATTTATGTTCATCTTTGTGGCTTATTGAGGTTGTGCTAATCTTATCAAGTTCTATCATATATATATCTTGTATATTGTATGCCTCGATTTCCACTTGTAGGGGAAACTCCGTCAAAATTTCAAAATTCATATGTGCTCTTGGTATTCATTCAAATTTATAAGCACATATCAAGGGGGAGTTCTCTCTACTCATCGAACTTAGGTGAATTTATTCATATCATATTCTGAAATTTTCAAGAAAAATAAGTAAGTTAGTCCAAAGTTCAATTTCAAGTCCACCTTATGCCTTGTGTATAAATTTGACTTGAACACTTTTTATCACTCCAAAATTAGTGTTGTCATCAATTACCAAAAAGGGGGAGATTGAAAGCATCTAGGCCCCCTAATTCGAGTTTTGGTAATTAATGACAATGGTTTGTGGATTAACGATTTTATTTGAGATAATGAGTATAGGTTGATCGACGGATGAAAGGGATTTGATTGTGAACGTATGGAGTTTTGGAGATGATGTGCAAAGCTCGGGCTCAAGGCAAAGGTATAAACTAGGGCGTTTGCATTTTACCGGTCACAAGGTGTTTAGTGGATGAAAAGTGACCGTATTTATTGGATAGATAGCCGTACTATCAAGAGGGGTTGTGTACTGCTTGACGGGTCTTTAGTGCCTTTTTGCTCAAAATGTCTAGATGCATGCATGAGAGCTAACGACATTTTAAAATAGTTTGAAAAAGATCTAAAGTTTGTGAGTTGTCTGCCTAAAGGCGGACAGTCCGCACCAGGTGTGCGGACGGTCCGCACCTGTACCAGAGAGCATGTCTGGCTCTGGTGGGAATTAAAATTGCTGGCGGACAGTCCGGACCAAGTTGGCGGACGGTCCGCCATACTAATCAAAAGTGTACCAGAGATATGTGTCATCTCTGGTGGAAAAGAAAGTTCCACTGCGGACAGTCCGCCCCTGGGGTGCGGCCGGTCTGCCGGTCTTTGAGAGTTGTGTACCAGAGACGTTGGTTGTCTCTGGTGGTGTCAATCTTTTGACTGCGGACAGTCCGGCACTGGAGAGCGGACGGTCCGCGAGCTTAACATTTGAAATCGACAGACTTGGGATGTTTCTGGGTGGTTGGAAACATTGTACTGCGGACAGTCCGCTCCTGAGGGGCGGACGGTCCGCCAGGGCTCAAACGGTCGTTTTTGACAGGCATTAAATGCATTTCTAGCCGTTGCATTTGAATGGCGGACGGTCTGGTTTTTGTGAAGCGGACAGTCCGCGATTGCGCAGTTTTGAACATAACGGTTGGATTTCGAGGGAGGGGCTATATATACCCCCATGGCTGGCCGTCGGGGCTCTCTTGGCTCATTTGAAAGTATTCTTGACCTTCTAGAGCAAGTCCTCTCCTCTCTCTCACTCACATTGCTTAGTGGTTGCATTTCTGGGAGTGTGAGAGCATCCTAGTGCATGACATCAAGTGTTTGAGCATTGGGGCAATAGGGAGTCTTCAAGCAAGCGTCATCGACTTGTTACTCTTGGAGGTTGCCGCCTCTTAGACGGCTTGGAGAAGTGAAATCGACGAGCTCACCAAGAAGATTGTGGTGGAGCCTCGATTTGGTTGTGAGAGGTCCTTGTGCTCACCTCGCCGGAGCGGTGAAGAGCAACTCTAGTGGAATCGAGGTTTGGAGAGGTTCATTGGTTCAAGCCGGCTCAAGATCAAGAGGTGTTCTTGATAGAGGAGCGGTTGAAACTTTGAACCCACCTCAACGTGGATTAGGGGTGACCGGCAAGTCATCGACACCACGGGAAAAATTCTTGTCTCTTGTGTGGTGATCTCTTTGCTCTCTTACTTATTGCAATTTACTTTGAGCAATTTACCTTACTAGAGCTTGATTTTATACTTGTCATCCTAGGTTGCAAACCCTCACTAGACATAGGATTTGGTAGAAGTAGGTTTTTCCTTGTGGTTCTAATTAAATTTGTCCAGTGTTTGTGATTGAAGTTAAAACCACCTATTCACCCCCCTCTAGTCGGTGTCCTAGATCCTACAGGCGGCCAGGCCGCGGCAGCACCGGGCCAGAGGAGGGCGCCTCCTCCCTAAGCCCGCCGACAACCCGCCCCGCCGCGCCGCCCTCCTCTCTCGTCGCGCCTCCCTCCGGCGAGATGCGGCGGAGGCACGGCGGGACGCGGCGGAGGCACAGCGGGGGGCGTAGCCATGGCGTCGCTCCTCCCTCGCCGGCAGGCCGAGGAGCTGCCACGCCGCCTCCTCCCCTCCCTTGATTCGACGCAGTCGCGAGCCAGGAGGCCACCGAGGAGCTGCTGTGCCACCCCCTCCCCTCCCTCGATGTGCATGCGCGCACCCCCGCCCAGGCTGGCTGCCTAGACCACCTGCTGGATCCGCGCGCCCATCCCATGGCGCCGGCGCCGGCGGCCACCCTCTCCTCCCTGCTCCCCCTTCCTCTCCCGGCGGCGGCGAGCAGCGTGGAGCAGGGGCCTGGCGCCGGCGGCCGTCCTCCCTCGCCGTGTGGGTCCATGACGGCAGCAATCCTCCGCCCTTCTCCCTCTCCGTGTGGCGAGGCCCCTACTCCGAGGCCCGGCGGCCCCCACGGACCGGGGCTCGCGTGGCGCGGGGCGGCGGCGACCCATGCGGCGCGGCGGCTCGGCCATGGCGGGGCGGCACGGCCGGCACCCCTCCTCCTCCCTCCTCCCACGCCGGCCGAGCGCACCCCTCCACCTCCCTCCTCCCACGCCGGCCGAGAGCACCCCTCCTCCTCCCTCCCTCTCCCTCTCCCTCTCCCTCCCTCTTCCCTCCCTCTCGGGCTTCGGCCTCCGAGCTTCGGCCGCGTGGCCATGGCGCTGAGCTTGTGGCCAAGCTGCAGCGGCCGCGCGCACCCTGCTCCGGCTCGAGCTCGCCGCGGCCCGCGGTGTGCGCCGCAGTCTTGGGCGGCCGAGCTCCCCGGCGCCCGCCCCGGCGGCCTTCGCGTGTCGTCCGGCTCTTCCTCTGCTCCGGCCTCCCTCCACCGCTCCGGCCCTGCTCCCTCCTGTGGTGGCGGTGGTTGGGGACGACTGCAGGAAGGATGAGGGGGCCCACGCGCGTCAGTTTGGCGCGTCGTTCGTACCGCGCTGTATGTGCCGCGCCGGACCTCAAACTCCAATTTGCAGAGTCGCTTACAGAGCTCCGCTGCAGGAGAAAAAAACGCAAAAGGGGGACTGTATACGGGTAGCGCACGTTTTGGAGAGCCCCACTACGGGAAGCCTTACCGAGCTAGCCTATAAATTAATGGAAAGCTATTCCTTCTCAAAAAATATACTAAGAAATTTAAAATATCTCATCTATGATCCTCAAGTTCATTCACGTTCATATGATAGGATAGCCATTA
Source organism: Panicum virgatum (assembly GCF_016808335.1). Classification (NCBI taxonomy): domain Eukaryota; kingdom Viridiplantae; phylum Streptophyta; class Magnoliopsida; order Poales; family Poaceae; genus Panicum; species Panicum virgatum. Next base: position 36,412,956 of record NC_053140.1, on the reverse strand, counting down.
AATATACACACTCAGTGACCCAGACATGACTTGGCTTGTTTAGATCCAAAATTCAAAATTATAAAAGTATCGCATCGAATGTTGCGGCACGAATTAAATATAGACGAAATAAAAAAAACTAATTACACAGTTTACTTGTAAATTGCGAGACGAATCTAATGAATCTAACTAGACTGTGATTAGACACTAAACTGCTACAGTAACACATGCTCTAATGATGGATTAATTGGGCTTAATAAATTTATCTGGTAGTTTACAACGGATTATGTAATTTATTTTGTAATTAGTCCACATTTAATACTTCAAATATGTGCCGAAATATCCGATGTGACACTTTACACCAAAATTTTATACCATCTAAACACACCCTTGGACCTCTGGTACTTGAAAAATACAGAGCCATTTCCTTCGAAAAAGAAAAATACAGAGTCAGTCTTGCCTCTGCAAGGGAATGGGCCATGCCGTATAGGCCCATTTACTGAAAACTCTTGTGTACCACGAATGCCCAAGCCTTTTCAGAGAATGGCGCAGCTCACATTTACACAAATGGAAAACGAATGACACCCTGTTTGCATGAAAGGGATGTCAGAACATGAACTCTTTTTTTTTTGCGAGGGAGAACATGAACTTTTTCTTCACAGTTCACATAGTTGTTGCTCCACGGCCCATTCCATTTTACTTCAGGTTTGGTGATTATTAACACGGCTCCTATAGTACCCTAATTTGGCATTCCTTTCCTAAATGTATATAGTGAAAGTTATTGAGAATGTAATGATTCTGATTTTAATGGCATCTATTATCTTAACATAAATATCATATGACAAACTCTAAATACTCTTATGTATAATAGTTTCAAAGTTTTAAAGCTTGATATTCTTAAATGACACCCCGTCCCTTATAAACTTTGGCTTATATTTAGACAAACTGCAAGTATGTTTGAGCTGATCACTCCTACAATAGTTTCTTATTCTTTTTTGCAGTTTAAGAAGTCCTGTGTACAACGTGGTATGTACAAAACGTGGTAGGTAGCTGTGATTCACGGAGCAAATGGTATTTTTACTCGGACAAGTCAGCATTTTGTAAGATTTCTTATAGATGAATTAAGCAGAGATTAGAATACACGGTCACATACGCATGGTATTGAATGTGAAGCTTCCCGGCTTCCCGGATCGGTGCTTCTTCACCGGCTCTGGTCCATGCGCACATGGCGTGGTGGCTGCCATTTTCTCTGTCGTCGACCTGCCACTTCCCCAGCTCCATGAAGAAGCCGTGCTCCTCCATCTCGCCGCACCACCAGCACAGCCTCTCCATGGGGTCGTCGTCCTCCTGTGGGGCCTGCCTGTCAAAGAGCGTCTCGGCATCGATGCTCCCGCCGGCCGGTTCCTTGAACTCGACACTTGGCGTGGCCTCGAGCTCAGAGAGGTTCCGCAGGACCGTGCACTTCATGCGCGTCACGTAACTTTTCATATTGTCGTTCATGATATTCTTGTCCACTGGGTAACAGAGCTTGTAGCACTGGCTCCTGTAGTAGTCGTCGTAACAGTGCATCGATATGTCATCATCGATCTCCTTGCCGATGGCGACCACCGACTGCGTGCGTCGAACAAGTTAAATTCAAAATCGAGTGAGCACAAGTTGGTGATCAATGGCATAATATAATGGAGAATCTTTTGGTTTTTGAAATTTCTTATTCGTAGCAGATCATAATATATATTTATAGTACTTTGTAGCACCAGAAGGTGGCGACATGGTTGATGGTGTACCCGCCGCCGCCGAGGAGGAGCAGCGGCGTGTTGAAGCTCCGCATGAAGCCGACACACCTTGAACTCGATGCTCGGCATGGCCTCAAGCTCGGAGAGTCCGTGTTGTCGTTCTTGATATTCTTGTCCATTGTCGAGCTCGCAGAGTCCGTGTTATCGTTCTTGACATTCTTGTCCACCGGGTAAAGGAGCTTGTAGCCCTGGCTCTGTCCAATATCTCATCTTAGCTAATTTGGTTGGTCTTTTGATGGCATTGAGAAGTCACTGCAATAGAACGGAGAGCATACAATAGTTGATTGTCGATCGATTGCCGTTCACATGTGGACCACAATGTCCTATTTATAGTCACTATTATCAGGTTGAGCTAAGAACCATGCATATCCGCAATGTTCACATGAAGCTACGGACTTCTGGCTGCTCATGGCACAGTTGGTTTGGTCACGCTTTCATTGTCTCTATCACAATTTTGTCATGACAGAGTTGTTTTGTCCATGCTTTCGTTGTTTCTTTCACAGCTTTATCACTAAGCTTGGAAGATCAACCTGACTATAGTGAGGTAATAGCTACGATGCTTACTAGCAGGGGTGGATCTAGCTTGGGGGCAGGGGGGTGGACCCATGCAGCCCATCGAACCCTGCCAAAGCCCCCCTAACAATTTCCAACAATGAATGAAGAGGAAGAAGAAAAAGAGAATGGAGGGAGGAGATCGAAGAGGAAAATGAGCCTCCCTAGATGTACAGGCACCTGCCACTCCTTACTAGATAATCAACTTTATTACAAAAATACCTGATTTGTGTAGTCTTACTAGATAATCAACTTGATTCTTGAAGTCTTTCTCAACGTCTGGCGTGAGGCTTTTTTTTATATAGTCTTTGCTCAAGTTTTTCTTGAACGTCTGAAAAGCAAAAGCCATCGTCTTCATGACCCAATCCTTAAAGAGTTCTTCTCTGTCCTCTGAAAAACTAAAGTGTCGTTTCACATCTACCCGTAACATTTCCTTCTCAGTGTCTGGGACGATGTCAGCATCATTATCGGTGGATTTGCTTTTCTTCCATAGCTTGAAGCTAATTGTGATGTTCTCCCTAATGTAATATCCACACTGATTGACCACTGTCGTCCTATCACACTTGGGAGACTTTGGTTCACCATGTGGATGCAACGAGGTGATGGTGGTACGCCCCTCCATCTTTTTCTTCGAGCCTCGTTTCTGTTTCCACTTTTTGGATCCAGATGCCTGGAAAAATATCTATTCATACACGTTGTACATACATATAGAATTCATGAAGTTGCTTCTATATATAAGCACAAATTCCATATACCTCGGCTCTAACGTCTTCCACAGCCATTTCTTCTGGCTGATCAGTATCGCCATCACCAGTATCGTTCAAATATTCGCTGCCACCATACTCGGGGCCATCTCCTTCAAATCGACCTTTGTGCCGGGTACCTTCACGAATTATATTGTGAAGGAACTCCTCGTCGTCATCACGACAAATGGGTATCATTTCGATCCCTATGCGAACATAACATATTTCACACTTAGGGATGAACACCAAATCGGTATTTTTCAAATTTGTATCATATATGTGATTACGTATGATAGGCGGGCTATGTATGTGATTACATGTCATATTTTCGATATGCAATTCTGTACAAATTAACATCATATATAACAAACTTAACATATAATCAATAAAAGTACAAGTTAAATACATGAAATTGTGCATCAGATAATTTACATCATATATATTCATATAATACATAATTTAACAATTTTTCTACAATACTTCATCATACATGAAAGCTTTGTAAAAATATTCATGAAAAAATATAATTTCTACAATGTGCCATGGAATTTTCTACAATTTTTCATCATTTTTTAACATTTCCTACTATTTTCTATAATTTTCTACCATATTCTTTTGTAAATAAACTTTGTACAAATAAACTAAATTCTACCATATATACTACACTAAATGAACTAAATTCTACCATTTTCTATAATTTTCAACAATACCTACATATACTTCACAATTTTCTACAAAAATATTCACAAAATTATAGAATTTTAACAAAATTGAATAACTTTGTACAATTTTTTCTACACATTTTCTAAATTTTTAACCTAATTAAAAAAAGGGCTGACGCCAGCATGTAGTCGGGCTGACGTCAGCACAAGGGCTCACGTACGTCGGGGAGGGGTGGCGCGGCGGCGCTGGAGCCCGCGGCGAGGGCCGGCGGAGAGGGGAGGAGGGCAGCTCGCGAGGCTCGTTGATGGCCTGCGTGGCGCGGCGGCTGCGGGCTGGGCGAGGTGGCGGGCCCTGCTCCGAGGCCAGACGGCGCGGAGGAGGACGGCGCGGAGGGGGCAGCGCAACAGGCGATCGAGGAGGGGACCCAGCGCGGAGGAGGGCGGCGGAGGGGAATGCGCGGAGAAGGGCAGCGCGGAGGGGACGGCATGCACGGAGGAGGATGGCGCGGAGGGGACGGCGAGGAGGAGGGCAGCACCGAGGCAGAGCGGTGGCACGACAGACGGGGAGCGGTGGTGGTGGGATGACGGGGGAGCTGGGGACAGACGTCGGCGACGACAAGGATGAGGGTCGGGGGGATCGAGATCGAGAACGGCTAAGTCCTATATGTTGGCCAGTTTAGTACCGGTCGAATCCACGACCCGGTACTAAACTGAGCAGTTTAGTTCTGGGCTCAGCCACCGACCTGTACTAAACTAACCAGACTGGCGGGAAATTTTGGTGGGACAGTTTAGTACCGGGCCCTTTACTGACCCTGCACTAAACCTCCCCATACTGTTTCTTTTATATTTTCTTTTGTAATTGTTTTATAATTCTTTTAAATTTGTTTTGTGTGTAATAAATTAAATAAAGACATAAAAAATAGAGGGGTTTACTATTTTCACCATGCAAAATTATGGTATTATACTTTAGGCAGTCCGCACTCGTCATACTCTAAATCCATGCTCTAAAAGGAATTTTCTGTATTGGTCATCGAGATTTTCTCCTCTATATCCAGTTTTCACGCACCCATCCATACTCTATATCTCATAGTCTATACCAATTATCCTATATTTTATTCAATAATCTCCAACTACCATCTCCTCTCTCCTCACTTTTTCTTTTTTTTCTTTTCTTTTTTTCTCCCTAACTCCAGCGAGCCCAACTCCGGGTAATCCAGGTACCCGGATACTCTGGGTATATGTCCAGATACTCCAGACGTAAGTTCGGTCAACCGATCGGAAGTCCGGAGTATCCGGACATATATCCGGAGTATCCGAGTTTACGATCGGATGTCCTAACGTATGTCCGGAGTATCCAGGTTGACGAGCTGCGGTAGCGTGGCGAGCTGCGCTCGTCAGCGGCGTTCCGGCTATTTGACCGGCGAACGCGGCGAACTGGAGCGAGCGGCTAGGGGAGGTCCGGCCGGCAGGCACACGCGCGGGCGGGCAGGCCCCGTGCACGTATGCAGGTAGCGTTCCTCTGCTACTCCGCTGGATTTGGTGTGTGGAGGCCGATACGGGATCATAGTGTTCCTCTTTAGCGTACCCGGTGCGGATAATTTTACAGTAAATTCGTACTAGAGGATGGGATAGCTGAGAGCGTAGTGTTCCCGATGCGGACAGTCTTAGGTACCTTAATCAAGAGTGGTCGCTAGCTGTGCCTTTGCTTGACTGTTCTACAGTGCCATTTTGCTCAAACATCATAGTACAATATATGTTATTTTGACCATGCAAATTTATATTGCCTAATCAAATGTGTTTCAGATATATTACATAAATCACTTCATCACATGAATATTAGAGTACAATATAATGGTTACACATCATTGTTTAATGGAACATTGATTGTGATTCATTTATCTCGTATCTTTGGTATTGCATGATTTTGGTCCATAGTTCGCTAGCCAGCCATTGCAATTGTTCATCAATCGTGCCATCACCCATGAGTTTTCGTCTTAGCCAAACAGCAAAGTTATCTATATGATGAAATATAATCCAAGCCTTAGACTTCTCTGGATTTTCAGACCGTACAATATTCATGTGCTCATCCATATACGGAGCCACGAGGGATGAATTCTATAGAACGGTGAAGTTTGCTTTGCGGATTTGGCTTTCAGGGATGTGCATATTAGATTTATTCCCTAGTGTGCCCTTTCCCTTCAGTTTCCCCTCATGGCATGACATGGGGACCCCGATCGGACTAAGATCATCAAAAAAGTCAACACAAAACTCAATGACCTCCTTTGTTCCGTAGCCCTTGGCGATACATTCTTCTGGGCAAGAATGATTGCGAACGTACTTCTTTAGGACTGCCATGTACCTTTCGAAAGGGAACATATTGTGTAGGAACACATGGCCTAGAATGTTTATCTCTTCGACAATGTGAACCAAGAGATGTGTCATAATATTAAAGAACGAAGGTAGAAACACCATCTCAACGATGACAAGACATTAGACCACGTCATTCTGTAGCTTTATGAGCTTATTTGGATCGATTGCCCTTTGTGAAATTTCATTGAGGAAAGCACATAGCTTCACGATTGTCAATCTTACATTCTCTAGTAGAATACCCCTCGGCGCAACCGGAAGCAATTGTGTCATCAGGATGTGGCAATCATGAGACTTTAAGTTTGTGAACTTCTTCTCTTTCATATTAATTCTTCCTTGTATATTCGAGGAGTACCCGGAAGGTACCTTCATACTGTTCAAGCAATCAAACATGTTTTTTTTCTCCTCTTTGCTGAGAGTGTAGCTAGTAGAACGCAAGTAGTGTTGTCCACTCTCTCTCTTTTCAGGACGTAGATTTTCTCGTTGTTTCATTTCTTTCAGATCACGTCTTGCTTCCATTATATCTTTTGCCTGCCCATACATACCGAGGAAACCTAGTAGGTTCACGCAAAGATTCTTCGTCAAGTGCATCACATCAATTGCATTGCGGACCTTCAGGGCTTCCCAATAAGGTAGCTCCCACAATAGACTTCTTCTTTCACATTGGTGCATGACCGTTTTCATCATTTGGAACTTGTTGGCTACTACGGCCTTTTCCAAACACTGCATGCACATCCTTTATCATCGAGAAAATACGCTTTCTGTCACAGAACATAGGCTTAGTACGAGTTTCTGGTTCCCCTTTGAAATATTTTTCTTTCCTTCTCAAGAGGTGTTTGAGGGGAAGAAATCGACGATGGCGCATATACACGACCTTCCGACAATTTTTCAGATAAAAGCTATCAGTTCATCTAAACAATGGGAGCAGGCCTGGTCTCCCTTATTCGACTATCTGGACAGGTTGCTAAGTGCAGGCCAATCGTTGATGGTTACGAAAAGCAATGCTCGAGGTCGAAATTCTCTTGTTTGTACTCATCCCACACACGTAAACCATCTTTCTTCCACAGCAGTAAAAGTTCATCAACCAACGGTCTTAGTTACACGTCAGTGTTGTTGCCAAGTTGTTTCGGGCCTTGGACAAGCACCAGCATCATCATGTACTTCCGCTTCATGCATAGCCAAGAAGAAATATTGAACATACATAGGGTCACAGGCCGCATACTGTGACTGCTACCCCACTCGCCGAATGGATTCATTCTGTCCATACTTAAACCAAACCTTATGTTTCTTGGATCGTTATCAAAATCTGAGAATTCTCTATCTACGTTTCTCCACTAGGACCCATCTGCGGGGTGTCTAAGCATCTGGTCTTGCTTACGCTCTTCTTTGTGCAACCGCATCAACTTAGCGTGGGCCTTGTTTCTGAACAAGCACTTCAAATGTGGTAAGGGAAATACCATATCATATTAGCGGGAACTTTTTTCTTGGCGGGCTCCCCGTCGACATCACCAGGATCATTTTGCCTAATCTTGTACCGTTTTGCGTCGCAGACAGGACAAGCATCCAGTCTCATATTCATCGCCACGATAGAGAATACAGTCATTATGACATCGTGAATTTTTTGTACCTCCAATCCAAGAGAGCAAACAACCTTTTTTTGCTTCGTATGTTGTAGAGGGCAGTTTGTTCCCCTCTGTAAGTATGTTCTTTACGATTTCAAGTAGCTCCTCAAATCCCTTATTGGTAACACCATTGGCTGCCTTCCACTGCAGCATTTCCAGTATGGTACACAACTTTTTAAGCCCCTGCTTGCAATCTGGGTACAATAATTTTTTGTGATCCTCCAACATCATCTCAATCTTCTTTGACTCCTTCAAATTTCACTGTTTATCTATGCATCTACTAAAACCTGACCTAGTTCTTCAGGTGGTTGATCTTCTACAGAATTTTCTTCAGCCTCGTCCATTGGTTCATCTTCAAAGGCACCTGCTTCATATAAGTGAGCCCAGTCTGCAATGTTGTTATCATCATCATATCCTTCATCGTCTTCCATCGGAACTCCAAGTTTATCATGCTTGGTCCAAAGAGTATAGTTATCTATGAAACCCTTTTCATAAATCTGGACGTGTAGAGTGTTTCTTTTAGAGTATTTCTTTTTATTTTGGCAAAGGCGGCATGGACAGCACATGAACCCTTTCGATGACTTGTAAGCCTCAGCCGCATTGAGAAAAGACTTTAGCCCATTATTCCACGCCATGGTGCACCGGTCATCGTACATCCATTGTCGGTCCATCTACAACAATATTTTTTCATTGGATGAGAAATTTGTTTCAATAGAACTATAATAAAAGATGCACATCTTCCTTAATATGACAAAATGACAAAATTATTATTACATCCGGCATAATTTAGTCAACAACACATAAGTCTTTAACTATCTAGCATAATTTATTCAGCACCACATACATAGATTTCCTTCGAAAACAAACACAAATATCCCAACAACCAACATGCAACTTAAAAATTCACACAACAATACATAGGTCTTCAATCATCCTTGTCTGGGAAAGAAGAATGGTCTGACGGATTTTTTGCTGGCGCAGAAGAAGATGGCGGAGCTGGAACCTCCAGATTTGGTGGTGATGGACCGTAACGCTGCAACAGATCCTCAAGATCAAAAGGAGGTTCCTTGCCCCTTGCCACACATTCTCTATATTCTTTTTTCAAATAACGAAGCGCAGCTCTCTCTCAAAAGCGTCAGGTTTCTTAAACCTTACATGAGGGTCTACTGAAACTTTGCCCTTTCCTCCAGAAGGACGACGATCACCCCCACCGGCGCCACTCCCTCTAGCTGTAGAAGCCATATTTACTGGAAAATACTTTTGTTTTAATAGTACAATGAAATAATTTTATTTCATTTTAAACTCATCAATGGTTTCAATGTGAGCCTAAATAAAAACATTCACATCAACATTTGAATTGAAATTTATCTATAGTATAGATGTATGAAACCAAAATCGTAATATGATCTCTCATTCCAAAAATCATAAATTTCTCTACCTACAAAGCATAACAACTAACAAACTAACCATGTCACTTAAAAATAATTGAAAAAAAAATCACTAGAAATTAGACACATTCAAACTATCCAATAAACCTTGTCTCATATTTAAGTCATCGGTTCTATACATCTCAAATCAATGTATAAATCAAAAAAATTATGCTCTTTCTTATTTTTTTCTAAAAATCACAAATTTCTCTAACTATTCCGTATGAAACGAAACATAAAGACCATTAAAGAAGAGAGAATGAAGTTGCTAACTTTTGCCACACTTGGAAGAGTGAAATCCCCACAAAAGTTGAGAAAAATGGGAAGCACCTCCTCTCTAAAACGCCATGGAGAAGAAGAGCCCAAGCTCAGTCAAATACTTAGATCGGGACCAGAAAGGAAGAAGGTAAGCTGATTTATAGAAGACGTATTAGTACCGGCTGGTGGCTCTAGCTGATACTAGAGCTCTCCACTTAGTACCGGCTGGAGCCACGAGTCGATACTAAATGAACTCGGCGCTATTTAGTACCGGCTGGTAACTCTAGCTAGTACTAAATTCTGCTACCCGTTGCACGTCGGCATCGGTGGGTGCAGTTTAGTGCCGGCTTGTGGCTCCAGCCGGTACTAAATGCATTCACGTGGTACTGTTCTGTAGACTCGGTACTGTCGGGGACCACGATTAGGGGCACCCTAATCGGGGTACTAAAATCACCCTAAAAACGCAAACACATATTAGGCAACTGAGCCCACGAAGGCCTACGGCCTCCTTCCAATCTGGAAGAAAGGAAAGGACTCAAAGAAGCATAGCACGCGTCCCATCCGCACCCCCCTCGGACCCGCGGGGTGATCTCCGTCTCACTCGAGGGCTCCCATCGAGACCCTCGACCGTGCCCCGCGTCTCCGCCTCGCTCGAGGGTAGCGAACCTACCCTCGAGCGGGGCGAATCGTCTCCGTCTCACTCGATGCCACCCCTCGACGAAAAGGACAAACGGCCCTTCCGCTCACCCGCCCGTCGTACGGAGGCATTAAATGCCAACCAATCCTCCACAGCGCCCAGGTCAGACGGCATCAGGCCGCCATTCCCCACAGTGGCTGTGACCGGAGTCCCGTCTGCCAACTTCGGTCACTGCTCCGCCATCCTGGACGCTGTGGCAACACTGTGGGAACCTGCGACGCGGTACGAGACGTGCTCGGCACAGCTCCCATTACTATTATGCCAACTCCTGCTGTCCGGACTCCACCTCACCACACCAACGGCCCCGGACTCGTCCCCTGCTCGGGAAGGGATCCGGCGTCGCCACGTGTCCCCCAAGGAGGGATGCTCAGCACTAGCAGCCGGAGGCCCGGACCTCCCCCACGAGGGGTCCGGGACCTCCACGTGACTCCCGAACCCCCTTAGCGCACGCGCTAGCACTCCACCCAGGGGGGCCCGGGACTGCTACGTGCCCCACTACCGCTGGCGCACATATATATGAAAGAGCCTGGCCTGCAGGGCCCACAGAACGCCGCCACGCCACACATGGAAGACGGTACACCCTACATCGACGACCACGTCGCCTGCTGGGGCTGTCAGTGTAACACCCCGGGTGTTTGCACAGTAATTTAAATAGGTGTTTGCACAGTAATTGTGTTTGTTGATATGCATCTTGTGCTTGAAATACTTAAAAAGGACCTTTTTGTAATTATGAAAGGTTATATGTGTAATTATGATTTTATGCAAGGTCCTTTATATAGTTATTTGTGTTTATAGCTTTTATGGAGGGTGTTTGTGCAAAAATTTCAGTGCATTTAATGCATGGTAGTCATTTTTGCTTGTAAGTCTACATTTGAAGTGATTTTGCATTGAAAAAGACAAATTTCCTAGAATTCAAAATCCCTTCAATGTTTTTAATTTTAGCTCTTGAATCTTTGGTCAAATAAATTTTTGCACAACATCAAAGTTGTAGATCTTGGAAAATTGAACAACTTTCATGTTGGGAACTTTTCCATTTGAGCTTTAGTTTAAAAGTTATTGCTTGTTTACAGAGAGGTCCCTGGAACTTTTGGAAATTGCAAAATCGCCCTTATCCCCTTCTTCCCCTCCCTGCTCTGCTTCTCGTCGCCGGCCACCGACAGCGCCGCCCGCCGACGCCTTCCCGGCTTTCCCGGCCATTACTCCGCCGTGCGCTGGCGCCCACGCGTCGCGGACGACCTCCTCCCCCTCCTGTTGCTTCGCGCTGGAGCCTCCCGGCCGAGCCACGCGCCCCGCCGCTTCCAGAACCGCCCCGACGGCCGCCACCGCGACGCCGCCGTGGAGCGCCCCCTTCAGAGCACGCCGCCCTCTTCTAGCGAGCGCCCGAGCACTACACCTATCCCAGGACTCGATTTCGTGCATCCCTTTGCTCTATCCTCGCTCCCAAGCCGCAGAACACCACCGCCGCCCCGCTTGAACCCCGGCGAGCTCCACCCCGCCACGGAGCCGCCACTGCAGGCCCGCTCCACCCCTACAGCCCCCACTTTTAGAGTCGCCTCGTCCTAGCGCAGCTCCCAGGCCACTTCCCCTCGCCCAAACCTCACCGGAGCCATCCCGCCGCCGTGCTCCGAGCCCGCAAGCCGCCGCTCGCCATCGACACCCCACCTCCGACCGCCCTAGCCTCGATTCCAAGCACCCAGAGGTGCGCCTTGAACCCGTGAGGCTCACGCACCCCTCCACCCTCGCCGCCGGTGAGCCCCTCGCCGGGAAACGGCCGGTCAAACCCCGCCTCCCCTCTCTGACCCGGCCAGGGACGTCGGTGTTAGAATTTGGAAAAGCCCAGGGGGCTGTCTGCGAAGCTCTAGACTCAGAGGAATAGTGCTCCAAGGACTTGTTTGTAATAGTTTGCTGTGATCTTTGAAATTCAATATCAATTTGTAGAAAATTCGTAAAATAGCAAATCTTGATGTTTTGGAATCCTCTTGAAGAGCTCTATGCAGTAGAACCAGAATATGTTAGGCTTTAGTTGCAAGTTTTTGCTGTAGATTTTGATTTGTGTTACTAGGTTTATAAATACTAGTTATTTACTCTTTTTCTTATCTGATGCTTGAAAGCTGGTATAGCTATGAAATTTTTGTGGTAGTTTACTCTTGTTACACTAGCTTTGCTATAAAATTTTCATGATCAGTTCTATTGTGTAGCTATTTATTTGATTTAATCTTTGTTTAGTAGACTTTGATCATGGTAAATAGTTTCTGATCTTAATAAATCGTGAAAATATTCGTGAGTGTTCTTCTGGAGTATATTAGCTTGTCCAGGAAGTTTGAGCCTTAGTTCATGGTTAGATCAGGGGATAAAAATAAATCTTGCTAATATGTTGTCTGTTTTATTTATTTTCTCAGAATTATTTCGGTGTAGATAAAATCATGAAAAATTCACAGTAGATATCTCATACCTGTGTAGATCTCCTGTTAAATTTTGAGCTTCTGTTTTGATCTATTTTGATCTGTATAATTCAAGCTTGTACTAGGTGTTGCCTGCATAAATGATTTATTGTGATTAAATGGTTACATGTCTTGATATGATTTTTGTAGGGTAGATTACTTTGTTCATGTTCTGTTTAGTGTAATTTTGGTAGATTTTATTACTATTTGTACTCTGAGTTGTTGTTTTATTTACAAACCATGATTTAATCGTATAGGAAATCACCACCACTCATTTTATGAAGTTAGTTAACTTCTTTTGTGCTGTGGATCATGATGCCTTGTGTAGTTAAATTTGTTATTTAACTACTCTATAAACGATTGCCCATGTTTGTTTATAATGTTGTTCTTGCATTGCATATAGACACGACTGCCTTATCGGACGGGACATACGAGTTGATCCCGGAATCTGACGGAGGTGATCTCGAAGCTCAAGTAAACACTGCGGAACTAACTGAAGCCCCAGACCAAAGTTCGGAAGAGCCTAGGGCTGAAATAGTTAGCAACTACCGAGAAGGCAAGCCCCGGACATAACCTATACTTCAAATTAATATCATTTACTGTATTATTTTACTTGTGCATTTACAGTTCATAGGAGTTGAATTGAAACCCTAGATGCATGATCCTAGGAACCTATGTACTGAACACTAGACTTGAGTTCGAATAATTGCTAAGCTTATAGGACCGGTAAAAGTCGAGTGATTGCCTGTCACTCGCGAGCTTTATAGGAATTGATTGTTTACTTTCTGTTATCAATATAAGGACGACGGACGGGGTTGTGTTCGATATCATGACCTTATGTGATACCCCGTCTGTGTTGATGAACTTACTAAGGTCGCGGTGTGTGGTAGTGCCGGTTAAGTTTTTGAAAGTACTAGCCACATGCCGTAAATATGGTATGCGGCAAGCCTAGTAGCCGATTGGACCGGGGAGTGGATATACCTTTCACTCTCTCAGTAGGGATAGGTTTTATTTTATGTTGCGCAACACTACGACTTCAAGGGACAAGGTTCGGCCTTGGAGCCCTGTAGTCGGGGAGAGTGACCCTATCCACAAGCCGGAAAGAAAGGTCAACGGTTGTTTGGAAATGACCCGACGGTGTTCCAGACGTGTGTGTTAGGTTGTCCTTGCAAGGTTGAATTTCGATTCAGAATCGTCCGCCTCTCACGATGAAATGAGACTGCTTAATTGATCTGCCACACAGAGTAATAAGAGCAACAATATTCTTATTAATCTTGATGTTTGCTTAGGAGTTCCACCATGATTGGATAGTAGATGCTTACATAGAATGGTTAATCAACTAGAATCTTGAAGCTAAAACTTGAAAGTAAGGACCTACTCTTTATTGTTTTTCAGAAAAGGAAAAACCAGAGCCTTACAAAGCCTTGCATAGTCTAGCTAAGGTGGGCTACTTATACCCGTTGTCGGTTAAGTCTTGCTGAGTATTAGAATACTCAGCCTTGCTGTTGAAACCCTTTTTCAGGTATGAGTTTTGAGGATCAGATCGCTAGCTTGACCTATCCTTGCTCGTTGCCTCCTGGCTGGTCCGTAGAGTGGGATACGTCTTCGGCCGGCAATGACTATGATGAGTGATACCATGCTTGGGCTAGCTTGGTATACTTTTGCGACGTGTTGTAGTCATCGTGTTTCATCTTCCGCTGTTTAGACTCTGAACTTATAATCATAGCTTGTATAACTGTTATTTAAGTTGGCTTTGTAATAATGTGTTTAACTGGTTTGTAATCATTATTATGCCTGAGTTGTAAAATTGTGGTTGTAATATCTCTGAACTCGCCTTCGTGCGGGGTATGCTTGTTCGATCCAAAAATCGGTGGTTGTATCGGGACGTTACCCGACAGACCAAAAATTGTTCCGTTTGAAGTGCGTTTAAGCTAATGTTGCCTTTATGGTGATGGTTTACGCACTTGAGCCGGGATAATTTAGGCGGTTCTGCCACAGCTGGTATCAGAGCTGCAAGCGTACATCAGAGGTGTTGGAACCTTAAAAACCATTTTCCATATAAAATCGGAACCATAAAGAATTTCGGAAAACTACGTTGGATTCGTTAAGAGTTGTGCTTAGAACGTAAAGTCCTAGGGAATTTATGGGAATTACTAGGTGGTTATTTCTGTATGGTTTATGTTATCTGACTTCCAGCACTTTACATCTTGTCAAACCATACTCACAAGCAACTCTTAATTCTTGTAACGACGCACCTACGTTAAGGTAAGATGGTAAGGATCCTCAGTCAGCTGAGGGAGTCTGACCTTCCCGTCGGTGATGCGAGCCGAACGCTGCCCTCAAGCAGTGGCTTACTTGAGGTGCTTTCAATATACCGACTATTAGTTGACTATATTGGAAGTAAAGTGTGCTCAGTCAGCTGAGGGAGTCTGACCTTCCCGTCGGCGATGCGAACCGAACGCTGCGCTCAAGCAGTGGCCTACTTGAGCTGCTGCCAATATACCGACCTCGGTCGACTATATTGGGAGTAAAGGAACTTGTGAATACGCCTCTGAGTAGCGTATGTTAACGTTGGCCATACGGCAGAAATTGTATGGCTGCCGCTTCTATAGTAAGCGGTAATGTTTGGGAACGCTTTCATGAGTGCTGGCATGAAAGGTTCATTGGGTATATATATTTATGTTCTGTCAATCTTATGCAGGTACGCTAACCACGATTCGATAAGATAAGAACGGTTAGAATGTATCGACTAGCTATATAGGGAGAGCCGTATTTATGTATACCACCGTGCTAACCACGTAAGCCCAACCATAGTTGGCAATTGTTTATCTTGTGAGGACGGTCAGGACGTGCATGCATATTTGGTTGATGTTTGATTGGTTCATAATAGTTGAAGTTGCTACATGAGCTTGTTAAGGAATTTCTAGTATGAATCCTTATAAGATAAGTGTTAGTGTGCTTAAAACATGAGTGAGTGAAACTCTGATTTTAGTAGCATGCTTGTTAAAATGCTTAGGTTTCCTTGGATGAAAAATATGGTTTCGAGTTATGCCTTCCTCCTAAACCCCATCTTGTTGTTGTAAGGATCTGTTCATTCCTTAGAATCTCAAATGATGAACCAGTACCGATTGTGGTTTATTATTCTTTGAGTATGGAACCATATCATCTTTTGATTTAGAATCATAGTTGTTTTTCCGCAGTCTTCTTAAAGCTTTATTTGAGAAGTCTTGAGTTGATCACATTACTCACGTTTGAATCCTTTTTGATTCAGATGGCGACTTGAGTTCTATGGTTTGAATCTCGACTGGTGGTACCTAAGGATCATCAGCTTGGAAAGCAAATCCTTGATGAGGCACATCTTTCGAAGTTTTCGATTCATCCCGGTGGTACCAAGATGTACCATGATCTCAAACAAAATTTCTGGTGGACTCGAATGAAAAGAGAGATCGCCAGATATGTTTCTGAATGTGATGTTTGTCAAAGAGTTAAAGCTAGTCACTTGAAAGTAGCTGGTACTCTCCAACCTTTATCTATTCCATCCTGGAAATGGGAGGACATCAGTATGGATTTTATCGTTGGTCTACCCACTACTCCTCTTAAGCATGATTCTGTGTGGGTAATCGTTGATAGACTCACCAAGACCGCTCATTTTATTCCAGTACACACAACTTATTCTGCCAAGAGATATGCGGAAATTTATCTCGATCAGATTGTTCGTTTACATGGAATTCCAAAGACGATTATTTCTGATCGTGGGCCTCAGTTTATAGCACATTTCTGGGAGCAGATGCAAGAATCCCTTGGAACAAAACTAATTCGTAGTTCAGCTTATCATCCACAAACAGATGGGCAAACTGAACGCATCAATCAAATCCTTGAAGACATGTTAAGGGCATGTACTATTCAATATGGCAAGAACTGGGTTAAGTGCCTAGCACTGGCAGAGTTTTCATACAATAACAGCTATCAATCCAGCTTGCAAATGGCACCATTTGAAGCATTATACGGTCGAAGGTGTCGAACTCCTTTGAATTGGTCACAAGCAGGGGAACGCAAAATTTTTGGGCCAGATTTAGTCTCTGA
Organism: Panicum virgatum; assembly: GCF_016808335.1. Classification (NCBI taxonomy): domain Eukaryota; kingdom Viridiplantae; phylum Streptophyta; class Magnoliopsida; order Poales; family Poaceae; genus Panicum; species Panicum virgatum. The sequence continues at coordinate 36,396,332 of NC_053140.1, read as the reverse complement.
GGCAGAGGAGCAAGTCAGAGTTATCCAGGTTAATCTTAAAACAGCTCAATCAAGACAGAAAAGTTATGCAGACAAAAGAAGAGATCCTTTACAATTTGAGGTAGGGAACTTCGTATATTTGCGAGTATCTCCTACTAAAGGTGTTCAACGCTTTGGCGTAAAAGGGAAATTAGCACCCCGATACATCGGACCATTTGAAATTATCGAAACTTGTGGACCCGTTGCCTACCGACTTCGTCTTCCATCTCAGTTGGCTGCTATTCATGATGTCTTCCATGTATCACAACTCCGGAAGTGCACCAGGGTACCTACTGAAATCCTTGAACCACAGGATATCGAGATTGAATCCGATCTATCTTATACGGAGTATCCAATCAAGATTCTTGACACAAAAGAAAGAAGTACTAGAAGGGAGAAAGTTAAAATGTACAAAATCCAGTGGAATCAGCATACTGTAGAAGAAGCTACTTGGGAAACTGAAAATTTTCTCCAAAGAAACTTTCCAGACTTTCTTAGAACCAATCCAGGTACCAAGTCTTTGCATCCTTTTCTTCCTGTAATCTCGGGACGATATTCCTTTTAGGGGGGAAGGCTGTAACACCCCGGGTGTTTGCACAGTAATTTAAATAGGTGTCTGCACAGTAATTGTGTTTGTTGATATGCATCTTGTGCTTGAAATACTTAAAAAGGACCTTTTTGTAATTATGAAAGGTTATATGTGTAATTATGATTTTATGCAAGGTCCTTTATATAGTTATTTGTGTTTATAGCTTTTATGGAGGGTGTTTGTGCAAAAATTTCAGTGCATTTAATGCATGGTAGTCATTTTTGCTTGTAAGTCTACATTTGAAGTGATTTTGCATTGAAAAAGACAAATTTCCTAGAATTCAAAATCCCTTCAATGTTTTTAATTTTAGCTCTTGAATCTTTGGTCAAATAAATTTTTGCACAACATCAAAGTTGTAGATCTTGGAAAATTGAACAACTTTCATGTTGGGCACTTTTCCATTTGAGCTTTAGTTTAAAAGTTATTGCTTGTTTACAGAGAGGTCCCTGGAACTTTTGGAAATTGCAAAATCGCCCTTATCCCCTTCTTCCCCTCCCTGCTCTGCTTCTCGTCGCCGGCCACCGACAGCGCCGCCCGCCGACGCCTTCCCGGCTTTCCCGGCCATTACTCCGCCGTGCGCTGGCGCCCACGCGTCGCGGACGACCTCCTCCCCCTCCTGTTGCTTCGCGCTGGAGCCTCCCGGCCGAGCCACGCGCCCCGCCGCTTCCAGAACCGCCCCGACGGCCGCCACCGCGACGCCGCCGTGGAGCGCCCCCTTCAGAGCACGCCGCCCTCTTCTAGCGAGCGCCCGAGCACTACACCTATCCCAGGACTCGATTTCGTGCATCCCTTTGCTCTATCCTCGCTCCCAAGCCGCAGAACACCACCGCCGCCCCGCTTGAACCCCGGCGAGCTCCACCCCGCCGCGGAGCCGCCACTGCAGGCCCGCTCCACCCCTACAGCCCCCACTTTTAGAGTCGCCTCGTCCTAGCGCAGCTCCCAGGCCACTTCCCCTCGCCCAAACCTCACCGGAGCCATCCCGCCGCCGTGCTCCGAGCCCGCAAGCCGCCGCTCGCCATCGACACCCCACCTCCGACCGCCCTAGCCTCGATTCCAAGCACCCAGAGGTGCGCCTTGAACCCGTGAGGCTCACGCACCCCTCCACCCTCGCCGCCGGTGAGCCCCTCGCCGGGAAACGGCCGGTCAAACCCCGCCTCCCCTCTCTGACCCGGCCAGGGACGTCGGTGTTAGAATTTGGAAAAGCCCAGGGGGCTGTCTGCGAAGCTCTAGACTCAGAGGAATAGTGCTCCAAGGACTTGTTTGTAATAGTTTGCTGTGATCTTTGAAATTCAATATCAATTTGTAGAAAATTCGTAAAATAGCAAATCTTGATGTTTTGGAATCCTCTTGAAGAGCTCTATGCAGTAGAACCAGAATATGTTAGGCTTTAGTTGCAAGTTTTTGCTGTATATTTTGATTTGTGTTACTAGGTTTATAAATACTAGTTATTTACTCTTTTTCTTATCTGATGCTTGAAAGCTGGTATAGCTATGAAATTTTTGTGGTAGTTTACTCTTGTCACACTAGCTTTGCTATAAAATTTTCATGATCAGTTCTCTTGTGTAGCTATTTATTTGATTTAATCTTTGTTTAGTAGACTTTGATCATGGTAAATAGTTTCTGTTCTTAATAAATCGTGAAAATATTCCTGAGTGTTCTTCTGGAGTATATTAGCTTGTCCAGGAAGTTTGAGCCTTAGTTCGTGGTTAGATCAGGGGCTAAAAATAAATCTTGCTAATATGTTGTCTGTTTTATTTATTTTCTCAGAATTATTTCGGTGTAGATAAAATCATGAAAAATTCACAGTAGATATATCATACCTGTGTAGATCTCCTGTTAAATTTTGAGCTTCTGTTTTGATCTATTTTGATCTGTATAATTCAAGCTTGTACTAGGTGTTGCCTGCATAAATGATTTATTGTGATTAAATGGTTACATTTCTTGATATGATTTTTGTAGGGTAGATTACTTTGTTCATGTTCTGTTTAGTGTAATTTTGGTAGATTTTATTACTATTTGTACTCTGAGTTGTTGTTTTATTTACAAACCATGATTTAATCGTATAGGAAATCACCACCACTCATTTTATGAAGTTAGTTAACTTCTTTTGTGCTGTGGATCATGATGCCTTGTGTAGTTAAATTTGTTATTTAACTACTCTATAAACGATTGCCCATGTTTGTTTATAATGTTGTTCTTGCATTGCATATAGACACGACTGCCTTATCGGACGGGACATACGAGTTGATCCCGGAATCTGACGGAGGTGATCTCGAAGCTCAAGTAAACACTACGGAACTAACTGAAGCCCCAGACCAAAGTTCGGAAGAGCCTAGGGCTGAAATAGTTAGCAACTACCGAGAAGGCAAGCCCCGGACATAACCTATACTTCAAATTAATATCATTTACTGTATTATTTTACTTGTGCATTTACAGTTCATAGGAGTTGAATTGAAACCCTAGATGCATGATCCTAGGAACCTATGTACTGAACACTAGACTTGAGTTCGAATAATTGCTAAGCTTATAGGACCGGTAAAAGTCGAGTGATTGCCTGTCACTCGCGAGCTTTATAGGAATTGATTGTTTACTTTCTGTTATCAATATAAGGACGACGGACGGGGTTGTGTTCGATATCATGACCTTATGTGATACCCCGTCTGTGTTGATGAACTTACTAAGGTCGCGGTGTGTGGTAGTGCCGGTTAAGTTTTTGAAAGTACTAGCCACATGCCGTAAATATGGTACGCGGCAAGCCTAGTAGCCGATTGGACCGGGGAGTGGATATACCTTTCACTCTCTCAGTAGGGATAGGTTTTATTTTATGTTGCGCAACACTACGACTTCAAGGGACAAGGTTCGGCCTTGGAGCCCTGTAGTCGGGGAGAGTGACCCTATCCACAAGCCGGAAAGAAAGGTCAACGGTTGTTTGGGAATGACCCGACGGTGTTCCAGACGTGTGTGTTAGGTTGTCCTTGCAAGGTTGAATTTCGATTCAGAATCGTCCGCCTCTCACGATGAAATGAGACTGCTTAATTGATCTGCCACACAGAGTAATAAGAGCAACAATATTCTTATTAATCTTGATGTTTGCTTTGGAGTTCCACCATGATTGGATAGTAGATGCTTACATAGAATGGTTAATCAACTAGAATCTTGAAGCTAAAACTTGAAAGTAAGGACCTACTCTTTATTGTTTTTCAGCAAAGGAAAAACCAGAGCCTTACAAAGCCTTGCATAGTCTATCTAAGGTGGGCTACTTATACCCGTTGTCGGTTAAGTCTTGCTGAGTATTAGAATACTCAGCCTTGCTGTTGAAACCCTTTTTCAGGTATGAGTTTTGAGGATCAGATCGCTAGCTTGACCTATCCTTGCTCGTTGCCTCCTGGCTGGTCCGTAGAGTGGGATACGTCTTCGGCCGGCAATGACTATGACGAGTGATACCATGCTTGGGCTAGCTTGGTATACTTTTGCGACGTGTTGTAGTCATCGTGTTTCATCTTCCGCTGTTTAGACTCTGAACTTATAATCATAGCTTGTATAACTGTTATTTAAGTTGGCTTTGTAATAATGTGTTTAACTGGTTTGTAATCATTATTATGCCTGAGTTGTAAAATTGTGGTTGTAATATCTCTGAACTCGCCTTCGTGCGGGGTATGCTTGTTCGATCCAAAAATCGGTGGTTGTATCGGGACGTTACCCGACAGACCAAAAATTGTTCCGTTTGAAGTGCGTTTAAGCTAATGTTGCCTTTATGGTGATGGTTTACGCACTTGAGCCGGGATAATTTAGGCGGTTCTGCCACAGTCAGGACGCCGGCGCGATCTCCGCAAGGCCGAGGACGATGCCCAGGACGACTGCCACGCCCTACGCCATGCCCCACAGTGTACTTCCCACAGTGCTTGACCACTGCACCCCTGCGATTCGGGGAAAAGATGACGACTTCCACGATCCCCTACGCATGTACACCATCCCTCCTTGTGTCTATAAAAGGAGGAGGCGGGCTTCCTTTAAGGGGGTCGCGGTCGGCCCATTCGGTAGGACACAACATTTCGTACTACTAGCGGAGCACACACGCTCCTCTGAAACCCAATTTTGGCACTCGCCTCAATCAACTCCTTCTCTAGAAGAGACTTGGGAGCTTCCCTCCCTCTCTTGCTCGCCTGTACCCCCTACTACAGGCACCTCCGGTGGAAGATAGTACAGTACTCTCGCACACCCCTTTGCTGGACGTACGGCCCCACGGCCGGAACCAGGATAAACCCGTGTGTTACTGTATTGCCTCTTGCATCAACATCTGGGACGAGAAACACGCAGCAGCATCACTGGTTGGGTCCGGACCGCCGGGTCATGGCACCGACAAATACTAAATGTGAGCATTAATACCAGCCGAAAGCGAGCCCGATACTGACGGTCGCGGATTCGCGATGCGGACGAATGTGAAGTTTTCTAACTGTGGTCGTCATCGGCAACGACCGATTCGAGCATGAGGGGTGCAGAGTCATGCGAGTACTTATGGCTGGGCATTCGGGTTACCCGAAATTTTCGGGTCGGGTAGTTCGGGTTTTAGGAATTTCGGGTTTCCAAAAATGATACCCGAAATCAGTTGGGAAAAACAAGAACCCGAAAATTCGGGTTCGGGTTTTACCCGAATTACCCAAAATTCTGGAACTCCACATATGCAGTATAAAATCAAATCAAATACACCCAACCATACATCCAGTTCACACGTCCAAACTGACAGTTCAAATGAAATTAACTAACACTTCACAGGTCCAAACCGTGATAGTTCACACTTCACATATCACAATTAATAAACATAGTTTTGAAGCACACAAATCAAATCATAGATGAAAAAACTACATGACTAAGACAGATTCGCTTCCAAAGTCCAAACCACCCAGCACTCCATCTATCCAGCAGCACCACTGCACCACCCTAAATGCAAAGCAATAAGACAAGGATTTTCATTAACATAACAGAGATTGAAAAAAAGTAAAAACCATTAGAGCATTACCTTTTTAAGATGTAGATGACCCAGGTTTGGAGATCGACTTGGAGTTGCTTCCTGTTGGTGTTGCTTGTGCTTGTGTTTTCGCAGTGGAAGCCTCTTTTTCTTTCCCTTTTCCTTTGCCAATATTCTGGGCTTTATGGTTACCAAATTCTTCTATTAACTCTACAATGACAGGAATCGAAGCAATGAGTAAAATTTTACAATGATGCAACAAATGCATAAAGGAGTTAAGAAAAATTTTATACCTTTTTCCATCATTTCTAATTTCTCCATATTCTCTTTGATGTCAATAGGAGTTGCTCTCCTAAGCCAATCTTGGGCACAAACTAGAGCCTCTACCATGAATGGAGTAAGAGAAGTATGGAAATCATCTAAAATACGTCCACTTGTGCTGAAAGCGGACTCTGATGCTACTATGGAGACAGGTATAGCAAGCACATCACGAGCCAAGTGAGCTAAAACTGGAAGCCTGGGTGCGTTGTCTTCCCACCAAACAAGGATGTCAATCTTCTTATTCCTATCCTCTATATCTTCACTAAGATACTTGTCAAGTTCTGACTTGGCTGTGTTGCTAGAACCACTTTCCATCCTCATCCACTTTGCAATTTTTTCAGCAAGCATGCCTTGTCTAGTTCCACTTGATTGATTGGGATCATTTACTTCAGTTTGTACTTCACTTGGAGCATGAATTTGCCTATATTCATCAAACAGCTCATGGAGACAAGATTTAATAGCTGCCCAAACTAGCTGTCCTCTTTCCTCACCAAATATTTCTTCAACAGTCAATTTGGTGTACAAAGATAACTTGTATCTTGGATCAAGAATTGCAGCAATAAAAATCAGTAAATTAATGTTCTCCTTTTCCTTCTCCTTTGCTTTTCCCTTCCCCCTACCCCTTCTCTTACTATCCCTCTCACTCTCAATCTCTTGCTCCTGCTCTTTGTTGGTGTGCCAAAGTCCCCAATACTTGTCAAATTTATCTTTCATTCTCTTGCCCATTGATACTTGTAGATTATTTATACTATTCATCCAAGATTGAATCAGCAAATGCACTTCCCCAATTTCTTGAAAGAATGTATTAGAGGTGACATGGAGACTCGAGGAGACACGGATAGTAAGATCATGAAAATGCTCTAGAAAGTCTGCCATTTTCTTGGCCCTATCCCAATCAGCTTCATCAGGGTGACCAGGGCCTTCTCTCTCTTCAGATAGGTCAATAACATAAGTGTAGTCATCTTCAGCAAGCCTTGTAAACACCTTCTCATAAGCAATTGCAGATTTCAGCATAAGATATGTGTAGTTCCATCTAGTTGGGACATCAAGCTTGAGAAATGCCTTGCTCTCCACCTTCTCTTCCTCAGCAATTTCCTTAAACTTTACCAATCTTGAAGTCCCATTCTTAACCCATCTAATAGCAGCCCTGACACGCTTCACAGAGAGGTCAACTTCTTTCAATCCATCTTGCACAATGAGGTTAATGATGTGTGCAGCACACCTCATGTGCAAATACTTGCCACCAGCTATATTGGTTCCCTGCAGCTGTCTCCTCAAAACAACCACACCATTGTCATTAGCACTAGCATTATCAACAGTGACAGTCATTACTTTGTTCAAACCCCATTCAGTCAAGCATCTAAGCAAGTTTTTTCCAATATCCTCTCCCTTATGTCCTTTTACCTTGAAAAAACTGATCACTTTCTTATGCAGCTGCCAATTATCATCAATAAAGCTTGCAGTGACAGTCATATAGCTATCTTGCTGCTGAGAAGTCCAACCATCCGTTGTTAAGCAAATTCGTTGACAAGAATCTTTAAAAAATTTCTTCAGCTTGGCTCTTTCTTGAAAGTAAAGACGTACAATATCCCTAGTGCAGGTTCTTCTAGATGGCAATTGGAAACGTGGGCAGGCTTTGCTCATAAATTTCCTAAAGCCTGACCTCTCACCCATAGAAAAAGGCTCCTCATCTTCTACAACCATCTCAGCAAAAGCCGCTCTAACTGCATCTTGATCGAACCTCCATGTGGTAACACCTTCCCCTTGCAATGTGCCTTGTTTTCGGTCATTCTCGAACTTGTTAGGATTTCTTGGGCAACTTTGCAAGTGTCGAGACAACGAAGATGTACCGTGTCCCTTTGATTCAGTCTTCATTGGGCGAGAGCAATATTTGCATTGTGCAGACTTGAGAAAACCGTTGTCATCCTTGATCTTGTTGAAATGATTCCAAACATTTGACCTTGGTGCCATTTGCTTCCTTTCCTTCTCTTTCCCTGTGTCATTCTCTAGATCAATAACCTCCTGATTAGCAGCTTGTCCATTCGACTTTGATGGTTGTGAATCTTGAATCTCCATTGGCACAATTGAATTGTCATGCAGAGTCTCGATGTTCATTGATTGTGTCTCAATCTCAATATTATCTTCAGTTTCAGGCATATAAAAGACAAAGAGCACTGATTTCAGTGAGTTCATCAAGACACTGCAGTTCAAAAGTCGTGACTGATTCCTATCCTTAAGCTATGCATTAAGATTTCAGAGTGTAACTGTGGAAGCGAATCAGCGATGCTACTAGATCTGAAAGACATGAACAAGTACAAGAGGGATGAATGACATACGTTGTAAGATTCCTCCGTCGTTGCTGCCGTTCTTCGGTCGTCTTCCCGGCTAGAGAAGCCCCTTGCCCCTGCTGGCCGTCGGCCGTCGCCGGTCTGAGGCACTGGTGGACGGCGGTGGCGGTCGCCGGTCTGGCACCCTGCTGGCCGGCCTGCAGCCGAGATCTTGAGGAAGCCGAGGTCACCGGGGATAAGGAGAGGGCGAGGCGGAGAGCGACGCCGGTCGCCGGGATTCGGGAAGAATGAGCCTCGACAGTCGCCGCCTCGGGCTCGGGGGCATGCACGCTCGGCCGCTCACGCAGGCGCAAGCGCACGCGGAAGGTGGTGCCGGTGGCGGCGGGCGGTGGCGCGGTGGGCAGCTGGGGCTAGCGTGGGTGGCGGCGGCACGGCGCGGTGTTGGGGTGGCGGCGTGGCGCGGGGTCTGGGCGTCTGGCGAGCCGCGCCTGGCCGTCTGGGCCTGGGGGCACGGCGTGGGGTTACGGTTAGACTTGGTGTTGGGTTGGGAAGAATGGGCCTCGACGCTTGGTGTTGGTGGTGGGCTGGGCTGCAACTTATTTGGGCTAATGGGCTGACCAATTTTTCGGGTAAATCGGGTATTTCGGGTACCGTGGCCCAAAACCCGAACTACCCGTATTAATTTCGGGTACCGTGGGCTGGAACCCGTATTAGGGTTCGGGTTTTTCGGGCTCGGGTTTTTCGGATTCGGGCTTCGGGTATCGGGTTTTTTGCCCAGCCATACGAGTATAGCTGAACATGCGCGTCGTGCGTGTGCTGTAGGGACGTCCAGGCAGCCACATATGTCGACGCGCGGACATGGTGTCCGCGTCGGATTGCGACAACCAAAATAAATAGCATCGGAATCGGCGACCCGAGTTCGCAATCCGGATCGCAATACCGATAAGATATTCTTTTGATAGGTGTTCCATTTGCTGCCCAATAATTAGGTTAGGAACAAAATTCTGTTACTGATTTATGGGGATGTTTGGGTGTGCTAAAAATCTAAAATAGGTTGCTAAAGTTTAGTTCTAAATGTGCTAATGAAGTTATTTTCTATTCATCGAGCGTCAATCCCTTTTTTTTACATGATCAGAATACTCCATCCGTTCAAAATAAAACAAGTAAACCAAATTTAGATTACTCGCCCACTCGGAATAGTTTGGTAAAGATGGCTTCATTCCTAGTGGAGGGACTGTATTTTAGGTTGATTTTTGTTATAATGGTAGTGGCGGCAATTTATAAATAGGTACAGGGGTATTTTGGGTTATTTAAAGATTTGTTTTCTTTTGTCAGTTAATAATGTGTTTATATTTTGTAGGTAGAGAACATGTAGATTTTTTATTGGCCAAATACTATGATAATAGATTAAATTGTTTCATGTGAATTGTCTACGTAAATATTGTGTAAATTTTTGGGTCTCTAGAGCCTTGAGCACGTGGGATCAATGGCCGAATAAAAAAACAGTGGCGGATCAGTGAACCTGAAGCTTGCCATACTGAGCTCCTTTTAGGCCCGGCCCAGCTTCATTTCGAACGTACGTACGCTGCCCGGCCAGGCGGCCAGCAGTTATTTATTTCTGTTACCTTCCCGCCTTTCCCGTTTCCGGGCCCACCGGAGAGTGTCCACTCTGGCTGGTATCAGTACTACACCTAACCTTCGCTGTCCAGGGTCGTGTTTGGATGGTCACGATTTGACTACTAATTAGATATATTAAATAAAATTTAATTATAAAACCACATACAGGACTTTAAATTCACGAGACGAATCTAATGAGGCCTTTGACCGCACAATTAGAGAATGGTTATTGTAGTATTACTGTAGCAAATCATGAATTAATTAGGCTCATTAGATTCATCGTGCCAAACTGTACTCATCTGTGAAAAAATTTTGCAAATAGACTACATTACTCCATACATACAAGATTCCATTTTCGTGAATTTTTTTTCTAACCAAACATAGCAGTTTCTCTGGCACCGACCCCACCCCCCATCAGGGTCCCACTTCACAGAGTGTACGTGTAGTAGGCTGCACGTTGCCTTTTCGCTCCTAATTAATCTCAATAATCATATCAGATGCATAACCATGTTTGCCATAAAAGAAGACTATTTTTAAATGTTGAGGTCGAAATGCATCCTCTTCTCCATTGATGGGCAGCAGGAATTGGCCAGCCAGGCCACACCACCAAACCTTTCTCCAGCTCGTCCAACTAGCGTTATTTTTGTTTAAAAAAACTAGCATTATTTTTCCCTCTACTCGCAAAGAACTTGCGCTGCGCTTTTAATTTGCTCCGTGTATTTTATACTTGTATAGCACCCAGAATCCGCTCCTTCCTGACCCACGGATTTCACTACCGGCACCATTAAAGTAAATTAGTTCTCGTTGATAGAAATGGCCATCAGACAGATACTTAGTTCCTGAATTTTTTTTTTCTAATGATGTCCCATCTAAGATTTTTAGGGTGACCTGTCATTGTTAGGCCGAAAATCAAAAGGGAGAAGAAGGGAAAGTCAGGGCGAGAGAGGGGGAAGTACCAAGCCAGCTAGGAAGCGAGGAAGCAGAGATGCCAACCGCAAGGTGCTGCGACCTCTGCTCATGAGCAAATCGGTAACAAGCTTGATCATGCTTCGCCTATCCAGTTCTAGCTTGTTTCTCCCGCTAATCCGATCCGATCACCAAGTTTTGACGCGCGATTGCCTGCAGCGGGCACAGCAGAAGCCCCGTCGAGGTCAAGGCCGCCGCCTATGGATGGAGATCAGAGGAGGCACGCCGCCGCCGTGGTCACCGTCCGCGCGCGGGACAGCCCGGCGCGGCGCCTGATCGCCTGGCTGCAGCTTCTCTTCCGTGAGTGCCATCTCGTCCGCCGATTCGATCCATGTACTAAAAGAAACAGAAGAGCTCGATGATCGTCGTGGTCCAACCCGCCGGCGCTTCGGATTCTGCAGGGGCGTTCGTTCAGAGGTACGGCGGGGTCGCGAGCTGGGACGCGGCGGGGGCCCCCGCGCTCGTCATCGCTGCCGCGGCGTTCTTCCTCCAGAGGGCCCTGCGGCGCCGATACCTGTCATGGGAGGAGTCGTCGCGGCTGCGGCTGCGGACGGCCGCGGCCGTCACCGTGCAGGCCGCCGTCAGGGCCACGGTGGCTCGCCGCGAGCTCTCGCTCCGGAAGCAGATCAGTGCAGCCACGCGCATCCAGGTAGCAATAGCATTCCCGTGATCAACTGTAGCATTTGAACCAGTCTTGCAATGCACACTAATTTCTTGTCGTGTCGGAAAACAAACAAAAAAAAAAGGCGCAATGGCGTGCGCACCGGGCGGTGTGGAGCTACCTGATGACGAAGAGAGCAGCCCTGATCTGCCAGCGAGCTTGGAGGCAGGGCATTGCGAGCAGGGAGCTCAGGAAGCTCAGACTGGTACGGCGGCCCTCATCCTCTCTACTGCAATACACGGTGCCCGGTTCTGTTGTGTTCTCTGCTTGATTCATGGGCAATGTGCAGGAAGATCTTGAGAGGGAGATGGTGGACGAGATGTGCAGGCTGCGTGAGATGGTGGACGTGCTCCAGCAGGCCGTCAATGACGCTGAGACGAGGACCGTCAACGAGAGGGAGGCGGCGAAGAAGGCGATTGCGGAGTCGGACACCGAGAAGGTTACCTCGTTGAACGCCGAAGTTGACCGGCTGAAGGTCTCTCACTCACACCGGTTCGATTCAGAGATTGTGGAATGTGGAATGGTTTCATGTGGAATCTGATCTCTGAACATTCAACATCAACCTGTTGTCGCTTTGCGGGTTGCAGGATTTGCTGGGAGCTGAAATGAAGGAAACGTTTGCTGCGAAGAAGGCGCTTGCTGAAGCTGAATTGAGGAATGAGAAACTGGCAAGACTGCTTGGAGTTGAGGAGGTTAAGAACAAACGGCTGCAAGATTCCCTGAAAAGGTTGTATTGCAAGTTCAGAATCAGATAGTACTCACCTTCATGAGCACTGCACATTTTCTGTGAATTTACAAATTCTGGTGTTTTGCATGGTTGTTACTTAGGATGGAGGAGAAGGCTTCCAATCTAGATGAAGAAAACAAAATGCTTCGACAGGCTGTTGCATCAATTCCTACTATCAAATCAACATCGACCGAAAAACATGAAACGCCTAATATTCAGGTACCTGCTATGAGCATTTGCAAACTATTACTGCTGGATTACCAATTTACCGTCGCCAATCTATTACATTCTGGATTGCCATCGCCAAACTAATGATAGTTGTGCATATCTATGTTGGCAGGAAAGTCCTGATAATGAGGAAACACCAAATGGTGCAGTGAAGCCCATCATAGTAGATAGTGAGGGTACTATCCATGTATGTATGAGCATACATTTCGGTCATTAAATACATTTTTGGGTACATTGCTGACTTTGACATTATGGATTTCTAACTAGGAGAAGAGTCCTGAACAACCTAGCTCAAATGGTCATGAAGCTGAGAAGCAACAGCAAGTATGGCACTGGCCTGAACTTTTCAGCTTTAGTGGTTTCGCCATTTGCGCAATGCATCTGAGCATCTTTTTTGTTACATCTCAAAACATTCAGGATCTTCTGATCAAGTGTCTCTCTGAAGATCTGGGCTTCTCGATCGGCAGGCCTATTGCTGCCTACCTCATCTACCGATGTCTGGTCCATTGGAGATCATTTGAAGAGGAGAGGACCTCAGTCTTTGATCGGATTATTCAGAAGATTACTGCTGCCCTTGAGGTATCTGGCAGGTTATATGAATTTTGGTTAATAAGAAATGTAACATAATTTTAATACTCTTCGCTGCTAGGGTCGAGACAACAATGACACATTAGCATATTGGCTGTCCAATTCATGCACACTGCTGGTTCTTCTCCAAAGGACACTGAAAATCAACGGGGTAGCTGCTTTGGCTCGTCAGAGGCGAAGAGCATCACCTCTCAAGGTTCCACAGGTATATGAAGAAATCCAACTCTGTGCTAAAAAAATAATCAAAAGTGGTGTTCCTAATGGACTTGGGAATTCTGAAATCTGATCTCACTCCAGGAAAACCAAGATGCCAGTCATCCTGACCGTACAGTTTCTGACGGACAGTTGATCAGCGGACTAGCTGAAGTTAACCAGGTTGAGGCCAAATATCCAGCTATTGCATTTAAGCAGCAGCTCACAGCATTGTTGGAGAAGGTCTATGGGATAATCAGGCACAATCTGAAGAAGGAACTGTCTCCACTTCTCAGCTTGTGTATTCAGGTAGTGTTCTGCACATTGTAGTTTCCAAGCGTCTTCGCCAAAAATTAAGACTCAGGGCTGAAATCTTCTCTAGGCACCAAGAACATTTGTTGTCAGTCCAAGGGGGTCATGTTCTCAAGGACCAGATTTGGCACAGCAGGCTTCCATGGCACATTGGCAGAGCATCATCAAGATCCTCACAAATTCTCTCAATATCTTGAAATCAAATTATGTATGTACCAAAAGCCCAAAACTGTAGTACTAGCTACCGTTCTTCATTGAAACACACTTCACTCGAGCCTGGTTGCATTGTAGGTGCCGGCATTCCTGATTTGCAAGTTGTTCACCCAAATTTTTTCTTTTATCAATGTGCAACTGTTTAACAGGTATGGCGCATATTATCATTTGCTTATAGTTTTAAGAACTGGCACCATGAACTCATGCAACATTTGTTCAATTATAGTCTCCTGCTACGGCGCGAGTGCTGTTCGTTCAGTAATGGAGAATTTGTCAAAGCTGGACTTGATGAGCTAGAGCACTGGTGCTTTTGGCTGACTGAAGAGGTGATAACTCCTTCATATTGTTTCAACAAAGCCTTGAGAAAGCACTTGCTAACCTTCTTCACATGTAACTGTAAACAGTATGCTGGCTCTGCCTGGGATGAGCTGAAGCATATAAGGCAAGCAGTCACGCTATTGATACTCGAAGAGAAGCACAGCAGGAGTCTCACAGAGATCACAGACGACTTTTGCCCAGCAAGTTTCTGAACCTTGAAAACTACAACATGCTCTTGATACCATTATTCTCAAGTTAGTGACAAAATTGGTCCTGTTCTATGGTACCGACAGGCGCTGAGCATGCAGCAACTGTACCGGATCAGTACGATGTATTGTGATGACAAGTATGGAACCCTGGGCATTCCTCCAGAAGTGAGTCAATTCCAACACATTCATGTCAAGAACTTCCAGTCTTCCACTTGTTGACTTCTTTGACTGAATTCTCTCAAAACCGCAGGTCATCTCAAGCATGCGGACCAAGATGATCGAGGGCTCTAGCAGTCCATCCGCGCACGACGATATCAACTCGTTCTTGCTAGACGATGACTTCAGGTTTTGGTTCCTCTCTTCTTGAATCATGAAAACCCATCTCAGTTTACCTGATGACACATTGATCCTCATCAAAACTGCATTTCTGATTGCAGCATACCGTTCTCCGTCGACGACATTGCCAAGCTGATGGTGCACGTGGACGTAGCAGACATGGACCTCCCGCCACTGATTCAGGAGAGCAATGGCTCGAAACTGGGACACTGAGATGAACACCGAACTGATCGACAATATACTTTTTTTTTCGTGTTACGTGATGTACATAGAGCGTGATATATGATATACCACAGTTTTGAGATTTGCATTGAGTTCTGATTGCATATACGGGTTTTTTTTTCTTCAATTGGTCTTCGTTTCTCTTTTCCCTGGGTGAGTACCTGATTGGCTTGCGTGTGCATGATTGTACAGAACTGAACTGGCATGTAATGGAAACAAAGGACTTTGTGCTTGATTTTTCAGAAGAGTAGTAGATGCTTGCAAGCCAAGCTTTCCTGCTGTATTTTGCCATGTGTGCTAGGTTGCCGAATTGGTATACACTTCTTTAATCTTACCCATTCTCTAATTGGGACACCTGTCACTGGGATTGATGACTTGTGACCTAACTGCCATTCAACTGTTGAGCATCTGTCACTCTCTCTCTCTCAGTAATGATAAAAACAAAAGGCACTGGTGAGCATCAGTCACTGGAATTGGTGGCTTGTTGTCTATCCTTATTGCCTCTGATTGCCCCCCTGGCATTGTGATTTGGATCGGCCATCGCCAGCTCATGGATAATAAATTAAGCCATGACAAGGAGCTTAAACCATAGCCACTCCTCTTTGGGTTTGGACAAGGTTGTTGACAGAGACATAACAGTGTTATATACAGGTTCAGAACACGACCCCTCGTTCATATCTCTGTCGGCAACACTGCTGTCTGAGTTAGTGAGAGGAGAACAGACCAAAAACATCTGTGACCTAGCTCCATAGCACAGCTTTTGCTAATCAATGATGGCAGCATGCATGTTGTTCACGCGATCTCCACAGAAATGAATGGAAAAAAGAGCATGAAGTGCACTCATTGTGTTCTGCTTATCTGCATAAGGGTTTCTATTTACTTTTGATCCAACAACTTGATCTGCAACACAATTTGATTCGACAGCAGTATGAGATCCGAACCATGGATGTGCACGCAGCAAGTGTGCAAAGCGGTTGAGAGAAGATCCTCCAACTCTGGTTACCGTCCTCTCTGCTCGACTGAATTTTACATGAGACGGTTCAGTTTCTCTCGTGGTAAATCTAGAAGGATTCCTCCTTTTTTTTTTCGCGACCGTGCCTGAGCACGTTTTTCATTAAGAAGAAGAAGAATAAGTCACCAGAACAAACACTAGCTTTGGAACAGGGGCCCAAAGCTCGAAAACATCTGTAAAAAATTACATATGAACTAAAAAACGACCAAATGATCTACCGAGGGCGACAACAAAAGAAGTAATCGAGCTGTGACCAGCTAGGCCCCAAGTGACAGCCTCATCCTCAAGACCCGAGGTGACCTCAAACACAGACCTAGACTGGTGATCGAACGTTCTTCTATTGCGCTCAAGCCAGATCGTCCACGAGGTGAGGAGTACCAGTGAGTCGAAGCACTTGCGATCGTCTTTCTGTAGCTTTTTCCGTGAGGAAGACCACCAGGAAGCCAGGTCATAACCGCCATTCAAAGGAACAAGTGTGTGCCAGCCAAGGCGCGACAATACCCGGTGCCAAACTTCCCTGGCAAAAACGCATCGGACCAATAAATGAGAGATGGACTCCACTTCTTGAGCGCAAAGGATGCAAGTGTCATCCTCCTGCAGGCCATGGCGCTTTCTCCTCGCGGCAGTCCAGCAACGATCATGGAGGACAAGCCACATGAAAAATTTGCATTTATTCGGGGCACGTGCCTTCGTCAGCAGCTTGGCTCCCTGTATCTCCGTTTGACCAATGAAGAATGCACGATACGCAGATGCAGTGGAGAAGTTGTGGTCACTCGTCCATTTCCAAATAAATCTGTCTGGCATCTCAGGCATAAGATGCACCGATCTAGTTAACTCCCACACTAGCAGATAGTCAAGTATCACCTGGACCGTTAGAGCACCTGAGATGTCGCGAGCCCAATTGTTATTCAACAGGCCCTCATCCACTGTTCTATGTTTTACCACTCTAGGACCAACTGCATTGAACAGACAGGGTGCCAGTTCACTAATGCTTTTCCCTTGAAGCCAGCGGTCCAACCAGAATAGCACCCGCTGTCCGTTACCGATCTCAACGGACACCGAAACCTGAAACATGGCGTCGACCAGGCCCTCCGATTTGTCAGGTAAACTAGCCCATGGCCGCGACCCATCCGTTTTTTTGAACCATAGCCAACGCATTCTCAAAGCATAGCCGAAGATTTCCAGGTCGATGAGGCCCAGTCCCCCAAGATCCGGCGGTCTGCACACTTTCGCCCAAGCTACAGAGCATTTTCCACCGCTCACCGTGTCTGTACCTGCCCATAAGAATGCACGACGCAGCTTGTCAATGCATTGGATCACCCAAGGAGAGATTGTGATCGCCAAGGCTGTATGCACTGGAATTGCTGATAATGTGGTCTTCACTAGGACACACCGACCAGCTTTGCTTAGGAACTTTGCTTTCCATGCAGGGAGACAACCAGCGACCTTGTCCACTAAGGGTTGCAAAGTTGATTTCTTTAGATGCCCCACTGCTAATGGAATCCCAAGATAAGTGATTGGCAGAGGACTCAGCTTTGCAGGAAAAAAACGCACTAGCGTCACCGTTTCTTCTAGCCCACACTGAATCGGTGTGACCAGACATTTTTTGATGTTGGAGTGTAGACCAGAAGCTGCTGCAAAAAGATCAAGAATCCCTCTAGCCACCACCAGGTCTTGCTGTCTTGCTGCACAAAATAGAATTACATCGTCCGCGTAGAGAAAGGCTCTATCTGTGATCCGGCTGTCAAGATAGGTAAAAAGGCCCCGGGTTTCAGCAAGTTTGAAAAGAGCATTTAGGGCCTCCATCCCCAGCACAAATAAAAGCGGTGATAAAGGGTCACCCTGTCGGAGTCCCCGTGCATGACTGATACGTCGGCCAGGAGAGCCATTGCAAATGATTTTGGTGCTGGCCGAAGAAAGCAACAACGATATCCAGTTCAACCACCTTCTCGAGAAGCCCATATGTGCAAGTAAACCCAAGAGGAAACGCCAGTCAATGGAATCGAAGGCTTTGGAAATATCAATCTTCAATAACGCACTTGCCTTCTTCTTTTTATGCAGCAGCTTGGCTGTCAACTGGGCACCTTTGAAATTGTCATGTAACACACGCCCTCTGATGAATGCACTTTGATTCGTTTTTACCAGCAAGTTCATTTGTGGGGCAAGCCGGTTTGCCAGTACTTTGGTGAATAGTTTGATGAAGCTATGAATGAGGCTTATTGGTCTGAAATCACCAACCAAGCATGCCTCTGGCTTCTTGCGAAGCAGTACAATGTATGCTTGATTCACCAGGTACAGGCTGCGACCATCGAGCGCCCAGAGAGCATGGAACGCTCTCAAGATGTCGTGCTTGATAATTGACCAAGCTGAACGGTAAAATTCCCCCGTGAATCCATCTGGCCCTGGTGCTTTGTCCACAGGAATGTCCAGCATGGTTTGGCGAACCTCCTCTTCACTGAAGCAGTAATCAAGTTGAGCATCACCCAGGTTCGGCAAACCCAGGGCCGAAAGGTTCAGGCTTGCGCCTCTTGTCCCAGGCGATCCTAAGACTGCCTCAAAGTGCCTAAAAAAGGCATCAGCTTTGTCCTTGTCCTCTGTTAGCTCGACCTCCTGAACCCGGATGCTAGCAATATGGTTTTTCCGGCTGCGGTGACAAGCCTGTAAGTGGAAGAATTTTGTATTTGCATCGCCTTCAGCTAGAAACGTGATACGAGATCTTTGTCTGACCATAGAACGTTGCAGTGATGCCAACCCAAGAGAACACAACTTTGCTTTACGCCGCAACGCCAGTTCATGGGCAGCAAGAGTACGTGACTCTTGTGCACAGTCAAGTCTCAGCGTGATCTCTTTAGCAATTGCGAGCTGTAAACGAACAGAACCCACCTGTTTGGCACTCCAACTAGAGAGGGCTCTGGCAGTAGCTCTTAGCTTGTAATCGAGCACGCGAAAGGCATCTGCTTGCGGCCAAGGTAGGGGTGCGTTCCAGGCTTGCTCAACTGTTTGGAGGTAGCCCTCACATTTTGTCCAAAAATTCTCAAACCTGAACCGCTTGAAGTGAGGCAAAGCGCAGTCAGTTCGCAGCAAGAGAGGCGTGTGATCCGAGCACTCCGTTGCCAAGGCTGAGAGGTTATGGTCAGGAAAAGCTATCGACCATTCATCAGAAGCAAAGACTCTATCAAGTCTCTCGAGGGTTGGGTTATCCCTCTCATTCGACCAGGTAAAACGACGACCATTAAGGTGAAGTTCAATCAGCTCGTTGTCATCAATGCAGCGGCGAAATTGACCCATCAGTCTTCTGTTTAGGCGACCATTGCTCTTATCTTCTGCCTTATAAATCAAGTTAAAGTCCCCCCAGACAAGCCACTTGTCAGGACAGCCGAGCCTTATTGAGTTCAGTTCCTCTAGAAACATTGTTTTTTCGTGATCAAGCTGAGGACCATATACACACGTGATCCACCATTCATCTCCGGTGGCACAGTGCATGACCTTTGCAGTTAGCGAGAAGTTGCGGAAACTTGTGTTGGACACAGCCCACGTATCTCTCCTCCAGGCAAGAAGAATGCCACCACAAGTATTGCAAGCAGGCAAGGCCACAAAATCAAAAAGCGATCCCAGCATCTGTCTTACCAGTACATCATCACAAGCATCCAGCTTCGTTTCTTGAAAGGAAATTAAAGAAACACGTTCCTGCGACACGAGCTCCCCCACCGCATTGCGCCTGGCTCGAGAATTCAAGCCACGCACATTCCAAACTAACAGGTTTTCAACTATCATTAAGAAACTAATTTGCGACAGCGACGGAGCAACAAGCTCAAGGCGACAGCGGGCTCACCGCAACAAAGGCCATGTCAAGGCCGGCAGGCAGGAGTACATCTAGCGCCTCAGCCTGCGAGGGAGTGAGGGTAGAGGAGAAAGTATCCACAAAGCGCTGGTATGAAGTAGCGTCCGGCGGGCGCGAAGGCGAGGTGACGCCGAGGCGCTTCATCAGCACGTTTTGCGCCTGCACAGCGGGCTTGGTCGCCCTGTGTCGCGACTTGCTGGCCAAGCGCTCGCTTCTTCTGATGGCAACTGGAGTAGCAGGTGGAACGCGCACCTTTCTCCTCGGCGGCGTCGACACGAGCACAGTTGGTGACGGTTCCCTACACACAGAGGCCGCAAAGTCGGCGACGACCTCTTTAACTGGGGTGCACACACCCTCAAAAAATTGAAGTGGGAGAGGCTCCAAAGAACCCCGCGACAGAGTGACGTTTCTCCTGGAGCCTGCAGATCTGGGGTGATCCGGCGAAAAGTCAAAGCGTACCGATTCCAGCGCGATGTGGTCATCAGTGCGGGAAGGAAGTACCGGGCTGCGACCTATGCCTGCCTGGGCGACGAGTGCCGGCCCATCAGGAGCCTCGCCAGTAGAAGCAGGCGAACGGGGCGCAGGGCTAGGTGGCCCAGTAGAAGCATCGATGCCGCCCAGGTCAAGTGGCGGCCCAGAATCGATCAAAACAGCCTCCCACTCCATCGGATCCCAACCATGCAGGAGAGAATCCTCAGAGCTGAGCAAGACCGAAGCCTCCTGCTGCAGCAAATTGTCCGTTTCCGCTTGTCCTGGCATACAGAGCACGCCGGAGCGACTCAGTTCAAATTCGACCAGCATGGGGTCAAACGTCTCCAGCACAAGGCTCGAGGGTCTCAAGGACGCGACGTGCTCAGCTGCCCCATCTGGCAAACCGCCAGAACCGGGCCCGCTCCTTTTGACTTCGTTGCGAGACACCTGTGGCGCCGGCGACCTCGAAGTGCGTGTACCAGGAGCACAACGCAACTCCGGCGAGCGGCCAAAGCGCAGCGGTAAGCTCAGCGGCAATGTCGCCACGACGGCAGGCGCCACCTTCGCCGCGTCAACCTGGTGATTATCTCCCCCTTGACTTTTAGGAGAACGATCATCGACTTCCGGCTCGTAGAGCCGCTGGAAGACGGTTTTCCTTGGCCACGGCCCAGAACGCGATCGCGCACAGTAGCCCGGATTTTCATCCGACTCGCTAGAATCCTCGGAGGACGAAAGCTGTGTCCAGTCCTGGACTTCCAGAACTTCCACCTCCACGTTGTAATGTAGCAGGGATGCTTGACGATGAATGATCTGTTCAGACCTTAATAACAGCTCCGCCCCAATTGAAGGATCCACCCGTTCCGGGATCCGAATGACCACCTTATTCGGTATGAGGTCCGGATCGCTGCACCAGACAGCGGCTTGGAATCGACGAGAATCAGCGCGCGCCGTCGTAGTTGGAGTGGGAACCGGCCCGGAGCAAGCGTCCCCCCGAATTAGCTGAGCAGTTGCCGCGGACCATGCATGCGCCGGGATCCCTCTGATTTCCAGCAGCACACGGCAACGCATATAATCATGTTCCGCCATGGTGAGTCTGCTCCAGCGACGGAAACGGAGCACCATATCGGCAACTGGTGGTGCGTTCAGCACACGCAGCAGGTCGTCGTTGTTGCGGAAGATGACAATGAAATCTTCAGGCCAATGGCGATGAAGGGTGAAGTTGCTCCCAGGGATCCCATAATTATCCTGGATGAATCGACAAACTTGGTACGGGGCGAAGGACGGCCGCGTGCCCACAACCAGGACGACCAGGGCGTTCGCGGCAAGAGCATCTTCCTCCCTTTGGAGTTCCTGCGAGCGGGGGATAGTGCGGACGACCATGGACGGGCGGCGAGAAGGATGTCCCCGCGGGAGCACCGGAACAGGAGGCGGCGAAGGGGACCGGGGGCGACCAACCGGAGATGCGGCACAGATCGAAGGTGGGCGTGAGTAGGGACGCCCCGTGGAAGCCGAACCCGAGGAGGCAGTCGAGGCAGACGCCGCAGAACGGCCGACTCCCCGGGAACGCGTCGCCGCCGCCGCATCGGAGCTGTGCACACGGCGCACAGGGCGACCTCGGCCGCGCAGCCCCCGCACAGGCCGCGGCCTCTTGCAGTTCTTGGCGACGTGTCCGACCTCCTCGCAACGCAGACAGCGTGAAGGGAAGGAGCAGCGTGAGGCGACGTGGTCGAAGGCGAGACAGTTGAAGCAGCGTCCGATCAAGTCGGCAGGCACCGGCCGGCGAGCGGGAGGACGACGTGGTTGGCGCAACTCAGAGCGGAGACGGTGTTTGTTCACGACTAACTGAAAGCCCTCTGCATCCACAAGTGGAGTAGCATGCAACTGGGCATCAGTCTCGCCGACCGGCGGAGGAGGCCTCCGGCGGGGGGCACGACGCGCGTCGGCCATGAAGCCTCCCGGGTCGGGGCGGGCATCAGCAGCGACCTTATTCCCCTTTGGGGAAGAGCAAGCGACCTTCTTCCCCTTTGGGGAAGAGCAAGGAGGTATCCAGTGCAGGTCTTCCTCCGAATCCTCATCCGAGTCAGAGATGCTGAAGCACAGCCCCTCCGGGGAGCCGAAGGAGAGGCGCGACGGCCCAGCGTCCGAAGGATTCCTCCCTCAAACGCATGGAGTAGGCGTAACAAGCAGCTGCCCACCACACGCACCAACTGAAACCAATAAGCTTGAACTCAGCATTTGCTGATAATCTCATACGGCAGTCTGGTACACTTGGGGAATTGCAGTGCTGTGAATAAGAGGCCAGTGTGAACCAGGTTTATTCTCCTCCTTTCTCACTTTTTGTTTTACTGTTTTCCCATTATTGTTCAGCTTAAATGACGCCACACATCTGGTTGAATTGTCAAAGTGATGAATTTGTACGTCTTCAAAGGAAACGTGAATGTTTCATGCTCCTGCATTAAGTCTTTGTGTAGGATCAGAGTGTTTTGCTTTGTGTTTCAATCAAGGGCAGCCAGTGATGGGTCATTTTCATTATGTCTGATCTTAATATGGCGGTCAGCGCATGACCCAGGAGTTCGTAATGTACTTCCTACTCCAAACAACCTTACTGAACTCATGTTCAACACGCACACGCCCATCTCCGATGAAGATTATAATATGACCAAAGGTACAGTCATTCTTCGGAGTCCCTGCGCCAGGGTAAGCTCCCTGCAGGGGCGGATCCGGGGGGAGGGGGCTCCAGCCCCCCTACTGCTGGTGCATCAATAGAAATATGGGGAGGGTGAGGGAGAAGAAGAGGCGGAAGAAAGAAGAAAAAATGGAGAGATAGTGGAAGAAGAAGATATCAGCTCCCCTTCGATCATGTTCTGCATCCGCCACCGGCTCCCTGCAAGCATGTGTTTCATGATTTAGAATATATAAGTTAACAAAAAATTGAAGGGAGAGAGAGAGAGGGAATCACCTGAGATCTCAGATCATGTGTTTCATGATTGAGGCAATCACGAAAGATATTACCACTCCCCCCAAGCGGTAATAGCAAACGAGCTCTCCAGTCTTGACGGCAGCAAGTAGGGCACTGCACAGTATGACTTTTCCCACTAGTGTGGGAATATGCTTCTTTGCGAACCCTGCAATCCAAACTGCTGGCCTAGATTGTTTTCCATAGAGACAAATGTGAAGCGGAACTAGGACTAGCAAAGCAGCCATTGCAAACGCAATGTTGCATACGTAACCTATGATCTCAGGATTCATGCTGCTGGCGGCTGGCTCTGCTGGCTGCTGGCGGCCAATGGCGGATCTAGAAATAATTAAAGGGGGAGTTGATTTCTTCTTCCTCTCCTTCTTCCTCATTTCTTCTCAAAAATTGAGAGAGAGGGGGGTGCTCAAGGGGGGCTCCATGGTTTTTTGAGGTCTAGGAGGGGCTGGAGCCCCCCTAGACCCAGTGTTGTCTCCGCCCCTACTGGCGGCTGCGGGCTGCTGGCTGCTGGCTCTGCTGGTTGCTGGCGGCTGCGGGCTACGGGCTGCTGGCGGTGAATGACTGGGAATTTATACAGGACGAGTTAGGTAGTACCTAACATTACAAAGATTAATTAAGGAAAGAATCAACTGGAATATGCCATTAAAATTTATGTGCCTCCTATCTCCATTTGCATTTCATCATAGAACATAATTACATTATAATCCAGTTGTCCATACAAGTGTAGATGTGATAAAACAATTTTACAAAACTCGAATAAAAATTCGAACAAGCAGAAAGCAATCCAAATATTTACCCAGATTTAGAAATTAGCAAAACATTTAACCAGATTAGCGGAAACATTTTACAAACCTCATCAATCAAGTCCA
This sequence comes from Panicum virgatum, assembly GCF_016808335.1. NCBI lineage: Eukaryota > Viridiplantae > Streptophyta > Magnoliopsida > Poales > Poaceae > Panicum > Panicum virgatum. The sequence continues at coordinate 36,372,394 of NC_053140.1, read as the reverse complement.
CTTTCCTAGATCTCTCAGTCGCTCGAGAAGAACGGCGCCTCTTCACTATGCGAGTAGCACATGCTAAATCCGGAGAACTACGGGAACTAGACTCTCCCAAGGCACGTCGTCGTTTAGGAGCCATCACCTCGAAGCCTCAAACAACAAAAAGAGAATCGAAGAACCTACCCAACCACAAATCATCCACAAAGTTAAGAAGGACGGAGACGTGGTGTAACACTCCGGGTGTTAATATCGTGCTTTGGTGGCTAATCGTAGCTTAAGCGTTGTCATTAGCATTAATTGTGCATGCATAATTATAATTGAATTTCATGTAATGCGATCAAAGATAATTATGTTTGTGCCAATTTCTGCTAAGTATGTTTAACCCAAAAAATTTGAAGATTGGGTTACTTTCTAAATTTCAGTAAAAAATCCAGTCAAACCTCGGTTTGAATCCCTTTTGAACTAAATTGCAACTCAGCTTTGATCTCAGTTTGGCCTGTTGTATTTCTCAAATCATGGCTCAGATCAACTTTTGCCCAAAAGCAATCTTGTAGATCTTTTTATCCTCTAAAACTTTTGTTTTGGCCAAATTTTAAGTTTCAATGTGAAGTTTTGAGTTTTGAAAGGTCAAAATCGAGCTGAGTTTCGTTGAACCATTTTCCCCCTCTGTTCATTGCTCCCAGCGCCCAAGCCGCACGCCCATGCCGGCGACTCCACGCGCCAGCCGCCCGAGGACGTTCCCTTCTACGGCTTTCCACGGCGGTCGTGCCGTCCTTATCTATCTACAAAGCCAACTCGCTTTTCCCCTCTCAACTCTCTCTCCCAGAGCTGAGCTATGCCCACCTGCCATCGCCGGCCGAGCACCACCCCTGCGTCGCGCCCTCGCCCCTCGAACCGCAGGCCCTTCCCTCGAGCTCAGGCGCTCGCTCCCCCTCCCTTTTCCCCTCTCCACTCCTCCCAGAGCCGGTCCGAGCCCCTACTCGCGCGCCAAAGGGCCGCCACCTCCACCTAGCTCACCGTGGAGCTCCCGCCCCCGGTTCTCCTCCGCCCGAGCCGACCCGCCCGTAGGCTTCTCCTCGCGCTGGTGAAGCTCTCAGGCCCGAGCCCGCCTCGAATCGGCCGCCGGAACCTTGCCGTCGCCGCTCACCGCCGCCGCCGACCGCCTGCTCCCGTCGCCGGCCCTCCTCCAGCTACCCCAGCATCAACCGAGACCACCCAGAGGTAGCTCTCGTGTCCCTCATGCTCCTCCACCCCTCTCTCGTCACCGAGAAGCACCCCATCACCGGAATCGAGCTCCCTGAGCCTCCTCTGTTCCAAAAATCGTGACCAGGGACCACGTACGAGAATTGACACTTTTCCAGGGGCCTATCTGCACAAGCCAAGACTCAGATGAATAGTGCCAGGAAGGGTTCTTTTGCAATACATTGGCTGAAAATTTAGAAAATCATAGTAAATCATAGAAAAATTAGAAAAATACAAACTAAAATTTTTTGGATTCCTTATTCTAAGATATACAACTTACCTTACAGGTTGTTCTTCAGTTTCTAAATAGTTTTTGCTCTAGTTTAAATGTTAGTTTAAGTGACTTTGAAAATACATAGTAAATAGTAGAAAAATGATAAAAATGTAAAACCAGTTGGGTTAGCTTTGTTTTGGTATGTAGAGCTTAGGTAAAATATTTAACCTTCTATTTATTTAATGTTTTCATGATGTATTGATTTAATCATGGTTAATGCTTGTTTACGCTTGTCTATTTAATATCTGCAGTTCTGGATGTTCAAAAATTATGAAATTTATGCAGTAGCTTAATCTTTGCATGTTTAGTTCACTGTAAAAAATTTAGAACTATAAGCTATGTGCATGTTTGTAAATCTGTTTTTGTTCTGTTTGTCTTGCTAGGGCTAAATTAAATGTTTTCTGTTGTCAATAAATGTTGGTAAAATATTGTTGCATGCTTTATCAATAGCTCATTATGCTGGTAAATTTTGGATGCTAGATCATGTCCTCAAGTTAAGTTTTTGCATTTGTTTAGTTTCTAGCTATATCTTTCACTTTCCAAAAGTATTGCTAAGCCATTCTTTTCTGCATGGTTCAATACATCAAGTATGTCATTTTTGGGTGAATCATATTAAATTTTGTTGGCTAGAAGGTTTGGCTAATTCCTGAATGGTGAATGCTTACAATGGTTTAATTTGAGTTAATTTGTGTGGCATGCTTGATGTGCTTGTCATCTCCTACGAGATGCTTGAGTGATGGTTAAGTTAAATAGCTCTAGGTGCTTATGCTAGTATGTTGTACTTTTATGAATGCCTTGCGTGTTGCACTTCCATGCATTCATACATATGCATTGTCACATCTCATTTAGGTACGATAGATGAACCGTATGAAGGACGTGCTATTGGAGCCGAACCCGAAGACGATGTTAGTGGACATATCCAGAAGACAGATAGATGGATCCCGATGTGCATGACCGAAGGAAGATGCTCCCCAGCAAGTATCATCTAACTAAACACTGATTTAGCGTTACCCCAGGCAAGCCCCGGAGCATAACCCCTAATTTGAGTATTCAATGTTTATTTAAGTATTTGTGCATTTACGTTTTTAGGAGTTGTATGGAACCCTAGTATGCATGTTTCTCCCTAGGTACCTATGAGTCTATGCTAGTATACAGGTGTCGTTAGTATTGCCATGCTTAACTAGGATCCGGTAAAAGTCGAGTGATTGCTGTCACTCGTGGGCTATAGGTTTTTGTTACTTATGACAATGTGGCTTGAGAATGAATCAATGAGGAAAGAGAAATGGAGACCGGGCGGAGATGATTTTGGTTTTGGATATGGAATGTATAGAAAGTAAGCCTCCGCCTGTGTCGATTGAGGACCGTACCGTTGTTGGCCCTGCTGACCGAGTTTGAACAGTACTAACCACATGCCAGAAGTAGGAGGTAGTCGAAACCGGTAAGCTAATTACCTAATTTGCAACGATACTTTGAATCGCGACCTGCTACTCTAGGAGTGGAATGATGCGGGTGTTGGAGTGTATGTCGCCTCCGGGTTCTCTGGGAGTTCGCTGTGAGGGGCCCTTCACCCGGGTTTTAGCGGGCGTGATTCAGACGTCGGGGTGATGATGGGAACAGTTGACGCCTGTGGCCTGGCGTGGTTTGCATATGTCGTGTGAGTTAGGTCCACCTTGCAAGGTTAAATCGAATCGATTCGCCATCTCTCTCGGTTAAGAGAACCTTGGTCACTGCGTCACATCGTAGTAAAAAAGTGGAATAAAAATTGAAAGGCGAGGATGAAATATATATTTATTGTACTCTTGGAAAATATAATGTGATATACCATGTTTGCTCTAGATGTTTATGCAAACCTAGTTGTTATTTGTTCATTAAACTTGAGCTAAAATATCGAAAATAAGGATCCACTATTAGTCGCTTTGCAGCAAAAATAAACTCCAGAGCCAAAAAGCTTGCATGTCTAGATAGTGGGCTAAGTATACTCATATCGGGTAAGCCTTGTTGAGTATTAGTATACTCAGGGTTTGTTGTCACTCTGTTTTCAGGTAACTGCTGCTGGTTGGAGCTAACCAGGATTCACATCGGTGGCGCGATGTGACGTCCTCACGTCATCGTAGTCACGTTGTTTTTCTAAACTAAACTTCTATTTAATTTCCAATGCATTTTGAACTCTGATATTTTACGTAAATTTGTTTGTAAAACTCCGCATTGTAAATTAAATTTGAGAACTTTTATCTGCTTATAATCATCTGTGCTCGTCTTCGTGCAAGACTTCCAGTATTTTTCGATCCTTAACCCGACAGACGGCCGGATTACACCGTTTTAAGTGCATGGTAGCTTGATTAACTATTAAGATGATAGTTAGTGCACTTATGCCGGTTTAATTTGGACGGTTCTGTTACAGCTGGTATCAGAGCCGAAATGCACTGGGGATGATTACTTGCATGCTTATTTAAGTTTAAAACTAACTTTTAGTTTGCAAAATTTGTCGGTTTTGAAAATTTGACGCTAGTTACGCTAAGGAATAAGATAGATAGCTCATATGCCCTTATCTAGGTTTTATTAGTTATGGTGGCATCTATGTATCTATTTTATTCTAGCACTTCCAGTACTTTACTTTCTGTTAAAACTTACTTTTGTGCACAGCAGATCTTTAATATTCCGTAACGACGCACCTACGCTAAGGTAAGCAAGGAAAGCCTTCCTGGTAGTCCTTTAGAATAGCCCACGTGTTTCATACGTACGCGGATCCCGTATGATGAGCATACGAGGAGGTGATAAGGCTCCATTCAAACGAGTCTGTCGCTATCTGCCGCCTGATATGAAGCGCGGATTTCCTACCGTGTGATTGTAACCACGGCCGTCTCGTAAGGCAATGTTACGAGATGTAGACCTGTCATGCGGTTGGCCATGACCGTGTAACTTGGGACACGTTTACCCTTGGATGTTCCGTAAGGCAAGTGTACGGGAAGTGAATATATTATTATGACATATGCAGCGCTGCCCAATCAGCGTCGAACGTTTGGGTGCCATCTCTATAGTGGATGGTAATGTATGTGTGAATATGTGGGAAACTGCATATGCGTTACCCGTGTGGCATAGGACACATGGGGGCTGTTCGTGTGTGCTGGCACGAAGAGTCCAGAAGTGGTTATATCTTGTGTTCTTCTGCAAGTACCCTAACCACGTTACGTAAGTTATGAACGTAAAAACGACTAGTATATATAGGGAGAGTACGTATTGTGCCACCGATTGTCCTCGTATGCCAAGTTATTGGCAATTGTATGGGTGAGGAATGATAGAACGTGCATGCATCATCTCATCTTGGGTTGGTTTGATTGCCTTGCTTGTTACGTTGTTTTACTAAAATGTGTTGCTTCTACCTAAATGTCCTTCTAAGTTTTGTGTTGTAGTAGCGGAGCCAACGTAATCTACTAATCTAATCGTGAGTTGAGAGGATCTTCCGCAAGTCAGTAGCTTTGGGCCATGTGCGAACCTTACCGTTAATCCTATCTTGTCATTCAAATCAACCTTTGATCTATTTCTTGAACCAATTCCAGCAAAAGCAATGTTGCTTCTTCCTTCAGTGCCTTGATGTTTGTCAGCAAAATCATTCAATACGTTGTCCAATGACCATGCTATTCTCTCTTGATGTTGGGTTTTCCATTGTTGGGCATTTTGATTCCGATATCTGAAATCCTATACCTTATTCTTGCTCAGATAATTTTTGGATAAATTAAAAAGATTCATGACAATGATAACTTTTTGAATACAATTATAGTAACAATGATGCATCGCATCATTTCATGTCATTGGTTAGTGCATGGTGTTGCATCATCATCATCCGGAATCCATAAACTAACTACCGGGTATGCGTTCGGGTACAACTTCGAGTTGTCTTCAGTTCCCTTAACCTATCTTGTTGCTGCTGGCACTATTGAGTTGTTATTCCTGTTTTCTTGTGGTGGTGTTGTAATCACATGACTCTGATGCCGCGACGGAACCTAGGGCCTCATGTGCGCTGCAGCCACATGATTGAGCCACTAGGGGCGCGCTGGTGCCTAGGTATATGTGACGTAACTCACTGCAACCCCTTTTATGCAACCTTGCTAGTGTCCTAACTTCTAATCCTTACTCAAGGGTATAGGGTTAACGCGAGGTTAGTCACGAGGGAACGGTCATAAGACGCGTGTTGCATTGTGTGCATCACAAATTCATCTGTGTATGCATCATATTTTATGCATCTCATACATGCATAAATAGGAGCATCATCATCTTTGCATCATGGTGTATGCATCAGTGAGCTAGCATCATGGCAATCGCATCGTGTCATATGCACCATTTCATCCATCATTTTATTGCACTGGCATCGCAATCATCCATTTCATGAATGCATCATTGCCATGGGTATCGAGCATTTGCACTCTGAATTGAAGCATTTTGTCATTACCCCTTGACATATTGGCATTGCATTGGCATAAACAAGCGTGTTTTGCAACTAGCATCATGCAGCTCATTCTAACAATAATCCTGAGCAAGGATGTACCAAAAACTCCTAGACCATTATTCCGTACTATCCTTGCTATCCATAAGCTTGATGATGAATCTCACCGATGTTTGTTTTCCTCATGATGTGATCTCAGCCCTGTGCAAAATTGACCACCTTGTTTCAACGTATTCTTTGTTTGGTTTAACTCTTCTTCTCAGTCTGAGAACTTTACATAACTTAATTATCCTATCTAGTTGAAGGGCCGTGTATGAATCGAGTTCAGTGTTTTCTTAAAAGCATCGTCGTCATCAGGAGCCGTCCCTGGCTGCATACAAAGAGGAAGTTCCTTTTGCCTCAGTGGCAAAATCCTAGTTCTGGAATGCGTGTGTAATCTTTTGAGTTCCATAAATGACCCTGATCAAGGTTTGGAGCTAGAAAATCTTAAACGCAGTGCTAGTTACGGTTGTTTGTGTTGCAAAAATCCAGGATCTATGCATCCTGTAGACATTTTCGTTGACCCGCTTACCCTAGCCAAGTTTCACCAAGTGCTTGTCTATGTCTGTGGTATGCCCGTGTGCCTGATGGTCAAAAGCCATACCTACAATCATGGTGGAACCTCTTTGTTGTTTATCCTAAAGATGATCTAGTGCAATGCTAATATCTTTTTCTACCTTGGCGTCAGAATCGTTCCCTTGCGAATCATACCATTGCTTTATCAACCAAATCTATGGATGGTATCTCTATTTTCTTATGTGTCCTGCTTGTTTCATCTCTACTTTCCTCAGGCATCTGAATGGTTATTGGGCTTGATCTCATGTTGCTGTCCAACCGGACCGAATCTCATGTTGATCGGTAATCATGTAATCTCGTCGGTAGACGCAAGCTGTATGTGAAGCTTAAGCAAGAATCTTATATTCCTGCAGTCTGTGGCGGTTAATCTCTGTTGCTCTCATGTCATGCCTCTGTTTTTGGATAACCTCCTTGCTATCCCTCCTTCTCGTAATGTTTATCCATGCACGATATATCTGTGCTACATGGGATTTCTCATTGGAAGTATGCTGGATGGCGCCGCAATGAAACCGAGGGTCTCCGGTGAGCGATCGACACGTGGTTGTGCTGCTCAGCACGCGCTGGTATCGAAATTATTAATTAGGATCCATTATGCAACTACACTAGTGTGTTTTCTCCTCGTGAGCCTGTCCAAAATCTACCTCTCATTTGTTCTGTCTGGAGATCTATATATCAGACCTAAATCGAATAAGTCTTCCTTCTAAAGTTGCAAAGAGGATAATCTTCGAAGGAACTAGTAATGGATGTGAATGTGGGAAGACCATAAGAGGTGGTAGATAAGGGACTCGGTTTGATTTGCCCAGATGCTCAAGCAACCTATGCCATTACCGTTGGAACAAGAGGGCATAAAACCCGCAAAGTTGGACAAGTTACCATTCGGAAAAATCGTAGGACATATTGTGTTTCTCACACTTTATTCCTTAATTTTTCTCTAAATTCTCAATCCTTATCTGCAACAGCTCCTACCCTCAACATCAATCTCCTATAGCGTGATTGTTTCCTGTCGCCTTTGATGGTTAATCTGCTCTACTTTCCTTGAAAGTCTTTCGTTCGGAATCTCGGGACGAGATTCTTTTAAGGGGTAGGATTGTAACACCCCGGGTGTTAATATCGTGCTTTGGTGGCTAATCGTAGCTTAAGCGTTGTCATTAGCATTAATTGTGCATGCATAATTATAATTGAATTTCATGTCATTACATGCGATCAAAGATAATTATGTTTATGCCAATTTCTGCTAAGTATGTTTAACCCAAAAATTTTGAAGATTGGGTTACTTTCTAAATTTCATTAAAAAAATCCAGTCAAACCTCGATTTGAATTCCTTTTGAACTAAATTGCAACTCAGTTTTGATCTCGGTTTGGCCTGTTGTATTTCTCAAATCATGGCTCAGATCAACTTTTGCCCAAAAGCAATCTTGTAGATCTTTTCATCCTCTACAACTTTTGTTTTGGCCAAATTTTAAGTTTCAATATGAAGTTTTGAGTTTTGGACGGTCAAAATCGAGCTGAGTTTCATTGAACCATTTTTCCCTGTCTGTTCATTGCTCCCGGTGCCCATGCCGCACACCCATGCCGGCGACTCCACGCGCCAGCCGCCCGAGGACGCTCCCTTCTACGGCCATCCACGGTGTTCGTGCCATCCTTATCTATCTGCAAAGCCAACTCGCTTTTCCCCTCTCCACTCTCGCTCTCTCCCCGAGTCGAGCTCTGCTCGCACGCCATCGCCGGCCGAGCACCACCCCTACATCGCGCCCTCGCCCCTCGAACCGCAGGCCCTTCCCTCGAGCTCAGATGCTCGCTCCCCCTCCCTTTTCCCCTCTCCACTCCTCCCAGAGCCAGTCCGAGCCCCTACTCGCGCGCCAAAGGGCCGCCACGCGCCATGGCCGCCGCCTTCGCCTAGCTCACCGTGGAGCTCCCACCCCCAGTTCTCCTCCGCCCAAGCCAACCCGCCCGCAGGCTTCTCCTCGCGCTGGTGAAGCTCTCAGGCCCGAGCCCGCCTCGAATCGGCCGCCGGAACCTCGCCGTCGCCGCTCACCGCCGCCGCCGGCTCCCATCGCCTGCCCTCCTCCGGCCACCTCGGCATCAACCGAGACCACCCAGAGGTAGCTCTCGTGTCTCTCATGCTCCCCCACCCCTCCCTCGTCGCCGGGAAGCACCCCATCGCCGGAATCGAGCTCCCTGAGCCTCCTCTGTTCCAAAAATCATGACCAGGTACCTCGTGCGAGAATTGAAACTTTTCCAGGGGCCTATCTGCACAAGCCAAGACTCAGATGAATAGTGCCCTGAAGGGTTCTTTTGCAATACATTGGCTGAAACTTTGGAAAATAATAGTAAATCATAGAAAAATCAGAAAAATGCAAACTAAAATTTGTTAGATTTCTTGTTCTAAGATCTACAACTTCCCTTACAGGTTGATCTTCAGTGTCTAAATAATTTTTGCTCTAGTTTAAATGTTAGTTTAAGTGGTTGCAAGTTTTTGAAAATGCATGTTTAGTTCACTGTAAAAAATTTAGAACTAGAAGCTATGTGCATGTTTATAAATCTATTTTTGTTCTATTTGTCTTGCTAGGGCTAAATTAAATGTTTTCTGTTGTCAATAAATGTTGGCAAAATATTGTTGCATGCTTTATCAATAGCTCATCATGTTGTTAAATTTTGGTTGCTAGATCATGTCCTCAAGTTAAGTTTTTGCATTTGTTTAGTTTCTAGCTATATCTTTCACTTTCCAAAAGTATTGCTAAGCCATTCTTTTCTGCATGGTTCAATACATCAAGTATGTCATTTTTGGGTGAATCATATTAAATTTTGTTGGCTAGAAGGTTTAACTAATTCCTGAATGGTGGATGCTTACAATGATTTAATTTAAGTTAATTCGTGTGGCATGCTTGATGTGCTTGTCGTCTCCTATGAGATGCTTGAGTGATGGTTAAGTTAAATAGCTCTAGGTGCTTATGCTAGTATGTTGTACTTTTATGAATGCCTTGCGTGTTGCACTTCCATGCATTCATACATATGCATTGTCGCATCTCATTTAGGTACGATAGATGAACCGTACGAAGGACGTGCTATTGGAGCCGAACCCGAAGACGATGTTGGTGGACATATCCAGAAGACAGATAGATGGATCCCGATGTGCATGAACGAAGGAAGATGCTCGCCAGCAAGTATCATCTAACTAAACACTGATTTAGCGTTACCCCAGGCAAGCCCCGGAGCATAACCCCTAATTTGAGTATTCAATGTTTATTTAAGTATTTGTGCATTTACGTTTTTAGGAGTTGTATGGAACCCTAGTATGCATGTTTCTCCCTAGGTACCTATGAGTCTATACTAGTATACAGGTGTCGTTAGTATTGCCATGCTTAACTAGGATCCGGTAAAAGTCGAGTGATTGCTGTCACTCGTGAGCTATAGGTTTTTGTTACTTATGGCAATGTGGCTTGAGAATGAATCAATGAGGAAAGAGAAATGGAGACCGGGCAGAGATGATTTTGGTTTTGGATATGGATATGGAATGTATAGAAAGTAAGCCTCCGCCTGTGTCGATTGAGGACCGTACCGTTGTTGGCCCTGCTGACCGAGTTTGAACAGTACTAACCACATGCCAGAAGTAGGAGGTAGTCGAAACCGGTAAGCTAATTACCTAATTTGCAATGATACTTTTAATCGCGACCTGCTACTCTGGGAGTGGAATGATGGCGGGTGTTGGAGTGTATGTCGCCTCCGGGTTCTCTGGGAGTTCGCTGTGAGGGGCCCTTCACCCGGGTTTTAGCGGGCGTGATTCAGACGTCGGGGTGATGATGAGAACAGTTGACGCCTGTGGCCTGGCGTGGTTTGCATATGTCGTGTGAGTTAGGTCCACCTTGCAAGGTTAAATCGAATCAATTCGCCGTCTCTCTCGGTTAAGAGAACCCTGGTCACTGCGTCACATCGTAGTAAAGAAGTGGAATAAAAATTGAAAGGCGAGGATGGAATATATGTTTATTGTACTCTTGGAAAATATAATGTGATATACCATGTTTGCTCTAGATGTTTATGCAAACCTAGTTGTTATTTTACTTTAAACTTGAGCTAAAATATCGAAAATAAGGATCCACTATTAGTCGCTTTCCAGCAAAAATAAACTCCAGAGCCAAAATGCTTGTATGTCTAGATAGTGGGCTAAGTATACCCATGCTGGATAAGCCTTGCTGAGTATTAGTATACTCAGGGTTTATTGTCACCCTGTTTTCAGGTAACTGCTTCTGTTTGGAGCTAAGCAGGATTCACATCGGTGGGCTCGATCTGACGTCCTCACGTCATCGTAGTCATCGTTGTTTTTCTAAACTAAACTTCTATTTAATTTCCGCTGCATTTTGAACTCTGATATTTTATGTAAACTTGTTTGTAAAACTCCGCATTGTAAATTAAATTTGAGAACTTTTGTCTGTTTGTAATCATCTGTGCTCGTCTTCGTGCGAGACTTCCAGTGTTTTTCGATCCTTAACCCGACAGACGACCGGAGTACACCGTTTTAAGTGCATGGTAGCTTGATTAACCATTAAGATGATAGTTAGCGCACTTAAGCCGATTTAATTTGGACGGTTCTGTTACACGAGGCCAAGGGATGAAACAAAGAACAAATATGCAGGGAGGATAGGCAATAAATACTCACTAAAAAGAACTGAGGAAACTAAAACGAAATCATCGATCTGCAGAAGACATCTGCCACCGTCCAAACCCTAGCAAGACTCTTCATCCACCTCCTCAAAGAACACGGCAGGAGTGGCGACGCTAAATGAGCTCGAACGGAACGGAAAAGGAAGCGGAACGGTTAAAGGCTCGGCGCATCAAACGAATCACGAATTGGACGGCTCGGGGCAAATTGCACGAATCTCAAACACTGGAAGGTGGGGGAGAAAAAATTCTTATGTTAGATATATAGGATCCGCTCTTCAAAAGGGCACATCAAAAGGCCAGCCCGATCCAACCCACTCCGCCCTTTTGAAGAGCTCACAAAGTGCCCAAATATAGCCATATGGGAGCACATCGGTACGATGATGCAACCCATTCCCCAGGCCTAATAATGGCGGGACAATAAGAAAACAAATATTTTTTAGGCAAGAGGAATATTTTAGTAGAATGTATGAGAGGTCCAACAGTGGTGTGTCATTTAGGTCCTCAAACTTTGAAAACACAGGTCTATAAACTCTAAAAGTGTATTTTTAAATTCATAAACTTGTATTTTGTGTCACTTAGATCCATAAAATCCGAAAGTGCATTTTTAGATTTATAAAATTCATCCATGAGTAGCCATGTGGCTACAGATGCACCCGCAAAATTCACTCCGATATCGCTATCCACCAATATCTTTCAACTCCTCACTGAGAACCATTCTGGATTGACTCAAGTCTAACATAGTTATGAGATTTTTTGCCACAACACCTGCCGCCACCATATCCAGCTACCCATGCCTAGGAGGACATAATATCCCCTGCTACGGTACACATGTTGCTGATTCCCTCTGTGACGTCCTCCACCTTTTTTTTCAAGCCATCACCCACTCCTCTCCACCTATATTACGGGTCATATCTATATCTATGCTCCAAAACTAGTAAATGGCAGTCCGTAAGAACCCCTTGAATCCCAATACATGTCAATAACTTACAAAATAAGTTTTTCATCCCTCCTCTCTCCTCTCCTTATGCACTTTGCATTACTAGGCTTCTTCACTTACAAGCCTATGTGGCTTTCAGCAATGACCAATCTGTTGAATTGGCCAGCCTTTTCCCCCATTAAAAACAGGCTTGCCTATATATTATATTATAAATGGCTTAAGTAAAAGCATCGCGGACAGGATTAAACACAAGTGTTCAAACCACTTTATTTTATCTTATATTCACTAAATTTTGTATTGATCTCAGAGTTGAAGCTACTGCAATCTTTTAGGAGAATATACTCCTAGTTAGTATATAACATAATTCATTTACACAATTAAATATAGAACATTGGTCCAACAAGACAAGATTGACAAGTCGCAGTGGAGAAAAGATTTACAAGGAAACTTGGCTTGTCAGCTCGTTTTACTTAAAATACACACTGATAAGCGTGACCTTGACAACTCAGAAAAGCTTCACTTTAAGCAATCATCCACATTTTAAACCAAGAACTAATACATGGTTCGTTGGTTCGAATTCATGGACAAGGCTTCTTCAACCCCATATATAACATAGTATCAAACTATTTCCTCATGTTTCAAACATACCGAACCAAGAATTCAAAAGCAAAGGAATGTATAGTCAAGCGTGGTGCTCCAATTGTGGCGAAAAAAGAAGAAGCAAACATAGCATATGTATGACGTGGCAGTGAGCTAGAACTTCTAGTCTATGTTTTGGCACCAAAGCCACTGATGCAGTTGGCGTGGCAAACAGCTGCCCACACCACCACCTCCAACTGAAACCAATGAACCGAGAATCTGCAGCCAGTAGTCTAGTACATAATTCTAGTGATGGATAGCACAGTTTGTGGCCAAATTAGGAGGGGCGATGAGTAGTTCTGCTGAGAACGCAAGACATCATGAACGCATCAACATCAAACCGGAAGTAGCAGCGGTGTGCAATCAGAGTGAGGAACTAGCTAGATTTGTTGTAGAACCGCAGCTTTGTAGAGTGAGGATCAGTGGCCAACTGATTGTTCAGCTTAAATGATGATACATGTTTGATTGATTTTGTCTATTGAAGTGCTGAATGTCTCAGTATGACGTGGATGTTTATCCATGCATTGTTTCTTGTTCTTTAGCTGGATCCATGTTTGTGATTTGCTGTTGGAACAGAGTTCGTAGGCAGACAAAATTGGCTGCCCTGAGCTTACTTCGTGTTCCAATCAAAAGCAGTGATAGGTCACTTCCATTCCATCTCTGCCTCTCATTGCTTTGATGTTCAATGAGTGCGCCTAATGACACAGGAGTCCGCAGGAATGCTTCTTCACTATAGCTTTGAGCTTATACTCGAACAAAATTACACAAATAAAAACAAAAAATACTAAACGGTCCAACAAGATAAGATTTGATGTAGAAGTGGAGAAAAGATTTGCACAGAAACTTGTCAGGAAAAATATTGTAAAAAGAACACACTGATAACCTTGAGCTTGACACCTCACTATAGCTTCCCCCTTAAACAAATGAACCACATCATCAACATTAACCTATTCCCCCGGTTCAAATTCATGGACAAGCCGTTTTCACAATGCATTAAAAAAACCAGCATGAAAACACATCTGTGCCTGCTGATGGACACATAATTAAAAGTAGCATAAAACCATATATATCTGTGTCTGATGGACACATAATTAAAGCATCTCCTCGTGTTTGAAAAACACGGCCGAACAAATCAGGAACTCAAACGCAGGCAGGAGGCTAGTCCTGGTGCGGTGCCCCAGCAGGCAAGACCAGGACGTGAAGAAAGCGGCCTGCAGCTCGCAGCTTGCTTGCTTGCTTGCACTCAATCATGGAGCTCATTTGGGAGGCCCCATGCAGCTCGAAAGGGGATGGGTTGAGGGGCTCGTCTAGGAACCCATTAGCGCTAACATAATTTTATCATGATTTCCCATGATACTATCACCTACACGCTCCATGGAGCGACATCCACCAGCAAACTGGGATTAGATTAATGCACACGATGTTTGGGTGCTACTGCACATTCGGATCTTTTTCTTGCACTGAAACTCTGAAAGGCACACTACTCGTCTACTCCCTGTCTGTCAAGCAGTATAAGCTAGCTATTTGTTTGTTAATTGCGATGAACAGCTTAGCCGTACTGCGGGTATCAGTAGATGTTCCTAAAAAAAGTAGCAGGAGGATGTTTTTGGCTGTCAGGTTGGTGCTGCGCATCGTGGCGTCTCGTTGTCGTGATGGGTGGTGTCCAACCACACGAGGCCCAACCCAATCCATCAGGCTAATCATGCAGGAGCACCACAACCGGCCACATTCATTATTGTTTCAAACGAATCGTCTTCTTCGTCTCTAACCATGGGAATGCCGCACCAAACGCGCACACTGGAATCATCGTGCTCGACAGCTTGCTGCTGCACCCACTGCTCTACTCGATCCTATATCGTGCAACGCATGCAACGCGGCAGCACCTGCACGTTATCCACACCACCGTACGTCCAAGTACAAGTACACGTACGCGTACAGGAATGGTGTACGTACACGAACAAAAAAGTACAAAGAGAAAAAACGGTAAAGAACTAAAGATGCGTTACTTTCTCATGATGTATTTTTACAATCTCCAAAAGCTTCCAAAGTGCAATAGACATGAAATTTATCAAAACGGCTCACCTAATGCAGCACCCAAAGAGAGCTTTTTGGCCATTTTAAAATAAGCACAAAAAGGGCTCCCTCTTCCACACACACACACAAACCTCACTGTCAATCCCCTAACTACCCAAAAATCAAGCGAAAAATTCACAAACAGTACTGTACTGCAGATAAACCGGTATTAGCAGGCAGAATAATCTTTTGTGGTATCTTTTTTTCCATTTTTGGAGGACCATTTTTTCCAACTCTTTTTTCTTTGTTTTTTTCCTTCAAAATGTCAGTGTCATTAGAAGCCGGCGGCGACAGCAGCGGTCGCCGGCGTCTCCGGCAACGAGATGCCGTCATCGTCCTCGTCGTCGCTGCCGAAGAGCGACCCGATCACCATGAACTCCCCGTCCTCCTCAATCTCGACGGTGGCGTCCTCTTGGATGTGCCGCTGCCACTTCTCCCGGTACGAGTTGAGCTTCTCCAGCTTCAGCCCCTCGCGGAAGCTCTCGATGAACCTGTCCGCCTTGGTGTTCACGTCGGGGCTCGCGCAGTACGAGGGCGCCGGCGAGGCCGGCACCGAAGGGGTGTCGCCGTCGCCCTCGGGCACCAGCGGTGGTGGTGGCGGAGGAGGTGGAGGCAGCGGCGGCGACGGTGGCGGCAGCGGGTAGTAGGTGTAGTAGACGCGCCTGGGGTACAATGGCGGCTGCTGCGCGTGCATGTGCGCGCGCGGCGGGCGCGTCGGCGGCGGTGCTGGAGGTGCGGGGCGAGACGGAGGCGGAGGCGGCTTCGTCGATCGGCGAGTGGGTGGTGGCGGGGGTGGCGGCTGCGGCGGCGCGGCGAAGTGGATGCGGCGGCTCTTGCTGCCGCCCTTCTTGTTCTTGAAGAGGTTGGAGAAGATGGAGGACGGCGGGGGCGGGGGAGGCGGCGGCGGCGGCGGGGGCGGCGGGGCGTTGGTGGTGGTGCGGACACTGGAGTCGGGGCTCGCCGACGCGTCGGACGACGGCGGCGAGCAGTGGCCGTCGGAATGGTGGTGGTGGTGATGGGGCCGCCTCTTGGCCTTCATGGTAATGCTCTTGCGCTTCTTCTGGTAGAAGAGAGCAATGGCGGACGCCAGCTCCTTGGCGCCGCCCACGCTGCCGCCGCGCTTCTTCTTGCTGCGCGACACCGTCGACGGAGGCGGGGGAGGGGGCGGCGGGGGCGGCGTTCCAGGCGGGAACATGGCCGGCGGCATCGGGTTCCTGACCTCTTCCACTACAATCTCTTGCTCGAGGAGGTCCTCTGGTCTCGGCAGTTTCTCGACGCTGCGCCGTCGCCGTCGTGGAGGCGCCGGCGGCGGAGGCGGAGGCGGTGCCGCAGCAGGCGCCATCACCACCGGAGCCTCCTGCTCCGGTATCACGTTCACCGTCTCCGAGCTCCACCTCATGCTTCTCGACGGAGCCACCGCCGCCTCCCGGTCCAGCATCGCATCCAGCGACTCGGAGTTCCACCTCCTAATCCTCGCCGGCGCCACCTGCTCCGGTATCACGTCCACCGCCTCGGCGCTCCACCTCATGCTCCTCGTCTGAGCCACCGCCGCCTCCTGATCCAGTATCGCGTCCAGCGACTCGGAGTTCCACCTCCTGAGCGTCCGCGGCGGCGGTGGCACCCGCGCCTCCTGCTCCGGTATGACGTCCGCAGCGGCGGCGCTCCACCTGCTGCTCCTCGCCGGCGCCGTAGCCGCCTCCTGGTCCAGTATCGAGTCCAACGACTCCGAGTTCCACCTCCTGATCCTCGGAGGCGGCGGCGCCACCCGCACCTCCTGCTCCGGTACGACGTCGTCGGCCCCCGCGCTCCACCTCCTGCTCCTCGCCGGCGACACGGGCGCCTCCCTGGGCCGCTGCCTCTCCTCCTCCACCTCGGGCATCTTGGGGAACCTCTCGACGCTCCGCCTCCGCCTCCGCGGCTCCCGAGGCGGCGGCGGCGGCGGCGACCGCCGGCCGCGCTCGACGAACGTGTCGACGGGGATCGTCTTGACCTCCGCGGCCCTCACGTCCCAGGTCCGCTCCTGGCGCTCCGGGCGGCGGCTCCGGTAGAGCTGCTCGTCGTCGTAGGAGCGCCAGGCCGCCTCGGGCGACGCGAGGCTCCAGACGCCGTCGGCGCCGAGGCGGAGCTCCGGGTAGGAGCTGCTGCTCTTCATCCGGCGGATCCCCGGCGCCGCCGCGTGGCTGGGGGCGCCGGGCAGGCTGGCGTAGACGCTGTCGAAGGAGTGGTGGTAGCCCTGCCCCCAGACGTCCCCCGAGCCCGCCGCCGCCGCCGCCGTGGCGTCCTCCGCGGACAGCGCGAGAGGCACCTGCGGGCCGTCCTTGGCCGCCGACGAGGAGGAGGAGGAGGCCGCGCCGGATGAGGAGGAGTCCCCGTCCCCGGCGCCGCCGCGGCCGAGGAGGCCGCAGAGGATGGCGAAGAGGACGAGGCAGAGGTTGACGACGTCCCAGCCGCTCTTGAAGCTGATCCCGCCGCGTCGGTACCCGCCGCCGCCCCCGCCGCCTCCGACCCCTCCTCCACCTCCCGCCCATGGCGTGGGGCCGCCGCGGCGCACCGCGGAGGGCAGGAACGGCAGGAGCAGCAGCGCGAAGAGGAGCACGAGGACCCAGACCTTGGCCCCGCCGGCGCCCGCATTGTCGTCCCCGTCGGCGTAGGACGACGCGCCGCTGGTGCTGGGCGCCGCCGCGGCCGAAGAATCCCTCACCTGCCCGTCCATGAGCGGCGTGGCGCAGAGAGAATTCGGAGATGGATGCGAATCCGAACGGCAAAAGGGGGCAAAAAGCTCGCTGCTCTGCGACGTTGCTGCTGGCTTTTTTGGCTGATCGATCTGATTTTCTCTCGCTGTCCTGGGCTCTGCGCGGCGCTGCTCTCTTCCCTCCGCCTCCGCGAGAGAGGAGATGGGAGATGAGATGTATATATACTGTGCATAGGCGAGGTGAGGTTTTGGTTAAGATGATCGCTCGTCCTGCTTATACCGTGCCGCACGAAATGAAATGACGCCACGATTTGGGCGGAGAGAGGGCGCGTACGGTACGACGGGGGGAGGAGGAATGATTAGGCGAGCCACTGCTACAGTAACCTCTCGCTCGCTGCTCTGTCTTAAACAATGCCGGTCAGGTCAGGTCCACCGGCAGCCACTCACGCGCTTGTGCGCGCCGAAGAAGCTTCGCGGCCAAGCAGCAGCAGGAGCTCGCCCCATCATCAGCACCGTGTTGATTTTGTTTTTTTTTGTTTTGGTTTTTCGCCGGAGCTGACAGACAGGTACTCAGTAGGCAGGCCGCAACGAACAGGTCGTCGCATCCGGGCGGTGATTAGCGGGGTAATTGCGTGCGGGGAAGGACGAAACCAACTGCCAGGGAGGGGGGCATGTGCTTCGGATGATGATGATGTGGCGCGTGTATTCCGGGACCCCGCGCGAGCAAGCAATGCGTGTGTGCTCCGTGCGATGCGCTGGCAGTAACGTCTTCCGGGCGCTCTGCTGCGCTGCTGCCGGAGAAGCTCCTGGTTTCTGTTCGGAGAAGCCGCTGAGCAAAACCGGCCGGCGGCGTGCGGCATTCAGGCGCGCGCGCGCTCACGCGTCGAGCTGGTGCCCGCCCGCCCGCCACCAACGGCAAACCTAACCGAACCCCGGCGGGCTGGCTTCCTCACGCGCATGATCCCCAGAAGCGCCGTTGCGTGACATCATCGAGCGAGCCCCGGAAGCTGCTCAACAATCTCGGTGGATCGGACTGGCCGATAGATTGAGCCCCAAATCCGCCAGAGCCCCCTGACTAGCTAGGTACAACGTGCCAACTCTTACCCGCGAAAAAAAGAAGAGAAAACGTGCCAACTCCCAGATGGTTTCGATTTGGTCATGGCGTCTTTCGGCTCCTCCCAGCGTGGAGCCATCATGCCGCGGGCGCCTCGGCCTTTTTTTTTTGGCTTGGCTGCCGCCTGCCGGGGCGGCTACCATTCCTGGCCGTCGCCGGCGAGCCGGGCGGTCCCGCTGGGTTCCAGCCGAGCAGAGGGGTGTGAGGAACGGACGGATGGTAGTGGAGCACGGTGAGGTCCCTCTCCTTCCCCCTTGGCTCGCCCATCACGCACGCTACGACCAAACGCGCACAACAGGCAGGGTGATGAACAGGAGTACATACTACTTCACTCAACTCATCCTTTCTATTTTCCCTTTCCTGGTACCCGGCCAAAAAGCGTCCCCCCGTATTATCGGCAGAGAGCGCGACGACGATCTCGTTCAAAGTTGGGACGCTTGGGCAGAAAGGTAGTAGGTATCTGCCTGGACGTTCCAAACTTAACCCGCGGAGAATCATCATATTATTCCTCCTGAAAACGCTGCACGCCCTTAATTTGTTGACATTGACCGTGACGAGTGCTTTGTGATGCTTATTACAGCACTTAATACTATCTGGCATCAAGACAGGGGCACAAAAAAGGTGCCTGCCCTGATTCTCAGGTCAAAACAAAGCAACGGCGGCGGCAGAATGCAGGAAGGGGGAAAAAAAGAAAAAGAAAAGCTGCGATTTGGACGCTAGCCAGGCGGGCAGGCTTGTAGCAGACAGAAAGCAAGGTATGGTCGCTTCCAAAGCGGATAGATACCTTGGAATCAGGTTGTATCAGGCACTCTACTCCCTCACTACACGCGCGCACGGTACGCTGCTGCTAATTTTCTACCTTGATTCCAGCGCAGCCAGTCCCTGAATAGAGAAAGGAACAAATACAGCACAATGCGGCTGGAATAGCATCCATCCTTTGGAATTAGGAGTACGTATAACGGAATCCCGGAACCCGGATGGAAGGAACACGCTTACACACACACAACAGCACACACGTCATGTGTGATTACTAGATGAGATCCACTCAAGCTTAATTCATGACCACGAGAGATGAGATACTGCCTAATCACCTACTAGACTGATCAGAGAGAGAGAGAGAGAGAGAGAGAGAGAGAGAGAGAGAGAGAGAGAGAGAGAGAGAGAGAGAGAGAGAGAGAGAGCATGGCACGGTTTATAGGCGTGCTGCGCTTTGTTGCCTGAGAATTGGGATGAATTGGAAACCCTGCTTGCCGTCACTTCACTCTCCCAGTTAACCTATGAGACATCTGGCCATCCCGCCCGTGGCCCATCACATGGTATTTCTCCGTGCCTCCCGATCATCTTTTCCAATGCCCGATTTTTTCCGCTGCTGTTTTTTCAGAGGTCGATGGCGATGGGTCAGAGACGACGACGACGACGGATCTGAGGAGCAGGCCGGGCAGGGGGTCCGTGGGCGGTGGTGGTGTGTGATCCGGGAGCCTCTCCCTGCAGGGAGGAGGGACGATCGCGATGGTCCATACCATGTGTACGCACGGCGAGACCGACGGATGGCGCCGCCGCAACCACACGCCAGTCTACTGCCGCAGCCCTTGACACAGTCGGGGGGCATCGGCATCGCTGTGCCTGTGGCCTGTGCGATTCATGGGGGCTCCCCGCTCCGGCGACGACTGGTACGGTGAAGGTCGGACAAGATCCTCCTCGTGCTCGTCCGGTCGTCCTTGCATCGTAGTACTCTACATTCCGCTTGAATGTTTGGGTGTTTGCGTACCTCATCCATCAGACGATCACCGTCTGTGCTGTGCTATTCATCCGAGGGGGAGGGTGATCCGGAAGACGGAGGCTGCATGTGGTGAGTTTTGCCCTTCGCTATCACCCCCTTTTCCTTTTGGTTCCGAGAAGAGAAACCAGGGAGGGGTGTGCGTAGTGCAGTAGGCTGGGGTCTGTGGACCCGGTGGTTGGCATGGTCGGCGGGCGCTTTCCACAAGGCTTTCAGTGCAAATGATTAATTGGCCGGGGACGCACTCCATGGCGATTAGGGATGGAAACGGTAAGAAAATAGAAAAACGGATATCCGAAAATATCCGAGATATTCGAATTCGTATCCGTGCGAATTCAATCCGTTTCTATCCTAAGAGATGAAAATTGGAAGGAAACACAAATATGGTTATCCGAAATATCCGAATCCGTATCCGTGCGAATCCGATCCGTTTCCATCCTTAATGGCGACGGAGAGCAGTTTTCGGTTCCCTTTGAAGTTGTGCCTAAAGCCCTAAACTAGAGTGCACTTAAGTCCCGGGAGGCCGGGAGTTGCTGCTTGCATGACCGGCCGGCGCGGCGGGCAGAGACCAGTTGAGGATGGGAGCGGGGGGCGGTGCGCGACTTGCCGGCGCGGCGAGCACACCGCACCGGTTGGTCAGGGGTTCTCTTGTGTGCGTACGCTCTCTGCTGCCGGTTGGTCAAAGTTTTTCTTTTCCCCCGGGTCTCCATGATGCCCGTGAATGTTGCTGTTTTTGGTTTTTGCTGCCCTCTGGTTGCCCGCGGGGCTGGGCCTGTTTGTACGCTGCCTTTCGGGCCTGTTCCATTACCCGACGCCCAAACACGTAGAAATGTAAATGGTACGGATATTTTTCGATCGTATTCGAATTCGGTCTGGAAGTCCTTATTCGATTTCGAGTATCCAATAACCGTAACCGATCCGTATCCGAATGCTCAAAAGTTACATTTTTATGATGTCGATATCCATTACAATTTTATTCGAAAAAACTAACACTATCCGTATCTGACTCCGTATTCGAATACAAATATAAAAATAAATACGATATCAATAATATACGTCCGTATCCGATTTGTTTTCATCCCTACGAGCAACAAGACACCAGCACCGCAGGGTCTGTTCCATTCCATCTCATTCCTATCAGCTCGTAACACTGGATGATTGGATATTCCGATCCAGGTCGGGTGAGTGTGCCAAAAGGCAGCTGAGCAGAGCATTCGGGGGGGGGGGGGGGGGGGGCAGGCATACGCTTGCAGTTGTAGCTTGTAGGGAGAGAATGGAACCGTCTCTGCTTCATTCCAAGTTTCATTATCCATTGTTCAAATGCGGCTCGAACCGGCTGATGTTTCCGTTGCTTCTGCCCGTGCCTGTAATTATGTAATACATCATCTAATTTAATATCTCTTGTGCGCTGCGGTTTGGTTTGGCGAGGAGAGGAGAGCTGGTCAGCTGGAGAGGAGGGAGATGGGATGGAGGAGGACAGGACAGGTGTGTGGGCGGTGGCGTGGCCTGGGAGCCTGCCGGGGACCCTGGCCGGGTGCTGCTGTCAGGGACGGTCCATTCGCATTGCACGGCGAGAGAGACCGTCCCGATGGCGCCGCCGCAACCGCAGCTCTCTTATCTCTGACAGTGCGACTTGGGCATCCCGTATTTTATTTGGCATTGCTTAATTAGTTCATTCATTCTGGACTAATCAAAATGGGATGGGAGGGAGTGCTATTCTTGTATTTTTCCTGTCCCAAAAACAAAAAAGAAAACAGGGATGGTCGCGTGGACGCGGCAGCCAGGACCGGTGGTTGGGTTGGGAATTGGGATGGCTGGCCTGCATGCGCTTTCCGTGAGGCTTTCAGTGGAAATGATTGGTCCAGGACTCAATACTCCTGCATGGCTGCATCGAGCTTGCATTGACCGGCCGGCACTCAGCTAGCAGCAGCTAGCTGGGAGGGTGCCACGTAGATGGAGCCGAGCTGCGTGCGGCTGGGTATTTTACGACGGCGGCGCGGGAACGGAGGAAGAAGAACGACTTGCCGGTGAGCCCGCGTCGGTTGGCCACGCGCCCACGGTGAGCCAGCCAGTAAGGCCCCGCCCGGGCGCCTGGCCCCTCCCCTCTCCTTCCCTTCCCTGCGCGCTTCCGCCGCGTCCCGCTGACCTCTCTCTCTCGCGTGTTTACATGGCTGACAGGCATCATGCATGGCGCGGTACCT